>NC_141145.1:36440564-37668480 GCF_053477565.2 Lygodium microphyllum
TTGCCTAGTGTGTCACTGACGATGTGTAGGCCGTATATCGCATCGATGAGGTGGTTGTAGACAGCTTGCTATTCTGTTGCTAGAGTACTGTCAAGAATTGTTCAAACCTGTTTCGTGAGTTGTAACATATTTATCTGTATTGATGCGATGCTACTTTCGCAGTCATAAAGCTACTAGAGATACTGTGAATGTCGTTGGGTTGTCTTTGATGAAAGAGATATTTTGAATGATCATGTTCATCAACTGGTGGGTTCGAGCAAGTTTCTTTACATATAGTCCACATTGAACATTTTGAGGTCTTCTTCATTGGTCATAAGATCACAGAGTTGGCACTCGATGTAGTATGATTGTGCCGAGTTATTGGCGCTTATTAGTACACTCTTTGACCTAAACCTTGTTCATTGTAGTAATGTATTAAAGAAGAAACCTTCAATTTGGTGGCTTGGGTGAAAATTGATGAATTTTACTAGTCTCATATGCTGCTCTGGTATTGCCATAAAAGCGTCGCGAAGAGTGGGTTCGAGATCTAATGCAGTGGTGGTTTTGGTGATTCTGTAGTTTTTGTAGTAATGATAGAATATTACATACTCTAAGCTCAATGGTCGAGCACAATAAAGGTCTATAGGGTGCATGCTGATAATTAGTGTCCTTGTGAGCTTCTATTGTCATATTTGTACAAGGGAGCTGTCAATGTACTCGATGGACTTACTTCGTGTGACCATCAGGATCTGCATGTAATTTAACGTCTCTTTAGTATGTGGCATTGGCTTGCACAATATTGCTACGAACATTAATTTGTTCTTGTTTGAGTCTAAGTCTTGCAGTCCCACTCTATTGGCATCTTTTGTCTAGATGTTTAACTTTCTAATCGGCTTCGGTGCACTCCCCAGAGGAGTAGTATAGTTGGGTGATATGACACAACATTTCGATGCTCATGTCCAAGACAATAGGAGATGTATCGATGAGTTTTAGAGTCTATTGTTGGTTCTGGATCATCATGTGAGGCATATAGAAATCTGTACTTGCATTTTCCATGGCCATTATTTTTGCTAATGTAGTAGGCACAACGACACCTATGAATTTGCTTTGCCATGACAAGAGCTCTTAGTTTTCTTGTCGAACTGCACTGATCATCATTGGATGGAAGGTATGCAAATATCTCATTTGTCGTATTTGCAACATCTGCCTCATGTAACCATAGGATCACATGTGCATGTAAGGAGCCCCTATATTGGATCTCGTACCTAATGCCATGGTGCTAGATGCACCTAACGCAAGAAGTTCTACAAAGAATGTATTGGTTGAAGAAAAGGTGGAATTTGGTGTGGAAGAGGATGACGCACTCGATGGGGCAATCTTTCCATGTGAATGTAGGATTGAACTCCTTTGCAATGCATTTCAACTTGTTGATATTGGTCCATCTTGTACTGGTGACCTCGTCTGCAGTGAGAACGCAAGGAAGAAATGAGGCATGCCCCATACATCAACCATTGTGATAAGGTCCTTCAAGTTACGACAGTGCCAAGATGGTGATTTGGTATTGAAGTGGGAACACTATAGTGGAGGATGTGCTTGACAATCTTCTCATTGAAACTGTTCTTGTTTGCACGCCTGTAGTTGTCGGTGTCCCTTTGCAGGCAAGTTGTGCTTGTGTTGTTCGCAATCAAGATAGCTTGTTTTAGCTAACACATAATTAAGATGTAAGGCTTGTATAAGGTATACACATAAAACAAGGTTGATTCTGCATCTTGATGTATTCACTAAGATAGATGTTGCCATTGTAGGTGCCATGGCCAAGTGGGAATAGAAAATGAAACATTGCATTTTCCAAGGTGATATCTAGGCACGCCATCCATCCTAAATGTTGTTATTCTTTATGCGAGACTATTATTATTCCATACTATGATGCATGTGAACTCGTGTTGATTGGCTCTTTGGAATGCCTTTCGTCGACTTGGCTTGACTATATTGTCAAGCAAACTGTAACCTGTTTCATTCTCGTGTTCTACTTGGAGCATTGGGTCGAATGGACAACTTTCATGATGGAGCTCTACAATCCTTTCAATGGATTGCCTGCTGCTGAGGATGTAAAGTTCTATCCTTGGATGTGGATGTTCTGCTATAGCCATGTACTTTTGGAACAGTGGATTATGTAGCATGTTGAAAGCGGAGACATCCACAATATTAGATGTAGTCAAGTCAATTCCAGTAGATGGCTATGAAAGGGATGCGTCATTCCAAGAGACTAGAGGGTTGTCAAGAATAGATTGGCAATTGCTCTTATTGTTTTGGAGATCGAGATGGATGTATCAATGATGCTCAATAGTTGAAGTTATAATGGCTTTGCATTGAGAATTCATTTTGTGTAGTTTGGTAATAGTGATACCACCTTTTTTTTTTTGTCTTTGTTCACAATACATGGTCGACATTTCGTTATTATAATCATTTTGACTCCCTGTCAATGGCATGCAAGGATGAGAATAGTGCTTGACAAAGCTATTGTTACTTGTATTTCTTTCGTAGATGGTTCATTCTTTTGTAATATGACAACATGATGTTGCATTGTGACTATACCATAGGATGCACACATTGTTAGTCTTCCAATGATGCTTTCACATTCTGTTGCCCAAGATTATTCGAATTTGTCTATCTCGTACTAAGTTGCAACAAAGGGTTTTGATTATGTTTTTCTACAAGCCATAGTTTTCCTTTTTCTAGAAGTCTTGAAGGATGCCCTATGAATTTGTTTTTGCATAGCATCCATTGATGCTAATGACAAAAATACATTTTAATAATTCAACTACACTATACTTGTTTATGAAAACAACATGCTATGCTTCGTAAATACATATTTTAAAAAAATAAAAAAGCTAGTTTATCTCTTTTACATGTGAGAATGATGATTTTTAATTGTTTTTCTTAATAATAATTCTAATAAATAAATAAAATCAATAAATATTAACAATACTTAAAAAATAAATGAAATGAAAAAACATGCTATATAGCATGCCGAAGAGTTGGCACATGTCTCTTTGTATTTGAATTATTATGGGGGAGGTGTCATTTCCCCGCCCGTTCAAAATATCTCATTCGATCAAGTTATACAGTTTCGTTTTTTTCAGTACATTATTTGATAGATCATTACGCTTTTTTTTTCCATATGTTCAAAATATTATTTTCTTTCCCTTTCATTTCACTACACTATTAATAACTACTACAAATACTACTGATACAAACTAATTAACTACTACTAATATTACTAATAAGTCTAATTAACACAAGTCTAACTACTAATACTACAACCAATAATTAACTATTAACTATTACAAATTCTAGTAATACTACATAAGTCTAACTAATTAAGTTAATTGATTAATCACTTGCGATTCCTTAGGGTTGCTATTCCATCATCTCTTACGTACTATAGCTTATGAACTAACTATTGCATATGAAATAATGTGATTGTGTATCATGATTGAGACAAACCAATTTCGAACTTTTGCACTTACTTTGACTAACATGATTGTAACATGATTGTGTATCATGATTGACACAAACTAATTGATGAACCTTGGCACTTACTTTGACTAACAAGATTGAGACAAATTAACTCATGATCCATAATGTGCAAAGATCAATGAGATGATGTACTGGATGCATTGATTCAAAGGTTGGATATTTGAATCTCTACTAATAAATGATTCACATAAGCTGTGAAGAATTTGAATTGAGTAGACTGACAAGATGAATGCAACACAACCAGGAGAAGTTTATATTATTTTTTCACTTTTTTGGTCTTATTTTACTTTTTTGGTGTTCTGCATTCAACATTTGCACTAGAAGAAAAAGTAATTACAGTAAACAGAAAAATTGTTCTTGTTGCTATTGTATGGAATTAGAAGAAAAAGTAAAATTTCTCTTGTTTCTATTGTATAACACTTTCAGTTGATTATTGAGTAGACAGAATCAAAGCCTCGTCACAAAAAGATCCAATAGCTTTGAGAAAGCGGACGATGTTAGATTGCATTCGGGACTGGGGAATACATTGAGATTGGAGCATTTTTGAATTTTGAGTTTGTTGTCTTGGTTGCCCTTTCTGGCCTGAAGCAGGTCGTATCGAGAAGAAGCTATGTATCATCATCACCGTCCTGCCCAGAAATCATGGTAGGTGCTCCTCAAGTTGTCATGGAAACATCTATGGGTGCAATAATGCTCGAGCTATGAGAGAGAGAGAGAGAGAGAGAGAGAGAGAGAGAGAGAGAGAGAGAGAGAGAGAGAGAGAGAGAGAGAGAGAGAGAGAGAGAGAGAGAGAGAGAGAGAGAGAGAGAGAGAGAGAGAGAGAGAGAGAGAGAGAACACTGTTGAATTTATATTTTTTTTTTCTTTTTACATGATGCTTTCTGTGTTCAATGATGAAAAAGTAAATAATTAGAAAAAATATGTGTATACGTATGTGCTAATCTAGAAGGGCTCGAGCCAACAACATTAGAGGTCAATGGCACGGGGAAGATGAATATCTCAGGCTATCAAGTGAAGAAGGAGACACAGGTGGTGTGGTGTGTTGAAAGATATGACAAATGATGTATGCTCTAGGAAGATGCCATGAATCCCATAGGCACAGTGAGGGCGTAGAATGCTACTATCCAACTACTATAAATCATTGCACTTGACTATCACTTTCGATGAGTAATACAATATCATGATGCTTTGTGCTTTCAGTTAGTGTCAATATTGTCATTGTTAGTCTCTTACACAAGTTTGTGTTTATGAGTCCAAGCTTCCATCTTGGAACCTAATTCACTTGGGTAATAGTTGTTTGGGTACTAGTTGGTCTATTCATTGCCCATGTCACTATGAATCTAGTCTTCATCTTTCAACCTCAATAGTTGCCATGCTCTAGATCCATGTTTTTGACATGGTGGACATGGTGGTGCCATATGCACTGGAGAAGAGAGGGTGGGCTTGATTGCTCGGGAGACATATTGGATGCTAGTCCCATATGAAGTGGAGAACAAGGGGTGGGCATCGCTACTCATGTGGGGGAAGGGGGAGCTATGCTTGATGGCGTATTGGTATATGGGAGGTGGTTGGGGGGGGGGGGGGGGGACGGGGAAGAGAGAGGAAGGAAAAAAAAGCAAGCAAAATTATATAAGCACACATGAAGAGGCGAAGAAGAATATGAACCATTTGGTAAATAAAAGCATGATTTAAGAAAGTCGTTTGATAAGAAAAGCGTGATCCGATTTAAGCTTAAAAAAAGAAGGGAATAATTAGAAAAAAGGAGAAAAAAGATAATTAAAAAATGATGAATAGTTGAGCATGTAATAATCCACTATACGTGACCTTATGTTTTTTTTTGGAAGTACTATATTAGAAGTTAGGACCATAGGTATATGGGAAGGCACGTGCAGGTCCCAAGCCTTTCTTTACAAATTTTTTTGGAAATAACAAATTGGATAGTATTATTTTACATGAAATCACACTACAACCTTTACAAATTTTCCTTGTTGCATCGTAAATATTATTTATTTATAACATATATAAACAAGTTCATCAAGTACTGAATATGGTCATGCTTTATGTGAACGTAAATGTGTTGTACTATTCTACCTTTAATAATATTATAATTTGGAGTTTATCTATATTCTTTAATAATATAAGTTAAGGTATACTTTAAATTTATTAGATTGAAAAGTATTTGTCTCTCTATATGTGTGTGTGTGTGTCTTTATCTCCTTGTTTTTTTATTTCCTATTTTTACTCTATTCATAATTATCAAGCAGTTCATTGCTTTTCTATGCTTGGATTTCTGACTAATTTGTAATCAGTTGATGTGAATTCGACGCTAGTGCAAGTGCGTTTTGTATCAAGTTTGCATTTAATATTCACTTGGTTATAATGATAGTAAAATTATACGAGTTTGAGAGACTTAGAGAATCTTATACGAATAATGTAAAAATATGTTTATTTTCTTATAAAAACAATAAATTTGCATCACTATAACATATGAAATAAAAATACAATTCTATTACTTTTATGATGTTTACAAACTTTATCTGGGAGCAACCTAGTTTTATTCAAAATATATGTCATGCTATCTACAAAAATAAACGGAGGATATTTTGCTTTTGCCAATAGTCTTTTCACGTCCGTCTTGTGACACTTTGTAGCTATTCTTGGTAGGAATTTTCTCATTTTGAAAATACCAAAAGTATTTTTTAATTCGTGGGTTTCAAAGGCGCTTCTACTGAATCTCGCGCTCTTTCTCCTCCTCCTCCTCCTCCTCCTCCTCTTCTTATTTATATGTCATTACGCTCTCGTCTTCCTCCCGTTTTGCTCTTTCATCCATAACGGAGGGCACATGCCAGCATTAGCAGGTATCTCCTACAACTCTCTCTGTTTATCTCTATCTTTCTGCGTGTTTTTCTTTCTGTGTCTTCGTCTACCACCACCTCTGTGCACAGACTCCTATCCAGCAATCCAAATAAACAAGCTTTATGATTCTCTCTTCATAAATCTCAGATAATTTGGTATTGCGTCTGAATCAGGCTTCAACTTGCAAACCCTAGACAACCGCCATGAGCTTTATGTGAGCTCATAATCCTTTACATGAGCTGTATGATTTGACAGCAAGGCATCTAACACCTCATTTTAGCAATACATCTAACGATGATTGCACTAAACACAAGGTTATCATGAACCATGGGGCAGACTTGGCTGAGTTACTGCTCTGATTTGGTCCATTTGTCCTCTGACAGGCATGGTGCAATTTACCATAAAGTCCATGATATGCAGAAATATCGTTCAGATGGAGGCAGTCCTGCCTACACAACCACAAAGGGTCATTTACAATGGCTACCCGGAAACCCAAATGACATTCATAAGACATGTCACATCAAAAGGTTGATGCATTTCTGGTCAAGGAAAGAAATGGCAAAGTTTTGAACTCACGGATGGTAAATTATCTGGCAAGACCCCATTATGCTCTCATGGCATCCTCTCAAAAATCATTACAAAGCAACACACTATCTACTTCATGCCTATTTCCAAAAAGCACCATTTCAAACCTCTAAGGACCTATACTCTCTTTCTTCTCCAAGCCCTAGTTAGCTGTAGTGGAGGTTAAAGCAAAGATCTGACTTACGAGCTCCTCTCTTTCATATAGTTGGGATGGTACATGTTTTGCCTTTTGGACCAACCTAGCACACATAAATCCTTGCTAGTCCATGCTTATCCTATATGAGTGAAGACACATAATTCTCCCTTCCAATCAGAAAGCACTCTAGACCCTCTTCAATAACTTCTCTAGGAAAGGTACAAGATCCTCATGAACCTATGGAAATTGGAGTAGGTCCAACTTTTTGTGGGACATAGCATGGAAATTGGAGCATGTAGCTGCTCTTAGCATTGACGAACGCTCAATAAGTACAAAGTTTGCATTTCATGGCTCCTTCTCAATGTGAAAAATTTGGTCACACTTATCTTGAATGTGCTATTGAGCTAATTTCTCTACTTCTTACTTGTGCATGCGTTCCTAAGTGATACAAAAGAATACAATCACTAGGACCCTAGATTTTTGAAGTGGAATGTGGACAAGCTCCAAAATTGTTGGTGTTTGTTTTTTTTAAAATTTTGGATACCATAACAAGATGGGAAGGCCAAAATTAGAATGCAAACAATTGATGTATTGATCGTTTTTGCTCAATGAGCTAAGTTCTAGCAATGTGTTAAGGCCTAGTCATGTTTGTGATATGCTTTCCTTTCTGGTGACTTTTGTAATCCACTAACATAGTAGTATAGTACCCTTGATAGATCTCACACGATTGTCCAAAAACAATATACCAATAGATCTCACTAGTGATTTTAAAGATATAGCATATCCTTAGATATAAGTTCACTCATGGTTCAAGGGTGTGGTTTGATTGGTTCCAACTTCCAAAATGTGCATGTGCAAGAGCTAGACTCCAAGCTTATGGCTATGGTGTAATATACAACTAGTACCATGGAATATATATGTTTTGCTACTACAAATATGATACATGTCTACCTATGGGGGATTATATGGCTATGTGTTTAGGTGATCATATAGCTATGTATGGCGGTGGATATGAGTGGGGAAAAAATGTTTTATCACCTAATGAATTCCTACAAGGGTTCAAAGGGATTTTACATGATCATTCTGTTGAGGTATATTTCCCCCTACTACTATATGCTTGTTGTAGTATGTCATAAACCGATGCTACAATATTCCTACTATAGTATGTCATAAATTATTACTGAAGTACATATGTTGTAGTATCTCATAAACCATGGATGTTGTAGTATGTTATAAACTATTGTAGTATGGTTGATGTACTTTTTGTTGTGCTATCTCTATTGTAGTATGGCATAAACTACTGCTGTAGCCTATTTGTGGCATGGGTGTAGGTCCTGCATATAGTGCTCCTCTTGAATGGAGAATATGTTGGATGCTTCATAGGGTTTTCATAGGTAAATAGAGACTTTCCACATGTAGATGCATAAATGCAGGACAAAAGTTAATCCAAAAGTAGGCATATGATTGTGTGGATATGCTTAGGAAATGAGTACTAGATGTGGTGCTCAATCTAGACAAAGGTAATCCAAACGTATATATATTATTGTGTGGATATGCTTAGGAAATGAGTACTAGATGCGGTGCTCAATCTTATGGTGTCTCAAGTTACTTTTGCACTAGCATAGCAACCTAATGTGCATATTTATGGCTCTATGGTGTAATACACAACTAGTACCACGAAAAAATATTTATATGTTTTGATACCACAAGTATGATACATTTTTGCTTGTGGGCGATTGTATGGCTATGTTTTTGGGTGACCATATACCTCTGTGTGGTAGTGGATATGGGTGGGGAAAAAGAATTGTTTTATCACCTAATGAAATCCTATAGGTGTTCAAAGGGCTTTGACGCGATCATTCTACTAAGGCATATTTGCAATTACTACAATATGCTTTCTTAATATGTCATAAAGTGCTACTATAGTATGCCATAAACCATTACTAAAGTATGTATGTCGTAGTATGCTACATCAATCTATACAACTAAGAGTCTCTCTTTGGTACCTCCTACTCTATGTTTACCAAAAAAACATTGCATTCCGGGACACGTCATTTTGACCAGACAACCCATAAAAAACTCTCTCTACTTCCATAAGGCTTCCAAACTTGCCATATACACTAATCAAGTTGTTCCCAATAATACCATTTCATGTTAAGCCCTTCACACATACTTCAGCATGCAATTCCTAAGTGTCCAAAAGCTTAGGTAGGCTGGCAAAAGCCTTAATATGGCTGACATATATGTGAGGGTTGGGATCCACATGTTCTTAATGCATATCAAGATGCAATCCGAGTGCCTCCTAATTTTGTCCATGATTAGCAAACCCCTTTGTCATGGCTGTCCACGAAACTAAAGTCTCACATTTGTTGTCACAAGAATTGATGTGTATTAATTTGCATTGCTATACATGGCATGACTGCTATCAATCCCAACCTATACATTTAGTTTGAGAATGTGCTTACAGAATGCTTTTGAGAAAGAAACCTTTTTACATTTGTAAAGGTCAATATATACAACCAATAACACATTCCAAGGCACATGATTGCAGTTTGACAAGTGAGCAAGTACACGCTCTAATTCCAAAATTCTTACACATTTACTATAGATCATAATCAAGACACTACCAAAGGCATTTAAGGGATAAACCTCTCTCTGAGCATCTACATGCATTGCTTGCCCAATCTTTGAAAATCTCTCTCACCATTTTCCCCACCCTAACCATAATTTCTTCCTGCTCTACAAGGATGCCACATCCTTGTGTAACAACCACAAATGTCCTATGCGTTTACATGTTCTTGCTACATCTGTCTATATAGCTATAAGCCTCTCTTTGGCTACTCCCGTTGTATGTTTCCAAAAAAAGTATTGCATTCTAGGACACATCGTTTCGGTTGGATAATCCATTAGAAACTCTCTCTACTTCCAAAAGGCTTAAAAAATTTCCATATACACTAATTAGGGTGTTCCCAACAAAAATATTTGATATTAAGCTCTCCATACATATTTCCACATGCATTTCTGAGTGTCCAAAAGGTTATATAGGCTGGCAGAAGCTTTAATAATGTAGAAAAATACATATGGGTTGGGATCCACACATTCTTACAGCATATCAAGATGCAATATTGGTGTCTCCTAACTATGTCCACAATCAGTGAACCTTGCAATCGTGGTTGTCCATGAAAACATGGTCCAATTAGGCAAGGAATGTCTTTGCATCATCGAGGATACCAATTTTTGCAAGCATAGCCACTAGATGCTAACCCAATGATCTAGATACAACTAAGATAGCTCCACAATGTGGTCAATGTCTGAATCTTCTACAATAATAGACACATGCCACCTAGCTCCAAAATGACAAGTTTCAATACAATAGTTATACATTTTTAGGTAAATATATTTCCCCCTTTACCCTCATGAGTAGCAATTCCCAACCCCTTTTCTTAGTGCACATGGCACCACCATCTCATCTCCACTGCCTCCAAAACTTGCAGCACAATTTTAGGTAGCTAGCCTAGTTGGATCCAAGATATGTTTCAAGATGGTATCTAAACATGATATGGGGATAGGAGGCTTAGTCACAAAGAGAGAGAGAGAGAGAGAGAGAGAGAGAGAGAGAGAGAGAGAGAGAGAGAGAGAGAGAGAGAGAGAGAGAGAGAGAGAGAGAGAGAGAGAGAGAGAGAGAGAGAGAGAGAGAGAGAGAGAGGGAGGGAGGGAGGGAGGGAGGGAGGGAGGGAGGGAGGGAGGGAGAAGAAGAAGAAGAAGAAGAAGAAGGAAAAAAGAGGAGAGGGAGAGAAGGAAAAGAGAAGAGAGAGAGGGGAGAAGAAAACGAGAGAGAGAGAGAGAGAGAGAGAGAGAGAGAGAGAGAGAGAGAGAGAGAGAGGAGGAGGAGGAGGAGGAGGAGGAGGAGGAGGAGGAGGAGGAGGAGGAGGAGGAGGAAAAAGAGGAGAGGGAGAGAAGGAAAAGAGAAGAGAGAGAGGGGAGAAGAAAACGAGAGAGAGAGAGAGAGAGAGAGAGAGAGAGAGAGAGAGAGAGAGAGAGAGAGAGAGAGTTTAGACGTAGGGAATTGGGGAGAGAGAGAAAGAATAAAAAAGGAAAAAAGACTAGAGAGAGAGAGAGAAGACAAGGGAGGAGGGAAAAAAAGGGAGAGAGAGGAGAAGAAAATAAAAGGAGAGAGAGAAGAAGAAGAAGAGAGAGAATTATAGAGAGAAAATATAAATTTTAAAAGAGGAAGAGAGAGAGAGAGAGAAAGAAAAAAAGAGGAGAGTGAGTGAGAAGTAAAAGAGAGAAGAGAGGGGGGAGAAGAAAATGAGAGAGAGAGAGAGAGAGAGAGAGAGAGAGAGAGAGAGAGAGCGAGGAGATGAGAAAAAGAAAATTAAAATAAAAGGCAGAGAGAGGTGGGGAAGGGAGAGAGAGAAAATATAAAATTTAAAAGAGAGAGACAATTAAAAAAGGAAAAAAGAGGAGAGAGAGAGAGAAGAAGAAGAAGAAGAAGAAGAAGAAGAGAGAATATGAACACAAAGAGAGCATTATAGAGAGAGAAAATATTAAATTTAAAAGAGAGAAAGAGAGAGAAAAGAAAAAATTTTAAGAGAGAGAGAGAGAATTTAGACAGGGATTTGGGGAGAGAGAATGAAAAAATTAAAAACAAAGGGAAAAAGGATGAGAGAGAAAGAGGAGAAATGGATTATTAAGTGTATCGTACAACAACTTCACTTGGCACTTCACATGAGTAGAATGCTAGTGTGTATTATTTTGCATTATTATATATGGCTTGACTAATCCTAGACTATGCTTTCTATTTGAGAATGTGTTTACACAGTAGGCTTTTGAGAGTAACGAGCATATACATGCCTTTGAATTTGCTTGACACATGGCATTAGGTAGGTTGACCTATATTTTTAACTCAATTTTTCATAAGAAAAAATAGTTTTTTGAAAGGTCAATATATTTAGCCAATAATGCATTCCAAGGCACAATATTGTAATTTGATAGGTGGGCAAGTGCATTTGTTTGCTTCTAGAATTCTTCCATATTTACCATACATCAAAAAGGAAAATTTAAAATCTTTTTTGATATACACTTTGATAGTATCTTATTTAGGTGCACATGCATATTTTCAAGTAGTTGTGGTTGGGATCATTTTGTGTGGTCCAAGAAGCTTTAAAGCTAGTAACACAAGATGTAAAGGTGCATATTTCCCATGTTGATCTAGAACATGACTTATGTTAAAAGAAGTGTTAGGGATATAGTGGTAGATTTGTAACCTTTTGCTTTAGAAGATTGCATGTTTTGAAGACTAATTGGTTTGGTGTTCCATCAACTATAGGAATGTACATTCACCTACTTACTTAGGCAGACTATATGGTCACATTATCTCTTGATGATGCAGGAGAGTGCATAAAGTTTTTTTTTTTCATTTGGTTTAGATCCAAGCTTTGAACAAATTAGATATGGGTAAAAGAACTTGTTTGGAGATATGTTTTGAAGCAAAAGTAAGGACATGGCAAGTTTTCAAAAACAATTGGAAGGTAAGAGTTTTTAAAAACATTTTAAAGGACACAATATGATATTGGTAATGCTATTACATGCATTGATATCTACTATGGACAATGTTGATAACCTTGGTTGGCACATAAATGTTAACAATCCACGGCCATGCATGATAACATTGGTGTCACAAAACATCCACCTCCCACCTCAACCTCAAATGCATTTTTGCAATCTAGATTTTATAAGGCTGTTAACTCCTAAGGAAATCCTTATGCGTTTGAAAGACATTGTGGATAATATCATGATTAAAAAACACTTACAAGAACAAGCATCTAGCTTAAGACTTGTACCTCAATAATATTTTTCTAACGTATGTCTTATGTATAGCATGGTATTCACTAAAGCAAGTTGGCTTAATGCCATGTTTACATGCTTGACTATACTCAATATTAAAGGATATCCTAAATCCATTTATGTTTGAACTTTACATAAGGTTATTCAATCTTTTGGAAAAGTCAAAGCATTAATTTGTTCTTGAAAGTATTTTACAAAATAAAATAGTATGAAGAAGCACATATACTTATTAAAATGCATATGGGGGAATGACACATTCCCCTTAAATTATGAATAAACAAAGAGACTTGTGCCAGCTCTTTGCCATGCTATTTTAAATAGCATGGTTATGCATTTTAGTGTATTCTTATGTTCTCACAAATTTACAATACAACAACATTTGTGAAAATATTAAAATGCTTGAAGCCCTTAACCAAGTTTTGCATTTATTGTTATTATATTTGGCAAGCTAATATTCATCAAAGGCAACACAAAGTACATGAGCAAAACCAAATATCACAAGGTGCACCACTTGTTATGATTACTTGTTCATACATAACTAAGGTACTAGTGGATTTTCTCATAAACTATTTTACACAAAATTTAGATATTCTTTGAAACATTTTTCCTAAGAATACATAACTAAGGTGCCTGTGGATTTTCTCATAAACTATTTTACACAAAATTTAGATATTTTTTTGAAACATTTTTCCTAAGAATATATCTAGAAAATTTATCGGAAGTATATTTCTCTCTTTTCTAAAAGCATCTGGACGTTCATTTTCTACTAAAATTATGGCATACAATAAACAAAATAGTTATGAACTTGACAACTTTTCAATACTCATGTAATGTGATGTTTCAATGTCCATTACCAAAACAACAAGGGCCTGCAAATAGAACACTAGATCATAGATCAATTCTTGATAATCCTTTGGTGCACTAGAATGATACCAAGGCATGTACCACAACAATTGGTTATGAGCTCATAAAATCTAGCATCATCGATGTATTTGCATTCAACATGTTACACAACCCAGCCATCCAAAAGTGCATGACAATATTTAAACATTACCATCCAAAGAAAGGGATCTATGTCCTTAGCAAAGAAGTGCTACAAAGGATTATACAACTACATCATAATAATGGCCCATTCAACACAATGTTACAAGTAAAAAACACTTTAGGATATAATATTTCGGAGAGCATAGTTGAGCATAGTCGAAGATAGGCATTCCAAAGGTCCGATTGACATGATTTTGCATCTATCATACTATGCAACAATGATCAAATGATAGAAAGGACAACATTATTTAGGGCATGTGGTTTACTAGCACCAAAGTCACCTTATTTAGACATCATCTTGGAAAATGCAGTGTTCCCATTTTTATTTCCATTCGTGCATGGGCCATTTGATGGCACATTGTACCTCAATGAATACATCAAGATGTGCACACCAATCTTTTCCTCAATATACACTATGCATATCAAGTCAACCTCCAGAGAGAGAGAGAGAGAACTATAGTGCCCACAAGGTCAAGCTCCATGTCAAGGAGATGTATGAGTGATAGTTGAAAGATAGATCTTTGTCCCTCAATGCTAGACAAAGCACATGGCCAAGCTTTGCACACCCAAAAGAGAACTCCAAGATAGAGTTGGAACCATCTTTCCCCTAGTATAAGAGATCATAAATCAAGAGTAATCTAAGCATCCTAAATGGAGGATCAAAGGATAAACCACTTCCTTGAATCCTTTCAAGCTCATTGTAATCCGGCCTAGAGTCTGTGAAGGATAGAAATTCAAGGGAGACCATTGAATGAGGTACTCATAAAACCCAAATGCTCTAGGAGAGGCACTTAGAGATTTTTGTAGAGGCGGCTAGAACTCAATAGACAGCAATATGAGGACAAACCCAAGCTAGATAGAACTAGCTACCTAGCTCAAGTGGCACTAATACCATGTTAAGAAACACAAATCTAGAGCTAGATTGGCTATGGTAGACATAAGTCATAAACATGATACATGATTGGAATGAGAGATTGTAACTCAAGTGAATTAGGTTCCAAGATTGATTAGCTTGGACTCATAAATGTAGTCTTGAGTTGACACAAAAGAGAAGTACTATATATTGCATTGAAATGAGAGCCAAGTACATGCTTTTATAGCCTTTGGGCAGGTCCACTTTCCTCACTGTGCTTATGGGATTTTGAGCCTTTCTCCTAGAGCATACATCACCTTACATTTTGATTCTATACTAATGGAAAGAAGCCGTTATGGTTCCAAAAATCATGAAAAAAATGTGTTTGCAAAGAGAGATTGATTTTTACAAGTGTGCAAATAAAAATAGCTCAAATAAAGAAATAGTATGGCATATACTTTTGCTATACCATTCCTACATCAATAGTAGGCTCTCCATCATGGCACATATGAATCTTGAAGGACCTAATTACAATGGTCGATGTTTGGGTTATGCCACACCTCTTTCTCACATTTACTATTGCAGATGAAACATAATGGTCAAAGATCCACACATTGGAATCCAAAGCATGTGAATCTAATCTAGAATTCTCATGGGAATTGCCCCATAGAATGTGTAGTCCTATTCCAAACTAGATTTTACCTTTTCTTCAACCAATATATCCTTGTAAAGGATGGTTGCCTTGGACATGCCCATTGTTAAGTTGTTAGGTCAAGATTTGCGCATACATCCTAGCCAATAATGAAAAGCCCAACTTAGCACAAAGATTGAGAAAACTAGTCCTAACAAAACAACTTCACACATGTTGCCAAGTTTGCTATGCATTACGTACTTGTGGGAAAACTAAACATCAATGCTAAAGATGAAAAAATTTGGAATTGCAAGACTTGGACTTAAACAAGTTGAAAGTAGTACACGATGAAAGTAGAGCCAAGACTTGGACTTAAACAATGCTTTAGTACACAATGAAAGTAGAGCCAATGGGAAAACTAAACATCAATGCTAAAGATGAAAAATTTTGAAATTGCAAGACTTGGACTTAAACAAGTTGAAACTAATCTTTGGTGCAATGCTCTCAAAGTTAGTCTCACCTATTGAAGTAGCCTTGAACAACATGCAAGTTTCAATCATGACAAAAAGTGGAACAATTGAGTATATCAACACATCCCCTATAGACATATGTCAATGAAAGTTATCGAGGTTAGGGGACATCACCGTGCATCTTGTCGACCTGTTTTGTACCAAGCCACCAAACCTTGAAAACCTCACATTCTATGAGTATTATAAAAGCTACAACATTACCAAACCTACAACTAGGCTAAACCTCACTAACACTATGCAAGATGCATATGGTAATATCTTGCAAAAGCATAAAAAATTTGGTGAGGTTCACCAACTTCCACCTAGGCCACCAAATAGAAGGTTTCTTCTTCAACACATTGCTCTAGAGAGTCCCTTTTAGATTAAAGAATGAACTAATAAGTGATCAAAATACACCATGATCATATTATATTGAATGCCAACTTCATGGTCTCATAGTAAAATGGAGGAAGACCTTGAGACGTACATCATCAAGTACATGTTAACCTCAAAACAAGAAAAAAGTAAAAAAAGTGGAGAAACGCAAGTTGGGGGCTAAAAGAGGCGGCCTAGAAGAAAATCAGACACAACGGAAGAAGCACGAAGAGAAATGACTGAAAGTGCAAGGGCGGCCTCAAAAGCTAAGTCAAAGGAAAAAGCACATATTTAAATGCAAGCCGCCCCTAAAACTTTTTGTAAAAGAGCCCTAGGCTCCCTCCTGTGCAAATTGTAAAGGTAGATGGGCGGAAGGAAGGAAGCTAGGAAGATAGGAGGACAACAGGAAAGAGGGTGTGGCCATGTAAAAAAGGGAATAAGGGGATGAGTGCCCAAAGGAAATTAGGGTTAGGGTTTCGTATAAAAGGCAAAAGGTGAATGAAGAAGCTCATTCTTTGATGTGTGGCTAAAGTGGATTCCTCTTCTTCTCTTCTTCTCTTTTTCTCTCCTTCTTGCTTGCTTGTGTGTGCTTGAGAGAGGGAGTGTGAGAGTGTGAGGGAGTGAGTGTGTGAGGGTGAGGGATCAAGGAGAAGAAGCTCTCCATCATCTCCTCTCTTCTTCTCTTCTCTTGTCTCGCGCACGGCTATGGAGTATGGAGCTTGGAGGTGGAGGCTTGAGGTTGCTTGAGCTCGCATCTTGAATCGTGGACCTACTGATGTGCTTGAGGGAGAAGGCAACTTGCTTAGGCATCAAGGTAAAGCTCACTACACCTTAGTACGATCAAAGGTGCATCGGCTAGGCAAGAGATAGCCGTAGGTGTTCGCTTGAAACGCTTGAAGCAACAGATTTAAGCTGCACTACATTTTTGTTTCGTTGCTGCTGGGACCAACGGATTTAAGCTTGAGCACTTGCGCACCTCAAATCGAGCAAGGAAGTAAGGGTTTCATTTTATTTGGGTCGTGGAACCATCTTTTAGTCTTGAAGTTTTCAGACTACTATGTAGGAAGGCAAGATAGATTAATTTATTGCACCTCGAAGCTAGTCTTGTATTCTTTATTTCTGGGGATAGAGAGTGGTGTTGTGTCACTACATGAACACAATGTGAAAAACCCTAAAGTGCATTATCATCTGGCTTTCTTATTCATCTAGAGAGTCAATGCCATATTAGTCATTAGTGTTAGTGTCCATAGTATGGATAGTTCCAAAATACAAGATTTTTGGATAAGTTTAGCCTATTTTTAATATTTTGGATATTATTTCTTGTAAATATCCTAAAAAAGTGAAAAACTTCTAAAATAGGGTGACATGCAAAAAACAAGTGGCTTTTCAACCAATTTTGGGAGATCTCATGCAAAAAGAAGGGGCTTTCGAAATCGTGCGGTGCACAATCCCAGTTTACATGCAGCAAACAATACTCCAAACGGGGAGAAGAAGAAGGAGTGATCTGGGAGAATTTTGACCAAGTGTCCTAAGGTTTTAACCCCCCTTTCAAAGCCAATGGAATCATCAGATTTTCCGCGTGAGTAACAGAGAAGGAGATAGTATATTTGGTGTGTGTTTTTGGTCTACCATGGAGCTCCAGGAGATCTAATGCTTGGAGATTACTTCCAAGTAGTCCCATATAAGGATTTTGTTTATCTTCTCAGCTTTTATCGATACATAGTGCTTTGATTCATTGAGCTTTATATTTATCTTGTGTACCTCTTATCTATTCTTTTTCTTCTCTTCTATCTGCTATTCTCTACTTTCTTCTCTCTCTAATTCCCTGTGGATATGACCTTTCGACTCAAACCCCTCCGACATTGGTGAACCCGATGTGAAAGGTCGTTGGGAGGAAAGATAGGATGAGCACAATTTCTAGTGATGTTTTACCACAGTTAGTGTAGAATATGAACATGCTTATACATGTACAACAATAAAAATAGGTGATGCATGCTTTTGCTCAAACAAAAACTCTTGTGTTTAATACTCTGTAAGCAGTAGAGTGTGAGATGAAGTTCTTTAATGGCAAGAATTTATCTACATATTTACATACCTATGCTCAAAAGATGGAGTTCTTTGGGATGGCTCAACTTGCATGGAGCTAGTATTCTGTATGGATCACTGTACATGAATTGAAATCTCAAGTTATTGAATTGTATATGCAGGATGTTGACAGGGTAGCTTTCAAGAAGACGCTTCAGGAAAGATATTTACATTGAAGGTACTAGTTTGATTACCTGCAAGACTTTCCAAGAGTGGGTTCTAAAATCCATTAAGGGCCTTGTGGCTATAGAGTTATTAAGAGAAATTGAAAGTTGATTTGAGCAGTTAGATCTTGCAAAACAACAAGCTCTTGCAAGTTAGAAAATTGAATTGTTTCTACAAGTAGCAGATCTTGAACTTAAAGAGAAGCTTGATGATTTGTTAGAGGATCTGACTACAAAGACGGGGCTTAAAACAAAGTGGAGGCATGATAAGAAAGTTGTTACTACATGGTGAAAAATCATAAAAGGACAGAAAGATTGCATATATCTAGCTTGCCTATTGTTGCGGGCAAAATAGTCGATGTATCTAGTAATCCACTCACTTCTATGGCTAACCCTATGGCTGCACATGCTGTTCTCACTATTAGGGAAGATGTGTTAGATGAATTTGTTAAAGGCATTTGGAATATTTAATTGAAGGTTGCGAATTTGGATGACAAATGACAAGAGGAAAGGGGATGGGCAGCAACCCCCTAAACTAGGGAAAAGATGTATGTGATGTGATAGTTTGCAGCATGAAAGGGAGGATTGTGCTGCTTATCAGGAGGCCTTGGCACGACAACTCATCTTTTGGAAAGATGGCAAGATCTATGCACAAGAAATATGATTGCCTCTTGCTTTGAATTTTGGAAAGGGAGGTATACAAAAGTTGTTGGAAGACTTGGCTGTCTGAAATGCTTATGCAGGTGTATATGCTTCTACTTTTGGTCTACAGTTGGATAGAATGCCTGGCCAAGTGATGGTTGGTTCGAAGGCTATAATATGGACACATGCTTTGCATGCAGTTGAAAAGAGGAAAGTTACTGATAATAAAACATCTTATGTAAGGCAATACATTCATGATATAATTGGCTAGGAAACATCGGTAGATGCATAGTCAATGTATGCATATTTAGCAAAGGTGCCAAATACGAATGTACTTGTGGAAGAGAAATGAAAGAGAGATGACGATAATATAGGGATACCTAAGAGAGTGATAAGAAGTGTGAATCAGCCTAAAGCTACAAATCAGTCATCTCTCGAGTATGTTATGGAAGAGGTTGATTAGGAGCAGAAACATGACAGCAAGCAAGAGAGCAAAAAGAAGGCCAAACAACTAGGATATAAGCTACAAATCTGATATTGAGATAGCCACGAATGCCTTGAAAGATCATGTAGTGGTAGAGTTAGCCTATGAAATAGATTTACTTAATGTATCTAAAGAGGTTTAAGAAGCTCATGTTTTACTTTATGCAAGAACTCAGAGAGAGATTGGTGACTTGCTAGATGTACATGATTTGTAGGACATAGTTGCTATCTTTAAGATAGCTCATGAGCTAGAGGCTATGTAGATAGAGGATCCTATGTAAGATGCTCCACAGTTGGAAAGTGTTTTGGATGCTTTGTCAGAGGCCTTGATAGGCAATTCAAAGATGCTTTAAGATATGAACTGCTTCACTATTTTCAATGATGGTCAGAATGTGTTGGATGCACACGAGGCTTAGTTTATGTTTGATGTGGTACACAATTGTCAGTATAAGCAGATTTCCATGTGTTGGACTTTGAAAGAGCAAGCATGTTGCTATGTATTTGTTGATGATGGGTGCATTGATAGCCTATATATGGAGATTCAATAGCCTCTAGTATATGATGCACACCCAAGGCCTTATGACCCTGGAGTGGATGCTTGGTATGCTGTTGGAGTTGTGCAAATGCTACTCAATTTGGTCTATAATCCAGGGGGATGCCTTCTTATGTGCATGATGAGCGACATGTTAATGTTATGGATGTTTGACCTAGGTGGTGCATTGGTAGCACATAACGGAGGATGTGTAGGTTCAGAGGGGATGGATATCATGCCGATACATGGATATAGTGTGAAAAAACCTAGAGTGCATTATTATCTAACTTTCTTATGAATCTAGAGAATTAATGTTATTTTAGTCATTAGTGTTAGTGTCCATAGTATAGATAATTCCAAAATACAGGATTTTTGGACAAGTTTAGCCTATTTTTGATATTTAGGATATTATTTCTTGTAAATATTTTAAAAAGATATAGAAAACTTCTAAAATAGTCTGACATACAAAAAGCAAGTGGCTTTTCAGTTAGCTTTGGGATATCTAATGCAGAAAGAAGGGCTTACGAATTATGTGACGTGCGATTGCAGTTTACAAGTAGCAAACATCACTCCAAACGGGAAAAGAAGAATGAGCAACCTGGGAGAATTTTAAACAGGCGTTCCAAGGTTTTACCCCTCTTTTAAAGCCAACAGAACCATCAGATTTTCCATCTGAGCAACAAAGAAGAAGCTAGTATTTATTGCACATTTTTGGTCTATCAGGGAGCTCCATGAGATCTAATGCTTAGAGATTGCTTCCGAGTAGTCCCAAACAAGGATTGTGTTTATCTTCTCAGGTTCTATCAATACATAATGCTTTGATTCATTGAGCTTTGTCTTTATCTTGTGTATTTATTGTTTATTATTTTTCTTCTCTTTTATCTCATATTCTCTACTTTCTTTTCTCTCTGATCCTCGGTGGATATGACCTTTCGACTAAAACCCCTTTGACTACATGATGCATGCTTACTTAAAATGGAACATTGAGAGACAAGGTGAGAGATTGTCACTAAAGTGAGTTGCAGCTTTTGAAATAATAGAAGTCCATCCAATGTCTTGACTATTGTACATTTAGCCCAATATTTTGGTTTCATTGCTAGAAACAAGCACAGTGCAACCATTGAGGCTTTTACACTCCTACCATGTAGCAAAATAGGAGGCTTGTTCACTTAAGTGGATGGGGTTCATAGTCCACACTTGCAACTTCCATACTTCAAAGCACATGCAAATAGTTTAGGAAGGTCGAATTGAGAGAAACCATTTCGTTAGATTGAGATTGAAAAGATCAGATTTGTTAGACTAGATGAAAACACAAAACTCAAACTCAAAAATACAATAAATCTAAAAAAACCACACAAAAATACAAAACTCAAAACTCAAAACTTAAACTTTTCTTGCTTTAAAAAACTGTGTAACATTGTTATGGATTGAAGATACATCATGCTTGCCATACTTGTTGGGTTGTGTGTGCATTGAAGCGAGAACACAAAAACACAAAACACAAAATGCAAAACTCAAAGAACACAAAACACAAAATGAAAAACTCGAAAGTCAACTCTTGTTACTTAATCAATTTGTGTATGAATATTGTAGATGCAACTTTCCTATTATGGAGGATTGATAGTGTGAGCATTAAAGGAAAAAAAGTGACTAAAACTCAAGAAACACAAAACTCAAAACTCAGGTTCACTCACATACATTAGATCACTCATGCACACTAGAGTTCACTTACAGACTTGCACTTCCATACTAGAACTTCCACATCACTTTCTCTCCACTTATCCCTTGCCCACACCCCATTACTCCTACATATACACCTAATTCCATCCACACACTTGCCTACCCTTACATGACAAATCTACAAGAGGAGCCCATGGTGTATGAGAAATCTATGGCTCAAGAGAAGAACACTAAGCAATCACTTCCTAGTGATGCTGCTTATGTGGAAACAAAACTCTAAAAGAGGAGAAGATGGAGCCCTCAAGTGTTGCCAAGTAACAACCCCAAGAAGTTGTTAGTTCATTCTCCTAGCCAAAGTCTCCCAAGAATAAAGAGCCTTTGTCACCTAAGCCCAAAAAGAAAATCTAGCAACAACAACCGAGTGTAGTTGCTCAATCCACAAAAAAGGATCAACAAGGGACTGCTCAGAAAACATCTAAAATATCGAAGACCTTCTTTTAAGAGCATTGTCAAAAACAAATCTAAAAATTCCAAGAAGACCGAGACTATTCCCAATCAGTCCAAGGATCCAAGTGTGAAGTCTTATGAGTATCACAATTGACCAATCCACAAAATCAAAATTTACTACTTCCAAATTCGATGTGAAATCCTCATAGTCACAACCTTCATCTGTGACCAAGACTCACTTTAGCTAAGGAACAAGCCTCTAGTCCTTTTGCTTTACAACAAAATACAACTCCAGAGCACAATGAATCAATTGATTCATAAGTCATGTTATTCTCAGCCCAAACCCCTTGTAGACTTGGTGAGCTCTCTTGAAGAAGAGGGGTAAGGTAGTGCAACAAAAAGATCAAGTGGAGGTTGAGCATTAAAAGGAACTGGAGGACATAATGTTATCATTCACATATGTGTATATTTATGGATGTAAGGAGAGTGGAGATAGTGATGATAGTGAGAACAATAGTGACAATGACATGACGAGGCACAACATCATTAAGAAAGAGAAGAAAAGGCCCATTCTCCGTCAAGGCATCAAGACAAGGGCGTGGTGAAGAACCCACGACATCCTCTCTCCTTCCCCAGAACATTTACCTTTGCCTAGAACATTTACCTTTGCCTCTATCATTCCTGCCACTTTCTACTCCAAAGTCCCACATACCATAGTGGTTGGATAAATCTTTAACAAAGACCACCAATTTAGACGAGAGAGAGAGAGAGAGAGAGAGAGAGAGAGAGAGAGAGAGAGAGAGAGAGAGGAGGTCCTCTATCTGCATTCGAGAGTTGTGTTGTCTTCTCAATTCAAATCTATATCTATATATCATTTTGGCTAGAGGTTCGGTTATCTCCCGAACCTCCATTTTCTTCCCAAGCCTTTTTTTTTCTTCCCAAGCCTGTTTTTGAATTGCATGCAGGGTTGAGGGAGGTTGAGGTGGCTTTAATGCCTGACGACCTCTCTCTCTCATGATTAGTGATCCCATTTTGATCTCCTTTTGATCTCATTTTGCCACTTGAGCTGCAGGTGGACTTGGAGCAGTGGACTTGGATCACGCTTGGCACACGCTTGGACTTGGAGCACGCTAGCTGAGGTGCAGCTCTCTCTCTCTCTCTCTCTCTCTCTCTCTCTCTCTCTCTCTCTCTCTCTCTCTCTCTCTCTCTCTCTCTCTCTCTCTGAGACCAGGATCTCAAGCGGCAGGCCAGGACCTCAGGTGGGCGGCCAGGATCTCAGGCGAGCAGGCGGGCCAGGACCTCAAGTGGACAGGTGTCGAGGAGAGAGAGAGAGAGAGAGAGAGAGAGAGAGAGAGAGAGAGAGAGAGAGAGGCGGGCGAGCGGGCATCTCCCTCCTCTCTCTCTCTCTCTCCTCGATGCCTATCTCCCCCTAAGATTAATGATGTTATTGTTAATGTTAATGTTATAATTAGGATTAGTGTTAATGTTGTTAATGTTAATATTGATGTTAATGTTATTATTAAGATTAATGTTATTTTTATTGTTAAAGTTAATGTTATTGTTAATATTGATGTTGTTGTTAATGTTAAGATTAATGTTGCTTTTAGTGGATTAGTTATTAGTTATAGTTTATATTTATAAGAATAAGATAAGAAAGAATAAGCTACATATTATATATATATATATATATATATATATATATATATATATATTTGTGTGTGTGTTACTATTAGCAAAGCAATTAGCAATAACAATGTATTATATTATTTATATTTGTATTTATATTTTATATACTTTATTATAGCAGAAGAAGATAGATACATACAAATAGAGATATTGATAGATATAGAAGATTGTAAAATATAGAAGATAGATATATTATTTTATTACATTGCACTATATTATACTACTTTATATTATATAAATTATATTATATTATATTATATATATGTTAATGTTAATGTTAATAATTAAGAGTTAATAATTAATAATTAATTAATGGTTGCTTATTATATTATTATATCATTATATTATTATTATTATTATTATTATTATTATATTATAATATATTGGTTATTATATTATTATTGTATTGTTATTATTATTATTGTATTGTATGGTAGAAGTAGATTATTATAAATACAGATATTAATAATTGATATTATTTTATTTTATTACATTACACACACATACACACACACACAGTAAGAAGCTGGGAATAACAAATTAGTGTAAATAACATTGATATTATGCCATGTCACACTAACATTGGTATAAAAGGAGAGAAGATGTAATTTTTCACATCTTTTTGACACATTAATACAATTACAGTTTTTCTCTCCCATCTTGCTCACAGCTTCTATGGTTTCCCCTTCTTTCTTGTCTTTCTCTCTCTAAATCTAGTCTTTCTCTCTCCTCGTTACTCTTCTTCTCTCTCTTTTCCTGCAATCTTTCTCTCTCTTCTAAAGTCTTCTTTCTCCTCTTTCTCTCTCCCTAGTTCTCTCTCTGACAAGTGGTATCCGAGCACTGGTCTTTGATCCATTCTTTTCTTCTATTTTCAATCATATTTTCCTCTATCAAAATCAATTTCAAATAAAAATTGTACAAGACAGTGACTAGTGGAGTGCTGAAGATCATCTACAGTTAGTAAGAGACTACATCTGGAGATATCCAAGGTTAGATATGGCGGAGAATGGCTTAAATGACAGGTCGTCATCAAATTTTATGCAAAATTGGAGGTAATTAGGGTAAAGGATGGTTAACTAGGCTTAGTTTGGGAACAAACTGTGGTTACTTTGAAAAGAGAGAGTTCTCTTTCCCCTTTCCTAGAGTTTCCTATAGGTTTCATGGAAGTTCAGCATCAAGATCAGTTCATTTCCCTCAAACCCCTGATCTTCTTGGCCAAGAATCACCTGAAGTAGATTTCCCTTTCCATAAGCTTCAGAATGAGCACAATGTTGCTCAACCTTGGCTCAGCCAGGCAGCCAGGAATAGCCCTGAAAATTGCGGCGCAATTTTCGGGCTGATTCAAGCCTACTCCCTGCTCAACCTGCTCTTTCCTCTAGCCCTAGCACTCTTCCTGGTCTTTTGCAAGCATTAAACTTCAGCAAAATGGAGATTCTCAGTCCTCTTTAAGGTTCTTCAGCTTCTTCCTAAACCCTAGGTGAACAGTCCATGGCAGCCATGAAAGCTTCAGCCCGACCTTCCAATTTTCAACAATTTCTTGAAGATTCTTCATCCTTTCAGCCCGTGGGATCATCTTAGCAAGGATTCTTCAACAAATTGCAAGGATTAAGCACGAAATGGTTAAAGATTGAAGCTCAAGAGCTTCTATGGGGCAAAAATTTGGGGGAAACGGGTTTAATGTTTCAATTTCAAGCATTTGAAGCTTCAAGATTGTTCCTAAGTACTGAATAAACAAGCATTGGGGATTATTTTACCAACATTAGACAATCAGAGGCTCTATCAAGCATATGAAGATTGATCAAGTCATCATCAGCCATGTCAAAGGTACTCTTCTTCAATTCTTAATCTCTCTCATTAATCCAATTACTAAGCTTAATCCATTTGATTGAGAGATTAAAGAATTGAATAATATCCATCAAATTTTCAGCCAACCTTTGCTTGAATCAATCCATTCATGAATGCAATGCTTGCTTTATGCATATTAGTTCCAATCAGTGAATTAGAGGCTTCAATCTGAAATTTCAGCATAACAATTGAATCCCATTGATTGAATCTATTGATTGATGAACTTGTTTACTCTAATCCAATTGATTGGCTGAATTTCTTTTACCCAAGCTGAAATATTGTAAAAGGGTAAGTACTAGCAATCAGTGAGTCACTGAATTGCATTGGTAAGACCCTTCTCCTATCCAAACTTTCAAAATTTCATTCAATTGCATCTCATGAAAGGCTGAATGAATATTTCAAAAATGCATCTCATGTTGATTGATTAGAATACTAGCCTCTGCCATGTTGATATACCCACCGAGGAAAAGGTGGATGCCGGGGGAGATAGTGGGACAAAAGAGAGGTGACCCTCCCTCACTATCAAAGATCCCGAAGGGGTGCAACCAACTGACTCGGGGGGAACTTTGCCCACCTCCCGGTGATTTGGAGCCCATGTAGGGAGCATGTCACGCCATTTTATCCCTCACACAGGTACAACGAGTGGAGAATTGAAGATTTAAGACTTTCCAAAGGCTCAAGTACCTACAAGTTCAAAACAGGGTAAAACAGGGAATTTACAGGTCACTTACAGGGTACTTATAGGTGGTTACAGATACACCCTTCATTATTGAAGTACAAGTGCAGATACTACAGGGTACTCACAGGTCCTATACACCCTTTTACATGTTTTGGTAACCATTTGGGGTTACTATCTTGCACTACAGGGTCAAAACAGGGCACTTACAGGTCTAGACAAGGTGCAGGATTGGACAGTTCAGACTCAGAAATCCAGCTACAGAATTTTCTGACCTAAACCTGTTATAGCATGCTATAGCTCATCTCAAAGAGGGCATTCTTAACTTCAATTCGAACTAAAAAGTTCTGAAACTATAGTTCCCTAGAAAAAGTTATAGCCATTTTTCTGACAGGTGGTACTGCAGGACTCCACTATTATGGCATGACATAAAGGCAAAAATAAGGTCTAGGAAGATTATGGTCAGCAAATCAGGGATTCCATGCTGGATAATACACTTCAAGAGAGCCCTGAAGAGCTTCAACAACAAGGAGAAGTCAGTATACTCAACAATACTTTGTGTGCCCATGAACAAAGACATAGGGAACGACATGAGGCCATTTTGTCAAGAATGGAGCAAATGGTTTTATCTACTGATCAAACGAAGAATCCATTGATAAGTTGGTGGATTCAACTACTCAAACCAAGGCTTCTATTGATAAGTTGTTGGAATCTAATGAACAACTTATGGCACAAATTTCTCAATTCATGCAGTTGCAAATGGGATCAAGAGAAGCTAATGAGAAGGCTTGTTCAAACAGTGGCCCTTCAGTCCCACTTCAGTCATCTAACCAAAATGGTCATGGATATGGGATTATTGGAAGAAGAGGCATTCCAAATAGTCAGTATGAAGTAGGAGAGGCTTCATAGAGGCATGATGACTATTTGGGCAGTTTGAATGGAGCCAATCCTCAAGCTTTTGGACTGCATACTTAAAATTCTAGGGGTGCTCTACCAACAGGAAGATTGCATAGTAATTCTCAGCCACCTGCTAGAAGATTTCCGTCTCAATTTGGAGGTTCCATACTTGGTAATCATGATCAGCCTATTTTGGGACAGCAACCCTTTTATGAAAGAGATCTTAAGGACAAAATTGTTCTAGCCAAATTTAATGGTCAGTCATCTTCACCATCTAATTTAGAGGAGTGGACCTCTAAGATGGAGTCCTACTTTGACATATTCCCTAAAACTAATGACATGAAGATTCACTTTACTTCCTTGCATTTGGAGGGATTTGCCTATACTTGGTGGAGGTATATTAAGAAAGAAAACATACTTGTAGAGAATTGGGAAGCTTTCAAGGAACTTATGGCTGAAGTTTTTGTTTCTCCTCTTGAGAAAGAGAAATTAGCACAGAGATGGTATGGTTTGGAACAAAGGGGCCTAAGTGTAAGAGATTACACTAACCAATTCCTCAACCTGGCCATGTATGTGGAAAGCATCAGTGATGAGGCTAAGCTTCACAAGTTTATGTATGGTTTGGAGCCATCTTTATCAGCTAATGTTATGGCACAAAATCTTACTTCACTCTTTAAGGCTATTGAGCTTGTGGAGTGCTATGGAAGAAAGTATATAAAAGAATCTTCATTTCAGCCTGGTTTTGGACAGCCAAGGACTGTTTTAAAGTAGGGGCAAGTTGGTAACTTATGGCAGTAATCATGTGCCAAATGGGAGCTTATGGGTACCAACTTATCCTCCATTCAATGCTTCTAGGCCTCAAAGTAATTTTAGGACAGCAATATTTCTGTTTTTCAATTTCAGCTCATGTAGTTAGTCATACTTCATTCATTTCCCATTTGTAAAGCTGTAAAAAATAGAGTAGTACTTTGTTCTATCCATTTTTTTCTAGTTGTTTCCAGGTTTGTTTTTTAGGACAAAAACTTTTGGGAAGGGATGGATTGTAGGAAGCTGGGAATAACAAATTAGTGTAAATAACATTGATATTATGCCATGTCACACTGACATTGGTATAAAAGGAGAGGAGATGTAATTTTTCACATCTTTTTGACACATTAATACAATTACAGTCTTTCTTTCCCATCTTGCTCATAGCTTCTATGGCTTCCCCTTCATTCATGTCTTTCTCTCTCTAAATCTAGTCTTTCTCTCTCCTCATCACTCTTCTTCTCTCTCTTCCTACAGTATTTCTCTCTCTTCTGCAGTCTTCTCTCTCCTCTTTCTCTCTCCCTAGTTTTCTCTCTGACACACACACACACATTATAAAATAATATAATACATTGATAATGATAATCTCTATGTATTATATTATATATATATATATATAATATATAGAGAATATAGAGATTATTAATGCATTATTTATTATTATATGCATGTAAAGTATAGACTATTATATTATAATATAATTATATTATAAATATACATATAGATAATAGATAATAGATACAAATACATACAGATATTATTGTTGTTGTTGATAATGATAATTGATATTGAGAAATGAGAAATATAGATATATTTTATTATTGTTATATTGTATTATAATATATTAGTTTATTATTGTTATTATTATTATTATATTTTTCTATTGTATTTGTTGTTGTTGTTATTATTAGTTGTCAATATCATTATTAATGTTAAACTATATGTATATATATAGCATATAATATTATTTGTTTAATATAATAATTATTTTATTATAATTATAGGTAGATATAAATACAAGTACAGATATTGATGGATATAGAATAATAAATATAGATAGAAGATAAAAGATAGGTATAATAATAATACTAAAATAATAATAATAGTATAGTTAATAGTTAGTTATTATTATTATTAGTTATTATATTATTATATTTTATAGTTATAGTTATTACTATATATATTATTATATAGTTATTAATGTTATATTATTATTATTATAGTTATTATAGTTATTATATTTATATATATATATATATATATATATATATATATATAGTTATTACTATTGTATTGTTTTATATTATTATTATTACATTCTTATTGTATTATTTTATTATATAGTTATAGTTTAATTAGTTATTAATAGTTAGTTGTAATTATACTTATATAGTTTTGTTATTAGTTGTTATTTTGACTTTGTTATTGGCTTTATTTTATTATGATGTTATTTTATTTAGATATTATTAGTTATATGTATTATTAGTTAGCTAGCTATTTGTTATTATTATATATTATATATTATTATTATTATTATTATTATTATGGATTTATTCAATTTTAGTTTTATTGTTTTAATTAGTTTAGTTGTTATTTAGTTTATTATTATTTTATTAGTATAGATATATACAAAAGATAATATAAAGATAAAATAACATGATGGTATTTTAATTTTAATTAGTCATTAATAATAATAATAAAATAATTAGTTATGTAGCTATCAATAGTTAATAGTTAATAGTTAGTTATAGTTGTAGTGAATAGTTATTAATAGTTAATAGTTAGTTAAGTTGTTGGTTAGATATTGTTGGTTGTATGTATTATTTTTATTAGTTATATTATATTTGTTATTATTATTATTGTTGTTGTTGTTGTTGTTGTTAATTTAGTTGTTATTCAGTTTATTGTTATTAATAGTTGTTTTGTTATTTTAATTAATTACTTTAATTGTTATTGTTATTATTATTATATTATTAGTATAGATGAGATATATGTTTTATTTTTTATTTTATTATTGTTATATTATATAGATATAGATATAGATATAGAAGATTAGATTAGATATATATATATATTAGTTTATTGTTATTGTTATTTTATTTTATTATTATTATTATTGTTATTATTTTACTAGTAAACATTTTAGGATATGCGTTTTAAGACATAGAGTGGAAGGTATCTTTTATGTTCATTTTTAAACATGGAGTGGAAGGTAACTTTAAGATATGTGGAGCTAAATCATAATAATACTACTACTATATTACTCATGACTTTTATTATTGATAGATAGAACTATCCTTTGCCTCACTGATTGCGATTTGTGGGGCATTATTAAACTTAGAAAGTTGTTTAGTGTGTAAGCTATAATTTTATTGGCAAGAGTGGGAAGTGTTGCATCGTTCCAGGGCATGATTTTCTAAGAAAGGATATTGTATGGTGTGCATCATACAAACTTAGATACACCAATTAAAAAGCCAACCCACTGGTCTAATACACGCGTATTTTATGGAGTGGAAGGTTTTGTAGTAACTTTATAAGATATATGTGTATTATATTATATTACTATTTATTTATTCATGGTCATGACTTTCATTATTGAGAGGTACAACTATCCTTTGCCTCGCTCATTGCGATTTGTGGGGTTGGCATGGATATAATAACCCTTCATGGCATTAAAAATAACTTAGGAGGTTATTTAGTGTGTGAACTATAGTTTTATTGGCAGGAATCGGGAATGTTGCATTGTCCTGGGGCATGATTTTCTAAGAAAGGATATTGTATGGTGTGCACCATGCAACGTTAGGTACACCACTTAAAATACCAACTCATTGGTCATTATGGCGTTGGGTTCCGATCCTTGACTTTTCTCATTATGCAAGGGGGGTTTTGCATTATGAAATGGATACATCCATTGTGACAAAAAGTCTAATCTCTCAGCTAGGGAGCCATGGGAATTTGCTTGAAATAATCCAAATGCATCTTGAAGACCCACTTGAGTCCTATGTGTGGGATAAACAAATTGAAACCTCACACTAGATGCTACTTAATATAGCAAATTCTATTGTAGTCAATCATATGGTCTAATGCACATATGTTTAAATTGAATGCATTGGAAGTTAATCTAATGCCATCTAGGATTTTCCACTGTTTTTAATTTTTAAGATAAGATAAGAATAGTTGATATGCACCTCAATGTTGACGCATGTGTTTTGCGTAGCATGGAGGACAAAAATGTGTCTGTAGCAAATGTTGTGCAGTGCACTCCCAATGTGCAAATGAATATGTGCAAAGGGAAAGAGGTTATAAGGAAGAAGGTAGTTCGTCATGCACTCAGGCATGTTGGAGGATATGAAAGTTATGTTAGTTTCTTGAGAGTCATTCATTGCTTGGATGGGCTTGAGAAGTAAGTGAAGGTACTATTTCGACGTCAAAGGGCTTCGGTTTCTCTTGGTGAGAGCATTGATAGTCGTCTACAGAGGATTGAGAGAATTTTGGAGGAGAAATACAAAGGAAACCTTTGTGATGGGGTGAGGATACAGGATGAGTTGGAAAAAATCAAGGGTTACATAGGGGAGATATATGATCATGTCTGAAAATATTGGCCACATATTGGATCCTTGGATGATCGTGATGAGAAGATAAAAGATCTTATTGACAGTGCTGGTTGTATAGAGGATGGCGTATGTGAGTTAATTGCTCACAAGAATGAGAATGTTTCCCTTGATGTGCAACTTACTTCTTTGAAAGTTTCTCTTAATAGGTTTTTGGCAATGTTAACCCAAATGAATCGCCGTGTGGGGTCATCCCCTTTCACTTGAGAGCATTCCCCTTGATGTGTAACTTGCTTCTTTCAAAGTTTATCTAGATAGGTTTTTGGCAATGTTAACTTGGATGAGTCGCCGTTGCATAAACACATCCTTGAAAATCTCCATTTTGAAAAACATTGTCTATCTCTTCCAAATTGAAAATTGCCACATACTTGATATATATAATCTCTGTAATACTTTTTAAATGAGTTGTGTTTTATTTGATGAACATCTCCATTTTGAAAAACATTATCTATCTCATTTTAATAGTTTATTTTTTCATATTTTCATCTTAGTATTCATTCATCTTTGAGCGTCGAACACCTTTGGATCTTTAACACATTCGAGCCTTTGTCAAGACCTATGTATGGATCTAGACGAATGAACATCCATTAGTAGGGCTTGGAGAGAGAGAGAGAGAGAGAGAGAGAGAGAGTTGGAGGAGAGGAGGTAAGGCATAGCCATATATGCATTTGGTTATGCGTGTTGGGCTTAATACATGTGTATTCTTTCACTTTCGAGTTTAGGATATCCTCGAGACTAACATGTCTTCAAGTTTGAGTGATGCTTGCTGGGCCTTTGGTGAGTGTCATGTGCACATGTGGATGAATGGACATCCATTGGAGAGGGGAATCATTAATTGGCTTTTGGTTAGCACTGTGTATGTATGTGCTCATGCATGATTATTTACACATGTGTTCGTGCATGACTATTCTTTTGTCTTTGAGTCCAAGACACTTTCGATTTAGGGTTTTCATGTCTTCAATGGCTTTGAGATTTCTCTATTGGGACTCTTATACTCTATTGAAAGTTTCATGTAGTCATCATGGAACAAAGCAAAGCTATGGACAATGTTCTAGACATAGTGCATTCGACTCCATTGAATGCAATTGATTTGGTTGAATTAAAAAAAATAGCCACAACATCATCTCTTCGACGCTTGCCTGCTTGGAGCCATTCACATGGGTATGGGAGATAGTTATTCTAATAATTGTATTTTCGTCAAGGTATTGTGTTCTTTTTGGGGAGATAGTCATTTGTGTATTTTGTTGCAGTCAAAATGTGGAGTTTAATAGAGTGAATAAAGTTAATGTGCAAAAGATGAAAGAAGTGGCGAGGCAATAGGAAGGGCATATTAGTAAATCCATAAGGACATCAACGATCCGAAGAAACACAAAGGTTGCTTCAAGTTCTTTGGAGCTTAAACACCTCGAGACCAAGATGAATGAGTTGATGGAATTGTAGATGAGTTTATCCACATGTGTCGATCATGCGCTTGCCATTTACTCTGCAGAGTTGCATGAACAAGCTAAAGGTTTGTAAGGTGTTGTGTGCAAGACAAAGCACACCCAGAGTGTTCTTCAACAAGTCTCGAGTGGTTTGGGTGGTGAAGTGAGGGAACTTTCGACAATTGTCTTTGAGACAAGGAGGTTGATGAATTTGTTGTTGAATGATATGTGGGCATCATTTTGGGGGCTTGGAGATGACCATGAGCTTGTGATTTGCCAGAGGGGTTGTCGACTACCGTTATTGTAGTTTCAAATGAATGTTAATAGGTTCAATGCCTTGCTACAGCAATTGAGTCATCAAATGAACGGTCCCAATTGAGGAGGACTTGCTTGGATGAGGTTTATGATCTATTATCGTCTTGCTTATATCTTATTTGAAAGTGCTTGGACCAATGCATTTTTTGTGATGATGTGAGCTTCCTTTTTGTGAAGCTTATATTGGTTTTAATGTAACGATGTGATACCTCTTTCTTGAGGTTTGATCTATATAAAGAATTATCATGTCTTGCAATGTGGATACAACATTTTTTATTTTTGTAGTGTAGTGCATGCGAGAGTAATATTCTCTAATTTTATGGTCTAATTGTAATTGTAATGTTTGAATATTCACCCCCCCTCTCTCTCTCTCTCTCTCTCCAAAATTTGGATGAAGATTATGATCTATTGTTGTCTCGCTTATGAAGATATTGAAATGCTTGGACCATTGCTTTTTTTGTGATAATGTGTGCTTTCTTTTTTTGTAACGAGACTAAATTGAGTAAACTGTATTGGGTACCTACAATGTGGTGTGATGTCTCTTTCTTGACACTTGATTTGTACAAAGAATTGTTATTATCATGTCAAACAATGTGGATATATAACTTTATTCATTTTTGCGATGTAATGCATGTGAGTAATATTCTCTACTGTAATGTTTGAATATCTCTCTCTCTCTCTCTCTCTCTCTCTCTCTCTCTCTCTCTCTCTAGCGTTTGGTTCAATTTATTGGGGAGCTTCAATCTATGATGCATTCTTCTCTCTTTTAAAGAGTTTGTAAACATTGATCGCATTTATAATTCTATGTATGTGTCCATTGTCTCTTTGTTGAGGTTTGATCTATAGTTTATAGATAGAATTATTATGTCTTGCAATCTAGAGAGAAAACTTCATTGATTTTTGCAATGTAGTATGTATCAAAGAGTAATATTCTCTGTAAAATACTTGGATATGGACATCTCTCTCTCTCTCTCTCTCTCTCTCTCTCTCTCTCTCTCTCTCTCTCTCCAATATTAGTTTCAATGTCTATGAACTTGCTATGGATTGGAATAATAATGTGTATTCTTTCTCTTTTGAAGAGTTTGTAAATATTAAATACATTTTTTAAAGTATATTTCCTCCTTGAGTTTTGATCTATAAAAACACTTATTATGTCTTGCAATCTACAGAGAAGAGTTCATTGATTTAAGAATCCTAACGTTTTATAGTTTATTGTGTGTTCATGTTGAAGAGTGATGTTTGGGTTTGAGCTATAGGCTTTGGGGGATCCCGCGCCAGTTAGATATAGTTTTTTTTCGTTTGTCTTTGGGTTAGATATCTAATTGTATATAATATATAAAAATATATAATGATTCTAATTTTGACTACTATTGTTCCTTGCTCGTAGAGGAGGATTGTGCTGATTTAAATTGTTGTAGTATTTTGGATTACGTGATTCTAGATTGATTCTACTTTTAAGTCTTTTTGAAAATACTAATCCCAATCAAGTCTCTCCTTGAAAGAATGCAAATTTTCTCTTGATGTGTAGGCTTTGTGAGAATCGAAAAAATATGGGATTAAATAATCAGAGAACTAGCAGGGATTATGTATTGGGTATTCATAGAGACTTAACTCTACACGATATAGACAATGACAGGTTGCTAGGCTTAGGGATCAAATGGCAAAACATGATCGGAGGGGGCACAAAGAGATGTGTTCTACTATATTTGAGTGTCTGAATGTTTTGCAAGGAGGGGCTCTAAATCATGGTAGCTTGATTCGTGAGGGACTTCACAGTTTGATTGAGAAGCAATTTGCTCATGATTATAATTGTGATGCTAAAAATCACCAAAACCTAGGAAATCCTGTGATTAATGAGTCACGTGTCAATAATGCTCCAACCTTTAGTCCTCAAAATGGAGGTTTTTGCTCCATTTTACATGCTTTGCCTGCAATGGATATTCATCCTACAACTACAATATTGCTATTTCAAGACCCGATTGTGCATTCCATGGGGAGTCTTTCTGAGATGTGTGAGCGATGCTCGGCTAAATTGTGGAGATGCGAGGCTCAAGTTCAGGGGTCAATTTTGTTTGGTAAACATTGTTGTCGAAATGGAAAAGTAATGTTGCCACAGTTGCAATATCCACCATAGCTATTGCATGATTTGTTGCATGGTATGCATCCTCAAAGTAGAGTACTTAAAAATAATATACGAGTACATAATAGTGCTCTTGCATTTGTGTCACTTGGTGCCAATGTTGATGAGCTTTTGTCTGTTTTGGAAAATGCTTATACCTTTAGAGTGCATGGCTCCATTTATCATTGTATAGGCCCTTTGATTCCTAATATGTAACGACAAGAAAGGCCAAGATTTGCACAACTTTATGTTTATGATACTGAGCATGAGTTATCTAATCGGTTGGATGTTATGCCTTAATTTATTGCCAAATTTGCTTGGGGAGCTTCAGTCTATGATGCATCAACACAATGCATATGCATAAGCTTTTAGATTTGTGGGTATGCAATTGCAAAACAATCCCTTGCATGATTTGAGAATGACTATTTTTGGGGTTCAACATGCTAATAGACAATACTCAACTCCAGTGGCAATTGAGGTTGCGGCTATCATGCCAGGACAAGGCAATGAGAATAGTCTTGATTGTCGAGACATACATGTTTATAGTCGAGATGGACAATGTATTGCTATTTCAAACTTGCATAGAGCATATCTGCCAATGCTATACGTTCTTCTTTTTCCTATGGGTGATGATGGTTGGCATGTAAAGGTACCTTATAGTGGTGTTAATGTTTCAATTAACATACATGGATTGTCTAATAAGGACTATGTTACTCAGATGCAATTTTATGCATTTCGACTACAAGTGCGTGAGGACACTGAGGTGTGCATGTTGCGGGGTGGTCGACTGTTGCAACAAGTTATTGTTGATGCTTACTGTAGTATAGAGCAATGTAAGTAAGCTTGCTATCGTCCAAATCAATCAATTTTACGCTCGGAAGTTTATAAGGGCTTAGTACATATGATGGGAGTGATGGATGATGCGCCAATGGGGATTATTGGTGCCTCTATTGGTAAAAGGGTGGTTTTGCCATCTTCTTTTACTGATGGGCCAAGACACATGTATCAGTTGTATCAGGATGCCATGGATATAGTGCGGAGTAAGGGAAAACATGATCTGATTATAACAATGATATGTAATCCAAAGTGGTTAGAGATACCTAATGCTTTGTTGCGTGGACAGACTGCTTATGATCGTCCTGATTTGACTGCTCAGGTATTCCATAAAAAACATGCTGATATGATGCATACATTGTTGAATAGGAATCTATTTGGAAATGTTACAGGCCATGTTAGTGTGATTGAGTTTCAAAAGTGGGGGCTACCACATTCTCATACTTTGCTAATTTTGAAGCACCCTTTTAAACCCTCTGAAGCATGCCATTATGATAGATTTGTTTATGCTGAGTTTCCTGATAAAGCAAAGTTTTCAGCTTTGTTTGAAAATATCTCAAAATGCAATATCCATGGTCCTTGCAGTGCAATGAATCCCAAGAGCCCTTGCATACGCAATGGTTGATGCACTAAAAAATTCCCTCGGAGGTTTGTGAATGTAACAACTGTTGATAGCTCTGGCTATCCTGTTTATAGAAGACGAGATGATGGAAAGACGGTCACAGTAAATGGTAATACTATTGATAATCAATGGATTGTTCCATACAATCCTTGCTTGAGTAAAAAATACAATGCACATATAAATGTTGAGGCATGCTCAACGGTGGCAACTATTAAGTATTTGTATAAGTATATATACAAGGGACATGATCGTGCAACCATTAAATTTTTTGTTGGAAACTCAGGGTTAAATGGTACGACCTTTCGTGAAGTGGATGAGATTGAGAGTTATTTAGATGCATGGTATGTTTCTACTTTAGAAATGTGTTGGCGAATATATGACTATGCATTGCACAATGAGAAGCTTGATATACAACAGTTGCATGTGCACTTGCCTGATAACACAATGTTAATGAGTTTGGGAATCTCCCAATTCTCATTTTTTGAATACTAAAAAGGTGGCACCCGGATAACATGGCCATAAGTTTCTCAAAACCATACGACGTGACCCATCATTGGAAAGCACTTGAAAAATGGAATCTATTGAGCTATAGAGCGCTCGATTTGGAGTTATAGTGTTTGAGTTATGAAAAATACAAAGACTTGACCACGTGGCCCAAACTTATGGGAAATTCCCATATTCCCCAATATGGTGTTTGATGAGAATTATGTGGTGTTTCAAGATGCATACAATATATCAGATGTTATGCAGAATGAAGATATCAGAAAAACTACTCTTACGGAATGGTTTGTGTGCAATCATATTCATCCAGAGGCTCGAGCTATTCGCTATCAAGACTTCCCAGTGTATTGGGTGTGGAGTGCACAACGAAAGGTATGGACGAAGAGAAAGCGTGGAAATACATGTGGTCGAATATACTTTGTGCCGTCCACATCTAGTGAGCATTATTACTTGTGAATGCTCTTGACAATGTCTCGAGGATGTATGTCTTTTGATGATTTGCGTATTGTTGGCAACGTGGTATACAACACTTTAAGGAAGCATGCATTGCAAAGGGCATGTAAGAGGATGATGATGAGTGTGTTGTGTGCTTGGAAGAGGCTGCATCTATACAAATTGGTGCCCAATTGCGTGCTTTGTTTGCTGTAATTTTGGTCTTTTGTGAGCCTACGCAGCCTAGTTAGCTTTGGGATAGGTTTATGTCACCAATGGTGGAGGATGTTTTGTATAAGTTATAGCTAGAGCATGTGCATATATCTTCTCCAATTCTACAACAAGAGGCATCAAAGAGGGCTTTTACCGGTGGGTCTAGAAAGACGTTTCTTTACAAGTGTTTGCTTGCTAGGTTGCACAGTGATCATCATATAGCATTAGCAACGGCATCATTTGGCATTGCTGCTTTGCTTCTACAAGGTGGTCGTACTGCTCACTTGAGGTTTAAAATTCCATGGGATCTATGTAATCGATCCACCTGTAATTGTTACCGTGTTTTCCGCAGCACAGAGGAGTGGAAAATGAAAAAAAGCAGGATAAAAGCAGAAAAATGTGTCTTGACTGGTAACCAGAACCTAAAAATTTTAAATGTTCGGGCACGACCCTCAAAAAGCCTCGGTGTCGCCCCGAGACAACAAAAGAGTAAAAGGGCGCACCATTAAAATGTGGGAGCGCCCCCGAATCTTTGTAAAAGAGTGCCAGGCTCACTCCTATGCAAAGTGTATGCATTAGTTGGAAATAGGATAAATTAGAATGGTGGGAAATGGGAAAAAGGGCCTAGGCTACGGCCGGCCATGTAAAAAGGGAAAAGGGGATGACCACCCAAAAAGGATTTAGGGCTTTGTATATAAAGTTGAAAAGTGAATGAGAAGCTCATTCTTTGGTATGTGGCAAAAGGAGTCCTCTTCTTCCTCTCTTCTTCTCTCCTTCTTGCTTGTGTGTGCTCTTGAGAGAGGGAGTGTGAGAGTGTGAGGGAGTGAGTGTGTGTGGGAGTGAGGGATCAAGAGGGTGAATCTCTTCACCATCTCCTCTTCTCTTCTTCTCTTCTCTTATCTTCTCTTCTCTTGCGCGCGCGGCTATGGAGGATGGAGCTTGGAGATGGAGGAGGCTTGAGGATGCTTGAGCTAGCATCAAGAATCGTGGAGCTATCGAAATGCAAGAGAGAGGAGGGTGCTTGATCAAGCGTCAAGGTAAGGTCACTACACTCGTAGGATCAATGGCGCGTCAACTAGGTGAGAGATAGCCATTAGAGCTCGCTTGGAACGCTTGAAACAAGAAGCGGCCCGTGGGTCTTGGCAGTTGAGCAAAAGCTCCCACATTTTGGTTCCCTTGCCAGGACCAATGGATTCAAGATTGAGCACTTGCGCACCTCATATCGAGCATCGAAGTAGGGTACTCATCCCCGAAACGAAGCTTGAGATAGGTAGGAAGTTGGGTGTTTTTAATCTTCAAAACAAGTAAGCATTTTGGGATATTTTGGTTGTTTGATGATTGGAAAGCATGGAGAATCTATTGCAGTTTTTTGCATTCGATCTTTGTTGCATTTAGCGTAGGTTAGAGTTAGGAAATCGAATTGGAAAAGGGTAGGGTTTACTGTTTCAAAACAGGGCAAAACAGGGAAAAAATCGTGCAAAATGTGTAAAATGCTCGCTAATGAGGCCTAAGATCGGCAAGTGAGTGATTGGGGGCGTCAACGCCACATTTGGGAAGGCATATAAGAGCCAGGAGGCCAAAAGAGAGCTCATTTGTGCCATTTCAGCGAGAGAGAGAGATAGAGAGCTCTAGCCTACTTGATTCAATCGCATCACCGACGCACTTACTGGCCCGTTCAGGTATACAAACCTCTCCCTCTACTTCCCTAGATAAGATCTGGAAGTGCATGACCATGGCACCGGCCTACATTGGGTGAAACGATCGAAATCGCATTCTCATGGATTACGTGCGCCGCATTCGGCCCGTCCGAGTGGCCTCTCCTGGGCCGAGTCCCAGAATCGGCCCTCGGCCCTTGTCACTTGGTCCACTTGGCCAAACCCTAGTCGGCTCGGACTGCCGTCCGAGGCAACTGTCCGAGTCAACCCACTCGGCCGTCCAAGTCAAAGCTCTTTGCCACGTGGCACACCCGCGTCCGAGCGACCCATTCGAACCTCAAATTCGGCCCTCGGCCACACCCGGGATTCGGCCCTCGGCCTAGCACTGTTCGGCCCATCCAAATTACCGTGTCCGAATGCGCCATTCGACCCATCCGAATCAAAATCGTCCAAGTCAAATCTAGAAATTCGGCCCTCAACCTCGTGCCTCAGCCCGTCCGAGTGACCTACTCGGACCCTGCAATTCGGACCAGTTGGTCCGAGTGCAACTTTTTGTCAAATCTGTCTGAAATTTGACCCGACCCGGCAAATATGCATTAGTGCAAACTGTCGAAACCCTTCAGGCGCTCAGAACTTGATTCTAGCACATGTGACAAGAGAAATTGGGGTGCGCAGCCGCTTAGCGGCTAGAAGTGGATAGTTGCGGGACCCAAGGACTTGGACGCGAGCCGCTGAACCATAAAACCTGATCGACCGGAAGTGAACAAGGCCATATACAAGGAAACCCTAAACCCGAACTAAACGGCTAGAAAATGGACCTACAAGCCTATCAGGCCTGAAACAAGCGAGAGTGTGTAAGACACCAAGGAATTGCTTGTGACACTCACATTGAATTTCCGCACTTGAAGTACACTTAATAAAGCTGAAAGCCTGATTGGGCACAAGTGCACAAGAAACGACACACTCACCGAGTGACCATAAATTGAGGTTTGTATTCAATAACCAAAGGTACTCACTCAGATAAACCGCTCAAGGAACCCACCAATAGGAGAGGACCCAAGATATAGACAAACCGTCAAGCACAGAGTAGGACCAAGCAAGGATCTATCAAGACCATTCAACCTGATCGACAGTGTAGTGGAGCGCAAGAATTCGACCATGACGGAAGAAAGCTCAGACCATCGGTCTAGTGAGAAACTTGATTTGAACATATTCCCAGATGCTATTCAGCAGCTACGACACGCATGCCCAGTACGAGCACCGCGACAGGACAACATATGCAATCATTGCAGACCTAGAGGAGGAGAGAAGGCTAGCCGGCAAAGCACTACAGGGAATAGTTGAGTATAATAGGGACCAGCAGGCTAGGAACCAAAGGCAAAGCATGGAGTTGCATGAGGTGCAGCGAGTGCTGAACTTGGCTGGCCGAAACCGAACGGACCATGAGAGAGCACTAGAGGGAGACTTGACATTGAGCGAGCTCCTCATGAAACGACTGATTGATAACATCGCAGTAGAGCAGAGTGCCACCGCACTAGCGACGTCTCTGCTTGCAGGATTAGGGGCAAACCAAGGCTCAAAGAGCCAGGCCAAAATACCAATTGTTGCCAAGCAACTCGATAAGTACCAACCGCATGACGATCCATACAGCTTTGTTGAGCAATTTGAGCAAGTCTGCGAAGCCAACGGCCTCAACGACTAGACTCAACGTTCGCAAGCATTCGGACTTTGCCTAGGTGACAAGGGTAGGACGTGGTATACAAGCCTGGATGCCGTAGAGCGAGCCAACTTCAATAATCTCAAGGATCTCTTCGTCAAGAGATTCGCCGAGCTGGGATACTCCGATAACCTACTGGTGCGCTTGATGAACGTCAAGCAGAAAGAAAAAGAGGACATCCGCGACTGCGTGACCCATGTGAGAAGTCTCTTTAAGAGAATCCCTCTAGGCAAGCGACCGACTAACAGAGCAGTTTGGACTGTATTCATCAGCGGAATTAGAGATGAGGAGTTATACAAGGCATTGGTAGGCAATTCAAGCTTGTAGCGGGACGTGGTGGCTAGAGTTTTTGAGGAAGCCATCAGAGTCGATGACCAGCTCTAGGAGCTCAAATCTAGAAGAGACCCACCTGCGAAGCTCTGAGAGAACGTCAGCCTCTAGTGAGCGGTCAATCCCATCATCCCAAGATAAGGGGAAGGCCACCGAGACAGACCAAGGCTTGGCTGAGGTCAAGATGGAATTAGCCAAGCTACAAGACATGTTGAGACGACCAACGCGCCCGCACGTCCAATGTGTATACTGTGGCGAAAACCACTTGTCGGCTGAGTGTCAAGACCCTAGGTCAAGACCTTGTGCTAACTGCGGTAGGTTCGACCACGATGTTGCGCATTGCAGACTACCAAGAAGACTTCCATATTCGCAACCCTACGGCCAGCCTTATCTAGCTAACAAGCCGTAGCCGTTCTTTGGAAGGGGAGCCCCCTTGGCTCTTCCCGCACCTAACGATATGAGACCAGCTGTCCCTAGAATGGACATAAATCCTACAGGCATACCTAGACCTCCTGGTCCTTACGTGACCCACCCACCGAGCGACCCTCCAGTACACTACGTGGAGGAGCCGAATGATGAAGAGACCTACATATACCCTTACATCTCGTACGACGACGAGGGCAACACGGTCCTCATGGATTATCGACCCGTGCCAGTGATGGAGTTAGGACGAGGATGAGGACGAGGCCTAGGAGGGCAGCCGCAGGATCCAGTCACTTGTTGGACTTGCGGGCACCCCAGTCATGTATTGTCACGCTGCCCTGAAAGAGAGCAGCAAAACAGGGACAAGGCTGACCAAATGTGCGCAGAGTGCAGAATCATCCATCTTTTCATAGACTGCCCAAAGCGGAAGCCGTCCTCTAGCTCAGCCAACTTGCCATCCGTCCCATTGGGGCTGTTTGGCATCGAAAGCCCCGATGGGGAGGCCACACCTATTCCCTTGCAGGTTATGACCCGAGCCCAAACAAAGCAGGCCGGCATCTCTCTGCCAGGACCTAGCAATCTTGACGCAACCTCGATAGGAAAGAAAAGCCGCAGGCGGAAAAAGAAGAGATCGGAAGCTAAGGTCGTACTAAAGACCGAGAGTACTACGACTCTACCTACGGGAAAGAAGGTCTCAGACGCGGAGGCAGAGACTTCAGCCCCTAAGACAGCCGAAAAAGGAAGCACTAAGGTAAAGGAATACCTGCATCCGAAGCGACAGTTAGAGGCCATAGAAAAGGTGAAGGAATGGGTGAGGGAGGCTCAACAGCATCTCAAAGACCCTGAGCCCATCGTAGAGGATGAGATCAATTATCTCTCCAGTGTAAGCACACCAATATCACCGCTTCAACCTAAGTCGGCAAAAGCAACTGCACCGCAAGCAGCGCCGCTAAGACCAAGCCTAGACGCAACAAAGTCGCAGATCAGCCGCGGCCATTGGCACGAACAATCTAGGCTAAAGGAAGGACGAGTATCTAATGATCTCCTGACCATGCTAGTGACTACTCCTGTAACACTTAGCCTGGGAGATCTACTTAAGCAGCACCCTACCCTATGGCAAGACCTTAAGCAGTGGGTCGAAGGATCACAAGAGCAGGTCATGGCAGACCCTCGAGACCAAGATGCAGAAACGTAATTGCCAAGTTTGACGCTGCACTCCGTGCCTAAATCCTTGCACGTCAACGCCTTTTGGAAAGGCTCTGAGATGCACGCAGTCCTGCGGTCCTAGCCCTGGGTGACACAACAAGGAAGGGAATCGTAGACACGGGAGCTGGGGTTAGTGTGCTTAGCCACGCAGTGCTTCAGACTTGGAAAAACCCGCCTGTCGAAGCTGCTAGGTTTAATGTCACGCTAGCAAATGGTATGAGAGTGAAGCGATTCGGGGTACTGAAGAATTGGCCAGTGAAGATCGCAGGTGTCCAATTCTCTGTCGACTTTATAGTCATGAAGGGAGTGGACTACGATGTCCTATTAGGCCGACCCTAGATGCGCAATGCTAGAGTCATCGAAGATTGGGGTAACAGCTTGATCTTCCTTGGCAATAGAATGGACGCCGTAAGAATAGAGATGGACACTTGGAAGACCTCACCAGTCGATCTAGACGCCAGCTCTACTATGCTCAAGGGGAACACTCAAGTCAAGAATCCCTATGGGTCCTTGACCAAGTATATCCCATGCCCAGAAGATGAGCGGGATTGGATGCACATCCTTGCTACAATCGACCTGCCATTCTCAGACCATGAGACGTATGAGCAGGCCATCAAAACGATCGGCAAGACCAACGAAGCACTCTCTACACCAGTCTGCATGATGGCAGCAAGCCTCCATGGAAAGCCTAAGCCTGTCACCTTCCAAGTGCCATCCAACAAAAGGGAACTCCAGGGGGTATTGGAATACCTAACGGACCAACTAGCTGGCAACCCAGCTGCAAACTTCAAACCACTCCAGGATCTCTTAGAGGATTCCAAGTGGCAATGGACCAGGGTGCACGAGTTAAACCTCATTATAACTGGGCCCTGGCTCCTAACCAACGACAAGAGGCATACCAAGCCGTAGGAGATGACGAACAGTCGAACGACAAAGATTCCAACGACGAATACGAAGACTGCCAATCCTTCAGTGATGAGGAGTGCGAGGGTGAAGTAGATACCATAAAATATGACACTGAAGGACGAGAAATTGAGCAGATATGAGCAGACGCCAAGCCGCAGAAAAGGCAAGCCCTTAGAATAGAGCGAGGAGTCATGCGCATGAAATGTGATCGTGCTTGGTTGGGATGCATAGGAGCCATAGACCTTGAGAAAGCAGGCCTAGCCCAATCAGGAACGACATCAGTACTTAGAACCGAATCGCCATCTGAATTGCGGCCACCAGGGGGGGAGACCACCTCTTCTAGCAAAGATGGAGGGTTTGACTCTGAATCGGAAGTTACTTCGGATAGTGACCCAGAGATCCCTAGGCCGCCCATGACCAGACGCACCAAGGGGGACTTACCCATCCACCTGAGGTGCAGACAGTTAAGGCAGGATAATGCAAAGCACCCCAGGGATACAAGATCAGAAGAACAGCGGAAGCCGCAAGACCTCCCTAAACGCTTCACGAAATTCAAAAAAGGGGGATAGGGTAGTAGTTCTGTTAGGTGCCAAACGTCAAGGGCAGACAAGCGAACCAATCGAAGGATCAACCAAGGTCAAAGAGGTAGACCTAGCCCTAGAAGGGGAGACACCCTGGCCAGTGTTCATTGCCGATGACTTGACTGGTAAGGAAGAATTGAGTCTTGTCACTCTCTTGCGGGAGTATGTAGACGTATTTTCCCGGTCCTTACAAGAGCTATGGGGGGTAGATCCGAGTGTTGTGTCTCACAACATACCCATGACGACGGATGCAACACCGGTCAAGTAGCGACCGTACCCTATGAATCCAAAACACGCTCATGCTGTCAAAGAGGAAATTGACAAGCTGATGAGAGCTGGATTCATTTATGAAATTGAGCACACAGACTGGGTATCACCCATAGTCATTGTGATGAAGAAGAACGGCAAAATCCGAGTGTGCATCAATTACAAGAAGGTGAATGCTGCTACGAAGAGAGACAACTATCCCTTGCCGTACACCGAGCACATGCTTGAGAGGGTGGCAGGAAAGTAAGCCTACAGTTTTCTAGATGGCTTCTCAGGGTACAACCAGGTGCAAGTGCATGCTGCAGACAGGCATAAGACCGCCTTTGCCATGGAGTGGGGCGTCTTTGCATACATAGTCATGCCCTTCGGGTTGACCAATGCCCCCACCACCTTTCAACGTCTCATATGCACTATCTTTAAGGACATGCTTCGCAAGCAGTTAGAGGTCTTTGTCGATGATCTGTGTGTCCATTTGACCTGGATCAAACACTTAGACAAACTCTGTGCAGTCTTTAAACGGTGCCGCTTATATCGTCTCTCCTTGAACCCCTTGAAGTGTCAATTTTGGGTAAAGCACGGATGCATCTTAGGACACGTGGTGTCGAAGAACGGCATTGCCACTGACTTCTCGAAGGTCAGGGTTATTGTTGACCTTCCACCCTCAATTAATTACAAGGGAGTTCAATGCTTCTTAGGCCATGCAGGATACTATCGGGAGTTTGTGCTGAACTACGCGCTGATCGCCAGACCATTGTACAAGCTGTCGATCGTCTTTGAGTGGACCGAGGCATGCCAATGGGCATACGAAGAATTGAAAAAGGCTCTAACAACAGCACCAATTTTTACAAGCCCCAGATTGGACCATTACCTTCCACGTGCACATTGATGCTTCTAAGTTTGCCGTGGGGGTAGTGTTGTGCCAACCTGATGAGCATAACTTAGATTACCAAGTGAGCTTTGCTAGCAGACAACTCACTGAAACGGAGATGAATTACTCGACAACTGAAAGGGAGGGATTAGCCATGGTATTCGCTGTGAAGAAATTCCGGCATTATCTTTTGGGCACACCCTTCATCTTTTTCGTGGACCATCAAGCCCTGCTCTATTTAGTGAACAAACCTTGTGCTGCAGGGCGCATAGCTCGATGGCTCCTCCTGCTCCTAGAGTTTGATTTCTCCGTGGTGGTACGAAAGGGAAAATAGCATTACATGGCTAATCACATGTTCCGCATACCCACAGGAGAAGCCGGACAAGGCATCATTGACGAGTTACCTGACGCCCACTTATTCCACTTGTCCAGCAAGAGAGATCTATTTAAGGCTGACCTAACACCATACTAGGCAGACGACATAGTCCAAGTGCTCGAGCATGGACTACCTGAGCGACTAATAGAAAAGGCACGACTTACGCACTTGATCCTGAAGATCCAGCCCTACCAGCTGATTACAGGCCAACTCTATATGCTGGGGCAAGACGGATTGCTGCGTAGGTGCATGTGTGAGCATGAGATGCACGATGTGCTCTCGGAGGCGCACAGCGGCATCGCGAGAGGACACTTTAGCGGAGACACGACAGCACGAAAGGTGCTACAGTCTCAACTATGGTGGCCCACACTTTTCCACGATGCCACACAATTCGTCAAGCATTGTGATGAGTGCCAATGGACAAAAGTCCCGATTCGTAAAGATCAAATGGAGTTGACCCCAATCATTGCTCGCCAACCCTTCGAAAAATGAAAAATTGACTTCATAGGACCCATCAATCCTGCGGCGCAGTACTCACAAGCCAAGTACATCGTAGTGGCCCCACAGATTACCTCACGAAATGGGTAGAGGCAAGAGTCACACGAAAAAACGACGCTAAGACAACTGCCAAGTTCTTGTGGGAGCAAGTGATCTCGCACTTCGGTTGCCCCATCGAACTGGCAAGCGACCAAGGCACTCACTTCATCAACGAAGTGATAGCACATCTCCTATCCACCTTTCTCATCATCCATCGCAAATCCTCACCATACTATCCTCAGGCTAATGGCCAGGCAGAATCAACTAACAAAATTCTTATCAACGTCCTAACTAAAGTAGTCTCAGCCTCACGAAGCGACTGGGACAACAAGTTAATGGCAGCCTTGTGGGCCTACCGCACAGCTTATAAAACGGCCGTCGGGCCAAACCCCCTTTAGGCTAACCTATGGAGCTGAGGCAATTCTATCGTTAGAATTCTTCGTCCCTAGCCTGAGAATAGCACTCCAAGAATGATGGGAAGGGAAGGAAGAATGGACGCAACGCCTGGTGGAGCTCGAATGCCTATCAGAGACTTGTCTTCTAGCCACCCACGCGCTTATCTGCGAGAAAGCCCGATGCAAGAGTTGGTTTGACAAGCACATCAAGCAGCGCGAGTTTGAACAAGGTGACTTAGTACTCCTCTACTCAGTTAAAGGACATAAGCAAAAGATGAAATTTAGAGGTCTCAGACCCTTCAAGGTTTGGGCAATTAGCCGAACCGGCAATGTTGAGCTTGAGACCCTAGATGGTGAAGGAATAGGCTTCTTCAATGGCAGTCGTGTCAAGAAGTACTTCCCTCCCACTCATCCTTTGCATGAGCCACCAATGTTAGAATTGATGGTCAAAAATATGACCAGCCACAATCATGAAATCAACAAAGAGGATGAGGAAGTTGTAGAACCCACTTACCTTCGTGTCACGGTCACTGCCAAGCAAACATGCATTTTCAACGCCTTGATCGATGAGGGAGCAGAATTCAATGTCTTAACCCACAAGCATTGGATCCAACTTGGCAAACCACTACTTCAACCCACAACTGCCAAATTAAGCCCATATGGGGCTCAATCTTATGCACTTCTCGGTAAGTGCAGAGTCGCCGTTTCTATCGAGTCTAAGATTGTTCCAATGCTTTTTTACGTGTTGTCCAGTGCTACAAATGCAGACATGGAGTCACTGCTAGGGCAAACCTTCAAAAACCAGACTCACTGCAATGTTGATTATGAGTCGCAGCGCATTCGCCTAGCAATCGGCAACGTGCGCATTGTCACAGCTTTCAGCAAGGGCTGCACGACACCATCACCGTCCGCAGGGCCACCTATAGAAACATCCGTAGGCAAGATTAAGGAGGGGCGTAGTGCACGGCTGCCACTCCCCGACTTCCATAAACCGCAGCCGCAGCGACCAAAGCAAGAGCCCAACAGCCTCGCCTCCAGTGGGTGCCTAAACAGCCTCGAGAACCGCCTAGGACTAGACACGCCTATCCTCATAAGACTCAGCACTCTAAACCGAGGAGGCCAAGACGCAATCACAGGAAGAGCTACGTAATTAAGCAAAGATGGGTCCCTAAAGCCCTCTTGCATGCACAAGACTACTATGAGGGAAATACCTCACTGTGGATCCCCAAGGCCCCCACGGCCAAAGGCACTAGTCATATGACACCCTCATGCTTGATCAGCCCATGTCCCTCAGCACCGTGAAACCATAGGCCACAGCGCTCTTCAGAGCCCCAACCATCCAACTCATTTACGCTTCGGCCCAAGGGAGTCGCGCAAACCTATTGAGCCAAGCAACAGCCACTGTCACAGGAGGCGTCACCTAACCAAGTCAATCCCACTCCCCAAAGCAAAGCTGAATGTAGCCGTCCACCTATTAAGGCTGACCCTAATCCACCCATGTCCCAAACAGCCCAACCACCGGCTCAAGGAAACTCCCAACCGCAACTATGTACTGTCAAGGCCTCTAGTTCTAGCAAACCTCGACCACCCGTCGGGGCCTTACGCCCCCCTATGAACGCAAGTCATTTCTAGCATTGGCTGGTGGACTGCATTAAATGGCTCGATGCCACCTTCGTGTTGCTAGCCCTCAGCTATGACCGCTTGGACTTGGGTCTATTAGAAGAACCCTTTGCAACGGAAGTGCGTAATATGCCTTGCTCTTGGGAGACTTTTGAATTCGCATTTGCAAAAGCTTCTCGCTTTGCTGCTACTGAGTTGCTCAGCAGCGAGATCTCCAAAGAGCAAGCCATTAAGCAACGTCTCATCACATCATACAATCCACTGACCATTTTTGCTATCACTGACCAAGAGATCGCAAGGTTATCCCACCTTGCTGATACTGGATCACCTTTCTTGAGGCAATGGTACGCTCTTAGGTTGCAATGGGAGGTTGACGGATGTCGCATAATGACAAACGCCGAGCAACGCCGAGCCATCAAAATGGCAGAGTACGATCCCACTTATGTCGCGCCTACCTCGTATAGAGTGTTAACCACTCTTCGGGGCCCGACCCATGGACGAGCATATCAAGGGGCATCCCTATCTTGACCGCCTCTTAACAGAGGAAGAGCTCCACATCGCGAGTCGGGTCGACTCTGGTGACTTTCTCACAGATGTCCTCACATACATCACACACGTAGGAATTCGACCCTTTGATTTGGACCGCGTCGCTCAACTGGAATACAATCCAAATTTCTACACTTGGCTCCTTCACAAGTAACTCCTACCCCAACAGGCCCAAAGCCCCTAACCTTTTGACCCCCAATCCTAGGAAGGATTCTTTTTAAGACGGAAGGGGAGGGGGTATGGTGAAGGTGAAAGGAATCAGATAGGAAATCAATCAAAAGGGATACTGTAAAGTAAAGGTAGTGAAAATCATAAGCATATAGTATGAAAAAATGGCTTCCTAAGAAATTCATTCAAGAGTCTTTATTCTCACGCAACCAGCGAAGTGATATGTGGAAAATGCTAATGAAAGTTACGAATTATGACAGGAGCATAAAATGTCACAGCAAGACCGCGCCCATCGACTCACGTTCACAGACGAGGAAAGGGAGCAGTATCGCACCCATCTAGAGAACCGCCTTCGGCCAGCTCAAGTTCCGAACCATCCACAACATAGAAGCCGTGGTGGCCAAGGAGGAAGCAGCCAGGAGGGTGGTGGAACAATGCAATCTCACAAAGTATATTGAAAAATTCTCGTTGGAGCTGGACCACCTAAAGTGCATAGAATTCCTCAGAACATACAACCCAGACCAAGAAGGTGGTACTGTAACAATGGACAGAGGAGAGGGTGCAAAGCAAGTGCAAGTCCGGTTGGATCCAGCCTTGGTGGAGAAGGCTTTGGGATTGGTGCCAAAGACAGAAAAGAAACAAAAAAGGGATGTTTATGCCATGTTGAAAATGAAGAAGGAAGAGGTGCTCACGAATGACGGCATAAGCATCCAGGACATCCCTGACACAGAAGCCAGGTTGCAGGCCAAGTTGGTGCATGTGCTCTTCTCCAGCCAGCGTTACAATTCCTTAATGCATCGAATTAGCGTACCAGTGCTGGAGAATGTGGCAGCCCATACCCTAGACAAAGTAGATTGGAATGGGTATGTGCGGAAAATGACTGATCAAGTGGCCAAAGCACTAGCCCTAGGAAGTGCACCAATAGGAGGAGAATCTCCGGCTTCTAAAGTTACGGAAAGGAAGAAGGCCTCCTCCAAAGCCTCCTTCATTGGGTATGGAGAAGTCTTGACTGCACTAATCCAGGAGGTAGTAAAGGAAGCACAGGAGGCAGAAGAGGAAAAAGGAGAAACTCCAGAGAGGTCGCCTCCTCACCAGGACAAAGATAGGTCCACCGACAGAACTGAAACAGAAGAAGAAGGGCAGGGACAGACTAGCAAAAAGACAATCAGGAAAACCAAGAAGAAGGCGACGCAGAAGAAGAAGAAGGATGACGAAGGCAGGAAGAAGGAGAGAGAAGACTTGGAAAGAGCGAAGAAAGAATCCCTGAAAGAAGCAAAGGAGAGAGAGAGGACAAAGAGACAGGAGGAGGAGAAGGAAAAAGAGGAGTTATAGAAAGCAATGGAGGCGTCGAAACAAGAAGTAGAAGAGAAGAAAAGGAGGGAAAAAGAACAAAAAGGGAAAAAGAAGGAAGAGCAGAGAAAAGCGGAGGAGGAAAGGAAGAGAAAAGCGGATGAGGAAGAGGAAGAGCTACGAAGGAAGGAGGAAGAGGACTTGGCGGAAGCCACCCACCGGTCCATCAAACAACAGAGCCGAGCATATGAACTGAGGAGCCTGAGCCCACATAAAGAAGAGGGGCCAGGGTCTAGCATGCAGGTGCCAGAGTTTGTGCCACCTCTAGTCCCTGAGGGCAAGGGCAAGGCCCTGCTCCATCCGATTCCTACCCTCCTGATGCCTTCCGCCGAACTCACCACCATCACCCCCAGCATCCTGACTAGTGCAGACATGTCAAACTTTGTGGCGTGGATGCATTATTTCATCAACAAGGAGATGGGCCAGGGACAGAGCACAGAGACTACAGCCATAGGACAGAAGAGGCCAGCCATGGATGCGAAGTCCAGGCAAGAGCCCAAAAAGCAAAAAGTCGAAGCCTCAACCTCACCCATCCACACAACGATGATGCCATCGGCTAATTACGATGAATACGTCGTCGAGCTGCTCTCCCAATTGGAGAAAGCTAAGGAGGAACGCAAGATAGCCGTGGCTGAGTTGGCAGCCGAGAAGGAATCAGTGGCCACCTTCCAACTGGATAAAACAAGAATGATAGCCTTGCAGCAGTGAGAGATTGCGGATTTCAGACAAGAACTGAAGGCCAGGGATGAGAGGAAGGAACACTGGAGGTAGCTACTTGAAAATGAGACACAGGAGTTAGTAAAAATGCAAAGAGAGCACAAGCTCCTAATAGTGCAATACCAGGAGCTTGCTGCGAAATCTACTCAGATTGATGCACTCGTGGCGGAGCTGAATGCCAGGGACGAAGAAAGAAAACGAGGCATGGAGGAACAGTAGGAGGAACTCGAGCACCTGACAGACCAGCTGACCTCTAAAAGAGAAGAACAAGAGAGGCTAGTCAGGGAGTTGGAAGATTATGAGCAGAAACTTATGATGCTAACCCTAAGACAGGGAGAGGGCTTGGAAGTGATGAACAAAAGAGCAGAGGAGTGGGCTGCGCACAATGAAAAGAGGGTGAAGACACTGGCGCGACGCCTTGCTCTGGCAGAAAAGGAGAAAATCATCGCAGAGAGCAAGGTAGAGGCAGCCCAAGTGGCCTTCAGCACTCAACAGAAGGCCTTCCTCGACACCATCCTAGACGCCACCCACGCAGTGCAAGGAGAGCCATTGGAGGTGATGCAAAGAAAGATCGGCATGGCACGAAGAGCCCTACACGCTGGACTGCAGATGCCGCCATTACCTACGGAGGTTAGCCTGAGCTTGGATGAACAGCGAAAATACCTAATACTGGCCGGCCTAACCCCCCAGGAGATCGACGCCCTCGGATTCGAGGAAGAAGTAGCACACGCAGAACGGCAGGGGGAAGAAGCAGAACTGGAAATCGATATGAATCGATTCAGGGAGGATGTAGTCCCACAACCCCCCTCACCGCAGTCTCAAGAGCTGCCCCCACAAGAGGACCCATTTGCGGAAAGAAAAGCCGTCTCTAGGGAAAGACGCAAAAAGCTGGTGGAAGAAGCCAGAAAAAAACTGAGAGCCAAGCCAGCCATGCTACCGTCCGCACCTCACCCACCATGCCCTGATGATCTTCCCGCAGGATTCTATGCAGAATTGGTGTTGTGGGAGATACATGAACTAGGAAAGGATCTATTCCCCTTTAGTTTCCTCCTACCCAACAGTCTGCAGAGGGTCCTGTCGCTCAAGGTGATGGACGAGGTAATCGTAGTCGGTGGCCGGTTAGGGCAAAAATGGCTGGAAGAGCGAGAAAAGACCCCGACCTCTTGGGACATAGAAGCGGCCGACTACTGGCAAAATAAAGGTTTTGAAGTCCCACACACTGTACAGGGCTACAAAAGCCAACCCTCATGTCATGACCCCGCTTTTGTAACAACTTGTAATTATCTTAGGTTACTTAGGCTACTTCTTAAGCAGGACCCGCCGACTCCACAAGAGCCCGGCCTATCTCCCCTATTCTTTGACCCTAACGCTATATACAACTGCGCCATGGCTCGTCTCATGATGAGGGCTAATCTCCTTCTCTCTTTTTGCCTAGCCCTCCTAGAAGATATGAACGATAACCAATTCACTGGGTGCAATCACCCCTTCCTCTCCACCACTTCTCTTCATGTCCGCATGAATATGAAGGATTACATGCAAAGTCGCCAGTTTTTTAGCAAATCTATCCGACCCCCTTCTCCTCCTCATTCCGATGAATACAATTAGGCCTATTTATCATTTTCAATTTATTAAAAAAAAATAAAAGAAAGAAAGAAAGAAAGAAAAGAAAAAAAGAAAGAGAAGAAGAAGGAAAAAGAATGCACCACAGTCACCGTGCCTAGGGTTCTCCCTAGCCCCCTCCCCACTTCACACTTAGGGCACATCAAGGGCATGACTTTCAGACCTGTCACCCTAAAACCTGCACCGCACCTCCAACAACGCACGAACTGGGTCCTCAAGTGTGGGACGTTACCAAGGGCTGGCCCAAGGTTAGGCCCAAGGTTAGACCCATCTCCCAGTTCCACTGCCACGGGCACCACACACTACATGGCGAAACAGTCACACCCCTTAGGGAGTGCACAACTTTTCTTGCAGGTTATGTTCAAGTTTCAAGAACTAGCTACTCCACTGAACAGGATCACCCATTGCATTCTTTAATGACCCAAACTTTTTCCCTGTACCGGTGTCCGGCCATCTGCCTACTGATGGCTACCATGATTGAACCAAGCCAAGATAGTTCTGCCATTGGCATAGATCTTGGAACCTCATCTTCCAAAGATGCATGTTCAACGCCTCAAGATCTACGGATCGCTTATTAATTTCACAACCCTGAAGACCTTCAACTCAAAGATGAAGACCTTCAACTCAAAGACACAAATTTTCAATGCAAACAGCGTTCGGGGGGCTTCTACGGAATAAATCCCTCCAATACCATCCTCCTAAGGGATTGCTTATTTCTTCAAGCATTTCTGATCCTCAACTGACGAGCGGCTACGTAATGGGCACCACAACAGTGTGAAAGTTGCCGAGTATCTTCATGGAGCCTAAAGCACGTCAGAATCTCTCCTGGTCATCGTCCTTCAACTCCATAACATGTCATTCACCCAACCACCTTGAAAGCAGTGTCATCCACCTACCTGTTCTGCCTCGCAGCCGACCTAACTAGCCACTACATCCCACCGTAGTGCCATGGGACTGGCACTTGGCTAGGAGGGGGGTAATGTTACCGTGTTTTCCGTAGCACAAAGGAGCGAAAAATGAAAAAAAGCAGGATAAAAGCTGAAAAAGGCGCCTTAACCGATAACCATACCTTGAAAAATTTAAACGTTCGGGCACAACCCTCAAAAAGCCTCGGTGTCGCATCGAGACAACAAAAGAGTAAAAGGATGCACCATTAAAATGTGGGAGCGCCCCCGAATCTTTGTAAAAGAGTGCCAGGCTCACTCCTGTGTAAAGTGTACGCATTAGTTGGGAATAGGATAAATTAGAATGGTGGAAAATGGGAAAAAGGGCCTAGGCTACGGTCGACCATGTAAAAAAGGGAAAAGGGGATGACCACCCAAAAAGGATTTAGGGCTTTGTATATAAAGTTGAAAAGTGAATGAGAAGCTCATTCTTTGGTGTGTGGCAAAAGGAGTCCTCTTCTTCCTCTCTTCTTCTCTCCTTCTTGCTTGTGTATGCTCTTGAGAGAGGGAGTGTGAGAGTGTGAGGGAGTGAGTGTGTGTGGGAGTGAGGGATCAAGAGGGTGAAGCTCTTCACCGTCTCCTCTTCTCTTCTTCTCTTCTCTTCTCTTCTCTTCTCTTCTCTTCTCTTCTCTTCTCTTCTCTTGCGCGCGTGGCTATGGAGGATGGATCATGGAGATGGAGGAGGCTTGAGGATGCTTGAGCTAGCATCAAGAATCGTGGAGCTACCGGAATGCAAGAGAGAGGAGGATGCTCGATCAAGTGTCAAGCTAAGCTCACTACACTCGTAGGATTGACGGCGCGTCGGCTAGGTGAGAGATAGCCATTAGAGCTCGCTTGGAACGCTTGAAACAAGAAGCAATCCGTGGGTCTTGGCGGTTGAGCAAAAGCTCCCACAGTAATATTCCTGTTCAGAGCGATCTTGCTCAACTGTTCAGACAGTCGAGCCTTCTTTGTGGGATGAGGCTTCAATGATGCACAGATTTGCATTTGAAGCTGTTGATAGAACTTTAAGAGATTATGAGCTGTGATAAACCATTTGGTGGAAAGGTTACTTTGCTTAGGGCTGATTTTAGGCAAATCCTGGCCATCGTGATGAAGGGCTCCCGTGAAGATATTGTTAATGCGGCACTATGTTACTCTCATTTATGGCAGTTTGTTAAGGTGCTAAGGTTGTCTGGGAATATGAGGATATCAACCGCTGGTGGTATAATGGATAATGGATTTGTTGGTTGGATTCAAGGGATAGGGGATGGAGTGGGTATTACGGAGAATTGTGATAAGTTACATATTCCATCTAGCATAGTATTGAAAGGGTGCTCTATTGAAACCTTAGTTAATAGTGTATACGGTGAAGTGTCCATGGTGAGAGACTTTGGAGCATATTTCAGTGAGTGTGCTGCTATACTTGCAACGTGGAATATAGAGGTGACTTCTTTGAATCATTGTGCATTGCAATCGATTCTAGGAGATGTTATATAGTACTATAGTGCGGATTCAATTGCAAAGACGGGCGATAGCTCATTTTCATACTCTGTAGAGTATTTAGATATACTAGATCTTGGAGGTGGATTTTCTCCCCATCTATTACTGCTAAAGATGAATGCACCTATTATTCTGCTTAGGAACTTAAATCCAGCAAAAGGTTTGTATAATGATACACAGTTGATATGTAAGGCATTCAATAAAAAGGTGATAGATGCTAAGATAATAATAGGGACAAATGTAGGGGAATGAGTTTTTATTCCTAGGATTACTTTTATTCCCAGCACCTTGCAATTTCCGTTTGCTATGAGGCGGAGGAAATTTTCTATTCGACTAGTGTTTGCTATGATGATCAATAAGTCACAATGCTAGATATTGTCTGTGGTTGGTCTTTACTTAAAAACACCAGTATTTACACATGGACAGTTGTATGTTGCATTTTCAAGGGTGAAATCCTCATGTGGTGTGAGGGTCTTATTGGATGAGGATGGAAACACTGTGAATGTCATGACGAACATTGTGTACAAGGATGTACTTCAAAAGATGCAAAGAGGTGCATTGCTTGCATACATAGATGAATTTTTTGGAGGGTGGAATGATATGCTTGCATTTTTACAGAGATGTATCTATTGAATTTTGATGGCTTTGTAGTCCTTGCTTAGTGTATATGTGACACTACAAGGATACAGAGGCATAGTGACAGTGCTTTTCGACACAAATTAGCGATGTCGCTATTTGTGTCACAAATGCGACGCAAGTAGCGATGGTACTCAAGCGAAAAAATGCAGACCGAAACCCGAGCGCATCATTTTGCGCGAACGAACAAAAGAGAGAGCGAAAGGGAGAGCGAACTCCATCTTGCATTTGAGAGGGAGAGGGAGAGGGAGAGAGAAAGAGGGAGAATGAAAGCTTCTCACTGCCATCGCCACCATTTGAAAGAAGAGAAGGAAGTGTATGGAGGGCGAAGAGGAGCTACCATTGTAAAGAGGAGCCACTGAATCCATCCTTGAGCCTTTGCGGTGAGTGTATTGTTCCCTCTTGCTTTGTTTTTGTTTTTTCTCATTTTCTTTTACTTGTTTTTGTTAAAAATCATGTGTTTTGAGAGAGAAAGAGAGGAAATGAGAGAGGGAGAGAAAGAGAGAAAAGGAGAGAAGGAACGAGAGAGAGAGGAAGAAAACATTAAATATAATAGGAAAAGAGAGAAAGAGAGGGAGAGGGAGGAAGGGAGGGAGAGGTTGTTGTTATTGTTGTTATTGTTTTATTTCTTCTTTTCTTTTTTTCTTATTTGTTGTTATTGTGGTAGTAGTAGTAGTAGTAGTAGTAGTGGTAGTGGTAGTAGTTGTTGTTTAATTTCTTATTTTCTTGTTTGTTGTTATTGTAGTAGTAGTAGTAGTAGTAGTAGTAGTAGTAGTAGTTTAATTTCTTCTTTTCTTGTTTGTTGTTGTTGTGGTAGTCGTAGTCGCGGTTGTAGTAGTAGTACTAATAGTAGTAATAGTAATTTTCTTGTTTGTAGTAGTAGTTTTTTTTTTCCTTTTCTTGTTTATTGTTGTTTAGTTTTCTTGTTTGTAGTGGTAGTGGTTTGTTGTTGTGGTAGTTGTAGTTATAGTCGTGGTCATAGTAGTAGTAGTAGTAGTAGTAGTAGTAGTAGTAGTAGTAGTAGTAGTAGTAGTAGTAGTAGTAGTAGTAGTAGTTTTCTTGTTTGTTGTTATTGTTATTGTAGTAGTAGTAGTAGTAGTATTTTTTTTTTCCTTTTCTTATTTATTGTTGTTTAGTTTTCTTGTTTGTTGTTGTTGTTGCTGTTGTAGTAATAGTAGTAGTTTTTTCTTCTTTTCTTGTTTGTTGTTGTAATAGTAGTAGTAGTTTTTTCTTCTTTTCTTATTTGTTGTTGTCGTAGTAGTAGTAGTTGTTGTTTTTTTTTCTTCTTCTTCTTCTTTTCTTGTTTATTGTAGTGGTAGTGGTAGTGGTAGTGGTAGTGGTAGTGGTAGAGAGAGAGATGTTTTGTTAAAGGAAATTGGTAGTAGAGAGAGAGAGATGTTTTGTTAAAGGAAATGAGAGAGGGAGAGGAAGAGAAAAAGAAAGAAGCAACGAGAGAGAGGGAATAAACATACAACATAATAAAGAAAGAGAAAAAGAGAGAGAGATGGAAGGAGAGAAGAGAATGAATGGATAAAAAACAAAGAGAGAGTGGTGGCAAGGTCCGGTGAGGTCTGGTGCAATACCATGAGATGGGAAACACTTCGACATACGTTAATTTATGGGTGGGTGGAGACTTTACATACGTTAATTTTATTGAGTTACAAGAGAAGAAATCCCTTCTCAAACAATTTAAGAAAGAAAAAAAGAATGATAACAAAAATAAAATGTTTGTCGTAACGTAGACCAAATGGAAAACGATGAAGATCGTGATGTTCAAGATCGCGAGGTGTATCTTAATCATCGTGTGCCATATCCTTGCTCTCAATGTAAGTTGGCAATAAGATGAAAACATTGATTGTCTATAGAACACGTACGATGCTTTGGCGAGTTTCAATATGAGATCATTGATCAGGCGATCTCAGATTTTGAGCAAACGGTCAGAAAAGTGTATATCAATCATGCATTGTATTCTCAAGCTAATTGAATACCATATACAAAAACATTGGGTGTGGTTGGCAAATTTTCTATCCAGGGAGGTGACGTCTCATCCCAAGGAGGAATGTACCCTTTGCGGCAACTTAGAAGAGTTCATGGGCATGTGATGGATGGAGTGTCTGAGCCAATCCACCACTTGGAAGGTACTACCCAATCTATACTGTCAATACCAGAGAAGACAGGTCCTTGATACGCCGCTTTCTTGCCAGAGGGTCATGAACTCAAGGAAGGTTTTCTTGGATGACCTCCAGCACATATGAATGCCCAAAGCTGGTATGAGCTGAAAATGGTCCACATGGAGTTACATCCAAATGGAATGCGATGGTTCTTAGTTTTCTACGAGTTGTCATATTGGACCCACTTATAAATCAACCACTTGTTGGATCCCATGCATATTTTCAAGAATGTGGGCAGCTTGCTATGGGATCACATCATAGGAAAGAGAGACACTATAGGGGTAGAATGGATTTGAAGGAGGTAGGCAACATGGAGGCGCTTTGGCCGCAGTCGAGTGTTGATGGTCGCTTTCAGGTACCTCGCGCTCCTTGGGTTTTGTCCACTAAAGAAGAGAGCATTGTGAAGCAAATAGTCAAGTCTATCTGTACTCCGACGAGTATGATACATTCTCTCAGGTCCGCATTTTCTAAAGACGACTAATTATCAGGGCTAAAATCCCATGATTAGCATAAGATATATCAAGTTTGTACTACGAATGGATTGTAAGTGGCCTGCATATTTTGCTATTTGGAGTGTAGTCGTTGTTCATAATGCTTTCTCGTTTGTGGCAGTTTGTACTACCGATTGCAATCGCAGGATGCCTTATTCCAGAAATACGCGGGGCGATTTACAGGTTATCGAATTTGGTGCAATGGATCTCAAGAAGGAGATTAAGATGTTCTCTATTGAATCCGCAAGGCGGGGAGCAATGGAGACGGTTTGTCTCTTTGAGAAATACCTAACTACCAGCATGCTCACGATACAAATCCACCTTCTTGTGTATCTTGTAGATGAAGTGGAGATTGCTGGACCTGTCCATACGCGATCGATGTTTTTCTTGGAGCGCTTCATGAAAACCCTGAAAGGCTTTGTGCGACAATGAGCTCGGCAAAAAGGTAGCATGGCTAAAGATTGGTTGGTGTCTGAGGCATTAGTGTATATTTCACAATGGCTACCAATGGTGGATTTAGATAACAGTATGCTATGGTCGCTAAAGGACGATGATAGACTGACCGGAGATGTGGTGGTTGAAAATGGGGTAGAAAAAAGAATGGATGCTGCAATGGAGGAGAAAGTGAATCGCTTTTGTATGTTGCACCATGCCTCTATGGAGACGTGGCTCGCTAGGTACTAGCAAGCTAGGAAAGATCGAGAGGAAGCGCGATCTGAATTTCAACGTAGTACACGCCATCGATTGATTTGATATCCCAAGGGCATGGAGGAGATGTCGCGGTTTATGTCAACGCGATGGTTGCATGGATCTTTGACCACAACATCTGGCGAAGGGATGGAGGTCTCAACCAAGGAGTGGAATTCTCGAGGGGATGTAGTCCAAAGGTGATGACGTGTTTAGGGTTTGTCGTATCTATATTTTATATGCTACAACTAATTGAGTATTTCAATATACAATACAAAATATATAGTAGGGAGTGGTCACACAGATGACATTTCCACGTGGAGCGTATTGATAAAATGCGCTCCACAACAGATTATGATATCATGGCAAGGTTCGAGCAAGAGAGCCAACGATGAGCAACAAATCTAAACACGGTTCTAGATGAGATGGAGTATTTTGGGAACTTGCAAAGTATTGTCACGGTGGATTACCATAGCTTCTCCATGATCCTATTCAATGTGCAGTGGTTCAATGTGGTACTTGAAGGATCTGAAGCAACAGTTCGACGAGGTCCATTTGGATTTCTTGAAATAGATTCTGAAAAAAATGAACGAATTTAGGTGGCATATTTGTGTTGCCAACCCATTGTGAATGGGTACATGAACTTATGTGTTTTTAAATTGTATTACGACATGGTACATGCCACAATAGTTAAATCTCTCTTGTACGTGATTGTGAACATGTAATTTTCTATCTAAACCCCCGACCACCTCGATGGTGGTATGTTATACCTTTAGCTCCCCGAAGTGCGAGAGTATATGATCAAAGCGATGTTTCGAGCAAATATGAGGACAATATGCAAATAGAGGGGTCGATATTGCAAGGGGTGGAGGCCATCAAAAGTTTTGGAGCATGTAGAGGAGCTAATATTGGGTAACAATGATGAAAATATAGGAGTCTAAGAATTCTTTGAGAACGAGGTGGACTCATCCTTTTGTAGTGACATGTCTATCGACCTTCCAGTGTATGCGGAGTTGTGTCAGGAGATTGGCATGGGACCATAGGGTACTTCATACTTGGAGCATCCACCTACTCAATTCGTTGACGAATCGCTTATAAAAGTACATAAGATATGCATTTTAAGTAAGATCATTTTTTAAAGATTTATATCACCATGCTTTGTATGATTTATATTGATTATGCTAACATCAATTTTTGTCTGTGCAGGTGACCTTTGTGGATATTTAGATCATCACGATGAGTCGAGGGATGAGCAACGAGGAGCTACAAGGAATCTTCACACGTATGTCTCTAGATCAGATGGCGAGATTCAGAGATATGGCAAATCAAGAGCTATCTCGGACACCATCAAGCCGTTCTATTAGATCCACTTCGGTGCGCTCTGATACTTTAGTTTCCAGTAGACAAGGTCGATGCTCCAAACTTGGGCGAGACTGAGGGAGTGGTTCAGGGGGATGCTACGGAGATCTGGATGCAGTAAGCCCACGGTCGGCTCGGGATACAGGTGCTACTCCTCAATCTCGTGGCGGTTCAACAGAGCGTGGCTCAGGTGGTTGCTGTGGAGAAACCGACACAGTGTGTCCGTCTCATCATTCTGCTGGAGTTGCATCACCCATAGGATTTGTCACACCTCTGGGGACGTCTACTCCAGTCACTCCAGCTTTGCTCAGCCGTCCGCAAGTGGCATCCCTATGGGTGCTGCTCCGAGAGATACTACCCCCGTAGGTACACCAGATGTATAGGGGTCTCCTGGATTTATCTAGGAGTGTGGTTGCACGTGGGAGAGGACCCATCTTAGGTATACCCAGAGGGGTATGCCTACCTTGTAGATGATAGGACAGGAGCCATCATCATGAATGATGAGGGGAGGAGGGTGATGGCTTGTATGAGAGACTTGTGCCAACAAGTTTTTGGCATGTCTTGGATCATTGGAGGAACATACTAGAGGGGAGTAAGGACTACATAGTAGCATCCTTGGATGAGGAGTTTCTGGTACCAGCCACAGTAGATAGGTTTTCCACGGGCTGGATGATGGAGTGTATGCGTGCATACATGTCACACAGACGATCGGACACACGCAAGGCACTCAAGAATGGGGCTTCAAACCCCGAGTGGCTAGACACGGATGACTGGTGCCGATTCAAGGAGGAGACTACAGATTCTCTAGGACATTAGAGAGAACATCACGAGGTGGCGAGGTCATGACTAGAGGCCAGAGTGGCCCATCATCTTGGGAGTGGCGGCCACATGACATATTTGGAGGACTTTGTAAGTTTTTCTTTTGTTCTCCGTACTTATTTTTTTGCAATATCCTTTGTACTGACAATCATGTTTCTAACAGTTATATTTTGTTTTCTTTGCAGCACTCCATTACCAACTGCAATCCCACCGGCCTTGAGACTCAATATGTAGAGAGACATAGTCTCACTGCATTGATCGACCAATTGTATGGACACAGCGGCCCTGTAAGTCACTCATCTTTCTTGTCCGTAGTTACTAAGTTTAATTAAAATATATTATTATATGGTGGACTAATGTGTAGTTGTTTCTTTTTTTTCAGAGTCCATTCGATGCTCCTTTGCGGCGGGATGAGGTTTCAGATGGCGACGATCTATAGCTCGCCCTTGGATCCTTGGAGCTCACATACTCTTCTTTTTTTGTCATGTGATCTGTGTAGACATTTTCTATGTAGTAGTAGTATCTTGCCATGATTGTACCAGTCACTTTCATTATACGATCATGTATTTATTTCATGTATCAGTGTTATGATTTAAGTACACTTTTTCTTTATTTACACGAGCATTGCACACATTACTAAAACTATTTTGTATGGTCCAAATAAAGCGCATAGTGCTATATGTTGCTGCCCTGTCACAAATTTTTTTCCCCTGTTACCGTTACTATTAACGTTGCAAATTTACTGCACGCGTCGCTATTAGCGTCGCAAAATGCGTCGTTATCAACATCACTATTTGCATCGGTATCAGCGTCGCAAATAACGACGCTAATATTGACTGTTCTATGGCATCACCAATAACGACTTTTTTGCGACAACGGGGGCAAATTTCTTTATGAATATTTTTATCGCTTTAAATATCGGTATAAGGCCTATATTTTGTAGTGTAAAATGGCCTTTGTGCTATATTTAGTTAGCATATACTCGATGGTAATTGAGTATATATTTCCTACACTGTATATAAGTGTTTGCTTGACTTTTGTAGTGTAAGAGAGGGGGATTTAATAATGGGGAAATACTAGCTACACTGGCTAGTATATAAGGTGTTAGGGATTTGATTTTTCATTATTAGATTTTAATACAAGTTTCCTTTCATCTTCATCTCCTTCTCCAAGCTCTCATGGCTTCTTTCTCTATCTTTCTGTCTTTCTCTCGCTTTTTCTAGTCTTTTCTCTCAACGTCACTCTCTTTCTCTCTCTTCTTGCAATCTTTCTCTCTCTTTTGCACTCTCTCTCTCTCTTCTCCTTCTCTCTCTCCTATCTCCTTCATTATAAGTGGTATCAGAGCTTTAGTTCTGATCCATTTAGTTACTTTACATGCTCAGTTACCATCATTTTCAGTTTTAAAATCCAAGAAGGTTCAAGTACACAGTGACAGGCACAAAAATGAAGGAGCACTGAAGAGCCACAGGATAAGGACCAAGAGGACAGCAGTCAGGAGCATTAATGGAGTCCTTGGACCAATATTGGAGGCTGGAACACCACATTTAGTAGGTCGTGGGTCATTTTGGGCCAAATTTGAAGGTAAAATTTTAGAAACAGTGGTCACAAGAAGTAGAAAAGAGTTGGTCTTGGTTACTTTTCATATGCAGTCTTCTCTCTTCTCATTCTCAAGCTCCTGCCAAGCTCCCATGGAGGAGAAACACCATGAATCTTTCAATCTCAACTCCAGTGATCTTCATAACTCTCGTTGAGCCTCACAGGGATTAAAATCACCAACTTAAGCTGTCCAGGGTCTGGCTGGACTCTTCCTTTCCCTCTAGGAAGCAGCCCGCAAATTTTGGTGCAATTTACGGGTTGCATCCTGGGCAAATCACAGACCAGGCCCCTTCTTCATCCTGGTCTTCTTTCCTACCATCTGACAGATCATTCCATCAAGATTGAAGCCTTATTTTCATCCTCTTCAGCCTCTGAAACCCTAACAGGTGCAGGCCATGGACAGCCATGGATTCTCCTTCAGCATTCACTGATTTTGGAGGGCTTTTGCCTTCCCTGGCCCCAGGGACTTGTACCTACAGGAATCCTTGAAGAAGCAAGCATTAAGAGGCCCCTACTTGAAGATGGAAGCAAGTTTGCAAGCTGTACATTTGGGGCAGCCACATAGCCATAGATCAGACCTTCATCTTCTTCAAGTTTTCTTCAAGATTGGGTCCCATGGCTTCAAGATTGGACTCTTTACCGTCAATGGAGCTTGGTTACTCAATGGGAAGAGCTATGGAGCATGGGAAGGCATTATGGGGTGAGATTTTGGGGCATTCTTCTTCTATGATCTTCAAGGCATGCTGAGAACTACTGGAGTTCAAGCTTTCATTTCCGCATTGAAGAATCAAGCTTGATGACTCAATTCTTGACTGAAATTGTCATCATGGAGCTAATTGGAGTATTGGAGACTGACCATGGGGACATTGGCTACTACTGATTCTTAGCCGGCTTCACCAATTTAAGAGGTAATTGACTCTTGAGCTCTCTTCTAATTTCATCCTCTTGCTGAACCTAATAAGCCTATTGTTGGAAGAGAATTCAAGTAGTCAATCATGCATTTCCTTCCAGATTTCAATGCCTACATGCTGTCAATTTAATTTCAGTCTTCTCTTAGGCTTCCTTGCATTTAAGATGATCCATTCCATGCTGAAAATTCTTATTACTATTTATTGATTACCTCACCCTAACCTCTTGACTTGTGATGATTGCTTGAGCAAATATTAATCCTTGAAATCCATTGTAAATGAGGTGAGTTAGCAGTGAGTCACTGCTTTGTAAGCCCTCTCCTTATTTCCAATTCAGTTCCATGCACCTCATGAAAAGAATTATTTCCAAGCCACCCTGCATAGCATGCTAATTGCTTAAATAATAAATGTCTGCCATGTATACTCCAAGTGAGAAAAAAGCCCGATGCCAGGTGAGGTGGCAAGACAAAAGAGGGGTGACCCCCCTTGCCATAAAAGACCCTGAAGGGGTGCACAACCCAGCCCGAGGGGAACTTTGCCCACTCCCGATGATCCGGAGCCCAAAGTTGCTTGCAGGTGCAGGTACTCACTTGAAGAACTGAGATATTGACTTGGCACTGATGTATGGAAGTATTAGTGGCTACAAATGTATAGAAATTCTATTGAGGATGTATTTGCAGACATGGGAATACATATGCAGTCAATGGCAGTGAATGCAATGCTTTGGATGTATGAGAGATGGCTATGCATGGGAAAATGGTGCTAAGAGATGCTTATGACATGCTCAGTTCTGGAATAAGGCTACAAACAGTGAAATTGGATGATTGGGCAATGCATTATGCCATGTGGGATGACCCTTCAGTCATGCATTGACAAGATAATCCATTGTAACCCTTTTTCTTAACCCTCACAGGGTACTGTAAGCAGTTTGTTGCATTTATAGGGGTAAAACTACTCCCAAGAACTGAGGTGTAGGTCTTGAGAGTGCCCAAAGGTCCTATTAAGGGCTTGGATCAGTTTTGGAACTCTATTGGGACTCCACAAAATACTTACTGATCAAAACATGTCTCCTACAGGTATAGACAGGCTGCTGGACTACACAGTACAACAGTACTTTTCCTATTACAGAACTTTCTGTATAAAATCTGGGAGTGCATGCTTACGCTCAGTTTGAAGAGGGAATCCTTGGCTCCGATTTGAACAAAAAAGTAGGTCAATCGGAGCTTCCTAGCTCAAGTTACGTGCAAAACAGTGATAGGTGGTCTAGCGGGACTGCACCTAACAATGGCAGGGAACAAGGGAAAAACTAAGGCAAATGATGACCTGCAGCAAAGGGATGCACGCACCCCGAGGGCTGAAACTAACCTTGAGGTGGAAGATGAAGATTATTCTCATGGCATGGATAGCCTCAGTGCACTCACTAATACCCTCAGTTCGCATGAGACAAGGTATGCTGAGAGACATAGAGAATTGATGGAAGGCATTGGTCAAATGAAGACTACTATGGACACCCTTGCTGCCCAAATTACTAAGTGGACGGAATTTCAAATGAAAGGGAAGGAACATTAAGATAGATCGGGTATGCATGCTGAACAAGTGACGGCTCCACCAGTGAATGCAGCAAATATGAGCTCTCAAGGCATTTTGGGGAGAATGGGCATTCCGAACAGCACTTTTAAACAGGGAGAGCCTTCACATAGACAGGAGGAGCCCATGAACAATGCAATGAGGGGAAATTTTTAGTCATCATAAGGCCCCATGCCATCTATACGAGCTCAGCCATCTTTTGGTAGAAATTTCTCCAACAATGGTTCATTTTTGGGTAGCCACATGGATCAATCAACCTCAGTTTGGATATGTGGGACAACCACCTAATCATGAAAGAGAGCTGAGAGACAAGATTATCTTCTCAAAATTCAATGGTCAATCGTCATCCCCAATTGAACTTGAAGAGTGGCTCTCCAAGCTTGAGGACTATTTTGACATCCTACCCCGTAATGATGACCAAAAGATCCATTTTGCAACGATCCACTTGGAAGGATTTGCACATACATGGTGGAGGTATATTAAAAGAGAGAATCAGCAAGTAAACTCATGGGAAGCATTCAAGGCACTCATGGTGCAAGTATTTGTCTCATCGGTGGAGAAAAAAAAGCTTGCTGCCGATGGTATGGCCTTGAATAGAGTGGTCTTGTTGTTAGAGAATATACAAATCACTTCCTCAACCTTACCATGTATGTTGAGTCGATTAGTGATGATGCCAAGTTACACAAGTATATGTATGGGCTGGATCCCCAACTCTCGGCTGATGTTTCAGTTCAAGACCCATCGGATTTATTCAAAGCTATTGAATTGGTTGAAAGGTACTCTCACAAGTATCATCGGGATGCTTCATTTCAGTATGGACAGCAAAGAGAGGCATCTCAGCCAGTGTTTGGGTAGCAAAGAGGACACATGAAGTCATATTCTGGACAGCAAAGAGGTGCTGTAAGGCCAGAGCAGTTTGGGACCAGTTATGCTGGTGGTAACATGTCATTCAGCACTCCAAAAATACCCACATACCCTACTTTTAATGCTTCAAGTCCACAAGGCAATTTAAGGATAGTAAATAGCCCAAGAATGGATAATAGGCAAGTGGACAATAGAAATAAAAATGCTTCAGCCTTTGGTAGTCCAAGGTTCATTCCCATGGATTTGTATAAAGAAAGAAAAGAAAAGGGGCTTTGTTTTAAGTGTGGCGAGAAGTATACAACTAATCATGCTTCAAAATGTGCTTTTAGAAATACTAAGGCACGGGTTCATAGCATATTGGTATTTGAGGACTCAGAGGAGGACCCTGAAGATACACATGCTTTCATGATGACTGCTGAAACAAATGATGCTGATGAAGAGTTTGCTCAAGAAGAGTTCTTTGACCCTACTGATTTATTTCCTTTTGACCTCGATGGCCATTTATCACGGAGTATGGGTAGAAAGATTGAACCACATGCTGAAACATATGCTACTACTGCTTATACCATATCAATGGATGCTTGGACAGGATCCAGAAGCCCTAATACATTGTGTATTAAGGGCCAAATGCATGGGAAGGATGTGTTTATAGTCGTGGACAGTGGTAGCACTCATAGTTTCATTAACAGAGCAGTCATGGACAGGCTGAAGTGTTTTCCCACTGATTTACAGCAACCATTGAAGGTGCAAGTTGCCAATGGGGATGAAGAAATTAGCACACAAGTATGCCCTGCTGTTCATATTCAGTTTGCTGAAAATTTTGGAGAGCAATTGGATTTAATTGCATTAGAAATGGGGCCTATAGACGTTGTATTGGGTTGTGATTGGCTAAAAACTTTGGGCACTATAACCATGGAATTTTCCTTGCTATATATGGAGTTTGTCAGTGCGGGACAGCTCATTCACTTACAGGGAATTCAAAATGATAGTGAATTTCAGCTCATTACCAGCAAACAACTCAAGAAGGAGTTCAAGAAACGGTCCCAGATCTTTGTATTGCAGTTAAATAAAAAAAATTCAGATTAGTCCACTAAAACAGTAAAAAATTCATCATTGAAAACTCTTTTAGAAGAGTACAAGGATCTCTTCCAAGTGCCCACAACACTACCCCCTAATAGGGCGGTTGATCATCCCATAGATCTGGAGTCTCATTCAAAGCCTGTAAACAAGCCACCTTACAGATTGTCTAGGTGCGAAAGAGAAGAAGTTGCCAGACAAGTCAAAGAATTACTGGACATGGAATTCATTGAGCCCAGTTCTTCACCGTATGCTTCCCCTGTGTTATTGGTCAAAAAGAAGGATAGATCTTTCAGGATGTGTATAGATTACATGGATCTTAATAAAATCACCGTGAAGAACAAGTACCCTATTCCACGCATATATGACTTACTAGATGAGCTCAAGGGGGCTAAGTACTTTACGAAGATAGATTTGAGATCAGGCTATCACCAAATCCGCATGAGGGCAGGGGATGAAGTCAAAACAGCATTTCGGACTGATAGGGGGCTTTACCATTTTTTGGTCATGCCTTTTGGGTTAACTAATGCACCGGCCACCTTTTAGAGCTTAATGAACAAAATACTTCAGCCCTTTCTTTTCAGATTTGTGTTGGTCTTCTTTGATGACATCCTCATCTATAGTAGATCACTGAAGGATCACCTTTGGCACATGAGGCAGGTGTTTGATGTATTGAGGCATCACAGGCTCTTTGCCAAGGAAACAAAATGTTCTTTCATGCAGATGGAGGTGAAATACTTGGGGCACATCATTAGTAAAGATGGAATTAGGGCTGATCCTAAGATAGTGTAATGTATAAAAGACTTGCCCATATATGCAAATACCACTTCACTTAAAGGATTTCTTGGTCTCTCATCATTCTATCACAGATTCATTGGGTATTATGCCACTATCGCAGCTCCCCTGATGGATAGGCTTAAGAAAAAGGCTTTTTCCTGGGATGCCATAGCTGATAAGAGCTTTAATCAGCTCAAAGAATTGCTTACCTCGGCACCCATCTTGGTTTGCCCAAATTTTTTGAAAGAATTCACCATTCAGTGTGATGCCAGCGGTAGAGGCATAGGGGCTGTATTGTTACAAGAGCATGGGGTTATAGCATTTGAGAGCCGCAAACTTGCTGAAAATGAGATGACCATGAATGTATACGACCAAGAAATGCTAGCCATCCTTCATGCCATTAAGAAATGGCACCACTACTTGTATGGCAGTAGATTTAGGGTCAAGAGTGACCATAGGGTCCTCAAATACTTCCTCTCCCAATCTAATCTTACCCCCAAACAACGCAGATGGGTAGCTACATTGCAAAACTATGACTTTGATATTACACATACATGGGGAAAAGACAGTGTAGTTGCTAATTCATTATCAAGAATGTAGTCTTGTAAAGTTTCAGCCATTATGGAACTTCATAGTGATTGGATAGAAGAGCTTCAGGAGGCCTATTTGTTAGATGCTGATTTCAGCCACATTTTCCAGAAATTACAGCAAGGGCATGTAGAAGAAAACTCTCCATATCAGCTCAAGAATGGTCTCTTATGGTTTCAGGGCAGGATTGCCATCCCATACACTTCCCCATTCAAGCAAAAGATCATGCAAGAGATGCATTCTTCACCTATAGTTGGTCACTTGGGCATTTTTAAAACTTATGACAAAATTGCTAAAAGCTTCCATTGGAAGGGCCTATGGAAGGATGTAAAAGATTTTGTTTTGAGCTGCGTGCCATGTCAACAAAACAAAGACAACACCTTAAAACCAGCTGGTTTACTACAGCCATTGCCTATGCCTGAAGGCAAATGGACACATATCACTATGGGCTTCATAACCGGCTTACCGGTGACCAAGAAGGAGTGGAACGACATCTATGTATTTTTGGACAGACTCATCAAGGCAGCCCATTTCATTCCTACAAAGATTCAATATAGTGCTTCTCAAGTAGCTAGCCAATTCATGGAACATGTTTTCAAATTACATGGCTTACCACAGGTCATTGTGCATGACCGGGATGCTAAATTCAAGAGTAATTTTTGGCAGGCAGTTTTTAGCTCTATGGGCACTCAGTTAGCTCCTTCCACTGCTTATCATCCACAAACTGATGGCCAAACAGAGAGAGTTAACAAGTGGCTGGAAACTTACTTGAGGCATTTATGTTATGATGTACACAACACTTGGGACTCGTGGTTGCATCTGGCTGAGTTTGCCTATAACAACTCTATACACTCTAGCATTGGAGTTTCACCATTCAAGGCATTGTATGGATATAAGATGCCCCTCCCCATGGTTATCTTCAATTATAAAATAAACCCACAAAGCAAGGAGGAATTGGATAAAATGCAAGCCTTACTTCAGCAGTGCAAAGTCAACTTGAAGAAAGCTCAAGATCAAATGAAGCTTTATGCTGATGACAAAACAAGGGATGTTGAATTCCAAGAAGGGGATTTGGTTCTCTTGAAGGTGCCCAAGTCCAAATATGCCACCCTTAAGGATGGATCCAGCAATAAGTTGGCACACAGGTTCTATGGGCCATATCGGATTATCAAAATAGTGGGAGACTTGGCATATCAGTTGGAACTACCACCATCCACGAAAATTCATAATGTCTTCCATGTGAGCCAATTGAAGCCCTTCATTGGATCATCAGTGGATTATGTTGAGGAGCTACCACCGATAAATGAAGAAGGCATCATTCAATACATACCCGAGAAAATCATTGGACAAAGGGAAAAGAAGCTTCGCTCTCGTTCCATCATGGAATACTTGATTAAGTGGCAAGGTTTACCACTTGAGGAAGCTTCTTGGAGGCCAGCTTCAGTTTTGGAAGAGTTCCCATATCTATTAGAAGCAGATTTGGCTGAATCTAGCTAACTATGGCCCTATTTTTCTCCCAGAATGATTGCAGACAGCTCTCTGTTTCAAAGCAGATTTTACCCTGCACTATGGACAGCAACGGACATCATACATGGGCTGAAAGTATCCTCGAGAGCTCCGTTTTGATATATGGCCCACCCCGATCGGAGTCTCCTACAGAAAGTTATGTCAGATTTACTACAGCAGGGTCCTGTAGTAAACAGCTTGTTGTCCACTGCCTGCAACTCACATTCACTCAAGATACTTGGGTCAAATTTCATTTTTTATAATTTCCCAATAATACCCATGTAACGTACATACCCCAATGACCTGACATACGTAATAATACCACTTCATTCATTTGTAAATCCCTGTAATAATGCACCAGAGTAGTACTCTGATCTGCTCCTACCCAGTTAGCATAAGTGCCCAAATTGTTTTTGAGGGCAAAAACCTTTGTGTGGGGATGGAATGTAAGAGAGGGGGATTTAATAATGGAAAAATACTAGCTACACTGGCTAGTATATAAGGTGTCAAGGACTTGATTTTTCATTATCGGATTTTAATACAAGTCTCTTTTCATCTTCATTTCCTTCTCCAAGCTCTCATGGCTTCTTTCTCTCTCTTTCTGTCTTTCTCTCTCTTTTTCTAGTCTCTCTCTCTCCTCATCACTCTCTTTCTCTCTCTTCCTGCAGTCTTTCTCTCTCTTCTGCACACACACACTCTCTCTTCTCCTTCTCTCTCTCCTGTCTCCTTCATTACATGCAGATGCCTACTCCAAGCTGGGGTTATTATCCAGCTTCTGAGTATCAGAAGGAACTACAGTGTATCTTGCGCGCAGTGACAATGCATGATATTATAAGAAGAATGCTTGCAAGGTTCATTGAGTGTTTATATGATGATGTCAAGATAGAGATTTTACTTCCAGTTTTTATTAAGGTGGTGCATTGTGGGTATACTCAATGTTTTCGAGTGCATGTTTGTGGTTGGTCTTTACTTAAAGGCACCAGTATTTACACATGGACAGTTATATATTGCATTTTCAAGGGTGAAATCCTCATGTGGTGTGAGGGTCTTATTGGATGAGAATGGAATCACTGTGAATGTCATGACGAACTTTGTGTACAAGGATATACTTTAGATGATGCAATGAGGTGCATTGCTTTTTTGCAGAGATGCATACAAAGATGAATTTTTTGGAGGGTGGAATGATATACTTGCATTTTTATAGAGATGTATCTACTGAATTTTGATGGCTTTGTAGTCCCTGCTTGGTGTATATGTGAAATGGTCTTTGTGTTGTATTCTATTGACATATACTAGATGGTAATTGAATATATATTTCCTACACTATATATAAGTGTTTGCTTGACTTTTGCAGATGCCTACTCCAAGCTGGGGTTATTATCTAGCTTTTGAGTATCAGAAGGAACTGCAGTGTATCTTGCATGCAATGACAACGCATGATATTATAAGAAAAACACTTGCAAGGGTCATTGAGTGTTTATATGATGATGTCAACATAGAGATTTTACTTCTAGTTTTTATTGAGGTGGTGCATTGTGGGTATACTTAGTATTTTCAAGTGCATATGGGTGAAGCTGAGTAGGAAAAGTATGGATGCAACTGCAATGTTGGTACATGGTCATTGCATGTATATATATAAGTCTATGTACTCCTAGATGCATGTTTGGCTTTTTGTACATACATGTAAGAGAGAGAGAGAGGGAGGGAGACCGTGAGTGAGTGAGTGTGAATAGAGGAGAGGAGAGGTGTAAAAGAGGTGAGAGATAGAGTAGAGGAGAGGGATAAAAGAGGAGAGGAAGTGAGAGGTGACAAGGGGGGAGGGAGAAAGAGATAGAGGTTGTGGAGGGAGAAGAAAGATAACAAGGGAGGAGGGAGGGAATGAGGATGATAGATGTGAGAAAGAGAGATGGGTAACAAATATACGAGAGAAGAGTCGCAAATGGAGGGGGGGTGAAGATAGGTAGGGAGAGGGAGGAAGAGGCAAAAAATAGTGAGAGAGATTTGGGATAGAGAGAATATGGTAAGTAAGCATATAGTTTCTTGCACTCAAGGATACAAAATATGCATTTTGTATGTCTTTTGTTTATGGTTTGGTGCAATGCTATTTCCAATTGCAATATCTAAGGATCGTAAAGAGCTACTTCTAGGTATCATACAAAGTACGTATGGGTAAAGTTTATGAGTTTGGTGTATAAAAGGAGTTGTATACATATGTGAGTCTCTATACACCTAGATGCAAATGCATATCTATCCTTTTATGCATGTGTATATGAGAGAGAGAGAGAGAGAGAGAGAGAGAGAGAGAGAGTGTGTGTGTGTGTGTGTGTGTGTGTGTGAAAATATAGGGAGAGATGTAAAAATTGTGTGGGAGAGGGGTCGCAAACAAAGGAGAGGCATAGACTAGGGGAGGGAGGAATACATTGTGGATATACTCAGCATTTTCAAGTGCACATGGGTGAAGCTGAATAGGATAAGAGGTTTTGACGATCTCACACTGATAGAGTACCAAGAGAGTGGGCGATGTATGAATTTAAAGACCTCGATTGTTTTGTGACCCTGCATCAAGCTATGACAAAGTCTACCGAGTGGTTTGCGGATGTTAGGCCAGGTATTGTTGTTTTAATGTTAAGTAGTCTTTGTTGGTTGTTAGATGTGCTTACATTAACGTTGTGGGCTTCCAAATTTTTAGGTGCAAGAAAGAGAGGAAATACTATCATATCCCCTGTACCATCAACAAGATGAAGAGTGGCGTTCGGACTTGCTTCGCCTAGCCATGCTATATTGAAGAGTGAAAATTTTCCCAGTTATTTCTCAAAGAAAATAAAGCTTCGTTTTGGTTAGACCCTATGGGAAATGGAAAAAATTTTGTAACATTTGGATGTAGATGCATAGGGACAATTAAGGAGCGACACTTTGTGGTTTGTTGATACTTGAAATTGTGGTGCAAGGTTATTGGCGTAGTCTCTAGAAGAAACTTTGGTTTCAGGCTTTGCTTCACCTATGTGGGTTATTAGTATTGAGAGTTTACATGCAATGCTTGGACAAACTTAAACTTCGTGGTGTGGTTCATACATCTTTCATTTGTGGTTCATTTCACCGTAGCAATGTTATTTCTCATTGTAGTATCCAATGATACAAGTTGTTTCTAATTGTTGTGCAGAGCAAGTATAGATACGTGTAGAGCACGTATAGATACACGTTTACAAGTTTGGTGCATGGTCATTGCACGTATATATGAGTCTATGTATTCCTTGATACAAATGCATATTTGACCTTTTATATATGTGTGTAAGAGAGAGTGAGAGAGAGAACGAGAGTGATTGAGTGTGGATACAGAGTGGGGAGGTGTAAATGGGGTGAGAGATAGAGGGGTTGTGAGTAGAGGAAAGTAAAGCATGTGATGTTTTTGTGATAACATTACCCACTGTGCGATAGGGAAGTGATAGCACGACAGCTTCACTTCCCTCGTAGGCGCTTCGCACACAAGGAACACCGGTTTCTTATTATAACGTTTTCTACAAAAGTGATTAAAACATAATGTTTAGGTGATTGCTGCGTGGCAATGGTGTAAATAAACAAAAGACATGACTACATCAACAAATTGATGTGACTTGAGGTAGATAGTGCTAAGGAAAAGGTCCAAGGAGGGGGATTTACCTAGACTTAGTCAAAAAGGATTTCTTATGGGGGAGGCAACAAGAAGACGTCTCCCACGCAGATTGCACACGTGAGACGGGGACTCAGGACAAGGTCGAGAGAGGATGAGCAAGGAGGAAGGAGGAGGGGGAGGGGGAGGGGTGAAGGTGCTGGGGGTGTGGTCGAGCCCTTACGTGCTGCGGGTGCTCATGGCTCTCAGGGACAGAGGGGTGCCGTACGACTACCAGGAGGAAGGGGACCTCTCCCAGGGCGACCGCGCCAAGAGCCCGCTCCTGCTCGCCTCCAACCCCGTCCACAAGAAGGTTCCCGTCCTCCTCCACCGAGGCCGCCCCGTCTGCGAATCCCTCATCATCCTGGAATACATCCACGACACCTGGCCCTCTCCTCACCCGCTGCTCCCTCAGGATCCTTACGCACGTGCGCGCACACGTTTCTGGGCAGATTTCATGGATAAGAAGGTACCTACCGACCTACCCCCTCCTCTCTCTCTCTCTCTCTCTCTCTCTCTCTCTCTGTCTCTCCGGGACTCGCGTTACGTGTAGTTGGAGTCAGGTACCGTCGAGAGGTGAAAAAATGGAAAAACAACCTAAATACGGTTACGTAACGTAGACCCGGAAAGTCTATTACCGCAGGTACGACAAGTTTAGAGAGGATACCATTAGGCCAAATTCTTACGCACTTCAACCGAGTTACTCTCTCTCGAATCTCCCCCGAATTCCCCTAGCCTTAGAGGCTACACCCTCGAAATTGATTAGAGCTAGGGCACACGCAAGCAAAAGGATTAGAGCTAGGGCATATGCAAGCAACAGGATTTGCGCATAGGCAAGTCGGACATGTTCGAGCCACACGACATAAGTGCACATCATTAGTGGAGCCCAAGCCTAGCAAGGAGCAAGAGAAATGACTGTGAGATGACAAAAGTAAACATCAGGAGAGAAAATCCAAAATGAATGTGACAATACCCAATCAAATGTTTGCCATCTTGTCAACTCAAATCGATCAAGTATGTCCATTTCTGGAGGTACTCCATCAACTGGACACACTCCCAAAAATCATGCCAATAGCTTTCAAGAGTCTAGCAAGTATTGATGTCCATATTTTTTTTAAAATGTAAGGAGGCAAAAGAATGAGCTAGACCACACATACATTACTTTCCACTCTTCACAAAGTTTGAGTAAGAGCTAGGCATGACACCATCCCTTTAGATAGGTTAGCTCTAACAGAAAAGGGTATATTCCATAGTGTGAAATGTAAAGGCATCATGCTAAATTAGGCCATAAAAACTTTATGAGAGATAGAGAAAGAGATGGCTGGCACATTTGCCACTAGTTTTGGCTACAACATATTACCATTAGTTCAAACTAATGCTTCTTATTTTTGAAGGAGCATTTTCTTAAAAACTAGATGTAGTAATTGTAGAGGTTTTTCCCAATAAAAATAATCATGTTTTTTCTCCAATTATTTTGATATTGTTACGACTATTAGTGGGGTCTAAGTTAAACAACCTGATATTTCCTAAAATTCTTGTTGTCCATGATCTAATTTTAAGCTTTATAAGTTTTCTTACCACTCTTAAAGCGACCTTTTATAGGGTTTACTTTTTTAGAATTGAAATAGATTTAGATTTGCAACTTTCAAATCTTATATCCTTACATTGAGTGAATTTTTTATGGAAAATAGGTACACATGTTTAGTTTTTCTAGTTAGTGAAGACTTAGAGTTGCAAGGTTTAAGACTTTCGTCTACAAATTTAAACTGTCATTTGCTTAAAGCTAAACCTTAGCTTTCCTTAGACACTACTTTCCCTATTCTTTAATATTTGGGCAACATTTGTTGTTTTCTCATGTAGTTTTCTGATCCTCGCTTGCTTTGGAGTAATGATCCACTCGTCCAAGGGCAAGCTCAAACTGATATCAAGGACAACTACATGATATTAGAGAAGGCATGCCATGATCTTGTGGATCACAAACCTTATTTTGGAGGTGATTCTATTGGCATTATTGACCTTGTATTGGCATCTTACATTCCATGGTTCAAGGCATTCGAAATATTGAACTCATTCAAACTCCTTGATCAAGAGCTATTCCCTTGCCTCCATGCTTGGATTGAGAGGGTGATCACGCTTCCAAGCATTCAAGCAGTTTTAACACCTGGATTGCACGAAAGATTGGTGGATCTTGTCCAAACAAGAAGAAAGGCCTTTGGACTCGCTATATGAGATTGCAATACAAATAATTGTTGTAACCAACATCTCTATCTAAGGACAAGCATATTGTTTGGATTTCAGGGATTTGAATGCAGTTTATGAATGGTTGTGTTGTGATTGATGGAGAATGCAACTCGATTCTCCTTGTTTTATGTTCTAAATGTCAAAAGCAATCAAATCAAACAACCTTCTACATGCAATTTATTGGGAAAGCAATGCAAATTTGCATTATTTAAGCTTTTGTTTGGGTTTCGTCTAGGCCACAAGTTGATATGCTTGCATTACAAGTATCATTGGTGGTAGTAGGTAGTTTCTTTACTAAAAGAGGGACATAATGTGAGAGATGGTCATAAATTCTAGTTGAAATAAAACATGAATTGAATTTTCAATGATTTCCAATAGAGGTAGTTACATGCACAATGTTAGTATATCAAGCAAGACTATGGCCCAATTGTTGCAACTACCTGGGCCATTGAGAACTCTGCTAAGTGTTGAAAACTAACAAGGCCCTTGGCACACTACATTTTTACATCTTAACTTGCGATTAGATAATTAAGTGTAGGGTCTTCTCACAAGCTCTAATTGAGACACCTCTACAATCTAACATTGATCTTCTTCTACTTATGTGCCAAGATATCATCAATTAGGCTTGGCATAGATTCTTTGGATTCATTGAGACTGTTGGAAGATGTATCCACTACTACTAGTGAAAGCTTAAAACCCTCCATATAAGATATTGTGAATTACTTAGTTTACATGTTTGAGAGATTAGTGCAATAGAAGGCTAGATAGAATCCATGTCCATGGAGTATCTATAAAACCTTCTTCTTACTTATTTTAAGGCTTAGAGATCTCTCCTTACCTTGTTTTATGACATAAATATCCCTAATGTAACAAAATTCTAAATGGGCTAGAGATACCAAGGTCACCTGCAAGAAAGCACAAGTGAACTTGCATCTTACTTGAGTTTTGTCATCTCCTAGGGATAATTTTTTAATATCTTATTAACCTAGGTTCATCTTTGAACTTGGTAGTAAAGGGGAATAGAAGGATTGTATTATAATTTTCTTTCAATCTAGAATATTCAAAGTCCACGTAAAAGTCTTGCAAGACCTAAATTGTTGAGCATCTCTCTTGGTTAATATCAGCTCTAGATGCATTTGCCAAGTTCTTGGGTGCTCATGTGATTTCAACACAATAATGGGATGTAAGACGCATGATCCTAATGCTTAACTCAAATAGAAGAAAAGAGAACCCAAGAAAGGCAAAAGAGATTCTCAAATCTTTATTACACTAGTAAAATAAAGGTTTGTATAAATATTGGCTCCAAGAGCCCAAGCCTTGACCAATGCTTTGAATCCACAAAGTCACCTAATTGTCCTATCCAAGACAATTCTTCACTCCATCTCAGTCTACCTAGAATAGTTTGCATCTTGATCAACTAATGAACACTCTGGCTCACCTCAATCTTCCACGTACTTTAGTACACTTGTAGACTCACTTGCTACTCCTCGCAACTTGTGATGAACAAAAGAAGAAGATACAAAAGTTGAATGCAACCAAAATGATCTCCACAATGCCCTTCTTAGGTCACCATAATTTATACACACCTTGTAAGTCATGCAATTGACACTCAATTTACAATCAAGCTCCTTTATTTGGTCATCACTTTTTCATCAATTAAAATGACTAACCATAAAATATTAGTGAATGTGAAATGCCATCAAAATTTAAATGTCTTTTTCATAGAAAATATTGAATAGCTATCCATGATCCACAGGGCATGATCTTGCTACCCACATCTTGCACATTATGACCTACCATCACCATGCATGTGCATCTTGTATCTCCTGTGGCCCTTCTCAAGCACACTTCCTTGGCCAAGTCATCTGCCTCTGCCTATCAAATTGCTTGATTGGCATATGAGCACATGTATGTGGGAAGTGCCCTTTGAGCACATGTATATGGATGGTGCCCAAGTGCATTAGATTATCCCCCCACTAGAATTGCAATTGTCCCTAATCACATAGGCTCTAGCAAATTGAAAGCAAAGGTTAGAAGTCATCACCAAGATTTGATCTCATCCAACCATATTTCCTTATGCATAGCGAAACCCCAAAATGTGAGCAAATAACTTGAGCTCCTTCCTCCATGTATCATTTTTGTACCTATGAGGAAATGCTTGTTTTAGTGCCATGAAGCCCACCAACATACACTAACATTGATTCCTTCTAGTAGGAATATGCCATGATAGTCTACAAGGTTTTTCTCATGAAACGTGATGCATCTTCCAATCGGAGGGTAGCCCCAATTGATAAGTCACATAATTGAGCTTCTTAATGATGTGGAAAGGCCCTTCTTTTGAAGTGATAGCTTAGATGAAAACTCCCCATACTACTTCAAACACTGCTTGGGGATCTTGAGAAAGTAGCACATTGACCTTCCAAAAGATCAATTCACACTAATGTTTGTTAGCCTCCTCTTTTTCTTCTTGTTGTGCTTCTCTTGAACTTGCTTCAACAATTGATCCATATCCACAATGAGTTGATCACCACATAGGTTCTGATTGAGGTCTCAAGAGCATGGTCAAAGGTATTGCTAATTGGCCATCCATAAACTATCTTGAATAGGATCCTCTTGGTAGAGGCATGGACAAAATCATTGACTACATGCTCATCCAATGGTAGATACTCTTCCCGTGTAGGTTGATGATCTTGACAATAGTAGCAATGAAGCATGGTAATCATGGCATGATTTGGATTCTTGGTTTGCCTATAAGTTCGTAGAGGTGACAACTGGTAGAGAACACTAACTTCGTGCTAATATTATCTTGACAATAGTGGCAATGAAGCATGGTAATCATGGCATGATTTGGATTCTTGGTTTGCCTATAAGTTTGTAGAGGTTACAACCAGTAGAGAACACTAACTTTGTGCTAAGGCCATAGAAAAAAACCTTCCAAAACCCATTAGTGAACTTAGAATTGTGATTAGCCACATGATACTCTTTGGCAAGCCACACTCTTGAGATATCTCTTTGATAAAGGTCCATGCAACCTTTGTTGCATCCACATCGGATTTTCCTGGAATCAACCTCACTTGCTTTTGAACTTGTCCACCACTATGAAGGTGGCATCATTTTGGAATCAATTACTCTTTGCAAGGTTGGTAATGAAATCCAACAAAACATCCTCTTAAGGAAAATTTGGAATAGGCAATGGTTGTAGCTTTGCCACCACCTTATGACCATCCAGTTTTGGGGTTTGTCATGCTTGGCATCCCATCATGTATTGATTAATGGCTTTCTTTATTCATGGGAAAAAAAATATTTTGAAAGCTTTTTAGGAGTGGGACCTTCACCATGAGGCCTAACAATAGGTACATCATGCATCTCGTTTAGAAATGTGGCCATGTAAGATCATGCATAAGCTAGACAAAGTCTACCATGAAAATACATCCACCCATTCTTGAATAAATTTGAAGGAAGACTGTGCTTGCATTTGTGCATCTTTGGACCAACCTCATAGAGCTCCTTCATAGAAGTGAAGAAACTAGACTCCATAAAAGTAACCATCATCACTACAAATGGTCACCAACTGAACACATTTGCTTCTTTATTCTTCTTTCAAAGCACATACTCAATCTTGAAACTGAACCAAGATAAGAATTGCCACAATGTAACTGTTGAGGATTCATATTGTGCTATGGTTGAGTGAGGAGATATCTTAAAGACTTGTTGGACAAACTTGATACAAATATCTTGCCCAATGAAATAGTGTCTTCACTTCTTTAAGACTTTAAGGCATGCACAATGACTAAGAGTTATTTGTCATAGTAGGTGGGAAAATTTAACTCAAGCGCCTTGAGTTTCCAACTTTCATAAGCCATTGGATGGCCATATTGTTGTGACATTGTTCTTACACCATGACCATTGGCATCACAACTTGGCATAAAAAGTTCATTGATATTTAACAATCTCACTAAACAATTAGCCTTCATCTTCTGCTAAATTCCCCTCTTCAAATACCCCCCCCACATGCACGCACGCACGCACAGACACCCTCCTGTTGAGATATCGAGCTCCACTCGTGATACGCCAGGGTGACCGTTATGTATTTATATCATCGACTTGTCAGTTGCAGATGCGGTTGGTATACCGCCCATGAATAATAGATAGATGACAGCTATCATTATCTACTCTAGTTCGTGGCTCAGTTAGTATGCCACCTTAGTTATTTGAGTTTGGTTTGAGACCCATATATAGGGTTCTTCTATTTCTTTGTATAAGAGTTCTTTTGGCTTCCACAACTAAGAAGAGGAAAACTGTTTTCAGCCTCCATCTTTGTGTGTATTCCCCCATTGTGCAAGCAAGAAAGCTTCAAGTGAGACTCCTTCCTTCTCTCCCACAATCGTGACATGGTATCAGAGCCTTGTTCGTGGTAAGGAGCTCAAGAAAGCAAGCCAAGCTCGCGGTGTTCTGGTAAGAGGAGCAGTGTTGCTTTCATTTTCTGTTTTGGGAGCAGATCTCTGCAGGTAGCACAGCTGAAAATTGCAAGAGTGCATTGTCTTAGGTTGAGACGCCCTTCGCGGTGAAGCAAGAGGGCAGTATATGCTGCAGGAGAGGGCTTTAGCCTATGGCGACCCTGTTTTTTTGATTTGAGGCCATTTCGGGGCCTGTTTTGAAGGCGGAAGTTTTCTGCACGCACTCAGAAAAAGGCCCTGTTTTATGCTGTGCGACCACTGTTCTACAGGTTGGTGAAAAGTTACCACAGAGATTGCATCGTATACTTGTGTGCAGAGACATTGGGAGTTACAAAATCATCCTTGGTTCCTGTTTATGCAAAATCGTCACTAGAAAGTGACTGTGTGGTCAAATACCACTTTCGTCAGTTTTGCAGATTTGCCCTTGTGAGGGTGAAGATGTGTTTTTTGCAGTGACATAATTTTTTGTAGTGTTCTGTAATGGCGTCTGATTCTCTTTCACAGATTGTCACTGAAAAGCTTGACAAGAACAACTTCCAAGCATGGAAGTTTAGAATGACGAATTTCCTTATGGAAAAAGGATATTGGAATTTGTTGCAGGAAATGAAGAAGAACCAGTTTTTCGTGATGTTCCCAATCAACAGCAAATGCAGGCATTCAAAGCATGGCATGAGAGAGCCAGGAAAGTTATGTACTGGCTGTCTATCAGTATTTCAGACTCTATGATTGTGCATATTCAGGATGCAAGTACGCCAAAGGCGGCATGGGATACTTTGTCAAAAATGTATAGCACAAATGCGCAAGCCAGGAAAATGCAGCTCAAGCAAGAGTTGGATAATGTGCAAAGAGAAAGTATGAGCATCAATGACTACCATATGAAGGTGAAGAAGATTGCAAATGCACTTGCTTCCATTGGGTCGCCAGTGGAAGATGATGATTTAGTTTCTGTGACCTTGAATGGTCTAGGAAAGGATTATGTATAGTTTCGGACATCCATTTCAGTTCGTGAAAGATTTCCTGATTTTGAGGAGTTGATTGCTCTTCTAATTTCTGAGGAGCAGAGAAATGGTGGTGTATCTTCTTCAGGAGGAACTTCAAAAGAAGTTGTCTTTTACTCAAATGCTGGAAGAGGTAGAGGGAGAGGTAGAGGAGGCTGATTTGGAGGCCATGGTAGAAATCAGAATATGCAGCAAACTCAAGAAAACTAGTCCTATGGAGGAGGACGTGGTAACTCTAGAGGCAGGGGGAGCCAAAGAGGTCGTGGTAGATGGCAAAGAGGCCAAAATGCAAACAGCAATGTTGAATGCTACTACTGTGGTAAAATGGATCATATGGCTAAAGACTGCTATAAAAAGCAGAATGACATCATGAATGGAAAATTGCAACAAGAAAATTATGCATCTTCTAGTAGACAGGGTAATGACAGAAATGAGCATTTATTTATGATGCAGCACATGAATAATTCTGTGACAAGTGTAGAAGAAAGCAACGATGTGTGGTATGTTGACTCAGGTGCATCAAACTACATGACAGGTCATGCAGAATGGATGGAGGATGCAAGGAAAATGAAAAAACCAGGATTTGTGGAGACTGGTGATGATACTGCACATCCTATTGTGTAGATTGGAAAAATTCATTTGTCTATGCAGGATGGGAAAAAGAAATACCTGTCCGATGTATTTCATGTCCCGAATATCACTAAGAATCTGGTTTCTGTTGGTCAAATGGTTGAGCAGGGCTTGCAGGTCAGATTTAATCCTCATGGATGCTTTGTTGAGGATATGAAAAATCAAGGTTGCAGAAATGCATAAGGTATGTGAAGCCTGTCAATTTGGAAAACAGGCAAGGAAACCATTTCCTAGACATGTTCAAGAGAGTGAGAAGCCATTGGAATTAATCCACTCTGATGTGTGGACTACTAAAGCTGCATCTCTTGGAGGCTGTCATTATTTTGTAACTTTTATTGATGACTATAGCAGAAAAGTTTGGGTGTATTTTATGAAAAAGAAAAGTGAAGTTTTTGGGCATTTCAAAACTCTTAAAGCTATGGTTGAAAAAGAAACAGGCCTGCAAATAAAATGTCTGAGGTCAGATGGAGGGAGAGAGTACCTCTCAAATGAGTTTGCAAGGTTCCTGTAGAAGCATGGCATAAAGCAGCAATATTCATGCAGTCATACCCCACAACAAAATGGAATTGCAGAAAGGAAAAGCAGGCATATTGGAGAGGTATCTCGTGCCATGCTCAATGAAAAAGACCTGCCAGATTTTTATTGGGCTGAAGCAGTTGCTACAGCAGTCTACATAATGAACAGAACTCCTACTGTAGCAATACATGGGATGACTCCAGAGGAGAGGTATACTGGTAGGAAACCAGATATTTCTCATTTGAAAATTTTTTGTTGCATTGCCTATGTACATGTGCCAGATGAGTTGAGATCCAAGTTGGATCCAAAAGCTGAGAAGTGCATCTTTATTGGTTACTCTCTGCAGCAAAAAGGGTATAGATGCTATAACCCTTCTACTCGTAAGTTTACAGTAAGCAGAGATGTTGTTTTTGATGAGATGAGTAGCTGGTATAAACCAGTAAATGTGATTGATGATGTAGATGCACAAAATGGTAATGCTGCACAGAATTCACAGCAACAGTCATAAAATATTAGTGGACTTGGAGCGTCCTCTAGCAGTGGTTCACATTCTTCTCCATGGACATGCAGATTGAGATCAGGAGAATCTTCTCAAAGCAATGCAGATAGTGGTATGCAGGTATCACGAAAAAAAAAAGAGAAGGTTGATCAGCCCATGTTTGATGTGAATGCAGGTCACTCTTATGTGGATGGTGAATCCAGTGGCTCAGAACAGAGCATTGATGATGAGTTGGGTATTCCTTCTATTGTTACACCTGGAGTAAGGAAGACCAGGGATGTTTTGAGAGCACCTGGGAGTGAACCTATTTTGCGCAGGTCTACGAGAGCTAGGTATCTTGTGGATAGGCTGAAATATGATGGATTTACAACCATTCACTATGCATATATGGTCAAAGTGATACAAGAACCAGAACCCACTTCTTTTGAGCAAGCCATGGGAAAAGAAAAATGGGAGAAAGCCATGGATGAAGAAATGGATGCCTTGGAAGCAAATGCTACATGGAAATTGGTACCTTTGCCTAAATGTAAGAATGCAATTGGCTGTAAGTGGGTTTATAAGGTGAAGCACAATGCAGATGGTTCTGTGAACAGATACAAGGCGAGATTAGTAGTCAAGGGGTATGCACAAACATATGGCATTGATTATGAAGAAACATTCAGTCCGGTTGGAAGGATGGCAACCGTAAGAGTAGTCATTGCTATGGCTGCATCAAAGGAATGGTCTTTATATCAGATGGATGTAAATAATGCCTTATTGCATGGTGATTTGCAAGAAGATGTCTATATGGAGCAGCCACCAGGTTACGTGCATGCTGTTCATCCTGAGTTTGTTTGCAGGTTGAAGAAAGCATTGTATGGCTTGAAGCAAGCACCTAGAGCATGGTCTGACAAGATAGGACAGTATCTTGTCACTATTGGCTTTCAGATTTTCAAGGCAGATTTTTTACTTTATGTGAGAAAAACAGAGAAAGGTATTATGCTACTTGTCATTTATGTTGATGATTTGATTATGACAGGTGACAGTGATGAAGATATCCTTCATGTGAAAATGCTATTGAAGCAGAAGTTTGAGATGAAGGATTTGGGAGAGCTGTGTTATTTCTTGGGCATTGAGGTGATTAGATCACCAAGTGGGATACAACTCTTACAGAGACAGTATGGATTGGACATGCTGTCCAAATATGGGATGACAGGCTGTAAGCCTATTTCAGTTCCTTTGGAGCAGAATGTGAAGCTGAGCGCAGATGCATGTGAGCTTCTGGAAGACCCTACTATGTACAGACGTATAGTAGGAAGCTTGATTTATATGACTATTATCAGGCTAGATTTGAGCTATGTTGTTGGATTGGTAAGTCAGTTTATGCAGGCTCCAAGGAAACCGCATTTGGATGCGGCTAGACGCATACTCAGGTATGTGAAGTCCACATTGCAGTATGGACTATTTTATGAGACTGGGGTTCAGATACAGTTGCATGGATACACTGATGCTGATTGGGCTGGTAGCATTTCTGATAGACGATCTACCAGTGAATATGTGTTCTCTTTTGGGAGTGCTGCAGTCACTTGGAGCAGCAAGAAACAGCTTATAGTTGCCTTGTCCAGCACAGAGGCTGAGTACAGGGGTGCAGCAATGGCTGCATGTGAGATAGCTTGGTTGCATAAGCTACTTTATGATATGCATCAGCCTACAGATGGGCCAGTTGTCATTTATTGTGACAACATGAGTAGTATACACTTGGCAAATAACCCAGTCTATCATGCTAGAACAAAGCACATTGAGGTGCATTATCACTATGTGCGGGAGAGGGTTTTACTAGGTCTTATTGATCTAGTTTATGTCAGCACAGAGGATCAGGTAGCTGACATATTCACGAAGGCATTGGGCGCAGAGAAGTTGCGCAAGTTCAAAGACCTGCTTGGTGTGCAGAAATTGGAATTGAGCTCGAGGGGGAGTGTTGAGATATCGAGCTCCACTCGTGATACGCCAGGGTGACCGTTGTGTATTTATGTCACCGACTTGTCAGTTGCAGATGCGGTTGGTACACCGCCCATGAATAATAGATAGATGACAGCTATCATTATCTACTCTAGTTCGTGGCTCAGTTAGTATGCCACCTTAGTTATTTGAGTTTGGTTTGAGACCCATATATAGGGTTCTTCTATTTCTTTGTATAAGAGTTCTTTTGGCTTCCACAACTAAGAAGAGGAAAACTGTTTTCAACCTCCACCTTTGTGTGTATTCCCCCATTGTGCAAGCAAGAAAGCTTCAAGTGAGACTCCTTCCTTCTCTCCCACAATCGTGACACCCCCCCCCCCCCCCCCCCCCACACACACACACACACACAATGGGCTATGAATGCATGAACAATTGAAAATCTCCCTATCTACACAAATGATGAAAGTGATTGGGGTAGGTTGGCTATAAATACCCAAAAAGAAGTGCCTAAAATATGTAATTGACCTACATTATAATGCACCTAACTATTGCATAAATTTGTTTGACTATTGCATTTGGCCAACTTGTCATGTGGCAAGTTGGTCAATTGTTCAAAAATTGCATGCACTACTTGCCATGATTGAGCAACTATAGAAATTGCTTGACCTACTCCCATATATCACCAATGTGCCCTACTCGAGCTGATGCCTATCCTAAAGGTGATGATATCTCTAACAAATCTACCAAGTCCATGTGGGCATAGAGTCATGATTCCCCTAAAATCAAGTAGACGTCGAGGAGAGGAGAAACCTTTAGAGAATATCAAACATCAAATCCTTCTATCATGAATATTACATCCTCCACTTGCTCCCTTAAGTGGTATTTCTAAACGTTGATCTTCCTCTTAGGCCAAAAAGCCTATTTCAAAGGTTGCGCTTTAGAAATGTTGACACCACATGGACAGTTGCAAGCACTCTCAAAGATGCAGGGGCTATATATGTCGAATCATACAAGAAAGTCCAAAGTGGCTTTCTTTGCTCAACAATAGTCATTAGGTAGTGGCCATATCTTACAACTAGACCTTGACTGGAATACCATTGATGCTTCTTGCTTAGCCTTGGTCACGACTTCTCCCACAACTACCATATAACACCGAAATATTTGTGCTTGCTCTAACCGTGTCAAAGGCATATTTGTAATATGAATTTCAATGTGAACATAAATTTATTGTTGTCTCTATGCTACTCTTTGTGGTCCTTGTGTTGGTAGTTATCCTCCATAATGTCTTCATGGGGATAGTCTTGCCAAAGCTTCCTTCCCTTATACTCATCTTATACCATTTTCTCCCTTGATGTTGGATGATTTGGAATAGACACAATAGGAGAAGTAGTAGCGGTTGCATGCCACAAGAAGCTTGGGATTCCTTGGCCTCCCCATGGTCTAGATGTGAATGGCTATCCTTGAATGAAATGGCATCGAGAAGTATACTTTGTATGTGCCATTGCATGAGGAGAGTGAGACCCTTTTCATCATCTCGTCGTGTGTCATGCTGCTGTGGTAGTGCTCCATGATCTTTTACTATTTTGCGTTTGTACTTCTTGAATGGTAGATTTACTATAATTGTGGCCCTTAATTCTTCACTATGATTGATCGATTAAAGGTACATCAATAAAACAAATTGAATATTTTCACAAGGTCACTTCTCTTTATATACCCACCCCCATGACACGTGTTCTCGAAATATATGACATGAGTATGGTAGTGCCACTTCTCTATTCCTTGGGTGCTCATATCTTCAAAGATCTATAATTCTCTAGAAGTATAAGCGATGAGCACATGATGTGTCCCAAAAGAGTAGGGATAAAGTGTGTCATGTTGATAAATCTATCAACCATTACAAGAATGAAATTAAATCTCTTGGAGAAAGGTAGATCAATGAGTTTTGAAGTCCATTGGCACTGATGAACAAGGGTGATTAGGAATAGGCAAGGAGTGAAGCAACCCATAAGGTCGACAGAGAGGGACTTTGCTTTGTTACATATATCACATGTATATACAAATTCTCTGACTAATTTTCATAGTTGAGGCCACTAATAGTCTTGAGAGGTGTTATAGGAAAAATAGCATGAAAAATGGTTATTTAAATATATGACATGGATTGGTCACTTTTTGTATGAAGAAATATACTTTTTGAGAGGGGGGAGGAGAATGCAATCTTTGGGGGCCAAAACTAGCCCGCCCCTATTGATGTGGTGCATGAAGTATCAAGTAGCTGTAACTCCCATGTATGTCGAATGTGAAATGGGTAATATCAATTGGGAGGCCTTATAGTACAAAATAGAGTATAAATAATGCATATTTCAATATGTAATATGAGGGGGCACCTTATGTAGGATTCTTTTTAAGGAGGAACAAGAAAAGTAAATTTTTTATTCTCTACTTTCTACGCATGTATCCTTATAAAGATGTCAAGCCCATGAATGTAAAGGGATTAGAGGACAAAATACATGCAATGTGAACATGAGGAGGGAGACTAATATAAAGTTAAGGCTGCTTGATCTATTCCTGAAAATGACATTTTGTCCATACTTTTGTCTACATAGCATAACTTCATGAAATTGATGCAATGGTTGCTCTTCAAAGAGATAGTTAGTCATGAAATTGCATAGTATGACCGTAGTTAGAAGGTTACTTATGGCTATCAAAATTTTCTAGTTAACATTCACTCAAGGTCTTATTTATATTTGCCTAACCCAAGGTCAACATCTAGAAGTCTAAAACATATAACCTTATTATGCATATTATTTTGACTCAAATATATGTGGTGTTGAGTTGTCATTGAGCTTCTTTCCATCAAGATGATCAAGTGTATGGTTACCAATTATTGTCTATCAATTTTTATCACCTCAAATGATTAGATGGTTGGATCCAAGGTTATTGTGTATACAAGAAAGATGAATGAATTATAGTTGAGCAAGTACATGAATTTATAGCTTTTCAACTTGTACACTTTCCCTTGTCTTTGCCTATGAGATACACTTCATACATTGCATGTAGCTTCTTTTGGGTGCCAACTCATCCATCCTTATCCATTATCTTAGACCTAGTTTCCATACACATCAAATATGCTAACAAACCCCCCCTTGATGCATGGTTGGTCATTATCAATTGCTACTATAATCAAGGATGTGATTACAAAAATTACCCCCCCTAAGTCCCCTATCATACTCATAAGTATGTGGTGTGACCAAAACAAAATGTAAGTATATGACATAGGATTGAATAGGAGGTTTGTCCCCGTGGCTACATTAGTGATGCCAATGGTGGACTTTACAACTGTGGGATTTAGAATAGGTGTCCATTGGATGGAGATACATCATTGGATTCATTTGATATAGATACACCATGACTTTAAAGTAGCTTGTTTGCATAGTTTGCTTAGTTGGAATGGCACTCTCTCTCTCAAAATGACCAAAGCATCTACAAATTGTGCATTGATGTTTACCTTTTTTTCTACAACTCTTTTCTTTATGATTAGTTAATCCACAATGATTGCATTTGAACCTTGAGTTTCTTGCAGTAATGAAGACATTATCACGAGCAGTGGTTGAAGTGCTCCTAGTCTATTTAATTTTGTGCTCTCTCTCTCTCTCTCTCTCTCTCTCTCTCTCTCTCTCTCTCTCTCTCTCTCTCTCTCAAGGATCCCTCAATGTTGTGCAGCTTCGAATCTTCCATATTAGATAATGTTTCAAAGTCTAGATTATGATAACCATCTACATCACAGCTTGCAAATAAAATAGCTTTGGCCTCACCTTCATCATCTACTGTTATTTTTAGAACATCCATTTTTTGTTTAATGCCCTTATATTTGTTCAAGAGACTTGTAAGATCTTCTATTGGGTTGAACTTTATATTATAAAGTTGCATTAGTAGTTTCACATTGGAGTGCTTGGATTCGATGTCGAAAACTTTGTTGAGCTCCTTCCATGCTAACTTTGCACTTGGAATACCATCAATGTGATGTATGCATTCATCGCCTAAGCTTGCTACTACATATCCCAACGCTTTCTCATTGTTTCCTTCATATTCCTCTCCCAAACTTATTCCTTTATTGCTGAGTGTGGAATCCAAATCCCATAAATTTATCAATAACATCTTGAGTTGGCATGATGGAGAGTCCTTATTGAGCTTATAAAGAAATACCCAACAATGTCTATAACTCCATACAAGGATTGGAAATATTTTGAAGGCTAGAAACATATTTAATCACTTTCTTGCAAATTGCAGGTTTTTGCAAGGTTTTCTATTTGGTTAAAATATCTGACAACTTCAACCAAATTGTTTGTAGAAGCTTGATAAGAACAATTATCCTACATGGAAGTTCAAGTTGACAAATTTCTTGAAGGGAAAAGGTGTTTGGAATTACATTGAAGGAGACATGTCAATAGCACCTGAAGTTCCTATATGAAGTGCTACTACAGAATAGTTAAAGGCTAAGAAAGATTGGGAGCAAACATAGAGTAAATTCATGTATTGGCTATCTGTTTGTGTTATGATTGGCTATTTGCACGAATTTGAAAGTTCTGCTATTGTATGGAAAAATTTGGCAAGGTTGTTTGAAGTAAATACAAAGGCTAGAAAGCTATATCTCAAGTTAGAGCTAAATCAAGTGAAAAAGAGAGAACATGTCCATTAATGATTATACCTTTAAGATCAAGAGTACTATGGAAGCTCTTAGATCTATCAATGTAGTAGTTGATGATGATGTTGTTGTAGACTTGATGCTTAGATGAACTTGGAGATGAATACAAGAGCTTTAGGTTATCTATGAATACGAGGGATGATATCCTTGATTTTGTAGACTTGATTTCTATACTGCTACTTGAGGAGAAGAACCTTGGCTTAGATTCCTCTTCTTCTTAAAGCAAGAACAACTTTGAATAGGTGTTTTACTTTCCTAGCAGAGGTAGAGGTTGTGGCAAAGGCCAATGCAATGGTCATGCTCAAGGTTATGTTACACATCAAAATAGAGGAGGACAGTCATGAGGAAGGGGGAGCCAAAGAGGACAAGTTGTAGGTTCTAATAGGCTACAAAATTTTGGTAATAACATAGAATGCTGGCATTGTAGTTAGAAAGGTCACATTCGTAAAAATTGCTTAAAAAAGAAAGCTAAAATTAGAAATAGAAAAAAGCAACAAGGTAACTATGCATCCAGTAGCAGAAACAATGATTATAGAAGTGAACATCTGTTTGTTATACAACACTTTATGAATACTATAACTCCGATGGTTCATTAAAGAATGATGTATGGTATGTAGATTCAGGTCCTCTAGCCACGTGACTTCTCATGGAGAGTGGTTTAGAGAGATGCGCAGACCAGAGTCCCTGAGCTATGTGGAGACAAGGGATGATACAACTCACCCCATTTCTCATGTTGAAAATGCTCCTTTGAGTATGGAGGATGAAAAAACTAAGTACTTGGCTGATGTGCTCCATGTTTCAAATATTACAATAATTTGGTTTCTATTGGTTAAATGGTAGAACACGAATTGCAAGTTTGGTTCACATTGGATGGTTGTTGTCTTCCGGGTGCTTAGGAGGTAACTCTCGTGGGAGTGAATCACTAAAACAATCTTTATATTTTTTAACAAAATCATATCTGGCTTGATCAATTAAAGAGGGGTTCTTTTAAAGTCTGAAACTTAGAAGCATTAGTTGGTATTGTGTTCATTAGAGGCATCAAGTGCCCTTGAATCATTAGCTTCTTTTGATTCTCTCACAAAAATCATGTATGCAGAAATAGCTTTCTTCATTTATTTAGAAATGCTAACATGACTAACCATTGGCATAGGCCAATCTCCAGCATCAGCAATGCATACTATGTTCTGACCCTTGAATTGAAATGCAAGGGTCTTCTTAACAAAATCGGGAAGAGGTCTAGTCTTGTAATGCCAAGGCATGCCTAAGATAACATCATAGTTACCAATGGGTGCAAGTAGGAAAGATTCTTGGTCGCGGTAATCCCCAATTCTAAGATTCAACTTCCCCTGGATAGGAGTAGAATTGGTTGTAAGTCCTTCAAATGCCAAACCTGATCCAATTGGTGTTCCTAATCTATCCTGTGGAATTTGTAGTCTTTCAACAGTATCTGCTAATACAAAGTTATCTATGAAACCTGGATCAAAGAGTATCAAAACTCATTGATTGTTGAGTGTCCTCCAACCCTTTAAGAGTTGTCTTTTCTTCTCATTTGAATGAGTGTTAGCCTGCATATCCGGAATAGAATTTGAGGATGACGGAGGAGGATCTTTAACCACATTTACTTCCTTCCTTTTGTGAGGACAATCAGGCTTCATATGCCCTAACTCACCACAAAGAAAGCACCTTCCTTTCTCTTTGTACTTTTGTATCTCAGAGGATGAGAGATACTTGCGCTTCTTCTTATTACCCTCTGGCTTTGAATATTGGTCATGGGTAAAGATAGGTCTTCTTCGATTAGTCTTGTCTCTTGGTTGATCATAGAGCTGCTCTTGTCTAGCTCTATAAGAACTCATCTCCAACTTTTGAGATGTACTATGTGTATGCAAACTTTCAACTATGATGGCAGACTCCATCATGCCAGATAAGGTTTCATGTGGATACACCTTCATGGTTCTGTGTAAATGAGGGAGTAGGCATGCTTCAAACTTCTTTTTCTTCTCTTCATCGTCGCTAATCTCCATGAAAGGAGTAACCTTGAGAACTTGTCCACATAACTAGTGACCTTCTCATGCTCTTTTTGGCCTAGCCAATCCCACTCCTTCTTGACATCATTTTCAAAATCAGGAGGCAAGAACTGAGCATAAAACTTATTCTTGAACTTTTCCCAAGTTGTGGGTTTCCTTCCCTCCAAAATGAGAGACAACCACCAATTCCTAGCGGTGTCTTTCAAGTGCATGCCTACATGCCTTAGCTTGGACTTTTCTGAGAAATTACCATTAAAAAAAGAAACTTCAAATTTCTTGACAAAGGCTAGCACCTTAGCAGGATCTCTCTTATGGGAGTAAGGGTCAAACTTTATGTCCTTATCCCCAGACTTGAAAGTCTTAGTATTCTTAAGCTTGCTCCTCTTATAGTCCCTCTTTGTTTATTTGCAGATTGTACGAGACTTAGAACCAAGAGAGTAGGAACTAGAAGCTGATGAGGAGGAGGAGGAACTTGAGTAATCAGGGGAGTAGTTGTTTGCTGAGGGAGATGACTCCATCCTTATCTGCCTTACTCGATGTGAGGTCTTTTTACTCTTCTTGACTCGAGAGTCCTTTTTCTTTCTAGGAAGCTTCTCAACAATTGGATACTTTGCACCTTCACCATCAATTGGTACAATGGTGTTTCTTTCAATATCACCATCTTTTGGAGGATTCGGTCCTTCATAAGTAGCTTCTTTCCTTACCCTTAGGCTGTCAATCAATTGATGTACTTCGGGAATTTCCAACAAGCTACGATACTCTCTCAATTAAGCTTGTAATTGGTCATTTGTAGGCACTTCATTTGCTGCCATCTTTACCTTCTTCTTACAAGGATTGCCTTTACTTTGAGAAAAGCAAAGATACCTACTCTGATACCACTATTATAAGATCTGCGATACACGCTCAACTTTCTTATATACTTAAAACATATATGTCAAATGTTATGTTGGCACGGAGGGAGAATAGATGAGAGAAAAGAAAAATGTAGAGAGAGAGAGAGATAAACTGACAACACACTAGGGATTGGAAGATGGGCCAGCCCCCCCTTGTGGAGTTATATTATTAACAAGGAGCAAGATCATCCCTTACACATAAACCAATTCTTACTTGTAGATCTTGGAAACAATATCACGATTCCTTGCATGGTATACAATTGGCTAACACTTGCACAACTTGGAAGTTGGCACCTTTTGATCCTTCTTGAGTCTCCTTCTCTCCTATACACAATATGTGTAGGGCTCTCCTCTTGGTGCTTGATTTTAGTAGAGCTTCTGCAGCACTTGCACCTTCTCTTCTCCTCTTGGAACTTGATTTCAATAAAGCTACTGCAACACTTGCACCTTCTCTTCTCCTCTTGGAACTTGATTTCAGTAGAGCTTCCACACCACTTGATTTCAGTAGAGCTTTTGCAACAGTTGCACCTTCTCTTCTTCTCTTGGATACATGCAAAGTGATGCTTTCTTCCACCTCTCTCACACCCAAGGAGAGCCTCCTCTTTTATAAGCTTTCAAGATCTTCTCTTCTTGGAGAGAGACTTGAGTTGATCTTCATGCAAGATGTAGTTGTTCCAAGACCTACTATGTAACACTAATTTTGGAGATATCTCTCTGTGCGTTGTTCGGATGAAAAAACGTCCAACATAAAAGTTGTAGATCTCCCTGTTTCCGATAACCCTAGTAGCCCATTTTTAGAGATTGTTTTTCTATCATGAGTTATCTTAAAAATGGATTTTCCATGTCAAAAAAACAAAAAATAACTTTTTAAACTGTACTCTTAACTTGTGGTCCATGCAACCACCTTGAGTCATAGATAAGGAGAGTTCATTAGATTGCCTTGGGCCTCAACTTTAAGATTGGATTCCACACAAAATCTTGTGTCATTTTAGACCTTAAAAAAAGAAAATCACTTCTCTCCTCACTTCTAGAGGATCACATCTCTTGTCTTCCTTCGTGAGAGAATTACCTCTTTTGTCTTTCTTAATGAAAGAAAAGACCTTAAACCTTGACTTGTAAGGGAGAGGATGATCCCAAATGAATACAATGCTCATGACACACACACAAGTAAACATTCCCAGGCATCCCTGGATGCACACATAAATACGTATACACAATGCTAATGCACTTCCTCTTCTTAGAACTCAATCCATCTTCATTTATGTGTAACTCCTTGGTTCTTGTGTACACTCTTACACTTGGAAGACACTTCTTTCCCCCTTCATAACTTGTACTGCCTATACCAGATATCCCTATCACAGTGCTCTGATCACCCCATTAAGTGATGCACTAGGAATACTGGTCTCTAAATGGTCTCATGGCCATACTAGATCATTATCAACACTTAAAGAAAAGTGAGTCATTAATTTATTGACATAAATTTATCAAATAGAGAAGGTGTAATAAGCAATCAATTTAATGACATCCCTTTGGCTTCTAAATAGTTGACATATGTGAAGTCTTATAGTTCTCTCTTAGTCATAAAATGAGTGTCCAATGGGGAATAATTCTTAAACTTAACCAGATACTTGCGTAATACCTTACCTAACCTTAGAGTATTGTCCTAATGGTGTAAAACTCTTTCAGGCATAAGGAACTCTTCTGTTTCTTCTATGTCAGGTAAATTTTCCTTGATTGGTTCGATTGGAGGTTCTCCAATATAGGGACGTAGCAAACTTATATGAAAAGCATTATGAATGTTCCAATGACTTGGTAGATCCAAAGAAAAAGTCACATCGTTTATCTTATTTGTGATCTTGAAAGGGCCATAATAGCGATTAGAAAGCTCCAACCACTTTACCCTTTTGATCTTTCTGGTTCTTTAAGCAAGCCTTCTCAAACTTAAGAAGAACATGTTATCCCAACTTGAGATCTAATGCTTATCCGCTTCGTGTTTCTACTTCTCTTGTGGTCTTTGGATAATAGCTTTTACTTGAGTGAAAGTTGTATCAATGTCTCTAATAAACTCATCTGCTGCAAATATCTTATTCTTTGTAAGAAGCATGGGTGGAAAATGAGGCTTACCATAGATGATCTCAAAGGGTGCCTTACCAGTACTAGAGTGTACCGTGTTATTGTATGCAAACTCTACTAAAGGCAAATACTTTTCCCATTCTCTTTTATTATTAGAGACATAGGATTTCAAAAGTCCAGAATAGTAGAATTAACACTTTCACTCTACCCATCCATTTGAGGATGATAAGAGGATGAAAACTTTAATTGAGACACAAGGTTCTTGAAGAGATCTTGCCAAAAGAGGTTGGTCATGTGGGGATCTCAATCACTTATAATGAACTTATGCATGCCATGATGTTTGAAAATATGAGCAATGAATAGCTTAGCCATATGATCGGCTTTGATTGTCTTTCACACAGGTATAAAGTGAGCTTGCTTACTGAATCTATCAATGATAGTCCAGATTGCATTGTTGCCTGCCTGTGTGCGAGGAAGCTCCATGATAAAGTCAATGGCTATACTTTCCCAAGCCTCATTGGAAATAGGTAATGGCTTCAGTAGACCATGTGGTTTATACCTATCATACTTTACTTTTTGGCATATCTTACACTCACGGACATATCTTTCAATGTCAGCTCTAAAAGTGGGCCAAAAGAAATATCTTTCCAATGCTTGAGTAGTGGGTAGAATACTCCTGTATCCAGCATATGGAGATGCATTTGCTTCATCCATTACCTTGTGTCGCAATGGTAATGATATACAAATTGCTTGATGATGATACATATAACCATCTCAAATTGAGTAAGGTATAATTGGCTGACCTGAGTTAAGATGATCCCATATGGTTGAGAAGTCAGAATCAATTGCATACATTTTGGGTAAATCCATGAACTCATTGTGCTAAACAATTGTGATTACATTCATTCGAGGTCTCCGTGATAGAGCATCTACTACCACATTCTTAGTTCTACATGTATGAAGGATTTGAAAATGAAACATAGATAAGAAATTTGTCCAACACATCTATTTCTTTGAGAGATTTTTTTGAGTGAGGAAGTATCTTAGACTTTGGTGATCTATTTTAATAATAAAATCTGCACCAAGTAAATAGTATTTCCATACTTGAAGAGCATGCACCACTGCCATAAGCTCTTTATCATATGCTGGAGTATGTAGCTCATGATCCTTGAGGCGTTGGCTCTCAAATGCTACTACATGATGCTCTTGGTTAAGCACAACTCTAATGTAATCCCCAAAAGCATTGCAATGAACTTTAAAAGGTTTTTGAAGATTCGGAACTATGAGAACTGGTTCTTGAGTCACAAGAAACTTAATTCTTTCAAAGGCTTGTAGTTGCCTTGATCCCCAGCAAAAATGTATTTGCTTCTTAGTAAGGCCATGTAGAGGAGATGCAGCATACGCAAAATCTCATATGAACCTCATGTAGTATGAACATAGGCCCAAGAAACTTCTAACTTCATGTATAGAAGTAGGTGTAGGCCATTCAACAATGGCTCAAATCTTCTCAGGATCCATTCTCACGAAGTTGTGAGAAACAATATGGCCCAAGTAATGAGTTTCTGAAAGGAAAAATTCACTCTTCTTAGCATTGATATGTAGTCTATGCTTTGCAAAGCTCTTGAAAAACAATAGATATATGTTTTCTATGCTCTTCTTCAGACCGTGAAAATATTAGAATGTCATCAAAGAAGACACATGTGAACTTTGAGTGAGGTTTGAAAATTCTCTCCATCATTCGATTGAATGTGGCGGGTGCATTAGTCAAACCAAATGGCATGACTAAGAACTCGTATAGTCCAAATGTCGTATGAAAAGCTGTCTTATGAACATCTTTAGGTGCTATCCGTATCTGGTGATAGCCGCTCTTGAGATCAATGCGACCAAAGATACTAGCCCCTTGCAACTTATCCAAGATATCATTTATCCTTGGGATGGAAAAATGATTCTTAATTGTGACCTTGTTCAAAGATCTATAGTCTATGCACGTACGAAAGAACCATCTTTCTTTTGAACAAGTAAGACTAGAGAGTACTATGGAGAAGAGCTAGGTTGAACTAACCATTTTTCCAACAGTTCATTTACTTATTTTAGGATCTCCTCTTGCTGACTTGCATTTACTCAATAAGGCAGTTGGTTAGGTGGTGAACTACCTTGGATAAGATCAATTGTGTCATCTTCCGGGCGCTTAGGAGGTAACTCTCGTGGGAGTGAATCACTAAAACAATCTTCATATTTTTTAACAAAATCATATCTGGCTTAATCAATTAAAGAGAGGGGTTATTCCACCTCTCTGGCATAGAGGGAGAATAGATGAGAGAAAAGAAAAATGTAGAGAGAGAGAGAGAGAGAGAGAGAGAGAGAGAGAGAGAGAGAGAAAGAGAGAGAGAGAGAGTGACAACACACTAGGGACTGGAAGTAGTATGCACAATGCCAAGTATAGTTCAACTCACATCTCTGTCATGCGAAAAGGGTTGTCTTGCCTGCTTACCAAACTGACATGCTTCACACACTTTATGAAATTTGGCAACTCTAAAAGAAGGCAACCCTGTAACCAATCCTTTGGACTACATTAATTTTAGCCTTTGCACAGTTGCATGTCCAATACATTTATGCTATATTTCAATGTCTGCAACCACTCCTTTTTCTTTAGCATACATATTAGCATTCATTGCAGGAATTCCAACATTTAAAGTGAATATGTTGCCAACTCTACTTCCTTTTGCAATCAACCTGCACTTATCATTAAAGTCTTCAAAAAAATCTTTTGCATTAAATCGAACCTGCAATCCTTACTCTACCATTTGGCCAATAGACATTAAATTCTTTTTGATTGATGGCAAATGTAATACATCTATCAAACTCTTTGTATACCCATCATGCAAGGACAAGGGAACATTTCTAATGTGTAAAATTGGGTGGCATGAATCATCACCTGTGTGCACATAACCTGGATTTTGTAAGTCCTGGATGTCTCAAACCATTTAACATGACTAGTCATATGATTAGATGCACCTAAATCAACATACCATACATAATCATGTGTCCCCTTTCTTGTAATAGCATTCATCATATGTTGCATAACAAACAAATACTTATTTTTGTCTTCATTCTATCGTGAAAATGATGCATAGTTTCCTTGCTGCAATTTACCACTATAAATATCATCCTTCTTAGCATAATAATGGACTACAATATGATCTATTTTGCCACAATAATGGCAAACAATAGTAGAATTTTCAAAACCTCTATACTGCCATCCACCTGTTCCCCTAGAGCTCCCTCTGTCTCTAAAGTTTCCACAGCCTCCTAAAACTTGTATTTCACCAAATTATTGATTTAACCTATTTTGCTGGTTATCACCAGCATGTCCCATACCAAGGCCTCTTGAAGAGAATCTACCACGTCCCCTTCCCGAACTTAAGTAGAATGCTTGGACATGTTCACCATTTCTTTCAAATGAGTTACCTTGCATATTGATCTTTCGGTAATCATGAGAGAGACCAACTCATCAAAATCTAGAAATGGCTTTCATACATATACAGAAGTGACAAATGATTTTCAAGTCTTCTCATTATTAAGACCACCCAAAAGTAGATGAAACCAAATCATCATCATCAGGCATTGCATCAATTGTGCTCGTAAAGCATCTACAATGCTCCTCACCTTCAAAACATGCTCATTGATATACATTTGTTCTTTCTTCAATGTACTCAACTCTTCCTTGACTTCAATCTTTCGAGCCTTTGTATTTACTAAAAACGTATTCTCAAAAATTGTCCAAGTTGCATGTGAAGTTTTTGCATTCCTTAGATGTCCTAGCATAGTATTATCAATGACTGCAAATAGCTAATACATCACATTTTTATATTTTATATTCCATTATTTTCATGCCTTTAATTCATCTATATTCAAAGGGATACTTAGCTTTGACTCATTTTCTTCACCTGAAACAAACTCATAAAGGCATTTTCCAATGAGGAAGTTTGTCACGCGAAACTTCCATGAAGGGTAGTTGTTCTTATCAAGCTTGTCAATTATGGGATTTTCACTATTCTCTACCATTATTACAAAATTATATAAAATAGCAAGCAAGTCTTCTACAACCTTTCACAATAAGTGCATAGCAAAATACAAAGCAACCTTTTTCACTGATCGCTTAGCAATATATGTAATCTGTAACCTTTTTGCATATAAGACTTATCTTTACTTCATAGCAAATTTCTAAAAAATTACAAATTTGAAATCTGCAACCTATGCATCCATGTTCGATCAATACAGTTGAAATCACAGTATACCTTGAAATTGCTGCCCATAACCTTGCGGCTCTAAAACGGGACCCCAAACGGCATTAGGTGCCCAAAAAAGTAGTTGATGCATAAATCGGATGCTGTATGCATACGTGGTGAGCGCCGGAAGGTTCCCAAAAACAAAGAACTCTACTTTTTGCTCAAAAACTAAGAGAGACAATTTGCACGACATGAAGCAAGAAGACTAATTGGATACAATCTCCCCTCATGCCTTGTGTGAGCACTCCACAAAGCATGTATTTAGTATATTATTCATCTCCAAGCTAAAAAATAGCCCAAATTTACAATTAGCATGGTTTATCTTTTGTGTTTGCTTTTGTCCAAATAAAAAATAAAGCGGTTGGGCGTCTAGAGTCGGGCTATGTTCAAATACAATGTCCAATAACAAATATTTAAATCGTGCGTCTATGTGTATAAAAATAATAATAAATATATGTCAAGTGCTTTAATAAATAAGCGCATCAAAATAAATATTGGCTCCACGCTTAAGATGTGTGCCCATCAAAAATGATAATTTCTTCTAAATAACTTGAATACACGCTATCGCCTAGTGCTTCTCAGTGCCACCTGCTCTACACATCAACTGAAGCATTCACAATTATTAGAAAATAATAAAATTAAACCGACAAAAGTGAATACCTAGCAGTCTTCAGCTACAAAATAAATAAATTGGTTAAAACTCAGTCCTAACCTTAATTTATTACGAGTGCGCACTTTAAACTCATAAACATCCATTAATTTAAATATGTATTTTGCGGAATTACCTGCTATGGAATCACCCACTTGCATATTAAATTCACGAGACGCCTGAAAAGGACACGCATCCCCATCGACTTTTCGCATAAGGAATCCACCTTGTGTATGAGCCCCGGCAATAAATATAATTTTACAGAATCCACCGCAAAACCTCACAGAATCCGCTGTGGAATATGCCTCTTGGCATCATACTCGTCCTCGAATCTTATCTTCAGCATCATGAGCCAATGAAATTGTATCTTTGAGAGTTGTTGGCTTAAACATTTTACTTCTGCATAGAAGTGACCAAGTAATCCAGACATAAACTTGCGCTTATGAGTCACCTCAGGTACATCTTCGAGCATTCGTAGTTGCAATAAAGCATTCCAAAAATGCTTGGTATATTGGGAAATAGGATCGCGATCTCTTTGTTGCTGAAGATCCCACTGTTTGATTGCTTTTTCGTGGAATTGGGATGGAAGAAAATTCAGCAAAAATTTCTTTTGGTAAGTCTCCCAAGTAGTAGGACAATCAATGCTTTTGCAGACAACAGTCCACCATAGGGATGCTTTGTCCACTAAATGATTAGTAACACACTTAATTTTGTCTTTTTCAGCATACTGTTCTTCATGGAAATAATCATCAAACTGGCTGATAAAAGCAAGTACAATCTTTCCATTGCATGACCCATTGAAAGTACGAAATTTGAAATTTCTTTTACTTATCTTTGTTTCTTTTTGAATAGATTGTGCTTCAAGTGTCGCATTGATCGTATGCCATATAATATCTTTAGATTGTAGTCCATCTTGATCGACAGTAGATCGTTGCAGACTAGCCAAGTGAGCTTGCAAAGTTTGACGTGCTCTTCGTTCCTCTTGAAGCTGCATCATAATTAGGTCCAGTTTTTGCTCCATCGTTGGTTCCGGTAAATCACCTTCGGCCATAAAATCTTCCATATTTTGATCGGTCATCCTGCAAAATTTCGAACAACCTCACATACTCGAAATCCTGTTAGCGAGACGAGTGCAGCTCAAATTCGGGATTACAAGGCTTGCTTTTTAAAAAAAAAGTGGCTTTTGATGATCTTTCTTCTTCACAGCTATGGAAATTGATGTCGGCCTTCTCCCAAAAGAATATGTCATTTGTGTAGACTGCATATAGCAATCTGTGTGCTGGAACTTAACTCTGTCAGACCGTAGGTGCGAATGGGGGCTTACAAGGAAGTCGAAAACCCGTTCAGGAGTTGCTGTGTATGAACTCCCACTATGGGAGAGATTTTCAACCTTGAGAATTTAACCTTTGTAGCTTAGTAAGCTTTAAGCTTTAGTAAGCTTAGTCTCTAATAGAAGAAAAAAAATGTGAACTCCCTGAATCAATCACGACAGGATGGCGTCAGCTTTTTGGCGATGACGGCGACCTTCAGTACATACTGCTGCCGCCGATAATCAAATTTTATAGAGCTAAAGCTTCTCTTAAGCTTTGTTAAGCTTTATAAACTCTAACTTGATTAAAATTCTTGCTTGTTCTTTCTGAGAAGAAGAAGACTTAGCAAAGGAACTTCCTGGGTGGTCCTCCACCTGTAGAGGCTGGTCCTTCGCGATTTGAATGCGTAGCAGGGGGTTCTTCACTGCCAGGAATACACTGGTATTGACAGATTGTTGCGAGACTAGATGTAGAGCTCAATCGTTCTAGGAGCTTTGCCTTCGCTCGAGATGGTAAGCGATTGGAAGCCCTCGATCTCAGCTTTGCTCTAATACCACTGATGCATAAATCGGATGTTGTATGCATACGTAGTGAGAGCTGGAAGGTCCCCAAAAACAAAGAACTCTACTTTTTGCTCAAAAACCAAGAGAGAAAATTTGCACAACATGAAGCAAGAAGATTAATTGGGTACAATCTCCCCCCATGCCTTGTGTGAGTGCTCCACAAAGCATGTATTTAATATATTATTCATCTCCAAGCTAAAAAATAGCCCAAATTTATAATTAGCATGCTTTAGCTTTTGTGTTTGCTTTTGTCCAAATAAAGAATAAAGCGATTGGGCACCCAAAGAGTCGAGTTGTGTCCAAATACAATATTCAATAACAAATATTTAAATCGTGTATCCATGCGCAAGTAAAAATAAATAAATATATGTCAAATGCTTTAATAAATAAGCGCGTCAAAATAAATATTGGTGCCACGCTGTCGTCCCGTTAAGAGTTGAAGGTCTACCACCAGGGCTTTTAGTGCAGAAGAAGAGTTTAAGATTCAAGATTCAAAAAGGAAAGATGGATTGGGTTTTAATAAGATTCGGGGTTTAGAAATGATTTAGGTACGGAAGAGGAATTCAAGCCTTCTCACTTTGTACATAGCATACATGAACAGAAGGAATAAGACTAACTTGATTACATCAAATGCTTCAGGATACATACATAATTTCATAAAGGATATTTTCAGATTTCCAATTCATTTATGAATGTCAAATGCAAGCTCTAATGACATTTATTTCATGTACATAGATAGATTTCAATCCTTTGGGTCAAGTATGTTGTTGATAGAATCAAATGCATCCAAAATTTGGGCCAAAGATACATGAAATGAATGGGAAAAGAATAATTTTAGCTTCAGCCCTGTTTTAAAACAGAGAATTCCAGCCCATAATCAAGTTCAAAATGAGTGCATAAACTCAAGAAGAAGCACTTTTGATCATCTATGAACAATGTCCTGAAGAAAAGAGGTCATTTCCCTCCATTACAACCATAAAAAACCCATGTTTACTCATAAAAATACATCAAAATAGTGGGCTACCCTGTTTATGACTGGTTATTTCAGCCCATAACAGTCCATAAGTCTTCAATATCCTCACCCTTTGCTTGCCCCAAAGTCACTCAAGTACTTGGGTACAAGTGGGGCATCATTGGACCAAGATTAAGGTAAACAAGATGAGAGAAGTTGTGCATAAGAGCAGGCTGAATCCTCTTCTCTCAGATTTTCCTTCTTTTATAGACAGTTTCAGCATGCATTTTCGTCAGACCAAAGAGGCAGAGAAGTGGAGCTCTCACCATGTTTACATCTTCAGTAGTTGGGCCTGTTAATCTTCAGTTTGCATGCTCCATTTCATGCATCTCAGCTCCAGCTTTCTTCCAGTTTCCCTTAGTCAGTGCAGCCCGCATTTTGCGCCGAAAAACACGGGTTGCTCTTTGCTCAATCCCTGGTCACTTTTTGACCAGCCTAGGTCACTTGCTGGTCACCTAAGTCAGTTACTTCTGGTCCCATGTGGACCTAGTGGACTTTTGACAGTTTTTGGCATCATTTTTGGGTTTTGACCATATTTTTGTACCTGAATTAATGTGATTTATCCACAGACTGTCAATTACTTCCAGATGTCCAAGTTATAGGTTTCCATAGACTTATTTTTCATAAATGTATATGGTATAACTGCAAATTATATGCTAAATACAAAAGAACTTATATAACTAAGGTGGTTATTGGATAATAATGCCTAAATTTTGTATGCAAATATCTCATATAACTTCCAGTGAAACTCTTCTTGTGTTCATAAGAATCCCATGATTTATATCATAAACAATAAACTCTTTGACATTCACCCCCTCCTAACCTGCACATCCTCCGGCATGTGCCATTTCATAAGATTACATGTCAAGGAGGGTCTTCTTCTTCATCTTCATTCTCTAAGTCTTTTTCTTCCTGTATGTCTTCAAGTAGAGGACTCATATCTAAGTCATCAAGTTCATAACTTGAAGATTCTCTTCGTTTGAAGAGTTTAATTCGTTTCCCAGCTATTGGAATCTTAATCATGGTCTCATCCATTTCAGCCAAAGAGTAAGTAGCATTATTATGTACTACTTTTACAACATATGGTCCAAACCATCGCTTGGCTAACTTCCTATGAGCACTATATTGATTGTCCAGGCTGCTATCATAGACAAGAAACCAATCATTCTCTTGAATAGCTCTTGGACGGAGTCGATGGTGCTTATCAAACCTCTTCTTATTCTTTACTCTTGCTGTTTTTGGCCTTTCAATGGCTATTTTGACATCTTCTGGCCTTCTTTCAAGTTGCCTTATGCGTAAAGACAACAATTCTTCCCTGTTCATGCCTTCATCCCAAGGCAAGTTACTCCATGTGACAATGGATTCCTCAATAGGCATAATAGGTGGCTATCCATACATGAGTTCAGCTGGCATATATCATGTCACTGCACTATGAGTTGGTCTATCAGCCCATAATGCAAATGGTAGCATTTTAGGCCATTCCCTCAACTTTCCTTTGCATGATTTTGCTAAAGCTTTAAGAATTGGTTGATGGCCTCTTTCACTCTTACCATTGCCTTCAGGATTGTAGGCTGAAGTAAGAGATAGATTAATTTCCAATTGAGCAAAGAAATGGCGAGCTTCATCGGCATCCAATTCTCTTCTATCAGCAGTTACTTTAGCAACACATCCATACCTGCAAAATACTTCTTCAAGTAAAAATCTACAAATAGCATAAGTGGACTTTGTTGTCAAGGCCTTTCCTTCCACTTGATTTGTGAGATCTTCTCTAGCAAGTACTAGATATCTCATGTTCCAAATTCCTGTAGGCATGGTTACTAAATCAATAACCCATCTATAGTGAATGGATAAAGGATAGGTAGGCTGAAGCCCATCTCTATGCTTTACCATAGAATACATTTGACAATCATGACAAGACTCAACAAAATGCTCAATGTCTTTATACATGTTTTGCCACCAAAATTTCTCTTTTATTTTGGCAAAAGTACCCCATATGCCTCTATGACCAGCCAATAGGCTTTCATGGAATTCTTGCATGACCTGTCTTTGTGTCTTTTTGTCACCTAAGACACAAACAGGTGCCCTTCCTTTCTTTTTTGCATGCCTCCAAAGGTAGCCATCTTTAAGAAAAAAACCATAGGCTTTTCTCTTAATTCTCTTGAACTCTTCATGAGTCAATTCTTCCTTCTTTATCATAGTGCTCAAAAATTGGCCAATTTTTAGCTAATCATCTGCATAATATTCTTCTTTAAAGTGTGAACAAACCATAACAAAACATGGAATATGCTGTTTACTAGCTGTCCATTGTCCTTCTTTGGTTGATTCATCCTTCCTTGCTGATGTAAAAGTTGTTTTAACAGCTGAACCTATTGTTCTTGCTGTAATTTTTATTGTACCTGCATTAACAGCTTCATTTATAAACTATGATTCTTCTTCATCCATCATTTCTTCTTCATCCATATATCTGGCACGTGAAAGCATGTCAGCAACTGGATTATCTCTACCTGCAATATGTTTCAAATTAGGATTTAAGGATTTAACATAGGCTATCCATCTTAGCATGGCTATGTCAGGAGTGGAACATGTGCGCCCATGAAGTACTCCCTGTCATATTTTAATGCAGTTACTACTTCCCAAAGCTCTCTTTTAATTTGAGCATACCTTCTTTGTCGTTCATTAAGAACCTTTGCTCCAAAGCGGATCACATATCTGTTGCTTTCAAGGTCATCTTGACCAACTGCCCATCCTATTCCAATAGGACTTGTGTCCACTGTGAGAATAATGGGCTGTCCATTAGAGTAGTTAGCCCTCTTTAAAGTGGGTGTTGAATTCAGCATTTTCTTGAGTTTTCGAATAGCCTGAGTGTGTTCTTTTGTCCATAGAAACCTTTGGCCCTTTCTTAGAAGCTGATAAAGACTTTCAGCAACATGGGCAAAATGTGGTATCCAAATAATGTAGAAGACACATGCACCAAGAAATCTTCTCACTTCTGAAACATTTGTACATTCTTCTTGCATCTTGCTGATTGGATTTATTTTAGATGGAGAAGGCTTTCGGCCATATGGACCACACATATGACCGACCACAAAGATTTCTTCAACTCCAAAAACAGATTTAGCTCTTGAAAGAGTAAGATGAACTTCTTCTGATTTAGACAGGATCCGAGCACAATCATTAATATGATCAAAAACAAACTTTCGACATCCAAGTTCATTGAGTTCTTCATTTTTCTCATGAACTTCACATCCTTTGATTGGAACATCATCAAGGAAAGGAAGAGTCAATTGAGGAATATAATCCCTCAATACTTTATGCATGGCATTCATCATGTGAGCTACTGAATTCGTAGCCCCTTGAGGTAAAGTACACATGCGGACTAGGCCAAGAGACGTCTTTATTGTAGTAATGCCACGGCTTTCCAAAGCAAGCTGAAATTGGTCATAGCCTGAATATAAGTCTCCCATGGAATAGATTGCCCTTCTTGCAAATGCTTCGGCGAACTCATCCACAATTGGTCTTGATCCAACATTTCTTATAGTGACTTTATTGACGGGTTGCAAATCTTGAATGAATTGTAAAGATCCATTCTTCTTAGGTACGGTAAACCATCAGTTGGAATATGGAGCTGAAGATGGCTCCAATATTCACATTTTTATCTTTTCATTTAAAAGTTCCAATAACTTAGGCAAATGAGCCCTTGGAACCGGAATTGGTTTAAGATTCCAAGGCACATGTGGGACCGTAAAAATTACCATTGGTGCCACAATGCTTGGATCCACACAGTCGATTTCATGTGGCTGAAATGAAAAGGCTTTACCATGGTTCTTTAACATCTGCATGAAGATTTGTTTTTCAGCCGACAAGAGGAAAGAGTCTTCGCCAATTTTCAGCTTTTGTAGACTTTCAGCTGTAAATTGGTGACCAATATCTTTAGGATCACGAAGGCTTGGTTGTTTGGATACCCTTTCTGCCAATCCTTCGCTTTCAGGTGGTAGAGGAGTAGCTACCGGCTTGACCTTCTTATCAACTGTTTTATATTTTGTTTCTACTCTTGCTTCATCCTTGTCTGGCTGTCCAAAGGCTTCATAATCTGCAAATTCTTGAATTATGTCATACATATCCAATGTACATACCTGTATAGACTGATTTTCAGCTTGATTTTCTGCATGAACGGCTATATAAATTTCAGCCATTGTATCATTATAATTCACCCCATAAAATAGTCCTAAAATTTCTTCATCTTTAGGTAAAACATCAATTTGCTTCAGTTCTTGCTCCATATGACTCAAATACTTTCTTTCAACCCTGTTCATGGCTGAAAATTGTTTATAACAGCCCACTCCATTGGCTGAAAAAACCTGCAAATCAGCTTTTGGCCTTGCCTCCTTCATATGTGGAGGCAATTCTTTATGACATGATGCACTGCCATAGCCTCCACTTATAGCAACGCTACCCAAAAACCCTTAAATTCTCGGGCATTAGGAGGAACAGAATGATCTCTCAATCGATCCCTATTCCGATGGTGATTAACACAGACAGTTAGGAATTGAACAGCCTTATCATTATCCTTGCTTCTTATCCGAGCATATGATGAACCATCATCAAGAGCCTTTGTCTCTAAACGAGACTCGAAAATAAATGGTTGTCCAAGAATGATTGGATAACTGCAAGAATCTTGAACAAAGAAATGAAATTCATCTTTTACATTACCAATAGTAACTTGTACATAAGGGCATGCTGCATAAAGATCGCCAGAAGAGTTATTGGCTGCCTTCATGCGCCATCCTGGGTCTACATCAATAGGCCATCCACCATTCTCATAGAGACTTCTTGACATAACATTAATTTCCGAACCATGGTCTATAAGGGCAATGCATGGAGTTTCTTTCTCACCGATTTTGACAACAGTTTCAGTAGTCGCCCTTGCCCAATGGATACGCGAATAGTGACTACTTGGAATGAAGTGAGTTTCACTTTCTTCTTGCATGTTGTGAAGAAGAGTCTCTTTCTTATACATGGGCTGCACTTTAGATTGAGAAGTTTCCACCATTATGGCTTCTTCAGTTTCTGCTTCATAAATATCTTCATCTTTGGCTTCTATGGCTGCAATCAATTCTTTGATTGCCTCCAATCGAATCCCTTGGGTTTTCAGCTTTTCTTCATCCTGCAAATACACATGAAGTACTTGCAAAAAAGCATGTACAAATTCTTCAGTTTGCTCACCAACATATTGTCTTTTTTGTTTAATTACATCAATTATTACATCATGAAATCCTCGTTTTGCAATACCGAGAATTTCACCTAATGTAAATTCAATTCCGCTTCCAAGAATCCTTTCTTCTAGGATCCGTTTAAGATCCGTTGCGGTCTCTATGTCAGACTACAACTTGTAACTGGGATGTTTGCTTTTTCTTTTTCCTTCCATTTTCTTTGCTTGAGGGGCTTCTCCCATATCAAATTCTGGTGGTGGCGGATTTTCAACAGCCTTCTGTTAGTCTGGTTTGCTTCTTGTTATGCGTTTAGTCGGTCCTGAAGAGGAAGGATCGGAAACATCTTCTTCTCTTCTTCTCTTTTCTTCTATCATGGCTTCTTGATTATTAATTTCAGTTAGCCGGGAAAAAGCTAAAAATGAATCCACAGGCTCGAACCATCCGGTTCTCCCTCTAATACATTGACTGGCAATGGTTAAATCATCCTTAGTTGCCTTGCCTTGCTCCATGCGTTCCAAGGCCTGCGTCCACACTTTAGATTTTGCATTAGTTTTACATACTTCAACAATTTCATTAGTTGGCTCAATTTGCAACCCATAAGTTGCAGCATCAACAGCTGCATAGGCTGTTCTTGCCAAATCCTCCAATCTTTTCTTCATGCCACCGTTGCCAAAGTTTGGCTCAAGAGGAAGCTCGGTTTCGGTTGCATGAATTTTACCATCCTTCCAAAAGACTAATTTTTGTGCTTCAGCTTCACGGAATGCACCGCATTCCCTCTTGTCATGTTGAAGGCTATCACACCAAATGCAGCGTCTTTTGAAGCCTTCTCGTGCAGGTCTTTGGGTGGTTGACCGACCCCTTTCTTCTACTTTAACATCAAGCCTTTCTACTTTAGAATTAATTTCTATTAAATTAAGATGGAGATCCCACATGCTTTTAATTAACTCATCCATGACATCCTTCTTTGGAGAAGGAATAGCAGAATTTCTTGATTGCTCAGCCATAGAGACAGGAGGTCGAGAAGCTCGAACAGGCTCCTTCATAGAATGAGTTGTTACAGGGGTTGATCCCCATCTTAGGCGCAATCGCTCTCTTCGAGCAATCATATTAACTGCTTCAGTGACATCACTCCAAGCAGTCTTTAATCCTGACTCAGAGTCAGGGTCTTCAAGTTGGTTAGTCAATTTCTCCTGAAGAGAAGAATCTGCTGCTTTTAATAATTCAATCATTTGACTTTCCATACCTTATTGGTCATCAGGATCTAGTTGGGCAAATTTGCTTTCAAACTCTCGATGAAGAGCAGTAGTAGCAGTTAGACCCTTATTGGGCCTTTCGACCCATTCGGTGAAGATTTTCTTTGTCATAAGGCCAGAATCTTTAAGGAAAAATTCTTCTCGAAGAGCCTTTTTGAACACAGTCCATCCAGCATCTTTTTGGGAAAGACCATGAATTTGGTCCTGGAGGCCATGCACAGCCAGGCGGGCAAAGTAAGGGCTCCAGGCATGTTGAGGAACTCCAAAAAAGACCATCTTGTCAGTGTAGAGGCAGATAAAAGAGGACACATTTTGCCCATTAAATTGCTTGAGCTCATGCCCAACTGCTTCTAAGGCCTTAATGGCAGCAACATCAATCCGCTCTTCTTCTTGTCTCCATTGTTGTTGCAATTGCAACTGCTGCTGAAATTGCAGCTGTTGTTGTTGGCTCTCTTGCATTAGACAAACCAACTATTGCAAAGCATCTCCTCCCGAACTTGATGATTCTCCCATTGGACTTCTTCTTCCGCAGCAGACCTTCACGTCGGGTTCACCACTGTCGTCGCGTTAAGAGTTGAAGGTCTACCACCGGGGCTTTTAGTGTAGAAGAAGAGTTTAAGATTCAAGATTCAGAAAGGAAAGATGGATTGGATTTTAATAAGATTCGGGGTTTAGAAATGATTTAGGTACGGAAGAGGAATTCAAGCCTTCTCACTTTGTACATAGCATACATGAACAGAAGGAATAAGACTAGCTTGATTACATCAAATGCTTCAGGATACATACATAATTTCATAAAGGATATTTTCAGATTTCCAATTCATTTATGAATGTCAAATGCAAGCTCTAATGATATTTATTTCATGTACATAGATAGATTTCAATCCTTTGGGTCAAGTATGTTGTTGATAGAATCAAATGCATCCAAAATTTGGGCCAAAGATAAACCAAATCACCAAGGTGCATAGTGAATACTAGCTCATGTAGAGCTTGACATCTCAATAAGGTAGAGCCCAAGTGGAAGCATGCAAGCAAATGCAAGAGCAAAGAAAAAGCTATGATGGATAGAGCAAGAGAACAAGAAAGAGAGACAACATATGTAGGAACTCCAACAATCACAATGTGTGAGCAACCTTCCCTTATTCAACAGTCATTAAAATAATAAAGAATAAATTGGCAAGTGTAGGTGCTCGCCACGTGCAATGTACATGTGTGTGGTCACAATGTGTGAAGCAAATACAAAAGTGATTGATTTCAAATACTAAGCCTTCAATTTTTGGCATGGGACTTGAGGTGGTTACTAAACCCTAATTTGTGGAGCATGAAAATATCAAGAATCGTGTGGTGGGGGGACTATGCTAAACACACACAAGAGGAAGCTCACTCAAGAACACAAGAAGAGAGACAGAGGCCAAAATGTTTTCTTACTGGTTTTTTTTTCTTCTTCCTCACACAATACAATATACACAAAGTATATATAAGATACAACATCAAGAAAAGTGGCCTACTAAGTCAAATAGTACATAATCAACCATTCCTGCTACAATATGAACTACATAAATATCCACTGTAGGTACTTGCATACTTCCAAATGCTCCAACTTCAATGATAGACTGATCATAGTCCTCAAGAACTTCAAAAATATCAGTTTGAATTGAAGCATCAATAACTTGATCATTCAATTCATAGAGATCCTCAAGGATAACATCTTGACTTGAAGCATGAGAAAATACCAACTATATATGTAAATAAGCAATTTCATTATCCTTCTACAAAACAACTTTGTCAAGAGCATTAATGACTTTATAACAATGAGAATATTGGGAATTCCATTGTATTCCTCAATTGATAAACCTCCTGCTGTCATAATGCTTTCTCTACTTCTTGAAGCCGATTGATAATAGAGAAAGCTTCAATTGTAGTAACATTGGCCACATTTCTCTTGTTTTTAAACTCAATAGAATACCAATGAATCATCTTAGTTTGAGATTGAATCATAGAGTGTACCTCATGCAAAACTTGAGAAAAACTATACAAACTAATTGCATTTGGCAATTCTTCATATTCAACCAACTGTTGCAAAGGAAATGTAGTACCAATCTTACAGTCTTACTCTTCTTGCAAAGTAATAAAGTGCTAATCTTGCAATCTTGCAATTCCGATAGCGGAAGATTGACTTATTCTTCAGATCGAGCAATGCAATGACTTGAAATATTATGTTTCATACTAGAAACGTTGGTATTCTAAATAAATACATCCAAAGATGGTGCATTTTGCATTACGAGTAGTGGCACTTCTTCAAGTTCTTGCAAAGTTCCTTCATCAAAATCCAACTTAGTAGCTCCATTATCTTCCTTAGCATCAATAAGAGAACCAAAAAAATCATCCACAATGATATTATCATTGCAGAAACCATAATCCTCAAACTTATAATCTATAACAACATCATCTTCTTGAATACATAACTAATTTTCTTAATCACCAATCCGATCATCTTCATTGTTCATAACTTCTAGCTTGTTTTCTTCTTGATTAAAGTTGATTGGGGATTGATTATGGAAGTTTGCAAAATACCAAAATATGAAAAATACGTTGAGATTATTGATGTTAAGTATGTGATGATCCACTTTCCCATTGGCAAGTTTCTCTACTGGGTTTGGGGCATTCGAAGATTCTTGGCTTCTTTGGCTCGTATCCTCTCACACTCCCATTACCTCAATCTTTGGCAATTCCACATGTAAAGAGCACCAATCATCATCTTCATCATCACTTGAACTTAAATATCTGAATTGGAATCCAAAACATATTAATATCTTTTCTTGAGCTTTTCAATTGTTGTAAGCAATCTCCTAATATGCTTAACACTTGAACAAGACCTAACTTTCTTGCCTTCATGATGATCACACCATTCATAAGAATCATGAAGAATATCCTCAAAAAAATCCAACTTCTCCCATGCTTTATCCATCTTTGAACTTGAACCCTTCTTCGTTGTTGAGGAAAACATCTTGTGGATACCATCAAACTCATTGCATAAATAGTTGAAGGATTTTCCTTCTTCACAAGACCCATGAACATAAGAACAATTCTTTGAAGTATGTCCAAACTCAAAACAAACTTTGTACCTCTTTTTCTTCTCCTTTAATTTACCCATTGCAATTAATCAGATTGAAATTTTAAACTTTAGAATTGAAAATGAAACCTAAATGCTCTCTCGTTAATACTACATAGGCTTCCTGTATAGCAGGTAAATACTTCCTCTTTCTCAATAGATTTAGCCAGAGTTTGTTATAGAGAGGGTATTCTTGCAATAATTCTTGCATTTTGAAATATCTCTCTGAACAATTTGTCTCTATTTTCATCCAGGATTGAAAATCTTCATGCTTATCCTCCTACAATCTTCTGAAACTCTTGTTATTGTTGCTTTACAAATGATTTCTTCAATTCTTGAGACTTGTTGCTAGAAAAAATAATAGAGTAATTGTTTGTTATACAAGTAGAAATGTAAAATTCTATGAATTACATCATTGTGCTTTAACTAATATATCATTGCTTCACACAATTGACATTGCCTCAAGTTGTTGTGACAAAATATTTGGATTTTTTGCATCAAACAAAGGCGTTCCTAGTTAGGCTATGAAATTGCTACCATGAAATGTATCACTGCTTTATACAGAAATTCAAATTTCTATAATCAAATAAGATTATTTTTATTGGTGTTTAAAACCAAAGATACAAAGAAACAATAACAGGTATACACACAAAAAATCCTTTGAACTACATACGTCAAATTCATTTTTGATCCATAAAACAAAGTCCTTTTTCATAAAGCTTTGCACAAGAGGTTCAGGATGACAATGGTAGGATCACCAAGTGTTTCAGCCCCAAATCTATACATAATGCATAATAGGACTGAACTGCCTCTCATATAGGAATAGACTATCCTGCTTCTTCAAGTAGTGTAGAAAATACATAATGATGTATCATATAATCAACCATAAACTAAGATACAATGACTTATGGACATAGAACCATACTCTACAATACTAATAATGATAGATTGGATATAGAAATCAGAGTGTATTGCTGAAATATATAAAAAAATAAAGCGAAACCATGGCACCAACTATCATATCTTATATAAGGAAAATCCATCATACAACAAGTTATAATCATCAGGAATGAGCAAAAATGTGAGACACCCATAATACCTCTTCAAGTCATGCTTGAAAACTACCTACATAACTACACTTCATGAGGCATACAACTTCATGAGGCATTCTAAGTCTACTTCATACAGTAAATAGTGAAGACTAAGGCTCTAAACCATGCTAAGGGCAAAGATAATGTGTCAAGCCAATGGCTAAGAACCCTAGTATCATCCCTCTAGAGTATGTAGAGGTTTACATATCATGTACTGCAATACTACAATTGTAGGTGGAAATAGAACAAATCAATTGGAAGAAGTAGACACAAGCATGTTAGCTGAGATTGCTTTGAGCAATGTCCCTATACACCTAGCAATATTGCTTATCATAATCTAACCATTTAGAATACCTTTAAAGTTTAGATGGAAGGTAGATGAGAAGAAGTGATAACTCTATGAAGTGAAGATTATCCTAGCATGCTAACACTAAATATGCCACCAATTCAAACCCTAGGTGCATCACTTAGAGGCATGTTGTAGCTTGTGACTATGAGTGTGCTAGACCTAGATGGATTAATACATATTTTTCATGTATTCTCAATCCTTCAATTACTCATGGCCTCTCACACCATGGGTTTCCTCACCATGGCATCTCTCTAACCTCACTTAATCAAAGAAGCTACTCTCCTTTTGAGCTTCGCTATCAAAACAAGCAAAAAAAAGTAAGTAGATGGGTGAGGTTTCATTGTAGCATCTCTCTAACCTCATCTAATCAAAGAAGCTACACTCGTTTTGATCTTGGTTATGAAAACAACCAAAAAAATTAGGTAGATGGGCAATGAAAACTTACTAATTGTAGTTTACAAGCTATCAAACAATGAGCTCCAAAGTTCCACCAATTTTAGTGATTGCTCCTCTTCACGACTCCACACTTTTCTATTCCACATCCCTCAGGTGCAAGAAATCAATCTCCTTTGCTTGCCCCTTCAAGCCATAGTGAATTCTTCCTTTATTCCTCTCCCTTCTTATACACACACACACACACACTCTCTCTCTCTCTCTCTCTCTCTCTCTCTCTCTCTCTCTCTCTCTCTCTCTCTCTCTCTCATAACTCACAAGAAGAAACAAAAGGAAGCAAGGAAGATGAATGAGCTTTCAAACAAATGAAGCGATGGTTCCCTCTCCTTTCAAGTGATCCAAGAAGCAATGTGGCCTCTACTCTCAATAGAGAGCTCACAATTTGAAGCATGAAAGAAGAAGATGGATAAGCCACGTTTCAATCTATAACCATACAAATCATTTCATTTCAAAATTTCCACCTTAAATATGGTTGGGCTCTTTTACATTTGGGTAGCCCCTTAAGCTTGCAACCATGCCTAATCATATCTTTACTCATGACTTTTGGTTTTTTGGCATGTTAGCATGTCTCTGTTATTAACTCACACATGCATAGTGTATTTATACGGTGCAATATTTAAATTATAAATTGCACACATGAGTGATCGAGGTGATGGAGAATGATTTTATAATAAATGTTAGGGGGTTCCTAGATATTAAATCAAATTATCCAATTTATCCTATGTTGCCTAACATCTTCATGTTAGTTTTAGCTTTTTACATTTTGAGATGTGCTATCCCAGCTTTGATTTTTATCACTTTGGTGTGATCAATGTCTTGTAAACAAACATTCTAGCTTTAAACTTAGTCTTTGTACAATCGTCTACTCTTGAACTCATTGCAACCAATTAGGAAAATGGTTAACACATTCAATTCTTCAGTCCTTGCCTTATACATGAAAAGGAATCATAAATACTATTGCTAGAGGTACCATAGTCAACAACAAACTGCTAGAAGCATGGGAAAGTCTAGCGATTGAAAATGTACATTTTAATCTTGCTGTGATTGATGGATAAAAACTAAATTCCATTGGAGTTATCAAGAATTGGCTAGTGAAATTGTAGTATTATGATCCTCAATTATGGTTATCGTAATGAGCAGCATTGGTTAACAATCTCCTACATAGAAGACTTTAGATGAGAAATGGAGTACTCATAGAAGATTAGGAAACTATTCTAGTGTCCTTTGGCAATAGAATAGAGACAGTATGTGTAGAAATAGAAATCTAAAAAACCTCTCTCGTAGATCTAGATGCCATGTAAAATATTCTATAAGGACACAATGACCACTTACCAGAAAGTACACTATATGTAAACAAATACATCCCCTTCCTAAAGGATGAAAAAGATCACATATATATCCTAGCTATATTGGACCTAACCATTCATGGATGAAGGTAAACTCCGATTGGGAGATTGAAGGCAAGATTAAAAGCATATCCTTGCTGATGCTAAATACATGATAGTGAGTGAATAATGCAAGGGAAGTCTAGATAATAGATCTCAACTCAAATGACAAACCAATAGTGTCATCATCTCATTTGAGGATCGAATGACTTAGAAAGAACGAATGCATATCAGATGCTCTCATCCACCATGAAGGTGGATACCAAAATATCCTTACCTATTATGCTCAAAATGAAATCGAACAACCCAAGATTGAGCCAACTAATGCTAATACCAATGCATATGTGGATAAATCTTATGCACTATGAGATAATGCAAGATAATGATGAACATCAAAATTGAAAATGTACCAGTGCTTTTTATATATGATACCTACCCATGAAGATGTTGGAAAAGAATCATAATTTGGCATGCATTTTACACTCTACACAAGTTGCAATGTGAATTACATTAGAAAAAGAGGTCAAGAACTATAGTGAGTGGAAGGGTCAATGTGATTTTAGTCAAGGAAGATAGACTAAGCAGGAAGGCCAATAATAGCCTACACAATGTATCATCTAGCTAGGGAGGACAACAACTTAATGATGAGCTAGTGAAAAACTTGCTAGATGCTCAAAGGAAAAACTTAAATTAGTGTACTAGGTCACAATACCTACCAAGAAGAAAAAAAAACAAAAGAAGTAACAAAGATAAATATAACCAAGTCATGAACCTCCATGAGGAGAAAGAAAACAAGATGAACATCAAGGAGAAGGGCAACTAGAAGGGGTAAGCACTATTGAAGACAAGTACCAACCTAAGATGGATGTCTAAGAATCTATTGCACACACATGCCTTTTGCAACATCAAATGCATCCTTTGGCTATCAATGATTGGAAAAGCAATCCCTCAAGTTACTGAATGCATAGTTGAAAAGAAAGAAATTGTGAAGATACACATTGAAAATGCAAAGGGGAGAAAATAGGATCTTCTAGCATTTGCATACTTGGAATATGGTAAGTATCGAGGCTTCACATTTGCAATCAAGATTACCACAAAGAAGGAGAGTTGTGGATGAGTGGTTATCATGTTCCCTTTCTTGTTACTTTTTGCATCCATGGGAGCATGAGTAAAGTAAGCAATAGATAAACAATGACATCAGCCAAGAGAAAGAGCCATCCATATGAGATAGATGTGCGAAGAGAGAGTGATTCTCTTCAAAAAATAAGAATGTTCTAGCAATATTCCACTATTGAGCTCTAATAGAAACTAACAAGATGCAAAACTAACTTTGATTATAGTGTATCATTGGGTCAAACCCTTGAGTGCTTGCTTGCTTCTATTTATGTGATCAAATATGTCTTTGTGGCCCTAAAGAGCCATAGAACATACTTCTATGTGTGTGTGTGTGTGTGTGTGTGTGTGTGTGTGTGTGTGTGTGTGTGTGTGTGTGTGTGTGTGTGTGTGTGTGTGTGTGTGTGTGTGTGTGTGTGTGTGTGTGTGTGTGTGTGTGTGTGTGTGTGTGTGTGTGTGTGTGTGTGTTAGCATATTTGATGTGTTGGGAACTAGGTCTAAGAGAATGGATAAGGATGGACGAGCTAGCTAAAAATAGATAAAAGGGAAGAGAGATGAAGAGACCAAGAGCACATACACAAAGGCAATGGAGACTTGAGCATACATAGAGATAGGGCTGAAATCTTCTACTTCTTCCTTATTCTTCCACACAAAATAACTAAGGCTACAACATGATAAAAGATTAATATGAAAGTACCACAATGTATGTACTCCTAGTCACTAAGTGTGAACTTGTTATGAAAGAAGTGGTAGCACAATAAATATGTCATAACCAAGGATGGACTACATGGGTATAGTCCAATTGTAGAATCACTAGCATATTCTCGTATCAGTCACCTAACACACTAGTGGATAATATAGTGCCACAACACCAAGGCACATAGTGGATGCCAGCTCAGGTAGAGATTGATATATCAACACTCCCCCTTGAGCTCAGCATGAGCTCATGAACTCCAAGCATAGTCCTAAATCATCAAAGTTTCTTGTCTCTGAAGGCCTTGATAAAAGTATCGGCAACTTGATCCTCTGTGTGTTGACATAAACCAAGTCAATATCACCTACTAGAACCTACTTCCAAATGAAATGGTAATGGATCTCTATGTGTTTGATCCATGCATGATACACTGAATTCCTAGCCAATTTAATATTGTTAAGGTAATCATAGTAGATTACAACCTTCTTATCCACCTACATCCCCAAATCACCAAGTAGCTTGTGTAACCAAGATACCTCACATGTGGAAATTGCAGCACCTGTGTACTCTGCCTCTATACTAGACAACACAACTTCTAGCTATTTCTTGTTGCTCCAAGTAATAGTACCACTACCAAAGGAAAACATAAAACCACTAGTAGATCTATGTGAAATACTATGAGCCTAATCTAAATTTGTATAACAATGCAAGTCCAATGGTACACCTGCACCATAGAATAATGCATAGCCCAATGTGTGTCGCACTGCATCTAAATGTGGCTTTTGTGGAAGCTGTGTAAACAGACTCGCCAAACCAATTATTTAGTTTAGGTTTGGCCTAGTGATCATCAAATAGATAAGGTTGTTCACAAACTTTTGATACATAGTGACATCCTCAATCAAGTCACCCTTATGTGCACTAAAAGTTAGCATTAACATCCAAAGATATAGAAATAGGCTTGCAATTAGCCTACTACCATACTTCTTCAAATATCCAATGCATACTATTTCTATGATAACCATAAACCATCTTGAGTCTTGATTATCTCTATGTTGAGAAAATAGTGCAACTCTCCTAAATCCTTCACCTCAAATTCATCCTTGAGAAGACTCTTTACATTGTCAATCTCTATCTCAGTATCATCCACATATATGGTAATGACAATAATACATGCATCACTCTCATATATATAAAGTGAGTGATTGGCATGTGCTCTATGAGATCCAATGCTGATAATGTATTTTGCAATCCTATCATGCCATACCCTAGCTATGTCCTAGGTGCTTGCTTTAGCCTATACAAGGCCTTATGAAGCCTGCATACATAATTTAGATGATTCTCATTCACATAACACATAAACTTCTTCTTACAACTCCCCTTGCAAAAGAACACATTATTAACATCCATTTGATGCATGATCCAACGTTTTGATGCAGCCATTGCCATGATATCCCTTATAGTGGCCATTTTAGCCACTAGAGCAAAGGTCTTCTCATAATCAATACCATGAGTCTGCACATATCCTTTGGCAACCAATCATGCCTTATAGTGCTCAATAGATCCATTTGTACTTAACCTTGTAAATCCATTTCCAATCAATAGCTTTCTTGCCTTTAGGTAAGGGCATTAACTCCCATGTGTAATTATCCATAAGTGTAGCCATTTCTTCATCCATAGAATGATCCCAATGCTCATTACCTACTACATTCTCAAAACAAGTGGGTTTCACATCATGTATAACCTTAGCTATGTATGCATAGTGATGAGCTGCATAGCTATCATATGTCAATCATTGCATTGGCTTTCTCACTCTACTTGACCTTTGTGGATCTGGATCACTACCAAACACTTTAGCATTCTCTTGTGCCTTCTACATACTATGTGTTTTAATAGATGGAATCCCAAACTCCTCATCCTAGCTTTGCTCAGAGCCATCCAAATCAGCATTGACATGAGAGAAACCTAATGATATATTTGTCACAATAGGCTTTCTACCTGTAAACTTCTATTCAGGTATCATACCATGTTGCCATGTACAACATCAGTGGGTGTCATGTTCATAATGTATATAATAGTAGCAACTACTTCAGCCCAATAGTAATTAGGCAAGTTTCTTTCTGACATCAATGCACAAGCTACCTCTGTAATATACATGTTTTTCTGCTCAACAACTCCATTTTGCTACAGAGTATATCTACATATATATTGCTTCTATATATCATTTTTTTGTAAAAAATAAAAAAACTCATTGGAGAGATATTCTTTCCCTCCATCTGATCTTATGCATTTAATATGCAATCCTGTCTCCTTCTCAACTAAAGCCTTAAAGCTTTTAAACATCTCACTTTTCTCATACATAAAGTAGACCCATGCTTTGCGAGTATGATCATCAATGAAGTAAACATAATACTTGCAACCACTCAAAGTTGCAGTCTTTGTAGGTACCCATACATTAAAATGTATCAATTCAAGTGGCTTCTTGCATACATGCTTTTCATATGAAAATGTGTACCTTGCTTGCTTTCCAAGTTGACATGTTTCACATACTTTGTGTGTCCCATCAACTATAAACTTAGGCAAGCCATCCACAATCTATTTTGACTACATGCCTTTTAATTGGTGCACATTCACATAATCAATTCTCTTATGCCAAATTTTAATATCAATCATAACACCTGAACCTTATGTAAACATGGTAGCATCCATTCTACCTGGCCATTTGCCTGAGGGTAGTATGGCGAGGATTTCTGATGGATAATTAGAAAGGTGGATATAAGATGTGCAATTACTTCATTAATGAAGTATGTGCCCTGGTTGCTAACTAGTTTGATGGGGCAGCTGAATCGTGAGATCACCTGCTCCCATAGGAACTTGGCAGTTGTTCTCACGTCATTCTTTCTTGTAGCCCTTGCTTCTGCCCATTTCGTTAGATAGTCAGTGGCATGAATGATATACTTGGCTTGAGAGTATTGTGCCGCAGAACTAATAGGTCCTATGAAGTCAATTCCCCACTTTTCGAAGGGTTGTCATGCAATTATCGGGGTTCGCTCATCTGATCCTTGCAAATTGGGACCTTTGTCCATTGACACTCGTCACAATGCTTAACAAATCATACCGCATCACAAAAAAGTGTAGGCCACCACAATTGAAACTATGGCACCTTGCAGGCTATCGTTTCTCCACTAAAGTGTCCTCCAATGATTCTATTGTGTGCTTCTGAGAGCACTTCGTGCATCTCATACCTAGCCTATACAACTAACCTGCTATCAACTAATAGGGTTGGATATCGAGGATGAGTCCTCTAAGTCAGGCTTTCTCAATTAGTCGTTCAAGTAGTCTATGCTCAAGCACTTGGACTATGTCCTTTGCCCAATATGGCGTCAAGTCGGCTTGAAATAAATCTCTCTCACTCGACAGGCTAAACAAGTACATGTCTAGAAAATCATCTACGATGCCTTGTCCAGTAGCCTCTCCCATGGGGATGCGTGACATGTGGTCGACCATGTAGTGTTGTTTTCCTTTTCATACAACCACAGAGAAATCGAATTCTAAAAGCAGAAGGAGCCATCGAGCTATGCGGCATGTAGCACAAGGTTTGTTTACTAAATATAGCAAGGCTTGATGATCCATAAAGAAGGTGAAAGGCGTGGTTAACAAATAATGCCAAAATTTCTTCACGGCAAATACCATGGCCAAACCTTCTCTTTTTGTTTTTGAGTAGTTCTTCTCAGTCTCAGTGAGTTGTTTGCTAGCAAAGCTCACTGGATAGTTGAGTGTTTGCCACGTTGGCACAACACTAACCCCCACAGCGAATTTCAAAGCATCAATATGCACGTGGAAGATAATGGTCCAATCTGGGGCTCGTAGAATCGATGCTGTGGTCAGAGCCTTTTTTAAGTCCTCATATGTGTGTTGGCATTCTTCAGTCCATTTAAATATAATCAACAATTTGTACAGAGGTCTAGCAACCAATGCATAATTTAGCACAAACCGTCGATAATACTCCGTATGGCCTAGAAGCATTGAACTCCTGTATAGTTGGTTGGGGGTTGAAGATCAACAATAACCCTAACTTTCAAAAAGTCTGTCCCAAAACTGGCCCTTTAAGGGATTCAGAGAGAGATGATATAGGCGACACCATTCAAAGACTGCTCGGAGTCTGTCTAAGTGTTCTCTCCAGGTCGAGTGAACACACAAGTTGTCTATAAAGACTTCTAACTCTTTCCTGAGTATGTCTTTAAATATAGTGAACATAAGGCATTGAAAGGTGGTTGGAGAGTTAGTCAACCTGAAGGGCACAACTATGTAGGCAAAGACACCCCACTCAGTGGCAAATGTAGTCTTATGCCTATCGTGAGGATGCACCTGCACCTGATTGTATCTAGAGAAACCATCTAGAAAACTGTAGGCCTCTTTGTCCGCCACTCTCTCAAGCATGTGCTCGATGTACAGCAATGGGTAGTTGTCCCTCTTAGTGGCAGTGTTCACCTTCTTGTAATTGACACACACCCTAATCTTTTTATTTTTCTTCATTACAATGACTATGGTGATACCTAGTCTGTGTGCTCAATTTCGTAGATGAATCCCACTCTCATCAGCTTGTCGATCTCTTCCTTGACCACATGAGCGTGTTTTGGATTCATAGGGTATGGCTACTACTTGGCCGGCGTTGCATCTGGCGTCATGGGTATGTTATGAGTCTATCCCCTTGAGTTCTTCTAAGGACCAAGTGAACACGTCTATATACTCTCGTAAGAGGGCAATGAGACTTGTCTCCTCTTCCTCCATCAAGTCATCGGCAATAAAGACAGGTTGGGGTGTCTCCCCTTCCTGGGCTAGGTTCACGTCCTTGACTTTGGCAGGTCCCTCAATGGGTTCACTTGCTTGCCCTTGACATTTGGCACCCAGCAGGATCACTACCCTATCAACCTTTTTAAACTTCGTAAATCTCTTAGGGAGGTCCTGTAGTTTTTGGTGTTCGTCCGCTCATGTGTCCTTAGACTATTCTGCCCTTTCTTCTTTCAATCGTCTGCGCCTCAGGTGGACGAGTAGGTCCCCCTTGGTATGTTTAGTATTGGGAGGCCTCAGAATATTTCTCGGTTACTCTCTGAACTCACTTCCAACTCAGAATCAAACTCCTCATCTTTGCTAGACAAGGTAGTCACCCCCGGTGGTCACAACTCAGAGGGTGACTCTATTCTAAGCACTGGCGTGGTACTTGGTTGGGTTAGGCCTGCTTGTTCAAGATCTATGGCTCTTATATGTTCCAAACAAGCGTGGTCACAATCCACGTGCATGACCCTTTGCTCTATCTTAAAGGTGTTCTTTCTATGTGGCCTGGAGTCTGCCTGTATATGTTCTATCTCTCGTCCTTCGATGTCGTATTCTATGGTATCTATCTCACCCTCACTCTCGTCACTGAAGAAGTGGCAGTCCTTGTATTTGTCATCAAAAGCATCTTCGTCTGATCACTCGTCATCTCAAGTCTTGGTATGTCTCGCATCTTTGATCGGGGACTAGGGCCCATTTGTACCTAAGGTTTAGGTCATGCACCTGGTCCATTGCCACCTTGGTTCATTTAAGAGATCTTGGAGTGGCTTGAAATTTGTTGTTGGATTGCTAGCTATCTTGTCAGTCAAATACTCTAAAATCTCATGGAGTTCCCTCTTGTTGGTTGGCACTTGGAAAGTGATAGGGTTGGGTATTCTGTGAAGGTTTCTTGCCATCATGCAGACCGGTACTGAGGGTGTACCCTTGGGCTCGCCGATCATTTTAATGGCCTGTTCGTACTCCTCATTGTCCGAGAATGGCAGATCAATGGTAGCAAGGACATGCATCCAATCTCGCTCATCTTTAGGACATGGGATATACTTAGTTAAGGGCCCATAGGATTTCTTGATTTGGGTATACCCTTAAGCATCCCGGAGATGGCGTCGAGGTCGGCTGGTGCAATTTTCCAGGAGTCCATTTCTACCCTTACAGCTTCTGTTCTATTTCTTAGAAAGATGAGACCATTCCCCCAATCTTCAATCACTCTGGCATTGCGCATCTAGGGTCGGCCCAATAGGATATCGTAGTCCACTCCCTTCGTGACAATAAAGTCAATTGAGAATTGGACTTCAGTGATTTTCATCAGCCAGTTCTTTAGCACCCCAAATGGCTTCACTTTTATTCCATTAGCTAATGTGACATTGAACCTAGCAGTTTCGATAGATGGGTTGCCCCAAGTTTGGAGCACTCTGTGGCTTAGTACACTAACTCCTGCCCCTGTGTCTACAATCTGTTTCCTTGTTGTGTCGCCAAGGGATAAGACCGGTAAGACCGTGTGCCTTCCCAAAAAGCATTAACGTGCAAGGATCTAGGCATGGAGTGCAATGTCAAACTCAGTATCTGTGTCTCTGCATCATGTTCTTGTAGGTCTATAGTAGCTCGTCTTTCTCCTATTCCGAATTGTCCTGGCCACTATCCATGAGTGGGCTGCTGGCCCGTAGCGTTAAGGCTTTTTCTAGGCTATACTACTTGTGGCACAGTCGCATCTCTCAGTTTCGGTGGAGGGGGTGAGACTGGCATGCTGATGCTAGAGAGATCCTTGATCTCATCCTCTAAGATGGACTCAGCATCTTTCGGGTGTTTCTGGGCCTCCTTTACCCACTCCTTCACCTTCTCGATGGCCTCCAGTTGGTGCTTCGGGTTGGGGAACTCCCCTACCTTAGCACTTCCCTTATCAACCGTCTTTGGGGCTCTGATGTCTCTGCCTTAGTGTCAATGACTCTCTTTCTAGCAGGTACCGTTGTGGCACTCTCAGTTTTGAGCGTGACTTTAGCTTTGGGTCTCTTCTTCCTTCGCCTATGGCTCTTCTTCCCTATCGAGGCTGCGTCAAGATTGCTAGGAACTGGCAGCCGGCCTACTTCATTTGTGCATGGGTCATGACATGCAATGGGATAGGTGTAGCCTCCCTGTCAAGATTCTCGACATCAAATAGCCCCAATGGGACGGATGGCACGTTAGCTGAACTCGAAGATGGTTTTTGCTTTGGACTGTCAACGAAGTGATGAGTGATTCCACACTCAGGATACCTTAGGTTAGCCTTGTCTCTATTTTGTTGCTCCCTTTCAAGACAACGTGATGAGACATGTCCAGAGTGACCACAAGTCCAACATATGATTGGATCTTGGGTTTGCCCTCCTAGGCCTCTACCTCATCCCCTACCTAACGCCATCATCGGTACTAGTTGATAGTCCATAAGGACTATGTTTCCCTCATCGTCATGTGAGATGTAAGGGTATATGTAAGTCTCTTCCTCATTTGGCTCTTCCACATAGTAGATTGGAGCGTCACTCGGTGGATGTGTCACATAGGGACTAGGTGGTCTAGGTATTCCACTAGGATCTATATCCATTCTAAGAACATGTGGCTTAACATCGTTTTGTGCGGGAAGGGCCAATGGGGCTCCCTTTCTGAAGAATTGTTGCGGCCTATTCGCTAGGTAAGGTTGACCGTATGGTTGTGAGTATGAAAGTCTTATAGGCAATCTACAATGCGCAACGTCGTGACTAAACCTACCACGATTGGCACAAGGTCATGACCTGGGATCTTGACACTCAACTGACAAGTGGTTCTCGCCGCAGTACACACATTGGATATGTGGTTGCGTTGGTCATCTTAGCATCTCCTACATCTTGGCTATTTCCATTTTCATGTCAGCCAATTCCTAGTTGGTGTCTGCGGCCTTTCCCTTATCGGGGGTACTTGCGCCTGACCACTCGCTGATGTTGAAGCTCTCTCAAAACTTCTAGAGTTGGTCTCTTCTTGGTTTGAGTTCCTAGAGCTCCTCTCCTTCAACTAGTCATCTACTCAAATGGCCTCTTCGAACACCCTAGCTAGTGCATCTCACTGCAAGCTCGAGTTTCTTGCCAAGGCTTTATAAAGCTCCTCATTTTGTATTCCACTGATGAATACCGTTGACACTGCTCTTTCGGTTGGTCGTTTGCCCATCAGGATTCTCTTGAAGAGACTCCTTACGTGGGCCACATAGTTGCATATATCCTCTCTTTCTTTCTATTTGACATTCATAAGTCATACCAGTAGGTTGTCAGAGTATCCGGGCTTAAAAAATCTCTTAATGAAGATTCGTGAGGCCATTGAAGTTCGCTCGCTCTACGGCATCTAGACTTGTGTACCAAGTCCAACCCTTGTCACCTAAGCAAAGTCCAAATGCTTGAGAGCATTGAGTCAAGTCAATGAGACCGTTGGCCTTGTAGAACTACACAAATTGCTCTATAAAGCTATATGGATCATCTTGGGGCTGGTACTTATCAAGCTATTTAGCAATAACTGGTATCTTAGGCTGGCTCTTGGAGCCTTGGTTCACCCCTAACCCTGCTAGTAGTGACATAGGTAATGCTACAATGCTCTGCTTTGCTGCTGTGTTGTCTAGCAATCGCTTCATGAGAAGCTCACTTAGCGTCAAGTCTCCTTCTAGTGCTCTCTCATGGTCAGTTTGATTCCTGCTTGCTAGGTTAAGCACTTGATGTATCTCTTGCATCTTTGCGTTCTGCCTCAGGCTTCTAGTCTGCTGGTCTCGGTTGTATTCCACTATGCCTTGTAGTGCTTTGTGGGCTAGTCTCCTTTCCTTCTCTAGGTTAGCTATGATGGCTTTTGCCGTTCTACTGCGGTGCTCATACCGAGTGTGAGAATCGTAGCTATTCACCAACTGTTGGATAGCTTCTGGGAAAACTCCTAAGTCAAGTTCCTCGTTCTATGTATAGTCTGAGCTCTCTTCTAACATGGTTGTGTTCTCGTGCTCCACCAAGCTGTCGATAAGGTTAAGTAGATCGGGTAGATCCACGGCTCTATCGTTGTTCTCTTAGTCCTACACTAGGCTCCGATTGCCCGTCTATGTCTTGGGATCTTCTCTTATTGGTGGGTTCCTTCACGTTCTTTTATTTGAGTGAGTTTCTTAATTATTGTATACAATCCTCAAATTACCTCCACGTAGCGAGTGTGTTCTTTTTCATGCACTTGTGCCCAATCAGGCTTTTGGTTGTTCTTAGGTGTACTTCAAGTGCTGGAAGTCAAGGTGAGTGCGAAGAGTAAGTGTCTAAGCGGCTTATGCACTTTCGTCTTGTCTTAGGCTTGATAGTCTTGTTCGATCAATTTCTGGCCGTCTTGATAGATTTTAGGGTTTCTTATACACACTCACTCCCTCACACTCTCACACTCCCTCTCTCAAGAGCACACATACAAGCAAGGTGAAGAGAAGAAGACAAGGAGAGAGGTCTCTTGTTAGCCACACATCAAAGAATGAGCTTCCGTTCACTTTTTAAACTTGATATACAAACCCCAAAATCCCATGGGCACCCATCCCTTTTTATATGATCGGCCATTGTGGCAAGGTCCTTTTTCCTATTTCCCTCTTCTTCCCTCATGCCTTAAGCCTACACCTGTCTATTCTTTTACAAATGGCACAAGAGGGAGCTTGGCGCTCTTTTACAAGAGTTTTTAGAGTTTTTTGAGGCGCCTTCCATTTAAAATTATACTTTTTACCTCAGCTTAGCTTTAGGGGCCGCCTTTGCACCTTTGCTCTTTTTCTATCCTTTTTCTGCTCCTTGCTTCATATTTTCACCATCTCGAACTGAGGTTAACACTTTCATTAGAAAGGCTTATGGAGGGATGCCAAAGATTTTGTGACCAAATGTGTTCCATGCCAATAGAACAAGGACAACATGCTTAGGCCCGCTAGCCTCTTGCAGCCCCTTCCTATTCCTAAAGGGAAATGGGCACATATCACCATGGACTTTGTCACGGGCCTCCCGTTACAAAGAAAGGTTGAAATAGTATATATGTGGTAGTTGATCGCCTCACCAAAGCTGCCCATTTTATCCCTACTAAGACACAATACATTGCCACTTGACCACTCGGTTTATAGAATATGTATTTAGTTGCATGGCTTACCACACATCATAGTGCACGATCGAGATGTTAATTTTATGAGCAACTTTTGGCATACAGTTTCACATCTATGGGCACCAAGCTTGCTCCATCCATGGCATACCACCCCCAAACAGATGGCTAGACTGCATGAGTAAATAAATGGCTTGAGATATGCTTATGGTACTTTTTCCATGACGTACAACACAATTGGGATACGTGGCTCTACTTGGTTGAGTTTTCCTTTAATAACTCCACCCACTCTAGCATTGGGGTTTACCCTTTTGAGGCATTATACGGGTATAAGATTCCCCTCCCTACTGTCTTATATTCAAGTCGAGTTGGATCGCATGCAAGCCTTGCTTTAGCAATACAAACTGAATCTTCAAAAGGCACAAACTCACATGAAACTCTATGCTAAATTCCAAGAAGGGGAGTTCGTCCACTTGAAAGTGCGTAAGTCTTGTTACTCCACTCTCAAAGAGGGCAGCAGTAATAAGCTACCCCACTGTTTCTATGGCCCCTATCAAATCCTTAAGAGAGTTGGTGATTTGGCCTACTAATTAGACTTTTCCCTACCACCAAGGTTCACAATGTGTTTCATGTCAACTAGCAGAAGCCCTTCATTGGCACCTCATTGGACTATGTGGAAAAACTTCCCCCCCATAGATGAAGAAGGCATCATTCGTATATATCCTTGAGGCAATCATTGGGCAATGAGATAAACACTTAAGATCTTGATCCATCAATGAGTACCTCATCAAATGGCAAGGCCTACCCCTCAAAGAAGCCTCTTGGTGCACAGTCACTATTGTCAATGAATTTTCTCACATTGAATATGCTTAACGGCTAGTTATGCTCCCTTTTGACCACACCCTACTTGAAAATTGCACACTATTTTTGAATAGTTTTGTACTTTCCCAAATCTCAGCAAAGCATTTCCTACATGGGCTAAAAGTACACGTCATAGGCATCCATACATTCAAGATCCAAGTAGCATATATCGACCCAAGTAACTTGCAAAGCTCTTACTGGATCATTAAATGACCATATACAACAGTGAATGACAGCCAATGTGAAGAGTCAAAGCTCCAATCTTAGCTCAAATGCATGTAAAGTGCATAACCAACCATGTAATATCAATGGTATACCCAATGTAGCATCAAAAGTGCTCAAGAAGCATCCAACAGCAATAGGCATACAAGATTCCTGGACAAAAGAGCATTCAGGCCTACTTAATACAACAGTAAAAAACCTCTTTAAATTTGAGCAAAAGAGTGCTCAAATCATTCCAATATATTGGCATAACATCCCCAAATGATCCAACATCAAATAGACATCTCGAGAAGCATAAGTGACCTCCAAACAATGAATGAAGTGTTGTCATGAACTATATGATAGCAAATTGTCACAAACTGTGAATCAATGTGGTTGATCTTAAGACATTCAAATGATGTGTAGAATTACAAGACCAATATCAGGTAAGATTCCACAAGGTTTCCAAGTGCCGGGAGGAGTGCCAAGAGCTAAAGGATGCGGCTAAGAATATTGAAAATTTGGCAAGCGCAACACGCTATTGCTATTATTTTGTTGCTACTCTTACTAATGGTGTTAAAGCTCTCAAAGAAGCACTCTAAAGTGCTCTAATAAACTGAATGATGCCTTGGAACAAGCCTCAAAAGGGGGGAAGAAGCTAAGATAGGGCTCCATGCATACCTCAAGGTGAAGATTCCATGGCTGCCATGGAAATTGTCAGCTAAATGTATTCTCTACAAGTTGAAGTTGAAGTTGGGTCAAGCTTGAGCTATGGAGGAAGATGGCTTTGATACTAGTTGAAGGGAGCGAGCCCTGAAGTGGAGGCATGGAGTGGAAGCAAGAGCTATGGTGGGAGGAGTAGGAGCTAGAGAGAGACACACACAAGAAGTTGGAACTCCAACAATCACAATGTGTGACCAACCTTCCCTTTATTCAAATGTCATTGAAAGAATGAAGAATAAAGTTATAATGATGGACACCTACCACCTACATAGATCTACAAACAAAATGTCTTATTTATTGTATTATAACATGTAATGTAAGAGATTTTTAAAGTACTAACCAAACATACAAATAACGTCTTATTATGCATCACCACATCCTTAATACACTAGTTTTAAGAAATCGAGAAGAGATTCTTATGCATATATTTTCCTCTTTAAAAGGGTCAAGATGCTTATCTACAATCACAAAACCATTAATTCCTTTATAAGTCCAACCGAGATGAATCTCAAGAACAAGTTATTGTAAGGAGAGGAGAAGATGACGAGGAAAGGAGTTGCAAATTGTTGTGTAGGTAACTAATACACTATGTGGGTATTGTCAGTGTAACTAATACATAGGCAATTAGGCACAAGGCCTTTACCCCCAAAAAAATCCTCCCTTAGACATTCTTTGATGATTTTGTTCTCATATGGGATAGCATATTTATTTTCAATTGAAAAAGGGGATCAAAATTACCTCATAAAAATACCTAAAACCTTTGCTATGCTAGCAAGAAAACACCCCATCATAATAGTGGAGAATCCAACATATGATCCTTAACAATATGTCTTAAGTTTGCAATTCCACCTTTAGTAATCACATGCATACCCACATACATAGTCCAAATATTTCCCAAGAGCGCATAGTTGGGTTAGTACATGTAGCTTTTGACATTTCATAGGGTAAGAGTCTAGGATATAGCTCTAGACATTCATGACTAGCATAGGGGAATGTGCAAGCAACACATGGGCAAGAGCTAACAATAGTTAACTACATTGAAAGCTTTGCGATGCTACTGTAAAATGTTGGAAGAACCAATTTATAATATGGTACTTACATGCATATGTATGCCAAGGCTACCAACCATTCCACACCCCTTCTCCTTCAGGCTCCACACTTCTTCAACTTCTTAGAAAATTGTCACAATTATGGAATAGCAACCATATGCAGCTATTCCATGACAAGCCCATGTGCCCAAGCTTTGCATATTTCATGTCTTTATAGGTTGATAATCTACTACTTGACTTGGTTGAATGAGCATTCTTACAAAACATTATACATTGTAGATTTTTTGTACATTCTCAAAGCAATTGAAGAGTTTGAGTTGTACATTCAAAGGTTGTACTTAGTGTGATACAATATATATGCATGAATGGTTCTATTATCCCCTTAGCGTATACAAATGAAAAACAATCTACTATTTCTTTTGACTATAACAATGCCCACACCATGAATGCAATAGCCACCACATAAATTTATAATATTGAATGAAATATATACATGCAATCTTGTAACATCAAAATTGGTTCAATGTATGTATGAGTTGCACATACGGTTGGAAAATTGTAAAGTACAGCACATTTAGCCAATGTTTCATTTCTTTGTCAAATGAAATAGAAATGGCTATTCAAGTCACACTTCCAATTAATGCAAACATTGCTTGCACCTCCTCAAATATGAACATGCCTCCACCATTAGTGTGATGGTGGCCACCAAACATTAAACACACCCATTTGCAACTAGAAAGACAAGCAACCATATCACTGTTATAGCTATTATAGATATGCAAATATTACCTCTACATATACTTCATCAATGCTAAAATATTTATCTTGAAATTCTTGCAATTAAATAAATGCATATCTTGTTAACCTCCAAAAATCAATTATGTGCTCCCACTTCGTGTCTTTTCAATTTCACCACACTTGGTGTATATTAAAACCACGATAGTGAAAATGTAAATGTTAAGAAACCCTATTTTCAAAACCTAAGAATGCCATTTTCCTTTGCATGGATTCCTATATCTATCAAAATCTTGTATCACATACATCCAATCATGTTGCACATTGCATATAGCATGAGGTCCAAAACACACTTCTTATGCTTTATACTTTATGCTTTACACTTTGTGCTTTATGCTTTAAGCATGTCTAGAACAGTCATGCATGCAAAGAGGACAACACAATATGCTTATTAGATGAGAACTAATATTAGGGTAGGCTTAATGGTACACAAGGTGCATCTCCCTATTCTTCATATATCTTGATTTCAATAACTAAATGTTTCAAGTGTCAAGTTGCATAAGCATAGGTAAGGCTTTTGTAGCCCTTCACAAAACCATAGAAATCTAATAGGATTCATTTTTCTTTCTTTCTTTTAAGTTGCAATCTTATTATTCCTTACTTTTTGTATCCTCTCATGTCTCCCTTTCCTTTATCTAGCCTTTGAATTAGCTACAATTTTGTTGTGGAGGGAGAAAATATAGGACCTCACATCTTCTTACATTGTCGATAACTTGATAAGCCTCCAACAACACTAGTAAGGCTAATGAGACACATTGCATATCAAGGTAGAGATCTCCCTCTCTCATGTAGCCACCATGGCCAAAGGTAACTACTACAATGAAAATGTGTGTGTGTGTGTGTGTGTGTGTGTGTGTGTGGAGAAAAACACGATAGTAGCCATTCTTGGCTACATGGGAAAACCTAGGAGCTATGATCATGTTGTCATGGCTTCCTTGAATTCAAAGGAGCCTCAACTAAAAATTGTGAATATTGGAAACAAAGAACTATGCAAAGTTATGTATTATAGAAAATGGATAGCAGATATTGTACAAGTGTTGGGGCTAGATGGTTGGGTGTGCAGTTAGAGTGATGGAACAATTGAAGTTTTTTTCTAAGATAAGTCATTTGTTGTGGACAGCATGATAGAGAAGTGCAAGAGTGGGCCCTTTGCTCTAGAGTTATGATTGGCTTGGATGAGAAGCTAGTGGATTTTTTTGTGCCTTCTAGCTTTGAAAGGTGCCCCATTGAATGATTTTGGGGATGGCATAATGGCATTGACCTTATGTAGGCTTGATAATGCAAACCAATCAAGGTCTTTTCTAGGATTGTGATGCTTGTACACCACATGCATATGCTCTACCATAGTTATATATGCAACCTACTTATAACTAATATGTGTTGTGTAGTGATGTTACAAAAAAAAAAAGGATCTTGCTATTGGAAATGCAATCCACACTTGCTAGAGAAAACTAGCTCACTATCAATGCAGTGGTGGTGTGATGATGAGTTGAGGCTAGGTTTAAATCTAAAACTAAATGGAGGAAGATTTCCATAATTGGATAGATTAGAGGTCATCCATCACCTTATATTTTTGGGGGCTAGATGGCTAGCCCAATTATGGGAAACTTCCAGTTAAGCACCCACTAGCAGTATTGGTGGGAGGGGTGACCTCCCAAGAAGGGGAGGTATAAGGTATCCCACCCAGTTTCTAACTTGGTATTAGAGCTCATGTTATTGAGAATGGGTGAAACTAGGACCTCAATCAAGGTGTGGCTTGAGGGGGAGTTTTGTGGAAATACAATCCACAGTTGCTAGAGAAAACTAGCTCACTGTTGATGCAGCGGGGGGCGATAAGTTGAGACTAGGTTTGAATCCTAGGCCAAATGGAGGAAGATTTGCATAATTGAATCGATTGGAGGTCATCCATCACCTTAAGGTTTTGGGGGCTAGATGGCTAGCTCAATTATGGAAAACTTCTAGGTAAGCATGCATTGGCATGAACAGTATTGGGATGGGTGACCTCCCAGGAAGGGGATGTATAAAGGTCCCACCCAGCTTCTAATTGCAGCACATGGATAACATCAAATTTATGAATTGTTACTTCAGAAAATATAGGAGACAAGAACTAATGAGATTTTAGGGATTTTCTAGCTCCATAATGACTTGTTAATTAGTTTGACAACCTATGAGCAGTTCAAAAGCACCACTCCAAATCCATACACATTGCTCTCTACTAACACCATCATGGTGAATGCATAGACTTAAATTAGTACAATAAAACAAAACACAAACTGGATATTTAAATCATCCACAACAAAATGCATCGTTTGGAGTATCCACTTGCTCATGTGAATGAGAATCAACCAGATTATGTATGCAAGCTTCGGAAGGCCTTGTATGGGGGCTGAAGCAAGCACCTACGGCATGGCATGATAGGATTGCAGAGTACTTTGTCAGCATTGGATTTTGCAGAACATAGGCTGATTACTCACTCTATGTATATGAGAGTGATGCATGTATTGTGGTCATTACTATATATGTGAATGATATAATCATTGTGGGTGATAGTGAGACAAAGATTGACAATGTGAAGGGTCTTCTCAAAACTAAATTTGATATGAAGGATTTATGAGAGCTGCGCTATTTTCTTGGTATAGAGATTATCACGACTCCAAAGGGTATATGGTTGTCACAAAGACAGTATGCATTGGATATGTTAAAGAAGTGTGGTATGGCTACTTGCAAGCCTCTCTATACCTTTGGATGTTAATGCTAAGATTAGTGTATCAGAAGATTATGGGAAGGCTTATCTATTTGATGATTACTAGGCCAGACCTAAACTACACAGTTGATTTGGAGAGTTAGTTTATGCAGCTTCCATGGAAGCCACATTTGGATGTAGTGCAACACACATTGCGATATGTAGTCCACATTGTACTATGCCTTATTCTATGGTGCAAGTGTGCCATTAGACTTGTATGGTTACACCTATGCAAATTGGGTTGTTAGTATTTCGGATATGGTTTTATGTTCTCCTTTAGTCGTGGTTCTATTACTTGGAGTATGCAAGAAATAGCCTATGATTGCCCTGTCTAGTATAGAGACAGAGTATAGAGATGCTACAATTGTAGCATGTGAGGTAGCTTGGTTACACAAGCTACTTGGTGATTTGGGGATGTAGGTGGATAAGAAGGTTATCATTTATTGTGATAACCTTAGCAGCATTCAATTGGCTAGGAACCCAGTCTATCATATGCGGACCATATGTGGACCAAACACATAGAGGTCCATTATCATTTCCTTCAAGAGTGAGTTCTAGCAAGTGATATTGACTTGATTTATGTCAGGACAAGGACTATTGATGTTTTTACAAAGGTCTTGGGAGCTGAAAAGCTTCGACGCTTCAAGATTATGCTTGGAGTTTACGAGCTCATGTTGAGCTTGAGGGGGAGTGTTGAGATGTCGAGCTCTACATGAGCCAGCATCCACTACATGCCTTGGTGATATGGCACAATATTATTCACTAGCATATTAGGTGACCGACATGAGAATATACCAATGATTCTACAATTGGACTATACCTATGTGGTCCATCCTTAGTTCTGGTACATTTAGAGTGCCACCTCTTCCTTCTCCTAGCATGCTCACACTTAGTGACAATGTGTACATACATTGTGGAACTTTTCATATTAGGCTTTTATCATGTTGTAGACTTAGTTCTTTTGTGTGAAAGAAGAAGAAGAAGATTTCATCCCTATCTCTTTGCGTTCTCAAGTTTCCATTGATTTTGTGTGTGTGTGTGTGTGTGTGTGTGTGTGTGTGTGTGTGTGTGTGTGTGTGTGTGTGTGTGTGTGTGTGTGTGTGTGTGTGTGTGTGTGTGTGTGTGTGTGTGTGTGTGTGTGTGTGTGTGTGTGTGTGTTCTTGGGTGCTTCACCTCCCTCCCCTCTTGTTTGTTTTCAACATTACTCATCATGAAATACTTAAGACCCTTTCCTTATTAAATTATAAGTCATAAAATCTCTCACATTTCATAAGTCATTTATCCTTTTGTTTAAAAGATGTTAGCCCACCTAAACTTATATTCTATTAGAAAACTAGGGGTGGTTTTGTTAGGCTTGACTATATATTTTTCGCAAGGATTCTTATGTACATCATTGGCCAAGAGGGAATAATCAAGGTGACTTGATATTTTTAGGTTAGAAACAAAGAAATTATGAGGTCACAATCAAATGCAATTAGGGCTTACGACTCTAATGAGTTGAGAATACACATACTAATTTTGTTTAATATGTTGCTTATTTACAAGGATATGGGCTTTCGAGTATTTGGTCTCAAAGAACCAAAAGCCTTCAATCAAGTTGAGTTCTTCAAGAATTCAAGCCCTTAAAATGTCATTTTCAATGTGCTTGATTTTTTCTGCATCCATTAGGTAAATTCCATTACACAATTTCCAACTTTCTTCTAGGATTTCTTACCAATCTACTCCATTAGGTAAATTCCATTACACAATTTCCAACTTTCTTCTAAAATTTCTTACCAATCTACTCCAAGGATTGTCTTGAGGATAATCAACACAACATTATGCCTAAATAAAAAATTGCTAGATTAATAGGTCATAGTATATAAAGTACAAAATATCTCGTGGCCGATAAGTTATTCAAACAATTCCTAAAGAATAAGTTCTAGATTTTAGTTCATTTATCACAATGCTGAATAACTCAAATATCCTAGTTACCACCATCCATGCTAGCTTTCAGTGCGTTCAAACTTAGATGACTAGGCATTCCTTAGGTCTACCTCACATGTGACGTGTTTGACCTCATCCCACGAGGATCGACTTGCAGGTTTGTGAAGACACAACTATGATCACTAGTAGCAATCTAACATCAAACTTGAAATCAATGCATTTAATGAATCACCTAAGATTGAGGTAGTTAAGCATCACACTTGGTTAAATGAGAAAGAGAAATGAGGGGAAGCTAAACATCAACCTCTCTACCCATAAGCATAGTCTCAGACAATGTGATATCCTGGCTTTAATTTAAAATCTTCCCGACTTATCGAAAAAATTGACTTGAAGAACTCTAAATCATTAAATAGAGAAGATCTCGCGCAAAATGACCCGAGGATCGTAATCCAACATTTTCTCGGATTGACAAGGACTGTAGCCATCCGTCATCGAAGTTACAATGTGAATGAGAGTTGTGAGCCATAGGTCAAAGTTGACCAAACACGTTTAGAACTTGGCAAGTAAGGTAAGTCACAAAATCTTTAAGGTTTAAAGATTAATGATTTATAAAAAAGAAGAAGATTGAGAGAGAGATGACGACGAACATGCTCTCCCCATTTTTTATTGAAAAAAAGTGGCTCACTATCTTCCCCAATTTCAGCATCTCTGATTCTAAACCAAAAAACCTAAATTCTCCTTCAAATATTTAGCAGTTAATTCTTGCAATCTCCCCCTCTTCTTAGTTCAACGAGAGACTTAGATCAAAGCAAGATCATCCGAGAGCCAGGTGAATCAGTCATGGCATCTCTGAGAGCCTCTTTGGACCTCAAAGATCAAATCGCCAACATTAGATTGCATCTTGAAAGGCTTTAAATTGTTGATTTTGCCAAGATCCCTTCCATAAAGAGCTCTTCTTCTTAGCCACAACCCTTATTCTTCAATTTAGTTATAAATACAAGGCATGGGGAGAGGGAGTGGGGCAAGAGAAGCGCAAGCAGAGGAATTTCTTGTCACGAAGAGAAGGAGGATACTCTGCGAGCTCTTGAATTCAAATCCTCCATCCCTTCTTTCCTATTTCTTTGTGGAATCAAGACTCTTCTCAAATTTTCTAAATTGTTGGTGATCGCCTTCCTCCATGAATCAAATTTCTGTCAATCTAATTACCCCCAAGCTCTTCTGCCAAAAATCCCCTTTTCAATCTTGAAATGAAAGACCATGGCCTCAAAGAAGAAAGTTACGAAGGTCACGGAGGTAGGAGCTGCCAATAATGTTGCGGACACAATTACTACAAATGGAATGGTGAGTATGTGGATTACAAACAAAGCTGCAAATACTATCAACCAAGCACCCATCATGAATCTTCATGTACTATTTTTTAAAAAATAAAAACATCTAGCAGGCCTTCATCCCATGAACGGACAATAGAAGCTACATTCGTGAAATAAGATTTTATTCAATTCTTGCATATAATCTTTTTAAAAGAATTCTGAACCGCAAATTCCAAGGGGTAACTTGGGTCTGTACAAGATGAACCTAAGCAAGTACAAGGAAGGTACTATATCCCTAAAATATTTAATATTTTTGAATTTGTGTTGATCGAACGAAATCTCTGATGGGTAATCACGGAGCTAATCCTTGGTATATAAGAGACCTTGAGATGAAATTGCCAAATGATAATGTTCTAACCAAGATTTTCTTTTATTGCAGGCAAGGACCCATGAAACTCCAAGGGATTTATTCTCAAGTATGAAATTATTGCTTAGATTTAGTCCAAACTAGTCCCCAAGGAAGGGGGAACCCATCAAGATTATTAAGATATTGCCACTTATGCTAATTTTGCCACTTATACTGATTTGTCTCGATGTTATTAAGGTATTGTCACTTTCGTTAATTTTGCCACTTATGATAATTTGTCTTGATGTTATTATTTTTGAAAAAAAAAGATTTTTCTTGGAATTAAACTTGTTAAAAGTTTATCTATAATGCATTCGAAATAGGATGTTTGTGATTGCAAGCTAGGTAGTACTGATCTTTCCTAAAATCATTAGGCTAAAAGACGAATGACTGAGTACAGATCACCGACTGAGGCAATATTTCGGTGAGCACAGGACACCCTTGAGGCAAAGTTCTTAATGGTGCTAGACCTCCCCAAGGCCACTGTGAATAAGATCTACTCCAAGGGCTTTTTCTCTTTTGTTTTGCATTAGTGAGAATAGACCAATCATAATATGAAAGGTCTTGTTGTAGGAAACTTTAGTCAGTAGGAGGAGGTGAGGATATGAGGGGGTTCTTGTCATAAACTCCTTAAGCTCTTACAAACTACCAACTACCCTTCGATTTTCAGATTGTGTCCTGGAAGTTTCAATACTAGTTGGGAAACGGAACTTGGAGAGAATAATACCTTCAAACAAAAAATATTTGTAAAAGGTTATTTTTTTGAAAGGAACTATTAAGAAGAAATTGCTTTACTTTGTTTTTGTGTTGTGAATTAAGGGCATGTAATGAATTTGTATCAGGAGATAACTCAAAGAAGTTGTTTTTATATGTTGAACCTAAAGTGGTAGGTGATTAGGTAACTAAAACTACTCTCTGGAGGGAAGTAGGAGGATGGACCGAATCTAGACCTATGGCTAGGTGGTCTTGGTAAGCCGAGAGTTTTCCTAAGAAGGAATAAAAATCGCACTTGATAGACCATTAGAAACTAGAAAGCTTAACTTGCATCACTTTAGAACCCTAGGCAGAAGGGATTAAAGTGTTATACTTCTCCCATTCACTTTGAACCCAACACAACGTAAGTCTATTTTAGTTAGAAATTTCCTATAGGGAATGGAATCTCAAACCGCTAATGCTAATCAATTGTTAGTAATAGATTTGACTAGAAAAACTCAGGTTGATCCTTGTGGGAACGGTCGAAACTTCCATTGTGGTGTAGACTCGAGCGAGCCTAGTTAGCAAACTTTGAGGGTTTTCATCAAAATCCCAGATGGCACTTCCTAGGACATCTCTTGATGGGCTACGAAGAACGTACCACCAAAGAAAGTTTGAGCGGGCACGTTATAGTTGGTATCAGAGCATACATTGATGTAAGACACAATGCAAGTAAATAAAACTAGTTATATTTATAACATAAATTATATTTCCCTTAAATAGTGAAAATCTTCTCTTGTTAATATATGTTCTTGTTTTCCGGCAAAAAGATGAACCTTGGAAACGATTCTTGATTTTCCAAGTTATGTTTATGTTAGCAATGCACTCTTCTAGTTTCAGCTAGAGAAACCAGATGATGGAAATATTAGATCAGATATACAATCCTTCGCCCTTGTATTACGAAAGACGATGAATGTTAAGCGGAGGGTATTGTTACATTAATGCAAACTGTCTTGCTTACCTTCAGAATAATTTAAAAATATTAAGGTGGATGGAAGCCCTTAAGGCTACTAAGATTTATCTCTTCTATGAGGCCAAAGTAAACTCAAAGATGTTCACTAGAGGGTGGCAGGTCAAACTAAACTGGTACATCTATAAGGAGGTTACAAGGGTTATACTGGCTGATTGAGTCATGGGTGTAGGATGCTCCGGTTGCCACAACTACAAGAAAGATGGATTACCTGATCTTCCTCTAAAATATAGATTTCTAGATATCTATTCTCAGAATCCTAATTACTATGCAATGGATGTATCACAATGTCATGCCTAGATCGTGGTAAAAAAATCTTTTCCAAGAATAATATGAGCTCCTAAACTACTCGAATGTATTTCCTTCCTGTTGATTAAAGAATTATTTTTTCCATCTATTTGTCTCCTTGATAAATAAAAAATAGTAGATATATTTTTTTGATTAAAAACTAAAATTCTCTTTTGAAGTGTAAACCCTGATCATTATCAAAAGGACAAGTAGTACGTAATTTTCTTCCTAAATTAATGAGGTAGAGTAAGCATGTAAACATTTTTTTTAAAAAATATGGTTGGAGAGAAGATTGATAATAAAATTGCATAATTCCTTAGAACGTCACCACGAATCTCAATACTATGGAAGCTCAAGAGAAAAAGTTTATTATCAAGCAGTACAAGTCACCGAAGTTTGATGGTAAAGCGAGGGACATTCCAACTGAGTTAGAAACATGGATAGAATCTATGGAAGATTATTTCACTACTATAGGGACTACACTGTCAAATCAAACCATGATCGCCAAACTAAAACTCATAGGAGATGTACGTATTTGGTGGAAACAATGGTGCAAGGACCAAAGAACGTCTGGAAACGCTATCACTTGGGACAAAATTAAGGATGCGGTACATGGGAGATATCTTTTGCCCATATATCAAGCCTAGAAGATGAACGAGTTCTTCAATCTAAAGCAGATAAAGCCTAAGCCCAGAAGCCTACTACTCCAAAGTTGTAACACTTCTAAAATATGCACCTAAAAAAGTCAGAATAAGGAAAACTTCCAAGGTTATGCAAAAAGAGCCCAAGGGTTGTACCAACCAAACAAGATAAAGAAGGCCAAATCAAATGTAGTGGGAAGCTTTATATCTACAGGGAGGAACAACGAGACTCCAAGGTACATCTATTGCAAGGAACCGTGACATTTCAAGAGGTAGTACCCGAAGCTTTCGCAGGCAAAGCCAAGATGCTAGGGGAAAGGTTGCTGGAATAAACCTAAAGGAGGTCAATAGTAATGATAAATATCCCACAATGGAATCCGATATGGAAAGAGTCAAAGTACATGCCACTCTCAATAAGAAGGGTCCAAATCACCAATTCTCAATAATTCAAACACCAACTGATTATCAAGGTAAACCCTTTTGAATTTTAATCGACTGCAGAAGTACCCACTCTTTCATATCACCAAAATGTGCAAAAATGCTAGGCATAAACACTATTCTTGCACCTAGAATGCTTGTGGAGTTAGCATACGGCAAAGAAGTTCTATCAACACAACAAACTAGCAAGGTAGAATTTAGCTTGGGTGGTAATTCTTCCAAAATGAACTTCCGAATTATGAACCTCGAGGCTTATGAGTATTTGCTAGGAATGGATTGGCTAATTCCAAATAATGCCTATATCCATTGCAGAAAGGGCCAAATCACATTCCAAAACTCAAAGGGAGAACAAGTAACCACTCAAGGAGAAGCAGGAAACCCTAAGGTTAAGTTGGCTAAAGCCTCCCGAATAGTAAAGGGACTGAAGAAAGGATTGCCTGTTTATCTAATTAAACTCAACAAGGCTGAGCAGGATAGTGAAGCCTTGGCTTAGCAGGATAGTGAAGCCAAGGATAGTAAAGAAAATATTGTTTTGCATGATGATGGGAGAACACATGATTTTATTTCTGCAAAATTGGTCAAAGAATTGAATCTACGTACTGTTCCAACTCATTATCGTATAAAAGCTGCATTCTTAGGCACTAGATACAATGGTACACAAGAAGATCGTGATTTAGAAATTAAAATCGGTGATTATGTTGAGTGCATAAATTTCTTGGTTGTGCCTTTGCAAGCTAGTAACATTATCTTAGGAATACCTTGGCATCATAAATACAATCCCGATATAGGTTATTCCACACATTCAATGAAAATTCATTCTAACAGAAAACAAATCACATTACATGATACACACACTTTAGATAATTTTCCATTGCTTAGTCACACATAGGCTAAACGTGCATTAAGAAAAGGTAGCAAATCATATTTAGTATGGGTGAATGAAATTGAAGCTAAGAAAAATCAGATGCATCCTAGGCATGCATAATTTCTTTCACAATTTAAAGATTGTTTTACTGTTGACTTACCACCTGGTTTACCACCTACACATCCTAAAAATCATAAAATAGATTTAATTCCTAGTTCTCAACCACCATGTAAAGCACCTTATAGACACAATCAAATTGAACAGAAAGAAATCCAAGCCCAAGTTGAAGAATTGTTAACTCAAGGACTCATTAGGCCCAATAGTTCTCCTTTTGGTGCACATGTCCTGTTAGTTAAGAAGAAAAATAATACCTATAGGATGTGCATTGACTATCATGCCCTAAACAAGATCACTGTCAAGAATTGATATCCGATCCCTAGGGTAGACGACCTCATGGATAAACTACAAGGAGCCACAATATTTAATAAGATAGATCTCAAAACTAGATATCATCAAGTACGATTGGATACACTTGATATTTTCAAAACTGCATTTAGAACTCAATTTGGTCATTATGAATTCCTTGTTATGCCTTTTGGTTTAACTAATGCACCAGCAACATTCAGTTGTATGATAAATCGCATATTTTTGAAGCATCAGTATTGTGTAATTGTTTTCTTTGATGATATATTGGTTTTCAGTAAGAATGAGAATGACCATTATGAACATTTATCTTTGGTTTTCAAATTTTTGAAAGAGAATCAATTATATGCCAACCCTGAAAAGAGTGAATTTTTCCAAATCCACATTGAATACTTAGGACATATTGTTTCTTCTGATGGTATTCAAGTTGATTCTAAAAAGATAGAAGCAATTTTGAATTGGCCAATTCCTAGAAATGTGCATGAATTACGTTCTTTCTTAGGTCTTGCTAGCTTTTACAGATTATTTGTGAGAAATTTTTCATTGCATGCATTACCTTTAACGAAATTATTAAAGAAAGGTATTGTACATCACTAGTCTGATAATCAGCAAAAGTCTTTTGATTTATTGAAACATGCTTTAGCACATGCACCTGTTTTGCAACTACCTGACTTTAATTGACCATTCTTTCTAGTAGTCACTGATGCTAGCGGATCTGGAATAGGAGCTATCCTTATGCAAGATTCACATCCTATAACCTACTCTAGCTACAAACTTAAACCATCTGAACTCAAGTATTCTACCTATGATAAGGAATTGCTAGATGTAGTACAAGCTTTACATCAATCGAAACACTATTTAATGGGATCTGAATTCATGATCAAAACTTACCAACAAAGTATCAAACATCTCCTTAGCCAGCCACAAATATCTGACCGTCATATTAAATGGGATGCGTTTATTCAAAGTTTTCATCCACTTATCCAATATCAACATGGAAAAGAGAATGTTGTTGCCGATGCCTTAAGTAGAAGACCAAGTATCCACAACATCTCCGTCATATCTTTTAATTCCCTTATCCCTATGAAAGATACCTATGACCAAGTCCCCAGTTTTCAAGCTAATTGGAATAAATTAGTTGCTAATAACTGGATTCCAATAGATTCATTGTCTTATTCTGAAGGATTTTTGTTTTATGAGAAAAGATTGTGTGTAAATGTTCCATTTAGATAATTTGTGTTGCACGAAAGTCCCCCATATCAAGGCCATAGAGGTATTATTTCTAATTTACATACATTGGTTGAAGATTTTTACTGGTCACAAATGGAATCTGATGTTTCTAACTTTGTATCTATGTGTTTAATTTGCCAAAAAACCTCACAGAATCCACCGTGAATATGCCTCCTGGCATCAATTCCAACTCTCCATTAATGTGAAAACACCTCATTTCCTTGGGTTTCATGTAGAACTTGTGTATGCACTCATATTTGAGCTTGCCAACAAAGGAGACCTCTAGCCCAAACAAGTGCCAGGATCACAATGAGATTGAGCCCCTTTCAAGGTTGAGAATTCCTTCATCAATGGAAGCTTCCATGGCTAGTGAGACTCCAACATGTCCATGTAGCCTTGGACTTCTATCCAACTCTATAATACATAACAACTCAAACCAACATAGTAATGAAGTTTTACTTTCATTGGGCTCACTAAACTTGATTATGCACTAATGGCATATAAGAAACCAAAGATACATAGAGGGACTCCAATTGAATCTTACATAGGCTTTGAAATGTCATTGCATTGTCCAAATCATAAGAATATGTAATAGATACCACATATGCATTGAATAAAGAGGGATGAACCAGTCAAGTTGCTAGATGACATCTGATTTGATGATTATAACTAGTTTTGAAAATGCTATACTTGATTGAAGCACATAGGATGCTAAATTATATATTCAATGTGGATTATAGCCATCACAATCCTATGCTAAATGTACCACATTTGAGTGAGATAGCATATGGAATCTTGGACTATTTTATTACAATACAATGCTCAATAGAAAGGTGCCCCTAAACTCCGTAACAAAGGGATAGGAAGGCTTGTGTAATGACAACACTGTTGAATGGCATTGGTCTCACTTTGATTTGGTAAATCTAAAAGCAAGAAGTGATCAACCCAAGAAACCAATAGGTATAGATCAACCATTTGATCCTTCCACCAAATGAATCAATGCATTGATAATTGATAATTGAACATGTACTTTGTGAAGGGCATATGTGAACAAGGAAACTAATTATTATCAGTGGATTGTGAAATCTACAAGACAATCCTCGTTTCTCATGATTGAATAAGCAATCAATATAGCATGATTAAGATGCCACAATTGTTACAAATTTTTCTCTCATTGTTAACCGTTAGATGAACAAGGTGAAAAATCTGAAAAAGCTAAAGCAGAAGACAAAGGCCAAGGCAAAAGTGAAACGGAAGACGAAGGCACGCCAAGAAAAATATGGAAGCACAAGAAATGCAAAAAAGTCCTAAATAAAGGAAAAGGGCGCACAAGAAAACGCGCAAATCAATACTTTTGTAAAAGAGCGCAAGCGCATCATGGTTTAATTTAAAGAGCATCGGGCTCTCACTCGTGCAATTTGTAAAGGTAGATAGGCGGTAGGAAGGAAGCTAGGAAGATAGAAGGGCAATGGGAAAAAGGGCCTAGGCCATGGTCAGCCATGTAAAAAAGGGGATAAGGGGATGATTGCCCAAAATGGATTTAGGGTTTTGTATATAAAGTTGAAAAGTGAATGAGAAGCTCATTCTAGTGTGTAGCCAAAAATAGCTCTCCTCTTCTTCTTCTTCTTCTTCTTCTTGCTTGCTTGAGCTTGTGCTTGAGAGAGGGAGTGTGAGAGTGTGAGGGAGTGAGTGTGTGAGGGTGAGGGACCGTGGGGTGGAGAAGCTCTCCATCTTCTCCTCTCTTCTTCTCTTCTCTTCTCTTCTCTTATCTTGCTCGCGGTGATGGAGCTTGAAGCTTGGAGCGGGAGGATCGAGCTTGCTTGAAGCTTGCACTTGGATCGTGGAGGTACCGGAGTGTGCAGGAGAGGAGGCAACTCGATCGGCATGAAGGTAAGATCACTACACCCGGTAGGCATGAGAGCGCGTAGACTATGTGAGAGGTAGCCATTAGCATTCGGCTTGAAACGCTTGAAGCAATAAGTGGTCCGTGGGTCTTGGCAGTTGAGTGAAAGCTCCCACATTTTGGTTCCGTTGCCCGAACCAACGGATTCAAGCCTTGAGCGCTTGCACGCTCCAAATTAAGCATCGAAGTAAGGGTTTTCCTCAAACCAGTGCTTGAGATAGGTAGGAAGGGAGGGGGTTGAAGATGGTATTCGACTCGGCCCATGCTCCCTTCCTACCTATCTCGGTCCACTCGGCCCTTCTGACTCGGCCCCGGCCCACTTGGCCCTCGGACATCTAGGTTCGGACTTGCCGAATTTGGAATTCGAACAGTTACATACGGCCCCTTCTACTCGGCCCTCGAACGGGCCGAATTGTGCACTTGGCCCTTGCAATTCAGACCAGTTGGACCGAGTGTGGATTTTCATCAAATTCTCAGAAAATTGACCTGACCTAGTCAGAACTCAGCAACGTAAACTGTCAAAAGCCATTAGGATGCTCAGAACTTGATTCTGATACACGGAATAGGCAAAATCGTAGGGTGCAGCTGCTTAGCAGCTAGAAGTAAGCAGTTGCGAGACCAGGGAATTAGACACAAACCGTTGAGTGGAAAAGCGTGATTCTTTGAACCCCGAAATTGACCCCACATGCTACATAGAGCGAAAGGCACATCACAAATCCATCACTGGGCTAAAACTTAGAGTAAGTAGTTCAAGATTTGGCTGAACGGTCCTCCAAACTGCGCATGGTGTTTATTATAACGGCCCTGCGGGCCGGGGAGGGGACTGCCCCCCGGACTCCCACAGAGGGGGCTCCGCCCCCCTCCGCACCTCCCCCAAGTAGGTTGGAGAGAAAACACGTGCCGTAATAGGTCTTCCAAATTCGACCCTAACGTAGTAAGGGCTCTACATGAACATGGATTTTCACTGACGAAAGAGCAACCAAAAGCCCATGCCCAGACCGAGAGAAACAAAGACCCTAGAACCTCGATGGGCCAATCTAGCCAGCAAGGGAAAAAAGGCCACACTACAAAAACACATACGTGTCGCATTCAGACTGCATCTAGTCAAAGCGGAAAGCAACAACATCAAGCTACAATAGTAAGAATGACTAGATATGACAGTCCTGACAATAGATGCTCCTTGAATAGCACTACACAGACGAGCCAAGACATCAATGGAGAATCCACATCTGATCGTGCAGTTGGGGACTCAAGGACATTTGTCAGAAGGCATTTGTCAGAAGGCTTAAATTTACAAGCCAAGACCCGGAAGATGAAGACATAGTACCACTTGCTTATCTTAGGGTCAAACTCACCGCGAAAAGAGAGCATACTATCGATGCTCTGATTGATGAAGGAGCAAATTTTAATGTCTTGACCTATGAGGCATGGACTCTACTAGGCCAACCAGAGCTGACACTGACTAATGCAACTCTTAGCCCTTATGGGGGACCTCCACAAGCACTCATAGGGAAGTGCAATATCCTTGCAACAATCGAAATTGAGAGCTTGCCTATCCTATTTCACGTTCCTCCAAATAGTGCTAAATATGGTACGGAAATCCTCCTCGGAAGACCCTTCAAAAGGGCGACCAAATGTGAGGCTGACTATGTAGCTCAGAGGATACACCTGACACTATCGGGTGTGAGGATATTCACAACCTTTAGCAAGGGTGACCTCATCGAACCTCAGGGGGAAAGGCAAGGAAGGCGCTGATGTAATAGCCAAGCCTAGTAATGAGAACAAGGAGTTGTGGGAGGAGTTGATGCAAGCGCAGGTTGAACAGAGAGAACCAATGAGTGAGGACATACTTGAAACAAAAAGGTCAGGAGACAAGGCCAAGGATAGAATTGGGACTTACAGATATCGTAGAAGACCACGAAAGAAGCCCAAGCCTTATAGATGAAGGCATCGATGGAGGGTCAGCACAACGCCACAATGGATACCCAAAGCGTTGCTACGTACTCAAGGGTATTACGCAGGTAACCGATGGATTTGGGTACCAAAATCTCCTGCTAAACCATCTCTCTCAGCTGAAGGCAAGATTACATTAAAAGCAACGAAGCACAGGAGGAAATCTAAGAGAAACTCTAGGTCTCGAGGCAAGAAACCAGACATGATTGTTCAAAAGAAAGAGCCTCAGCCTAGCATGCTAAATAGACAGATGTCATATGTAGCCATTGAGCGTGCACAAAAACCATTAGTGCCCAAAGAGCCTTTGATTTCCCAAGGGGATAACAAGCATCATATGCACAACATTGCTCATGGCAAGGCTACTCGCTCAACAAAGCAAATGGCACAATCGTCTAATATCCTCAAGCAAATCATTCAGCTAGTGCCACATCCACCTATGAGTCCTAGATCTCCTACGCCCTCTTTTCCCAAACAGACATAGGAAGCACTATAGCAGTTGTCAAGGGCGGCTACTCAATTCCAATCTCTATCTCCATCTAAGCTTCCAAATGTCCAAGAGGTGGGACATGACGCCATCTGTAGTTCTCGACCCAAGGATATGCCTGAGCAACCTAATGTGACTAGATCAAGTCATGCTCGATCTACACAGATGAGTGCTCAAAGGGCAACAAAAGACATGACCACTTTCGATCACCCTAGGGACCTGACACCGCAATCTACCAAGGGTAGCCAGCCCACTAAACTAGCTGCTACTACTTCCAATCAAGGATCACAGCAGTCACAGCCCTTGGTCGTGACAATGCCCCTTGTGGAACATGTCCTTAGTAGTTTACCTGTGGAGGAGGTGTCGCAACCAACTTCCTCGACAACTCCAGCACTTTTAAAGTGCCTAAAGCCTAGGCTAGAAGAGTTGAACACAAGGGAGTTGGCTGAAGAGCTAGATTCTTTGAAAAGGGAGGCAGTTGTGCTCTCACAACCTAGCGAGGCTATTCAGCAGGCCACTGCCATGTCCCATAAGGACACATTAGGGAAAGAGAATGCTAAGGCCCAACCAAGCACATCAACGGTTGACCTAGTCCAAGGTCCTGAGTCGTTGAGAGATGCACCTTCATTGACCAGGAAAAAGAGAAGAAAACAACGAAGACAACAGCAATCACAGGTGGTTGTGGATCCCAAGAATATTGACACCAAGAGCACTGGAGAGCTGAGGAATAAAGCATCGAGTCCATCCACCAATGACCCCATTGATGCCTCTCCTAATAGCAGTGAAACCTCAGACACATCCGTGTGCTCTGAAAAATCAAAGCAGTCGTTACCATCAATGGCTGCTTGCAACGCTCTATCCACTGACAATAGAACTCGCATTGACAAATCAAGAGTGGATACAACGCTGTTACAACAGGGTGACAAATTCATACCAGTCACATCCAAGGAGAACCATGATGCAATAATGAAGCCTCAAGAGAAACATGGAAAACCCAAGAGCATAAGCAATCCTAGCGTTGACCAATCTTGCTCATCTAGGCCTGAGCCCCCAGCTATGCTAAAGCCTAGGCAAACTCCTAGAACCTTGCACGAGATAGCAATCGAGCAAGCCCTCGTTGAACATAGAAGTATCGCAGAATGCTTAACTGAGCTGGATGCTAAGCTCAAGGTGTTCGCACGTATCTATGTCCTTGCGGACATGGGCGCATTCCCTAAGGAGCAGCTTGGAGAATACTTGCTATTTTCCCTATCCTGGGAAGAGCAAGAACATCTTAATGAGCACTATGATAGACTCCTGCATGAACGCATGCGACTCATCTCTGACGAGGAAGCCGATGAACTACACTTAACTATAACATTCAATAATGTGCTCTACCAACCAAATCTCTTAGAGATAGAGCAACTAAAGCGACAATCGAAGGGTCAAAGTCAATTTGAGAAACGTTGGTTTGAAAATCGTATTGCAATGGCCGAACTAGGAGCCCAAATCATGACAGTCTCAGAAGAGCGATTGGCCAAATGGCGGTCTCAAAGAGACCCAACCTATGTGGCACCAACTTCCTTTCGAGTGCTAACTGCCATTCGGGGTACGAACTTAGCTAGAACTAGGCAAGAGAACTCTTTGGTTGATAAATTTCTCACTGAGGAGGAGCTACATGTTGCCAGTATACTCGAACAAGGTTCCATGCTACTCGATGTCGCAAAATATTTATTGGTATTGAGTAAGCTACCACGAGTACTGGATGCGTGTGCCATGCTCCAGTACAATCCGGAGTTCTATAGCTGGTTTTTATCCTCATAAAGCGACTTGGATCCATGGATATGTATATAAATAAACAATAACTTTTGTCACCCTGTATAGACATTGTCAACACACACAGGCAATAATAGTCAAGCGCAGACAAAAGAGTTGGGGCCAATAGGCTAGGCTCGTCCGGTCCCCCTCTCACATGACCATTTCCACCTCCGGGCAAAGGATGTGCACCCCACATTGCCACCGTGGAAAGCCCTGACCAACATCTCTGATGATGCAAGCAGGGTGCAGTCCCTTTCTATACACCTTTCTCTTTCCAGTCCATCCTTCCAAGGATGAGCCCTGCCTAAATCTAGGACCACCAGCCGATGTAACTCGGCGTGAGCCAAGATCTACTAATGGCAGGAGGCTAAGTCAACATCATCACGAGGGCCACCCCGCTACAACGAGCATAGCATGTCCCACTCCGTCTCTTCTAGTCATGTGCGTTTGATGACCTACACTATGATTCAGCCCGTGTGAACAGTCTTATTCTGTATCAAGGCCTAACACAGTTTGCATATTGCAGGTCCCCTACCAGAAAAACATGGAAAACCTAGGGCAGCTGGCTTGCAGAGACGCTCTCCACGAACGGCGGGAACATGCAGCACATGCCCCTCCACCGGTGCGCTATGTGCCCACCCTCAAAAGGTATGCGAAGAAACGGGGCCCTAAGCAACACCGTCTCGGACGAAGGTCGAAGAATCTCGGGCCAGGAAAGTCGAAGCTCAAAGAAGCATGCAAGATGTGGCAACACCAGTTGCACAAACCCCCAATGTACGCTCAAGCACCAGATGCTCAAGGGCAAAAAAGGCATCCCGGGACACGGAAGAGTTCAATGAATTATTTAAAGGCATTTTGGAAACGGTGGCGGCCCGAGACTACACCATTCATGTCCCGGCTGACATGTGCCCTGCCCGACCTCACGGGAGTCCCGCACCAGCACCACCCTAGTCTCCTAACCAATTGGACTCACCCCGCCTAGTACAAATCGACTAAGCCCCTATGATGTACAAGTAGCTTGACAAGTTATCAGGACATAACTTTTTGTCTTTTGATGGGTAAAAGGGCAACTCCCCACTTGTACAACTTCTTCTGCCTATCGCTAATGTATGCCACGTCTTTGACAAGCAATCGCATGGGCATTGCAATTAACATCATAGCATTTCAAAAAGTCATGTCTTAACATAACTGCATTTGTTGAATTACTTAACGAGATCAAGCATGTGCTCTCACGAAGTGACAAGTGGATGCAGGGTAACACAGGTCTTCGTGCAAACATGTTCAATGCCTGGGTCACTGCAAAACTAGCAACCATGCACGAACCTCAAAACCAGCAACCGTGCAAACATGTTCAATGCCTGGGTCACCCCAAAACCAGCAACCATGCACAAACCGCAACAAAGCCATGCTGCTGAATGCAAACAATCACCCTTTCGAGTGCCCACATCGCATGAACCAACGCAAAGTCATGGGCTACACTCTCTTCTTGGGCCAAGCTCTACAGTGAGCTCACGACGGGTGTCACTGCAATCGCACCAATATCGCAACAACGGCTCCCCTAACAACGAGGCTAGGGCACAATCATCACTGTAATATCCATTTCCTGAGCCTTCGAAGCTTGACATTTTCCAACCCATTGAAAGGTTGATAGCCTCAACATATTGCAATGGTTGTACTCAAGCAAGTCCAAAAAAAAAAAGAGGAGAAAAGAGAAGAGAAAGAAAGAAAGAAAGAAAAACGCACAAGAAAAAGAAACAAAAAAGAAAACAAAAAAGAAAAAAAAGAAAAGAAAAGAAACGAACGAAAAGATAAGAAGCACCCACGATCACAGCACATCACCTAGGGGTCCTCAAATTAGGTACGTCTAGTGACCTTGGTCGACTGGCTCCATCCCTAGTCCCCTAGCCCTTTAGCATCACCCACAATTGTTCAGGGCACATTGAGGGCAGGACATACCTAGGGAGCTTGTCTCGCCTATGGTTAGACCTGTCACCTTGACCCACTTGCACAATTCCCTCTTGCACTCTGCCTTAATACCATTGCAATCAATTGTGGTAAGCATTACACGATTGGCCATGAAAAGTACATCGTCCTCATCAAGCAAGTCCGATAGCTTCCAGCTACCGAAAGTGCGGTGTCCCTGTATTCAATTATGCTATGTTGTGCAGTCACAATGCAAATGATGTCTCATATACCTTCATGTGTACTTCTTCTCAACATGGACAACTTTGCTTCATCCACACATTGTTACGAGAAACTAGCCCGCAGTCTTCTAACTACGTAATATCTAAGTATGCACAAGCACTCACATAATATCTGCACCGAAGTATATACATAGTTTGGGTCCTCAAGTACAGGACAATACTCTCAGCTTGCTTAGAGTTCGTCGACCTGTTTCCCAAACTAATTGCACTATGTCTTGTGCACAATAGAGAAGACTAGCACTACCCCTAGGGAGAGACCACCTATGAGAGGTTTTCAATTGCAGGTATTGAAGACTCCAACAATAGTGTCATTCGCTCTTCATCGATACCCAACTCTGAATTCTTATCTGTTATCGTTCTGCAGGCCCGCCGAGAATCGTCATGTGCCGAATCCCCAACAAAGAACAGCCCTACCACCAACTTTAACAACCCTACCACTAGCCACCTAGGCCACCAACGTGCCCCCAATGACCTTCCTCCACACCACCACCAACACTCCTCCACGGCAGCCACCAATGTCCCTACCACCCACATCTTCGGTGTATGCTAAAGCCTGCTACCTACGACGGTGAGTGCCATGGGACTGGCACTCATCTAGGAGGGGGGTAATGTTAACCGTTAGACGAACAAGGTGAAAAATCTGAAAAAGCTAAAGCAGAAGACAAAGGCCAAGGCAAAAGTGAAACGGAAGATGAAGGTGTGCCAAGAAAAATATGGAAGCACAAGAAATGCAGAAAAGTCCTAAATAAAGGAAAAGGGCGCACAAGAAAACGCGCGAATCAATACTTTTGTAAAAGAGCGCAAGCGCATCATGGTTTAATTTAAAGAGCGTCGGGTTCTCACCCGTGCAATTTGTAAAGGTAGATGGGCGGTAGGAAGGAAGCTAGGAAGATAGAAGGGCAATGGGAAAAAGGGCCTAGGCCACGGTCGGGCCATGTAAAAAAGGGGATAAGGGGATGACCAGCCAAAAGGGATTTAGGGTTTTGTATATAAAGTTGAAAAGTGAATGAGAAGCTCATTCTAGTGTGTGGCCAAAAGTAGCTCTCCTCTTCTTCGTCTTCTTCTTGTTCTTGCTTGCTTGAGCTTTTGCTTGAGAGAGGGAGTGTGAGAGTGTGAGGGAGTGAGTGTGTGAGGGTGAGGGACCGTGGGGTGGAGATGCTCTCCATCTTCTCCTCTCTTCTTTTCTTCTCTTCTCTTCTCTTATCTTGCTCACGGTGATGGAGCTTGGAGCTTGGAGCGGGAGGATCTGAAGCTTGCACTTGGATCGTGGAGATACCGGAGTGTGCAGGAGAGGAGGCAACTCGATCGGCATGAAGGTAAGCTCACTACACCTGGTAGGCATGAGAGCGTGTAGGCTATGTGAGAGGTAGCCATTAGAATTTGGCTTGAAACGCTTGAAGCAATAAGCGGTCCATGGGTCTTGGCGGTTGAGTGAAAGCTCCCACACTCATACACCAGATAGAAGGAGAAGAATATTGAGGGCACAACAAGACAACCTACACAAACAAAATTGGGTCCTCTTTAATCTTAAACATCTAAAATTATGCCCCTCACCCAAAATATAACTTTTTGTTCTTGTATGGGCAATGATATTCACCATGCATCACATGAATAGGATGTGGCTAGTTGTATGGTATAGGCCATTATGGTTTCCAAATTCATGTATGAAATCTTCTTGAATAAGGGTATACAAGAAGCCATCTACACATACATGGTTTCAAGCTCTTACCTATTGCATGTAAAAGGTGGCTTTGAAGCAACCCTCAATAGAGTGGCTAGTCAATGTTAGAAAAGTAAGCATCCACCACGTCTTCGATGAAGCAATATGCCAAGTGCTATGTGGCATTTCCATAGGAGATGCATATTGCATGCCCTTGTTTAAACTTTTTATAGCCTCGTTTGTATGAGATACCCTATAGTAACATATCATTCATATTGGAAAATGAAAAGGGTTGTTACTAGGGTAAAAATAAATGGATCTCCCCTTCTTTTGGGATGTAGCACACTAGAAAAACTAGGGTGGTGCATAGGAATCTAGAAGGTCGAGGGGACAAAAAGGCATACAATGATGACCACACTCAAGAGACTAGTCCATGTTTAAGTTTTTCTAATCCAATTTGCATGAGGCCCTTTTGGATTCTATATTTCTCTTAATGACTTTTGAGGCTATTTGATGTATGGGATGCACTACTATTTCTTGACAACTTTTTCAAGTCTATGAAAGTTTTTGGTATTTTTTGGTTTTACTTCATTGTATACACTAATAAGGAACCCTCCTTCACATAAAATTTGAAGCATTTTACCACGAAGATAGAATGCGACGTGGAAAGCCAAGAATGAAGATGGGATTTGATGTGGAAAGCCAAGATGCTCTTATAGTAACAAAACATGCTTCTATGCAAGATTTTTAGTGGTTTGGATGGATATGGTGATACATTTTCTTTATGCATTTACTAAGGCCTACCTTTGCTTTCATATTGACATGGTTGGGCAATTTTTTAACTTTACGAAAACTCTTCTAGATTTAGAGGATAATATTATGTTGTTAAGCTAGGGTATACCTTATAGTAGCCAAAAGCTTTTATAATTTACCATGACATGTATATTTTTTCTCCAAAAATTCTCGGTCTCACACTACTTTTTTTTCAAGTGGTATTAAAATTACTCAAGGATTGCAATGATTTCCAAAATGCACAAATTGACCAAGAACCAAAGTCATGAACTCTAATAGCATGATTCATCTCAACGATGTGATGTATCTACCCCAAGCTAGACTAGAAGAGGCAAGGTTTAGAAGTTGCTTGGATACCTCTCCACCACAAGAGTATTGTTGAGACCTAATTTGGATGCACAAAATTAGTTGGTCGATGATAGTCTCCAAGTCTACCTGATAGTGAAACATTAAGGTCTCATCCCAAAAGATCTACCTAAGGATTCCTAAACTATTAAGGTCTTCTAAACAACACCTAAGAAGAGTCACTTCATAACTAATCAAAGATGAGATTGGGCTAATACCACACTTGATTCAAAGAGAGTGGAGCTATCTTTTGGACTTTCATGGCCATTATAACTTGGTCAATTGCAATCTAGTCTACTAAAATAGTTTTAAAAGCCAAATAACTAATCTATCAAATTTGTAATGAGCGGGATACGTAGGAACTAGGGGTTAGACATCCAATCATTATGATTGGGGTATATAGGTGTAGCGATGGGTGCTTGCCCTTTGCAATGTACATGTGTGTGGGTATGATCAATATAATGAATACACTGACAGTTAGACACATGTGCCTTTACCCTCAACAACCTCCCACTTAAAGAAAAATGTGTCCCTAGTAAGGAGAGAACAAGAAAAAAGTGACAAAGTACAAATGTACATAAAGTACAACAGGATGGGGAAATAAGCATCTCATCCAACACCCATCATCTTCATAAGGAATGAAAAATGTTCTACTAAGAAACTTTTAGTGAGTAGATCTACAAGATTCTCATCAGTCAAGATCTTGACAAGCTCAATAAACTTGTCCTCTACCACCTCCCTGATGAAGTGATAGCGCTCCTCAATGTGCTTTGTCTTCGCATGGAAGACTGGATTCTTGGCCAATTAAATAACATTCAGAGAATCCAAATGTAGGCACCACACCAGAAATACCAAGGTCTACGACTAGACGGCCTAACCAAAGAGCTTCCTTGGAAGCCTCAGTGGATACAACATACCATGCCTCTATAGTGGATAGGGCCGTGCATTTCTATACCCTAGACATCTAACAAATAGTACCTCCAAAAAATGTGAAGATATAACCAAATGTGGATTTCCTACTATCTTCACCTTTGTTATATCTACATAATCAGAGTTAGTGTACCCCATGACTCTTGTATCTTGGCCACCATAACATACGCGCACATATCTATAGTGCCCTTAAGGTATCTCATGATACCCTTCACGATATCCCAATGCCGCTTGCCAAGTATAGCTACATAGCATGCCACAACTCCCACTGCAAATGCTATGTCAAGATGAGTGGCTATCATGGCATACATCAAACTACCCACTACAGATACATAAGGGATCTTAGCCTAACTCGACCTTCTACTCAAGACTGCAAACAATTGGCCTAACTAACCTTCACATGAGTAGGTAAAGGATACCCAATAAGCTTGGCATCCTATATATGAAACCACTCAAGGACCTTCTTGATGTACTCCTTCTATGAGAGGTGTATTTAGGTGTCAAAATTGAAGTGAAAAGTGAAGCATTTGCAGTAAAAAATCAAGAGACACCGGAGTTTTCCAAGCAAAAGCAGGTGGCCTGGAACATAATGGAAGTGTTCATTCATCAATGGAGTTCATTAGATGGCCCATTTAAAGAGGTGGAACCTTCCTGTTAGAAAGCACCTACCTAATCTAGAAGCTGAAAATAGCATCTAGAAGGCCAAGTCAATAGAAAACAATGCTAAGAACGTGGCCGTGTTTTCATATCTCAAATCTGAGTTCATTTTGGCCTTTGATTTTAGCCGAACCACTTACCAGCAGTGTGAACATAAAGGGTTGAATCAATTTTTTGGTTGATTAAGCTTAAGAGAGTTAAGAAACTTCAAAATCTCATGATTTGGGAGGGTGAGGCACTTTTTTTCTGCATCACTACAATCCCATGAGATGTGATTTTTCAACTAACAAAGATGCAAGGAGCAGCCTTGGCCATGATATGCTGAAATTTTTAAATCCAAATTGCAACAAAAATCATGCAAAATGATGCATTCTACTGAAAGCTCAATTTTTAGTCGTTCTCTCTCCTCTTTCTATCTCGTTATAATTGTTGTTCATGTGGGCTGAGAGGATGAGGAGAAATGGATCCCAGAATGTGGTACAATGTGAGAAATAGAATGAGGGGGCATGAAGGTGGCCCTTAATGGTTATGTAGAGCATCAACAAGCTGCTTATGCCTCCCCCAAATCATAAAGAATTAAGTGGTTTAATGGAATTATTGTGTTAAGTTTCAATTTTAAAGGAAATTCGATTCTATTATTTTTTTCATTGTGAAATTGGGATGCATATGGGCTAAAATTCGATATAAGAGTGATACCTGTTTTGTTTAAGGGCCAAAATTCTAAAATTTCAAAATTTTTAGTTGCTATAATGTAAAAAATAATTATCTAATCCATGCAAAACCTGTAAAATTGAGAAATATGATGATAATTGATCAAATTGGTGAAATTAATAGTTCACATGGGAGGAAATTATGCATGCTACTTAGCATGATTGTGTTTCTTCATTTATGATAAAAATTTATAGAATTATTAGTAATTATATCAATAATAATTAAGAAAAATAATGGAAAATTAGAAAGTGCTTTTAAAGTTTTAGATTTTAAGCCTTAAAAAATAGAAAAATTTAAGAGAACATTAATGAATGTATAGTGAGTAGTAAGACATGGGATTTAGCCTTAGCCTACACTTGCTTTTGTGTTAAACTGGCCAAGTAAGGGTAGTTTCTATGAAAAAATGGCAAAAGATAAAAATCGATATATGTAAGACACAGACATAAAATGAATGCTAAAATTCTATAACTTTTCAATGAAGAACCAAATGTTTACACATCATAGTAAGACATTTAGGATTTTATCTAATATTTAAAGGAGTGGAAGCACGTGCGGGTTAGCCTTGTTCCATCTATTCAATGCCGCACCGTGTTAGAAAAACTCATGAAAATAATAGTTTTGCGCATCACCTAGCTAGTTTTTATTAGTAAGAATTGTTTGAGCACCATGTGGCACAATACGTTGCATATGCATAAAAGCATAGTATCAAAGTAAACCTCCTGGATGCATAGCACTTGTTTGCAAAACCATTGACCAACGTTGAGTGAAAGAGGATCCCTAGTCGTAGGTCAGTACATTTTCTTTGGAAAAATATTATGTGAGGGTTCTAAGAAGTATCCTAGAATGCGAAACACCAAGAGAGGATTTGGTTTCAATGTGTTATATGTCTAAGACGAAACATCTCGGGGCCAATTCCTAGGGTATAAGAGAGCCATATGGACCACAACTGTTGGTTGGGGGGTGTCCTTTATATGTGTGATTCAAGGTAAGATAGTCACCTAAGTGTGGAAAACTCCTCTACTTAGAATCGGGGGGTAATTAGTTAGACTATAATCTAAAATTATATTTACAAATGTAACAATTAGATGAATTATTTATAATACCCAAATGCTCCTAGCTATGAGTCCGTGTGGGGTTTTTTGGGTGCTTAGGAGCCTTGACTAGAGTTGTTAGAGCCAATGTTAGGCCCATTTTAGATCCCAATAGGTGGTGTGTTTATTGAAATTCTATAGAATTCTCGTAAGGACCTAAGACTTGGATTTGGAGTGTATGATTCTTCGCTTAGAAGTAGAGAAATATCTATTAAGGCAAGAATAAGAGCATAGGCTATGGATCTCTCAAATTCAATGAGAGCAACATGAAGATTGGCTAATGAAACACGTAAAATTTTTTCACAAATACTCCTTGGACCGTACTAGTCTAGTATCCCTTAAAGTTAGGGGACTTATAGACCTTGAGTAGCATGTACATATTAAATATATCAAATACATAAGCATTCAAGTTATATGCTTGTTGTCCATAGGGCATTATATCAATAATTCTTTTAATGGTTGAGCAAAGAAAGCTCTAATTGATGTGTAAATCCTTCCCAAGCACTATTGCATCATCTTAGTATTTAATCTTTAGGTCATAAGTATCAGAGAAGCATTAATATTCAAGAGTATACTACACCAAATTATGAATGCCCTCTTTGATACCATTTAAAATGTGGAAATGGTGAGTAAGAATGAGAGCACAAGCGGAAGCAAGATGTAAGAGCTATGGAGGTTGAAACAACCAATATGATGAGGCAAAGTTGGAGTTAGTAATGGTGACCATTGATTAAGTGTGTTCCTCGGTGCAATAAATATTTACCATTGACTCATGGGTATTAGATAGCGGCGCCTCCATTCACATGACCAATAAAAAAGGTCTATATAGTTCTATGAAGCCTCTGTAAGAATCTATGATCCCCCTGACGATTGGGAATGATACAAATTGCTCTGTTGAGGATACATGTACTATTTTCTTTGTTTCTACAAATGGTAAACTCAAATGCCTTTCAAATGTATTGTATGTTCTAGAGATTAAGAGAAATATGCTATCAATTGCTTCTATAACAACTGATCTTAGCTATGAGATGAGGTTCACTAAGACAGGTGTAGAAATTATCAACAGTGTCGTCAAAGTCAAAAAAGGAGAGAAAAGAAACAACCTATATGAGCTAAGTGCTCTTACAGCCACTGCTAGTGTGGGCACAGTAAATTTTGGTATAAAAGATTTGGTCACATTGGTTTTGTAGTATTAAAGGAGATGCATAAGCAAGGTATGATTGCTCACCTACCTATATTAACTAAAATGAAGAAACCATGTGAAGCTTGTATGATGGGCAAGCAACAAATAAAGGCACACAAGAAAGCAAGAAAAAATTTAAGGCTTCTCTAGAATTGGTGTATACTGACCTATGTAGTAAATGCCTATACGAGCCTTGAGAGAATCTTCTTATTTTATGTTGATCAATAGCTATAGTAGGAAGATGTGGATGCACTTCCTTCATTATAATTCTTAAGCTTTTGTTAAGTTCAAAGAATGGCTAAAATTTATTGAGAATGAAATGAGGAAAAGTATAAATAAGTTTAGAATAGATGGTGGTGGTGAGTTCAACTCAAAGGAGTTTAAATACTTTTGCAAGAGCAAAGGGATTAAGCATCAACTAATGATGCCTCATATACCTAAGAAGAATGGCATTGTTGAATGCCAAAATACCACCATTACTAAAATGCCAAGGTGCATGCTTAATGGCAAGGGATTACCTAACCAGTTTTAGGAAGAAATTGTAAATACTATAGAGTCTACATTCTCAATTGGATTTACACAAAGGCTCTTAAGGGCAAAACTCCTCATGAGACCTATTCTAGTAAGAAATCATGTGTCTCATATTTTAGAAATTTTGGATTTGAATGTTATGCACATGTTTCAAAGGATAAGAGAAACAAGTTAAATCCAAAAAACACAAAATGTATATTTATGTTTTATATTGATGAGAAAAAGACATAAATTGTATGACCAAGAGGCAAAGAAGATCACAGTGCGCTATGATGTGGTGTCCAAGGTCTAGCCACATATAGTAGAGGAGGAGAATGCAAGTTCTTCCACTTTATTATCCAGCAAAGAAGTAGTCCACTATGAACCTATCGTAAGACTATCCGTACTCTCTAGAAGGAGGAAGCATTATCTTCTTCGAATAATGAGGAAAAAGTTCACCAACTTGCAATCATGCCACCGAAAAATCCATTGCCACAATGGGTGAAGCAGGTCTATGATCATAGTAATCCTATGCCTACCACAATTGTGGAAAAGGAAGATGGACCAAAGAGGTCTCTGAGAATAGAGGAGAAAAGAAAGGCTTCTACTCACATAGTCAATATGGCCTTGATAGCTGGGATTATGAGAGAAATAAAGAAGTTAGCAAACTTGGAAGAAGCACTTGTCGATCTAGTATGGAGAGCAATGGAGAGCAACTATGCAAGTTGAGTATGACATCATAATGAAGAATGATACTTGGGAGATAGTGGATTAGCTAGAAAGAAGGAAGATCATTGGTGCCAAGTGGATCTCCAAGGTACAGTATAAGGCTGATGGCAGCTAGAAAAGTACAAATTTAGATTAGTCGCACTTGGATTTTCATAGGTTGAAGGATTTGATTTTCAAGAATCATTCGCTCCAACTGCTAGAACGACCACTATTCACATAGTACTTGTAGTAATTGCCCATAAGAAGTGGCTAGTTTACCAAAAGGATGTTAACTCAGCATTTTTGAATGGAGACCTCAAGGAGGAGGTTTACATGGCTCAGCCACTAGGGTTTGAGGCCCCCATTCTAAAAAAAAAGTTTGTAAGTTGAAGAAGGCATTGTATGGATTGAAACAAGCCCCTTGCCAACAAGACTGAATGTTTCCTCATAATCAAGTCCGTATTGTTGAGCATATCCCTTAGCAACCAGCCTGGCTTTGTACCTTTCAACACTGCCATCCGACTTGCATTTGATCTTGTAGACCCATTTGCAACCAATGGTCTTTTTCCCTACAAGCAGTGGCACAAGATCCCATGTTGCATTTTCAGCCAAGGCTTAATCCATAGCTATGCACCATTGCTCATTGTGGGAGCTTTGGCTCAACCGCCAAGACCCATGGACCGCTTATTGTTTCAAGCGTTCCGAGCCGAGCACTAATGGCTACCTCTCACATAGTCGACGCGCCATTCCTATCTACGGGTGTAGCGAGCTTACCTCCATGCCGATCGAGTTACCTCCTCTCCCGCGCACTCCGATAGCTCCACGATCCAAGTGCAAGCTTCAAGCAAGCTCCATCCTCAAGCTCCACGCTCCAAGCTCCATCGCCATGAGCAAGACAAGAGAAGAGAAGAGAAGAGAAGAAGAGAGGAGATGGAGAGCTTCTCCTCCCCGGTCCCTCACCCTCACACACTCACTTCCTCACACTCTCACACTCCCTCTCACAAGCACAAGCTCAAGCAAGCAAGCAAGAAGAAGAAGAAGAAGAAGAAGAAGAAGAAGAAGAAGAAGAAGAAGAGGAGGAGACCCACTTTTGGCCACACACAAGAATGAGCTTCTCATTCACTTTTCAACTTTATATACAAAACCCTAAATCCCTTTTGGGCGGTCATCCCCTTGTCCCCTTTTTTACATGGCCAGCCATGGCCTAGACCCCTTTTCCCATTGTAATTCTATCTTCCTAGCTTCCTTTCCACCGCCCGTCTACATTTACAAATTGCATGGGTGAGAGCCTGGTGCTACTTAAATTAAATCATGATGCGCTTGTGCTCTTTTACAAAAGTATTGACTTGCACTTCTCCTTGTGTGCCTTTGTCTTCTGTGTCACTTTGCCTTGGCCTTTGTCTTCTGCTTTAGCTTTTCCAAATTTTCCACCTTGTTCGTCTACCGGTTAACATTATCCCCTGCCTAGATGAGTGCCAGTCCCATGGCATTCACCTTCGTAGGTAGCAGGCTTTGGCATGCACTGAAGATGTGGGTGGAAGGGACATTGGTGGGGGCTGTCGTAGAGAAGTGTTGGTGGTGGTGTGGAGGAAGGTCGTTGGGGGCACGTTGGTGGCCTAGGTGGCTAGTGGTAGGGTTTTTCATTGTTGGGGATTGCACTGATGGCCAGCATGTGTTGGTTTGTTGGGGATTCGGGTTCTTGGCGGGCTTGTAGGACGATAAAGGATAAGAATTCAGAGTTGGGTGCGGATGAAGAGCGAACGATACTTTCGTTGGAGTCTTCAATGCCTGCAATTAAAACCTCTCATAGGTGGTCTCTCCCTAGGGGTAGTGCTAGTCTTCTCTATCGTGCACAAGACAGTGTTCAATTAGTTTGGGAGACAGGTCGAAACTCTAAGTAAGCTGAGAGTATTGTCTTGCACTTGAGGACCCAAAGTGTGTATATATTTCGGTGCAGATATTATGTGAGTGCTCGTGCATACTTAGATATTACGTAGTTAGAAAACCACATGTTGATTTCTCGTAATAATGTGTGGATGAAGCAAAGTTGTCCATGTTGAGAAGAAGTACACATGAAGGTGTATGAGACATCCTTTGCATTGTGACTGCACGATGTAGCATAATTGAACATAGGGACACCGCACTTTCGGTAGCTAGGAGCTATTAGACTTGCTTGACGAGGATGGTGTACTTTTCATGGCCATTCATTCGATGCTTCCCACAATTGATTGCAATGGTATTAAGGCAGAGTGCAAGAGGGAATCGTGTGAATGGGTCAGGGTGACAGGTCTAACCATAGGCGAGACAAGCTCCCTAGGTATGTCCTGCCCTTGATGTGCCTTGAACAATGGTGGGTGATGCTAAAGGGCTAGGGGACTAGGGACGGAGCCAGCCGACCAAGGTCACTGGATGTACCTGATTTGAGGCCCCTAGGTAATGTGCTATGATCGTGGGTACTTCGTATCTTTTCGTTCTTTTCTTTGCTTTTTTCTTTTTCCGTTTTCCTTTTCGTTGCCTTTTCTTGTTCTTTTTTTTGTCTTTCTTTCTTTCTTCTTCTTGTCTCTTTTTTTTTTTACTTGCTTGAGTACAACCATTGCAATATGTTGAGGCTATTAGCCTTTCCATGGGTTGGAAAATGTCAAGCTTTGAAGGCTCAGGAAATGGATATTACAGCGATGATTGTGCCCTAGCCTCATTGTTAGAGAACCAGTTATTGAGATGGGGAGATACACTTGAGATTTTGCAAACCTCTTTGCGATATGCAATGTTGGTACAATTGAGGTAACAACTGCTGTGAGCCAAATATAGAGCTTTACCTAGAAAGAGAGCGTGGCCCATGACTATGCTTTGGGCCATGCGATGTGGGTGGTCGGCAAAGGTGATTTTTACTTCCAGCAGCGTGGCTTTGTCACGGCTCTTTATGGGTTCGGTGGTCTTGCGGTGACTTGGGCATTGAACATTTTTGCACAAAGACCTGCGTCATCCTGCATCCACTTGTTACTTCATGAGAGTACATGCACGGCATATGCCGCAACTATAATAAACCAGTGCAACGCAAGGAGACATCACTTATCTTAATTCCATGGTGTTGGCTTAGATACTTATCAGCTGCGCTTGATTAGCTTTTTCTTTTGCTAAATACGTGAAATATATTAAACACAAATATCAAAAGTTTGTACAATTGGGAAAAATGTCAGCACTTAACCCTTTAAAGACAAAAAGCCATGGCAAGGTAGCATTTGATAAGCCTTTTATACAACATGGGGCTACTCTATTTGTACAAGGCAGGGCGAGTCTAGGTGGTCGGGCGACTGAGGCTATGCTGGTGAGGGGCTTCTGTGAGGCTGGGCAGGGAAAATGTCGACTGCGACCCGGATGGTGTAGTCCCTGGCTACAACTGTTTCTAGAATGCTTTTAAACAATGCATCAAATTCCTGCTTGTCCCCAGCTGTCCTCTCCTCTTTCAAGCACCTGGTGCTTGAGTGTCTGTTGGGGGCCTGCACGACTGGTGTTGCCATGCCCTGTGTGCTCCCTTGAGCTCTCTCCTCTTGGCTTGGGGGGTTTTCAGCCTACGTCCTGGGCGGTGTCGTTTAGGGCCTTGTTTCTTTGCATTACTTTGAAGGGTAGGTACGTAGTGTCCTGGTGGAGGAGCTTGTGCTGCATGCTCCCTTCGATAGCGGATAGCATCCTTGCAAGCCAACTGCATTGGATGCTCCATGTCGGCTACCGTAGGGGGACCTGCAAAATGCGAACCAAGGATTAGGCCTTGAGGCAGGATAAAACTATTCGCATGGAAGGGATTATACAGTGGATTATCAAGCGCATATGATGAGAAGGGGAGAGGTGAGGCATGCAATGTTTGTTGTAGAGGGATGGTCCCCATGATGATGTTCGTTTTTCCTCCAACCATTAGCAGATCTTGGCTTATGCTAAGTTGCATGGAATGGTTGTCATGGAGTGGAGCAGGGCTCATCCTTGAAAGGATAGACCAAAAAAGGGAAAAGGTGTATAGAAAGGGATGGTGCCCCATCTACACCATCAAAGATGTTGGTCAGAGCTTTGTATGGCGATAATGAGGGTTGCATGCCCTCCTCCTGTAGGCGAGAATGGTCACACGACTTCTCAATGTGTAGTGAGAGCAGGACCTGAGGAGCTCAGCTTGTCAAACTCAATTCTTCTCCTTGCGCTTAACTATCATTGCTTGTGTGTGTTGATCTTATCTATATAGGGTCACAAAAGTCATTGTTTATTTATATATATATTTACGAATCCATGTCACTTCACGAGGATAAAAACCAATTGTAGAACTCGGGATTGTACTGGAGTGTGGCACATGCATCCAGTACTCGCGGTAGCCTTCTTAATAACATCAGGTATTTTGCAATGTCAAGCATCATGGTAACTTGTCCGAGTCTACTTGCAACATGTAGCTCCTCCTCAGTGAGAACCTTATCAGCCAGAGAGTTCTCTTGGCTAGTTCCAGCTAAGTCCGTACCCCGAATGGCAGTCAACACTCGAAAGAAAGTTGGTGCCACATAGGTTGGGCCTCTTTGAGACCGCCATTTGGCCAATCGCTCCTCTGAGACTGGGCTCCTAGTTCGGCCATTGCAACGCGGCTTTCAAACCAACATTTTCCAAATTGACTTCGACTCTCTGATTGTCGCTTTAGCTGCTCTATCTCTAGGAGATTTGGTTGGCAAAGCACCTCATTGAATGTTATAGTTAAGCGTAGTTCGTCGGCTTTCTCGTCAAATGTGAGTCACATGCGTTCATGCAGGAGCCTATCATAGTGCTCGTTAAGATGTTCTTGCTCTTGCTAGGATAGGGAAAATGGCAAGTATTCTCCAAGCTGCTCCTTAGGGAATGCGCCCATGTCCGCAAGGACGTAGACATGTGCGAACACCTTGAGCTTAGCATCCAACTCAGTTAAGGATTCTGCGACACTTCTATGTTCAACGAGGGCTTGCTCGGTTGCTATCTCATGCAAGGTTCTAGGAGTTTGCCTAGGCTTTAGCATAGTTGGGGGCTCAGGCCTAGATGAGTAAGATTAGTCAACACTAGGATAGCTTACGCTCTCGAGGTTTGTGCATTTTTCCTAAGGTTTTACTGCTATTTTGTCATGGTTCTCCTCGGATGTGACTGGTATAGATTTGTCACCCTATTTTGACAGTATTGTATCCACTCTTGATTGGTCAATGTGATATCTGTTGTTGGTGGATTGGGTGTTGCAAGCAACCATTGATGGCAAACAGCTGCTTTGATTTTTCAGAGCACACGGATGTGTCTGAGGTTTCACTGCTATTAAGAGAGACATCAATGGGTTCATTGGTGGATGGACTCGATGCTTTATTCCCCAACTCTCCAACACTCTTGGTCTCAATGCTCTTGGGGTCCACAACCACCTGTAGCTGCTGTTGTTTTCGCTGTTTTCTCCTATTTTTCTTGGTCAGTGAAGGTGCATAACTTAATGACTCAGGACCCTGAACCAGGTCAGACGTTGATGTGCTTGGTTGGACCTCAGCTTTTCCCTTCTATGGTGTGTCCTCATGGGACGTAGCTGCGACCTGTTGGATAGCCTTGCTAGGTTGATTGGTCAGATGCACCATCTCCTTGGCCACATCTTTAAGAGATTTCTCCTCAAGCCTAGGCTTTAGGTGCTTTGAAAGTGCTGGAGTTGTCAAGGACACTGGTTGCGGCACCTCCTCCCCAGGTGAACTACTAAGGACACATTCCGCAAGAGGCATTGTCACGGCCAAGGGCTGTGACTGCTATGATCCCTGATTGGAAGTAGTAGCGGCTAGTCCAGTGGGCTGGCTACCCTTGGTGGATTGCAGTGTCAAGTCCCTAGGGCGATTGAAAGTGGTCATGTCTTTTGTTGCCCTTTGAGCATTCACCTGTGTAGATCGAGCATAAGTTAATCTAGTCACATTAGGTTGCACATGCATATCCTTGGGCCGAGAGCTACGGATGGTGTCATGTCCCACCTCTTGGACATTTGGAAGCTTAGATGGAGATAGAGATTGGGATTGAGCAGCCGCCCTTGACGACTACTGTTGTTCTTCCTGTGTCCGTTTGGGAAAAGAGGGTGTAAGAGATCTAGGACTCTTAGGTGGACTTGGCACTGGCTGAATGATTTGCTCGAGGCTATTAGACAATTGTGCCATTTGCTTTGTTGAGCAATCAGCCTTCTCACGAGCAGTGTTGTGCCTCTGGTGCTCATTATCCTCTTGGGAAGTCAAAAACTCCTTGAGCACTAATGGTCTTTGTGCACTCTCAATGGTTATATATGGCATCTGCTTATTAAGCATGCTAGGCTCAGGCTCTTTCTTTCGAACACTCATGTTTGGTTTCTTGCCTCGAAACCTAGAGTTTCTCTTAGATTTCCTCCTATGCCTCATTGCTTTTGATGCAATCTGGCCTTCAGCTGATAGAGGTGGTTTAACAAGGGGTTTTGGTACCCAAATCCATTGGTTACCTATGTAATACCCTTGAGCACGTAGCAACGCTTTGGATATCCATCGCGGTGTTGTGCTGACCCTCCATCGATGCCTTTATCTATAAGGCTTGGGCTTCTTTTAGGGTCTTCTACGATATTTGTAAGTCCAAAGCCCATCCTTGGCATTGTCTCTTGACCTTCTTATTTCAGGCATGGCCTCACTCAATGGTTCTCGTTGTTTGACATGTGCTTGTATCAACTCTTCCAATAAGTCATTGCTCTCGTTAGCGGGCTGGACTGTTATGTCAGCACCTTCCTTGCCTTTCTCTCGAGGTTCGATGAGATCACCCTTGCTGAAGGTTGTGACTATCCTCACACCTGCTAGTGTCATGTGTACCCTCTGTGCTACATAGTCGGCCTCACACTTGGTCGCCCTTTTGAAGGGTCTTTCCAGGAGGATTTCCTTACCATATTTAGCACTATTTGGAAGAACATGAAATAGGATAGGCAAGCTTTCAATTTCAATTGTCGTAAGGATATTGCACTTTCCTATGAGTGCTTGTGAAGGTACCCCGTAAGAGCTAAGAGTTGCATTAGTCGGTGTCAGCTCTAGTTGGCCTAGTAGGGTCCATGCCTCATAGGTCAAGACATTAAATTTTGCTCCTTCATCAATTAGAGCATCGATAGTATGCTCTCTTTTTGCGGTGAGTTTGACCCTAAGATAATCAGATGGTACTATGTCTTCATCTTTTGGGTCTTGGCTTGTAAATTTAAGCCTTCGGACAAATGCCCTTGAGTCTCCAATTGCACGACCAGATGTGGATTCTCCACTGGTGTCTTGGATCGTCAGTTCAGTGCTATTCAAGGAGCATCTATCGTCAGGACTGTCATATCTAGTCATTCTCGCTATTGTAGCTTGATGTTATTGCTTTCCGCTTTGACGAGATGCAGTCCGAATGCAACACGTATGTGTGTTTGCAGTGTGGCCTTTTTGCCCTTGTTGGCTAGATGGGCCCATTGAGGTTCTAGGGTCTCTGTTTGTCTCTATTCGAGTATTGGCTTTTGGTTGCTCTTTTGCAAGTGAGAATCCATGCTTGTGTAGAGCCATTACTACACTAGGGTCTGTTTTGGAGGACCTGTCACAGCGTGCATTTTCTCTCCAACCTACCCGAGGGAGGTGCGGAGGGGGGCAGAGCCCCCTTTGTGGGGGTCCGGGGGGTAGTCCCCCCCGGCCCGTAGGGCCGTTACGGTAAATGCCATACGTAATCTGAAAGACCGTTTATAGCCAAATTTTGAACTACTTGCTCTAAGTTTTAGCCCAGTGATCGATCTATGATATGGTTTCAGCTCTATAAGGTCTCTCAGTTAGTTTCAGGGTCTATAGGTTAAAATTTGAAAAAATCTAAATTCGGCCCAACAGGTCCGAATTGCAGGGGCCGAGTGCCACATTCGGCCCGTCCGAGGGCTGAGGGCCGAATGAGAAAGGGCAGAATGTAACTGGTCAGAATGTCAAATTCGGCCAGTCCGAGTCAGGTTGTCCGCGGGCCAAGTGGGTTGAGGGCCGAGTCAGGTGCGCCGAGTCCAATGGGCTGAGGCCGAATTTCGAAGTTGGTCCGAATGATCAATTCGGACAGGCCGAGCGATGGGTGTCCGAGTTGAGTGGGCCGAGTCAAGTGGTCCGAGTAGTAGTGGGCCAAGGGCCAAATGGCCGAGCGGTCCGAGGGCCGATTCTGGGACTCGGCCCAGAATTTCTGTCACTCGGACAAGCCGAGAGCGGCGCGTTTTTTCACCAGACTTCATGAAATTCGCCACGCTGAGCGTTGGAGGCCTTCCCACTGGTCGAGCAGCTCTAGATCCAACCTACTCATGTAGAGGAAGGTGTAGAATTACCTGGGCTGGGAAAATATCTCTTGGAAGGCAAGATCGAAGCGGATCCACTCAATAAAGCTTTCTTTCTCTCTCCTGCTCTCCTAAAACCCTGCAATGCATAATGTGGCCTCTCTTGCCACTCTTGGCCCCTTATCACCCTGTCCAGGCCTGCAGTCACCTCAATCTTGCTTTCCTTACTAACATTTAATCCAAAATTTCATTTCTTGCCCTTCTTTTCCCTGTTTCAGCATGTTATACAACAACAGAAAACCCTATTGTTTGCTCCAATGTTTTGCTCCTATCCTTCCTAAATGCAAGAAAAATTTATAAGAAAAATACCTACACTACTCCATCATGCTTTCACAAGTCCAAAACAACAAAAACCTACTTGCTAAGGAGATCGAATACCTCTTCAAGCTCCCTCGCTTCCTACCTATCTACCTCAAGCACCAGTTCGGGGAAAACCCTACTTCAATGCTTGATTCGAAGCGCGCAAGCGCTTAAGGCTTAAATTCGTTGGTCCCGGCAATGGAACCAAAATGTGGGAGCTTTCGCTCAACCGCTAAGACCCACGGACCGCTTATTGTTTCAAGCATTCCAAGGCGAGCACTAATGGCTACCTCTCACATAGCTGACACACGATTCCTATCTATGTGTGTAGTGAGCTTACCGCCATGCCGATCGAGTTACCTCCTCTCCCGCGTACTCCGGTAGCTCCACGATCCAAGTGCAAGCTTCAAGCAAGCTCCATCCTCAAGCTCCACGCTCCAAGCTCCATCGCCGCGAGCAAGACAAGAGAAGAGAAGAGAAGAGAAGAAGAGAGAATATGGAGAGCTTCTCCTCCCCGGTCCCTCACCCTCACACACTCACTCCCTCACACTCTCACACTCCCTCTCTCAAGCACAAGCTCAAGCAAGCAAGAAGAAGAAGAAGAAGAAGAAGAGGAGACCCACTTTTAGCCACACACAAGAATGAGCTTCTCATTTACTTTTCAACTTTATATACAAAACCCTAAATCCATTTTGGGCGGTCATCCCCTTTTTGCCGGGCCTTTTTTTCCATTGTCATTCTATCTTCCTAGCTTCCTTTTCACCGCCCGTCTACATTTACAAATTGCACGGGTGAGAGCCTTACGCTCCTTAAATTAAATCACGATGCGCTTGCGCTGTTTTACAAAAGTATTAACTTGCACTTTTCCTTGTGCGCCTTTGTCTTCTGTTTCACTTTGCCTTGGCCTTTGTCTTCTGCTTTAGCTTTTCCAAATTTTCCACCTTGTTGGTCTTTCGATTAACACTCATATTTCACTGCTTCCGCATATGTACCTGGTTCTTTAATCTCCATCACCTTTGTCATATAAGCCTAGTGCTTCACAAAGTAACCACTATAAGTCAACCTCTCAACAGGATACCTGACTCTCTGCGAGAGTCTAAGCTGTGGTGCACTGCCCAATTCCCCTCTCTCATGAGGTGGAATGTACCTGTTGTACCTCGTGCCAGGCGTATAGACAGTCGGAATACCAAGCTCACTATCTAAACTACCAGTCGAGTCATAGCCTGAAGTCATGATACTAGGTGTCATCAAACCAGATGCATCCTCAAAGGCTTTTTCCTTTCCTTTGCTGTCCAATACATCATGTCTTCCCCTCAGTGACATAATACCATCAATGGACGGTGTTACATTCCTCCTCAATCTACCTGTCTAGGGAGACACATGAGAAGAAACATCTGTCACTGTAGGACCTGACAATGCAATATTCTGCTGTAAATCAACTGTAGACACCTGTGTAGAAGGCATATCAGATGGCACTACAGTAGGTGATGCATACCAAGAAGTCATCTCATAAAAAATCACATCCCTGCTCACAAGTGTCTCACGTGTAGAGGGATCATAGCATTTGTATGCCTTCTTCTCTTGGGAATATCCAAGAAAGATACACTTATGTGCTTTAGGATCCAGCTTCCTCCTCTTCTCATCAGGGATATGCGCATAAGCTATGCTACTAAATACATTCATGTTACTTACATCCGGCTTGTAGCCATACAACCTCTGAAAAGGCGTCACATCATGAATACTTGCAGTGGGAGTCCTGTTAAGAATGTACATGGCTGTCCTCTGCCCAATAATACAATGGCATACTCTTCTCATTCATCATCACACGAGTAGCTTCCATCAACACCCTGTTCTTACGTTCAGCCGCTCCATTTTGCTATGGAGTATAGCTGTAAGTAAGCTGCCTGCATATGCCATTTTCAGCCAAAAAACTGTCAAAAGCATATGACACATTCTCACTGCCGCTATCTGATCTCAAGCAAGATATATAGAAGTCAAATTCTTTCTCTACCTACTTCTTAAATTGCTGGAAAAACAGCCAGCACTTCATATTTTGCCTTTAGTATATACCCCCAAGTATAGCAACTATAATCATCAATAAATGTCACATAGTACCTAGAGCCTCCCATAGATGCATTATGGGCTAGCCCCCCTGGACATCAGAGTGCACTAACTGCAACAGAGGTGTGCTCTACCTTACGTGCTTGACAAATGGCAACCTAGACTGTTTACCAAACTGGCAAGCATTGTAGACATGACCAATGTTAGAATATGTAAACTTGGGTAAACCTGTAACAAGCTTTTTTTTTTTTGCATCATTTGCAGTCTTTGCAAATGTTAGCTTAAAGTGTCTGCAAGTTAACATGCCCCACTCTCTTATGCCAAATTTCCAAATCTCTAACAGTGCCAGAACCATGGGCAAACATAGTTGAATTCAACTTTGGCAAAGTGGCATTAAGAGTAAACATCCTGCCATTCATGTGACCGCGAGCAATCAACTTGCATCCATTGCCAAATTCTTCAATAAAGCACCTATGCTTATTGAACCTAACCTGCAAGTTCTTCTCGATCATCTAGCCCACAGACAATAAGTTCTTCGTAATCGATGGGACATGTAGTACATCATGTAAGTGCTTCTTCCTGCCATCATGAATCACAAGATGCACTTTGCCTTTATGCTCAATGCTGTGATGTGTGTCATCATCTATGCATACATAGCCATTTCTCTCAGCCACCATGTCAGTGAACCAATCATCGTGAGGGGTCATGTGATTTGATGCCCCTAAATCAATGTACCATACTGCATCATCAGTGGATTTTTCAATAGCCCTATCTTTCACATATTGCATGGCAAATAGTCTATCTCCTGAAGCATCATCTACCTAATTGAATGAAGCAAAGTGTCCATGCTATTTGCCCTTCTGATTGCCATGCTTCTTCCAGCAGTCCTTCGCAATATGACCATAATTTCCGCAGTAATGACAATCCTTATCCTTATTCGGATTGTCAAATGGACGCTACTACTACCAAGAGCCTCTACCATGAAAGCTAGATCTCCCCCTACCTCTGAAGTTTCCACCTCCTCTTGCATTTGATCCCTGATGGTTATTATTGCCATAGGATGCATTTTGTTGGCCTCCTCTGCCAGAACCATAGCCTCTACCACAACGACCCGGCTGTGTTGATTGGAATAAAAGACCGCATCCTTGTTTTTTGTACTGCTAGAGTCTATACCCAAGCCAAGTTTAACCTCCTCATGGGTAAGCAATGCAACCAGCTCGTTGAAATCCGACATTTCATCTTCAACCTGGATCCAAGCCATTCAAAGTCACAACAACCATGTCTTCGTCTTCAACCTGAGTACCAACAGATGCCAGCTAATGTGTAATGGTCTTGATCTCTGTCACGTAGTCCTATATGGACGTGCCCTTTCTCTTCATGTTGTTAAATTTCTACTTTAATTGTATCTTCCTGGCACTTGTAGTGGTGGTGTCATAGTACCTAATCAAAATGCCCCACGCATCCTTAGGAGAGCTACAATTCATTATCTACATTACCATGGCATCTGATATACATAGGGATACCCAGTGCAAAACCCTACGTGCTCTTTCCATCCATGCTCTATGAGCTCGCAGCTGGTCTTGTGTCGGCGGATGCCTGTCACCTGTAGGTAGCTTGGGCTCAACAGCCTCAGCTCCAGTCACTAGCTCCCATTAGCCTTTCCCTATCAAGAAGTTCTCCATGCGGAACTTCCATATGGCATAATTGTTGCTGTCGAGATTTTCCCCCACAATCTTGGTAATATTGTCTGTCCTCTCAGCATTTGCCATAGTGTAAACTTTTTCTGGCTACCTGCAAACCAAATCTTTTTGACAATTTAGTTTCAATCTACAACTGTTTATGATAGTTTTCAGCACACCCTCTGCTCAGTCCAAAAACAATGGTACATTCACCTCCTGTCAGTTGGCAATCACTTAGGTATTGCAGCTTGCATATATATACTGCATTCATTGCATAACTAGCATGTAATCAAGTAGAATGTTCATGTACAAACAAGCAGTCTGTAAGCATCAAATGACAATGACTAGCAGCTTCTCTTCCAGCCAAACAATAGAGTGTATGTGCCTCAAACAACCCCAAGTCATCTCAGACAGTTGCTATTACATGCAAGTATCCTTACATGTCCAACTGGGCACACTACAGTGCATGTACATCATGTATGGAAGCTAAATACCCTTCCCACTAATAAAAACAGTCAATATCCTGCTATAACCAGCAGTACATCATTCCAAAATTTGGGCATTTAATGCTCACAATATCCCACAACACACCTATAGCTCCAGTGGCATGACTCAAGCCTTACAGGTACAAGTGAATGTCAAAACGCTTTAACCTTCAAGTGATAATTGTTATACACTCAATCTCAAATTTCAGCTTGTAATTTTCAAATCTATAAATGCATTCCAAAATTGAAGTTTTAATCCCTTTTGGTCATGTCCAGGTGTACATGGGTGTTGCACACACATTTACTAAGCATTCTTGATGATCATATGCATCATTCCAAAGGCATTTGTGGTCCAAATAGTGCCCTGTAGTAGTGTGGAAACTTCTGGACAGATTTCAGCTTGTTATTTCCTTCTAAACTTGAGCATTTGACACTCCAAACCCAAGCTCAAAATCATGAGAGATAACACTTGTACCTTGCCAAGTATGCCTATGCTTCAAAAGAGTTCATTGCATATGTCAGATAGCTTCCAAACTTCAAGAGTATATTTCCCTAAAAGTTTAGCAACAAGTCTATCCCTATTTTCAGATCTGTACATAACCATGTAGCTCAAAAATGAGCTCAAGACAAAGCATCAATACCATGGGTTCTTGCATACCCCTTGACAAGTGATTCATCAAGTAGTAGAGCACTATCCACCCTTCCTATGCCTTGGATTAGACCAGCAGAGTGTAGGTAGCAGCCAGGCTCAAATACGTGATTTGTCCAAAGATATTTTTACCTCACACCTGCTGGTTGTGATTTCTCCAAGCTTTACATAGCATTGCTCCTCCATGAGCAATAGAGTGCACCATTGGATGATTTAAGCTATCCAATCCTTCCCATAAAAAAACAGGTCCAAAAATTCCAACTCCACGTCTGTATTCAGCTGCTCATACTGAGCATGGATGACATCATACATAGGCCCTAATACATGTTCTTGATCCCTTGAGCAACCCCCAACAAGATCTGATAGTTCCAAAGACTCAAACCGAAATGCATACCTTTCACATGAGATCAATGGCAGTTTGCTTCTTCAAGAGACATACTTCGTCTTCAAGCTTCAAGGTCTGCTCCACCAATTCCATCCTCCAGAGAGCCTGTTCATGGCTCTGATACCATGATGAAAGTGAGAGAAGGGTGGGAGCCAACAGTGCAAAGGAGAGAGCTCACACACATTTCTTCATTATCCATAACACATTACTAACGAGAGTACTTACAACCTAAGGTCACAACAGGACCTTTCACACCAAAGACAGCTAAGCTAACTTATTCAATGTCAGCATGTGTATAGCTGGACAAGCTAAGTGTCGAGTACAGTCATACCAAAGATAGAGAAGTCGAGCTTGAAGTCTAACAGAGATCTATCACAAACTGTGACCAAGATGGAGGTTCTTGGCATGAACCAATGGATGATGGCGGGCTCTAGCTATTTTGGCAGGTCGTGAGTGACCAAATTGTAACAAAAATTTAGGGCAAGATGGAAAAAATGAAGCCTATAGTCTTTAATGGAGACCAAACTTGAGTTACTTTTTGGAAGACAGGGTTTCTTCTATCTCTCTTCAAGCTTTCTTTCATGGATTACATGGAAAAATTCTGCTCCTACCTTGATTCTATGGCTTCTATCCTGCTCCTACCTTGTTTACAACCACTACATTGCGTCGGCTTCCAGTGATCGCATTCTAGACCACGCTTGGTGAGTGCAAATCCACACCATTCGACATCTTCTCGGTTGCCTTCTATGTTGGCAGATTGTGTCGGCCTCCATCAGTGATCGCATCGTCAAGTTTTGTGATCGTATCGTCAAAATCTGGAACACGTTTGGTAAGTGCAAGCACACCATTCAGTATGTCGATGCATTTACTGGCTAGATTAGCTGTGTGTGCTTCTTGCGTGCTACAACAGTACTTGGAACATTTATAAGGAGATACAGACCTCTTGGGTGCCTTCTTTGTTGACAAAACACAGGCTTCTTGTACTATTGCAGCAGCCATATCAAGAGCAGTTTGACCCACTCACCTCTCGAGTGCCTTCTTGTTTGACAAAACACAGGCTTCTTATGCTGCGGTAGCAGCCATATCAAGAGCAGTTTGACTTGCTCTAATTAGGCCTTCTTTCCCTTTCAGATGCAACAACCAAACTTTGCAAAAACTAAAATTATTTCTGGATGAAGTATTTGTTTTTTTTTAATAGCTTGAGTTGGATTGAGCTTGGTCACGCATCCTTTCTCTCTGCTTATGTTAAACAAACTTTTGGGAGCCTGGTTTTTCTTGTATCTGTTGTATCGGACAGAGCAGTTGGTATATTCAGCAGGAACAAATAATAGATGCAGAGATTAAATGAGGGTGCAGGAAAGAAACTAGAGATATTAACTGATGCAGGTAAACCAGATAAATTTTGAGGCTGGAAAAATACAGGTAATAATAGAGACAGTGATGCAAGTTATAACAGGGATGAAAAGAGTGAGACAAGGAATGCATAGACATGCAAGAACCAAAAGGTGTAAGTAAGGAGACAAGAAAGAGCTGGAGACCTTCAAAAGCCTCACAAACCTTATGAGAAGAAGCAGCTTGATGCTGAGGTGAAGCTTGTTGGACAGCACATGCCTAAATCTTGGTTTATTGAGGCTGAATTGAAGCCATTCTTATTAAAGGGGGTTCTTCATCAACAATATACTTCAACTCCAAGTACAAGAGGTATTCTCAATCATCTTTGATCTCTCTTGAATATTCTATTGCTGAGCTTACCCAATTGATGAAACAGAGGTTAAATTGATAAGAAATTTATCCATATTCCTAAATGCATTACATGATCATTCCCTAGATCTTTCATAGATGGTAATGATTACCAAACCACTCTAATTTCATTGCCATAATCATACTCTAGCTTCCAATTTCTCATCTATTTTTCCCTAACCTTGACATTGCCTTGTTTAATTGTTGTCGCAAATGTAATGAGAAAATTTGTGCCCAATGGTAAGTGAAGAAAAATTTTAATGTAGTGAATCACTTGCTGAAGGTATTTCCCACCTACTTGCATTTCAATTTCCAGCCCATTTTACTCAGTTCCCGCATATCATAAAATGGATACCCATTTTTTTTCAATCCATGCATTTCATGATGTTTTATTAGCCTAGTATTGATCTGCGATGTCATTTCCCACGGGGAAACGTGGATGTCAGGCGAGTTGGTATGACAATAGTGAGGTGACCCTCCCCTACTGAGATGAGGACCCTAAAGGGGAGTATAAACTGGTTTAAAAAAGAGTAATGTACTTTGGCCTACAGCATGATGTACTTGGCAAATGACTCCATGATGTATTGACAAATGTATGGGCAGCATGATATGTGGGCAAATGTATGACGACATGAAACACTTGGCAAATATGGGTAGAGATATGCATAGCAACATGTATGCTTCTTGATGCATTGAAGTACTTCAGTTCAGCATTTGAAGAATCTAGCAACGAATGCAAATAGGGATTCATTGTTGGATCACTTTCCTATAGTTACAGCGGGATTAGTCAACTTGTTTTGGGTCAGTACTTGCAAGGTGCAGGAATTGCAAATAGCCACTGAAAATTGCCTACATAAATTTTTGTACTTGACCATTTTCAACATTTAATAGCTCATTGGAAAGGAGACATCCTTAGTTTCAAACAAAGACAAGAAATTCATTGTTTGGATTATTAAAGCTCAAGATATTTGAGTTTTACAACTGCTTTACTTAAGAAAGATCATCACCTATGGCCAAAAACAAGAAGAAGGATCCCATTGTGGATACTATCAATGAAAGTTTAAGGGATTACCAACAGGAAAGAGAGCATGAAGCTTCCCAAGAAGCTTTTGATCATGTAAGCCATGATAATGAAGGTTTAAGGGATTACCAAGAGGAAAGAGAGCATGAAGCTTTCCAAGAAGCTTTTGATCATGTAAGCCATGATAATGAGGAGGTGGAAACGAGTTCAACTCATGCTGCAGTCAACAATCAAGCAAATGGAGTTGGCACACCTCATGTATCTACGGATTCTAATAACTTTTAGCAACTATCCATGATATAAGGGAAATGAAATCAGCCATTGACAAACTTGTGGCTCTCTTAAGCGAGAGAATATTACCTACAATAGTCCCAAGTGTTCCAAGCCCTCCCATTGTTAAGGAGCAGCCAAGAATCACAACGCCTAAGGTTGTGGGGCATTATGAGGTTGGAGAGCCATCTAGAGCTCAACCATCTCAATTTCAGCCTCAATTTTAGCCTCGTTATCAACCAAAGGTTTACACAATCTTTCATGGTCAAGACCTACAAGAGAGGATCTATGCTAACACTAAGCATGATGAAGATACATATGGGTGTGATCCTTTCTACAAGTCTTTTTATGTTTAGCTACTATCAACTATCACTAAACCTATTCAAGAAGAGAAGTTTGAAGAACAAAGACCATATCATGGTCAAGCAAGTGGAGGTAATACTTCTCATGGGCATCACCATTATAATGGACATGGTCATGTCAATTTAGCCCCAAATTCTAATGGGCAACAGTAGCATATCAACAATAATCATGCTTACAATTAGCCTTCAAAGAAAATTCCTCATTCTAATCAATTTTGGCCTCATCAATTTAGTGGGCAGCAACCACAACTAAATGCCACAACAAATATTCAGTCTCATGTGTATGGTTATATGGACAACCACATGTCATGGGTAATTCCTTCCCTCAGCCAGAAGGACAATATAATCAGCCACATGGATTTGGAAACCCTCATGGAAAGCAACAACCTTATGCTCATGGAACATGGAGCAATGATACACTTTTATGGTATAAAGGGAAGGTCTACTTGATCCCTGAAAGTAATTTCAAGTTGAAAGTCCTTCAAGAAATGCATTCTTCACCCTTAGTTGGTCATCTTGGTCTCTTTAAGATCTTTGACAAAGTACATAAGAGTTTTTATTGGAAGGGATTATGGCAGGATGTGAAGGAGTATGTCCCTCAATGTTTGGAATGCCAACAAAATAAATATTCTTCTCTATTACCAGCCGGCCGCCTTCAGCCCTTGCCAATTCCACAAGGAAAGTGGACCAATATCTCTATGGATCTCATTACGAGCCTCCCTACCACAAGGCATGGTTGGAATAGTATCTTTGTTGTTGTGGACAGACTTACCAAATCGGCCCATTTTATTCCAACAAAGACACAATTTTTAGCCAAGCAAGTAGGTGAATGGAAGGCATATTCAAGCTACACATAATGCATTTGAGGATTGTGTCGAATAGAGATACTAGATTCATGGAAATATTTGGAAGAGTTTGTTTACTTCCATGGGCACTACTCTTACTCCAAGTACCACTTACCAAACTCAAACCGATGGCCAAACTGAGAGAATTAACTATTGGATGGAAGCCTACTTAAGACATTTTTGTCATGACACTCAATTCTCTTGGGATAATTGGTTGCATCTTGCTAAATTTTGTTACAACAATATAGATACAAGGTTCAAATTCCTTCAGCCATGTTTCATGAAGAGGTAAATCCACAAGCAAAGGATTAGTTAGAGAGAATGGAGATGCTTATGAAGCAATGTAAAGAGAATATAAGGAAGGCACAAGATGTCATGAAATCCTATGCTGATGATAGGAGGAGACACATAGAATTTGATGTTGGAGATTGGGTATTTTTAAAAGTTTCAAAGCCTCATTATGCTACCCTCAAAGAAGGGCACAACAAGCTCGCTCACAAGTTTTATGGCCCATACTTGGTGTTGGAAAATATTGGAGAGCTTGCAAATAAGCTCCAATTACCTTATAGTACCCGTATACATAATGTTTTTCATGTATCACAATTGAAGAAATATGTTGAGCCAGATGTACAGGTTATTGAAGAACTTCCACCACTTGATGAAGAAGGACTTATTGCCTATGAACCTAAGAAAATCATTGGAAAGTGTGTGAAGTTTCTTAGAAACCAAAAATTTACTGAAATTTTGATTAAATGGAAGGGGATACCTATGGAAGAGTCTACTTGGCAACCCTCTTCATACTTGGATGCTTTCCCATGGCTCTTGCAGGAAGAATTATGACACTCTGTGCAGGAACAGCTTATTGTATTAGAATACTGTCATGAATTAAATTGCCTTAATGACACCAAGAAGTGGTTTTGATGGCATGAGTTGATGCCTTGGGATGAGTACTTAATTTTTATACCACAAACACTCAAGTTGGACACTTCAGACAAAAGTTATGGCACTTTTACGAATTCATCCCTGCTCGGATAGCAAGCAGTCATTTCACTGTTTCAGATTCATTATGAGATTTCTTCATGGAAAGTGCTTCCACATGATTTTGGATCTTCATTGGCATGCTTTGCTTCATTAATGGCTTGTCTATCACCCCATTATCTTCAGTTTTCACGACAAAACTATCTTTGAGAAGGGATGGTTTGTAATGAAGCAAATTAGCCACATTAGTTCGCTTACCTTTACTAAAATAAAACCATGTAATTACCTTAGACATGATGATACTAGGGTTTACTATAAAAGGCAATAAGAGCTAATGTGGGGTAGCTTTTTGACACTTACACTAAATTTTTTGGATATTTATTGTTCATCGCTATCTTGGGGTGAGTACTAAGCTTTATTTTCTTATATCTTATTTCAAATTCCATGGCTACAATGTGCTATGGTATAATGGAAGATGAATATGGCATGGCCTAGAATGAAGCATTTCATGTTATTTCTTGTTATTTCTAGTTCAGTTAATTAGTTTTTCTATTGATTTTCATGGTAGAATAGGCCTTCTTTACATAAATTAGGCCATTACAAACCTTAGTTGCATTTCCTATCTTCGGTGCTATTATTGAAGTACTTCAGTTTGTCAAGCATGATCTACTGATTTTAAGATTCATAAATCTCAATGACACAAACCTTACCCTTGTATTTACAGTTGTTAAGTAGTGACTTATTTTCTTTTTTTGGCTTTATATTTCCCTATGATGGCATGTGACTTTACTTTTCTCTCCCAAAAGACATGATCTAGTGGTTTTGCTTTCCTATGCAATCCACTAATAGGACATGAATTTGCCATCTCTTGAATCCATTGATTTGGTAAGTGATTGAAGCCAAAGTGTATGATCTATTGGATCTTCCTACCTTTGAGATCCATGGATAGGAGGTGATTGAGCCAAAACAAAATGATCAAGTGAACTATCATGTCTTTGAAATCCTACAATTTATAAATAAAAATTTGAATATTAAAAAATGAAAACTACATTGTCTTTTTACTAAACATTTCAATGGTAATAAAGGACAATCCCTTTTTCCATCACTATTGAAATGCACATTTGTTATCTCACAATCAAAGTAGAGAGAGAGAGAGAGAGAGAGAGAGAGAGAGAGAGAGAGAGAGAGAGAGAATACATACAAGGGATGACCCATGCTAGAAATGGATTATCTTATTTTGTTTCTAGCATGTGGTTTCAAATGCCTTTCTATTGTATGGTTCCAAATGTCTTTTCTATTTTTTTGATAGTGTTCCATTTTAATATGCCATCATATTTAAATTTTTGACATGGAGACCAAAAAAGAAACTCCAAAATCTCACACCTTAATTTTTGACTAATTAGTTATGTTGACTTGGCCTCTTCCAACTCAATTGCTTGGTTAATGGATCCCTTTAGAAAGCTACCTTGTAGATAACTCAACCATTGATCCTCAAGGGGTGCTAATTTCTAAGTTTTTTGAACTCTAATTGGATCAAGTTTGGGTATGAATTATTGATTTATGGTATTAATGATCATGATTGTGAGTTGTTATAATTTATTCGCACCTAGTACAATCTCATAATTATTTTGATTTGTTAGAACCTTGGGTAAGCCCATCTTGTGATCTCACTAGTACCTTCAATTTTTGAGAATAAAATTGATTTCTAGCAACTTGCTTTAATTTAGGATTTGGTTTGATAATGCTATGGCTTACTTTTGCTAAGTTCCTAACATAAATTTCAAATAACTTTTTGGAAGTTTTAGGTAGGTTTAATTAAGTCATGTATTCTACCTTAACTTTAAGCTTTCGACCTTCTAGCAAAGATTCTTGGATTATGATTGAGGAACAATTTTATGTTTCACAAGTGGTATCTATTCCTTTATAAGTACCTTCAACTTTTTTATTTAGATTATGATAACTCAAAGCTTTTATAATCATACCATATTTTGGTTATAAAAAAGTGAACACTTTTCTTTCATAAACAAGGGCCATTACATTGTTTTTAAAAAATAAGTCTCATGTGTGTCATTACGTTCTTATAGTGTATTGTGAACTTTTTTATGTTAAATTCACAAGACTTTACCATATAATGGATCCTTAGGGAAGTTGCTCATGAATATATGTATGCATAATGTGGGTTCAAAATAAGGTATTCTTTAAATACATTTTTGTTTTATGTAGGAAAATTTTACATATAACAATACTTATAAATAGTCCTTGAACACACGTTATGTAGAGGAGATATATATATATAATGAACCCCATCCCCCCCTCCCCCCCCCTCGAGAATGGATAGAGGAGAATGACACATTTTAAGACTCTTTATGAAGTGATCCATAAATCCTAGATAATCGAAGAGAAATGTAATTTCTCATCCAAAAAGTCCTAAAGTAGAAATTATGATCCACTTTTTTGACCTTTAATTATGGTGGTCATTCTCATACATACTACTAAGCAGCATTCCTATGCATGAACATAAAGAGTCCAACATAAACTTCATTTAGCTCGTATGATGTCACTAGAGTATTCAAAACACTAGTTTCATATTTCCCATTTAAAAATTTTATTATTTATTATTGGACTTACTAATTTTCACCAATATTTATTGTTGAAAATGTTCCACACAATACTTACTAGGTGAATGAAAATTGAACAATTAAAAAACTTTAGGTACATATGTGCTTTGGACCATCCAAGGTCTAAAAATCTATTGATTTCATGTAGATTCTTAATAACAACTAGATATAATCATGTTGAGTCACCAAACATCTAGAGAATTATGAAGTTTATTCAACTTAACCCACAATTGGTATTGTTATGTATGTCTCAATGATAGAATGACTTTATATGTGGGAATCTTATGCACATTGTGAATCCTATATTTTAGCTTCTTTTATCTTTTGAAACTTCTAGAAAAATGCCTATCTTCCAAATAAATGAACGTGTACGTAGAACCTACTCTACAATACATTTCCAAAGGTATGCTTCATTAGAGAAGTTTGTTGATAGGGTTCAATTTCTTTCTACAAAATATTGGAAAATGGGGATGTGATTCTCCCACACTTACTAACATAGTCTAAACCTCAAAGTGTTTAATATCATTTGTATAACATTTACACGATGAGCTAAACCTTTTTCTCTTGTGAGTCCCTTCCTTGTTAGTGTCTCATATATAAGGATATCTATGTTTTAGCTTTTTCACATGTGATTGGACTAAATTTGGACTTTAAAGAAACCCTTTGATCTTCATCCCTTCAAACAAGATGGGGTTGAAGTGTAACATTTCAAGTGTCAAATGAAACTATATTTATTGTTCAACATATGTTGTCATTACACATAGATGCAATATAGAGTAGATCAACATCTATAAGTTCTTCCTCTTGGTGCAAGGTAAAGAATTCTATAATGCAATTTAAATAATATATAAATTCATAATGCAATCTCTTTTGTAGCTTACAAGTTTTCATTCCATATAATTAAGCTACCTCAAACTTCGAAGGTTCGCTACATGTAATCCCCTACTATCATATGCATTCAAGGCCTAATTTTAAAAAGCCTCATCTATAAATTTATCATGAATAAAACATGTAATCCCCTACTATCATATGCATTCAAGGCCTAATTTTAAAAAGCCTCATCTATAAATTTATCATATGCCTCATCTATAAATTTATCATGAATAAAACACACCCTTTTTTTTCAATTAGTGAATATTCCCATTAATGATAACCCTTTGTATATAGGAAAAGGTCTAAAAGAAGGAATCTTAAAAATCATTTGTGCTAAAAGCACCTCATAAACTCGTATATTTATGACAACCCTCTCACCCCCCATCCCTCTAGTAAGTGACCTACTACAATAATCATTCATAATCACACCCAAAAATGTATACCACATTCTATAACACAAAAAGAAATAAATATAAGTGTGATATCAAAGAATATATAGACGTTTTGATAGTAGTTGAAATACCTTTAGGGCTATTGAGAAATAAATAAGGAGAGACTATAGACGACAATTTTAGTAGAAGAGAATCCTATCATTGTGATCATGGCGAGATAAGAGATAGTTTGTACTTAAAATGTCAAGAAAAAGATTGAGAGGTAAGAGAAAGGAGAGGAGAACAGAGAGGATTGAGGAGAGAGACTGAGTGATGAAGAGAGAGAAAGACTAGAAAGATAGGAAAGAAGAAAGAGAAGCCATGAAAACTGTGAATAAGAAGGTGAGATGAGTGATATTATTTGTATTTCTGAAAAAAGTGATTAAAATTTACATGTCACAACTTTTATACCTATGTTAATGTGACAAGGTATTATCAATAATCTCTCACTAAAATATGCGTATTCTCAGCTTCTTGCAAACCATCCCTTCCTAAAGGTTTTTGCCCATAAGAACGAACTTACAATGGCTAAGAAGGATAGAGAATAGGTAGTATTACTTTGATTTCAGCCATACAAATGATGGTAAATGAATGAAAATTTTGAGATTTATTAATTGAAATGAAGATATAAAGGAAAGTCTCTATCATATACATAATCCAGATGTCTTTGAAATAGGGTAAAAATTAGGAACAAATTTTAGCCCAATGGCCATTTTTTTGAAGATTTTCTTAGTCACTAAGTTAAATTTTAAGGCTTTAAAACTCAAAAAATAGCCCATATATACAAAAATTGCATATTTTGGTCCAAACTTTACTTAAAAATAGATTTTTCTTGTAATACTTATCCAATTTTTTAAACTCTTTACCATTGATTGGCCAAAGATTTTCCTACCTATCTTTAAAAAAACTAAAAATCATGGGGGTCCCTTAATTTTGCCCTACTTTAAAAAGAAATTTGAGCATTTACATCTTCAAGAAATAAACTTTGTAATGAATAGACAGCTTGTTGAAATAACATGCCTTGTTGAACAAAACTTGACATAACTTCTAACAGAAGTATCAAAATGAAGCATGCCATATGTCAAAGCATAGCTATCGAAGAATAATTTTACCATATGTAGATGGCATATTTCAAAAAATTAGACAGAATCAAAACTATTCTAAAATAGACTGCTATCTAGGCCTTGTTTGCATCATAATTGGCTCCACTGCTAGCTATATCTCAGCTCACTAATGCATCATGTAAGTAAGGAAACTTATCCAATAAAGAATTTGGCCTCCAAGAAGCTTCCTAGAGTGGAAAACCCCTCCATTGAATCAAATACTTAGTGATAGAATTAGAGCAAAGGTTCTTCTCACACTAGCTTAGGGATGTACTATCAATAATACACTCAGCTCACTAATGCATCATGTAAGTAAGGAAACTCATCTAATAAAGAATTTGGCCTCCAAGAAGCTTCCTAGAGTGGAAAACCCCTCCATTGAATCAAATACTTACTGATAGAATTAGAGCAAAGGTTCTTCTCACACTGGCTTAGGGATGTACTATCAATAATACATTCTTAATCCATAGGATGCAACTCATCAACTATTTCCACCTAAGTACCATAAAAGGGTTTGAGCTAATTGACATGAAATACATTATGATTCTTAGTGGAAGAGGGCACTTCCAGTCTATATGCCAAGTCTCCAATATGCTTCAAGTTCTTGTAGGGTCCATAGAACTTATGAACAAATTTAATACTAGATCCATCCTTCAATATACAGTAAAATACTTTGGTAATTTCAACAAAACTAGATCTCCTTCATAGAAATATAAAGGTCGCCTCTTCTCATCAGCATACATTTTCATTTGATCTTGGGTCTTTTTAAGATTTATCTTATACTACTAAAGAAGGGTTTGCATTCTTTCCAATTCTTCTTTTCGATGAGGGTTGATCTTCTCACTGAAAATAACTGTGGGTACGTGCACATTATTACCATATATATCCTCAAAGGATGAAACTCTAATACTAGTATGAGTGGATGATAGACTCTAGAAGGAGCCAACTTAGTACCCATGGACTTGAATACAACTTGCCAAAAGTTACTTGTGAACTTGGTAATCATCTCATGCACAATTACCTACGGTAATCAATGTAATCTAAAGACTTGCTCCATGAACTGACTAGCCACCTGTGAAGTAATAAATGTGTCTTGATGGAAATAAAATGGGCTATCTTATTGAGTCTATCCACCACCACATAGATGCTATTCCATCCCTTTTTGGTAGTAGGTAAGCTAGTAATGAAATCCATGGTAATATGTGTCCATCTGCCTTCAAGGATAGGTAATGGTTGTAACAATAAACCACTTGCCTTATGATTGATATGCTTATTTTACTAAGAAGGTAAACCCTTCATGACATAATTATTTACATCTCTCCATAATCCTTTCTAGTGAAAGCTTTTGTTGATTTTATCATAGGTCTTAAACACTCCAAAATGTCCAACTATAGGTGAAGAATTCAACTCCTTTATAATTTTTAGCCTAAAAGAAGAAACAAAGAAAATAATAATCTTGCAATTAAGCTAGATTCGGTCATTTTAAAGTTAAAAATGTGAGTTTTTCTCCATGAAGTATTGTTGTAATTTTTGAAATACATGGCTGAGCTCATCATCCAAAAGGTAGGCCTTGTGTAACTTCTCAATCCAATCATTATGTAGCTCAGCCACATAGCTAAAACTTTACATACCCACATCCTAGAAAGAGAACCAACAACTACATTTTTCCTTGCCCCTTGTATGAGTGATATCAAAATCATAATCTTGAAAGGTAGTTACCCATCTACATTGATTAGGAGTAATATTTGACTAAGAAAGGAAGTACTTTAGAACCCTGTGATCACTCTGAAATTTAAATCGGCCACCATACAACATTAGGGGGAATATGAACTCAAAGGGCTCTGTAATAAGGACTTGATTAAGGAGGAATTACTTTTTCCTAATTTGAAGTTAATGTTGGATCAACATCTCATCATGATCCTCAAAAATGGTTTTCAACAAAACCCAGATAGTATTGAATTAAAAGATCCTTCAAATTTCCAATACTGTGTGGTTAAAGGATTAAGATCTAGGTGGCCTTACAACATTGGCCATTGTCTTAGTGGTTAGTGGGGGCCCTCGTAAAGAAGTGATTAGGGGTTCAAGCCCAAAGCATGCCATGCTAAACATGCCCACAATTTGTGGAGGCCTATTGGCCTCTTTTCATGTGCTATTGATGTGGCGGGATATTGTATTCTCCCTCGTATGAAAGTATAAAAATCAAAAATTTTAAATTAAAGGCGGCTTCCACCCTTCCATCTTAACACATGGTAGCTAATGAGGGAAGGAGAGCCTTAGATATTTCAAAATTAAAGTTTTTTTAAAACAATGCTACTCTTCATGAGAAAAAAACTAGCTTAGTGGGCCAAAGGTGGAAAAACCGAGTGGATAGAATGTGCATGCCAACCCCTTTCTCATTGGTCTGCCTCAAATCTCTCTTACTTAGAGAAGTCATTAACTCTTAAGAAAAAGGTCCCTTTCTGTGTCCATATTTTCCCTAATGATAATGGCACCACTTCTTTATTGCATGAAGAATATCCAACATTTCTTAGTCATAGACATTCATAGCCATCTCCTTATTTGTGAGCTTGCAACTCTCATAGGTAATAACTCCATGCTCTTGTAACAATATAGCCCCTATGCCACGGCCGCTAGTATCACACTATATAGCAAACTCTTTAGAGAAATCTAGATATACCAAAATAGGAGCAAAAGTAAGAAGTTCCTTTAACTATTGAAGCTGCAATATGTAAGGGTATCCCAAAAGAAGGCTTCCTTCTTTAACATGTTAGTTTGAGGAGCTGCTCCAATCGTATAATGCTTAATAAACCTGTGATAGAATGATGATAGACCAAGAAATCCTATAGGTGTTGGCCAATCTCCAACACACTGCACCTTCTTAGGATCAGCTTTTATCCCTTTCTCACTAACAATATAGCCTAAGTACTCCACCTCTGTTTGCTTGCAAGAAGACTTCCTCTGTGTGGTGTCTCAATACATAAAAAACTTTCCTCATATATATAACAAGTGATCTTGTAGTATCTTGCTGGAAATCAATATGACATCAAAGAAAACAAGGACAAATTGAAAGAGAAACGGTTGTAAAATCTTATTCATCAGACTTTGGAAGAGCATTGTAAGCCCAAATGGCATCACCAAGAATTGGTATAATCCACAGTTAGTCCTAAAAGTTATTTTAGCTTCATCACTCTCTCACATATGAATATGATGATATTTTGATCTCAAGTCAAATTTGGTAAAAAACCTAGCCCCGTTGAGTTCATCAAGCAAATCATCTACTCTAGGAATCAGATACCTATCACTATGATCTTGTTTAGATCCCTATAATCAATACACATCCTGAAAGATCCATCTTTCTTCTTTCACTAACAAGACCGAAGAAGCATATGGTGAAGAACTAGGCTCAATAAACCCCATCCCTAGAAGCTCCTTGATTTTCTTAGCCACTTCTTTATGCTCACAATTAGATAATCTATAGGTTGTCTTATTTGACAAGCTTTGAATGTGGCTCCAAACCTATAGGGCTTGTTGTTTCTTGTTGTTATCTGGCATTGGGTGTTGGATCAACCTATGGTGTTTTGGTTGTTATGTCAACAAATTGTCGGAAATTTCTAGTCAGTAGTAGGCAAAGTTGATATACTAAGCTAAATCATATAATCCATTGCTCTCTTGGGAGGTAATAAAGTAGGCACCTCAAACAAATCCCTATACACCTTAAGTAGACCTTTTAAAGTTGGATGCTTAATTGAATACTTGGACTGATACTCAATCTCTTTATTTAAGTGTAAAACAAAAATATGAGAGCACTTCTTATACTCCATGAGCCACTTTATGGTGATAAGCTGAAAATTGAATTTACTAGGGATTCCCTATAGATGGATAGGCTACCCATCAATGGAAAACTCCATGTACAACTGCAAGAAATACATAGTAATCTTCCCTAAAGTCATCAACCAATCACACATAAGTACAACATCTATGGGTCCCATTTCTAAAGTAATCAGGTTCCCCATTGCTTCATAATTTTCAGCCAATTGTATGGGAATTTGTGGCACATTTGGATGGTAATGTCCTCTTCACCATTGGCTACTTGAACTCTTATGGGCTGCTGTGAATCAGTGCAAAAACAATGCAACTTATCCACAACTAACTTATTCACAAAACTATCCATATTGCCACTATCTATCAAGATAAACACATCCTTCCCATGAATGGTACCCTTCATATGAAGTGTATTAGGGCTCTTAGATCCTGTCCAAGCATCCATGAAAAATAGAATAAAGGGTAGTGGCAGTAGTAAGTAAATCCGTCCCACGAGGATAAAAGGAAATATACCCACTAAGGTCAAATGGAAATCCATTAGCTAGCTCATAAGACTAATGTAGCTCAAGATCCTCATCATGCTCTTCAAATTTATCTTGTGTACTCATAGTTGGTCCTTCAATGATTTCTTCATCCACATCCTCAAGTAGTATCATGTTTTAATTCTTGGCTTTGGCATTCTTGTAAGTGCACATAGATGCATGATTGGCCAGATGTTTTTCACCACATTTGAAGTATAGACCCTTCTCTTTGTGCTCTCTAAAAAGATTCCTAGGTATAAAATTTCCATTGTTTGCCAAATTATTTTTGGGTCTACTATCACCTTGTTAAGGCTCAACTTTATGGATGATTTCTAGTTTCAAAGCACTTTGTTGTGTTGAAGAATTAAAGGTACGGTATGTAGGGACTTTGGGACTGCCAAATGAAGTATTGAACCCACTATAATTGCCACCAAAGTCTCCATCGTCTACCAATTGCCCTTTTGCAATGCAAAAGAAGCCTACATCATGGGAATGCCCTTCTTGTACTTGTGAGCATACCTCTCTACTAGCTCAATCGCTTGGAATAGTGTGGTGGGTTTTTGGAACATAACATTAGCTGACAAATTAAACACCAAACTATGTATGTACTTATACAATTTTGCATCATCGCTCACACTCTCTGCATACATGATAAGGTTTAAGAATTGGCTGGCATACTCTCCAACTCAGATGGGCTTCTTTGGTCCAATTAATACCATCTTCTAGCTAACTTCTCTTTCTCAATGAGAGAGATGAATACTTGAGCCATCTTACCTTTAAAATCCTCCCAACTATCAACATATTGATTTTTCATCTTTATGTATGTACACCACATATGAGCAAAGCCATCAAGATGAAGTGTAGCAAAGTGAATCTTTTGGTCATCCAACCTAGAAAATATGTCAAAATAAGATTCTAATTTTGAAGTCCACTCCTCCAAATTAGTCAGTGTGATGATGAATGGCCACTATATTTGGTCAACAAAATTTTGTCACAAAGTTTCCTCTCAACAAAGCCTTGCTGTCCATTACATTCTTGGGATTGTGTGTCCATGTAATTGCCAATGCAGTTTGAAATATTAGAGGCACTCCTATAATAATTGGTTTGAAACCTGCTTGAAGGAATAGGTGGGTGACCATAGGTCTTGGAGGACAATTAGACCCATACACACAAAAAATAGGTTCATGAGTCCTAAAAGAAGGCCCCCCAATCTCATAAGTGGTATGCGGTATACCCTTCTTTCCAACGAAACCTACCTGAGAGTTATTATTGAATGATTGAAAGGATTGTTTGTCACTACTCTCTTTGTCTACCATTTATGCTACCACCACAAGCATAGATATTTGAGCACTACGTTTGTCCAACAAATCTCTAGTGGAAGAGGAAAACTTCTCCAAGGAATCCTTAATAGAGTGGGCCATTTTCTCCATAGCTTCCTTGGGTTATTACAAAGAGAGCATTGAGAGTGCTATATGTGCCATATTCTTGGGATTCTTCCTCAGCATGATATTTCTCAAGTATTGCCTCATGTGCTTCCCTGATTTGTTGCTAAACACTATCACTAGCCTTGTTATTTCCTTTGTTTCTAGCCATTTCTACTCATTATTTTATAGTGTAGTCGTAGAAGACCACCCCTCACTAAAACGGCTATAACACTTCTCTCCAATATAGAAATTAAGAACTTTTTAATGGAAAATGAAGCTAGCAAATAGCTATTTAGGATGAGCTATAGCAACCCACTTCAAAAATTTCAAATGTTATTATTGAAATATATTTTTCTATAGTATAGAATAGTTCTACACCCTATAAGAATATTGTTTTAGTTTATTCTCCCCCCTTAGATCCAAATTAAGGTCTCTAAACCCTATAATACTCTAAATATAACTTGTAGAGACTGAATATGGCATGCAATATCCTATATAGGCCCAAGAAAAACTTTGAATCATTCTATAACGCCTATAACCAACTAGAAAATATCCCAAAATGGGTCCCAATTCCTTGTTTGACTGAAATACCCTATGCACAACCTATAATCAACCTAGGATAACATGTAGCACTTGTGAATTGATAAATATTAGCCTCAATATCTACCTAAGTGCCATGTTACTCCCATATGTACTTAAGCCTTGCTACCTAGTGAAGGCCGAAATAGGCTAAAATACCTTGTAATCAATCTACAAACATGTATAAACCCTATAAGTGATCAATGAGGCATTGGTCAATTATCTTTAGCTAAAATCTTAAGGTCTTCAATGTCTCTAGTTGTGGTACCTAGGTGAGGGATGAATAAGTATGATAGGCTCCCTACATGGGCTCCAAATCACTAGGAGGTGGGTAAAGTTACCCCTGGGTCGATTAGTGCACCCTTTTGGGATCCTTAATACTAGGGAAGGGTCATGTCTCTATTGTCCCACTATCTCCCTAGAATCCACCTTTTTCCTCGTTAGTAGGGATATCAACATGGCAAGAGCATTCTAATTTAGGAAAATAGGGATGATGTGCATAACTAAAATAATTCTTTTAATCTTCAATGATGTGCAAGGATTTGATCAATGAAAATGGAATCAAGAATTTGAGGTTGCTCAGGGTCTTGCCCATGCAATTTAGTGACTCACTGATTGCATACTTACCCTTTACAATATTTCTTTCTTGGATACAAGAGAATCACAAAAACAAATTAGTGTTATGCATTAGGTTGACTGAGGATCCTACCTTTGCAATTCAGTGACTCACTGATTGCATACTTATTCTTTATAATATTTCTTTCTTGGGTACAAGAGAATCACAAAATCAAATCAGGGTTATGTATCAAGACATTGAAAATGGTAATCATGATGATGAGACTAGATTGAAATAAATGTTCAAATTCAATTGATAGGCTATAATTAATAAAGAGAAGCACTACTCTCTGATCTATTGATCAATTTAGAGGCTTAATTAACCAGGAATCTCTCATCAACAAGTGGAAAAGCTTGAAATAAGTGGATATAGAAAGATTTTCAAAGATTAAGCAAATGAAATACATTTTGTTAGCTTGAAGAAGATGATTGATTCACTTAACATCAAATCTCAGTCCATTGGTTGAAGAAATTGCTCCAAATCCATTCATAAAGCTTCATGCTCCAATGGATTCATCTAATTCAGCCAATACATGCTTGAAGATCATGAAATCCTTGAAAAATCAATGCCTTGAGTCCTCTAGAACACGTGAATATTGATGATTTAAGCTCATTGATTAAAAGCCCAAAAATCTAGCTCCATTATGCACTCCAATAAGCTTGATATATTGAAATCTTTCCAATACCTACCATCTTGAAGTTAATCTTGCCTGATAATAGCAAAAGAGATGCTTTAGAAGTCAAGAAGAGCCAAATATTAAAGAAATTGAAGCTTCAAACTTGTGGCCATAACTACCCTACTTGTTTTTTAGGATTTTTTGCAAGGAGGATGAACATTAGAAGCTTAAAGAGGTTAATCCTTGTTGTTGAGAAGGTTGCGGTTTAGGGAAAACCCTACTTCAATGCTTGATTCAAAGCATGCACTGTTCAAGGCTCGATTCTGTCGGTCCCGGCAATGGAACCAAAATGAAGGGAGCTCTCGCTCAACTGCCAAGTCCCACGGACCGCTTATTATTTCAAGAGTTCCAAGCCGAGCACTAATGGCTACCTCTCACATAGCCGACGCGCTATCTATCTCTATGGGTGTAGTGAGAGAATAGGATTTTTGTTGTCCACCATGAAAGCTTCAACCAAAATCTTAAAAGGAAGAGGAAAGAGAAAGCTTGTTTGAAAAGTAACTACACTTTTAATCCTCACTAATTTTATTTTCTCTTTCTTTTACCATTTTACCTCCAAAATGATGTGTTTTTTATCCACAGCCTGCCATTTTGTCCATGATGCTCCCAACACTGCCTTCATACACTCCATTTATCTTTGACTAGGTTGTCCTTAGTCTCCTTGGTATTTGCACATGTCCACTTCCAAGCTAACACGTTGTTCTTGAATAACTAGAATGTAACTAGTCTAAGAATTAAATCTTCAAAAAGATTGAACCAAATGGATCAAAGACCAATGCTCTGATACCACTTGTCACGGGGAGAGGGCTAAGAGGTGAGAGAAAGGAAAGCAAAAGAGAGAGAAAAGAGGACAAAGAATGAGTGATGAGGAGAGAGAAAGGCTAGAAAGATAGAAAAGAAGAGAGAGAAGTCATAAAAGCTATAAACAAGAAGGTGACATGAGAGACAATAATTGTATTATTACAAAAAGTGATAAAAATTTACATGTCTCACACCTTTTATACCTATATCAATGTGATAAAGTACTATTAATAATCTCTCAATAAAATATATATCTTCTTAGGTGAGAGAAAGGAGAGTAGAAGAGAGAGAAAAGAGGAGAGAGAATGAGTGATGAGAAGAGAGAAATACTAAAAAGATAGGAAAGAAGAGAGAGAAGTGATGAAAGTTGTAAACAAGAAGGTGAGATGAGAGACAGTAATTATATTATTGTAAAAAGTGATAAATTTTATATTTCTCACATCGTTTATACCTATGTTAGTGTGAAAAGTTATTATCAATAATCTCTCACTAAATTGTATGTATCTTTCTAGCTTCTTACATAAAACAGTAAGAAGTCACTAATATTCGTAGATAACTTTAAACATACATATAATAAATTGTGGTAGAAACTCCATTATCCATACCTTTATCTTTATCCATCCATTCAGTCACTTACATATGTGTGGCCTTGCATAAGGCATTCCATCTCACCACTAAACATATAAAACAACACATTTTTCAACATATGGCAACCATATATGCTTCCATGTAGGATGCTAAGCTTGGCTCGACATTGTTTTCAAAGAGTCTAAACAAGGATTTAGAGTTCTATCTACTAACCATGAAAACATAGAAAGTGGAATAATATATTCATATGTGTGCATCCAATAATATTAATAGTAAATGTAAAAGGCTACGATTAAAGGCAAAGTTAAGGTAAGTTAAAGACAATCAAACCACAACTATTGGAATTACTTTTGGAAGGATATTATTTTTGGAGCTTCAATGTATTATTTTTGGGCACTTGTACTATGTATTTATTGTACTTCATGGATATGGCATTATCGTGGATGTATTATTTTATGAGAGCTATATTCACAACAACTATGGGCATTGTATCATCTCTCATAGTTGTATTTTTCACATTTGCAATTGCACACAAGTATTTCTAATAGCAATAGTGTAGGCTATGTCTAATTAGGTCAAGGTACAAGCATACTTTAAGGATTGGCAGCCTAGAGCCCACAAATTGCATAATATACCAAAAAAAGGATGCAAACCCATATAAAGAGAGCTAAAAATTGCATTTTAAAAAAAGAGGGTGTCAATCCTAATTCATAATTATGGAAACCATAAAACACAAACTGGGATGCAAACCTTAAAACACAAAGTGGGGTACAAACCCTAAAATGCAAAGTGAGTGCAAACTGTAAAACACAAAGTGGGTGCCATCATAGAGAAGGGGCCTAATTCTAACCCAAGTTTTAGTCTATATAAGGGTGGGAGATCTAAGTTGTATATTTACCCTTTTGATTCATCCATACTATGGAAGCTCTATTAGTGCAACTATTGAAGCTTTCAATTCTCTATTCTATCATCTCATCTCCATTGTTGAGAGTTAAAGGGAGTGAGATGTGTGTTTTAGTGAGAGATTATGGTAAGGTGAAGCTCCACATATCCTTCTTACTTTTTTTCTTATTTTTTCCCATTCATGATAAGAGGGTTGAGTTTGGAGTTGTATGTGAGGTTGTGAGATTGTGTGGGAATAAGGGATTCAACAAGGTGAAGCTCTTCTCTATCTTCTTTCTCTCCTTCTTCTTCTCTATATTATTCTCTTATGGTTGACATACTTGGTGGTGGATGCCAAGGAGTGATGACATCAAATGGTGTTGCTTAGATCTTGGAAACATCTTTGAGCATTCAAGCTTTTGGATTATAATATGAGAAGGTAGGTTGGTGAGTTAACTACATCTTAAACTTAGTATTTTATTCTTGCTTTCTTGGATTGGAGAGAAGGATACATGGTTAGAGTCTCGATAAGACAAGGTGAGAGATTGGTGCTAAAGTCAGCTGTAGCTTCTAAAAGTACAGAAGTCCATCTAATATCCTAATAATTGTGTATTTGGCAAAACATCTTGATTCCATTGATGGGACAAAGGAGAGTGCAACTATTGAGGTTGTCACACTCTTACTATGTGGTAGAATAGAAGACTTGTTTGTTTGAGTATGGATGGGATGAATGGGGCATTGACAATCATCCACACTTGTGATTGTATATTTCAAAACACATGCAACTAGTTTAGAAAGTCCAAATTAGGAGGAATCGGCTCGTTGGATTGAGATTAGAATGATTTGATTTGTTAGAGTAGAAGAAAATACAAAACTTAAAGTCATCAACATAATACAACTCAAAAACAAATACAAAAATGCAAAATGAAAAATGTAAAACTCAAAACTCAAACTCTTCTTTCTTAAACAAACCATGTGACATTATTGTGGATTGAAGATACATTATGCTTGTCATGCTTGTTTGGTGGTATATGCATGGAAGTGAAAACAATATAGAAACACAAAAATGCAAAATCCAAAGCATAAAACTCAAAACCCAATCTTTTTTCGGTTAAATAATTCATCCATGTGACATTGTTTGGAATAGAATATGCATCATGTTTGCCATACTTATTTGGTTGCTTATGTATAATAAAGTGAAACCAATAGAGAACATAGAACACAAAATACAAAACTCAAAACTTAGAATTCAACTCTTCTTCCTGAACAATTTGTATGCCAATATTGTAGATACAAGTTGCTTGTTTGGGTAATTGATTGTCGTATAAATTGTAGATACATCTTGCTTGTTATGGGTGATTGAATGTGTGTGCCTTGAAGGAAGAAGATTGAGAAAAACTCAAAAAACAAAAAGCTCAAAATCTATAACAAAAAAATCAACTCTTCTTACTTGGATAAGTTGCCTGACAATATTTAGGATTGAAAGTCCATATTGCTTACCATTTCTATTGTTAGGTGTGTGTTGATGTAATAAAAAAGAAATTACAAACTTCAAAACCAATCATTGAAAGAAAAAAATGGTACAAATTTCCATGCAATGATAAGTCTTCGTGTCCCCTTTTTCTTGATTAATGTACAAGTGAATTGAATAATTCCTTCTTCAAGTGGTTGCTATCTCTTTTACATACAAAGCCCCTATATCCTACATACACAAAAACACTAACATATTTCACATGCAAACCCCTTACTCCACACATATGTTGAGAAACAGGCTAATGATGTATGATGCATGAAGAGGTGCTCGGTATCCCATAAGCACAGTGAGGAGAGTGGAACAAGTTGGAAAACTATATAAGGTTTTACTTGACTCTTATTTCAATGAAATGCTATTGTCCTTTTAATCAAGCGTCATTGTCATTGTCTATACACACAAGAATGTGTTTATGAGTCCAAGTCTCAATCTTGGAACCTAATTCACTTGTGTGACTGTTGGTCTTGTCTGTGTCTATGTCCTCATGATTCTTGTCTACATTTTCCATCTTGCATAGCTCATGTCATGCTCTAGATCCACGTCCTTTGACATGGTATCAGAGCTCGGCTGATCATGGCCCAGCTAAATCTAGCTCTCGTCCTTGCTCTCTCAAGCTTTCTTAACTTCAATTCATAGCTCAATGCTAGCTTATAACCTCATTTTCATCTCTACCCTCATTCCAGCTTTCATGGCTACCATAGCTAGAACAGGACTTGCAACACTTTGAGCACTTGTATCTCTCTCTACAAGCATTATCTCTTCACGCTTTCTTCTGGAGTTCTCTCATCAAATCCCTGCACCCCTTCCTAGCATGTCACAATAAGACATTGTGCACCGCAGCACCCGACATTGTAGAAGTTGTAGCTCGATACTAGAATCACAACTACAGACTGTCGTACTGTCTAATCTCCCCATGCGCGCTGTTGGATGCCCTGTAACCATAGGACTTTGGAAGCTTGGTTCATAAGCTTCTTCCTCATTAGGTGATTCTTAATATGAGTGAGTCTACAAGCTGCCCCAACAAGTGGAAAATCAATCGCCTACTTGTTTAACCCTAATTCCACCATAGCCACTTCAACTACAAGCTCATTTCTCATCTCACTCTCTCACTATTTGCAGTACACTGAGGCTACTACCACTCAGATTTACTCAACTTCTAGCAATGGAAATCTCCAAGAAGAAGATTTGGAAGTTCAATCATCAACTATCAAAGTTCAACATCAAACTTCCACTACATAGTATCTCTTCATACTAGCTAGTGTTGTTTAACACTACTATTACTTGTGTCTCTTGATACATTGAGGTACACCTCTTTTGTTGGCTGATTTGCTACTGATCAAAAATGGTAGAGCTCGAACAAATAGCTAAGTTCAATGAAGAAGGCTTTCATGCCTAGAAGGAAAAGACCATGTACCACCTCATGAGGAAAGACCTTTGGGATCTCTTTGAAGATGATGAAGGTGATGCAAATGGTGGGAAAGAAGATTCAGAAAGCGGGATCCTTGCAATAGCTCCATCAAAAACCAAGGAATGGAAGAAGATGAACAACAAAGCACTAGGCATCATTGCCTGGGGACTATATGACAATGTATTGCACCATATCTCTGCCATTAGAGATGTTAAAAAAGCTTGGGATGAGCTTGACAAGATCTTTGGAAGTCAAGCCAAAAACTCTAAGGTCAAGTTGTTAATGCAGTTCTATAAGCTTGACATAAAAGAAAGGAGTTCAATGATATGCATATTAACAAATTAAAAAGTCTAAAAACTCAACTTGCCACTCTGAAGAAAACAATAGATGAAGATGAAGCCATTGTTTTACTCCTTGCTAGTGTAAACTAGGATCCTTATGAATATATTGTCTCTACTCTCAACAATATACCTAATTTTTCACACAAATATATTGAGCACTCTATTCTTGATGAAAAAAATAAACAGAAGAACAAGAATGCAAAAGACGGTGTCCCATCATCTAGGGAAAACCTCTTATACACCAAAGGAGCTGTTGGACCTAAAGGAAGAGATCGAGAATTCATCAAAAACAACAAGGATTGGATTATATGTCACTATTGTGGTAAGACTAACCATGTAGCCATTAAATGTTTCCATAAGAAAAGAGCCCAACAAGTGCGAGATGATCACCACCAAAATTAGTTCATGAATGAAAGAGAAGAAGAAGAAGATGATGATGATGCTTCTACTACCATCAACAACTCTGACAGATTGTTCTAAAGAATTTTTCAATGTATCTTTCCATAGTGGATGTTATCGTGTAAAAACCTACCAAGAATGTAAAGTTTCAAGCTTGATCTAACTAGACTACCTAAGAGCAAGTCTCCCGTGCCATGTCTATATGTAGGGGGGCAAATGCCAATAGGTGTAGGAACTCATCATTTGAGGGGGGGTGTTGAGAAATAGGAAAATGATGTATGCTACATGAAGAGGTGCTCTATATCCCATAAGCACAATGAGGAGAGTGGAACAAGCTAGAAAGCTATATTAGGTTGTACTTGACTCTTATTTCAATGCAATGCTATTATCCTTTCAATCAAGTGTCAGTGTCATTGTCCATACACACAAGAATGTGTTTATGAGTCCAAGTCTCAATCTTGGAACCTAATTCACTTGTGTGACAGTTGGTCTTGTCTGTGTCTATGTCCTCATGAGTCCATCCTCCATAGCTCATGCCATGCTCTAGATCCACGTATTTTGACAACATAAATCCTATAGCCCTTACACTTACACGCCATATTTACAACCCATATACTTACTATGACATTTATACACTTAGCACACATATAATCATGTGATTTAGACACACTTAACACACTCCAAATTCACCCATTTACTCACACTCACTCTTAGCACTCACACTTAGTTCACTTGCATGAAATTCACTTGCACAAAGTTTACAAAGTTTACTCACACATAGTTTACTTGCATATAGGTCACTCACATCTAGTTTACTTGCACATAGTTCACTCACATGAAGTTCACTTGCATGTAGTGCACTTGTAGTTGGATCATTTGCATAAAGTTCATTTGCACATGGATCATTCATATAAGGTACATTCACAATTAGTTCATTCTCACCTAAATCACTTGCATGTAGTTCATTCACATGTGGATAATTTGTACATGGATCATTCACACAAAGTTTGGTCACACTTATTTGTTCATATGTAGTTCATTCCTAATTAGATCACTCAGAAGAAGTTGACTCACACATAGTTCACTCATACTTAAATCACTTGCACGTAGTTCATTCAAACTTAGATCGCTCACACGAAGTTAATTTGCACTTACAACATTCACAAGAAGTTCATTCACATGTAGCTCACTCACATAGATCACTTGTACATAGTTCACTTGCACGTAGTTCACTCACATTAAGATCACTCACATGAAGTTAACTAACACATAGTTCATTGACACATGGTTCCTTTTCCTTTGCACTAATTTCACTCACATGGATCAATGGCATATTGTTCACTCGCACATAGTTCATTCACACAAAGCTCACTCGCACATGGTTTATTCACACTCATTTTACACTTCCTCACACACTTCATGATCTCACCCACACTTTGTTGAGAAATGACAAATGATGTATGCTTCAGGAAAGAGATGTCCCAAATCCCATATGCACAATGGAGAAAAAGAGGACCATCATGCAGCCTATAAAGTGATGTACCTTCTTATCATTCAATGATGCAATGGAATACAATTGTACTTTTTCCTTTCAATTATAGTCAGTGTCATACTCAAGATTGTGTTTATGAGTCCAAGCCTCCATCTTGGAACCTATTTCACTTGAGTAGCAATTGCTCTATCTATTGGTCTTCATCTTCCAACCTACATAGCTGCCATGCTCTAGATGCGTGTTTTTCAACATGGTATTGAGCATGGCTCAACTCTCACTCCTCTCAGCTTTGCTCAACCTCAGGTCTCGGCTCAATTTGAATGCATGACTTCAGTTTCTCACTTGAATCTCGCACTCATTATTTGGCAACCATAGCTAGCCTGAACCTGCAGCACTTGGATCCCTCATAACTCTCTCTACATGCCATATCTCAATGTGATTTCTTCTAGAGAGTTTCTCTACAATTCAAGGCGCTTCATCCCATCACAAAAATTGAGCCAATTGATGCATAGAGCATCCAACATTGCATGATTTCATCATCACTATAATTTTACACTTGATTCCTGTTGTAAGGCCTGATCTACCTCTGTGTGTTGTGATTCACCATGCGCATATAGGGCTTTTAAATACCTATACATAATCTATCTCCCACATAAATATTGTGGTAAATGATCCATTGTAGCTCCTGCTACAAGCAAAAAACCAGATTTGCAAAAAACCCTAAAACAAATACTCCATAGCCTTGAACTTCAAGCTCAAAAATCTCTTCAATTTTTTCATCCTTCTCAGTCAACTGGAGTGCCTATCATTAAAATCTAGGCAGTTCAAGTAGGTGCAAAAACTTCAAGAAGAAGATCTAGAGCAACCCACCTAAATTCAAGCAGCCCACCTAAAGATCAAGAAGACCACTTGAAATCAGGAAACATCAAGCATGAAATCAAGCTAGAATCTCTTGATACTAACCTAGTGCTTCTTGGCACCTATGTTTCCTGACACATCAAAAAATAATTATTGGTTTTACTTCACTTCTTGCAATGAAAAACATGAATATTTTTAATGTGGAATTCCCAATTGATTAAATCCCTTGTAAGCCTCAATCTCATTGTAAAAGGATAGGTATACTCGTGGTTAGACCTCCTTCAAAAATGTCTACATTCGAGCAAATAGCCAAGTTCAATGGAGAAGGCTTTCATGCGTGGAAGGAGAAGACCATGTACACCTTATGCGGAAGGACTTGTGGGACCTATTTGAGGATGATGCAGATAGCAAAAAGGTAGATGATGAAGACGGGTTTGTTGAAGAAGACTAGCTCAAGACAAAGGAGTGGAAAAAGATGAACAACAAGGCTCTAAGCATCATTGCCTAAGGACTATCTGATGATGTATTGCACCATATCTCTAGCATTAGGGATGCTAAAAAGGCTTTGACAATATCTTTGGAAGTCAAGCCAAAAACTCTAAGGTCAAGTTATTAATGGATTTCTATAATCTTGACATAAAAAATAGCACTTCAATGACTATGCATATTAACAAATTCAAAAGTCTAAAAACTCAACTTGCCACTTTGAAAAAAAAAAAGATGAAGATGAAGCCATTGTTGTACTCCTTGCTAGTGTATACCAGAATCCTTATGAAAATCTTGTCTCTACTCTCATCAATGTATCTAATTTGTCTCACATAAAGATATTGAGCACTCTCTTCTTGATGAAGAGAATAAACAGATGAACAAGAATGCAAAAGATGGTGTCCCATCATCTAGCAAAAATCTCTTATACACCAAAGGAGCTTCTAGAGCAAAAGACCAAGGCCGAGGATTCAACTCCAACAACAAAGATCGAATGACATGTTGTTATTGTGGTAAGACTGGCCATATCGCCAGTGACTATTTTCACCGTAAAAGAGTACAAGAGGTGTAGAATGGTAACCACTAGAATCAGTTCATGAATGAAAGAGAAGAAGAAGATGATGCTTTTGCCATCAACAACAATTCTGATAGATTGTTTTGAAGAAATTATCTTTCCCATAGTGGATCTTATGTTTTCCCATAGTTGACTCTGTTTCCCTTAGTGGATTTTCTTTGTAAAACAAAACCCTTACCTAAATGTAAAGTTTCAAGTCTTAACTTGACTAGGCTACCAAAGAGCTAGACTCTCGGGTCATGTCATCATGTAGGGGGGGAAAATGTCAGCAAGGGTAGAGACTCATCATTTGAGGGGGGGGTGTTGAGAAATGACAAATTATGTATGCTCCAAGAAGAGATGTCCCAAATCCCATATTCACAGTGGAGAAAAAGGGGACCATCATGAGCCTATAAAGTGATGTACCTCTTATCATTCAATGATGTGATGGAATACAATTGTACTTTGTCCTTTCAATCATGGTCAGTATCATACTCAAAATTGTGTTTATGAGTCCAAGCCTCCATCTTGGAACCTAATTCACTTGAGTAACAATTGGGGTCTATCTAATCTATGACATTATGAATTTGGTCTTTATCTTCCAACCTCCATAGCTAACATGCTCTAGATCCGTGTTTTTCAACACACTTTACTCTCACACTCACACATACTTACACTCAAGGGTTGAGGTTCTTTGTGAGTTTGCTTCTATAAAGCATATCCAACTTCCTTGAAAATTTGTATGTGTTGAAATCAATTATTGGAAGACAAATATTAGTGCCTTGAGGACTCAACACAAAGTTTGTTAAAACTAAGAGAGTAACAAAATAAGGTGTGATATATTAAGAATCATTGGAAAGGTAGATTATTTGGGTTTAAGGGTTTGAGACGGTGGTCTAGTTACAATAGTACAACATGTTTACATTGCAAAGGGTGTGAAGCTTGCGTCCAATGATATGGATCATGTATTCTCGTCTAATTGTAAGTCTCCATGGTAATACTCCTTTTCTTAGTCTAGTTGTTTTGCAATCATGATTTTCATCTAATTATATGTATATTCTAGACCCTTACAAATATTTTTCCATCAAATTTAATAGAGGAATGACCCTTGAGGAGCCTAACCAAAATGTATGAAGCTATGCATAATGATGAAGGCAAAAGCTTAATGGCTAGGAAGTCTTCACAAAGCCTTCTCAATTCTGATTTAAAAAAAAAACAAAAGAAATGTATGGTGTCTGCATCTTTAAATCCATACAATACTCTTAAACTTCTTCCTTGCCCACCATTCAACTTTATCAAGTGCCTACTCCTTAATCGATGGTTAATGCAGTTGCTATTAACAAAGATGTTCAATGATATTCACAACTCAATGAAGTTCTTCAAGGCTCCAATGTCTATGAGCCTTTCTTAGTTTGTGTCAATTCATGTTTTCATGCATATTTTCAAGGCTACTAGTTTGCATCATTGTCTTTCCACATTCATTTGCAAAGGTATAGGCATTCTCTATGTCTATTCTTAGAGAATGTTGGGATAAGGTGGACAATGAAGAAGAAGAAGAAGCAAGAGCTCTCCACACTAGTCTCTTACTCTACCTCACACTCTCCCTCCCTCCCTCTCTCTCTCTCTCTCAATCTTTCCCTCTCTCACACAACCAAGAAGCATGCAAGAAGCAAGAAGAGAGCTCTCAAGATTGTGCACCACAAGAATGAGCTTATCCATATACATGGCCTCCATTTTTTGGGTGTCCTCCCATTATATTAGCCTAGACCGGCCTTCTCTCACCTTGCACACACCATTTTACATTTTACAACTATTTTTTACTTGCTCAACAAAAATCTATTGAGCTTATGCCTCATTTGGACTTTGCAATTTGCATGGGAGTAAGCCCACTCTTTTACAAAACTAATCCCAAGTAATTATCTTGTTCAAAAATTGCATGCACTAAACACTTGCGCCATTTTTGCTTCTTATATCCTTCTATATTATTTATCATTTTTTGCAATTTTTCATGTGCTTCCTTAGTTGCACCTTCCTAGAATGGGTTAACATTACCCCCCTCCTAGTGTTATGCCAATAGTCCCATGGCACTCTATAGTCTATTGGGATTTATGTATAGCCGATTTCAGTTGTAGGTGCAGAGGGTAACCACTAGTATCATTGTGCTTCAGTCCACTATTGGTGGGAATGGGATTAGCTCTGGGTTATGACAACAACCCTCCCACGAACATAAACAAACACAAAACCAAGGAAACATCACACAAAATCTATGTGTATGGCTCTGCCATTAATCTCAAAACTAACAAGAAACTATAAATCTCTCTCTTAATAATAAACAAATTTGTCATCTTCATCATCTTCATCCATAGCTTCAACCATTATGCAAGAACAAAAGGGAAAAGAGGAATTTCCGCACAAAAGACAGAGGAGAGAGGAGAGAGAATGATTGGCACCATAAAGGGAGAATGTAAGTCTTGGAAGAAAGGAGAGAAAGATGCACATTATCAGCCATGCACTCCACCTACCTTTTCCGCAAAAGACACACAACCCTTCCTGTTTTTATTATTTATTTGATTTTTTAAAAAATACATTTGCATTTGTAAAGCTTTAGCCTTCTCATTTCAATTCTTTCTAGCCTTTTAGAAATGCATGCACATACATTTTTGTGTATACCATTTATTAATGGATGTGGATGTGTCCCCCCCTCTAGCGTATATTTACTGCTTTTGCAACAATGTAAATATTATTTCCTTTGCAAAAACTAGAAATGTGATATATGCATAGACATCTTTGTGCCTTGTTTTTATGCTTCTTTTGGTGTCATCATATTCCTCCCACACTGAAATGTGAAGCGTCCTCGCAAACCTTGTCAAAGAAGAACCACTATCTAACACAACACATTTCCAAAATTGTTAGTAAAACAACTTCATTTACAAGGCCTAGCCATGGTAGGGTATATGGACTCCTGCCTCAAACACTCCCACACTGAAAAGTTTTACTAGTCTTCAAAGGATAGGGTTTTGTCATCAATAAGGGATCACAAGCACAACATTCTCCATCCCAATAGAGGAAAGAATAATGATCCCTTCCATTATGTAGCTCCAAAGGCACTTGGAAGAATAGGTTGATGTTGTAGATATAACTTTACGGATTTCTCCTTATATGGAGTGGAGTTTGTTAGTGTTATGAGATATGAGGATGAAGAATTTTAGATTAATATCATTAGGGTTTTCATTTTAAAGATTACTTATAAGTTTTAAAGGCCATGAAGTTTTAACTTGTCTCATTTAGGTCATTGCAAGGATTGCATAGGAAAGAACAAAGGAAAGGGAGGAATTGAGGAAAAAGAGGAGATGGGCTAGGAATACCAAGCTTGAAGGAATAAAGGGAATTTTGAAAGGGGGCTCCTTTGACCACACAATGAAAAACTTCTTATCTCTCCTCCTTTCCTTTCATGGGTGTCTTTGGTTGCCCATGATTAGGGGCAGGGTTTTTGGTGGAGAAGAGGGAAAGAAAGGGCAAAGGGTGGACAAGGAGGGAGAAAGGAAAGCACAACCGTTGGATCCACTGGAGAGGGGGAAACCTCTCTCTCTCTCTCTATCTTGCATGGCAAGGAGGAGACACCAAGAACCGATGCTCCCGTGCTCTCTCTACCTTCTAATATAAGTTCTTCTTCTTCTTCTCCTTCCTCCTCTCTCCAACGAATGTGAGATCACATTTCAAAATTTGTAGATCGTCTGTCATAAAATGAAACCTTCGGCAGCATAAGGTTTTGCACCGTTCAAGCTCCTGCACCTACTCTTCTTCTTCTCATGTTTCTTCCACTTGTCTTAACTAACTTTCATTGTGGTAGCAAAAAGCAGAGGAAGATTTGGACAGGTAGTCTCAAAGTGGAGAAAAAAGGAAGGGGTGTAGCCATATTGACCTTCTTTTGAAACTTCTTTGCTTGCCTCTCCACCCTTATATGCTTGATTTTTCACTCATCGTACTCGTGCTTTCTCTCGCTACTCTTTAGGACGGTATCATTCTCCACCTCCACCTTTACATCATCGCAATTCTATGCACTTCCTTCGCACGAATGAGAGGGGTAGCCGTGGTCGGCCAGGAGTATAAGTGACCAAAGAGGGGGGCCTGAGAGAAGGAGGTGGAGGAGCAAGGGGTTGTCGAAGGCAGAAGAGTAGGAGTAGGTGGAATATTGGAGGCTCTTATGGTGGACATAGTAGTCAAAGCAGGCAGGGGGAAGAGGCCTCAGGAAGCGGTGGTAGTCCAAGAAGCACATAAATAGATACACTTGCAGGTTTACCTTTTGCCTCGTGTATGACTAAATGACTTACTGCTGCTATTGATGCACCTGCTTCTCAATGGACGGGATAGATTTGCAAAAGAGATCTATCCAAAGAAGCTCCATGGGGATGGCTTGATATAGCCTATCTTCTTCTTCTTCTGTCGATTCTTGCCCTTCTTCTTGTTGATTACACTATCTCTCTCTCCCACCTGTAGATGCCATGGCGTTGGCCTTTTATTCGTCTTAGGCTTCTTCTAAGAGTTGGTGATGCTTTTCCCAATGAATCTTCTGTTGCTTCTCTGTCTGATGTGATAAGCTCTTTGTTTTTGTTATTATTTCTTTCCCTCTTTGACAAAATGCAATGGACTGCCAAGACATGGAGGATCAAGGTGGCTAGAGGAGAAGAGGGCGACCTGATCGCTTCTTTTTTTCTTCTACTTTTATCTTTTTTCTCTATGTAAAGCAATTGTGTGGAGAGAAAGAATGATGGAAAAGCATCGACTATTGTTGTTGAAGGGGATGATGACAAGCAGACTATTCTCTCTCTCTCTCTCTCTATATATATATATATATATATATATATATATATATATATATATATATATATATATATATATATATATGCAAGCAACTGAGAGTGTTGTCTTCTTTTTCAATTATTCCTTTTCTTGGGTCTCCTCTATACCTACGTGGTGATGTGGATCTCATTCTCGAGTAGTTTAGGCATCTCAGAGGGCGCGGCTTCTCAATGCGCTGGTATCGATCCATCTCTTTCTCTTTCCCACTTTGCTTCTTCTTCTTTTTCCCCTTCTTTTTCTTCCATTCTAATCATGGTGCATGCGTGCTGGGAGAGGAAGAGCCATTGGAAGGCTTGGGGAAGGTAGTTCACCTAGAGAAGGATTATGGATGCAAAAGGCTAAAAACAAAGTCATGGAAGGTAAATTGAAATTTTAAAGAACATCAATTTATCTCTTCTGTGAGATTACCCTTCTCTTCTTTTCCTTCTTTCTTTATGCACGATAAAGGGAAACCAAGATAACTATTGCAATTGGTTTGAGTTTGCTCTAGAATTAAGACCCCCTATGAATCAAAAGGGCTTGAATAAGTGTAGGAATATCCTACTCTTATTTTTCTCAAATCAAATCTCCCAAAGCTCTTCACTTCCCATCTTTTGATATTGTCTGCATAATCTATGTGCCTCATTTTCCCTTTCACCAGTGAAGATAGGTATTTTCTGTATGCTCCCACTCTTGCAATGATAAGAATTGCGTGGTGGGGGGACTTGCTCAAGATTCTATGCCGAACACACACAGAATGCACAAGGAGAAGCTCAGTCAAGAGACAAGAAGAGAGATGGAGGCCAAAATGTTTTCTTGTTGGTTTCTTCTTCTTCTTCTTCCACACACTTTACAATATTCACAAAGTATAGATAAGATACAACATAAAGGAAAGTGGCCTACTAAGTCAAACAATGCATAACCGACTACACTAGTCGACTGGTGCTATAACTATGCCAGCTGTAAATAGGTGTAACAACCTAAATATAATAAGTTATGAGTCAGTGGCCATGTGAGAGTCATAATGACCACCGACGTGCTAAGTGTAGATGTGTGGACCCATCTAACCAGGCGGTCCATCATTAATATCCGCATGTATTGAGCTTGTCATTTCAACACTCCCCCTCAAGCTCAACTACATCTCTACAACTCCAAGTAAGCTTCAAAACTTTTGAAGCTTCTCTGTACCCAATTCCTTCGTGAAGATGTCAGCTATCTAATCCTGTGTGCTAACATACACCAAGTCAATCTCACCTACTAGTACCTTCTCTCTCACAAAGTGGTAGTGTACCTCAATATGTTTTGTCCTGGCATGGAACACAGGCTTCCTAGCCAACTGTATACTGCTCATGTTGTCACAATAAATGACAACTGGACCTTCCACCTACACATCTAAATCAGCCAATAACTTTTGTATCCATACTATCTCACATGTTGCAATAGCAACACCTCCATGCTCAGCCTCTATACTCAACAAAGCAACTGTAGATTGCTTTTTGCTGCTCCAAGCAACTGCTGCACTACCAAGAGAGAACATGTATCCGCTGGTAGATCTTCTATCAAACATACTACCAGCCCAATCTGCATCTGTGTATCCAAACACATGTATATATGTACCTGCCTCATAGAAAAGTCCATAATGTAATGTGGACTTCACATATCTCAATATGCGTCTGACTGCATCCAAATGTGACTTTCTAGGTACTTGCATAAACTGACTCACAAGACCAGCAACGTAGCTCAAGTCTGGCCTTGTAATGGTCATGTAGATCAAACTCCCCACTATCCTCCTGAACATATTAGGGTCTTCTATCTCATCCCCAACATTAGCACTCAACTTTACATTTTGCTCCAACGGGATTGAAAGTGGTTTGCATGATGTCATACCATACTTGGATAACATATCCAAGTCATACTGTCTTTGGGACAACCATATACCATCATCACATCTAATCACCTCAATGCCAAGGAAGTACCTTAGCTCACCTAAATCCTTCATCTCAAACTTCTTCTTCAAAAAGTCCTTGACTTCAGCAATCCCACTATCACTATCACCTGTAATAATCAAGTCATCCACATAGATGACTATGATGACCAAACCTGCATCTCCCTTTCTCACATAAAGTGAGTGATCAGCATCAGAAACATAAAAGCCAATATTGACAAGATACTCTCTGATCTTGTCAAACCATGCTCTAGGTGCTTGCTTGAGCCCATAGAGTGCCTTCTTCAACCTGCACACATACCTGGGATGCTCTAAATCTTCATAACCTACTGGCTGATCCATATACACTTCTTCCTGCAAATCACCACGCAATAAGGTATTCTTCATATCCATTTGCTGCAACCTCCAACCTTTGGCTGCTGCCAAAGCAATCACACATCTGACAGTTGCCATCCTAGCAACTGGACTGAAGGTTTCATCATAATCTATGCCATATGTATGGGCATATCCTTTTGCAACCAGCCTAACTTTGTACCTACTAACAGAACCATCTGCATTGTGCTTAATCTTATAGACCCACTTACATCCAATAGCTTTCTTGCCCTTCAGCAATGATACTAGATCCCAAGTCTTATTGGCCTCTAATGCAGCCACGTCCTCATCCATTGCTGCATCCCAATGAGTATGACCAATAGCATCCTCAAAACAAGTGGGCGCAGCATCCTCAACTAGCTTTACCATATAAGCATAATAGTGAGCTGCATAACCTTCAAAACCAAATCTTTTAACAGGGTATCTCTGACCCCACTAGATCTGCGTACCACCGGATCACTCAATGGAGTCTTTGCATTGACGCGTGCTCTCTACATACCTGGAGTCCTCACTCAAGGAATGCCAAGCTCATCATCCAAGCTCTCTAAACCACTGGAGTCTCCATCAAGAACTACATCAATGCCATCTGACACTTTATTCTTTCCTTTATGTTTACCTGTAGTGCTACTAGATGCACCTGAAGATGTAGAGCTACTCCTTAGTCTCCCAAACCATGGACTACTAGATGATGTCTCTGGTCCACTAAGAGTCCGTGATTCTTGCTTTTCAGCCTGCACAAGAGTGTCATGATCATCATCATCATCCAATGCATCACCACTAGATGCATACCAACTACTCATTTCATCAAAGATGACATCCCTGCTCACTCTGAACTTACATGTGACAGGGTTATAACAACAATACCCTTTTTACTCTAAAGAGTATCCAATAAAGACACATTTTTCTACCTTTGGATCAAGCTTCTTCCATAGCTCATCTAGCACATGAACATATGCAACACAGCCAAATACCTTCAAGTGCGATACATCAGGCTTCTTGCCAGTAAAGCATTCTTTAGGTATCATCCCATGAACTGCAGGCACGTGCAACTTTTGCAATATGCCTGTTTTTTCTTTTTGCAACACCATTTTGCTGTGGGGTATACTTGCATGTGAACTGCCTCTGCTTGACCAAATGACCAAGCCAAACTGCTTCTTTTGAAGCTTCAGTGGCTGAAATATATTCAGCCTCAGTGGTAGAGAGTGCTACTATCTTTTGCAATCTAGAGCACCAAGAAACTGCCCCACCAATCAAGTAAAGATGTACCCGCTAGTAGATTTGCGAGTATCCAAGTCACTTGCCATGTCTACATCACAATACCCCTGCAGATCTAACGTACCCTTGCCATAGCAAACAAATTTTCTTTGTGTGCCCTTAAGGTACCATAAGATACATTTCACTGCTTTCCAATGTGCTTTGCCAAGATTTGACATAAGCCGGCTTACAACTCCCACTGCATAAGCAATGTCAGGTCTAGGGGCAACCACAGCATATATGAGTGAACCACAAGCTGAAGCATAAGGAACTGTGAGAGTGCGCAACGGAAGAAGAACATGAACACAGAGGAGAGGAGAGAGAAAGCAGAGAATGAAGGAAGAAAGTCTGCACTGACTGAGATGAATGTCTCTCCCTTAGCGTCGTTTGTCTTTCCAAGGGCAGATCAATCTATTGCTATTCTTGAACATCCGGCGAGGGGGGTTGTGGGATTATCTCTTTGCTGGTTCTCCCCATAACGAATTCAAGGTCAGCCTCCTCCCCCTGCCGGTCTTCTAGTTGCGCTCCTTCCTCAAAGCCCAGTGCATCCAATTCCTGGGGGGTTAGGCCAACCAATAGTAGGTACTTTCGTTGCTCTTCTAAGCTTAGCCTAACCTCTGCAGGTTGGGGTGGCATCTGTAGCCCCTGGCCTCAGAAAATCATTGAACTCATTTGAGAGGTACTCTCCCCCTCCATCTGACCTCAAGCACTTTACTTTCAAGCATGTTTCTCTTTCAACTGCAACCTTGAAAGTTCTAAAGTGCTCAAATACTTCACTCTTTTCCTTCATAAAATATACCCACAGCTTTCTAGAACAATCATCAATGAATGTGACAAAGTATAAATTGCCTCCAAGAGATACATTTTGTGTAGGCCCCCAAATATCTGTATGCACAACATCAAGGATATTTCTGCTTACATCTCTGTCATGTGAAAAGCGTTGTCTTGCCTGCTTACCAAACTGACATGCTTCGCATACCTTATGAAATTCTGTAACTCTAAATGTAGGCAAACCTATAACCAACCCTTTGGACTGCATTAATTTCAGCCTTTGTACATTTGCATGTCCAATGAGTTTGTGCCAAATTTTAATATCTGCAACAACACCTTTTCCTTTAGCATACATAGCAGCATTCATAGTAGGAATTCCAGCATCCAGAGTAAACATACATCCAACTCTACTTCCCTTTGCTACCAACCTGCACTTGTCATTGAAGTCTTCTACAAAGCAGCCCTTTGCATTAAATCTAACTTGTAGCCCTTGCTCTACCATTTGACCGACTGACACCAAGTTCTTTGTAATATATGGCACATGTAATACATCTGAAAGACTCTTTGTCTTACCATCAAGCAAGGACAAGGGAACTTTTCCAATGTGTGAAATTGGGTGGCATGAATCATCACTCGTCTGCACATAACCTGCATTTTGCAAATCCTGCATCTCTCCAAATCATTCTACATGGCTGGTCATATGATTGGATGCACCTAAATCAACATACCAAACATCATCATGTGTTCCCTTTCTTGTAACAGCATTCAGCATATGCTGCATAACAAACAGACGTTCATTTTTGTCTTCATTCTGTCGTGAAGACGATGCATAGTTTCATTGCTGCAACTTACTACTATGAATATCATCTTTCTTAGCATAACACTGGGCTGCAATATGACCTGTTTTGCCACAGTAGTGACACACAATACGAGAGTTGTTAGAACCTCTGTTCCGCCATCCACCTCTTCCTCTAAAGCTCCCTCTACCTCTAACGTTACCACGACCTCCTGAAACCTGCATATCACCAAATTGCTGATTCAATCTGTTTTGCTAGTTGTCACTACCACGTCCTATAGCACGGCCTCTTGAAGAGAACCTACCACGTCCCCTTCCTGAAGTGGAGTAGAAAGCTTGAACCTGTTCACCACTTCTTTCAGATGTCTCACTTTGCATGTTGATCTCTTCAGTGATCATAAGGGAGACCAACTCATCGAAATCTGGAAATGGCTTTCTGGCATATACGGAAGTTACAAAAGACTTCCAAGCCTTTTTATTGTTAAGTCCACCCAAGGTAGACGACACCAAATCATCATCATCGGGCATTGCATCAATTGCTGCCAAGGCATATACAATGCTCCTTACCTTCAGTGCATACTCATTGATAGACATCTTCCATTTCTTCAATGTATTCAACTCTTACTTGAGTTGAATCTTTCGTGCCTTTGTATTTACAAAAAACATACTTTCAAGTATGGTCCAAGCTACATATGAATTCTCTGCATTTCTGATATGTCCTAACATATTATTGTCAATTACTGCAGACAACCAATACATGACCTTTTTGCCTTTTGCATTCCATTCCTTCCGTGCCTTTGTCTCTTCTGCAGTTGGAGGATCACTCACCTCTGGCTCTTTTTCTTCACCTGACACAAACTCGTAGAGGCCTTTTCCAATAAGTAAGTTCGTGACACGGAACTTCCATGAAGGGTAGTTGTTCTTGTCGAGCTTCTCAATGATGGGATTTCCACTATTCTCTGCCATTATCACAAAACTAATACCAAATAGCAAGCAAATCTTCTGCAGCCCTCGACCTGTAGTGCACAGTAATACACCAGACAGCCTTTTTCACTGTCTGCTCAACAATACATGCAATCTGCAACCATTTTGCAGATAAATCTTGTGTTTATTCACTGGTAAACACCTTTGAACTTACAGATCTGAAATCTGTAACTTGTGCACCTGTATATAGCAGACACAGCTAAAATTGTAGGGTATCTCGAACTGTTGTCCGCAACCTTGTGGCTCTAAAACGGGGCTTGAAATGACCTCAGATGGCCAAAATAGCAGCGGGAGAGTCCTAAAGGAAAAATCTACAGAATACATAGTGCTCTTCGCGCACACCAAATCTCACTGCAATCTGAGATTTTTACTCTGCCCTGCTTCTGGTGCCTCCACAGATACTGTCCAAGAGAAAGAGTGGAAGAATGGAAGAGCTTCTTACCCGTGGCTTGCTTGCTCGAATCTTACTTCTTCTCCTTCACTTTATCCTTCGAAGTCAGCCTCTCTCAGTGGAGTGGCTCTGATACCATGACAAGAATCGCGTGGTGGGGGAACTTGCTCAAGATGCTGTGCCAAACACACACAGAATGCACAAGGAGAAGCTCACTCAAGAGACAAGAAGAGAGATGGAGGCCAAAACGTTTTCTTGCTGGTTTTTTCTTCTTCTTCCACACACTTTACAATGTACACAAAGTATAGATAAGATACAACATAAAGGAAAGTGGCCTACTAAGTCAAACAATACATAACCGACTACACTAGTCGACTAGCGCTATAACTATGCCAGCTGTAAATAGGTGTAACAACCTGAATATAATAAGTTATGAGTCAGTGGCCATGTGAGAGTCATAATGACTACCGATGTGCTAAGTGTAGACGTGTGGATCCATCTGACCAGGCGGTCCATCATTAATGTCCGCATGTGTTGAGCTTGTCATCTCAACATGCAAAAACACGTTTTCTTGTGATTTTGACAGCATCTTCAATCCCTGCATCATATGACTTTGCTTTTTCTTATGCTCTGCCCTCGAAGAAGAGTTTTTGCTTGCCAAAATTTGAGATTAGGTTGCGCACCAAAAATGACAACAACCCTCCCATGAACATAAACAAACACAAAACCAAGGAAACAACATACAAAATCTATGTGTATGGCTCTGCCATTAATCTCAAAACTGACAAGAAACTATAAATCTCTCTTTTAATAATAAACAAATTTGTCATCTTCATCCATAGCTTCAACCATTATGCAAGAACAAAAGGGAAAAGAGGAATTTCCGCACAAAAGACAGAGGAGAGAGGAGAGAGAACGATTGGCACCATAAAGGGAGAATGTGTGTCTTGGAAGAAATGAGAGAAAGAGGCACATAACCAGCTATGCACTCCACTCACCTTTTCCCCAAAAGACACACAACCCTTCATATTTTTATTATTTCTTTGATTTTTAAAAAAATACATTTGCATTCGTAAAGATTTAGCCTTCTCACTTCAATTCTTTCTAACCTTTTAGAAATGCATGCACGTACACTTTTGTGTATACGATTTATTAATGGATATGGATATGGCCCCCCCTCTAGGGTGTATTTAGTGCTTTTGCAACAATGTAAATATTGTTTCCTTTGCAAAAACTAGAAATATGATATATGCATAGACATCTTTGTGCCTTGTTTTTATGCTTCTTTTGGTGTCATCAGGTTAGCCTTTGGAGATCAACTTACTGCTGAGGCAAAGAAGAGAGATCAGAATGATATGTGCCTCGGATGTTGCTGGTTTAGTCAAGCTACTCTTCAAGTTAAGTTCTCACCATGGAAGAATGTGTGCACTTTCTAAGGGGGTGTCAACCTTACCATATTGTGACTATTGTGTGCATGCAATTAGAACTAGGAGTTGGGTTGAATCCCAAGCTAGCTTGGATCCTTTTCCTATACTAAGGACCCAATTGATGCTAGGGGAGGTGCGGTGCAAAGTGCTTCACCCTCCCAAAATCTCACAATCTCTCAAGAAAATAATGGTCCTCAAGATGTTGACAAAGTCTCACAACTAAGGGCATCCTACATGACCCTCAAACTCACCCAACCACCTTTCCCACTCAACCAAAAATTTCTAGTTTGGTGATGAAAATCCCAACTCTCATGCATGCACAATGACAAGTGCTCTCTCGAGAGTGTGTTTGCAACTAAGATTTACTGTATATAGCTGCAACGGGCCTCATGCCATGCCAGTGCTCAATGATGGTGCAAAACGTACATCAACCCAAACCTTGGCATGGAAGTAATTGATAAGATCAAGAGATGGCACTAAGTGCACTATATCACATGTGTGGAATGTGAAATGCTCATGAATCCACAATCCCTTTGATGTGTAAGAGTCTAGGCAAGAAAATATACATGTTCCAAGATGTTTGGCAGCTACTAGCAAACTCTAGCTCCAACATGTCCAAAGAAACTCCAATCTCAACTAAGGCTATGAAGTTTTCACACTTAAAAAATCCAAAATAACGACAAAAACAATTCCTAAGCTAGACAACACAAAAAATCCAACTTCAAAACAACAAAATAAACAATCATGAAGAAAACTAAGCTAACCTATCTACAATTTTTCTAGGGGTTTTTAGTTTTCAAAAAAACTCTTGACAATGAGATGGCATTGCTTCACCCTTAAGTTCACTCCTCCCTGTTGGCACTTTCACGAGCAACACTGCTGGGCCTATGGACTGGTTGTTGATTCAAGCATTCCAATAAATGGAACTATGGCTACCTCTCACATAGCCAATGTGCACTCTTCAATCAAATGTAATGAGCTTATTTGCCAATCCATTCATTGTACTCTAGCCACATGAATTTTCCAATAGCTCCATGATCCAAGGAATGTACTCAAGTAAGCTCCATATTCATGCTCTACCCATTGTGCTCATCATGCAAAGAGAAAAAAGATAAGTAAGAGCTTCTCCGAGTCGGGTCCCTCACTCACACACACACACACACATACGCTCTCTCAATCCCTCACTTACACACACACACACTCTCTCTCTCAATCCCTCTCTACCTCTCTCACATACAACAAGATAGACATAAGAGTAAGAAGAGAACCACAAGTTTGCACGCTCTAAGAATGAGCTTACCCTCTTACTTTTTGGCTTATATGCATGTCCTCTTTTTTGGGCATCCACCCACCCTTTGGTCTAGCACTAGCCCTTTCTCAATACATGTCTTGGATTCTTTTTAAGCCTATGAAGCATAAATTATCCCCCACATCATTGTGAACCCTTTTATTTTACAACTTGCACAAGAGGGAGTTAAAGCCCATACAACTTGAATCATTTTTATTTTTTAGTCTAATTCAAACTCTTGCTCTTGCACTCGTTGACACTTAAAAATAATTTATTATGGGTCAACATTACCCCCCTCATAGCTAAGTGCCAATCCCATGGCACTCTGAGGTTTGATGGGATTCATGTATAATCGATGTCACTTTGGAGGTGTAGAGAGTAGTAGTAGTATCTTTATTCTTTAGGTCAATGTGTGGTGGAATGGGATTAGCTTCTGATTAGTCTTTGTTGGGGATAGGCTCTCTTTCGAGATAGAAAAGGGAAAGATAAAGATGATGTGGGCCATCAATATTGATGGTTTCTTTGAGCTACTCTTCAAACTATGTTCTCGCCATAGAAGGGTGTGCATGCACTACCTAGGGGGTGTCTATCTCATTATGCTATGGCTTTTTTGCTCGTGCAAGTTGTAACTAGAAAATCAGTTGAATGCCAAGTAGGCTTGGAGTATTGTCTCACACTTGAGGACCCAATTAGTGTTAGGGGGAAAGTGCAGTGCAAAACTTAGGGAGACAAGTCTACCAATTTTCTTGGGACGTCCTACCCTTGATATGCCAAGAGCCACTAGGGGTTACAGTCCCCTAGGTGCTATGATTGTTTGTGGTCCTCTGTCTTTTTCTTTTCTTTTTCTTTTTCTCTCTCTTTTTTTTGTGTGGAAAGCATTGTGTACAAGTAAACAAGGAGGACTTCACTAGAACCCTCTATGATCCTTGGGTGGTGATCGAGATAAGGACTACAATGATCTTTCTAGGCATGCTTTGCTCATCATATAGGTCTTCAGCGCAAATCTTGCTCCCAAGTGTGTTGTTGGGAGAAAAGGGTGGCTATAATTGGTGAACTGATTGACGTTCTTGTCTTCTAGCAGCTCAAATCAATATGCTAATAATAATGTAGCAAAAATGAGTAATCTCACCCTCCTCTTCTACCACCTTTTTCTAATTGAGAAATTGAAGATTCAATCTTAAATAATTGCACGTTACAATGAAAGTGATATCTGGGCAAGAAGAGAAATCTTTTACAAATCGTTTGAAGGAATGGATCAAGTCCTTCTCTCAAAACTTGAGGTTGTCTTTCAATCTTTCTACATTGACATTGTATATCAAAAGGAAGTCATGCCTTTCATGCCTTGCAAAGTTATAGTCAACTTCATGTTGCCTAGGATGAGGCATGTAAGTGGGTCTATCTCTTTCGGATGGTAGTGAGATGCAAAAGGCCACCCATGTTTCCATGTTGTCATCCAAGATGTTCCTTCTCTAAGCATGTTGAGACTCATAACCTTTTATAGTTTTTGGCACCTCAAACATCTTGTCATTCTAATAATACATTGATTCACATTTCCACAATCTAGGGTCCTAAATCTTTAGCTCGAGTCATCTTTGGCCTAACCTTAATGACACCTAAATTACCTTGTACACAACTATAAAAAACAACACCTTTTTAATCACATTTAAAAAGTTAAAAGAAAATTGCATAGGCAATTCTTGAGCCTCCCATTGTTCCCAAGTGATGAGTTCTCTATCCCAATTGGTAAGTATTCCCCTCTCTGTTGAAAAGGTATGTCTAGCACTAGTTAAGTAGTGGCAGTGAGCTTCCTTCTACTTCTTTCCACCCATTCTCTTCTTCTCTACAGGGCTTCCATAATATTTCCTAGAGGGCTGAGTGCTCTTTCTATTTATGTGGTAGTTTTTGTAGTGGGAATGATGATTGCTCATATTCTTCCTATTCTCAATTTGCTTTAAGCTCAAGGGGTGATGATGGCAGTGCTTCCATAGTTTGGGCAAGTTCTTCAGTTATGGCTATTCCAATCATCTTTAGTTCATACCTATGGAGAAACCCATTTGCCTAAGCCTTTGTATCTATTCTTCATTTGTCATTCTCTATTCTTGCTAGGGAATCCTCGCCTCTAGAGTGTTCTTGAGTGCCTACCTAGTGAGTTGTAGCTTCTTCTTGAGGTTGTCTGTCATGTCATCTTCACATGGTTGCCACACCACAAGTAATGTGTTGATGTGAAGCCTTGTTGTTGAACTTGCATCACCCCCTCAATGACCATAGCTCTTTCTACTACTAGGCTTCTTTCACATTTTTCTTGTGCTTAAACATGTGGCCATGTTCTGCAACATATCCACATTCTTTTCTTCCCACTAACTTTCCCTTTCCTTTTCTATCTCTAACCCTTGGTTTTGCTATTTGGCAAGAATTTCCAACATGGTTTCCTATTCTTGCTAAGTTTGGGCAATGATGTTGTTTTGTTACACTTTATGGGCTAATTGCTTTTGGAGTAGGCATAGTTATTTGAGTATTTTTCTATCTCATTTTCCAACTCTACTAGTTGCTAGACCTTTTGCTATAGGCCTCCTCTTGGGCTCATTTTGCCTCCTCCATCTCCCTTATTCGTTGCCCCTAGACTTCCTTCATCTCCTCCAGTTCTACCTCTAACTTAGCTTTGTCTTTCACAACTTGGGCATATTGGCCTTTAAGTTGCACATGGTTTTCTCTTTCCACATTACATTGTTCCCACAACTCTTCATATTCTTTTTCATTGCCTTCCCTTACAACAACTAGTTCTCTCTTTAAACTAGAAATCTCTCTTATTTTCTATTATCGATAAGTGGCATGTACTCTTTTTTCCTTGTCCAAAGCTTCCAAAGATAACTTTCTCTCCCGATATAGCTGATCCCTTTGCTCTTTTAGCTCTTTTAACAACTCTTCAAAACCTAGTGCTCGATGGACTTCGTGCACAATCATGGATAGAGAAGCTAGATCCTTTCACTCTTGGTGTTTTAGGTGCCTTTTGACCAAATTCTACATCCACAATTGCCATATGTTTGATACTAGTGGTCATGGCTTCTTCTAAACTTGCCTATGAGAGAGCGGAAACTTGTGTAGTAAGTTGATAGACCATGCTCTCTAGTCTAGTCCTAGCTAGACCATCTGTTGTGGGGGCTAGGATGGGTGGTGTTGTGGCTAAAAGTGAAGAAGTTCTAGTGGAGCATTACCTTTGCCCAATATGATTGGTGGCCTAGTTGTAGGTCTTATTAAATTGGTGCCTTCCTCTAAAGACCCTCCCAAGTTGAGGTTCATTAGAGCCACTTCTTCAATTCTTGAGGGATACTCTACTAATATTCTAATTCCTAAGGCTATATCTTCTTGCTCTTGCTTTCTAAGGTGCTCCTCCTCCTATTATTTTTGCCTTTGTTCCTCGTCCTCTATCTTGGAGACCTCTTTCAAATTTTTGAGTTCTTTATATTCCTCCATCATACCGTTCCCTCATTTGATTGACACTTGATGACAAATTTTCCCCCTTCTTTTCTTCTAACAGATATGGATTATGGCTTATGTTGCTATTGTTGAGTTTCTAGCCTCCTGTACTACAAATCTTAGAGCCTCTTGCTCCTCAACTCAAGTAGCCACTCTAATTCCATGGCTTCAATTTGAATATCATTTGTTATGTGGAGCCCCAAGAGGAACACCAAGGGAAAGGGAATTCTCTTGCAAGAAAATCTATCTTGTAACATCAACAAGCTTGTTTATCATGTTTCATATGATCACAATGAAGAAAAGAACCCCATGCACAACAAATCTTCATGCAGCATCATGTAGATCTCCCACGGATTTGATAGAATCAATCATATTCTTCAATATCTTCATAAAATCCATCAATGGAACAAAGAAACCAAAGGAATACACCATCTTTGAATGGAAATACATCACATAATATTCATCTTCATAGTCTTCTCTCTCAATCTCTCATATACAATCACTCTGGTTGAGTAGAATTGGCTATCTCTGATTCTCTCTCTTTCTCTCCATCAATCTTACATCATATCCTCACTACAATCTCTCAAAATCACTCTCAATAATCTTTCTTAGGTCGTGGATACCCCTCCCAAGAGGTATGTCTGATATGAAGAGTCACTAGAGCCACTACAGTGTCCTTTCATAGCTCACTACTGTCACTTCACTCTAGTCTTCACTTGAGTCTTCAGCAGCTACTTCTTTCACTTCTTTCAGCTCTTTTGCACTTGTATTCACCTCTTTTCAAGGCTAGAAAACTTTCCCAAGCTACACTCTCATCCACCAGAACACATACAGAAGCATACAGAACAGTCACAGAACAGTACCAGAACAGCTACAGTACAGAACAGAACAGAAACAGAAGCTCTACAGAAGACCTACAGAAGGTTACAAAAGGTCATCAAAACCACATAACTCATACTCAAACCATTCCAAACTCTCACAAACCATTCAATAAGATGTCACAATATCTCATTCTTCATCAATCAATACTCCATCCCTCCTTACAGAAGACAATCAGAACAAAACAGACCAAAACATAACAAAACAGAAGGTATACAGAACCAATCAGAACCTATCAGAACATCACAGAACCACCAATAAACATCATGAACTTCCAAAACACAATCAATATAATCCAAAACACTCTCAAACCACTTCTAAACCAATCAATCATCTCATAAAATCAACCATTCAGCTCTCAAAAACAACAAAAATCAGCCAAAAAACAAGTCATTTCAACACTCAACATATCCCCACACTTAATAAGGAAGCGTCCTCACGACCCAAGAAAAAGGGAATACAAGTTCATTTAAAATCGCAACGTTAATCTTCAATGATCTTCATAAAAAGAATCCATCCATTACGACCCCAACTTTTAACATGTTTCTGATATAAAAATACAAAGAAAGGAAAACCCGTTATTCATTAACACTTCTTATCAAACTAAAAAATCACAACAAATTTGTAAAGGATATAAGAGTTTGCTTCTTCTTCATCTGCATCAGCTTCAACTCTGCAACCATGACCCCAACACCACAATTCTGCAAAATGTAGCTCACACAAAATCCAAGCCAATAGGAAACTACCACGTTCGTTGTACATAAATAAACCCACAACACAAACACTAATACAACACAACCATTTGAATGACTCCTTCAAAAAGAGAGATTTTCATTTTAAAAAAAACTTCCACCATACATTGGAAAGGTATCAATGAAGATGATCCCTCTTAAAAGATTGATGTTGTCGGAAACAATCCATAGACAAGGATTCATCTACAAAGGTTTTAGGAGGATTTTGAAAAAACTGAAGACAGCACATCCTTTCCAACAGGACCAAGTATCTGCTAGGCAAACAAATGGCATGAAAATACAATATATCCAGCTGCTGGGAATCAATGCTCACATTGACATTCATGCACAACTTTGGAATAGGCTTGGAATCATTATGAGAGTGCCTATGCATATACGCTAAGTACCAAGCAAAGTGAACAGTTAATCTCACTGAAGGATCTGCAAACTGTGAATATTGCTGAGCAAAATGAGCATAGTTCTGATAAGCTTGACTGGAAGCTGTCCATTCGCCTGGAATTACTGGCCAATTGATCTGAGGTCCTGTAAGGGAATCATCCGAACTCCATCCCCTTCTTCGGGAAATCTGATTATCAAACCCATCATAGTCAATAACCAACTGAGGTGGTTGAGATATAGAAGTGTTAGGAGAGGGTAATGGAATAAGGAAAAGTGGATGAAGTGAGGGATAGGCAAAATCATAAAAGGAAGAAAAGGTTAAAGAAGGAGTGGCAGAAATTTGGAGGGAATCACTAAGGAAGGGTGTTAACTGATAAATAGGAAATGTGGAGGGTACATGAATGGATGGAGAAGAACAGGGTGGAGAAGGGGAAAATACCCTATCCTCAATAAAGGAACAGTATGTAAAAATGGAAATTTGAGGAAAAGATGAAGGTTGGAAAAGAAGGGGTAAAATAATTGTGGAATCAGATTGACAAAGGGAAAGATATATAGCATATCGGTGAGCCATTTGTTGGTAATAGAGGAGGGTAGGAACAGAAGGTCCTAAGAGAGATCGTCTATGATAGGCATCAAAGAAGGAAGAATCAAACGGATTATGTTTTGAAAGATAGGCTAAGAGATCCATCCTCAGTTGATTAGTACTCTGGGCGGAGGTAGGAGCTGTGTTTTGTCTTTGATTCAGGACCACAAAATCAATCATGGGATGCCATAAATTATCATGACAATCAGCCACTTTGGAGGAGTAACTCTGGAACATGTCAGCTATGCGCAACTCCAAATGGTTGACATACAAAATAGCCCCCACATACCAGGCCATATCCACCTCATACCAGGCCATATCCACCTCATCTGGAATTAACAAGTCTCCTCGTAGATACATGTATGACATCAACATGGTATCCGGTGTGACAGAATCTTCAAACACCATTCTTACTACCTCTGTCAACAACTCAGCAGACCAAGCCCCACTCCATCCATCCTCTGGAAGAGGTAAATCCATCGTGGAAAGCTTCATGTAGAAGACCAACTTCTGTAAGTGGTAGTGGACAAAGAAAGAATGGTCTGGTGGAACATATTCCTGAAACTGCTCAAATGTAGACCATAACAAGTCCATTCTGGACTGCAATCTTTCCACTTTATCTTGGAATAGAGGACACAAAGTAGCCTGTCTCTGAAGAGCAGCCAAGTCCTGCAGTGAAAGAGAAGGAATCAAGGGAACATTAGGGCTTGGAGGAACAGAGCGTGACTTTGCCAGTTGATCTTGTAACTGCTGGATTTGGGAGGCTTGGGATGCCACTGTGTCACCAGCAATCTGTAAAGCTGAAAGTTTGTCATCTAAGATAGCGTGGAACTCCTGTGCTTCTCTGGACATCCTCTCCTTCTCCTCTGAAAGGCTAGTAACCTGGGATTGAGCCTCTAGTAACTGGATCTTCAAAGAAGAGATCTCATCACTTTGGGTGGCAACCAGTTGGGTTTGCTGTTCCATTTGCTTAAATAAATATGCTAGGGTATCCTTAGCATATGCTAACTCGGATGTTGCCTTATGCAACTGGTCCTTAGACTGCAGGAGTTCTTCATAAAAAGACGCGTACAACTGTTGAACACAGGCTGTCACTGACAATTCAATGGAACTTTAAATATCTTTACAGAGGAAAGGAATGGCATCTCCTGAAACTAGACTGTGCAGGGAGGGAACTGATATGTCCAATGATCCTTCTCGATGTGCTCTGAATAGGTTATTACAAGTGAGATACCCAGGGAGATCACTACCAGAGGTAGCAGAAATGGACACTGAAGGAAGTACGGAAGGAGCTTTATCCGCTACCCTCTTCAAGCGTTTGCGCTGGATGACCAGGGGAGGCGGAGAATCATCATCCTCTATGTCAATAGGTTCTGACTCATTTGAAGGTGGAGGAGGAGGTACTGGATCTGATGGAGGAGGTAGAGGCACAGTTTTCTATAAACCTGAATAGGTTAAGAAGGCAGACAAATATGATCCATATGTGACATTGGTAACATTACCCCTGGTGACTTTGACGAAATGTTGATCCATTTTAGTGAGGAGGTAAGTGCTCCAATCAATAGCAACTCCTTTCAACACCATCCTGGAAGCTGTAAAAAGCTCTTTGGAAAAGTATTGGGATGGCATTTTGGCAGGCATAAACCTGTCCTGGAGAAATTGACAGATCGTCTTCCATAGGGGATCAGTGATCATGGAAAAGGAAACTCCTGAAGAGTTGATCACCTTCTTAACATCCAGCATTTCCCTTGTCTGCTTTTGCAACAGCTTTAGAATCTCGTCATTAGAGAAAAGCTGATGAGTGGTAACAAAAGGTTCACCTTTGGAGGGAAGAGACAGAGCCTTCCCTAGGCCTCAAGGTGTCAAAGTCATAGAAATTCCCTGGACTAGTCATGTCTTCTTGCTGTAAGAGGCCAGAAACTCATCACATAACGACGGATCCTCAGGAAGCAATGGAAAAGAAGTAGCCACAAAAGCAGCGAGTCCCGCCTTCGTGAGAGGCTCAAAAGTAAGTAGGGAAGAGTAATCCCTACTAACTAGTGGGACGTACTGGATAGGGGGAGGAGCGTGAGAAGGCGCCATTCAGATGGTTACACACACACCACAAACACAGACAATCAAGGAGAATGCCTGCAAAGCAACAGACAAAAATCCAAGGATAAGAGAACAACCAAAACAATAAAATGGAACTCGACCAACTAACCCCAAGCAAACCACATCCTAGAAAAAATTCGACATGACCTTGAGACATATGCGACCGAAAGCTTCATGCGATGCATCAGACAAACACCCAGAACCCCGTAGCAGGCAATAAAAGAAAAAACTGCACACCGTACCCGTAACCGTAACAAAGACAGGAAACCAAAACAATACCACAACCGACACAATCAAGACTACATCGTTGATAAACCAGTGTTTGACTAGGGAAATAACTCCAAGGACTGCGCATACCCATCCCACGAAACGGTTCGTTAAAAAGGGGAATGAAGTGCAGTGAGGGGGAATTAATTTAATGAAGGGTTGATTTTAATAAATTATTAAGAAATGGGTGAAGTTTTATTAAGTGATAAACCTTAGCAAGAAAACGGCGGTTCCTTATTATAAATTTAAGTACCAATTATTAGGTGAAAACGGTGCTTTAATTCGAATCCCGGACTGCGACACCTAGACGGGGTCTCTAAATGCAAGTTCATTGATTACAAATTAAGGTGATGTGGAGCGTTTTTTTGCCAGCGCGTGCTCATGTGACGACTGGTTCATTTTAATTAAAAAGTATTAAAGTGCCTCTGTAGCGCACGTAGCGCGTGCTAAGTGAACGACGGGTTTATTTTAATTAAAAAATATGGTGTGTGTATAGCGCGAATGCGCGTGGAAACTGTGGGTGAATAAAGAGTTCATTTTAACAATTAATTTGTGATTAAGGGGGAAATGAAAATAAATAAAGCACATAAAAGAAATACCTAGAAGGGGTGTGTATGTAATGCAGAAATGTGCACGGAAGAGTCTCCCAAAAGAAGTGAATCCAGTAAAGGAAAAGTAAAGACCACTGACGAAACAACAAAGACAACACCTTAGCGGGTGTGTTGATTTTGTTTTTGTTGGTTTTTTAATTTTTGTAATTTGTGATTATTTATGGGTGGTTTTTGTTTATGAGGTTGTTGTGTTTTTTGGTTGTGTTTGGTTTTTTGTTTGTTGTTTTTTTTTTTGTTATTTGTGGTGTTTGTTGTTTTGTTTTGTTTTTTTTAATAATAATAATAAGAATAATAATGAAATCAAGATATATAGCACATGAATATGTGATGAAGGGAAAAAATGAAAATGCAGCCATGAAGGAAATATCCACAATTGAGTGTATGAAAATAAAATAGAGAGTTTATGGATAATTTCCGTTTGTTGGTTTTTTTATTTTGTGTTGTGTTTTTGTTTTGTTTTTTTTTAAAAAAAATAGGGGGACCATGTATGATAATATTTTAAAGTGAAAAATAAATGGAAAATGGTCAAGGGGGGTGAGGGGAAATTTTAAGAATTTTTTAGAATTTTTTAAAAGAAATTTTTACTACTTTTAAATGAATTTTTGAAATTTGTTGGTAATTTTTGGGTTAAATTAGGAAATATTTAATTTTCAAAAATTTTGGGGTTGGAAATTTCCAGCTAAAAATTTTCCAAAAATTGGCAAAAAGCGAAGGGAATTTTTAGAAAATTTTTTGAAACTTTATTGAGTAAAAATTAATTTAGAAATTAATTAAATCAGTTAAAGCAGGAAAATCAGCTTAGTCTGGTAAGTAAGGTCAAATTAAATCAACTAAGTCAAGGTAGTCTAGATAAGTCAGGTAAGTCAAATCTGGTCTAGTCAGGTTAGTCAGATGGAACTAGGTTAGTCTAGGTGAAGTCAGATAAGTTAGTTAGGGGGACTAAGTCAGTGGAGACTAACCTAAAGGGGGTTAGTTAACCTAAGTAGGATTAGGGTTAGGGTTAGGGTTATTAACCCAACTAGGGTTAGTGGGGTGGGGGTTAGGTTAGGTTAATTAGGATTAGTTAATGCTAAGTAGGGTTAGTTACCTGGGGTGACAGGGAGGAAGGAGGAGGAGGGGGAAGAAGGAGGAGGAAGAGGAGGAAGAAGCGGCGGCGGCGGCGACTTCGGCGGAGTCGGCGGCGGCGAGACGGCGGCTGGCGGCGTCAGGGCAGCGGGTCGGCGGCGGCGTCTTCAACAACTGCGGAGGGCGTCCGGCGGCGGCGATCCTACGAAGGCGGCGGCATCGGGCAGCCGTTCGGCGACGACGGCAACGACTCGTCTGGCGAAGGCGACGGCGGCGACTCTGCTGGCGACCTCCTGGCGAATGCGGCGGCTCTGCTGGCGACACGCGGGCAGGAGGCAGGAGAGAAGGGAGGAGCAGAGAAGGAGGACGAGGGGAGGAGAGAGGGAGGACGGCGGAAGAAGGAAAAGAAGGCGGCAGGCAGGGAGAGGGAGGAGGGGAGGTGGGAGGGGAGAAGGAGGGGAGGGAAGAAGGCGTGGGGGTGGGAGAAGGAGGCGAGGTGGCGTGCAGATGGGGGAGATGGGAGGGAGAGAGAAAGAGGGTAGAGGAAGAAGAAGAGAGAGAGAGAGAGGGAGAGAGGAAGGGTAGTTGGGAGGAGAGGGGTCCGTTAGGGGAAAGGGAGGGTGAGGGAAAAAAAATTATTTAAAAATAAAGAAATAAATTAATTGAATAATTAATTATTATTTTTTTAAACGAAAACAAAAGAAGAGGTGAGACGCCCCTGTCCCGTGCTCATGCGCGAGGCGGGGGTAAAAAAATTTACGGTGATGGGAGTGAAAAGGCATCTGGATGCAGGGACGGAGCACGCGGACCCAACCGGGGAGCATTAAGACGCGTAAAATTGAAAAAAGCCACGTTTACGCGCGGGACGGAGCACGTAAATACTCATAAAAATTAAAAAAAATTAATAACTCCCAATCCGGACGTCAAAACAAAATAGCGTAAAAACAAAAAGGGGGCAGGACGACAAGGGGAAAACAAGGAAAATATGTGACGGAGGTTCCGGGAGGGGTAAAGGATGGTCACGCGCAAAAAACACAAAAAATGAACCAAAATACGCAAGTAAAAATTAATATCGGAAGATCCGTGCATCGGAATGAGGTGCAAAAAAAAGGAAAACTATGCAGAAAGACGTGCCTGACAATCCTACCACATCAAAACATAATTCCGACGAAGATAAGATGTGTTCACATGGAAAAAACCCAAAAAAAAACCCGAAAATGGGATCAGAGATTAATATCGGACGAACCGTGCGCCGGAATGACATGCAGTAAGAAGGAAAAATGTCTGCAGGAAGGAGTGGCACAGGGTTATCATGTTAAACCACAGTTCCGGTGGAAGTAATAGGGGTTCACATGCGAAAAACTCCAAAAATACGCCCAAAAACTCATTTAAAAATTAATAAGTAAAAATCCGGAAGTCGAAAAAGGGTGGAGGAAAAAGGAAAAATGTAGGGGAAGACGCAGGGGACACGGCTGGCACATCAAATTGGAATTCCGATGCAAACAGGGCAGGTTCGCATGGAAAAACAAAAAAAAATGCACGAAAAAGTCTTAAAAAACCGAAAAATTAATAGTGGACAAACCGTGCATCGGAGTGACGCAGAGTAAAAATGAAAAATATCAGGGGAAAAGTGATTGTCAGGTCTATGACGTCAGATCATGGTTCCGAAGCAAGAAAAGCGCGTTCACTTGGAAAACCGACTAATTTACGCAAAATGCTTAAAAAATTAATAACTCAAAAATCGTACACCGAAACAGGGGTAGGTAAAAAGGAAAAATGGTCAGTTCAAAGAGAGGAACAGGGCTATAAGGTTGGATTTGGACTTCGGTGAACGTAGGGTGCGTTCACATGACAAGACCTCAAAATCAGGAAAGGAAGGAAAACTGCAAGGGAACAGTCCCAAGGGTGGGTGGAACATAACCGGGTGGGTGGGAAGGGACCTCATTAGGGGAAAAGAAAGTCATGGCATACATGCATGAGTAAGTTAAGGCATATGCAGAGGGGTAGGCAATGTAGACGCGCAGGGACGTGTCCCCACACTTAAGACCTCAATGGATAGGGTTAACCGAGCAACAGGGACCTAGGACCATGCCACAGACCATCCACTAATGTCCCCACACTTAAAACATAAACGTCACGGGGAAACAGAAGGTGTAGGGTTAGAAAACTTGGCCCATTTTATCAAGAATCAAGGTTGAGTGTCGATGGCACGTCCAGTGTTGTTGTCGGCTCTGCTCTGCTGGAGGTACCAAGGCATCTTCTCGGCACACGTCCGTCATGGCAGGGACCACGCGGCAGCACCCAGGGAGGTAGCTGGTTAAAGGAATCGCAGGAAATTCGTTGTCGATGATGAGGGATATTGCACTCAACTCACAATCACTCAAATGAAATGAAAGAACAGTCACTCGCCCCATGACTAATATCACTCGAGGAATAAGGATTGAAACCCATATCTCGTATCCGGTTGAGGAATCAACAGAGGAATGCTGCAGAGGGAGTATGCCAGGGTGCACAGTTGATGGTGCATTAGTGCGTCCAACTCGTCTGGCATAAGTGCAAGGAGGAAGGTAAGGGAGCCTTACAGTGCAGTGTACAGAACAGGGTGATGTGTCTTGTGATGACGACAAAGACCCATCCCGTGGGTGCATAGGGAAACAGGAACATACCTGACTCCAAGTATCGTAACGTCCCTCAATCTCACCTCTCGGTAATTGATTGAAGAAACTCCAGTCACACTCAACCCACCCTCTGTCTCACTCTCTGTCGATAGATACAGGAGGGCAGCCTTTTCCTGAAACCCATTGATGTAATCCTCACAGTCACTTGTGCAAAGGTTGTATGCCTTGTGCGCATTTGATGGTGCAACTGTGCATCCCGCCCTGTGCCGGCATACGGTGCGAGAAGGAAGGCCAGGGAGCCTTATGCTGCAGTGCACATAACAAATTGTGCTTTGTGCATTGAGAGGCCCATCCCGTGCGTGCAACACTTCAGTCACACTACTCTCCTCTCATTTGATTTGAAGGGAAAAGACTGGTCACTCGCCCCACCCTCTGTCTCTCTCGTTGTTGATAGTTACAGAGGGCAACCCATACTCACTTCCCCATCCGGTTAGGATGAAAGCTCACATCACTCAAGGGGTTGTCGATGAAGATCGCATCGTCAGTTGTTGAAGAGGCGTACCCAGGGAGGTAGCCATCAAATCGAATGTTGTGTTAGATAGAACATGTCGTCTCCTAGAGGACAGTTAGACGCTCTGCAGAGAGAGCCAGGACACAATGTACCAAGGGAGGTAGCTGCGGAATTGGATCCTAGGGATATCAATCAATGAATCCACTTTCTGGACGGCTGGGTGTTGCCACCTTTTCCACAGCTAGCTTCTCGCCCAAGGGTGTTTACCACCTTTTCTTGGAACGAGGCCTGCTATGACATGGAATTTCTTCCTTTTCTCTCATAACAGATTTGTTTTTCTTATTATTTTTTGTCTTCTTCTTTTTTTCCTTTTTAAAATATTTTTTTTTCTGTTTTCCCCTATTCCCGAGGGTGTTTCCACCTTTTCTCGAAGAATAGGTCGGCATGACAGGGACCTAAGTCCTTTTCTCCCATGACTGATATGTATTTTTTCCTTTTTTTTCTTTTTTTTCAAATTGAGCAAGGGAATGGTAGAAAGACCATTTGTCAGAACCAACCTCGCCACTGTCGCTGGTGGAAAATAGAGGATAAGAGATCAAGGCTGGAAGGGGGGTTTGAGGGGACAGAGGGTTGCATCCACTTCATCAGGAGTGACTGAAGAACGGCTATCAAAAGTAGCATCATAAGAAGTACAGTGCCGCGCCAATGAGGGACAAGATCAAGTGATCGTAATTTTCAAGATCCCCAAGGAGGGAAGTACTTCTTCAGGCGATATCCATTGATCAGAAAGGGATCATCAGAGGCATCAACGGTCTGCACTTGGACAGAGTCATTAGGGTTGACGGCAAGTACCTTATAGGGACCCATCCACCGCTGTTGGAGCTTGCTAGGAAACTTGCCAAATCGTGAATCATAGGCTAAGACCAAATCACCTTCTTTGAACTCCTTGTGCTTGATGAAGCTATCATGGTAAGCCTTACGTCGAGCTTACGTGGCTTCCATGCACTGTAGAGCCATCCTACGAATTTCGTCCAAACATTCCAGGTGCAGGAGACGGCGTTGCAGTGAATCATCGTCCCCCAAACGCTCTTTGATAGCCACTCTCAAAGAGGGTAATTCCAGTTCAGCATGAAAAACAGCTTCTGTACCATACACCAGCTGGAAGGGTGTCTGTCCTGTTGCTGCTTTATGGGAGGTTCTGTATGCCCAGAGGGCCTCTGTAAGTCGATCATCCCAATCACGACGATGTGGGGCAATTGTTCTTGTCAGAATCGAGCAGAGGATGCGATTGGTGACTTCGACTTGGCCGTTGGCTCTAGGGTAATAAGGAGTGGACTTGCGATGGCGGATCTTATACAACTTTGTCAACTCTTCCATGACTTTATTAAGGAAATGAGTGCCTCTGTCACTTACCAGCTCTAGGGGACTGCCAAAACGAGTGATGATATTCTCGTACATGAACAGGGCCACGCTGTTACCATCGTCCCTCTTTAGAGCTTTAGCTTCACACCACTTTGTGACATAATCCGTACATACGAGGATGTATATGTTCTGCTTCCTTCTGGTAGGAGGATCGATCGGACCTACGAAGTCGATGCCCCACTTCTCAAACGGCTTTAAGGGAAGAATAGGCTGCAGTGGCATGGCACTTGTCTTCGTGGGTTTTCCCATTCTTTGACAAGCATCACATCTTTTACCGTAATCATAGGCATCCTTATGAATGGTATGCCACCAATATCCTGCTAGCAGAGCCTTCCTGGCTGTAGCTTCTCCTGCAAAGTGGCCTCCACATGGCTCATCATGGCAAGCCTTCAAAACAATCTCAATCTCATCTCCTGCAACACATCTTCTGAGCACTTCATCTTTGCCTTTCTTATACAGTGCACCGCCTAACAAGGTGTAGGGGGCTGAGGTCTGGGTCATCCTGCTCCTCGTCTACAGTTTGTGGGATACGCGACAGATGATCAGCCAGAACATGGGAACGACCAGGCTTAGTAATCACCTCAAAGTCGAACTCCTGGAATAAAAGGAGCCATCTCATCATTCATCCTTTCACATCTGCTTTGTTCATCAGGAAGGATAAGGCCTCATGATCCACATAAAATTTAAAGTGGGTGGATAGGAGATAGTGGCGAAACTTCTCTCGGGAAAACACCATTGCCAAGCACTCAAGCTCTGTCACTGTATAGTTCCATTCCCTATCAGTGACTTTTCGGCTTGCATAATAGATCGGTTGATTCAGCTTTGAGGATCCCTTTTGGTAGAGAACTGCGCCTAAGCCTTCAATAGATGCATCAGTGTGTACGTGAAACTCTTTCGTCCAATCAAGAGGTTGCAAAATGGGTGCCTCAATCAGACACTGCTTCAGAGTGTGGAAGGCTTTGTCACATTCTTCCGTCCAAGTAAACTCTGCATCTTTCCTCAGAAGCTTGTGCAAGGAGGTTGCCTTTGTTGCAAAATGGGCTATGAACCTTCTGTAGTAACCCACATGGCCTAGGAATCCCCTCAACTGTTTGAGGTTGGTGGGTGCTGTCAGAGCTGCAATCTTTTCGATCTTTGCAGGGTCTGTTGATATCCCTTGTGCAGAGACAATGTGGCCCAACAGAGCTCCGAAAGAGACCCCAAAGATGCATTTGTCGGGGTTGAGGGAAATCCCATACTCCCGGCATCGGTCAAAGCATTGTTCCAGGTGCTCCCAATGTTCAAGAATCAAACTATAGACACAGAAGTCATCCAAATATACCTCAATAAAGTCGTGCTGATGATTTTGAAATGCGGCCATCATGACTCGCTGGAAAGTAGCAGGGGCATTGCAGAGCCCAAATGGCATCACTCGGTAAGCGTAGGTCCCCCATTCTGTGGTGAAGGTTGTTTTGGAATGGTCTTCTTCTGCGATCTGCACTTGGTTGTATCCGCTGAATCCATCCAGAAGGGAATAAAGCTCATGTCCTGCCACTGTGTCCAACAGTTGGTCTGTGAAAGGGATAGGAAAGTGATCCTTCTTTGTTTTAGAATTGAGCTTTTGGAAGTCAACACATATTCGCAATTTGCCATTCTTCTTGGGTACAACCACGATGGGTGAAACCCATTCACTATTTGCCACTGGATAGATGAACTCGGCTTCTAGAAGCTTCAGCAGCTCCGCTTTCACCAATGTGGAATTATTCGAGTTCATTCGCCTCTGTCGTTGCCATACTGGCTTGGCATCAGGCTCCAAGTCAATATGATGTTGACATATTGTGGGATCAATCCCCTTTAGGTCTTTGTAAGACCATGGAAACACGTCCAAATTTTCTTTCAACAAGTTGTACAAGGTTGACAACTCCTCTTCTGGGAGGCTGCTACCCACCTTCAAGTGGCGTTCAGTGCCATCTGCATCCACAAAGGTTAACTGCCTTTCACCTTCTACCTCACGGATGAAGGTCCCACGGACTGCTTCTGGATACAGATCCGACTCCTTCAAGGGAGTGGTGTCCTCTTCTGATGTCCCACTAGAACCAACTTCTTCTTTTGATGGAGACTTAGGTTGCTCCTTAAGATGTTGAAATGGGATTAGAGCTGTTTCGGGTTTGGTTTCAAAATTAATTACCTCTTGGCTTGAAGACTCCTCTTCTGAAGATGACACATCTAGGAACGTCACATAACAGGGACCCTCTGATGCCTATTGGGTTGGTGGGATTAGTGCTTGTTGGCATGGTGCATCATCATCATCTTTCTTTGACAAGGATGGGTGAGGATGGCATGAGCCACTGTTGAAAGACGGCTTGTTCTTCTTAATCCATTTCTTATAAAGGTTTTGCATATGAGAAGATCCATTTACGAGACCAAATGGTACCATCACCATTCTGTCCCATAGCATGAGCTCGTCTACTTCTAATGCTTCTGGAACTTCTTCTCTAAATGTATCCTCTTCGGGTGGAATAGACTCTTCTGGCTCACTTTCATAACCTTCTTCGTCCATATCATATTCATCCTCTTCTATCTCTGTCTCTGTCTCTGCTTCTGCTTCTGCTTCTGTCTCTGCTTCTGCTTCTGTCTCTGTTTCTGTCTCTGTAGGCGCTCTGTAACAGAAGAACAGATTCCCTGTTTCCTCTCCTACCTCTATCTCTACTTCTGCTTCTGCTTCTGTCTCTGTAGGAGCTCTGTAAGAGAAGAACAGGTTTTCTATTTCATCTTCTGCCTCTGTCTCGGCTTCTGCTATGGCCATGTGACAGGGAGAATAGTACATCCATGCTTCTATCTCACTATCAGAAGTGATTTCAGAAGTCATTCCCGATTCAGGTAGGAAGTATTCACCCATTGATAATGGCTTTGCTTCTTTTGGAAGTCAGCTTACAGTATCCACTATTAAGGAACGTACCACTGTTTTCTTGGGAAGGATCTGTTTGACAGCATCTTCGTCTGCTGATGTTCCATCTGTAGCCTCATTAGGGGAGTCAGAAGATAATTCCAAGGAGGTGGATCCATGTCCTTTTTGAGAACCATACATTTTTAGCACCACTTTGTTGGGTCCTCTACCCAAAGTCAAAGTTCCTTTGAACCAATCCGTCCTTGCTCGAGCTTCAAAAAGCCATGGTCTGCCCAATAACAGAGGATAGGATGTACCATAAGAGTTTGGCTTCACCACTAGATAGGTTAGCCAATAATCTTTTCCAGCCACTGTAGTCTTCACATATGGGAGAATGCCCAAAGGCTTGATTCTGCTCTGATCTGCCAGTCTGATGAGCCATTGGGTAGGTTGCACACCTTGTAGGCCTAGATCCTTCATTGTCACATCCGTCATAATGTTCACTGATGAACCTCCATCAATCAGTGCATTTGCAATGAAGTATCCTTCTATCCACACGCCAGTCTCTGGAGTACCCGGATCTAGGAAAGCATTAGCCACATCCACTTCTTTTACAGGCTCTGGAGCCTTGTTGGACTTTGTTGCTGTTGAGGGAGCAATCCTTAAGCCACATCTTCTTGTCAGTATACTTTTGAACCTTTTTCGGCAACTGGGAGACAACATCCATAATTGTCGGAATGTGAGGTTTGGTTTAAAGGTATCTAGATCTCTAACCAGATCGTATTCCTTAATAGGATCCACTGGCTTCTCTAATCGGTTAGGGAATGGGGCAACACCCATTTTCATTTTCCCTCTTTCTTCCAACAGAGGCATCATGGGAACTTCTTCTGTCATTTGTGGCACTTCCCCCTCTTCTGTCTCCTAGACCTCTGATCCTGTCTCTGTAACTGTCTCTGTAACTCTCTGTGGCACTGTAGTGCTCTATACGGCACTGTCAAGCTCTGTCCTGTTCTATTCTTCTGGTGGAAGATTGAACTTCACTGTTCTGGCAGGAGGATTATGTTCTTTCTGGATAGGTGGTTCCTTCTGCTTTGCACGAGTGACAGCAGTAACTTCCAATTCCACTAAATTGGAGGTAGGCTCTTGGGCCTTGGCCGGACTATCAGTAGCACTGTTTTTCACTGGGGCTGGGCTTGGACAGTCTTTTGCAGTGTGGCCTTCTCCTTTGCATCGACTGCATAAGGGCTTGTAATCCACTGACCTTCTAGGATTTGGACAATTTGGTGAGATGTGTCCCTTTTCTCCACATCTATAACACTCCACTTCTGATCTCTGACCACCGCCAGACTGTCTTCCTCTGTAACTTTGGGAGGGAAATCTTCTGGGTCCGAAATTAGGACCAAACTCTCTAGGCTTGGGTCCAATATCTTGTGTTGTCATTTTGGATTCCAGCAAGTTGAATCTTGCGTCTTCTTCCTTCCTTCTCCTATCATGTATCTCCTTCAAAGAGCAAATGTCCTCTGTATGGTTCTTCCGCAAATAGTAGGAACAGAAAGCTCTAGGAATGGTCGATTTTCGTGTACATTCAGTGGCTAAATGGCTTGCTTGATGACACTTATCACACCAAGTATTTGACCGCATCACATCTCTTCCTGCTCCTGCAACATTGGATATGCTAGCGGTATTCAATTTCAACATCTGTAGTTGTTCTGTAATCACATCCATCAACTCCTTTTTGATGTTGGCAACTGAGTTGGATAAGTAATCCTTCAAGCTTTCTCCTCCCGAGGCACTGGCAAGAGGGTTTTGAGGAGTCTCTGTAATCACTGCATAAACCGATTGGGCTGGTACAGAGGGGTCTCTATTCTGATTCCGATTCAGAGCTCCTATTTGAACTGTTGGCTGTTGGCTCCAGTTGGTAGGGTTCCACTATTGCTGCTGACTTGGCATGGAGGAAATTGGTTGGGACCATTGTTGTTGTGGTTGAACCACCATTTGAGGCATGGATGGTGGCCACTGTGGATTTGGTGCACTGTACTGTGATACCGGGGGCATCTGTTGGTAGGGATAGGGAACAGTCCCTGGAACTGCATTTGGTGAATACATCATTCCTGGCATCAGAGGAGGTAAGACTCCTCTTCCTGAATTCATTGCTAATCTAGCTTCCACTTCATCATACAGTCGTGCACCTTCTGTTGCAGCTTGCAACGTGGCTGGTCTTTGCAGCTCCACAAACTTACGGACTTCTGGTTGTAATCCTCTGAGAAACACCCCCTTCTGAATGCCATCATCTAGATTATGGTTAGTCCATCTCTTTAGGATGGATTCCATTCGTGAGACATAGGCTTCTACTCTTTCTCCAGAGGACTGACTTAGGTTCATGAATTCCTCTCTCATCCGCTCGTCAAAACCTTCATGCCTGAATTTAGTGAGGAAGGCCAACTTCAAGTCGTCCCATGTGCCAAAAGTTCCTGCTGCTTGTCTCTCATACCACTGAAACGCCGCGCCCTTGAAAGTGGCGGGGAATATTACTAACCAATGCTCAGGGGTTCTGGCATTGTTAGCCACACATGCTACCATAAACTCTGCTACATGAAGATCGGGGTCTTCATTGTACTCTCCCTTAAAAACTGGCAATGGAACTACATTCGCTGGCCTGTCATCAATATTTCCAGGACGGATCTGGCTTGGAAGTGGACCTCCAGCAGGAGGAGGAAGGACTTGATGTGCCATTGGGACTTCTGTAAACAGTTCCGCAAGGGCGTCAAAGGCGGCTTCTGCTGCGAGCTTGTTCTCAGCCTTGATTTTTGCTTTCTCTCTTCTCACATACCTCTGGACTCGTTCTAACGCTTGCCTCTTTATTGTGTCATTCATCAGGGGATTGGCTCCACTATGTTGTTAGTGATCCACAGAGGGTTAACAAAAGGCTTCAGTCTTTGGAGGACTCTCTTGCCAATATTTCTTCTACTTCTTTCTTTTCAACATCCCTGAATTCTGCTTTCATTCCACTGCACAGAGGAATGTATTCGGTTCTGAAGGTGTCAAAATGCATACGTCTGAGCATTGTGGTGGTGCCATCATCATAGTAATGCCAGCTTCTGATGGTTTCAACAGTGTATGTTGTGAAAAACACTCTGTCTACCAACTTCCAGTGGGTTGCTAATTGAACAAACAGAAGATTATCAATACACCAAGCATCCCACGTATCTTGCTGTTGAGCATCCATGAACAAATTCCAACTCTTTTCCTTCTTGTCTCTGTGAACCTCTACAGACCAAGACTCCTGAAGCTTCTTCACAATCTCCCACTTGATGATGTCTGGAAACTTCTCAATGAATGCCAAATCTTCCATGTATGGTCATTCTCTCTGTTTCTGCTTTTCAGTTTGTCCCCAAACAGTTGGCCACCACGATGCAAGTTTCTGCTGCTTCAACAGGAAGAGGAAACTGTCCACCACATAGAGCATGCATCATGATGGTGCTGTGTTTTCGCCATTGTGGGATGAACTTCTTGTGGAAAGTGGCTTTGATTATGAGAAATTTCAACTCTTCAGTGGAAGAAGGAACTTTACAAACATCCATTGAATTCTTCTCTTCTTGGCAATGCCATTTCCTTCATTTTCAGCCTCTTCTGGTACTTGTTGATGGCAAGTTTCCCCGGCTGTGCACCAAAAACATGGAGCCCCAAGAGGAACACCGAGGAAAAGGGAATTCTCTTGCAAGAAAATCTATCTTGTAACATCAACAAGCTTGTTTATCATGTTTCATATTATCACAATGAAGAAAAGAACCCCATGCACAACAAATCTTCATGCAGCATAATGTAGATCTCCCAAGGATTTGATAGAATCAATCATATTCTTCAATATCTTCATAAAATCCATCAATGGAACAAAGAAAGCAAAGGAATATACCATCTTTGAATGGAAATATATCACATAATATTCATCTTCAATATCTTCATAGTCTTCTCTCTCAATCTCTCATATACAATCACTCTGGTTGAGTAGAATTGGCTATCTCTGACTCTCTCTCTTTCTCTCCATCAATCATACATCATATCCTCACTACAATCTCTCAAAATAACTCTCAATAATCTTTCTTAGTTCGTGGATACCCCTCCCAAGAGATATGTGTGATATGAAGAGTCACCAGAGCCACTACAGTGTCCTTTCATAGCTCACTACTGTCACTTCACTCTAGTCTTCACTTGAGTCTTCAACAGCTACTTCTTTCACTTCTTTCAGCTCTTTTGCACTTGTATTCACCTCTTTCCAAGGCTAGAAAACTTTCCCAAGATACACTCTCATCCACCAGAACACATACAGAAGCATACAGAACAGTCACAGAACAGTACCAGAACAGCTACAGTACAGAACAGAACAGAACAGAACAGAAATAGAAGCTCTATAAAAGACCTACAGAAGGTTACAGAAGGTCATCAAAACCACATAACTCATACTCAAACCATTCCAAACTCTCACAAAACATTCAATAAGCTTTCACAATATCTCATTCTTCATCAATCAATACTCCATCCCTCCTTACAGAAGACAATCAGAACAAAACAGACCAAAACAGAACAAAACAGAAGGTATACAAAACCAATCAGAACCTATCAGAACATCACAGAACCACCAATAAACATCATGAACTTCCAAAACACAATCAATATCATCCAAAACACTCTCAAACCACTTCTAAACCAATCAATCATCTCATAAAATCAACCATTCAGCTCTCAAAAACAACAAAAATCGGCCAAAAAACAAGTCATTTCAACGCTCAACATTATGTGCCCAGGTTGAGTTGCTTCCTGCAAACTGAGCTTGTCATGGGGGCTTTGGTTGCATCTCTTTTACTAGGTGCTTTCTTGGTCAACTCAAGTAGCTACTCTAATACCATGGATTGGATTTGAATATCAGTTGTTATGTGCCCAAGTTGAGTTGCTTCCTACAACCTAAGCTTGTCATGGGGGCTTTGGCTGCATCTCTTTTACTAGGTGCTTTCTTGGTTTGGAGCCTCTGTTGTGTGGCAACAAGTCTTCTCACATTCTTGTCTACCTCTTACTATAGTCTCCTAATTTCCTCTTCCTCTTGCTCCTTCAAGGATTCTTGCTTTGGAGTTTTAGTGCAAGTGGATGAATGCCTCTTGCATTGCCATGCCTTGTGGTTCCTATGCTGATGGTTTTGCTCCTAGATGTGATTCCTTGGTGACTTCTTGTATAATGGCTATTAGCACCTCTCAGAATCCTAACATAGTGTTCTTGGTTGTTGCCTTCCTCTTGTCTACCTCTCTACTTGTTGTTGACACAAGTCATCATTTCTTAGATTGCACTAGAGCTCAATGCCTTTGTTGTATCATGGAAGGTTTTTATGATGTAGGCATTGAGTTTCTTATCATCCATTGCCCAAGCAGCCACACTTTCTAGCATTGTGGCATGGATTCTGCTCATCAAGGGAGTTGTACCTATTTCCAAAAAATGGGGCATGTATCAATTTAGCTTGAATCTTGATTCAAGGATCTGGGATATACTCTAGGCTGATGCCATCATTGATGAAAACATTTTGCTTGTCCATCCCTTGCATTGCATAGATGTCCCTCTTTGATAGCTTCTCCTACTTATCTAGTAGGCCCAAAATTTTGTGCAACACCATTGGATTAAGAGGGATCTACACCTATTCTGTTGCTCACTCTAATTAATTCACTATGCATGTCAAAGAAATTCCATGCAATTCTCATAATTTATCTCTCCTTCAAATTTCTCCATGTACTTGTGCAATTCACCATAGTCTACAAAATCTCAAGCATGTGGATTGTTTAGTAGCCACTTCTTTTAGGTTGTGGATCTCTTTGTAATGCAAGTCGTGATATCCTTTAACTTCTATGCTCACCTTATAGTCATCCTACTCTCCTTCGGAAAACAATGTTTGGGACTTGGTCATCCTTTTGCAAGTGGCTTTGTCTCCTTGTCTTGCCATATTCAAGGTCTAACAACATCTTATGATGATTTTCCATGAAGTATTGAATTTATTAAGATTGAAACCTATATGTACAACTTGTTAAAAGGAAAAAAAAAATCACCCTTGCACAAACAGAAAGAAATCTAAAATCTTTGCCTTTAGGCTTCTCATCTCACATAAGGAAATTTTTGCATATTAGTAAAAAATGATTCAAAAATTTTTCAAAAATGTGTTTAATCTACAAATTGATTTTATGCAAACTTCTCCTCCTCCCAATGGGCTACAATACTTCCAGGATTGGGCAAGGGGTCATAACAAATATATTTGCAATCACTACTCATAAAAGTGCAGATTGTATTCCATGGCAGCGTAATGGTCCATATCATGTGGATAAATATTAATATGGGTAATATAGGTTAGAGAATCAATAAGGAGTTCCCCTAAACCAATTTCACTATCAATATGAAGCTCTTTCTTGTCGCTAACGACTCAATCAATGTACAGATGTATATCGCATTATCTTTTAGCATGGATTTATGGGTGGGAGCAAGTACTGAGAAGGATGTGGGGGAAACATAGGCAGGATTGTACTCTAATGTGTTAATTTCATGCTATTGCTTTGCATTGGTCATGATTTGACATGTCTCTATTTCCCGCTATAGTCATAGAGTAAACTAATGCTACAAGAACAAGGAATCAATCTATGTGAGGCAATTGAGGTTGGTTGGCTCATTGGGTGTGAGCTCAACTCATCTTTTATTTGAGGGAAGTGACTAATCTTCCTTTCAAGGCATGCTCTTGTCCTAAGTTACAATAAGCTCCTCCATGATTGAAGTAGCCTTAGTGAAGATGAGTTCATATTCTTGCCATGATCATAGTAGAGACCTCACATTGTCGACATGTTTTCATCAAGGAGCCTAAGTCAAGCCATTTGTACAAGAGAATAGAGTGAAGGTGTTATCAAACTGTCGAATACATGTGACTATTTTCAAGAGAGGTTGATTCAAGCCATGCTAGCAACTAGTTTCAAGAGAGGCTGTCTCTCATAAGAAAGTCTAAGGCCGAGATGGGCATCTAGCTTTTTATGGGTAATTTGGTCGAGCGGTAGGAATGTTTGGCTTTGGCTTATTGTAAGCATTAAATTGAGGATGCTTTTAAGCACATGTGGGGATCTTCCATCCAATGAGTGGTTTTGGTCTTGGGGGCATAATTTGAGCAGTCTTTGGCATTTCCTTACAGTTGGGGGGACAATCAATCAATGGGGTTCCAACAATTAATTGGATTGTGATCCTTTGCAAGGTAGTTGGTGGGGTTTAGAGGCTAGGCTCTATATAGGATACACTTGAGGGCCGTGATTGGGTAAGGGTGATTGTGGTGTTTTCTTTCCGAGTTGTGGGGGTTTGGCATCCCAGGGTTTCATGTATGGGGATGTTAGGGTAATTTTATGTGTGGGCTTCAGCAAAATGATAAGCTTGTTGCTAGTGTACTAGCCTTGTACCTTGAGTAAGAATTTAGGAACCCATCGAATTAGATTTGGGACATATCATTTGCATCACCAATGTACTTGGTTAGGGGTTGGTCTGTGGTGTTACTAAGGACAAATGTATGAGTGGGCACCTTGTCATTTCATATTTAGTGTTGGCGCCTACCATTGATGGTTCCTATTGGATAGACATATCTAATTGGCCAGCCTATCATGGGTTGCTTGAGTCGCCCTGAGCAACTCATTGAGGAGAGCATCATTGCTCTTTTTAAGGGGTGAATTGGGATGTGTAGGGAGCATTGATAGTACTACCTTCTCCATTGAGGCATTAGTACCCTTGCTAAAAGTCATGATAATCTTAATGTTGGGTAGCTCCAAATGGATATGTTGTAGTTTCAAGTTTGACTATACACTTGGTGAGTCATTTAAATGAGCATCCTAACATTACCTCATTAACCAACTCCTTTGATGTTAGGCACCACATAGAAGATGGCAGGTAGACCTTCTATCTCGATGATTAAGGCAATCCCTAATAATGCATAATGAGGTCCCCAGTATGGATTTACTTGTGTCATTGTAGGCATGAGTGGCAGTTGCTCGATTCCTATCAAGTCATCATATATCAAGATGCTACAATCTACACCTTTGTTTATCAAGGCAATGACATGTCAAGTTGTCCTTGCAGTTAAGGTGATTCTCAAATAAGCCATGGGTATGGGCCTTTCATCATCACAGTCAAGCTCAATGATTCTAACTACTCATATAGAAATGGGTGGTGGTGCTATTGGGGCTTCATGCAAAGGGTGTGCTGGGGGATAATTATTTTCTTTTTAGCTGCCATTAGAAAAACCTAAGCCTTTGTCATCAAGCATCTCAAGTTCAATATTGCTGATTCTACTAATGGCACACATGTGGAATGGACCTAGACCTTTGAATTTCATTTTTCCCCTTAATGGAGTACAATAGCACAAGGTTTCCCTTTTTGAAGTCTCGTTGCTTGATATATTTGTCAAACCATGCTTGCCATTGCACTTTTTCACAAATGAGCACATGGGTAGCTAGTAATCATGTTTTAGAAAGTTGCTCTAACTCAAGCAAGTGGTTAGTCCATGCTACTCATCCCTCCCATCTTTCCAAGATAGCTATTCTTAAACTTGGAACAAAGAATTCTATAGGTATAATCGCATATCTGTCATATGTTAGTCTAAAAAGCATTTGGCCCAATCATCGTTTTGTAGGTTGTCTAGTATGCCCATAAAGCATGAGTTTATTGTCCCAATCACTCCAAGAATCCGAGACAATTTTGGTCATCGCATTGATTACTATTTTGTTTATGGACTATGTCTTACCATTGGCTTGGAAATAGTAAGTGAAATATTTTCTATGAATGATCATAAAGGCAGACAACAAGTATGTGATCACCTCATTAATAAAGTGGGTACCTTGATCGTTTAGTATCTCAATTGGATAGCCATATCGAGAGATCACTTGTTCTTATGAGAATTTAGATGTGATTCGTGAATCATTTTTTCTAGTAGCCTTGGTCAAATAATTTGTGGCATAATGATGTATCTCACTTGCAATTTTCCATTTTTCAAAAAGATGCCTCGCTATTATTGGGTTAAGGTTCATTCTATCTTTTCTTATTGGAATTTTGGTGTGTTGGCACTCGTCACAATGCTTCACAAGCCTTGCCATATTGCAAAATAGGGTAGGCAATGTAGTCTAGCTATCTATATAGTATTTCTTTTTTTAATACCTCAAGAATGTTATCTACCTAGTAAGGAGTGATATCAACCGTTAAAAGGTTTTCATCTTTTGAAATCCCAAACAAATGAGGGTCTGGTAGGTCATCCATGATGCATTCTTCAACCAACTCCTTGTTAGGAATGTGAGAAAGATGATCAACCATGTAATGTTGTTTACCCTTATGTACAACCATGAGAAGTAAAATTCAAGAAGAAGCAATAACCATCTAGCTATGCACCCTATAGCACAAGGCTTATTCATAAGGTACAAGAGAGCCTGATGGTTCACAAAGAAAATAAAAGGGGCACTTACTAATAAGTATTGTCAAAACTTTTTTACACCAAATACCATAGCTAATCCTTCCCTCTCGATGGTGGAATAAATCATTTCTAAATTCATGAGTTGACCACTAGCAAAACTCATTGGATAGTTTGCACAAAACTGCTCCCATATCAAATTTTAAAGCATCAATGTGCACATGGAAAGTTATGCTCCAATCTAGGGCTCGTAGGATTGGTGCAATATGTTGAGATATTGAGCTCTACATGAGCTGGCATCCACTATGAGCCTTCAATGATGTGGCATGATATTATTCACTAGCATGTTAGGTGATCAACATGAGGATACGCCAGTGATTCTATAGTTGGTGGACTACACCCGTGTAGTCTATCCTCAGTTATGGCACATTCATTGTGCCACCTCTTATTTCCTAGTGGTTCACACTTAGTGACCGCATGTATTGTGCTTAAGTCTCCATTGTTTTTGTGTGTGTGCTCTTGCTCTCTTTAACTCTCTTTCCTCTTGTTTGTTTTCACAGTATCAGAGCCATCCCACAACTACACAAAGCTCAATTGAAGGCTAAGGGTAAGAAATTGGACATTCAAGCAAGCAAGGGTAAGAAGATCTTCCACCTTACTTGATTTGCCCTATGTTATAGCCATAGGAGACTCCTAAGACTGGCAAGGCTGTAGTCTCCAATTGCAATGAAACTTGGTGAGCTAGAAGAATAATATATACACTATAGATGAGCCCTTTAGGATAATTTTGCTATGATTTTTGGCATTTGAGGTCAATTTGACCTCTGTTCTAGACCTACAAGTGGTGCTAGCATCAATTTATGGGTATACTACAATTTCGGCTCTGTCATTTTTACAAGTGCACAGGATACAAATTTTGAATTTGTAAGGTTTCAAGTACTTTATGGGTTGCAAACACAAAATATACATTTTTTGTGAAAAATAGAACGATCATATCAAGGAGTTGAGTTTTTCCTAGATGCATTTCGACACCAGGAATCCAATGTCAATGACCTCTGTCAATTAGAGTCTATTTGACCCTCCATTTAATGGTGATAAGGTTTGGTGTTATGAAGTAGCTATTGGATTTGAAAGCCAAAAATCATGTGACGGAGGCCAAGGTGATAGATTTTGATGCCACAAATCTATCTGTCCAATTGGATCACAATTTCGAGGCCGTTTGCCCCTCTGTCTGGTTGGAACCACTTTTGATCAAGTGTGAAAATGCAAACGTTAACTAGATACTATGCTTAAGAGAATAACGGGTGCATATGAGAGAGAGGAAGGGCCAATTTGATGAAGGATGGACAATGGTTTGAAAGCATAATCGCATGTAGATCGGATGATTTAAATGCATCAACGACTGGAAAATATTGTCAATGGCTCCATTTTCTTGAAATACAAGATGTACATATGCAAATTTTAGAGTAAGTGACTCTTATTTAATTTTTATGATGAATTTTTAGTGCATATGATGGAACGATGATTGAAAATGGTTGAAATATGTTTAGGAATGTCTACAATTTGAGAAATATATTCATTTTTCTTCCCTCATGTTAAGAATAATAAAACCACAGAATCTGAAAGAGAGGATTTAATAGAAAATTGTATTGTCTTTGGGTTTTGTGGATTGAATTGTGTTCATATGACATGAAAATGAATATGTTGATGGATCATACTTCAATAAGTCATAAAAATAAAAAAACTCAAAAAATTAATAATGTAAATTGAAATAAATATATAAATAATTCATAGAAAATAATCAAATAAAAAATTAAGCAAAATATTTTTTATGCATTTAAAACTATTAAAAATTAAGAGAATATTTTTTTATTATGTAATGAAGCTAAAACATGAGAGTTTGCCTCAATTTGCCTTTATTTATATGTTAAAGTGCATGTTTATAGCTTGTTTCTATGAAAAATTGTCATGAAATCTCCCTATATTTATGCAAGCAATCTAAACATAAACGGTAAGGGGTGTGGGACTGAAAGGAAAAGATATTTGGTTAAGTTGATGATCTCTTTGCATATCTTAGCACATAGGCCCCGTTTATGCACTTCATATTGGCTAGTTTTTTTTTAAAGTTGTTTGAGCACACAATGGCATAAACTTTGCATATGCAATCTAAATATGGTATCAGAAGATAAATTACTGGATGTATTGCAATTGTATGTCTAAGTGACGATCGACATTGAGAGTATAAGATTTTCTTTTGTTATAGAGTAGTGCAATATCTTGGAAAATGGATTAAGTGCAAAATATATACAGTCTCCTAGATCGTTACATTTGTATTATGAGAGGACTCTATTATGCTTGTGTTTTGTTGTTAAGATAGCACATCTTGAGGCAAATCCCCAGGGTGTAGGAGAGCCATAGGAGCCACAACATTCTGTTGGGAGGATCTCTTTGTGTATGTGAATCGAGGTGTTAATCAGTTGTATGTTTGGGTACTCCCTCTACTGGAGTTGGGAAGGAAAAATTGTTGGACTATAAATCGATACAAGTGTGTGATTTATTTAGAGTAGTGTGTAGCATCCAGATACTCTTGGCCACAAGACCGTGAGGGTGGTTTGGTAATCTAGGCTCAGCTAGAGCCCTAGAGCCAGCTTTAGGTCCTAATATATGGTGTGTTTGTCGAGGGCCGCTAATAAGTGGCAATTTTTTAATCTTGGTTAATAGAGACTAGTTGTTCAGTGTATGCCCAAAGAGCATTGAAATAGATCCGTTATTTCTTGATAGACACCATCAAGTCGAGATTCAACAGCAAGAAAGAGATGAAAGGGCTAGACACTAAGCTTAGATCATTAGGAGTAATATCCTAAGCATAGTAGTCTGATATCCTTGAGAAAGAGAGGTCTTGTTAACCTAATTAATATCCCAGTTAGTTCATTAAGGGGGGAAAGGAAGCTCTCCCTTTCCTTAGAGAGGTCTTGTTAACCTAATTAATATCCCAGTTAGTTCATTAGGGGGGAAAGGAAGCTCTCCCTTTCCTTGAAAATTCAATCTACTTTGAGTGGGAGTATAACCCCATCGATACAAAACCCTAGAGAAAACTCGATCGTCATGATGGTGCAACCCATTGCAATACCTACATGAACACCGGATTTTCTAGCATTAGGTTTCCCTCTACCCATCTTTAATGGGTTAGCAGAGGAAGATGTGGAACTTCACATCAGTGAGTTCCAGAAATTAATGTTCAATTGGAGAATTTAGGACAAATGACATCTCATGATGTTTTTCAATATGACTCTGAAAAGAAGAGCTACAATGTGGTATCATGGCTTGGATGCTAGAACCATAACCACGATTGATTTATTCTTTGTAGCCTTTTGAAGAGAGTTTGCCCCTAAGAGAGCTGGTTAGATTTTGGCTACATATTTTGAATGTAACACATCAAGAGTCTCATAAGAATGCTTGAGCATATGCCAAGAAACTGAAAGATGTGTTTTGTAAATTTCAAACCGTTATTCCTATTCCACATGTTGTCCAACAGTAGTACTTTTTACATGGATTAAACTTCAATATCCAAGTTCAGTTAAGTAGTGTTGCTCTTATTAATATAGACACTGCTATTACATGAGCAGAGGAGATAGAGTTGTGCTTATAAGCGGTCTACACATTTAGAACAAGTCTAAATTTGAGTCTAGGTCCTGGAAAGAATTTGGCATTGAACAATGGAATTCAAGGTGTGACTAGTATACCTATGACCAATTCGAATGAAATAGGAAGCGTAATGCAGAATGTGCCCATGTTACCAGCTCCTCTTAATGTTGCTACGCCAATGGCTAGCCAAATGGTTCCACTAAATAATGAAAGCCAAATGACAAATCCTAATGTCATACCAACTAATCAATAGCAAATGATCCCTAATTAGGTGGTTAGGCCAGCTAAATGGCAAGTGGATGATCACGGTTATGAGTCTAGTGCATCGAATATTCTTCGCGAAGTCAAGGACATGATAAAGCATTATACTAATATGATAACGGAATAGTATAGACAAATAGCCATAGATGTTAATTTCCTAAAGAAGTAGTGGAAATTAATAGGAAATCGACATCTTGAAGAGGGCGGTTCATCAAGATTTAGCTATAAGTGGTGGTGTGATCAGCAATTTTCAAGAAATTGCCCTAATGTCAAATGTGATATATGTGGGAAGTCCGGTCATCTAGCTAGTACTTGTCGGAGTAAGATTAGCTCTCTTCAACAAGGGAGTAAGCAGCCAAGTCTTATTAATCATCAAGTACAAGGGAATAACCTTCAACAGGATGAGGAACCAAAGCAAATATTGCAGAGAAAAAAATATATCATAGAAGAGCTGGCTAGTGGTAGTGGTGTCAACCTTATCGAAGTTGTGCATGTCAACACCACTGAGGGTTCCAATTTACAAGTCATTACAAGGGGAAAAAATATTAAAGAAGGTAATAGAGATAATGCAAAACCTGTTGAGGCAAACCCTAAACAGGATGATAAGGGGACGCACGGGGGAGGGGGGTGTTGGCTGAGCATGATGCTTGTCGCAATAGGGGTTGGGGTTGGGGTTGGGGTTGGGGGAGCTTTTTTTTAGGGAAAAAAAATGAAGAGGTGGGGAGGCGACACCATGATTTGGAAGAGAAGGGGGGACTTGGAGCCTACACATATCCCATATAGCACAGATGATACAAAGAGAATCCTCAATTTTCTCGCTTCCAATCGCCACTCTCAGCTCCAATAATGGTGGCCTAGTTGAAGAGCAAGAAAATCAATATTTCTCTCTCCTCCCTCTCTCTCCTCCTACAAAGCGTTCATTTGGCAATTATCAAGAGAGAAATAGGATGAGATATGGCTACCCAGCTTGAACCAGATGAAGATGGGATAATATTGATGCTATGTGGCAATGACCAACACTATTTAGAGGCCCATTACAGACCCATTTGTTGCTTGTGTATTCAAATATAAAACATTGAAACATGGAAAATCCTGATAATCCTCATTTTGAATAGACATTTGAACCTTTTTGTTGTTTAATGATGCAATTGATATTCATGTGGTATAAAAGAATATGATGTGTTTGAGGACTTTCATAAATAATATTCAAAAACTGACATCATATTAATAAAAAATTAATTAATCAAAATCCAAAAAACACATAAAATAAACGTTTTTATAATAAATGAGAGAAATGATAGCAAGAAATGTTATAAATGGATGAAATCTTGTAGGTTGATTGCCATGATTGATCTTTGCTACTGTGTGATCAAAAAATACAAAATAATGGGTATTTATAATAGAAATAATTAATAAAAATTAGAGAAAAAATAGTAAAATTTATGAAAATGGTTTTAATTTTAAAAAATAGAGAAAAATAGTAGCGCATATTCAAATGTATGGTGTAGAGCATGATGTTAGCCTCAGTTTGCACCCATTTATGTGTTAAAGTACTCGATTTAGGGGGTATTTCTATGGGGGATTGCATATAAAATAGACAACATTCCATATAATGACTAACTATCAAATAAGATTGAAATGCTAAATTTTGCATAAAGAAGAATGAATGATTATGCATTGAAGTGTAGCATACAGGTTTCATTGAATATATATAGGAATGGCTGCTTGTTATTTAAAAAAAATTTGAGTATGCTAGGACATGACACATTGCATGTGCATTAAACATGGTATCAATAATCAACTCTTGAATGCATAGCACCTGTCTTTCAAAATATTGACCTATGATTGAGAAAAGAGGTTTCCCTTGTTGTAGGCTAGATTAGTTATCTTGGGGGATAGTTATGTGAGGAAATAAATATATCTCCTAGATCATGTAACATCAAAAGAGTGGACTATGTGTCATTCTTTATGTGTGAGATGACACATCCTAGAGGGCCAATCCTTGAGGTGTAGGAGAGTCGTAGGGGCCACAGCATTCAGCTAGGGAGTGTCCTCTATATGTGTAAAACAAGGTGAAGTAGTAAGCTGTGTATGGGAAGCTCCCTATGCTTAGAGTCAAGATGGGCAAACCATTCGACTACAATTGACATTCATGTCTACAAACATAGTATTTAGATAGATCAATTCATATTATCCAGACACATGGTGTTGGCCGCAAGGCCATAAGAGTTATTTGGTGTGCGTGCGTGCGTGCGTGCGTGCGTGCGTGCGTGCGTGCGTGCGTGCGTGCGTGCGTGCGTGCGTGCGTGCGTGGGTGTGTGTGTGTGTGTGTGTGTGTGTGTGTGTGTGTGTGTGTGTGTGTGTGTGTGTGTGTGTGTGTGTGTGTGTGTGTGTGTGTGTGTGTGTGTGTGTGTGTGTGTGTGTGTGTGTGCCTTAACTAGAGCTGATCGAGCTAGTATCGAGCCCATTTTTGTTCTCAACATGTGGTGCATTTGCCAAGAGATACTAATAAGTGGCAGTTTTCAAACCTTGGCTAATAAGAACCTATTCAATTAATTTATGCCAAAGAGTGTTGAGATAGATCCAATATATCCTGATAGAAACTGTGAAGCTGAGATTCAACATCAAGAAATAGTTGAAAGGGCTAGACGGAGAGCAGATATCCTTAGAAGGTATTCTCCTAAGCATATTAGTCCAATATCACTAAGAGTGTGATGTCTTATTGACCTAATTAATATCCTGGTTAGTCCATTAGAGGAAGGAGGAAGATCTCTAGCATTCCCCTTTCCCCAAAAAGTTAGTCTACTCTGAGTGGGAGGGTAATACTCCCCTCTCCCATAAGAGGATGTGAAACTCCATATTAGTGAGTTCCAAAAGTTAATATTCAATTGTAGGATTTAAGATGACGAAGGACATCTTATGATGTTCTTTAATATGACTTTGAAAGGAAGAGGTGCAGTATGGTATCATAGCTTTAAAGCTAGAACCATAACTGTGATAGATTTATTTTATGTGGCCTTCCAAAGAGAGCTTTCCCCTGAGAGAGTTGGTTAATATTGGCTGCGTGTTTTAAATGTAATACACCAAGAGCCTCATGAGAATGCTCGAGCTTATGTCAAGCTTATGCCAAGTAATTGAAGGATGTTTTTTACAAATTGCAAGCCTCTATTTCCATTCCACCTTATGCCCAACTACAATACTTCCTACATGGATTGGATTTCAACATCCAAGTGCAATTGACTAGCATTCCTCTCACGAATATAGATATTGCCATTACACGAGCAGAGGAGATAAATTCACGATTACAAGCAGCCTATGCATCTAGGGCAAATCTCTATTCAAGTCTAGGTCCTAACAATAATTTGGCATTACCTTAAACTAATGGAGGTTAAGATGTGATAAGTCCACCCATAACAAATCCTAATGCAAGAGGAGATATCATGCAAAATATACCTTTGTTGCCATCTCCTCCTAATGCTATTATGCTAATGCCTAACCAAATGGGCCCAGTTAAATAGTGAAAGTCAAATTATGAATCCCAATGTAATGCCAACTAATGAGCCACCAATACCTAACTAGGTGGTTAAGCCATCGGGATGCCAAGTGGATGATTAGGGTTATGAGTCTAGTGCATCTCAAATGTTCTTAGGGAAGTCAAGGACATGATGAAGCATTATACTGACATGAATAAGTAGTATAAACAAATAGCCATAGACGTAAACTTTCTAAAGAAGCAACAAAACTTGATAAGAAGTCGACACCCTAAACAAGGTGGTCCATTAAGATTTAGTTGTAAGTGGTGTGGTGGTCAGTACCTCCCACAGAATTACCCTCATGTGAAGTGTGATATATGTGGGAAGTCATGACACATGGCCAATACATGTTGGGGTAGAGTTAGTTTACTCCAGCAAGGTAGTCAACAACCTGCGTCAATGAATCATCATTCAAACTATCTAAATCCTCGAGGGAAGGTAGCCTAAAGGAAGTGCCTAGTGGGGTTATTCTAGTAGAGGTGCTTTGAATCAATGGGAACGTAGCCTCCAACAATGTAAGAGTGGTCATTAGGGGCTACAAAATAAAAGAGGTTTAGAATGACGACGATTGAGTGGGTTATGTTGTAAAACCTATTAGTGTCAATTGAGTGGGCAAAGAATGGTGGAAACGTGTGGAGAAACACTACCCTAGGGTTCATGCATATGTTGATGGCATCTTGATAGAAAGTGATATGGTAGACTTGTCTATAAACATCATGAGTATAGACTTACTAGAGAGGCTTGGTTTGCCCATTCAAAAGGATGTTACAACTATCCTAAAAATTGCCCATTACAGTTTAAGACAACCAAAAGGAATAGTACCTCAAGTACATTTAATAATAGCATATATTGAGTATGTTCTTGACTTCCATATTATCTAATTTGTTGGGAGGCCAAGCTATCAATCATTGCTAGGACAATCATGGATATTACACTTTGATTATTTGGTAGACGTTCTAGCTGGTCAGTTGATCTTTGGGCAAGGATCAAGGAGAATGATTTTGCATTTTTACCCTAAATGTCTATTGAATAAAAGGGCATCATCTCCCACTACAGAATGGAAAGCACTTGAGGGCACCTCTACTATTATTGAAACTTCAAGCTCAATTAAGTGTGATGAGGGTTCCATAATGGAGGAGGCCTATCAAGTATGTTTGAATGAGCCAATAGGGGCAAAATATTGGATATGTGATGTTGATGTAATAGAGTGGGATTTTGGGACTCCTAATGATCCGCCTCTGATCAAACTCGATACTATATTATCTGATGATGAGCGTGAAAACTATGTATCACTCCTACAAGATTTTAGGGATATATTTTCATGGATCTATGATAAATTGAAGGGTATTTCCCCTACTATTGCCATGCACACAATCCCATTGAAAGAAGGTAGTAAGGCAGTAATGTAGAAGATTAGATGAATGACTTTTGAGCTGAGAGAGCCTCTTTTTGAGGAATTGATGCATCTAAGGAGGACATGTCTAATCTTTCCTATTGAACACACTGAATGATGCTCACCATTGTGATAAGGAAGAAGAATAATAATTAAATCTACCTATGGATAGATTTTAAGAAGCTAAACAAGCATACAGTAAAGGATTATTACCCTCTACCCTTTATTGACCAGATTTTTGATCAATTGGTAAGGTGAGAAATGTACTCCTTCATGGATTGCTTTGTAGGCTATAATTAGATAGCCATAACTAAAAAGAATAAGTTGAAAACGACATTCGTTATAATTTTTGGTACCTTTGCATACCATATCATGCCTTTTAGTCTATGTAATGCCCCGAGATCTTGGCAAAGAATGATTGGTAATAAGTTTGCCAACATCTTCCCTATAAAACTTAAGGTTTTTATAGATGATTTTGGGGTGGCTATCACAATCCGTGATAGACAACTCATTGTTCTACATAAGTGCTTTGAGAATTATCGTGAGTACTACATAATGTTAAATCCTTAGATATGTGTATTTGGGGTTTCTTACGGCTTATTGTTGGGTCATGTTGTGAGTGTGGCTGGCATTGCCACTAATCTTGAGAAAGTAATAGTAATTGCAGGGCCATGATTTCACCCACTAGCCCTAGAGAAATTCACAGCTTTGTTTCATCTATGGGCTATTATCGTCGGTTCATTAATGCATTGACCGAGTACTCATTGCCTTTGATGAATCCAAAATGCCAATGTTAAAAGCTCTAAAAAGGGGTGAGGTTTTCTAAATTTTTATAACTGCAACAAGGCATAATATCAATTGTTGCCTATCCCACATTTGGGAGGAACAGCTTTATCATCCAATCACTTTTGCAAGCCAAAATTTAGATGGTTCAAAGCTTCATTATAGTTATTTAGAAAAAGTATATTTAGCTATGGTGTTCGCCACCAAGAAGTTTAGACATTATATTATTTATGAGAAGGTGGTTTTTTTCACCAAGGCTGAGGGTCTACACTTATTGTTGAGCAAGCTTCAACCCCATGACCACCTAGCCAAGTGGTTAATCTCTTTGCAATAGTTTGACTATGAGATTCACATTAAGCTGCCAAAATTGTAAGGAATTGTCGAATGTTTAGTAGATTTTGGTGAGCCTAAGGAGAGTAGGATAATATTAGTGACTGCAAGGATCTATACAAGATTGATGTAGCCTCAATCTTGTCACGATATGCATCTATTACGCATTATCTATCCATGGGCAACCCAACAGAAACTCTTTCCAAATCTAAGAAGAGGAAGATTCAGCAACAAGTACTTAACTTTTCCATTATAGCTAGTGTCTCATACAGAAGGGGAGTGGATGGGGTGTATCATCATTATATGGTGTCTAATGACGTGCCATTCATTTAAGAGGAATGCTAGTATTTAACATGTGGGAGTCATTTTGTTGGATGGCTTACTACCCATAAATTTTTACGTATTGGCTATTGGTGGCCGACAGTTTTCCAGGATGCTTTTGCATATGTTAAGCATTGTGATATCTATTAAAGACACAATGGTAGGGAAAATCATAAGAGGCTACTAAACCCCATTATGGTAACTTTTCCCTTTGAGAAGTTAGGCATTGACTTTGTTGGACCTATATATCCTTTGTCTACTACATAAAAGCGTTATATCATTGTGGCGATACACTATTTTATGAAGTGGTCTAAAGCCCGTGCTACAATGAAGAATAATGACAAGGAGAAAGCTAATTTCATTTTAGAGCAAATTTTTTGCCATTTTGGTCCACGTAAAGAGCTTGTGTCTGACTATGGGATACATTTTATGAATAAACTAATTGAGGCTTTAACAGAATCTCTAAAGAAAAATTGTTTGAGCATGCTAGGACATGACACACTGCATGTGCATTAAACATGGTATCAATGATTCGCTCCTAGATGCATAGCACTTGTCTTTTAAAACACCCACTTACAATTGAGTAAAAACGGTTTTGCTTGCTATAGGCTAGATTGATTACCTTAGGGGATAGTTGTGTGAGGAAATAAATATATCTCCTGGATCGTGCATATCAAAAAAGTGGACTACATTTCATTGTTCTTTACGTGTGAGACAACACAACCTAGAAAATCAATCCCCGGGGTGTAGGAGAGCCATAGAGGCCACAACATTCAACTGGGGGGGTACCCGCTATATGTGTAAATTGAGGTGAAGTAGTCTCCTATGTAAGGGAAGCTTCTTGTGCTTGGAGTCAAGATAGGCAAATCCTTGGTGACACTCATGTCTACAAACACAATATTTAGATAGATTAGTTCGTACTATCTAAATGCTCCTAGTGGTGAGGCCATGAGAGTTGTTTAATGCATGTAGGAGCCCGTTGGCTAGAGCTAAGATAGAGCCATTTTCACGTCCATTTTTGGTCTTGACACAATGTCAAAGCATCCAAGCTCCAATTTCATCTTAAGAACATGTCATAAACATATCCATAAGCATACATGACAATCAAAGTGGCGATACGTCTAATCTGTGGTACTCGAGTAGCTTCAAAGCATAATGAGTACAATCTTTATTGAGCAACTACTTGCAATCCACTATCAACAATAGTGACATGACAATACAAAATAAGCTAATGAGAGCTCAATCAAAGCTCAAAAGAATCCCCAAGCATCAAACTAACATCTAATCATCAATGTCAAGCCTTGAGAGCATCACATAGGTAAAGACAAGCTCAATACTTGTTGTCTATAGGCAATATACAACAAACTGTTCTGAATACACAATCAATGGCTAAAATGGGAAAGCACAAATCCTATCCCAAGAGCCAATAACCAATTCCAAGGCCAATAACCAATTCCAAGGTGCCAAGGATGATTGCCCAATAGCCAGCCAAGTTGTAAATTCCAAAAGCAATGCGAGAGAGGTGCCTAAACTACAGGGAGAAAGTGTTGCCCAAATAGGTGCAAACATGCCAACTGATGAGGGAGGGGATGTTGTTTGGTGCAGCCCACAATAGGGCCCAAAATAATCCTCAATGGTCTCTAGCAAGGCCCTAGATCGAGCCTCAAAGGTACTTGAGGAATGTTGAGCAATGGAAGACTGAAACAAACCTTAACAGCTAAAGCTATGGCTACCAATAGTGAAACCCTATTGTAGGTATTTGAATGGAAACTGAAGCAATGCTAGGTTGAGCTCCTCAATGTCGATGCAATGGCTTTGATACTAGTTAAAGGGAGTGAGCCCAAAGTGGAAGCAATGCTTTGGAGAACCCTACTCAAAAGGAAGGAGAATGCATCTTATGAAGCTCATGCCTCTAATAACCTATCGAAAGGATTGCTTTTTAGATAATATCCTATACAAACTTGACTTGCTTGGTGAACATAACCTAATTGTTAAGTCTACTAAGGCCATAGTATGGGAGAAGAGGGAAGCCCATGTGTGAAGCATGGAGAACTTTTACTATGAAACTCAAACATGGACTATCAAGAAGTAATAGTATGGTGCCCATATCACTAACAACCAAATATGAAACATCACCATAGTGATGGAACCCTCTTGATAATAAAGATCTTGGAGCTAGTTATGTGTAAGTCATATGACTCAAAGCACCATTTTAACACATTTTTGCAAAAGCAAGAAAACCCCTAAGTATGCATTAGTAGGATTTAATTTCTTATTTTATGTGTACGTTGATGTTTTTGAGTCTTGTAAGTCCACAAAAATCATTGGACACACACTTATTGTTTCAAGGGGCTTGATGCATGAAATCTACAACTATATCTCATCTAATCTACTCACATGCTTAGAATACAACAAACTAGCCTACCAAATGATAGATTGATTTGAGACAATTGTATTGAGTGCAATTACCAATATTTATCACATTATAGTCGCACTATGTCAATGTGCATTACTCCATGATCTAGATATGTTGCTTTTTCTCACAATCTTGCTTCCATTGTTCCCCATGCAAGAGAGGAGTTTCCAATTATGAGCTTGAGGAGATGAAGAGAAGAAAAGAGTTTCACATTGCCACATCCCTCGCACTCTCCACTTTACATACTCACGCTGCCATGTCCCTCACACTCTCTATTTTACATACTCATGCCCAATTATGCAACTCATTAAGATGGGAAGGGGAAGAAGCAAAAGTAATGCAAACAACTTCACAATGCCATGTCCCTCCCTCTACAAACTCTCATACACTCCCCCTCCTTCACTCTCATACATGGACAATAGTGTAACAAGAGAGATTGCAACAACTTCTTACATTGTTGCACTTGTATCAATGTATAAGCCAAGAAACCAAATACTGTAAGTGAGAAATATATGGCTTTTTGTTATGCAAAGCCTCATATTGCCTTAGTGGGACACCTATCAAGTAGATAAGTTGCATATAAAGCAAGCTCAAGCCAAAAATTATGTGGCAAAGTTAACTTACAATCATGTACATTGCCATCTCCATGAGAGATTTATTATGTCTCTCAACAACTATACTATTTTGTTGTGGTGTATGTGGCATTATACATTAGTTTTTTATCCCATTTTCATCTAGATTTGCATTGAATTCCTTATATATATATACGTCCCCTTGATCAAAATGGAGAGTGCCCACTTTATATGATTCTAATAAATTTTAATGCCATGCTAGCAAACTGTGTTGCTTTCTTTACACTAATGGCATGCTTTTGGTCTAATACTTTCTATCTTCTATCTAATAGACCTATTACAAAAGTTATCTAGCCCTTTGGCATTAATACAAGGATCACATCCATAATAATTAATTTTGAGCACACCACAAATAAATCTACACAATAGAAATACCCAATAATAATAATAATATCCATGCACCAAAATTTACTTTTTTGAATATAAACATAATTTATTTGCATAACTCTATCTGATAATTTACTCACCACAAATATAAAAAGAAATAGTTCCCTTCCATCTATTTCCTAGGCATAATGCGATCAATGCTACGCAAGCACGGCACTACAAATAATAAGTCACTATCATGCAGTAAAGGGACAAATAAAATCTTTAGAAATAAATAAATAAATATCATCTTATTTTTATATAAATTATCATACAATACTTGTGCATACTTGGACTAATCATCAATGAAAGTCACAAAGTACATATAGTTGCAAAAAGATGATATTTGCATTTGGACCACAAACATCACTATGTACAAGTGCCACAATTACGAACAACTCTAACTAAAACATCTTTTGAAAAGAGAGCACGCTACATTTTATCCAATATGCATCCCTCACAAACATGTTTTGTAGATGCCTCAAGAGTAGGCACAAAGACACCACATCAAATTTCTACAAGTACAACAAACTAACAAAATTCAGATTACCAAAATGTCAGTGCCAAAGTTTTATATTTGAAATAGCCTATGAATCTGCAACTACATATGCCATGTCTTTCACACATTTACCATAGCTATTTATCTTTTTCATCCCAAAATATAGTGAACTAGATGTAATAATTGTATTGTGACGAGAGATCATGAATTGTACATCTATCATTAACAAGCTTCATAATCAAGCCAAGCTTGGCAAGTGCAAAATTTGATAGTAAATTCTTATTGATCGCTAGTATATATAAAGAATTTGCCATGGTCAATTTAGGACATTTTTTAATGACATGAATTTTTGCTTTACAATACCTATAATAGATGTTATTCTCATTTCTCCTCTCATTATTATCAACCTTCTTTGTTTGAGTAGCAGTTGTAGATTTCTACTTACTAGGAGAAAATGTAACTTTTCCTTCACTTTTTTGAATACTCATAAAAGCTTGATCTATAACATATATAACGAACATGTTTTACCAAGATTTTTTCTTTGTAGTAGAACAAAAAGAACAAAAACCAACTCATCAAATGACAAAGCATTTAGATTTCCTTTCATCAATGAAGAGTAGATGTAAATATAAGAATTAGAAAGACCATTGAGAATAGTCTACACAAGTGAAGTGTCTACAACAATCAATTACTCTTTAGGATATTTTATCTTTGTCAAAAAATTGTCCATGGAGTCACTTTCATCCATATGTTCACTCTCTAATTGCTTATGAAAGTAAGCAACATATGCATTATTTCTTCCTTGCTACTACAAATACCAAAGTATCTTAAGTAGTTTAACAGATAGTCCAATCAAGGCATGAGCCTCTACATCTATTCCATCCAAACAATTTGCTCAATAGTATGTAATGGTGACGATCTGAGAAAAATAAGATTCTACAACATCCTCAACAACACACTTGTAGATCCACAACACCATCAAGACATTTTTCAATTCCATTATAATGTTCTAAAGCCCCTTTGCAAACTGATATATGATGCATCATATAAGCCCATAGTGGATACTTGGTTCCATCCAACTTGTCCTGAATAGCCAACATATAAAATATACCATTATTGACAGCCATGGCCATTGACTACAATTGATGCAAAAGATACCTATATTGAGGAAAAATATAAAATCAATCTACTATGTACCACACCACAAAGAAGACTATAAAGGCTCATGCCTCCAAATTTGACTACTATCAAAAATTTTACACAAAAGGAAAAATATCCTACATACTACTTGCAATAATGCAAATTAAGGTTGAAATGAACGTGCATGAAAAATGTGATAGTGTCCAGCCCTTATTTTAGAAGACCTATGTATTTGTCGGTTGTGAATGCTTTTGTCAAATATCATCTCAATTTGATAAAATCAAGCAAAGGGTATTGATAAATTCTCCCACGAGATCAAAGTGCGCTCTAGTACCAGTTGTTGGATCTAGGGTTACAGGAATGTACACACACAGCTTGGAGAAAAAGAAGCTTGAGAGAGAACAAAAGAAAGTGTATTAAGAGGTATCAATAGCAAAGATTTTCAAGACTAATTAGACTCTAAAATGAATAGGCATATATATAAGGCCAAGGGGAAAAGAACCTCCTAGAGAGGGGGGAAAATGCCTCAATTTGCCTAAGTATGTTCATACACATCACTATAGAAATATGATGAGAATAGTGTAGCAGTCCCATGTCTTAAAAGTGGAGTGAATTTTGTTTTTGAAGGCCAAAATTTTAGTTGCATCTTTTTAAACAAGAAGCAAATCATCCACATTTAAATTATGATCAATTGTGAGCCATTTTGTTGTCTGCCATAGCATGTACTATTAGTCTAACTATTTCAAAACATACAAGTCAATAAGTGTGTATTTATCTTCTCATAGAAATCTTAAGATGCCTGCATAAGACGATGAAGAACCTTCTTTAATTTGTTTAAATTTGACTCGAGTCCTTAATAGCAAAATGTAGGGGCTGTGCACCATATTTTATCTTTTGCAAACACCATTAGAGCAAAGATGTGGATGCAAACACCATTAGAGAAAGTATTGATTACCTTTTATCAAGATGTCAATTTGCATCAATAAAGGAAGGAGTGTATCAAGTATGAGTGATATGTTTTGTGACCTTTTACATAAGGAAAAGGAGTAACTATATTTTCAGTAAAGACAACATCTCTACTAATAATTACTTTCATTGCATTTAAATCGTATACCCTTTACTTTCATTATTCTACCCCACAAAAATGTGTTTCATGACTTATCACCCAAATTTATTCATTGTTTTGTATGTACAAGAGCATAAACACAATAACATTAAATATGTGATGCAAGCTTACCATGCCAAGCTTCATACAATGTCACTATTACAAAGCCTTATTTGGGATACATATCAGTAGGTAATTGGAACCAAAAATTATGAGACAAAGTCTATGTTTTTGTTAGTAGTCGTGTTTGTCATGCCTTGTCATCTCCTTGATGTGAGCCTCAATCTGAGTCAGACAAGGACTTTAGGAGCTCTAACATGTCTATCACTTGTTTTGACGGAGGAGATAGCTCATTCTAGAGCACTCAATTTATTACATTTCAATGCATTTTCTCCTCGAGTCGGGATTTTATGTGCATTTTTTAGGAAAATTTCAGCATTCTTCAACGTGCCTCACCTATCGAACATTGTCCACCCTTTTCGACATTTTTTGAGCATTTCTAGCATTTTTACCAGCATTAAATGCTAGTCGGCCATATTTTTGGCCCCAAATTTCAGGTCGGCTAGTTTTTGGGATTTTTAGCCATTTCCCACTTGGTAGTCAATTTGATTATGATCTTTCCTCCTTCCTTGGCAAGTGCACACTTCGACTCCATCATCTTCTTCTGTCTTCAATGCTATCGTCATCATCAGCTTGATCTAGTGCCCTCATCACTGACGCTATGGGCTGCATGCAAGGACTAACCAATCCTCCTTCTATATTTAGTATTTGTTCCTTATTCAGTGCAAGTTTCTTTTCTTCTTCCCTTGTAGATTGTCTCTCTCTTCCTCTGTGTTTGAGTTCCTTCTTTTGTTGTGCACTCTCACATGGTATCTGAGAGTGACACAGAGTTTGTGAGGCCATCCATATCTATGTTTGCTAAAAATGAAATCTCCTAGTAGCTGTTGTGATAGCATCTGGTGCTCAGGCGTCATCATTTGGAGCCTACTGGGTGGAGGTGATTGTCTATTGGCTAGGTAACTATCTTATGCAATCAAAAGTAACCTTTTTTTCAGGAGCAAGTGACAACATTCACATCAATGTTTTGGTGCTTCTGCATCCTTTATGAGTAGTCGACGGTATTTTCTCCCTCACAGCTGGTCGAACCTTCTACATCGAGATCTCTATATCCTGTGGTTGATTCCTCCTATCTTGGGGTCAAACGCAACTTTTTGTGGGTGTTTTGCATATATATATATATACATATATATATATATATATATATATATATATATATATATATATATATATATATATCTTACCACCAATTCCTTGCTAACTTAGAGGATGAGGTCTCTATTTCTTTCTCTGAGAGAGACAAAGATATTTTCATTCTAGTTCTTCACACAACGATCAGAGATCACCTAGCTCGTTTGTACAAGATCCCTCTCCTCCCTGTTCTCTCCATGTTTCACAAAAGGATCGTTCTACTAGCCTTCATATGCCTTCCATGGCACTCTCTATACAAATGCCCGTGATCCCTTCTTTGCCCAAAGAAGACTAGCTTGATAGTTCCAACTACTTGCTTTGGTCATGTAAGGTGGAGTGTATCCTTGATAGCTTCGCTCTTTGGGAGCTTGTTACCCACCCTATTCCTTAACTAGTGGAGGATCCCATCATTGGATCATTGATGGATTGTGCAGTCTTATGGGATCGGCTCAACTCAAGAGCTCAATCTTTCCTCTTTATGCCCATAATGTGAGAAAGGGACACATCTAGAGGAGAAATGTTGGAAGAAGTACCCTCACCTTCGTCAGAGAGGCTAAGGATAGAGCCCACGCATCGGAGCCTTCTACCTCTACTCCAGCGGTTACCCATGAGTAGTGTTCCTTCATATTGTTGACTTGGAGGAGCCTTCTTCAGTGGTTGCCTCATCTTCTGAGAGGCCTTGGCTAGTTGATAGTGGCACTTCTAGTCATATGACTCCATGAGGTGATTGTTGCAGGATCTATGCCCTTTTGAGGGTTCAGTCTCACTGTTGGTGACATTGTTTTAGTGCCTATTTGTGGTGTTGGCACTTTGCCTTTATTTCCAAACTGCATGCCGTGCTCCCTTTCACGGGCTCTTTATGTTCTGGACTTGGCCTTTCCACTCCTCTCAATTTATGGCCTTACAAGGCTTGGTACCTAGGTTTTCTTCACCAAGCAGTCCATTTGTATTGAGGATTCTTCTACAGGGGCTATTATCATGTGACAAGTTGGTAGGAGAGTGAGCTTTATAGGCTCCATTCCCCTTCTCTTATGCAAGGTCCTCCAAGGCAGTTGTCTATTACTACACCCATTCACGCTTGTGCACCCTCTTTTCCATAGGTTCCTTCCCATCCCCCAGGGCTCTCTCCTACGATGGTTTCCTCATATCCCCCATCCCTTTCAAAGGGGGACGATCTCGATGATGCAACTATGGATTTTCTAGCCCCTATTGTTTTAGAGGAGGCTTTCCAAGATCACGAGGAGCTTCTTCATCAAAAATCTTCATCGATAGAATTCATCGACATTGGCATTCCTCTTGCTGCCCCCATGATCCATTTCTCCCTTGGCCTTCTACCACATCCAGGATCTAAGAGGGGGTGTTAGCAGTCATGCCCTACCTATGAGCCTTAGTTTGAGTCAGACAAGGTTTTTAGGAGTTCTGACCTGTCTATCACTTGTTTTGACGAAGGAGGTAGCTCATTCTAGAGCACTCAATTTATTGCATTTCAATACATTTTCTCCTCCAGTCGAGATTTTATGTACATTTCGCGTGGCAATTTCTGCATTCTTCAACCTACCTCACCTATTGGACATTGTCCACCCTTTTTGGCATTTTTTTGAGCATTTTTGGCATTTTTACCAACATTAAATGTTGGTCAGAGACCAGCATTAAAATGTTCATTAGCGATATTTTTTGCCCCAAATTTTAAGTCGGCTAGTTCTTGGGATTTTGAGCTATTTATAGTCATTGTCTCTCTGCCACATTGTCTACTACATTGTCCCAAATTTTAGATCGGATAGTTCTTGGGATCCTTGACCTCTCTCTTTAGGTTTCTTTCTCTGCCACATTGTCTGCATGCTCATTATCTTTTACATGGTGTCCACAAGGCGTCCTTCTCATTCCATAAACTCTTGCACCATCTATAAGAACAAATGGAGAATGAGAGCCCAAAACATTTACTATAAATGATTGGGTTACAATGCTACCATCTTGCGGGGGCTCTCATAAGGTGAAAAGAACAAAATGGGAGGATATCACATATCACTAGAAGGGATGCATCATTGCTTTCTAAACTATGCCTCAAGGATGATTTGCTTTGGTGCAACATGTTTACATGGCTAGAGATATGTACTTGGCTCCATGGGAATGTTTTTCTCAGCAAGCACAATGTAAGTTTGAGTTGCAAAATATATGTGATTATATTGTTTTGTTTGAAGAAAATGCTAAATAGTGGACTATTGGTTGTAGATATCTTTCCATCAACAAGTTTTGAGTGGCAACTTGTAAAGAGCCTCAACAGAACATTCCATGCCATTCATAAAGAATTTACAAACATCATTTATGCTGATCAAACCACGAGTTTTTTTTATAAAAGTGGAATTTTTGTGTATTATGTGCAGTATGTGGTTCTCTCAAGAGCAAGTGTGCATGGATACCTTGAAGATTTGTAGTTACCAAGTCTCTCATCTTTGGATTGGGAGATGCCCAATGAAGCAACAATGGAGCGTTTTAAACTCAAATTTGTTCAAGATATTCAAAAGGCTATGACTCCTAAAAGGATCTCGAGAAGAGTACACTTATCATGGTTTTTACCCTTGCATGTTTTTGTAGCTTGCTTCAAAACAACATGTTTACAAAGGATGAAGGCTTCATGGCTAAATAGAAACTTTTCATATGAAGATTTGGACAAAATTTTAGGTTTGTCTTGGAAAGCCAAGGAACCTAACCACAAAGGTGACTTTATAAGGTGCAATGTATGCCCTCAATCATTGGGTTTATCATATGATATATCTCGACAATCCCTTGTCACAGGTTTTGATTACATAAGATACAAACTTAGAGTGGGTGCTTTGGTTCCTTTAGATTCAGAGATTGATTGTAAGACATTGAAACTTACAGTGCAATTTACTGCACAAGAAGTAAAGGAGGTGAACGTTACTTCAAAGTGGAGTCTTAAGTATGTAAGAGACACCTTGGAGTTTCTAGACAATGTTACTCCTAGATATAAGTTCAAGGTAAATGGTACTATAATTGGAAAAAGAGATAAGTGCTTTGATCATGTATGAGCTATTTGCCTCCTAGTGTTGTGACTTTCGGGCCATGAATATGCACCTATAAATAATTTTGAATTTTTCTTTTGCTCACAGATATTGTTGCCAAAAACATAGAATTATACATACTAATAAGTATTATAAAGGAACTCTTGGTATAAACTTTGCAATGATTCTATAAATAACAAATCATCTTTCGTGGAACAAAATGATTTCATTATATCATGGGTTACAAAATTATAGTACAATTTTATAGGAAACGCTTGGCATAAACTTTACAATTCTCTGTGATTCTATGAACAAAAAATCACCTTATATGGGTAAGACCAAAACGAGATTTCATTACATCATGGGTTAGAATATTGTACTACAAATATACAAGGGGAATTTACTTATGTACAAATAGAAAAATGGGCTATTATTTAGCTTCTATTTGATCTTCAGCTTCTCCACCCTCAAACTATTCTTTGGCTTCTCCTTGTTGGTCTACAACTTCTCCACCCTCAGGATGAGCTTCTCTCTGATCTTTAACTTCTCCACCCTCAAGAATTTTCTCCTTCTTTGGAATAGTTGCTTCATCTTCATTACTTTCATTCGTCGTCACCAGTTTCCTCTTAGTAGGTGTTTTCTTTGGTTGCTCAAAGAACTTGATTTTCTCAGGCGCTCTTTTCTCCTAGGGCTTTAGAGGAGATGGATTAAATTTCAATGGAGAAATCTCAAGCATCCTCTTCTTTTTGGACCCCTGCCTTTTTTGCCCTAAGGACTTCTCTCAATAACTTTGAATATATTATCCTTGAAGCATTTGAAATCACTTTCCACCCACAACTATATATGTCATTTTGCAATGGGACCTCTTGAAGGAGAACCTTAAAAGGCCTTTGAGGATCAGCAATGTTTTCAAAGTTGGTGTTCAAGTGGGTAGTAACAAGTTTAGCAGCACTGTAAATATTAACTTATTAGCAAATAGTATAAACTTTAACCAATAAAAGATAATAAAGAGTATCCGTTGACAGTACATATTTGATTGGCTGTGAATTCCTAAAAGAGAATTCATAAAGATGACCTCTCTTGTGGGGATGTCGATATAGATTAGGCTCCAATGCTCTCTGGGAACCAAAACACTAGTGAGCAAAAACCCTAAAGACAAATCATCAAGAGATAGAACGTTTAAGGGATGTACCTTTCAACATATGGAAAAAATATATGATGGTTTGTGACACTATCAAAGTGCTTAAAAAATTTTGTAATATTTGAACTAGATTTTGAAAACAAACCCACAAAGAGAAGTGGATCAACAACAAATATACTCTTAGCAATATCATTGCTAAGAGAAGCAATATATGACCTATATACAAAGTAAAGAACGAATAAGAGAATGAATGCAATGTAAGGACCCTTGAAAAAATTCAATATAAACAAAGAGAAGCAAAAGACCTTACCTCAAACAACATAAAACTACTGAATCTATTAATTGACAATCCTTTTTCTCAAATAGGGCCTTATTTTCAGGAGATATGCTGATGTACTCTTCTTTTTCAAGATTAATAGAAACATTTACGACCATTTGGCCATACACTTTTCCCATCCTCTCGTAGTTCACAAGGCCAAGAGACTCAATCTGTCTTTGCCAAATCACATCTTTGTTCTCTATTATCTCTTTCCTCTTCTCCTCCAAGACAACCTACCGCTCACTTGCAACCCTTGTAGGATACAAGTGAGTAACATCCTCAACCTTGGGTGCCGATGGCTCCTTCCATTTTCTAAACACCTTGGGTGGAATATTGAGCATTTCAAATGCCTTTTGATCAATAGTTGGCAGATGTACCTTTCAACATATAGAACGTTGAAGGTATGGTTAGTAGTCTACTCACCATACTAAAGTCCTTATTCATCAATGTACCTTGCAACATATAGAACATTGATCAAAAGGTACATCAAAATATAGAACCTATACCTAAGTCTACTATAACCATACTAAAGTCCTTATTCATCAATGTAATTCGATGTGCATGAGCTGCTGCAATGTATGAATTGTTCAAAAAATCTATTGAAAAATCCTTTGTTGCCTCATGTAAGCAAAGTAGGGCAGACAACCCTTATTGAGGCCCTCCATAGAAGCAACTAAAGACAACATGTAAGATATCTCCCTGACCACTCTGAAAAAAGAAGCCTTTGGAATGAGATGGCCAGTGGTCTTTTGAGCTTTCCTGATCTCTCCAAAACAACTTTGCATGTAGAACCATCTAGATTTTCTCTTTCTCTTCAAAGGGGTTTCCTGGGCAGGATTAAGAAGAAGGGAACTTGAAGTTTTAACCTCACTAGTTGATTTGGATTTCTCTGAGGATTCAACTTCACCTCCAACACCAACAAGGGTAGCAAGGAAAAAAATATTTTCATGTGTCTCCTCGAATGTTTCCTCTTCACCTTCCCCTGAAGGTTTCTTCAGCTAAACCTTCCTTGCAGTTTGCTTTGTCCTAGCCATCATTTGTGCAAGCTAAGGGTCAGGAGTACCTGAGGTAGATTTGACAATACGGCTCGATAAGATAAGGCTCCTGATGCAAAACTAACACTATCATGCTGTATCAGAAAAAATGCTAATACGACACAATAAGATGAGGCTCCTGATGCAGAACAAACACTACCGCACCGTATCAGAAAAAATGCTAATACAACATGATATAGGGACCCAAAAGAACTTCATTGTGCATCAATCGTGCCATATGTGCACTTGTTGAGTGGTATCACGACTGTGCACTTGCTGCTCTATTATGTGCAAATGGTGATGTTTTATTACTTTGTCACTTGCAAGACATTGAAGCTTTTATTAAAGGTATGGAACATAGGAGTTTCGAGTATTAAGGTGAGACCAAGGGCTAAAGCCATGGCTTTTGCATGTAGCCCCTTCCTTTCCCTACCTCAATTCTCTTAAGAGGAAGCAAAAGAGAGAAAATGTGACCATGATAGAAGATGAGGATGGCAATATATATTCTAATGATGAAGGTATCTTTGATGCATTTAAAAAGTATATGTGTGCTATAGTCAACCTCCCCTTTGTAGTTTTGGATGAATGGAAATGTGGGACTAATGCCTTCCTAGAGCATGTGGATGCTTTTGTCAATTATATGATACTCTAGCCCTATTGAGGCCTTTTACCACTAATGATCTGCTCCTCACTATGAAGTCCATGCACAAAGGTCGAGCTTCCCATTCGGATGGCTTCCCTGGTGGAGTTCTTCTTAGCTATTTGGGATGTTTGCTCACAAGACCTATGTGATATGCTCAATAAGTTTGGGGTAGCGGGCTCTATGACCAAGTTTGCCAATCAAGACCTATGTGATACGCTCAATTAGTTTGGGGTATTGGGCTCTATGACCAAGTTTTCCAATCAAGGTATCATCAAGCAACTCATACCCAAGGTAGTTGAATGATAGAGACCAAGCCATTGGTGGCCTCTCATTATGTTGAACATACCCTACAAGGTAATTGCTAAAACCCTAGCTAATTGAATCAAGTTTTTTCTTGGCCAGCATGTTCACAAGCATCGATATGGATTTATTCACAAAAGGCACATCCATGACACCATCCTTAATATTCTCTTAAATGTTCACAAGCATCAATATGGATTTATTCACATGGATATGGAGAAGGCTTATGACGGAGAATGAAGCGCCCAATCGTGATACCACTCAATTGCAATGCACAAGCCAAGAACGCCAATTTAGCTCGCAAATGTTATGGGTTTCAATCTAGCCACTTTCAAGCCACTAAGTCTCAATCGTGTGGTCTCTCCATACCTCTAAAGGGATCCAATACGACGCGAATGGTTGTGCTGGAGGATTCTACAGGGCTAATATTCATGTCGTATCATCGAAAGGTCGATTTCTTTACGGCGCAATGAAGGGCCTCCGAGGCAGTTTGGGAGAACACCTCATGATGTATAAGCTATATTGTGCATATGTCAGAAATGGTGAGCATGTTGAATGTGTGACACGAACGACGGGGACAGAATTGGTAGGAGTGTGAGACATACATCAAGGAAGACAAAAAGTGTGAAACGGGCTTCACACAAAATGGGAAGCCCCTATATATGCACTGGAGTTTTTGTACACGTGTCATTTTGCTATTTGTTCTCTACTTAGGGTTTCCTAACTATTTGAGACTGTTCCACACGGCCTATATAATGAATCAAGGTCTTACTTCACACTCTTTTCGCAATTTTCTATCGTCGTTGTTCAACTTGTCGTCCGTGACACCTGCATCTGCAAACTGTCATCCAACCTTTGCATCCTCATTGCCATATTTTTGTACTCCTCCCCGCAGCCATGATCTTCATTTCAACGTGTCGTCCATGCATCCCGTCCCCATGTCGCCCTGTCTCCATCAACATGTCATCCCTGTATCTCGTCTCCATCAACATGCCATCTTGTTGGTCACTCTAACGCTACTCTAACACTCACCGTCTTCTCTCGTCATCCATGTTGCCATTACCGCCTTCTGTTTACATCATCTTCTTGTCTTCACTGTCTTCTCCCAACGCCCCTTCTTGTCCACCTGATCTTCTCCATCAACAATGTTGTCCTACGACCTGCCCATGCTCCTTTGTGTTCAACGTGTGTGGTAGCTTCTGATATGGCACGATAGTGTGGCGCTTTGTCTTTTCACATGCGACGATCATGCCATGTCGATATTTTTCTAATACGACGCGATAAGAATACATTTTAGCTCATGTCAATCTCCCTTCATGTTGTATCAGCTTGAAGTAAGGATCAACGTGAATAGTGTTTCTAGGCCTCTTGTAGGAACTTCTTTTGCTCCGTATTTGTGCTAGTTGAAAATTTCAGGTGAGAACCCACCCATGTCACCCTCCAAAGTTGGGAAAGGTTTAAAAAAGGCTTAAATCCACATTGCCTAGGGAATCATTTGCCTCCGAAGTTTCAGTTGCATCTCATGTGTCAGGTTAATAGATTCTATGCATCTGATTTATGCTCTTTACACCACCCAAAAAAATGCAGGCTTATACTTAAGTCTGCTACATTTATTGTATTTGCTCTTGTGAAGTACCCCATCAAACTTGATGAAAATCTTAAGGAAACCTCAATATTGTCCAGTTGTTGTCTTCATAAAGAGTTAGCTAATGATGTGGATATTGAGGAGCAAGTAGACCCACAAATGGAAGCATCAATTGCAAAAGACCTAAACATTGCTCAATTTAAAGCACTAGAGACAATAATTGAAAAGAGCAATGAAGAGGTTGATGATGTACCTGATGCCCCTTCCAACCTCATTGTTCCATCCTTGCCAACTTTCCCAATTAAAGACAAAGAGTACATATTATTGCCTGATCTACAAATCCTTTTCAATTTGAGGGAGGATTATTTCTTGGCAGTTATTGCAAAGGCATCTTACTAAAATTAGATATTCAAGTATTAGATGATAAGTTTATATATGCATCGGATGCATTTTCCCTATGTTTAAGCAACATAAGAGATGCTAAGAGAGAGTTACACGTTGTTGACAATGAGTTTGACCAATTTCAAGAGAAGCTTGGAATCTCCAATTTTGGAAGGGAGGAGTCAGAATATGTTAAGGAACTCAAGGATATCAAGGAGACATTAATTAGTTTATGGAATCCAAGTAAATTTGAGAGTAATGAAAATCAAACGGTAATTCTTTCTTCTATTTTCGTGAAACCACATACATATTTTTATTTTTTTCATTCTGACTTCTAATTTTATAGTTGGAGATTGCATATGAGGATAATTTCTTGGGAAGAGGCAAATGATCAAGAATTAGTGGTAGTTCCCTAAAGGATGTTACACTTGGGCATTACATATCAAGGATTGATCCCAATGTTCTGTTGGTTTTGCATAGCACTTTCTCAAAGGAGGCCTCATAGCCAATTGTATGTGTGAAAGCACTTACAAGGCTCCTTGGATATTGAAGTTTGCAATACAATGCGCACAAAGTCATGTTCCTAGAAAAGGCAGCAGCCATCCAAATATTTGGTTATGGTCCAGGCTTCTTTGCCTCTAGGGCTGGATACTTCCTAGCATTCTCATCTTATGCTTTAGCAACAAATTAAACAGATATCAAGTCCATAGCTGGATACAAGGAAAAAAAGTTTTTATATTATAGAGAAAAAATGCTTGGGGAGGATGAGGATGTAAAGGCTCTTGAAAGCTAGCCATGTATAAAATATTTTGAAAATAGTACGGTATTCTAGATTCCATTGCAATTTGTTGTGTTCTTCAGTCTCTCTTCGAAAAAACCAATTGAATAACTCCTCAAGGGCATTGGTTTTAAGTACTCCTCCTCCGCGTCTAGTGTTCCAAAAGAAACACGTACATGCTTGGTAGTGAGATTTCTCCATACCTTTGCTACTGTAAGTTGCTAGGGGCCCTTGCTCTTCCACAAAATAAGGCCCATGAACAAGAAGAATATGCTTTGACAACCCATAAAAGCAAAAATCAGTTTGAATCATTAAACCTTGTTTTCAAAGCACAAAGACTCAAATTTATGTCTATCTTACCAAGTAGAAAGTAATATCCTTTTCTCCCCAAGCTTCCTTAATTGCCTGAACAACATTTACAATTGAACGTTTGTACTCTTTTGAATAATTGGATGTTATCTTTTGTTCCCTGAGTACTTTTTAAAATATGTCAAGATGTCTCCAAACCTCCACTCGTAGGAATGCCACTCGTGGTGTACTAGCCACATTTTTTGTGATTGCACACAACTCTCTCCAACACTCCCACAATGCACTCGTTTGTTTACATGTATGATTTCCTAGAAATCATCTAGCTTTTGCAACCCCTCCCCCCCCTCCCATTGAGGCATCTGCTAAGACATCTCTTGTTTTCCTTGAGGCTATTGGATCCTTTCTCAGGTAAACTTAACCTCCATGAAAACCCATTTTTGAGAGTAAAGCCTCACATTTATCAATGCAGTCATCTGTCAAAAAGATATTGGTTTTATTGAATATGCATAATCAAGATACAACCTAAGCAACTTATCAATTATTCTAATCTATGCGTGCAATGTACAAATATGAACATTCCTTAAAAAGAGATTGAAATAATAGGATCCCATAAGCCATCCACATTTTTTAACTTGCTCAAATCTATGGAGTTCCTAATCGGGACTGTTCTTGCTACCCACAAAGTACTCCATTCTTTAGATCCCAAACTCTCCATGCAATAAATACAAGGATATTTTGCATTGGCCCCATTACTTACTCCAAGCATACATTTGATAGTTTTCAAGCCAGCACTCATATGCCACTCAACATTAAAACTACCAACACCATCGACTACTAACATTTTCCCTTCACTTTGAGACTTTATAATATCAGGAATACCTATATGATATTTTGCATTGGCCCCATTACTTACTCCAAGCATACATTTGATAGTTTTCAAGCCAGCACTCATATGCCACTCAACATTAAAACTACCAACACCATCGACTACTAACATTTTCCCTTCACTTTGAGACTTTATAATATCAGGAATACCTATATGAGAGAACAACCATTTCAGGATTTCATGACTTTCAGTGGATTAATCCTTGGGCCGCACCAATCCACCAAAGTTCCATCTCGGATTGTATCTTAAATTGTTGTTCTACCATTACTATAATCCAATGCCCTGTTCATGATATAAATGCAGAGACTGTCTCCATTTTGTCCCTTTTGAATCTGTGCTTCATCTAATTTTAGTGCAAACGTCAAAATACCATCACATTCTTGAACAGTAAATTTATATATACGGACCATTGCAATTTGGACTCTTTTAAGATCAATCCAAATATTATTAAATGTGTTGTATTAAAAAAAACCCTTTGTTGTATGCTTTTCATAGGGCATAGATCCTTCTATATGAACATACTCCCCAAAGACATTTGGAATCCTCCTTGGCTGTCCTAGCAATTAAAACTACAAAAGGCAGAGGCAAACCAAATGCACTTATCCTATGACATCTAAGATTTGTAAACCACAATTTTGAGAGACCACGATAACCTTTACAGGTTGATACCAATACTATCACACATCTCCATTATTTCATTTGGTTTCAATGTTCCTTTTAAATCTTTCACTAACTCTTCAAAGTTTGGCTTCTCAAGTCTACATTTTCACGTGATTTTAGAATCCTAAAAATGTCCTTCTTTGTCATGGTTTCTTTAATAAGCTTAATTCTCTCATTGTTCTCTCAAATATTAATGCCTAAAATATTAGAGATACATCTCTTCGCTGTTGAGATATCGAGCTCCACTCGTGATATGCCAGGGTGACCATTGTGCATTTATGTCACCGACTTGTCAGTTGCAGATGCGATTGGTACACCACCCATGAATAATAGCTACATGACAGCTATCCTTATCTACTCTAGTTCGTGGCTCAGTTAGTATGCCACCTTAGTTAGTTGAGTTTGGTTTGAGACCCATATATAGGGTTCTTCTATTTCCTTGTACTAGAGTTCTTTTGGCTTACACAACTAAGAAGAGGAAAACTATTTTTCAGCCTCCACCCTTGTGTGTATTCCCCCATTGTGCAAGCAAGAAAGCTACAAGTGAGACTCCTTCCTTCTCTCCCACAATCTTGACATTCGCAAGATTTAGTCTCCTTTTTTTCACCCAACTACACAAGCCCGTTATATTCTTTAGCGGTCTTTTTCTCTCTCTAAATCCTATTGGAGTTTCCTTCAAACGTAGTAATTTTTCTTGCAATGACTTGTTAGATTTTTCTAGGACATCATTCTTGTTCGTCAGCTTAGAAATAGTTTTTTATGCCGATGTTAATGATTTCTTCATTTCATGTATCTATTATCTAAATGCATAAGATATAGAATATAACCTCATACAATAGCCAAGCATCCCATCACAACCATCTCCAACGTACCTTATGAAGTCGTGAATATTGTAAAAAGGAGGATGTTTACCTGTAGAAGGGTCTATTGGATAAATATTTACATCCACTCATAAGTCTACATGCTTCTTTCCTTGTAATCGTAACATATTAGCTTTGTCCTTGTCCAACAATGCTCGATGATATATACTCCTCCAAGATAAATAAACAGGATCTAGTTGAATAGTAAGTTTATACTTGTGTGGTGGGACTATGCTTGTGTTGCTAGAAGAGGTACTTGTAAACATTTTGGTGGATAACCCTTAACAGGGCAACAATCTCGTAGAGAAGGAAAAAGAATAGAGTTGCAGAAAATGAATGTTGAGGAATGAATGAGTGTCTTTTGGTGCAAAAATTCAAAAATATGAAATTTTGCAAGTTCCAAGAGAATAAGACTAAAAAGGTGACCCTTAACGTCCATTAAAGAATGAAGATATTTAATGGCCGACCTCTTCAATGAATCATATATTCTCTCATTAATCACATCGAGGTAGCCAAATTTGGAGGGTTTTTTCTTTCAAAACCTCTTCTAATTAGCAACTTAACCATTTTCTTACAAGTGCCTTTTTGAAACATTTTTGGCCCTAATGGCTTTAGAGGGTAACCCCCCCATATGGCTTTGCTATAGTCATCAATAAATTTTACAAAGTACCAATTACAACCAATCGTCCTTGAACCAATAATAATTTCACCATGGTTGTGATCACGGATCATACATATCATAAAGATATATGTAAAACTAGTTTTAATGATTGCAAAATTTACCAACAAGCTTACTTGGCACATAAAGCAATACTAAAAGAATAAGTTTACTATGATTTGCTACGAGCTATAACCTTGATTAGGATACGACGCATTGTTGGCACTGAATGGAGCCTTTTTATAAATGTGTTTCCAAGGAGCAGAACCAAAATTTATGCAGAGTAGTATGCTTGCTAACACCGCTAAAAAAATACCAAACATGAGAAAACTTACCATACAACCATTATAAGTAAAAGGATCATAACTACATTGTGTTGTGAATGCATATTTTTCATGAGCATAGGATGCAGAATCCTTGTTTTCAAAACTAACATTTAATACATCGATTACTACCATCCTCTCTTTCTTCACTTTACAGTAATAGAACTATAAAAATATCAAACATGGGAATCAAAACTACTATGCATGTGTTATAAATCAAAATTCGTTGTGTGGTGAATGCATAGGCTTCATGAAAATAAGATGCAGGATCCTTGTCTTCAAAACTAAAGTTTGATACATTGACAACTTCCAAAGATTCCTCCCTTTTCTTCTTCTCCTTAGCATGCAACTTCTAGTAGTCATTGAAAATGTGGCCTTCATTTTTGCAATAGCAAGAGAAAAACTTTCTTTACTAAAATGTCATGTAGAATTGGATTTGGTCTTTGAGCTAGCAATAGAAGCAACCTTTTCCTTTCCCTTTTGATGGCTTTAGCAAATTTTTTATCAACTCTTTTTTGGAATAGCACTTGGCTCAAACAATGAGATGCAATGAATTTGCAAAACTAAACTAAGGTGTCATCCGAAACAATGTCATCAACAATAGCAAGTTGCTCCTTAAAATAGTTCATATTGGTGAGAAATGTACCCATGGATTCACCCTTACTTATATGCTTAGAATCCAAGTATGTACATGAGTAAGAAACTCATGCCTCACTATGCACTCGATACAAATTCTAGCAAGTGCATCACAAGTGTACTTGGCAATTTTAAATGAGCAAATACATTAATATAGTTGCTCTCTTGATAAATAAAGTCAATAACGCATGATCATGTGTATCCTTTGTATCTCATCTAGATTATGCTTGAGTGGGACGTAGCATTTGGCTTGCCAATACAAGGACATGCCTATGGCCGACGTGTATGCTATGGGGGATTGTGTGGTTCATGATCATTCACACCGATCACCATCTTATTACCCTTTCCCATTATATTATTTCAAGGCTTCTAGTTATCTATTGGCATTGAGGGCATCTCCTAATGCTAGTCCTACCCTCTCTCTCTCTTCTCATCCAACAAGGATGGGACGAACTACCCTCTATGGTCATGTTGCATGGAGTGTTTCCTCGACAACTGTGACCTTTGGGATTTTGTTATAGTTCCTATACCCCAATCTACCATGGATCTTCATGATGGTGTGAGATGCTCGTGCATGTTAAACATGTCCACGCCACTACATTGGTTTGTTGGAGAAGATTAGCATCTCTCTTCTGGATCTCAACATTTGGGTATCAATTATCTCTTGAGTTGAAGCTACCACTACTTTCTATCACAAATTCCCCTATGATGAGGGATCACATCCATAGAAGGGAGGACATTCAGGATGAGCTTTCATTCCTTGGTATAGACATTTCTTTGAAGGACATAGTTGTGACACTTCTCTTGCGTCACTAACCTATGATGTGTTCTACACTAGTCTTCTGACTTCTCGTAGCTGGGAGACTCACTTAGGAGGAGCTAGTCCCATTGGTGCTTGAGCAGGATGATGCGTGTCATAGTGAGCCAAATTCTTGCAGAGCCGTGCACGTTGTCGTGCTTCTACAATTTTATCTACAGATGTAGGATAAGCCTAGCAAAAGAAAACAAAGAGGAAGAAGTTGGAGTCATCTTTCGACTTTGATACAACTTTTGTGCAGAAGTGTAGAGGCTATCCCACATGTCCTCATTGTGGGACAACCTCGCACCCCAAGGAGAAGTACTAGAAGATATACCCTCACCTTCATCCAGGAGTAACAGGTGGATCTACATTGGAGCCTTTGTCTATCTCTACTTCGTCACGTACTATTACCACAGAGTTCATGTTTTCTACACATTTATCAAGTGAAGGAGCCTTCTTCAAGTGTCTCGTCTTTCTGACATCGAGTCCTATGACTCCCCATGGTGATTTATTACAAGATCTCTATCCGTCAAAGGGTACCTTCACTACTAGTTACACTTCTTTGGTGTCTCTTAGTGGTGTTGGCACCTTGCCTCTATTGTATGACCATCCAACATGCTCCATTTCTAAGGCCCTATATGTTCCAAACTTGGGCTTCTCTCTCCTCTTAGTTCATGGCCTTCCTAAACTCAGGACCAGCGTCTCATCAAGTCAGCTGTCTTTGTTGAGGATTCTTCTATATGAGCCACTTTTGTGACGGGTTGGCAGGAGAGGGGGTTATCTATGCTCCATTCCTCTTCCTTTGTGCAGGGCCCTCCAAGGCAATTGTCTATTGCCACACGTGTTCTCAATTGCGCACCATTTATCCCACAGCTTCCATCCCATCCCCCACCATCTCCTCTAGTGGTTCCCTCGTACCTCCCATCCCTTTCAAAGGGGACAATATTGGTGATGCAGCTATGGATTTCCTGGCCCTTTGTGTTTCAAAGGGGGATTCCTAGGATGGTGAGGAGTTTCTTCAAGGTTTCCAGTTTACTTTGGGCCTTTCTTTTATGTGGATATCCCTTTTCTTTGTTATCAAGCCCCCATTCCTTGCCACTTCACCCTTGGTCCCTAGTATTTCTATGAAGCTTATGGCACATTTGATTCCATTTGATCGGATTTTTATATGGAGAGGGGATCTTGCTCTTTGGCTGGCTTTCTTCATTGACGAACTACATCGGCATTAGTACTCTTCTTGCCACCCTCAAATCTGCATCTCCTTTGGCCTTCCACCACATCCAGAATCTGAGAGAGGTGTTGGCAACCATGTGTGTCTCATGTGTTCATCTTCAACTTGTGAGCCTAAGTCTGAGTTTAATGAGGACATTAGGAACTCTAACATTGTCTTTGTTTGTCATTTTATGTGTTTTAGATGCTTTAGACGGAGGGCACATTAGTGCATTTCTTTTTAGGCTTTTGGTTTCCTCTTTTTCACGTAGAGGCGGCTTGCCCTCCCACTTTCATTATCCATCATTGATCCTTCATGATCAACGAACCCTCCTTACTCTCATCCCCCTACTTCTGCTGGTGCCCACACTGATGCATAGAGTTGCACGTTGGGGATAACTATTGCAACCTTATACCTTTAGCTATTGCAACCACATTGTTCCTTCTCTCTCCTATGTTCTCTCTGTCTCCTCTCCGTGTTCACTTTCCTCTTTCCATTGTGCACTCTCACAAAAGAATAGAGTCTATAAGAAAGCACATGTACAATGAATGGAAAACAATATTCTAAGAAAGTACATGTACAAATGAATGAAAAAGAACAACCTTCTAAGATAGCACATTTATAAATTATGCTTCAAATATGCACAATACCAACACGCATGCCAAGAATCCTATTGATGAGTAGGTGGAAAAGTGGTGACATAAAATTTAATGGCATCAAATTCACGAATCTACTACCATGTTGGAGACATAGGGGGGAAAGACACACACTTTCAAATTACTCTCTCAAATCTTCTTAATGAGAATGAAGTTTACATCATTAGCTTCAATCTCCCTTAAGTTCACCAATTTGCTCTTTCCATTTTCTTTCAACTCAAAAGTAATCATCCACTATGATCAATAAAATATGAAATAATTAAGCCGATAAATATTATTGCACCATTATCTTCAATATAGCAAGAAGGTCCCCCACAAAGTACATGCAATAATAAAGGAAGACAATATCTAAACACCAAAGCGCAAATAGATGTCAAGGGCAACAACAAAGACAAACAATCCAAAATAATCGTGTAAAGCTTCCGCGCAGCATAGATTCAGCTCTTACAAACACACTTACTTTTTTGGGAAATTGGATAGAATGTACATATGCCTTGGTGAAAAGAAACAAACCGATGTTTGTATGCATTTACCTTACTACTGCAATCATTACAAAGAAAGATTAAGTGTCAAAAGAATGAGCAAAATTAATGTTTTCAACACATCAATATATGTAATGATTCTGTGCACGTGATTCTTACGAGTCGAACTAGAAATGATTCGCACATTTACATGTTTTAATTAGCATGCATACTTCATTTCTAAGGCCTTCTATGTAAGTAAGGGGATATACATCTGTCTAGATAATATTGCAAGTGTGGCAAGTGTTCTGTACCGAGCAATATTGCCTTTCAGTTTGAGATTACCTAGAACTCGTTTGAGATTATCTGGAACAATATTAAAATCAAAAGGACCAGATTCTAGAACTTCTCAATTATGATACGATTGAAGAAAATATATGAAACAAAAGCTCCCATTTATAAGAGATAAGGAAGGTTTCATACGGCCAATATTCGAGGGCATTCATTGCAAAAGTGGATCATTCATACTAAGTAAGGTCAGGCAAACCTCATTCCAAGTTTAGGATCCACACGATATATGCCATCACACCATCATAAGTGGCATTAGTATAGGCAAGGCAACAACAAAACCACTGCACAGCCTCTCATATGCCCAGCATCCTATCAAGCCTCACTAGTTGTACAAAGGCTTCCAATCGGGGGGTTGAGCAAGGGCTGCCATAACAAAGACCGCCGATCATTTTAAACAATGGAGACCCACACTTATTATAGACCACCACAAGCAAAGAAGCCGCATACTGCCTATCCCTCAATAGGCTGGCTTAAGTTTCATTCACATCTTTTCAGTGTGGCTTTAGAATTTTTGTGCAGCACCTAGGGCTTCTTGGAGGCAGGTCAAACAAGGCGTGACACATCCATTAACATGAAAGCAAATATACAAAATATGCAGCATCATGGTATATGATTCATCCATTTAAAAGCCTTGGCGCATGATAGCTGTAAATGATTCTATACTGTAAGTGATCCAGACTGTTTAATATGCATTAAATCATTACAGTTGAATTAATATTAACTGAGTGCATTTAAATAAGATTCAGGAGCTCAACTTTCAACCAGTTAACTTTCCTGGTTTGCAACCATTAAGACTCACCACATGTGAAATTATCCCCAGGGGCTAAGCAAGAAAAAATGGATAAAGAGGGGGAAAAGAATAGAAACATAATACAGAGACATTGTGCATGTCATTGTGGCCATGTCCAACATAAATCTCAAAGAAACAGCAATCACTACCATCATTTCATACTCGTTTAGCAATTCCATTTCATTATGCAAGTGATCCAGACTATCTGCAACCATTGAACGTATGTCAATAGTGGCTACCAAAAAATGCAGAAAGCAATTCGACTATTCCATGATATAACATTTAAGATGAGAGCAGGCACAATAAGAAGAGATAGGAGAGGCAGAAAACACGACATGTGATAGGAACAAGAGGCCCATTTAATGGAGGTAAAGTGTACAACCACCGAATGCAAAAGAGATGACAATCACCACCACCATCATCACCAGCTTGCCACCACTTTTTAAGTCGTGAAGACTCATATCAAGCCCACTGCAGCAACCCTCTCAGTGTACAGTTCCTTGCCTATAAACTGCAAATTCTTGGCTCCCTTATTCCTTCAGAAAGTAAAAACCTCAATCCTTACAATTTTTTGAGTTTTATTAGAAAAGGACATATGTACAATCTCATCGTATACAGACGACAACAGCATTCCTTGGGAGTCAGAATGCTCTTTAGCATTCTACAAGTCCTTGGCAAACATGAAGGGACACCATATGCTGAGGCACCATAGCTTGGTAATCCACAGACTGAGTGCCACATGTCAAAGTCAGCTTGAATGCTTGGTTTCCTGCCTGGCAACCAAGCCATATGCAAGACAGTCGTGCCAAGGTTGCAGATGCTTTGGCAACACCCACAACACTCTTTGCAGCCAATAAGCGCACCTTATAAACCATTCCCAGGTCATTGTTGAACCCATTTCCAATCAGGCCTGCATCCTGTATCCCTTTGTAACCTTTGAGATCTGCTACAGTTATAAAAACTGGCACCTCACCACAGTAACTGCTTTGGGAATCAGTCAGTGCATCATTTTGACCAGTATCATCATGCCCATGTAAGCTTAGGGGCCAGTGTGATGGTGCAGAATAGCTCATACACTTGTAATTTTGATGTTCTGTGTACCTTAACACAGCCTGCAATCCACCAACACTACTCTTTAAGTAGTGATAACAATAAACTTTTTGCCAGGTTGGCTTAGCGAACAGCCCAATCCTTCAAATTCAAAGAAGACTGTTAATCTAACCTTCCACTGTGAAGCCGCTAGCAAGACACGTGGTCGTTTAGATCGAACATACTGGAATGCTTCTGATGGGGTCATTCCTCTATGTTTTACCTGTGGTACATGCAATAAGAAATCAGCAAAAGGCTTATCACATTTAGCTGCAAAAAGGCAACAACTGTCTACTTGAAATAGTAGCCATAGAAACTTAAAGGGAAAATGTGTATATGATCTATGTGATCTCAAAATAGACATCTTAACAGCAGCACTTAAATCTTTACCTAAGAAAACACGAGGAAAATAGCACAAACTTGCTCACCAAGTAGCACAAAACAATCGTTGTGCTTCGTCCTCTCCCAGCTTTACAGTGTACATAGGTTGTCTTTCCTTGCTGTACATTTTCTGCCAGCAAAGTTGGATATACCTTTGAGAATTTAAACTGTACTCAAAGTTACACCTGCTTCAGTTTATGTACAAAAGCATAACCCTCACCATAGATAAAATCAACAGCCCGTTGGATGTTCTCAAAGGAAGGAGCAAAAAGATAATCTTGTGTAGGAATTACTAAATGCTTGATCCTTTGGCTCTGTGAACATGTTTTAAAAATACCATCAGACTTCACTGAAGTTAGGAAGTTTTACATAAAAATGAAACAATTTGCTCAATCTGAAATCCTCCCTACATTACAAACGCAAATTTTTGCAAATGCACAATGAGAAGAGTATCAAGACCTCATATAGGGAAGCTGAAACTAGAGTCTCATAAGACTCATTGAGTGTTATGACTGCCTCCACACCAAGATCCTTCAGACGATAAACATCCTTGGGAAATGGAACAGCACCTAGAAGTAAGAACTGGACAAGAAGCACAAAACCAAAAAGTATACATTTCAGAAATGGCATGCCTGAAAAAAAAAATTAAATAATTCTTCCTGGTAACATTTACAACCTGATCAACCAGTGATTGAGTATTAAAACTATTCACATGTAATGCATGTTCTCCTCTGCTCTTGCAGGCTACCCCAAAATCACGAAGACCAAAGAAACAACCTAACATAAAAGGTGATTGTGTAATTATCACTGCTTTTCAAAGACTCTTTAACAGTTTGCCAACTGACAGATGAAGACATCTGTGCAGCACTACACCAATATTGTAGATTTATTTCCAAGTCTGTTTCTCCTTCTCCAATGAGAAAAAAAAATTACTTATGACAAACACATGGGAGTGCTGCTGTCCAAACAATAAGGAAAGTGACTCTCCAGAATTAAACTTCCACAAACAAAACAATCAGAAAACACTGACCCAATGTACATGGACACCCCGATTCAAGACCAGTCTCATTAAATACAGAGGCAAAGAAAAAATCAGCAGTATGTATCTTACCATAGGAACAGCTAAACCCAACTGATAAATAGCCCCACTATCCCCACATGTGAAGACACTGGTGCTAGAACTGCCTAGCTCACAACCAATAGATTCAGAGTTGGAGACAAAGGGGTCACATCCAAGATTTTAACCCAGTGACCGGCAATCAACAAACTTTCCAAAAAAGACCATGAAATATAGCAGAATGGGAGATAAGCACAACCTACTCCTATGCCAAGTCGAATATCAGACAGAAAGTAAAACAAATATATGTTCAACAGTGTCAAATGCTGCATGACCAGAAATCGTACCTGCTCAATCTGATCCCACCATCGGAAATCTGGCTCAAACTTGTTCCTAATGACATTATAAAGCAGAGTAGGATAGAAAAGAAGCCGTGCTCCTGCACCGATGAACATCTTCACAGCCACTTTCTCAGAGTTAACACCAGGCTGTGCCAAGGCTTTTTCTTCACCGAGCTTCTCTTCCAGGCTCTCTTCCACAGAATCCCCATCCTCAGCCGGCTCAATCAGCATAGTTAATGTTAAGTATCACTCGAACGATCTAGACTGTAAACCCCCTCAATGAAAACGATCTGCAATTCCTTTGGCCTACAAATCGAACATCAAATGCTCTCAAAACCCTAAGTTGCTCTGCCAAGATTCTGAGAAAGTCCAATAAGGCGTCATCAATCAGAAAGCGCCGCTAGTAGTTGACATATGCTCTGGTTTCAACGCTGAAGCCTGCACTGCCCATCTGACGTTTAAAACAGCCATATCGGAAAATCACAACCCTGAAATTCAACGAAATGTGCCTGATCTGAGCTTGAAATGAGATAAACCCTAAAAGGAGGGAGAATTTACTCTGCGTTGCGATGAAAAGGCGGGTAGCAGTAGAAGTCCGTTGTCTGGATTAGATTTTATACAGGGATCCGCTCATTCTGTGATGGCAAGTGGGGAAGAGCTATGGCGAAGAAGCATCTGGCGCGGCGGGACGGTCGCAGTATGTGCGAAGGGGAGGACTTCATGTTAGACAGGGTATCGCCATAACTTTGCTCTGCGTGCGGAAGGGAAGAGGGAGCATCGTCGTCTGCGTTTTCCTCAAGGACGAAGAAGAATCGCACATGTGTCAAGAGAAGGCATCATCATCATCATCATCAGAACATAAGACATGAGAAAGAGAGAGAAGAAAAGGGAAACAAATGGATTTTGAGGATAAACATGACAATATTATCTACTACTAGTGGGTCGGTTTTCTTTCTTTCTTTCTTTCTTTCTTTAAGCTTTTCTCTCTTGCCTGTGTTATTTTTCAGGAGCCTGTTCCTGCATGCACGTTCAACACTGGGCGCACATGCACCTGCACCGGACCACCGTGCAAGCTGGCGGGATTCTCAACATTGCTCATCTCGGCACTGTGCTTTAGAGCCATATCACACCTAGTGCTAATGCGGATAGTGGTCTTTTGTGTCCCTCCTGTCAACCTTAAGGTCGCACCTACTATGGCTTCATTTGTGCACGCAAAGAATGACAAAATAGGCAGCTAACAATATGTCAAATTTTACGGTTGGGAATGGTGACAAGCGCAGCTACCATTCAGCGGACCAATCAAAATCGATCTCTCCTCCTTAACCCTACAAACCTTGAGTTTAAACCCCATTTTTTGCAAAGGTTTGTGAGGTTTGCTCAGGGATAAGCAAACCCCACTCCTCTATTTGGCACAAAGTGTGATTGTGTGGCAATGGGAGGAAAAGAGTCGGGTTCTCTTCCCCAAATACCACCCCATGTGTGGTGCACAAATCGGATGCTGGATGCGTACGTAGCGAGCGCCAAAAGGTCCCCAAGAACAAAGAACTCTACTTAAGCTCAAAAAGCAAAAAAGAATATTTACACGACATGAGGCAAAAAGACAAATTGGGTACAATCTCCCCCCATGCCTTGTGTGAGTGCTTCACAAGGCATGTATTTATAAATTTATTCATCTCAAAGCTCAAAGATAGCCCAATTTTACAATTAGCATGCTTTAGCTTTTGTGTTTGCTTTTTTTCAAATAAAGAATAAAGCGGTTGGGCGGCCCAAAAGACGAGTTGTGCCCAAATACAATGTCCAATAATGAGGCATATTCCACGGTGGATTCCGTGAGGTTTTGCGATGGATTTCGTAAAACTATATTTATTTGTGGGGGCTCATATACAAGGTGAATTCATTGTGCGAGAAGTTGATGGGGACGCCTGTCCTTTTCGGGCGTCAAGTTAATTCAATATGCATGTGGGTGATTCCATGGCGGGTGATTCCACAAAATATATATTTAAATTAATTGACATTTATGAGTTTAGAGGGCACTCGTATTAAATTAAGATTAGGACAGAGTTCCAACCTATTTATTTATTTTGTAGCTGAAGGCTGCTAGGTATTCACTTTTGTCAGTTTAATTTTATTATTTTCTAACAATTGTGAATGCTTTAGTTGATGTGTAGAGTAGACAGCAGTGGTGTTGGGAAGCTCTAGGCGATAGCATGTATTCAAATTACTTAGAAGAAATTATCATTTTTTATGGGTGCACATTTTATCATTAAAGACATGACACTAATATTTATTTAGATACACTTATTTAATGAAGCGCTTGACAAATATTTATTATTTTCTATGCGCATGGGCGCTTGGTTTAAATATTTCATTATTGAACATTGTATTTGGACACAGCCCGACTTTTGGGCCGCCCAACCACGTTATTCTTTATTTGGACAAGAGCAAAAGCATGCTAATTGTAAAATTGGGCTATTTTTGAGCTTTGAGATGAATAAATTTATAAATACATGCCTTGTGAAGCAATAAAGCATGGTAATTGTAAAATTGGACTATTTTTTAGTTTTGAGATGAATAAATTTATAAATGCATGCCTTGTGAAGTATCATCTCAAAGCTCAAAAATAGCCCAATTTACAATTAGCATGCTTTAGCTTTTGTGTTTGCTTTTGTCCAAATAAAGAATAAAGCGGTTAAGCAGCCTAAAAGTCGAGCTGTGCCCAAATACAATGTCCAATAATGAAATATTTAAACCGAGTGCCCATGCGCATACAAAATAATAAATAAGCGCTCCTAAATAAATATTAGCGGTTGGATGGCCCAAAAGTCAGGTTGTGCCCAAATACAATGTCCAATAATGAAATATTTAAACCGAGTGTCCATGCGCATACAAAATAATAAATATTTGTCAAGCGCTTCAATAAATAAATGCATCTAAATAAATATTAGCGCCCCGCTTTAATGATAAGATGCGTGTCCATCAAAAATGATAATTTCTTCTAAGTAATTTGAATACACGCAACGCCACCGTTGCCTGCTCTACACATCAACTGAAGCATTCACAATTGTTAGAAAATAATAAAATTAAACTGACAAAAGTGAATACCTAGCAGTCTTCGGCTACAAAATAAATGAATAGGTTGGAACACTGTCCTAACCTTAATTTAATACGAGTGCACTCTAAACTCATAAACATCCATTAATTTAAATATGTATTTTGCAAAATCACCTACCATGGAATCACCCATGTGCACATTAAATTAACTTGACGCTTGAAAAGGATAGGCATCCCCACCATCAACTTCTCGCATAAGAAACCACCTTGTGTACGAGCCTTGGCAAATAAATATAGTTTTACAGAATCCACCGCAAAACCTCACGAAATCCATCGTGGAATATGCCTCCTGGCATCAATGTGGCCAAGCTCTTAGTAATATTGAAAGTTGTCCATAAAGGTTGTATCGAGTGAAATATTAAAGGCTCTCTCTCTCTCTCTCTCTCTCTCTCTCTCTCTCTCTCTCTCTCTCTCTCTCTCTCTCTCTCTCTCTCTCTCTCTCTCTCTCTCTCTCTCTCTCTCACACATAAAGGGTAATTGTATTCCTATGAACATAAAATACAAGAGTTAGAACCGAACTATGCATGTATAACAAAGAAACTAAAGAAACCATAGCATGCTAAGAAACCAAATCATCCTTGGAAATGAGCCATGCATACTATATGATGATAAATTACCAATGAAGAAAGCCTTTCAATCAACCAATATGACTATATACTCCAAAAAGACAATAAAAGGTCAATGCATTCCCCATAGTCCAATTATGTCAATAGCCCCAAAAATGCAAAAGGTGGAAAGCAGCCATCACATGTGCTACAAAGAGTTTGTCAATTTGGGTTTTCCAAAAATCCAATCTCAAGTATGCATGGTTGCTCTTACTACATGAGGCCAAACCTCAAACAAAAGTGACCATATTTTTATGACAAGTCTCCTCATTTGTAGTACAAAAAAGGCAAGAGTTTATATTGTGCATTGAGAGAATAGAAGCAAGAGGGAGACCACCCATCATTAGCATTCTCCAAACAAATACTTGGATTTGAAGGGGGTTTTATTAATCTTATCAGGGGCTATCTAAGTCTAAGCAAGGAAAGGGTTGGCATGTGGGGGGGTAAAGGTGCCTTTGCCTAGCCGCCATGTATTACTACACTAACAATACCTGCACATGCACACTACAGGCGGCGGGCATTCATCACTATCACTTCATTCTTTATTCTTTCAATGACATTTGAATAAAGGGAAGGCCGATCACACATTGTGGCTGTTGGAGTTACCACATTGTGTATGTGTCTCTCTCTTGCTCTTGCTCCTTCCACCATAGCTCTTGCTCATACTCGTGCTTCCACTTCAAGGCTCACCTCCCTTCAACTGGTATTAGAGCCTTCTTTGCGAGCTCATTGTCTCAGCTTCCATTCGAATACCTACAAGCAATCGTCTCTTTGTTGGCACCCATAGCCATTCTGTTCAAGCTTCCTATTGGTTGCATTCTTCTAGGGCACTCTTTGAGTCTTCTCAAGAAAGTTGGAGCAACCCCCCATAGCCCTCACCCTATTGGTGCAGCATCATGTTGCATGGAACAAGCCCTTTTTCAGCAGCAACTCACCTTTTTCATCTCCTATAGCATATCTTCTTCAATGGGCAGTTATACAAGCACTTATACACTTGGTTTTGATTCTTGGCATTCGATTTGAGCACTAAGCTTCAGTTTTGGATTGTTATAACAATCCATAGACTATCATAAAATGGAGAAACACTTATGTTTGATGTCTACACTCATTGCCATTGGTTGGATTATGCCTAGTTATGCCCAATTGATGCTTATATATTCAAGGATGCTATGTCACTGCTTAGAGTTGATTTTGGACTGATTTAACCACTTCATTTACTCTATTTTGGCTGAGGTTTGTTGGCTAGAAATACATGGTAGCACTCTATTTGATGCTTCTATGGTTAGGTTTGTTGGTCTTATAATGCCCAGTTATGCTGGGGTGATGTCTACATGTATGGGAATGCTATGCATGTGTTATGGATTGGATTTGGAGCCGATTTTGGTACTGAAATAGCTTAGTTTGATAGTGTATTCACTACTATATATAGCATGGTTGAACCTCATTTAACAAGGATTTTATATGCCTATTGCTACTAGCCATTCGGGTGTTCTATATGCATTACTGTTGTGTACCATTGATGCTAGTACATTGGTATATCATATGCCCATGCTTTGATGTAGCTTTGAGCTTGATTTGAGGACTGATTTGCTCAATTTTGACAGTGATTTTACTATTGTAATAACCATGGCTGAAGCCTATTTGGTCAGTGTATGCTCTACCTATTGGTCTCACGGGTGCTTCCTAGGTGACTCATATGACTACACGGATGTATATGGAGGTTGGCACATGTCTTGTATTGCTCTGGGATGCCTTTTGAGCTTCAATCAAGCTCCATCTTGGTTGGCATTTGATTGACATTGGTCTACAGTGGCATGCTTTGTGACAGTCATTATGTCTATGGTCTATGCTTGACCCTTTGGTACATGCTTTGATACATGTATAAGAAATGCATGCTCCTTACATTGTCTATGTTTGATCGCCACTTGGAGCTTCAATTGGGCTTTCATTTGCATACTTTGGAGCTCTTGGATGCTTATTTGGGTTGTTAGAGATTTGACATTGACTGTTACATGATGTACTAGATGTTATAGGTGATGCTTGATTGATCCCTTTCTTTGGATACTCCGTTGATATATGGTATTGGCTCCATGATACCTTATGTATTCACATGCTATCTTCTAGCTTGGTTGCTTGATTGACATCGATCTTTCTGCCAGTGGGAGCTTCATGCTATCTCTAGATATTACAAAGCTTGTAGGTTATGCAGTTGAGCTTCTTTAGTAGATGAGACTAGGATCTCTTACATGTCTATACTCTTGATAGATACATGTCTGCATTGGATGCTTTTGGGCTAATTTGATTTGTCTTCTCTTTGAGCATACACCGACCTTTGTCAGGTTCTATCAATTAGGCATACACCTAACTTGGCTTACTCTCTAAGTTCTTTATGCTTGGGCTTGTATCCTTCTACTGGCATCGATTACTCTGACACATTTGGGTGTTTAGCTCATGGTTCTTGGTTGCTACAGTGTTTGTTACATGCCTGCTTCATGCAGGATCTGATCTGGCAATCATACTTGACTTTGGATCACTACGAACTCATGTTTGCTCTCTTTTTCTCACTGTTTTGATTATTATAGCAAGTTGTTTTATGTAGACTATGATGTATTTACTGAGCTTAATAATGTAATTTTGATGTACTTTTTGGTACTATTTGGTGGACAGCTAATCATTTTAGCAGTTTCTCCTATTTTTAACTTGTTTTGGGAATGGTTTTGGCATGTTTATTGCTAATTACAGCAATTGTCTTTTGCATAGTCTGCCTCTATTTGACTCATTATGGTTGGTCATCTCAAAGATACGACTTTGTTTAGCATTGTCAAGTTGGATGGCACCAACTATGGCTATTGGAAGTTTCAAATATGGCAAGTTTTGGTGCTGAAATTGCAGATTAAGACATTAAGAAACAAAAGGTATTAAACCTGAAACATGGATGACGATGACTGGGCTGATTTAGATGCACTATGCAAGTCCACTATCATTTTATCACTCTCCGAAGAGGTCCACAATAATGTTGTTGAAGATGAAGATCAGAGTGCATGGAATCTATGGGAAAAGATTCAAGAACTTTATGCAAAGTAGAGCCCGCATATGTTTTGGCTTAAATAGTTGATGGATCTCCACATGAAGGAGAGGACCCCATTGTCTGCTCACTTTAGCCAGTTTCATTCTATCATGAAGAGTCTACTTCAACAGGGTATTGAGTTTCAAGATAATCTACATCCTTTGTTTTTGCTTGGCACTTTACTTAAGTCTTGGGATGTATTTCACACTGTGGTCTATACCAACAAACTTGATGGGCTAAAATTGAAAGATATAGAGAGTGCTATTTTGTCTGAAGAAATTAACAAGAAAAAAAATAATGCTTCTCACCGGTCACATGCTTTATCCACTAGAGGTGGTAGGAGCGACAAGAAAGATAATTATCGTCATGGGAAGGACTCTCAAAAGTCCCAGTCTAAGTCGCATGGATGCAGCAAGTCCCGTGGATGTAAGTTTAATCTTACATGCCATTATTGTGGGAAAGTAGGACACATATGGCCATAGTGCCATAAGATGTGCAATGGCAAGCGCAAAGAAAAGGGGAAAGAAAAAGTGCATGAGAAATCCAATGATCGCAACATTATACTTGCAAAGTCGAGTGTAAAGATTGAGGAGATAAATGTCATGCAGCCTGAGGAGTCCGATGATGACTACATCTTAGCAACCTCTTCATGTGATGCCTCTCAACTAACTGAGGATTCAGCCTATGCATGCATAATGTTGGTTCTTGGATTCAGGTGCGTATTTTCATGTGACTCCCTACTGTGAGAGTGGTTTCATACCTATTGCAGTGTATCTGGTACTGTGCACTTAGGTGATGATTGATCTCTTGCTATTGTTGGCATTGGTGATGTCACTCTACAGTTTTCCTCTAGTAGCACTTTTGTTTTGCATCATGTACGTCATGTACCTGCATTGACTAAAAGCCTTATGTATGCCTGTTGGGAAGCTTGATGATGTAGGTTATCATATATGCTTTGGTGATTCTACATGGAACATAACTCGTGGCAGGCTTGTTCTTGCAAGAGGTGCCAACTCTAGAAGCCTCTACCCCTTGGTTGTATTTGGTACTATTGACCATGTTTTTTCAATGGGTTCTATCCCACATGTATCTCTATGGCATGCTCATCTTGGGCATATGTTGATTAAGGGAATAAAAATGCTTAGTGCTTTATAATATCTTCCGCCTTTTGACTACTCGCATTTTGAGTCATGTGATCATTGTTTATATGGTAGGCAGACTAGGAATTCGCATAAAAAGTTTGGTATTCCATGCATGGGTATAGAGGAGGTGTGGACAAGAAAGCCTCCCTCATATGCTCATTTGCATGTCTTTGGATGTGAGGCCTTCCTACCATGTGCCCAAGGACAAACACAATAAGCTAAGTCCTAAAAGTGTGAAATGCATTTTCCTTGGCTATGGAGATGCAGGTGAGATGGGATATCGTCTTTGGGATGATCCATAGGTGCGAAAAGTGATCTGTAGCCATGGTGTTGTGTTCCATGAGGATAAAATGCATATGTAGCTTGAGAAAGTTGTTGAGATATGCAGGGTTATCTTTTAGGAGGAGGTCCCTACTCTCGCGCATAGTCAGCTAGAGAGCCTACACTAGCAGTCAATCCTCATGGCTATGATATTGGACATGTAGCATAGCCTGCATTGAGGCATTCTACTAGAGATAGAAAACCTCCTGACCATTATGAGCCCTTCATAAATTATATCTTGGTTACAGATGTAGGAGAGCCCCTCACCTATGATGAGGCTATGGGCAAGGTGACAATCACTCCTAGGAAAGGGCTATGCAATCTGAGATTGACTCGTTGCATAAGAATCATATGTGGGATTTGGTTTCCTTGCCTAGTGGTAAGCGGGCTTTGCCTTGCAAGTGGGTGTACAAGTTAAAAAGTACCTCTGGACACCCCAAGCCAGCATATAAGGCCAGATTGGTAGCAAAGGGCTTTAAGCAGGAGCATGGTGTTGACTTTGATGAGGTATTCTCTCATGTGGTTAAGATGACCACCTACGCTTTTGGATGCGCAACTTGACTTGGACTTGTATCAGTTGGATGTTAAGACGGCTTTCTTACATGGGGAATTGCATGATGAGATATACATGGAGCAACCTAAGGGCTTTGTAGAGCCTGGCAGGGAACACCTAGTGTGTAGATTGAGGAAGAGTCTTTATAGCTTGAAGTAGGCACCTAGGGAATGGTACCACAAATTTGATGCATTCATGCAGTCACAAGGCTATAGCCATAGTGCTATGGACCCGTGCTTGTACACAAAGAAAGCCCGTAATGGTTCATTACTGATTTTGGTACTCTATGTGGATGACATGCTTTTAGTAGGGAAAGCTCATGATGAGCTAGATGCTCTTAAGGCTCAGCTCAAGAAGAGCTTTGAGATGAAAGATCTGGGACATGCCTCTCATATACGTTGTATGTGTATTATGCATGACAAGTCTCATGGACTACTCTATCTGTCACAAGAGTATATCCATAAAGTCCTTGAGTGCTTCCATCGTATGCAGGATGTGAAGCCTATTGGCCATCCATTGCCTTCTCATGTGAAGGTATCATAGGCCAATTGTCCACAGACAGATGAGCAGAGGACTGAGATGGCCAAGATTCCCTATGCATCCACATTGGGCAGTCTTATGTATGCCATGATAGCCGCCCATCCAAATATTGCATTTGCAATTGGTGTTGTGGCATGTTATATGGCTACACTTGGCAAGAGGCATTGGGATGCCTTGAAGGGTATCATGAGGTACCTGAAGAGCATTGCTAATATGTGTATATATTATGGCAGCCAGGATACAGGAGCCGTGGGATACATTGACTCTAACTATGCATGACATGCAGATAGCAGGAAGTCCACTTCTGGCTATGTGTTCAGTTTTGTTGGAGGTGATGTTTCATGGATGTCTAGGGTGCAAAAATGCACAGCCCTTTCTACTATAGAGTCTGAGTATGTTGCAACCCATTGAGGCTTGCAAGGAGGTCATTTGGTTGGGTCGTTTGGTTGCTGACCTTGGTATTGCAGATCCTATCTCTACATACATTTGGATTCTATGAGTGCTATCCAATTAGTTAAGAATTCGGTCTTCTATGCGAAGACGAAATACATTGAGATGGGGTATCACTTCATTTGTGAGGTCATTGAGGATAGGTCTGTTGACCTTGTTAAGATCTCAACTAACCATAATCCTGCAGATTTGCTCACGAAAAGCCTCTCTATAGAGCGCTTTGCCTTCCTTAGGAGGTTGATGGGTGTTGGAGATGACATCTTTCCTCATCTCGTTGTATCTATGTATATGTTGTACTGTCTTTTCTTTTTTCTTTTCACTCCTCACTGAGGTAGATTCACCTTTAAGTGAGGCCGGTCACACATTGTGACTATTGGAGTTCCCACATTGTGCATGTCTCTCTCTCTTGCTCTTGCTCCTTCCACCATAGCTCTTGCTCCCACTCGTGCTTCTTTCAAAAATAAAACCTCCCTATAGATACCCAAGGCTATGAGCCAACCCACATGGATTCACACAAAGACCATCAAAGTGCTATGATGTGTGTCTCCACATCTAAAGTTGCTCCACATCTCTCTCTCTCTCTCTCTCTCTCTCTCTCTCTCTCTCTCTCATTCACAATTTGAATTTGATGTCCCAAACATGCTGACCTAGTAGTTGAAACTTGGGCTCATAGTTGTGAGGTTGTGAATCCAAGTCCTGTTAGGTGCATCACACTTGTGTTCATAAAAGTTTAAGTTATGCTCACTCAAACACTATGTTGGTTCTCCTCCTTGGTAGGGTCACTAAGAAAGCATGTTCAATTGTAATCAAGCTCGATTTTCCATTCGGTTTGTAAGCTATCTTATCTACACATAGTAAAGGACCCCCTTGATTGTGACATTAAGGAGGAGAGTCCAAGCATGATCATCTACATTTGGTGAAAGGTGTGGAAGGCCCGGCCACACATTGTGGTTGTTGGAGTTCCCATTTGTGTCTCTCTCTCTTCTTGCTCTTGCTCTCTGCCATAGCTCACTTCCAAGCAAGCTTCAATCCTTCTCACCTTTCAACTGGTATCAGAGCAAGGCTTCCCAAGTTCCCGAGCTTGGTTCATGGCATTCTTAGCTTCCATTCAAATACCTACAGCATTGGGTCTCCTTCCCGACAACCATAGCCGACCTTCCCGAGCTCCCATCACTCCTCAGCTTCCCGAGCACCTTCCCGGCCTATTGAGGCACCCTCAGGGCATTGCTACAGAGATATTGAAGTGTTCTTTTAGTGTTTTTCTTCAGTTCTCAGGTTGCAGTCAAACAGGGCAGCCATAGCTCAAACCCTTGGAGCTTGGATCTTGCTCGCTCTTGCATTTGGGCACTTGAGGCTTGTTGTGGGCCTCCCAAGGCATCCCCCGGAGCCTCCAACCACTACCATTGAGGCCACGTGGATGCACAGGAGTAGAATAAGGGATTAGCAAATTTGTGCCATTTTTTTGGCTGTTCTGGACAGCACACTACAACAGCTCACCTACTCCTCATTGATGGTTATGTCATGCTTCTTCAGGCTTAGCAATGCACTTGGCAATGGTCTCAAACTTCGATTGAAGCCTCCTTGATCATTGGCATCAGTTTTTGGGTCTAATATGTACATTCCTAGGAATGTTTACAGTAGTCCCACTGTCATGTTATGCAGAAGTAACATTGGCATCTAATGTTATGCTTGTTTGGGCACTTCTACTTAACCGGTTTGGTAGCTATTGATGCCTGATTGTTTGGGGGATGCAAGGCACATGTTATGCCATCATTTTGGACTGATTTTCTTGCTGAAAATACTCAATTTTGAATAGTAAATCATTGTTGTACCACAGTGGGCTGAAGCCTATTATCTCATGTTTGGTTATGCCTATTGGTTTCGAGCTATGTCTTTGGGATATGCAATAAAGTACTGACCTTCGCGGTAAGACATCAAGCTTGTCTTTGGTTTTGGAATGCTTTTGAGCTTGTATTAAGCTCCGACTTGGTTGTTCTTCACTGGCATTTGGCTTCAATAGGCATGCTTTGGACCAGTCCATGCCTATTGTCACTACTTGACATTTAGGCCTCTTGCATTTATGCTTTGGTCAGATATGGATGCCACTTGGTTTGCCCATGCTTGATAGTTACTTGGAGCTTCATCTTCAGATGTATTTGAGCATTTTGGATCTAGTAGGCATTACATTTGGTTGTCAATTACATGCTCTTTGAATGCTTTCAGGCTTATGCTTTATGGGTCTAAGATAGCTTGGGATTTATGCTCCGGATGTACCCTATTGGGATTTGGCATGTCTGATGCTATGTATTTGATGTGTTAGAGTGTTGCTTGCTCTCTTTGCATTTGACTTCACTTCCAATGGGAGCCTCTTGGTATATTCGGATGAACGAGTCTTATTTACAGATGAGCTTGAGCTTGTGGGAAAGTTACATGCATTTGCTCTCTTGAGAGCTTTATGTCTGCAGTTTGTCTGTATTGGGCTGATTTGATATGCCTATTGGGGCAGGCACCTATCTCGGTCACAGGTTTGTCAGTTTTGTATACATCTTGGATGGTTATGTATTGAGCTTCTTGCTCTATCAGTTATGCTTGTGCTTGGTCTCTTCTCTTACCCTGAGACCCATTACATGCATGACTTCTGGACCTATGAGATGTCTCTTGCATGATAGGTTATTGGTTTGATAGTTCTCGGTACCTTCTTGCCCCTGGAATCTTACTATTGGATGTATCTTGTTACCTGGCAGTTGTAGTGACATATGTATCAGTGATTGCTTCATTTTTGGGACAGTTTTACATACTGCTGTCATTTATTACAGCAAGCTGAAATTTGCAAATTTTGAGCACTTGAGGGTAATGCTTACAATTTGATGTTATCTTGGTCATATTTGGTGGACAGGTGCTTCTCTTGGTGAAATCCACCCTTTCAGCCAGTTTTAGCAGTGGTTTTAGTGCATTTTCTGCTTTTGCTTTGATTTGGGACAGTATGGCTGGTCATTTGAAAGATACACCTCTCTTTAACATTGCCAAGTTGGATGGTACCAACTATGGGTATTGGAAGTCCCAAATATGGCAGGTTTTGATGCAGAAATTCTAGATTAAACCCTTGTGTTTCAAAGGAGTCAAACCTAAGGATATGGATGATGATATTTAGATGGAAGTTAATGAGCTATGCAAGTCTACCATTATTTTGTTACTCTCAAAAGAGGTCCATCATAATGTTGTTGAAGATGAGAATCAGAGTGCATGGGGTTTATGGGAGAAGATAGGTATTGAGTTCAAAGACAACTTTCACCTGTTGTTTCTGCTTGGCACCTTGCCTGAATCATGGGATGTCTTCCGTATTCCCATATGCACGAACAAGCTTGATGGGCTAAAAATCAAAGATGTTGAGAGTGCTTTATTGACTGAGGAAAACAATAGGAGAAACAATGATGCTTCCCGCTCTTCACATGCATTGACCTTTAGAGGTGGCAGAAATGGCAAGCATGATAATGATCATAAGGGCATGGACTCTCAGAAGTCTAGGTCCAAGTCACGTGGTCGCAATAAGTCTCGTGGACCGAAGTCTGATCTTAGCTGTCATTATTGTGGGAAAGCAGGACATATTAGGCCGTGGTGCCATAAAATGCGTGATGATAAGCGCAAGAAAAAGGGAAAAGAAAAAGTGCAGGAAAATTTTTATGAGCGCATTATTGTACCTGCAAAGTCCAGTGTGAAGATAGAAGAGGTTAATGTCATGTAGGCCACTGATTCAGATGATGATTACATACTTGCAGCTTCTTCATGCAATGCCTTGCAGGCTTTTGAGATACATTCTATGTATGCGCAGTGCTGGCTCTTGGATTCGGGTGCATCCTTTCATGTGACACCCTGTCGAGATTGGTTTCATACCTATCGTACCATGTCTAGTTCTGTGCATCTTGGTGATGACAGGTCTCTTGACATTATGGGCATTGGAGATGTTAGGCTACAATTTCCTTCTGGCAGTTCTTTTGTTTACATGATGTACTCCATGTACTTGCGTTGACTTGTAGATTTATGTCAACTAGATAGCTTGATGATGCAGGGTATTTTGTGTCCTTTGGAGACTCTGCATGGAAGATTACTCGTGTGGCAGGCTTGTACTTGTAAGAGGTGCCAAGTCTAGCAGCCTCTATCCCTTACTTGTATCACGAGCTACATTGGATCATGTTTTGTCTAGGGGTTCTATTCCCCATGTATCCCTTTGGCATGTTCATTTGGGGCATATGTCTCTTAAAGGAATGAAAATGCTCCGTGCTTTGTAGTATCTTGCACCTTTTGACTCTTTGCATTTTGATTCTTGTGATCATTGTTTGTATGGTAGGTAGACTAGAAATACGCATAAAAAGTCTAGTAAGAAACGCATGGGTGAGCCCTTAGCTCTTGTGCACTCAGATATATGTGGGCCCATGCCCTGTCAGTCACTTGGTGGGGCAAAGTACTTTGTTACTTTCATAGATGATTACTCATGTAAGGTTTGGGCTTATCCCATAAAGAGAAAAACTGATGTCTTAGAGACATTTCAACGTTGGCTTGCATTGGCAGAGAACTAGTCTGGGAAAAGGCTCAAATGCCTAAGTCAGATAATGGGGATGAGTATGTACCAACTTAGGTCAGATAATGGGGGTGATTATGTATTAGCTTTTGAGCAGTTTTGTGATGAGCGGGGTATTAAGCGTCAGTTGACCTCCCCTTACACACCCACCCCAGAATGGTATGGCTGAACGCATGAATAGGACCATTCAGGAAAGGGTCCGTAGCATGCTTAGCCATGTTGGCTTACCGTAGCACTTTTGGGCTGAGGTAGTTACTATTGCAGTGCATCTCATTAACAAGTCGCCTAGCAGTGGCATTGACTTTCAAGTTGCAGAGGAGGTATGGGTAGGCAAGCCCCCTCTTATGATCATTTGCGTGTCTTTGGATGTGAGGCATTCTTTCATGTGCCCAAGGACAAACACAATAAGCTGGATCCTAAAAGTGTCAAATGCATTTTCATTGGCTATGGAGATGCAGGAGAGAGGGGTTACCGTCTATGGGATCCACAAGTGAGGAAAGTGATCTGCAGCCATGATGTCATCTTTCATGAGGACAAAATGCATATGCAGCTTGAGAAAGTGGTTGAGGTACGCAGAGTTATCTTTCAGGAGGAGCCACTTGCTCCCGTTCAGCCTGCTCCATGGCTAGCTAGATAGCGTGTAGCATCACCTGATGCTCATGGCCCAGATACTAGAGATGTTGATGTTATAGACAGGATGTCAATCAGGCAGCAGATTCTGGGTTGAGGCGTTCTACTAGAGATAGAAGACCTCTTGACCATTTTGTGCCCTCTATGGATTATGTACTGGTTATAGATGCAGGAGAGCCTCTTACTTATGATGAGCTTATGCGTAGGGGTGATTGTCACTCTTGGGAGAGGGTTATGCAGTCTAAGATTGACTCATTGCATAAGAATAAGACGGGATTTGGTTTCCTTGCCTCAGGGTAAGAAGGCTTTGCGCCATGCAAGTGGGTGTACAAGCTGAAAAGTACCCCTGGACACCCCAAGCTGGCCTACAAGGCTCGATTGGTTGCTAAGGATTTTAAGCAGGAGCATGGTGTTGACTTTGATGAAGTCTTCCTATGGTCAAGATGACCACCCTTCGCTTAGTCTTGGCCTTGGTTGCATAGCTTGACCTAGACTTGTACCAGATGGATGTCAAGACAGATTTTCTACATGGGGACTTGCATGATGAGATTTACATGGAGCAACCTAAGGGCTTTGCAGACCCTAGCAGGGAACACCTAGTGTGCAAGCTAAAGAAGAGTCTATATGGCTTGAAGCAAGCACCTAGGGAATGGTACCATAAGTTTGATGTGTTCATGCAGTCACAGGGCTATAGTCGCAGTGCTATGGATTTGTGCTTGTACACGAAAAAAGCCCGTGACAATTCTTTACTGATTTTGGTACTCTATGTGGATGACATGCTTTTAGCAGGGACAGCTCATGAGGAGCTAGATGCTCTTAAGGCTCAGCTCAAAAAGAGCTTTGAGATGAAAGATCTGGGACATGCCTCTCATATACTTGGTATGTGCATTACGTACGATGATAGATCTCAGGGACTACTCTATTTGTCACAGGGGGAGTACATTCATAAAGTCCTTGAGCGCTTCTGCATGCAGGATGTTAAGCCTATTGGTTGTCCATTACCTTCTCATGTGAAGGTTTCATAGGCTGATTGTCTGCAGACAAATGAGCAGAGGGCCGAGATGGCCAAGATTCCCTATGCATCATCCATGGTGGGCAGTCTTATGTATGCAATGATAGCCACCTGTCCAGATATTGCTTTTGCAGTTGGAGTTGTGGCACGTTATATGGCTACACTTGGCAAGAAACATTGGGATGTCATGAAGAGTATCATGAGGTACCTGAAGGGCACATCAGATATGTGTCTTTGTTATGGCAGCCAGGATACAAGAGTCATGAGGTACACTGACTCTAATTATGCAGGACATGTAGATAGTAGGAAGTCCACTTCTGGCTATACCTTCACTTATGCTGGAGGGGCTATCTCTTGGATGTCCAGGGGGCATAAGTGTACGACTCTTTCCACTACAGAGGCCGAGTATATTGTAGCCATAGAGGCTTGCAAGGAGGCTATCTGGTTAAGCCGTTTGATTGCAGACCTTGGTATGACAGATGCTATGCCTACACTACATTCGGATTCTATGAGTTCCATTCAGTTGGCCAAGAATCTGGTCTTCCATGGAAAGACGAAACATATTGAGGTGAGGTATCACTTCATTCGCAAGGTCGTTGAGGACAGGTCTGTTGACCTTGTCAAGATTTCGACTGAGTAGCATCATGTAGACTTGCTCACAAAAAGCCTCACTACCGAGCGCTTTACCTTCCTCAGGAGATTGATGGGCATTGGATGAGATGATGTCTTTTTCCTCATCCTGTTGTACATGTGTACATGTTGTACTGCCTTTTCTTTTTTCTCTCTCACTGGGGTAGATTCGCCTTTAAGTGGGATGTTGTTGGGGGTAAAGGCATCTCCGCCTAGCCGCCTGTGTATTACTACACTGACAGTACCCGCCACTGCACACTGCAGGTGGCGAGTGCCCGTCACAGTCACTTATTCTTTATTATTTTAGTGATAGTTTGAATAAAGGAAGGCCCAGCCACACATTGTGGTTGTTGGAGTTCCCATTTGTGTCTCGCTCTCTTCTTGCTCTTGCTCTCCACCATAGCTCACTTCTAAGCAAGCTTCAATCCTTCTCACCTTTCATTTGGCTTGTGAGCTATCCTATCTATTCATAGGAGCAATGCTTGCCCACTCTTTTAGCTAATATTTTGAAAGGAGGCAGTCACCCCCTTACAACCATTTTGGGGTGTAAATGTGTGCCTCATCCTTTAAAAAAGACTAAATTTGATCCTACTTCTATGTAAGAATTGAGAGGCTATAATAACCAAGTGTGAAAATACAAGAAACAATGAAATCTTCAATAAAATCAAGATATATAATCCCCAAAGGCCTAAGGGCTACACTTATGACGCTTTACATCTACACTTGTGTTTCTTCATTCTTTTGGGTGACTTCCCATACACCATACCCAAAGCAAAAGAAACACACAAAAAGGAAAAAGGAAATTCCATAAGAGCTATTCCCACCATGCTTGAAATCAACATCCATTAATTTTTAAAGGTTTTTATATTCAAATTCTGATATGTATAGTAAAGAAACTAAAGAAGTGATAGCATGCCAAGAAACCAAATCATCCTTGGAAATGAGGCCTGCATACTATATGATGATAAGCTTCCAGTGAAGAAGACCTCTTAGTCTTTGTGCACTCTAGAAAGATAATAAAAATTGAATGCATTCTAAATAGTCCAATTATGTCAATAGCCCTAGAAATGCAAAAAGTGGAAAACAATCATCAGCTACACAAAGTTTCTCAATTCGGGATGTTGCTTCGACTACATGAGACCAAACTTCAAACAAAAGTGACGATATTTTTCTTGCCATTAGGCAAGAGAGAAATCAATAATGACAAGTCTCCTCATTTGTAGTACTCAAGAAGCAAGAACCATTGGAAATATTGAACATTGAGAGAGCAAAAGCAAGAGGGAGACCACCCAACATTAGCATTCTCCAAAGAAATACTTTGGATTTGAAGGGGTTTTTATTAAGACAACCCACCATCCCTATAGATTTCCATCAAGCTCTACCTTTGTGGAGGCCTCAAATGAAACTACCATTATATGTTAACCAATCATGATCGTTAATAAGCAAATGATATATCTGATTGGTTGATGCACACTCTAAGAACAACAATCTAATTCTGTGATCCTATGAGGGGTTATCTAAGTCTAAGCAAGGAAAGGGTTTCCAAAAACACACGGATGTTGAAATGGTTTCCCATAAGTTACAATATCCTTTGGGGATGCGAAAAATCCTTTGGATTGACCATTGAGTTTTATCATGTTGCCGAAAGCGCATTAGCAATATAAATCAGCTTGAGCCTTGTCATTCTGTTCAATATGGGGGCTGAGCTTGTTGTTTTCCTTCCCATGAAACAACCTTAGAAGCAACCAACAATTTAGCTTGGGGAGAATTGGCTTACAATTAATGCTTGGATTCTAGGAATACTTCTCAGGCACCACTTTCCAAGAGTAGACTAAGTGAGTCAATAACATGGAATATTTATGGTCAATAGTTTGATCAATATGGCACCATGAGGCCTAAATTCTAGTACTTCCATACAAAATACTCTTGCCTTCCAAAAAAAAAATCTCCCTATAGAAACCTAAGGCTATTGGCCAACACACATGGATTCACACAAACACTATCAAAGTGCTATCATGTGTGTCCCCACATCTCTCTCTCTCTCTCTCTCTCTCTCTCTCTCTCTCTCTCTCTCTCTCTCTCTCTCTCTCTCTCTCTCTCTCTCTCTCTCTCTCTCTCTCTCTCTCTCTCTCTCTCAAGTTTTTTTTCTCTCTCATTCACAAGCAAAATTTGATGTCCCTTACATGATGGTCTAGTAGTTGAAACTTGGGCTCATAGTTGTAAGGTTGTGGATCCAAGTCTTGTTAGGTGCATCACACTTGTCTTCACATAGTGTGTTCATAAAAGTTCATGTTATGCTCACTCAAACACTCAAAATTGAGAAGCTATAATAACCAAGCCTAAAAATGCAGAAAACAATGCAATCTTTTATGCCCAAAGGCCTAAGGGAAATGCTTATGACACTTTACATTCACACTTGTTCTTCTTTTGTTTTTTTGGGTGATAACCACTAAGCATGTCCTGTAGTCCATGAACTAAAATCCCAACTAAAATCCCAAACATGTCCTGTAGTCCATGAACTCTTGTGTGATAACCACTAAGCATCTAATGTTTTCTCATCCAAATTACACGAATAGTCTCACCAATCCAAATCTTCTCAATAATCTCCTCTTGAACACACAAAGAGAGAGTTTGCTTTGTTGGACTATCCACCTCTCAAAAAAACTTGCTACAATAGATGGAGGGGAACTCCTCAAGATGATGAAGTCCACCAACTCTCCGTATGCATGCATGTGTTGTTGTCTGACCTCAATCTTCATTTCACCCCCCTCCCCACAATAATGGCTCCATCCTCACATTTATAGCCTTTCTTAAAAGCTAAACTACCCTTAGCTTTTTAAAAGCTATACTTTCCTGCTCTTTGCATCATATAGTTTTTCAACGTTTCACTTTTAATAAGCAATTGAAATAAATTTTTAAAAATACTCACAAACCAAAAGGCTTGGGTATGCACTCATGCCCAACATCCTCTAAGATATTAGAATATATCTTTGTTCGAATTAACTCTTGGGCCATGCCAAGAATATATCATTCACACTAGGAGTAGTTTTCTAACTTATTTAAGGTGGATTGGACTTTCACAAAAAATGTGACACTGTAAGAGCTATTCCCATCATGCTCGACACCAACATCCATTGATCTTTAAAGGTTTTTATATTCAAATTTACATTTCAGGAAACTTTAGGTGATGCATTCAAAATTTTGCTTCCCACTTAAACTAAAAATGGAGCAACAAACTCTTACTACACGATTGATAGGGTCCTACTAGTTATTTGCATACCTATTCTAACTTGAATTCATGAATCAATTTCTAACCACATGCAGGTTTTCACATTCATTGGCATGACAATGCTTTTCGAAACCACAATTATCTTAAAGTAGTGGTTGGTTTAGGGCTAATGTGAATGATTCCAAAAGCTCAAGAAAAATAAAAGCTCACAACAAAACTTAATGCCCTTGCTTTATCTAAACTTTCAATTAACATGAAGTGGGGCAATTTAACCATTACAATAGCATTTGTCCTCATGGGCAATGTTAACACACAAGCATATAGAATCATCTAAAAATTGATGCTTTGTTGTGGAATGTGAATGTGATTTTGAGTTGTTGATTTTACTCATTGGATTTTTTGGCCTAACAAGGCTAATAGCTCATTCATTTCTCTCTCTCTCTCAAATGTAGTGAAACTATATCTCTATGTAGGTTAAGAGGCAAACAAAGGGGCATGCTAAAAAAAAGGTGCACGTGTTCCCATGTTGTGCTATTCTTTTCTAGCCTAATGCGTACTTTAGTAAGCTAATATATTTTCAAAGATCCCAAAAAAAATTACAAACATAAACCATAAAATCTTGACAAAACAAAAAATTACTTTATCCACCACACCCATTCTTGATCACTATCTCAATCCAAAAATATCATATACGTACCATTTCTTTATAATTACTATGTAGTTGCTTTTATGCTTCAAAGTCTCATTCTCAAGCACATTTGTTTCTTCATCTTCTTACAAGTGTCATGTTCTTCCCACCTTTGTCTTCTCTATCTAGGTTTTTGCATGCTTCTCCCCTCATACATATTTTTGGATGTGAAGTATATGTCCATCCATTTTTTGGTAGAGGCAGTGTAGTGCACAATATACATTATCAATAGAGTTCCCATGATAGTTGCATGTAACAAAACACTAGTGGAGATGTGATTATAATATAAGTTAGGTGAGTCATACTTTAAGGTTTTTTGTTGTATCTATTATGTTCATATTCCCATTGAGAAGAGGAAGGAGGTGGACCCCAAGGTAGAGAAATGCATCTTTGTTGGACATGCAAAAGAGTTGAAAGGTTATAGATGTTAGAATTCTATGACTTGTGAGTATGCCTTAGGTGCAATGATACATTTGATGAGTTGAGCAGTTGTTGTACACTGCTACAACATATGGTTCATTAATAGATTTTGCTCGAGATGAGATGCAAGGAGTTGCACATTGTAGAACTATGTATAGCTCGAATAATGGCGTTACTAAGATTTTACAAAGATTCACACACGATCAATTTGCCCCTATACATCATGCTTACATGACAAATGTATTTTAAGATAATGGACCTAAGAGGTTTGAAGATGCAGTAGAGGATCCATAGTGGATACAAGTTATGGATGAGGAGGTGGGGGTGTTGGAATAATAGGGCACACATACACTTAAAGACTTTCCTACATGCAAGAATGCCATTGGATAAACATAGTTAAGATTAAGCATAATGCAATTGGGGTTGCAAGTAGATACAAAGCTTGCTTGTTTGCAAAAGTTATGTCCAAGAATACAAGATCAACTATGATGAGATCTTCAATTGAATGCTACAATTAACAAGTGGAAAATGCATCAAATGGATGTGAAGAATGCTTTCTTGAATGGTGACTTGATTGAGAAAGTTCACTTGTAGCAGCCACTCGAATATGAGGATGAGAGATGCCCCAACAGAGTATTTTGATTGTGTAAGGCAATCCATAGACTAAAATAGGCACCACCAACTTAGCATGGCCAAATTACATGCTATTTACAACAATTACACTTGCATACATGTCCATTAGGTACAATATCTACACAAATTAGGGGGACTGACTTGCAATTGTGGCATCTAAGGCTACGTGGTTATGTAGCTTGCTACAATAGATTGGGTATGATGTGGTGGATTCAATATCTCTTTACTATGATAATATTAGCAACATCACACCCTCCAATAACACATAGAGGTCCACTATCACTTTATTCATGAGAATGTTTTCAGTGTAGATATAGACCTACAACACATGTCCAAAATAGTAGGTTGTAGGTGTTTCACAAAAGCATTGCCCTAGGAGAAGTTATAGTACAAGATACCACTGTGAGTATAAAACTTGAGTTCTGCAAGCTCAAGCACTCATCCTCTTTGTGGATTGAGCTTGAGGGAAACTGTTGAGATACATGCACACATGATGCCATGTTTTTATTTGATAGCTTGCAAAAGATAGCTAGATATGATGTGCATGATAAATAAGTGGGATGCATATCATCATGCTACTTTGCACCCACCTTTTGAGTGTAGTTTGTGTGTGTATTGCCCACCACATATAAGGAAGACTAAGATATTTCTCATTGTAGCGTATTGAGAGATATAAGAAAGCACAACCCTAGAAGCTGCTTTCAGCATATCTCTTGTCAATGTGTGTGTATGCATGATATATGTCACCTTTTGAACAAAGTGTAAACATTTGAAAAATGCATCACATAAGCTATTAACTTAGTCAATCCTTGAATGAAAAGAGAAAGCCTACATTCAATAACATTTCTTATATGAATTAATCTTAACATGTTGCTTATATGTAAAAATTCAAAAACTATTCTTAAAAGAGAGATTATGCCCAACAACACCTTTGATTTACTCTTACACAAGCAAAAGAGCTTTAAAAATGCATCCTCAATTAATTCCTTAGTGTGATCATATATTCTTATCATAAAGGTCACCTAACATCTTGTTTTAAGAAGGAAAATAATCATAGGGAATGAGGATCATTGTGATGAAAACTATCAACACAACAAAAAAGAAAAGGGTAAAAGCCTTTGATCTAAAAGAGACTCTATGTGTTGGTTGTGTGCAAACTCTATACTCACAAGCTTTGTGAAAAAAGGTTGTAACATTAAAGTAGTTGTGGAATAGATGTATTATATTGATTAACGAAGGGTTAGTGTTTAGTATTTGTGTAGGTTTATGGTTCTTTTTAGAGATAAATGTATATAATCTTGATTAAAAGATTTTCTAGTCTTAATCTTCCTATAGGTTCTCCTTCTTTTTTTATTTGATAAAACTACAATTTTTGCAACATTTATTTTTAAGTCAATAATAATGCTTCGTTTCCTTCATTTGTGGAGATAGGGTCTAAAGAAAAGATAGGTAAACTACATCCACTCTCTATCAATATATACAATTGATTATCCAATGTTTATTGAGGAAGTGTATAGGGACTTTAGAATAAGAAAATAACAATTTCCCTTACTTAGATAAAATAGACTAAGGTTACTCGAATTCAATATTAATATTGAAATGATTTAACTTTTCATCATGTATGTACACTTACGCTCTCTTTATACTTTACTTATGCTTTAGTAAATTAAAAGTCGTACCTTAAGTTTTAAGGATACACTTTAGGAGTGACGTTTGTGAATAAATGGTAAAACCAAAGCTTAATTTAAAAGGGCTCACTGACTTTTCAATCACCAAAATTTGACCTTTTCTACATTTTACTCACCCCTCTTTATAAGGTGGCACCCACCCTTCTTTTGAGAGTTACATCAATTACCGTCTTGTCTATCAATTAATAAAAATGCAAGTATTTCTTGTAGGTAGATGGACTTTGAAAGCTACACCAATAACTCTTATGTATGCTAAGGTATACAAATGCTAGCATCTTTGGTACATAGGCAATATGTATCTATGTGCATGTTGTAATGTAAAAAGCATACATAGGTATTAAATACATGCATATGTGCTTTTATAGGTACACATGCATACATAGCTACCTACATGCATACATATATATGTACATTTTTATGAGTGTATATGTGTTGACTTGCACATGCATACACCATGTTTGCCTGCACTTAAGCACATATGTACATACATACATATGTATACATGCATATTTGAATGTATATGCATTGATACATAGATGTGTGCATGCACATTTAATTTGCATGGTGACCTTAAAATAAAGGTGGATATGTCACAAAGGCTTGTTCACAAAAGGAAAGAGTGAGAGATAAATAGATAAAGGGGTCACTGATGCCAGGAGGCATATTTCACGGTGGATTCTGTGCCATGATGGATTCCGTGAGGTTTTACGGTGGATTCCGTAAACTTTGTTGACCGGGGCTCATACACAAAGTGGATCCTTTGTGCGAGAAGTTGATGGGGACGCCTATCCTTTTCGGGCGTTTCATTAATTTAGTGTGTACATGGGTGATTCCATAGCGGGTGATTCCGCAAAATACATATTAAATTAATAAACGTTTATGAGTTTAGAGTGCACACTCGTGATAAATTAAGGTTAGGATTGATTTCTAGCCAGTTGATTTATTTATGTAGCTGAAGACTGCTAGGTATTCACTTTTGTCGGTTTAATTGTATTATTTTACTAACGATTGTGAATGCTTCAGTTGATGTGTAGAGATAGCAGCAGTGTGGCAGAGGAAAGCATTGGAGGATAGCGTGTATTCGAGTTATCACTTATATTTTGATGGGCGCATACCTTAGGCATGGCGCCTATATTTTATCGCGCCTATTTATTAAGGCATTGGATATTTATTTATTATTTTGTATGCGCATGGGCGCACGATTATGATATTTGTATTTGGACATTGTATTGGGTATGCCTGACTCTTTGGGCGCCCGCCCATTAGCTTTATTTCTATTTTGTGCTAAAGCAAACTCAAAAGCCAAAAGCGTGCTATTTTGTAATTTGGGCTATTATTTGAGCTTGAAGATGATTAATACATAAAATACATGCTTTGTGGAGCGCTCACACAAGGCATGGGGGGAGATTGCACCCAATTGGTCTCTTGTTCATGTCATGCATGCTTTCTACCTTGAGTTTTGTGCAAAAAGTAGAGTTCTTTTGTTCTTGGGGACCTTCCGGCGCTCACTACGCAAGCATACAACATCCGATCTGTGCACCTGTTACACGAGGAGTTTTTCCCACTTTATTGATATAGAAGAATTAGAAATGAGATATAACTATCAAGATCTACTATTGATTAAAGGCAACCACCTTTGACAATACAAGCCCTAGTATTGCAAGGTGCTAGTGCAATGGGAGAAATGATAGAGATTTACTTATAAAAGATGCATGGACCCCATGAACTTTTGTAATCAATGTTCTAGAGTCATGTTGAACCATCCAATATGGGATTTGAACATCAAATCGGAGAGATTATAGCATGAAGACTTACTAGTTGGATTGCCATGTTCTAGTGTATTAATTTTTATATATAATAATTTTAATGTGAAAAAGGCAAAGGTTATGCTAGTCTCATAATGTGTGAAGCCTATTTTGAGCTCAAGGATTTAAAAATGGTTGCACTTAAGGGTGTATAGAAGGTACAACTACAGGGGTTAGGTTATCCCTCACACCTTTTATGGGACCATTTTTTCATACATTTTTGAAAATTTGATAAATGGTGGCATCAAGTCATTGATGAATAATTATCACCACTTCGTCTCACATTCGGCTAAAACCCATTCTATTTGAAGGGAAAATTGTGTGAATATGAGTTTTCAATCCTCATACATTCCTCTACATTTTTCCATCTGTGAGTGAAGATTATCCTTAGGTGTTTAGCTTTACCTTGATGCATTTCAATTAGAGTCAACAATGGATTGTGCTCAAACATATAGTGGTCTTGGATGTACTTTGGCTTTATTTAGGGTTCTAAATGATGATAGGTGTTTTGCCTAGGGGATCTCTATGTAATGTACTAGTCACTATATGGATTGTAGTGCACAGAAGTGTAGTTTGTACCTAGGCTCTAAAACTATTTTGTATTACATGAAGCACATAAGAGCATGGGATACCACTTAGAGTTAAGTATTTTTTGTGCTCAATTCTTGCATTACATTTACCTTGGAATGGTTAGAGACATGTTTGGATTTCTTGCATATTGCTTTATTGCCTTTGATTTTGATGTCATTATAATTCATGTTTGTGGTTTGCAAAATTTGGATTTAGTGGCTAGAATTCAACATGCTAAGGCACGAGCATGGCTCAACAATAGTTGCAAATGTTGTTTTACCATGATGTTGCATGTATTTTTAGTGGTAGTTGTGATGCCTATGTCTTACTACCATGTAATCAAGGATGATTGCCAAATTCAAGGGGGAGGTCTATATCATGGGGTTGTGAAATTGTTAGTTATTTCTTTTTGGAAAATTAGATTGTGCACATGTGAATTAATATAAAATGGAGTCATGGTGATAGGAAAAATTAATTTGGGTAGTGGAGGAAATCGGCTAGAGTTGTGGAGGATAGGTGCTAGTGGGTGCCATTGAGAAAACTGGGCCAGTGACATTGGATAGTCCCTTGGGAATGACTTCTAATGCTAAAGGGGCTAGAGAAAAAGTGAAACCCAATGGACTTCTTAAGGGTTAGTTGGTAAAAATGGTATAAATATGATTCCCAATTATCCTCATACCAATGAATGATGTTTATTACAACCCTCTCCTAAGAAGACCTTGGACGAGGTATACAAGATTATGGAAGATTGGGTTAATAGTTTAGTGTTCTTTAGATAGAATTAGTGCACATAGAAATAGAAACTTGGAAGCCTTTATTATTTATCTAGATGTTTTATTAAAGACGTTATTGGGACAAGAAGACAAGATATCCAAAGTTAGCTATGAAAATAAGTATATTTCCTTCCTAGATGATAATTGAGATTGGGTGTTTATCTTAGACACCTTGGACCTACCACTAACAAATGAAGATGAATTCAAGTGGGCTAATGCTAAGTTGAGTAGTAAGAACTCTATAGCAAAGATTATACATCAAATCACTTTAGACTCAAGTTTGGAGTTAGAAAGTAGGAACAGAAGTGCGCCCCTAGTGACACTAAATGTACATCCGATCACTATAGACTCAAGTTTGGCGTCAGAAAGCAAGGCTAGAAAAGGGCCCCTACTGACACTAAATGTAACACAACCAGTGATAACTATAAGAGCAATCCAATAATAGACTTTGGCCAAAAGGACAAACCAAGGATACCTGCAACATACCTTAGAATCAAATTGCTTACAAAGAAGTAGTGCACCTTGGGTATTCTCATGCATAAAGGCATATATCGTATCTTAGTTATAATGCTTTGTGTTTCCAAGAGGCACTTATGCAAGGGAATGAGAACCTTAAATGATGCCAGGAGGCATATTCCACGGTGGATTCCGTGAGGTTTTACGGTGGATTCCATAAACTTAGATGACTGGGGCTCATACACAAAGTGGATTCTTTGTGCGAGAAGTTGATGGGGACGCCTGTCCTTTTCGGGCATTTCATTAATTTAGTGTGTACATGGGTGATTCCATAGCGGGTGATTCCGCAAAATGCATATTAAATTAATAAACGTTTATGAGTTTAGAGTGCGCACTCGTAATAAATTAAGGTTAGGATTTATTTCTAACCAGTTGATTTATTTTTGTAGCTGAAGACTGCTAGGTATTCACTTTTGTCGGTTTAATTGTATTATTTTACTAACGATTGTGAATGCTTCAGTTGATGTGTAGAGATAGCAGCAGTGGCGGAGGAAAGCATTGGAGTCTAGCGAGTATTCGACCTATGGATTATATTTTGATAGGCGCCACGCCTATATTTTGTTATGTCTATTGAGACATTGATTATTGATTATTATTTTGTATGCGCCTATGTGCACGGATATGTTATTTCTATTTGGACATTGAGATTGGGCGTGCCAGACTCTATGGGCACCGTCCATTAGCTTTATTTCCTATTTTTGTAGAAAGCAAACTCAAAAGCTAAAAGCTTGTTATATTTTTGTAAATTGGCTATTATTGAGCATGAAGATGGAAATATACATAAAATACATGCTTTGTGAAGCACTCACACAAGGCATGGGGGGAGATTGAACCCAATTGGTCTCTTGCTTCTTGTCGTTCATGCTTTTACATTGTTTTTTGTGCAAAAAGGTAGAGTTCATTGTTCTTGGGGATCTTCCGGGATTCACTACGTGAGCATACTGCGACCGATCTGCGCACCAGTGGTATCAGAGCGGAGCTGAGATCAAGAGCTTCCAATCGCTACCCATCTCGTGCGAAGGCGGAGCTCCTGGAACGATCGGGCTCTACAGTCAATCTCGTCGCGAACCGTCGATACAGGCAGACTTCTGGCGATCAAGAACCCCTGTTTCTACTGTCAGATCGCGAAGGACCAGGCTGTACAGGCGGAGGACCACGCAATCATCTCCATAGACAAGTCGTGGATATACTGTGAGAAAAAAATTTCATATCTCTTATCTCTCTTAAGTTTAAGCTTGACTTAAGCTTTAGAAGAAGCTTAAGTGCCCAGAAACTCATCGCGTGGTATAAGAATATCTTCCGAAAATTTCGCGAGGTGGAGAAAACGGCCCCCCCCCGATTCGCGCCGTTGCTGCCTATTAAACCCCCCTTCCATAGCTTAAGCTCTTAAGCTTCAATCACTAAGCTTAATCAAGTTCCATAAGGCAGGCAAATCACCAAACTCCAGGTCCTGCGCACCAAAAATCAAGTCCTGCAAGTCAACTGGAATCAAGTCCTGCAAGTTCATCAAGTCGGCCTAAGTTCTGCAAGTCTACAACTTTGCAACTCTGCAAGTCGGCTAAGTCTGCAACTTTGCAAGTCAGACTAGTCAACTGGAGTCAGAACCGACTAGTGCTCAAAACTCCTAGAAGGGCTGTTCCTACGCAAAAACTCTGAACTGGAAAGTTGTTCGTGGCAAAGTATTCTACCTATCCACAGGTTCACTAAAGTATTTTCAACAAACGAAGAAGGAAATATTGCAGATTTTCTGAAAATTGAGAAAGAAAAACCCAAAAAATACATAGCCTTGTAACCCCGAATTTGAGCTACGCTCATCTCGCTAACCTGATTTTGAGTGAGAAAGGTTTATTGAGTTTTACAGGATGACGACCCCACATATGGATGATCCTATGGCTGAAGACGACCTACCTGAGCCTACCATGGAACAAAAGCTGGATCTAATCATGCTGCAATTGGAAGAAGAACGAAGGGCTAGGCAAGCATTGCAAGCGCAATTGACAAAATTACAAAGAGCGTCTACCGACAAAGAAGAACCTCAAGCTGAAGATTTGATTCGACGTACCATCGACGCCACTCTTGAAGCTCAAACCATTCGCAAGGAATCAAAGATAAGTAAACGAAGTTTCAAATTTCGCACTTTCAATGGCATATGAGAAGGAAAGACTGTTTTATCATTCATTAGCCAGTTTGATGACTATTTCCATGAGGAAACCTACCCAGAAAAAGATAAAATCAAGTGTGTTACTAATCATTTGGTAGACAGAGCATCACTTTGGTGGACTGTAGTACGCAAGAACATAGAATGTCCTGCTACTTGGGAAGATTTCAAGAAGAAGTTCATGCAAAATTTCCTTCCACCGCAATTTCATGAGAAGGCTATCAAGCAATGGGATTTACTTCAACAACGGGATCGTGAGCCTATTCCACAGTATACAGAGCGTTTTTGGAATACACTCCTATAGCTACGCATGCTTGAAGACGTACCAGAGACGACACATAAGCGAAAGTATATGTCTGGACTTCTTGGACATCACTACGCTGAAGTGAACATGTTCAAGCCTGCTACCCTTGAAGATGCCATCTCACTAGCTCACGACACTGAAGATAAGTTACGCGGTAGAGATAGACGACCATAGCAATTCCAAGCCAATGGTAATTATGGATCTAAACAATTCAATTCCAATTTTAGAGGTTTAATCTAGGTCGTTTCTCTTCACCATCTTTCCGCAAGAATTGGGCTAAACCACCTGCATTACCATCCAATGTCAATCCAAATCCTAAGCCTATTCCACAAGCAAATCCAAATGTACCCAGACTTCCAGCCATTGCAAATAATGTAACCAAAGCCAAGCCAATAGTATGCTATAAATGTCACCAGCCTGGGCATCTCGCAGCAAATTGTCATTCAAAGAAGCCACCAGCACATATAAACTATCTTGGAGCCATGGACGAAGACGAGCATGAGGATATGCCTGATTTCACTGAAGATGAGGATGATACTACTACTACTTCCGACACTTTACCAGGTATGCCTACTCCACATTCATTATTGACTATGAAATGTTTGGTGCATGGAAAGGAAATAACTATCTTGCATGATGATGGTAGTACTCATGACTTCATTTCAGCAAAATTGGTAAATGAATTGAAATTATAGACTGTACCTACGCATTATCGCATAAAAGCTGCATTTTTAGGCACTAGGTACAATGGCACACAAGAAGTACAAGATTTAGAGATTCAAATTGGTTCATACATTGAAAGAAGAAATTTCTTAGTTGTTCCATTACAGTCAAGTGACATTATTTTAGGAATGCCTTGGCGACACCAGCATAATCCAAATATAGATTATTCCACACATACAATGAATATTAATTTTCAAGGAAAATCTATTACATTATATGGTATGCATGCATCTAATATTTTTCCACTGCTTTCGCATACTCAAGCAAAACGTGTATTACGCAAGAGTACTAAATCATATCTCATTTGGGCGAATGAATTGCAAGCAAAGGAAAATCATATGCACCCTAGGCATAAGGAATTTCTTGCATATTTTAAAGACTGTTTTGCAGAAGACCTACCACCAGGTTTACCTCCTTCACGTCCATAAGACCATAAGATTGATTTAATCCATGGCACACAACCACCTTGCAAAGCACCATATAGGCACAATCAAATAGAGCAAAAAGAAATCCAGAGTCAAGTTGAAGAATTACTAAATAGAGGTTTAATTCGACCTAGCAGTTCTCCATTCGGTGCACCTGTACTCTTAGTTAAGAAAAAGAATAATACCTATCGTATGTGTATTGACTACCGAGCTTTAAATAAGATCACTGTAAAGAATAGGTATCCTATACCTAGAGTTGATGACCTTATGGACAAACTGCAAGGATCTTCTATATTTAGTAAAATTGACCTTAAGTCTGGATATCATCAAGTGAGGCTAGATAAATCTGACATATTTAAGACTGCATTCAGAACACAGTTTGGTCATTACGAATTCTTAGTCATGCCATTCGGATTGACTAATGCACCTGCCACTTTCAGTAGAATGATGAACCGTATCTTTCTGAAATATCAGTATTGTGTGATTGTTTTCTTTGATGATATTTTGGTGTTTAGTCAAAATGAGAAAGAGCATTATGAGCATTTGTCATTAGTTTTTCAATTATTGAAAGAAAATCAATTGTTTGCAAATCCTGAAAAGAGTGAATTCTTTAAGACAGAAATTGAGTATTTAGGTCATATTGTATCATCTGAAGGAATTAAAGTTGATCCTAAGAAAATTGATGCAATATTGCATTGACCTGTTCCTAAAAACGTGCATGAGTTACGCTCATTCCTTGGTCTTGCTAGTTTCTATAGGAAGTTTGTACGTAATTTTTCATTACTTGCTTTACCATTAACCAAACTTCTCAAGAAAGGAATTGTTTATCAATGGACTGAAACTCAGCAGAAATCCTTTTACTTACTGAAACGTGCATTAACCAATGCCCCTGTTCTACAGTTACCTGACTTTAATAGACCATTCTTTCTAGTTGTGACAGATGCTAGCGGATTAGGAATAGGAGCCGTACTAATGCAAGACAATCATCCAATAGCATATTCTAGTTCTAAGCTGAAACCCTCTGAGCTGAAATATTCCACTTATGACAAAGAACTATTAGCAGTTGTACAAGCATTAAGACAGTGGAAACACTACTTAATGGGTTCAGAATTCATGATAAAGACTGACCAGCAAAGCATTAGACATTTACTTAGCCAACCCCAAATTTCTGACCGTCATATCAAATGGGCTTCTTTCATTCAAAGTTTTCATCCTATCATTCAATACCAACCTGGAAAAGAAAATGTAGTTGTTGATGCATTGAGTAGAAGACCTGCAATTCATAATATTTCTGTCATATATTTTGATTCTTTGATTGCTATGAAAGATACATATCACCAGGATATTACTTTTCATTCTGATTGGCAAAAATTAGTTCAAAATAATTTCATTCCTGTTGATTCATTGTCATATAATGATGGATTTATGTTTTATGAAAAGAGACTATGTGTTACTATTCCATTTCGATCTTTTGTTTTGAATGAAATTCATTGTCCCCCATATCAAGGTCATAGAGGTATCATATCTACATTACGCATGTTAACTGAAGATTTTAATTGGCCGCATATGGATGCAGATGTATCTAATTTCGTTTCCGAATGTTTGATTTGTCAAAGAATAAAGAGACATCATGGTAAATAGTATGGATTACTAATGCCTTTGTCTATTCCATCTAAACCTTGGGAACATATCTCTATGGATTTCATTACTGGTTTACCAAATACTAAATCTAACCATGATATGATTTGGACTGTTGTAGATAGATTTAGTAAGCAATCATATTTCATTCCATGTAAGAAAACTTTAACAGCATCACAAGCAGCACAATTATTTTTGAAAACTGTTTTTACTAACCATGGATTGCCAAAAGTGATTATTTCAGATCGTGATTCTAGATTTTGTAACAATTTTTGGATCACACTGTTTGCAAATCTAGGCACAAAGATTGATTTCTCATCTACATTTCATCCAGAAACAAATGGACAAACAGAAGCCACAAACAGTACCATTCTAGATCTTTTACGTGCATATACTATCTCTAAACCTCAGACATGGGACACTCATTTGCATTTATTACAGTTTGCATACAACAATACACCGCACACATCTACAAAGAAAGCACCTTTTGAAGTCATTTATGGATATAGATTATCTACACCTGTTGCATCTTTGTCTAATAGAATTCAGAGTGCTGATGATATTGCTAGTATGCATAATAGTATTTTTGATGAGGTTAAGGATGTGATTGCTAAAGCCCAACAATCATATACCAAACAAGCCAACAAGAAAAGACAAGCTATGAATTTCAAAGTTGATGATTATGTTTGGCTGAGAATAGAAAAACGTAGACTGCAAAGTGTAGATAGACATCCAGTTGTCAAATGAGCTCCTAGATTCTATGGACCATTTAGAATCATTCATAAGATTAATGATAATGCATTTAAGTTAGAATCACCATCTCATTGGAAAATTCACAATACATTTCATATTAGTTTATTGAGACCATTTAGAGGCCAATTACCTATCCACCCTGTTTATGAAAACCCACCTTTATTAGAGGAAGAGACTGAAATACTTGAATTAGAAGCCATCATAGACACTGACTACATGACCACTAGAACTGGCCGAAGGTATTCTAGATATTTAGTAAAATTTAAGAACCATCCTGTAGAGGAAGCACAATGGATGCATGCTAGAGACTTAAATGCTTTCCCCACTCTGTTAGCTCCACATTGAGCTAATAGCAATTGAGGTCAATTGCTATCCCACCGTGGGGGTATGATGCCAGGAGGCATATTCCACGGTGGATTTCGTAAGGTTTTACGGTGGATTCCATAAACTTAGATGACTGGGGCTCATACACAAAGTGGATTCTTTGTGCGAGAAGTTGATGGGAACGCCTGTCCTTTTCGGGCGTTTCATTAATTTAGTGTGTACATGGGTGATTCCATAGCGGGTGATTCCGCAAAATGTATATTAAATTAATAAACGTTTATGAGTTTAGAGTACGCACTCGTAATAAATTAAGGTTAGGATTTATTTCTAACCAGTTGATTTATTTTTGTAGCTGAAGACTGCTAGGTATTCACTTTTGTCGGTTTAATTGTATTATTTTACTAACGATTGTGAATGCTTCAGTTGATGTGTAGAGATAGCAGCAGTGGCTGAGGAAAGCATTGGAGTCTAGCGAGTATTCGACCTATGGATTATATTTTGATAGGCGCCACGCCTACATTTTGTTATGTCTATTGAGACATTGATTATTGATTATTATTTTGTATGCGCCTATGCGCATGGATATGTTATTTCTATTTGGACATTGAGATTGGGCGTGCCAGACTCTATGGGCACCGTCCATTAGCTTTATTTCCTATTTTTGTAGAAAGCAAACTCAAAAGCTAAAAGCTTGTTATATTTTTGTAAATTGGGCTATTATTGAGCATGAAGATGGAAATATACATAAAATACATGCTTTGTGAAGCGCTCACACAAGGCATGGGGGGAGATTGAACCCAATTGGTCTCTTGCTTCTTGTCGTTCATGCTTTTACATTGTTTTTTGTGCAAAAAGGTAGAGTTCATTGTTCTTGGGGACCTTCCGGGATTCACTACGTGAGCATACTGCGACCGATCTGTGCACCATTAAACGAACCTGCCTTTTGTGTATTGTTGAAAGAACGAGTACCTTAAATGGTTCTCGTTAAGTGCAAGACACTTTCTCAAGGAGATATGGTTTCTCTTTACACAAAGAGTTGATTTCTATGAGGCATGTAAGAATGTACAGGTATTTGGGTACACAAAGAGTTGATTTCTATGAGCCTAGTAAGGATGTGCATGTGTTTGGGTACACATATGCAAATTGGGTTGATAGCACGTTTGATATAAGTTCTATAAGTGGATTCATGTTTTCTCTTGGTAGTACAACAATTACTTGGAGTAGTAGAAAGCATCAAACGGTTGCTTTATCAAGTACAGAGTCTAAGTATAGATGTGCTATTATGGTAGCATGTGAAATGGTATGGTTGTGAAAATAATTAGGTGAGTTGGAAGTGCAAGGAGATGGTTAAGTTGTCATTTATTGTGGCAATTCATATGTTAATTGGTCATGTGAGGATCATAATGTCTACCGAAGTGCTAAGTGTCAATGTTAGACCCATCTAACTAAACAATCTATAATCAATGATGTAATTCACTATACTAATCAACTGGCACTAACAATGCTAGATGTAGGTAGGTGTAGCTAACCAATTATGTTCATTGATAAGTCAATGGGGCTATGTGAGGATCATAATGACCATTGGTGTTCTAAGGGTAGACATGCAGACCCATCTTGCCATCTCAACACTCCCCCTCAAGCTCAATTGCATCTCTATACCTTCAAGTAAGCTTTGAAATCCTTGAAGCTTCTTTGCGCCCAATGCCTTTTTGAAAATATCTGCTGATACATACCAAGTCAACCTCACTTGCAAGTACCTTCTCTCTCACAAAATGGTAATGAATCTCAATGTATTTTATCCCAGCATGGAACATCGCGTTCCTAGCCAAGTGTATACTACTCATGTAAGTAATTAAGTTGCTACATAATTATAAACATTATTATAATGATATAACTAGTAATAAGATTAATTCAATTTAATAGACTTACCCCTTCCACTTTTCTTGTGTTTCAAGTATCATTTTTTGGCTACAACTAATGATGCCTATTGGTTGAATTACATTGGTGTTCCTTTTCTTCAAGAGGTTCATTCATCCTTATGGCTTTATCAAATACATTAGCCAATATGTCTCTTTGTAGAGGCTAGAGTTACTTACTACGGCTTATATAGCTCTTCATTATTGATTCCATTTATGGAGACAATTGATGCAACTCTTTGTGCAAACCATTTAGCTATTGCAAGGATCCTCTTTTAGAGACTGCGCACTTGTATGACATAGTCTTGGATTTCCTCTTTGTCTTTTTGGCTCACATTCATGAGCTTGACAATGATATTATTAGTATATCCCACTTCTAAGAATTTTTTGATAAACAAGTACTTGAGCAAGCTAAAGCTATTCTTTCGGCATCATCGAGTCTCATAAACCAAGCCCTGCCTTTCTCATTCAAGCATAGCCGAAAGGGTTGAGCCCATTTTTTTGCTTCTAGAATATATTCTGCATTGCAAACTTGCTCAATTTGTTCGACAAAGATGTATCAATCATCACCCGCTCTATACTAGTTAACAACCTATTTTGTGACCATTGGTACCTTTGATTGACTTTTGGATCTAGGTGTTACTTCTAATCCTCTTATGATTGAGAGAGCTAAGGTGGTGTTTTTTTAAAATGTAGATATATCAAGTAGCCATTTGATGAAGATTTTCGAAGGAGTGAGATTGATGTTTGATGGCCTGATCTCTCAGATACACACTTTGGTTTTGGTTTCTCCAACCAAATCTAGTATTTGGCTTGACTTGTTCTAATTCTGCCTCCTTCTTTATCAATTCATTGGGACCACATGAATCAAGCTAGTTGTCTTAATATGTCTCTTCTTGATCTCCTATTTGATTCTAGGTCCAATAATATAACCTATGCTTGTAATGCATCTAGTTTTCATGTAATAAAATACTCCTATATTTTTATCACTATTAATGAGGTCTTATACACCAATTAATAGGTTGAGGTACCTAACCCCCTAACTATTGGTACTGAACCCCCTAACTACTAGCTTGATGGATAGTCACTTTCCAGTTAAGCATGCTTGAGTGATGACACCATTGGGATGGGTGACTTCCTAAAAAGATTTTCTACAAGCAAACGGTTGTATCTTGTGCATAGCCAACAATGCCAATGGAGCCTCATTTCCAAGTATGCCAAGGCCAAGATGCCAAGAATTATGCCTTGGTCACCATTTTGCTCATCATGAGAGTGACAAGAGGAATGCCACCCCATTTGGTGCTTACCCACTGTGATTGGATGTCATTGATCCCCTTCTTTTATTTTGCACAAATTAAAAACTTTTTTAAAATAAAAATGGCCATACCAAAGAGATCATTGCCATGCTTTTCTCCCTCACATGCTAAAATAGACCCTAACATCATCGATAATGTAAGCCATAAATGCTACAACCGAGTACCCCCCTCTGACTAGTACATAAAAAGGAGAGAACATCACATCGATACATTGTGAGTAGGAGAAAATGACCTAATTTTGATTGTGAGGGGAGAAAATGTCATCATCAACTCTTCTATGATGAAACACTTGCCATTTGAGTCTCTACACCTTGCCTCCTTTCCATCACTCAATGGGCGATAGGATTGGGCTCATCCATAAGAGATCTCTATGTGAGGTGTGATTGATCACTTGAGACCATGATGACTAGTGGGGCTCTAAGGAGAATCTCATGGGTCCAAGATAGGTTTAATGACTTGTGAGCCTAAATGTATTTCAGAAGGTCTCTATAGTAGTTAGGGGGTTCGGTACCAATAGTTTTAGTCTAGAGCAGTTTGCTCGGTATTAGACAGTCTATCCAAGGTAGCACTCGCTGCCAATAGTCCCAACTCAAAGAAGCTTGGTCGGTATCAAATGGTCTGCCTAGAGCAGTTTATAGCTTGATATAAGGTGTGTTTTTTCCTAGAGCCAGTTTTATATCCGATTGAGGATAAGATAGGCTAATGGCCATTATATTCACCTTATTTAGAATAAAATGATTATTTTGAAAGCACTGTTTTCACTTGTTTTTTATCTAAAGGCATGTAACAAATGTGTGCTAAAGGTTTAATTTAAAAAGTTGATTTGAATATGCAAATTAAATGTGCTAGGACTCTAACTAGAAAACTAATAAAGATGTTTTGGATATGTGCATGGGAAGCAGGAGGATGACTTCCTTGATGGGAGTTGTCTTATGACCAACTAGGCTCGATTAGCTGAGTGGCTTCTCAATGAATAGGGTTTAGAGTTGTATGATGACTTTCTAGGGTCTAGGAATTAGAACTCGGCATAGCATTGTTTTAGCACTTAGGTGTGAGACTATGCCTTATAGGCAGAGGCATTGACGTTCTACTCTCCTTCATTTCTCACTCTCATTGAACCAGTTGTGGTTCTTGTTTGCTTTAAATTTCAATTGTTCACACAAGTATCTTTCTTAACTCGATGCTAGAATGTTATTAGCAATCATAGTTGAGTCATTAGAAACTTAGGTTGGTCCTTTAGGTGTCAAGTTGGATGGTACCTTATGCGGTAGTCCCAAAAGTAACCTAACTATCTAACCATGTGTGTTTCATGGAATTTGGGTGGTGACACTTAGAAGTGATTGGAAAGTACTCCCTAGGTCTCCTAGATGGGTATGTCGTGAAGTTGTCCTCCCTGTATGCTTTATTCTTGTTTGGTAATCATACAATGTGATCAACACTCAACCCATAGCAACCTAGATGCAATTTATAAAGGGATTTTATATTTTAATAAATGATTTATAATTTATTATTTATTATTTTCAACAATTTTATTGTGTTGAAGGTTTACCTTGTAGTTCAAAAGTATTTTTTAAATTTTAATTTCCCTTTACGTGTATCAGAGGCATGCTCTGTACTCTAGAAACATGATATTAGGATTAGTCACTTATGTTATGTTGTGTTGGAGGCTTGTACTCACACCCACACTCCGCTAGTAAGTTTAAGCAATAAATCATCCATTTCTATGTGTGTTAGAGGCTTGCCTCACACTCTAGGAATATATTCTAATTTTGTGGTGGTTGTGTTGTGTTGTGTTAGAGGCAACTAGAGGCATGGCTCACACTTTAGAAACAAAATGTTAGGACTAGTTGCTTGTGTTGTGTTGTAGTAGAGACCTATACTCACCTTCACACTCCAATAGTAAGTCTAAGTAATAAAATATCAATTTCTATGAGTGTTAGAGGGTTGCCTTACACTCTAGAGTGTAGGCAAAGAAGATGGAGAGATAGATGTTGGGTTCACTTGAAATGCCAATGTGCCTACAATGGCATTCATATGCACTCCCTAGATATCACGGTTGCCATCTCCATGATTTGCTCATGTTCTTCAAGCATTAGCATAACAGGTCTCTTTCTTGATGGTTCTACAACCTCCTCCTTGTACTTGGAACTTATTAGTTATTCAATATGTTGGCTATCTTATCATTCCAATTCACATGCCTTTGTAAATGTAGTGGACATAGCATTATTGTACAAAGTAGATGTAGTGGGCATAGGTTTGTTGCACTAAGTAGATGCCTACTTGGTTGTTGGCCAAGAAGCTTCTTTATTGTCAAATGAGCTTGGCTAGAAGAACCCTAGCCAATTCCACATGCTACAAGTTAGAGATCTTAAAAGGTTGGTTTCCTTTGCTTTACCTAATATGCAAAATTTTGTATCTCCCACCATGAACCAATTTAGACATAGATTTCTAACTTCTTTACGTGGAAGTGGCTCTCACTCAATGTCATAATCTAGCTTGTCTTGGAGGAAAAGTAATAAATTTGATGATTCTTTGAGCCTCATCATGATTTAAGTTAACAACTACATGTTAGATGGTATTGTGGCTCTTGTAATATCTTCCATAATCTAAAGAAATAAACAAGCATTTTCACATGAGTACGTTGAGTTATAATTCTTGATTGCCACTTTAGGCTTAGTACATTGAGTGAAAGATATTTGAATTTGTATTTATTTTCCATAAAATACCAATATACAAAATAAAATAGATAGGGCACAATACAAGATATACTTTTGCATTTTATTTAAGGAAGTTCTAGGCATAATCCATCAATTTTTACCATTGGAGTGCCCACACAATGCATTTATGGACAAAAGGGATAATAATCGCTTTAATGTGGACCTTGCTGGAGAATTCTTTTCTAAACACATTCCAATAGATGTTTGAAGGAGGCTACATATGGATATCTTATGCTCCAATCCCTTCTAGTTCCCTCCAATACAATACAATGCAAACATTGCAAAGTTTGAGTGTCTCTCCATTTCAAATAATTCTAACTCCTACATGCAACTACTACCCTCCAATAGGATAGGACACTACTTTTAGATTGTCCCTAGAACAACACACCTAGAGAGAGGGGGGAAATGTTAATACCTAGCAAGAAGAAGATTTGATCCTTGTAAGGAGGCAAATGAATTTTTTGAAAGAACCCCCCAGCAATTAATTAGTCATGTAATGCTTTGAAAGAGTTGCTAAGTAGGAATAAGCCCATGAAATTTGTAAAATAGTCTTGTAGACTTCCAAATGAAAAAGAGTAAGGGATGTGGCTCCCACCACTTTGGAGCTATTCAATTTTCTTGCTTGTGAGATTAATGGTTAGGCAAGGAGAGTGACTAGGTGAGGGTTAGTTTACAAAGAGGTTAAACTCCTGAAACAAATAGGAGCTCTGCTTACATCCCATCGTAGAGGACATTATTAGCTTAACAACCACTCACATTGTGCTAAGTGAATGACTGACATTTTAATAAGTTCATGTCTTCGATAAGAAAAATCATTGGTGGTCAGTGAGATGTGGATATCATGGTTTTTATGTCTGCCAATGGTAGAATTTAGTGTGTGGAACAATATTTTGGATACTATTGATGTGTGGTATATTATTCTTTAGTGTGCTCATGTGTAAGACTACTTGCTATTTTTGTACTGTCATTTTATAGACTTATGGATAGGCATTTATTTTTTCAAGATTAAAATATGGTTCAGATTTTAGGACTTGATTTAGATATTATGATTTGTTAGGAAAGGCAGGGCCTTTCATGCAAGTAAGCCTAAATTGAACAATCCTCTAGGCAAATTCCTGCCAATAACCTTTGGTCAAAAGCACAAGAAGCTGATATGCTGAGTATTTCATTATGCTAGAATGAATGTTGAAGAATAGTTGAAAATTTTGTATTAATTAGTGCGGTATGGGAGCAATGGCATGTATTTAGGATTAAGCTACACAAACTATCCCATTAATAATTCTATCAATTGTTTGTAAGCGACTTTCTTTTGGGTAGCAATTAACCTTTGGTGTCAATTACTTGTACATAATGATAGTATTGTTGCATGGTAGTCTATTCAAACATGATTTCTCCCACTATTTGTAGTGAATGAACTATCCTTGATGCTTAAGGCAAAGGAAATAGTATTGTCCAATCACAAGAGATAACAAACCTGAAACTAGAACTGGCTAAGCTCCAAAAGAGGTAATTTGAAGACCTGTGCAACCTCATGTGCCATGCATCCAGTGTAGAGGAAACAACTTTCTAGCCAAATTCCTTAATCCTAGGCCATGCACTTGCACAAACTGTGGCTGGTATGGGCACAAAGCAATGCATTGCCACTTGCTGAGGAGGTTGCCTTATCAACAACCCACCCATTGCCATTCTATCCTTGGCACATAAAATTCAATTTTGGGAGAGGAGATCCTCTTGCCTTATCAACACCTAACGAGTATAGATCGACAGCCCTAGGGTTTCTATTAATTTGATAGGAATATCTAGACTATCTAGGTCCATCGTAACCCATCAGCTAAGTGATGTCCCAGTGCACTTTGTAAAAGAAGCATTGGATGAGGAGACATATATGAACCCTTACATCACCTACAATGAAGAGGGTAACCTAGTCTTGATGGATTATAGACCGGTACTGGTTATGGCCTTAGAGGCAGGAGATGAGATAGAGGTCCAGGAGGAAGCCAAGGCCAAGAGCCACTCACTTGTTGAACATGTGGTCATCTAGGACATACTTCATCATTACAATGTACCAAAAAAGAGCAAGCTAACAAGGCTAAAGACGATTTGAGATGCCCCAAATGTGGTATCACACACTTATATGTTGATTGCCCTACATAGAAAGCTTCCACTAACTAAATGATTGTGCCATCTATGCTACTAGGACTCTTTAGCATTGAAACACTAGACGATGATACCACCCCAATTCCCTTAAAATTCATGACACAAAATCAAGCCAAAATAGGCAATCATTTCATTACACGAACCTAGCAACTTGGATGTAACATCCATAGGAAAGAAACACCAAAAAATGAGGAAGAAGAAACTTGAAGCCAAACTTACACTTAAGAAAGATAGTGCCACCACACTCACCAAAGGAAAGCATGTTACCAATGCAAAAGTCAAAACATCCACTCTAAAAATAAGAATAAAAGAAGTGCAATAGTTGGAGAGTATCCAATCCCAAACAACAACTAGAGATTGTAGATAAGGTTAGGGACTAGGTAAGAGGCATAGGCACACCTAAAGGATGTAGAACTAATAATTGAAGATGAGATCAATGAACTCTCGAGTATGAGTCTACCTAGTTCTCCTACATACATGGGGAAAAAGGATAATATGACACTATAGATGCCATTACATGGGCAGAACAAGATTGTCACAATAAGGCTACCTACTCATAACTACTAGCAGCAACCCTTTGATGGGTTCAAACTAGGATGACTTGTGATGAGTAACTTACTCACCACACTCACCTCAACCCCAATGTTCCTACCACTAGGGCAGTTTCTTAAGCAAAGTCTAGCACTATGGGAAGCTCTAAAAAGATGAATTGAAGGACCTAAGCAACCAGAGATAGTCACATTGCCAAGCTAGGATATGGGCACACACATACCAAGCCTAACTCTAAACTTTGTGTCAAGGACCTTCAAGTTAATGCCTTTTCGGAGGGAACATAAATGCATGTAGTACCTACCCATTGTTGTGCTAGGCGATGCAATACGAAAGGGAATCATTGAGACATGAGTAGGGGTTAGCATTCTAAGTCATGCAATCTTGTAGGCTTGGGATAACCCATCCATAGCAACAACATGATTTAATGTCACACTAGCTAACAAGATGAAAATCACACCATTTGGAGTGTTGAAGGATTGTCCACATAAGATTAAAGAAATCCAATTCTCTGTGAAGTTCATAGTCATGAAAGGGGTAGACTATGATATCCCATTAGGGCATGCCTGAGTGATTGAGGATTGGGGAAATAGGTTGATAATCTTTGGAAACTTCTTAGAAGTAGTTAGGATAGAGATGGACACTTGAAAGACTTCACCTATAGACTTGGACGCTATCTCTGCACTATTTAAAAGGGATGCAAAGACTATGCCTAGTTATGGACCTCTAACAAAGTACATCCCTTGCCCTACCGATGAGCAAGACTAGATACATATACTAGCTATGATTGATTTACCCTTTTTAGATGATGAAGACAAGTATAAGAAGGCCATAATCAAAATGAGTAAACAAGTTGAGTAGAAAGGAAATGTCAATGATGTAGGGGATCAATCCCAATTTGCATGTTGTTAAGAAGTGATGAACTAGGAGCTCACATGACCTATCATGTGCTCACAAACAAATTGGAGTTAATGAGAATTCTAGAATACCTCAAGGAAATGCTATAAGGTAATCCTAATGCAAATCTCAAACCACTTGAGAACCTTTGGAAGCTCGACATTGGAATTGGAAGAAGGTACATGACCTGAATCGACTCTATAGTTGGGCTCTCTTAGAGAAGAATGAAAGCATTGATGAAGAAGCAACCACCGATGATAAATTCTCTAATGCGGAAGATATAGAGAGAACTTATATAGATTGTGAATTAGGGGATGAAACCTCACACCTAGACTTGAAATGATTTAATATGACATTGATGGGCATACGATTGAGCAGATACGCATTGATTCTAAACCCACAGAAAACCTAGTGTTGCTTGTCAATGGAATAGTCAAAATGAATTGTGATTGTACTTGATTGGAATATCTAGGAGTATTGGACTATGAGCGAGCAAGGCTCAACCGGTATGCAACCTATGGGTGTAGTGGTGCATCCTTCTGACATGTTCGCCTTGCTTCATCTTCTTTTCTATATCCTAACTCCTTCATAATATTTTCTATATTTGAACTCACATCCATTTTCCATCCTTCTCCCTTCACATAATATTCCATCATTTCTTCTTCTCTTTGAACTCCTTTAGGTTGGCATTCTTTGGGGTAGGGGTAGTTGGTGTAGAGGTATTCTCCTTCTGGGTGGTAGACAATGGGAACATCTTCAAGGTAGTAGTATCCATCTCCTTCAGGAGGGAATTTGTTGTAGAGGTATTGGTCTTCAAGGTAGCCTTCTTAGTAGTAGTCTTTTGGGTAGTAGCATCGGCTCCTTGTTGGGAATGAGTTGTTCCAAGATTTGGGTTGAGCTCATCGTCTCCCTGGTATTCATCTTCATCTACATCTTTATCTGACCATATTTCTTCTTCTTCTTTCACCCCTTCAAGTATGCTTCGGCCCTCTCTTTGGCTCCTATAGCTCCAAAGGCAATCTCCTAGTCCCACCTCAGCATGATTTTCTCTTGTAATTCCATGTCAAGGTATCAGGGCATCTTCACTTGCCATAGGTTGGTTCTCTCTTGCACCATGATCAACTAGGAGTCAACCTCCTCTAGGTCTTCATCTAGCTCTTCAACCCTCTCTTTGAGACTGCATAGCATATCTGTTCCTTGTTGGGTCTTCCTTAGCATCTTGATGGTCTTTTTCGTCTGCTCGATCATTTTGAGCTGTAGCTCTTTCTTCTTGTATGTGATTTTGAGTTAGTGATGTAGCTCGTCTTCCTCTTCAAAGAAAGTGTCCTCCCAAAGCCTTAGCTCTCCCCAAGACATTTTTTAAATTGGTATGCCACATGTCCCTATCATGCCACAACTCCCTCTCAAATTTGTTGGCACATTAGGTTCTCTTCTAATTTTCAACAAGTAACATGCCTGCGGGGGGGGGGGGGGGGGGGAGGGGGGGGACTCGAGGCATTGCATTGTGTCGTGTCACGTTGTGTCATGTTGGGGTCATCACATCGCATTGCACTATATGTATTATGGTAGGATCTCCTTTGCGTCCATGAGCCTGCTCCCCTCTCAAGCTAGTATGCTCCGTGCTAGAGTTGCTTTGATACTAAGTGTTACGGACCTTCACGGGACTTCAAGTCATAACCTATCATGAGGCACAAAAGGCACAGCAGAATGGCAGACAAGATATATCAATAAGGAATAATTGTATTCATGATATCAAAAGGTATAACATTGAGGCACATCTTAGGACTACACTCTCATGATGCCGCACATGTGAGGGTTCACCACTGAGTATAGCGAATCACATGTAAAGGGAAACCAACCAGAGCTCAGAGTCACTATTACTCTCTATATAGGTGTTTCTGGCTCCAACACCATGGTATAGCTACAAATCCCACACCCTTACACCCCCCAAATCTAAAGTCCTTTTATTTTTATACTTTTATTCTTTTCCTCTTTCAATTGGGCACTCCCCATTTCCACGTTTGGCATCTGTTTCTCGAGCCAAAAACTTTTCCTTGTTCGTTTGGGACTCTTGCACTGCTTGGAATTTGTCGTGGTTGATTCTGTCACTCGAAAAAATTTCTAAAAATCCACAATCATGTGAGATTCGTCTTCGAAAGCACTTTTGAAACTTGTCTTTCACAGCTACTTAAAATGGTTGGATCTACATCTGTTGCTTTCAATGGGATCACACTTTTGCTTCAAATGAAAAATTTGAGCACACTTTTGACTTTTTCCCAGCTTAAAATCCTATTCTCGCATTGGCTATCATTCCTGTCTTTGGATGCTACAAAGAGTACGATTCTTGTAGATTACTTGGATTTGTTGCTTCTTCCGAATATATGCTATATGGATCTTGGATGTATGGATGTCATCACCATGATATTTTGAGCTTTATTTTCTTGTCTGAAATTTGACTTTTACTTCAATGGGAGCTATTCATCTTTATGTATTGAACCAGATTTGATACTTGGATGTACTATAAAGCATTTGGTTTATGTAATTGAGATTGAGCTTGTTATAGTGAGACAATGGGACTCAGTGTGACATGTACCTACTCTTTTCATGCTATATGTACATAGTTGATGACTAGTGGGCTGATCTAACTTTTGTTTTGGATTGATACCTATCTCTGTCATGCCGTTGTCAATTATGTATTCACCTTGCATGTCTATCTATTGAGCTTTTGTTGTCATTGCTCAGTCAATTGTGCCGTTGGCATCTCTCTTCTGTTATCTATGAGACCTACTATATGCATGATGGTTATGCTTATGGGATGTATCTCAATGTGATACATTTGACCTTTGACAATTCTCAGTTATGGTTGCTTATTCACTAACTATTAGTTTTCGTTCTTCCCTAGTAGTTGCAGTTTGCATTTTATCATTGTGATAGCTCATACTTGGCTTTGGTTTCTTACTATATACTCTATTTTCAGTATGATGTAATTGTAGTTTATTGCACTATTTATGAGAGCAGTCACCTCCTCTTGATAGTCTTTTGCTTCTAATTTGTGGATAGCTCATTAGTTTGGCAGTATCTTTTGTCTCATGCTACTTGATTTAGCAGTAGTTTTGGGGATAATTGATAGGATGTTACAATAGCCTATTTTGGCCTTTTGTAGACTTACTTGGTCTCATGATGGCTAGTGGTTCTTATGATAGTGCTATCTTCAATATTGAGAAACTGGATGGAACCAACTATAGGTATTGGAAGACCCATATATGGCATGTATTAGTGTAGAAATTGTAGGTTAGACCACTCAAAAAATGGGGGTGCAAAATCCAAAAACATTGTGGCTGAGGATTGGGATAAACTAGATGAGCTATGCAAGACCACAATCATTTTATCACTCTCTAAGTAGGTTCACTACAATGTTGTAACTAAAAATTAGACCGCATATGAGATTTCGATAGAGATTAAGAATCTTTATGACAATCAGAGTTTTGCATCTCAAATGTATTGGCTGAAACAATTGATGGACATTTGCATGCACGGAGGGACTTCTATATTTGCACATTTGAATGAGTTTCACTTCATCGTTAGCCATTTATCTTTGCAGAAGATTGAGTTCAAGGACACTTTTCATTATTTATTTCTGCTTGGTACTCTATCTGAGTCATGGGACACTTTCTATATGGCTCTTTGTGCTAAGGATGGGCTAAAATTGCAAGATGCTGAGAGTGCCCTCTTAATAGAAGAGGTAAATAGAAATAATGTGGATTCTTCCTGTATGTCACATGCATTGACTGTGAGAGGCCGATATGATGGAAATGGCCATGGTAGAGACTCTAACGAGTCTCAATCCAAGACACATAGATAATCTCACAGTAAGTCCTGTAGCCATGAGGTTAGTCTTACTTGTCATTATTATGGGAAAGTAGGTCATATTTGGCCACAATGCCATAAAATATGCAAAGACAACGCAAAGAAAAGGGCAAGGGTAAAGTGGAGGAAAAGAATGATGATCATAGTATTGTGCCTAGTAAGTCCAGTATCAAGATTGAGGAGATTCATGTAATGAACTTGATGTATTTGATGATCTTATCTTTGCAACTTCTTCTTTGGATACTTCACAACTGCTTGATGCTTTGTAATGAGTGCTGGTTGATAGACTCATGGGCTTCCTTTCATGTGACCCCTCATAGAGAGTGGTTTCACTCCTATTGTAGTAGGATTATTTGTCCATTTGGGTAATGACCTCACATTGGAGATAATTGGTATTGGTGATGCCCACAACTGTAGTTTGGCTCAGGCAGCCTATTCACTCTTTATGATCTACATCATGTACCAGCTCTCATGAAGAGCCTTATTTCTACAGGCTCCTTGGATGATGTAGGTTTTGTTGTCTCTTTTGGTGATTTCTCATGGAAGATTACTTGTGGGAATCTTGTTATTGCATGTGGTGCTAAGTCTAGTACCCTCTATCCTTTGCTTATATCTGGTTCAATCGACTATGTTTTGGCTGTGGTTGCAGTTTCACATATATCTCTTCACCTTGGATACATATATTTGAAGGGAATGAAAATGCTTACCAATTTGTAGTATCTTTCTCCCCTAGACTATAAGTGTTTCGAGTCTTGTGGTCATTGTTTATATGGTAGGTAGACACGTAGTATGCATAAGAAGTCTAGCATAAAGTGCATGGGGGAACCTTTGGCTCTTGTTCATTTGGATGTATGTAGTCCCATGCCCTGTTAGTTGCTAGGTGGTGCAAAGTGCTTTGTCACATTCATTGATGATTATCACATAATGTGGGATTATCCTATTAAGTAGAAATCGAATGTCTTGTCTACCTTTTAGTGTTGGCATGCTCTTCTTGAGAACTAGTCTGGGTATAGGTTGAAATGCCTAAGGCTAGATAATGGAGATGAGTATGTATCGAAATATTTTGAGAAGTTTTGTGATGAGTAGAGTATTAATTATAAGCAGATCGCCCCTTACACCCCTCCCTAGAATGGTATTGCTAAATGCATGAATAGGAGGATTTAGGAGAGACGAGGTTGTTGGGGGTAAAGATGCATGTGCCTAGCTACCCATGTATTATTACATTGACAGTATCCACACACCTGCACACTGTAGGTTCACATAATAATGATCATCAAGTTCAAAAGAGAATACATGAGTTTTATAGTCAATGTAGAAAGAGGAATATTTATTAAGAAACCATGGAATGCCAAGAATGACATCAAGATGGTCAAGTCTCATAAGTCAAAAGTCCATAAGCTGATGGTATTATGGATCAAAATATCCAAACTCAACACCATATGATCCCAACAGTCCATGATAGGACCTCTTCACATAAGGGACATGATAAGTTTGACGCCCATAATTGTCACTTCATTCTTTATTCTTTCAGTGACATTTGAATAAAGGAAAGCACAAATTATGTTTGTTGGAGTTCCCACATCTTATATCTCTCTCCCTCTCACTCTTCCTCCTTCCACCATAGCTCTTGCTTCCGCTAGCGTGATTCCACTCTCGGTTCACTTCCTTAAAAAAATAGCACCATTTCACAATCTTGGTTTGGTTGGATTGGGATAAATTGAAACCATTTACTTTGAGATCCGTAGACCTAGTTGCTTATTCACTAAAGTAAGTTCACCTCATAGCTCTACAATTTAAGATAATGTAAGCATAACGATATATCTATTAACAATGGAGGAGTGAGATGAACATCATAGCTCTACAATCAAAGATAATGAAAAAGCAATAGAATTGAATTAAATACACAATTGTTGCAGTCTATGAGCTCAATGTTGGGATCGTCGGACATATCCTGATTGTTTCAAGGATTATGATGCATGAAGCATGTAGCTATCTCTCATGTAGCCTATTCAAACACTTAAATTAATCTAATGAGTTGATATAAATAGAGAACGCATTGACCAATACTCACCATGTTGTGATCATTGCATTGGCAAGCCATGCTCCCCCAAATGTGGGTGCTTCTCACTCGACCACCAAGACCCATGAATCACTTATTGATTCAAGTGTTTCAAGCCAAGTACAATGGCTACCTCTCACATAGCCATGCGTACTCTCACACCTATGATTGTAGTGAGCTTACCTTCATGCCCGATCAAGTTGCCTCCTCCCTCAAGCTCCTCGGTAGCTCTCGATCCAAAAGGTGCGAGCTCAAGCAAGCTCGATCTTCATTCATTTTTTACCTTTTTATATATGCCCTACTCCTCTTTGGGTGTCCATCCCTGTTTTACATGATTGGCCATTTTAGTCTAGGTCCTCTTCCCCATTCCTTCCTATTTATATGGTTCCTTCACCCATGCCTGTCTACATTTGCAAATTGCATAAGAGGGAGCTTGGTGCTCTTTTACAAAATCAATTACCATGTGCCTAGTGCTTTCCTTGCTAGAATATTTAGTGCACTTATTATTGTGTACTTCCTTTTACATTTGAGGCTTTTCCTACACTTTTTTTGAGCTTTCCTTTCTCTTTTGTTTTTGTTGTCTTGGGCTATCTTCCTTTTTCAACTTTTTGGGGCTTTTCCGTCTTGAACTTTCAAAGGTATAACATTACCCCCTCCTAGCTGGGTGCCAATCCCATGGCACCTGATGGTATGGGCTGAGTTGGCAAAGGGCTCCGAAGGGATAGTGCATGGGGTTGTTGATGGAGCTTTGGGGAGATTGGCTATGGAGAATAACTATAACAAAATGAATGAGAGGTTGTAGAGGCTAAGGATAGATTGAGTGGGTAATGGGGGCCTCCAATGTCGATGGTTGATTGCGAGTTGTTGGATGCACCTGAAAAGGAAAAGGAAGTGCAGAACTTGGGGATGTGTCTTTCTCACTATGCAATCCATGGTGTCTATGCTAGTGGAACTCGGAGCTGGGTAAGTAACTTAAGGAGATGGGTCTCGAGTGGGAACTCCCTAGGTGTGTCCTGCCCTTGATGTGCCCTAAGTATGTGAAGTGGGGGGAGGGGCTAGGGTGGTCCCTAGGTGCAATGCTTTTGACGCTCGTAGAGTACAATGGACCGATTTCATTGTGGTGTTTCTTTTCTTTCCACTTCTTTCCTTCTTGTTTTATTTTTTTCTTCCTTTTTTTTTGAATTATAAGGGAATCACATTAAAAAGCATCTCATTGATGAGCAGGGGCTAGGTTGCATGGTGGCTTGAGGGATTTACTTAGGAATGCCTTGCTCTACAGATACCCCTTTCAGTTGGTTCTTACCATTGAGTGGAGTAGATGATAAAAAAAGGTGGTTACACCTAGTGAATCTACTATCACTCATATATTCTTACATTGAGTGGAGTAGATGACAAAAATGGGTGGCTACACCAAGTGAATCTACTATCACTCATATCTTCTAAGAGGTTCATACAAAATGATGGCAAGAGAGTGGCTCTCATCATGAGGCACATCATTGCATAGCTATCTATCCTAGCATTGATATAAAAAAAGAGGGGATGTAATTGCTCTTCCTTTGTAGTAGGTTTTTCCTTTAGTAAAATTCGCAGAGTAGGTGAAGATAGTTACATGTGGTGATGAAGGCAGGGTCGGGGCATGAGGAGAAGTGTTTGAGGAACCTTACTATAGATGGGTGGAGGTCTCTTTTGGTGTAGATCAAGCTTTCTTTAGGGATTGAGGCATTTATGTTGTAGATAAGAGGGAAGTCATATCTACCATGCACTTCTCGATTGAAATCAACTCCAAACTTTCTTGGGCAGGGCATGCAGATAGGATCATCTGGTTCATGGGGTAGGGTGCTGCAAAAAGCGATCCATGCCTCTAGGCTAGAGTCCCAGATATTCTTGCACCACTTAGGTTGTGCTTCATATCCCTCCACCCTTCAGGGTACCTCCACTACCTTATCTTCCCAGTAGTCTACAAGTTCATGCTGTCACCTTGTGGGGTGCCTCATCTATTCCTCTAGAAATCTCTTTCCTAGCCTTGTTGAAAGCTTAATGACATACTCCACCACCCTAGGAGATAATACTCTATCCAATGTGCAGGGGAAGGTGAAGGAGAACTCGAAGGGGTAGCTGCGGTTTTTCCATTACTTCCATTGGTCGAAGGAGAAATCAAAGGGGTGGCCGTGGTTTTCCCATTGCTCCCACACTACAAGTTCCTAGCTCTAGTTAACAAGATCGCACTCCTCGCTTTGAAGGATGGCCACTTGTGGAACTTGCAATGTTTTGGCTTGAAACTTCTTGTGGACATGTTCCACTTACTCTTTGTGCTTATGCCTTATCTCCACCATCTGTATAGGTGGCCCAACTTCCTCCCCGTGCTCTTTTGGTTGTTGTACTTGTGGCTGTAGAGGGGGGCTTGGTTCCTGCACTCATTCTTCCTCTTGGTGGTCTGGTTCAAAGTTAGGCCCCTCTTCCTGGACTATCTCTAGTGGCTTCTGTTGAGGTGGCTACATTTATTGTTATGGCTCCCCAAGCCCTAGCAAGGAGAGTTCCTATGTGGTTAAGCTAGTTGAGATTAGGTGAGGACGTTGCTCCTCTACTCCCAAGCTGGTGCTAGGCTTGAGTGCCTTGGCATGGAGTCCATGTTGCATGTACATGTTCTTGATGATTTGAGGAAAAAGATGGAACCGGAAGTTATTAAATATATTTTTCTTGGGTATCCAGATGAGAAGAAGGGCTACAAATGTTATGATCTTATTAGTAACGAGGTTCACATATAAGCAGGGATGTGAGATTCAGTGAGTATGAGTCTTGATATCGATCGAAATCTAATAGTAATGATGATGGGAATGTAAAGAAAATTGTACCAAGTAATGATAAAAGAAATCAACATATTGAGGATATGTCTAGACCTCAAGACCATGAAGAAAGTAGTAGCACTTATAGTCCATGGAGTGGTAGGTTGAGGAGTGTACAAAAGAGAGCAGAGATTACACAAGGGAAAAAGCCTATGGTTGAAAATTTTGAGGACGAATCTATGGATGATGAGTTTGGCCTACCACACTTAAGAACTCCAAGGATAAAATGTGTAGGAATCAAAGAAATGCCTAAGCAATGTACAAACTATGGTGGAAGTGCTCAAAGCTATGCCGCAAGAAAAAGTGTTGGGGTTCATATGCCAAAGGATGTCATTTGTCAAGCTATCCTTCAAGAACTGGATGATCCTCTAATGAGCACCAATGTTTGAACACTAGCTGATGATGAATGGTTGCTAGATCTATCTCTTATTTGTGATACCTAGAATGGTTTGGAAGGAAGAGAGGGGGTGGAATTTGTTGTGGATGGAGGAAAAAATTGCTTCAATCTCTCTAGGGTTGTTATAACTTGTTTTTGGTGTGGTTAACAACATTCCTTCTTTGTTTAGTTTGCTATCAATTGTTTTTACACATGGTTAGTGGTACTTCATTTTTGTTATTGGGTGATTGGCATTGATTTGTAGCTTTTTAGGAAGCTGAACATCACCCTTCAATGAATGGATTTTGATTGCATTTATTAATATTCTTTTGTACAGTGACAAGTATGAATTTATACCTGGATCAAATCCAACATCAGTACATTGAGTTTCTCATATCAATTGATCTAACATATGATCAAGGTGTGGGAAATAGCTCAATCAACTAGTAGTGCTTGCAGTAATGATTGATCATGACATACATGAACATGCCACTACCTGAATGTGCAAAGAATGATGCATCCATATGATGTTGATATGTATATTGGCTCTACAGTGTGCAGATCAAAATTAAATGGATTGAATTGGATCCGTGTTGATAATTAATATGTAAACGAGGTTTAAGAAGTTGGTAACCTGCCTCTACAGATCAAGACATAATGATAAATTGTAAGTGTGATCTTCAACAACCTCTACATGCACTACATGACAACTTATAGGCTATAAGCTAGTTCTAGGGTCTATTTGTTTTGCCCCTTGCTGACCAGAAGCAAAGTTACTAAGAAGAGTTGTTTTTCTTCAACATAACTTTTGGGTTATACAATATGACATGGAGCAACAATCTCCTGTTGATGAATTCCCAAACCAAAATCCTCGCATTGGAGAGGGTCATCTAGCTTAGATGTAGTAGGATAGGAAGCTAGATGAAGTGGATATTGTTTTATGGTAAGAATCTGATCAAAATTTATTTTGGTAGCTCATGGCAGTCTAAGACAAAGGTAATGGAGCTTCAAATGCAATTTCCTTGGCATGTCATGAGTGATAGCAGCAAGAAGGGAGTGGAGATACCATAGTTATCTATATTGAGCACAATCTCTCTGCAAAAAAAAAAAAAAGACATGACCATGCATGATTTATCTATAATATCTCTAGAAGAAGAGTATAGTGTGGTTTTTGAGCCATGTGGCCATACGTGCTCGTGCACATTGTGTTTGATTCAACTCTGTCAATGGCGCATTGAACAAATTGTTGTTTGGGATGATCTTGGGACATTGTGTATTCAAAAGCTACACAAAGGTGGTAGAATGTAAGGATAATAGTGGATAAGATTTGATATGCCCATGAGTCAAGGAAATAGTCAAGCTATGCAAAAAAGTTGGGATTAAGGTATGAATAGCGACGAGTAGAGCTTACATGAAGGTGATGATTGGATAAACAAACTATAAGGAAAGCTTGAAAAGTTGATTTTCTAACACAAGGGAATGATAAAAGCTTTTAGCTTTTGATATCATGTATGAAGGAGGAAAACTATAAAAGGGAGGAGAGTGAGGACCTAGGGGGCCCATCCCCTGATCTTCAAACTTGTTCTAGTGAGTGAGAGTGGAGGGTCACACACAAGGAAGATAAGACTTGTATATTGGTTGAAGAGTTCGAGGACGTTAAGGTTTCCCTACTTGCTTAACATCATCTCTCATGAGAGGATGCACATGATTCAATAGGGAAAGCTCAAAAAGGAAATAGAAAGTGGTAATATCTAAGAGTGAAACCAAAGAGGTGGACATAGATAATGAGAGCAATGATTGACAAAGCATTGCATCAATTAGTGCACAATAGAGGTGTGGTTGCACAGAGTGTAGACGGCATCAATAAGTGCTGATTATAGTAGCACTAAACAATAATAAGCTTGTGTTTTTAATTCAACATGGATAATAGGAAGAGGAGAAGATGGAGAGCTTTTGCACCACAATCCCTCACCCTCACACACTCACTCCCTCACACTCTCACACTCCCTCTCTCAAGCACAAACACAAGCATAAGCAAGAGAGGAAGAGAAGACAAGAATAAGAGAGCTACTTTTTCCACACACCAAGAATGAGCTTCTCATTCACTTTCCAAGCTTCAATTGCAAAAGAATAATAATTTGTTGTAATTCTTAAAGAGATTGAAGAAGAGTTGCCCATGATACACCACAGTTTTAGCCTAAAAACATGCAATTAGGACAACTTGAATTGTCACCATTTCTACATTTTGAGGAATATTTACAATAGGTATACATTGCTATTCACTAGGCACAAATGGCTGTCTAAAAGGTACATCCTCCTTGAAAACAACCCTCTTGACTTCCTCAATCTTCTCGGGTTGCTTATGCATGCGATCTTCATGGAAGATGACATCATTGCTGCATAGTATCTTTCTTTTCTCGGGATCCCAAAGTTTATACCCCATCTCACCCTCGTCACCATATCCTAGGAATATGCATTTACATGACTTTGGTTCCAGTTTGCTGCGTTATTCTTTCTGTATGTGCACAAAAGCCTCGCAGCCAAAACACTCACAAATGAGCATAAGAAGGTGGCTTTCTCGACCACTCTTTCTGAGGGACTTCCCTCCCAAAGACCTATTCAGTGACCTGTTAATCAGATGAACAACTATCATAATAGCCTTTGCCCAAAAGCCATGGGGTAATGCAGCATGAGACAACATCACACATACCTTATCCTGTATGGTTCGATTCATGCACTCTGCAACTCCATTTTGGGGTGGATTATGAGGGGCAATGAGCTCCCTCTTTATCCCCTTACTGTCACAAAATGCGTGAAAGGCTTTGGATACATACTCCTCACCATTGTCATAGCAAAGATACTTGTCTTATTAGTTTGGTTCTCAATCATTGCCAAGAGTTTTTGAAACTTGTCAAGCACTTTGTCCTTGCTACGAATAGGGTAAACCCATACCTTCTGTGTAGCATCATCAACAAATGTGACAAAGTATTTCTTTCCTCCTAGAGATAACCCTGGCATCTGACATACATCGGAATGTACTAACTCTAGCATGCTTACCATAAACACAATGATCACAATGCTCAAAATCAGCATAACGAAGACAAGGCAAGTAACCCAAATAAGAAAGTACTTTCATTCCTGTTTGACTCATGTGTCCCAATCGACCATGCCACAAGGAAACACTTGGCAGCTCGGTCACAGCAACAACATGGTCACGCACACTAGATACATGGAGAGGATACGAAGTATCGCTCTTTGAGCCTCTGGCAATAACCCTAGATCCTCTACAGATCTTCCATTTCCCATTGCCAAAGGTGGTATGAAATCCATCGTCATCTAGTTGTCCAGTACTAATTAAGCTCTTCTTGAGCTGAGATGCATGCCTTACATTATGAAGAGTAAAGACAGATCCATGCTGAAACTGCAATTGCGCACTGCCAATGCCTACAATGTCATATGCATAATTGTCCCCAAGATGGACACCACCATATCGACCTCCTGTATAGTCTAAAAACCACTCAAGATGAGGGTGACATGAAAAGAGGCATCTGAATCCAAAATCCAAGTGTGCATGTCATCATCCGTATCAACTATCAAAGCATGTGCATTGAAACATGAAGAGACGAAGAGTACATCATTCCCACTATCACTCTCATGGCTAACTACATTCACCTCTTCTATCTTTACACTACTCTTCTTAGTAGGCTGACTCTCTTTCTTCTCTTCCTTGTTGTCATCTATCTTCTTGCCCTTCCCTTTTTCTTTCTTCCATTTATAGCAGTCACATTTGAAGTGACCCTTCTTGCCACAGTGATGGCATTCAACATCCTTATTACGTGATTTACTACGTCCCTTGCTATCAAATTTGTGAATCAAATTACCGATTAAATAGCTTGTTCTTGCCACTTGCCTGTTCGTCCAAAAGGACGACATAAATGTACTTAGAATGACATGAATGTAGACCTGGGTGAATGTATTGATGCAATTGTTAGGTAGCGGTCGATAATCCATCTAGTGATGACCTTCCATGGATTCCTCTATATAAGCTACGGCCGGAGCACGTAATAGGGTTGCGTAACTCAATGACATCATACTCACATGCATTACTAACTAGTGCGACTGCAAGCCTTTCTGCTGTGATTTGTCTCTAGTATGCAAAGCACTGGAAGACTTACTGGATGAATTGTTATGTCGATTCATTTCTTCCATGAGTAGAGCACTCTTTACATCAACATACAAAAGCATAGCATTAGAATTGCTCATAACAGTCCTGAAGGTATCCCAGCTCTCCGACAGAGTGCAAAGCAAGAATGTAGCTTTAAACTCATCATCAATATTGAACTTTAAAGCGGCAAGCTGTCTAAAAATGGAGTTAAATTCACTAAGATGAGTAGACATTGTAGTACCCTCTTTCATACACAAATCCATGAGTTTCTTCAGCCACCAGTAGACTTTGCTTGCATCACTCTTTTAGGCTTACAATTCTTCTAGTCGCTTCCAAATGCCATAAGTAGAATCCAACCCTTCAATGTTAAACAACAAGGCATCAAAAATTGATAGCTCAAAGGTCAAGCGTGCAAGCTCATTTAGCTCATCCTAGTCGTCGTGCTCTATATCAACTAGTTTTGTTCCCTTTAATTTAATCGGCTTTGCTTGCTTCTTCTGCAACAAGATATTATAGCACTGCTTTTGCCAAATTGCAAAGTTGTGTGCTCCTTCAAGCTTCATGATATGCATAAGATGATTGTCACTAATGCTAGCCATGGTTCACAGCCAAATAACTATATGACAGTAAATGAAAGCTAATTCCAAGCAATGGAAGCTCCAAAATCCACTCAGTAGTATGTTAGGAATATCCCCAAGTATGTAGCGGCAAGAACATACATTAGTTCATTGCCCAAAATGCCTCAAAAGCATTCAATGACAATAACATACCAATTTCCTGACAAAAATAGAGTGTAGTCTTGAAATTCTTGACAATACAGGTGGATATCCTGCAATTCAAGAGTGTAGTCGTGAAACTCCTAACAATACAGGTGGCTATCCTGCAATTCAAGAGTGCAGTCTTGACATTTAGGAAAAATCTGTCTTGAAAATTCAGAACTGAAATAACCTCTCAGATGACTAACTGAGATTGAGTTCCAAAGATCATGCAAAGTTGCTCAAAACATCATCACAATGTTCTTGCATAGAAACATATCAAATTTCCTGACAGTGAGGTATGGTGTCCAGAATATGCAAGAAACTGTCCTGAATGTATAACAATAGACCTGTAGGTAAAGCTGATCCAAAAATCCACCCAAGCATGTAACATCAACCATAAGCATGAATACTTGGTTTAGAATGCCCAAGACCTAGTCTACAAGTAAGACATAATGCATACGCAATCAAAACATCATTGAGCCCTGTTATTCTAGTAGCCAAATCTATGTCAAAACCAAGCAAAATGATGGCTCTAATCACCCCAAAATGATCTTTAATCATGGACATAACATCTCCAAGTCATGTAGTAGCACCAAATGGGCATCTGATAGTCATCACTTAATTGAATCATAAGCATTATTCACTTAAGAAATAGTTGTTGCCCTATTTCCAACCACAAATATATCTGCAAAATGAGCAAAATCCTTGCCAATATTAGCTCAAAATGGCCTTAAAAAAATGGCACATGGTTCCCAAAGCATCCAACATCAAGATACATCCAAATAGCTATCATATAAGCATCAATCTCAAGAGAGCAGGTGCTGCCCTATTTATTACAAATCTAAATACTGTGTATTTCAGACCTAAAGCTGAATGCATATTAGCCCCAAGTGTAATACTACACTTCAATGCTCAATGCTAAGCATTAGATGCAAAGTTTGGAGCACAACCATGATGCCAAATGAAGAGGAGCATCTGTTGTTGTAGGTCTTGAGTATGCTGAAAACCATATCTGCATACCCACACTGATGGCGCCTTCAGCCATGAAGAGATTGGAATGTTGGTCCAAGTGTTGGAGATGATGGGGAGGGTCCCCAAGTGGCCAATGATGGCTACCAACAAAGTCAAATGAAGAGGGAAGCTTCAAGCTTCAAGAAGAAGCTTCAAATCTTGCTGTCCTGCTTGCAGACTCTTCACAGTGAACTCTTCTTCAACTTCAAGCTCATGCACCTAAAGAAATGCCAAGCTCTTGATTGCCTGAACTAAGCTTGATACCAGTTTGTTGAGTTAGCCGCAATGGAGCTTCTATATAGAGATACATGTTGAGAGAGAGAAGAGATAGAGACACATGATTTGTTGTACTGAAGAGTGTACCTCAATAATGATTTTAGATAGGTATATGTACTATGTACAACCTAGCCCTTGCAGGCGGATATATGCACTACCCTTTATCCCAACATTTTGTAAGAAGTTGGGAAGAACAAGGATTTAGTGTGTAAATAATAATGATGCCATGTCACATTGACATTGGTATAAAAGGAGATAACATGTAAAATTTCTCCTCTTTTGACATATTAATACATTACTGTCCTTCTTCTCATTACCTTGCTCTCAGCTTCAATGACTTCTTTCTCTTTCATGTATTTCTCTCTCCTTGTCACTCTCTTTCTCTCACTTCTGCAGCCTTCTCTCTCCTCTTTCTCTCTCTCCATTTCACTTCTTAACAAGTGGTATTAGAGCATTGGTCTTTGATCCATTTTTCCTTCTATTTTAGTCCAATTTTTCACCATGAAAACCAATTATAGACAAGCACTATAGGTACTTGACATAGACAGTGACTAGCACAGGTTTGTAGGTCATCTACAGTTAGCAAAAGACTATATCTAGAGATATTCAAGGGAAGATATGGCATTGGAAGGCTAAAATAGCAAGTCGTCACCAAATTTTCATGCAATCTAGAGGTAATTAGGTTAAATGGGACTTAACTAGGCTTAGAAGGAAAATAAACTGTGGTTACGTTTCAAGTGGAGCTTATCTTTCTCTCTCTTCCAAGCTTTTGGCTGAAGCTTCAATGGTGGCTGCCAAGAAATCCTTCAAGATTATTCTCCAGTGACTATTTCTTCCAGCCAAACCATGGGACAATGATTCCTCATATCTTCTACTCAGATTGAGCACCATTGTTAGGCGGCTTATGTAGTGATTGGACCAACAGTTAGCTCAAAAATTGCGCAGTAATTTGCACTGATTTTCCTGCTTAGATCTCATCCTTCTCTTGTTGCACATATCTTCTAGATTGGTTGCTTATCCTTGGCATACTCAGAGAAAGTTCCTTTAGCAAGTTTCAACAAGAATTGGAGCCTTGATCTTCATTCCCCGACAGCCATAGTCACAGACCTAGAGGCTTAAATTTCTTCAATCTTTGGATCTTCCTAACATCTAAGGCCTCTCTACCATCATTTTGAAGTTGAATGGACTCCAAGATTGAAGACATTGTAAGGATTTTAGCTCATTTAGGATCTTGGAGCTCATATTGATGGTCTATTTTGGGGCTTTTATTCAAAAGACTTGAATCTTTGACATTTAAGCTTTCAAGTAAGCCCGCGGCATTGATTCTTCACGGACTTGATCAAATTGGACCTTATATGGGCTGATCTTATGGAACTTTCAAGCTTTATGATGGATTCATGGTGGATTATGGAGGATCTGTCATTAATCATCTTCTTCAAGCTTAATCAAGGTATTCTACTTGCTTAATCTCTAAAATCTCTCAATAATCCACTTGCTTATACTTTTTCACTTGTTGATGAGAGATTATTGGTCAATTAATTCTTTGAATTGATCAATAGATCAGAGATTAGTGCTCTTTCTATTAATCAGAGCCTATTACATTGAATTTCAACATTCATTTAATCTTATTCCATCATAGATATTATTTACAAAGTTTTGATGCATAATCTTAATTTGATTGGCTGATTTCTTTTACCCAAGCTTGAAATATTCTAAAGGATAAGTACTAGCAATGAGTGAGTCATTGAATTGCATTGGTAAGACCCTCTTCCCATCCAATCTTTCAAAATTTCCATCCCATTGCATTCCATGAAAGGGGCTGAATGAATATTCAGAAATGCATTTCATGTTGATTGATTAGGGTAGTATGCTATTTCTATGTTGATATACCCATTGAGAAAAAAGGTGGATGTGGGGGGAGATAGTGGGACAAAAGAGAGGTGACCCTCCCTCACTATTGAAGATTCCAAAGGGGTGTAACCAACCAACTCGGGGGGAACTTTGCCCACCTCTTGATGATTCAGAGCCTGTGTAAGGAGCATGTCTTGCCGTTTTATCCCTCACACAAGTACATCAAGTGGAGAATTAAAGATTGAAGTGCCTTCAAAGACTCAAGTACCTTAAAGAGCAAAATAGGGTAAAATAGGGACTTTATAGGACATTCTAGGGTATTTACAGGTCCTTACAAGTACCAACTTCATTAGTAAAGTGCAAATGCAGGTACTACAGGGTGCCCAAAGGTCTTATTCAGTCTCCTACAAGGTTTGGTAGCCATTTGGAACCATCATTTTACCCTTACATGTGGAAACATGGCATTTACAAGTTAAAACAGGGTGCAAGCTTGGACGGTTTAGACTCAAAGATTGAATTGTAGAATTTTTTGTCCTAAACTTGTTATGGCGTGCTATAGTTCATCTTAAAGAGGGCATTGTTCTCTTCAATTTCAATAAAAAAAGTTGGGAATTGGGGCTTCCTAGCTCAAGTTATAGCCAATTTTCTGACAGGGGGTATTGTAGGACTGCACTACTATGACAGGGCACAAAGGCAAAAATCAGGCCCAGGATGAGTATGCACAGCAAATCAGAGATTCTATACTAGGTAATAACCCCAAGAGAGCCCTAAAGACCATAAAGTACATAGAGAAATCAGTGCACTTAACAATACCATGTGTGAACATGAAAATAGGTATGCCTAATGTCATATGGAACTATTATCAAGAGTGGAGTAGATGGTCTTGTCTACTAGTCAAACAAAGTCTTCCATTGAGAAGCTACCGGATTTAACTACCCAAACAAAGGCTTCCATTGACAAGTTAGTAGAATCTAATGATCAAATAATGGATCAATTCTCCCAATGGACGCAAATACAAATAGGATCCAAAGAAGCGAAGGAGAAAGCTTATTCAAACAGTGAACCCTCAATCCCACTTTAGCCACCTAATCAAAATGGTCAAGGTCATGGAATTATTGGACAAAGGGGTATCCCAAATAGCCAATATGAAGTAACTGAGACTTCACAAAGACATGATGACTATTTGGGTAGTTTGAATGGTGCTAACTCCCGAGCTTTTGGGCAGAATATCCAACTTCCTAGAGGTCCTCTAACAACAGGAAGGTTTTATACTGGTTCTCAACCACCTATTGGGAGAGTTCCATCTCATTTTGGGGCCTCAATGCTTAATATTCATGACCAATATATTTTGGGACAACAACCCTTCCATGAAAGAGAGTTGAAAGATAATATCATCTTGGTTAAGCTCAATGGTTAATCATTGTCACCATCTGATCTAGAGGAATGTATTTCCAAATTGGAAACTTACTTTGCTATATTCCCTAGAACTGATGATATGAAGATTCATTTTTCTTCCTTTCATTTGGAGGGATTTGCACATACTTGGTGCAAATATATTTAAAAGAAAAACATACTTGTGGATAATTGGAAAGCTTTCAAGACACTTATGGTTGAGGTCTTTGTCTCTCCTCTTGAAAAAGAGAATTCGGTACGGAGATGCTATGGTTTAGAACAAAGAGACATAAGTGTAATGGATTATACCAACTAATTCCTCAATCTTATTGTGTATGTAGAGAGCATCAACGATGAAGCTAAACTCCACAAGTACATATATGGTTTAGAGCCATCCTTATCAACTGATGTCATGGCGCAAAACCCTACCACTCTTTTCAAAGCTATTGAGCTTGTGGAGCACTATGGGAGGAAATATAGAAGAGAGTCTTCATTTTAGCCTGAGCCAAGGACGATTTACAAACATGGAAAAGTTGGCAATATTTATGGTAGCAATCATGTGCCAAGTGGGGGCAAGCCTAAATCTATTTCAGCCCCCACTTGTAAGCCCTCACTTGGCACATGATTGCTACCATAAACATTGCCAACTTGTCCATGTTTGTAAATAGTCCTTGGCTCAGGCTAAAATGGTCAATCCCACTTTAGCCACCTATTTCAGCCAATATGAATCCCAAGTCTATTCCTATGGACCTCTATAAAGAAAGAAAGGAAAAAGGCTTATGTTTCAAATGTGGGGAAATGTATACACCTGATCATGTCACAAAGTGTGTATACAAAAATGCAAAAGCCAAGGTTCATAGTATGTTAGTCTTTGAGGATTTTGAAGAAGATATTGATGAGGTTAATACAATTGTACCTACTGCTGTTGAAAATGATAATCTTGAGGAAGAAGTTGGGCAAGAGTACTTTTATGATCTGACCGACTCTTTTCCTTTTGATCCAGGTGGGACTGTGCCTTTTGAACTAGGTGGGACTTATGATGATGAGCCACTTACTACCACTATTTGTTCCATTTCCATGGATGCTTGGATAGGTTTTAAGAGCCCTAATACACTCTGTATGAATAAGTCCATTATGAACAAGCTAAACAAGTCCATTATGGACAAGCTGAATAATTCTGTGAATAAGTCCATTATGGACAAGTTGAATTGTCCACTGACTTGCAACAACCCATAAGAGTTTAGGTGGCCAATGATGAAGAAGAAATCGATACTCAAATATACCCACATGTTTCTTTATAGCTGGCTGAAAATTATGAAGCAAAAGCAAACTTTATTACCTTGGAAATGGAGCCCATAGATATTGTACTTGATTGTGATTGATTGATGACATTAGGCAAAATCACTATGGATTTCTCACAGTTGTATATGGAGTTTATCTTTGATAGACAACTCATCCATTTAGAGGGAATTCCTAGTAGATCAAATTTTTAGCTTATCACCATTTAACAACTCAAAAAGGAGTACAAGAGGCACTCATAGATATTTGTTTTGCACTTGAATAAAGAGATTGAATATCGGTCCATAAATTCAGCAAGTCGGGCCAGTCTTGAAAGCTCTTCTTGAGAAGTAGACGGACTTGTTTGCGGTGCCCATGTCATTGCTCCCAAGTGAGCAGTAGATCACCCTATTGATTTAGGACCCAACTCAAAGCCAATCAATAAGCCACCCTATCGATTTTCCAAGTGTGAGCGGAAAGAAGTAGCCAAGCTATCTTTTCAAGTTTCATAAGGCAAACTCAAACATATCACCACGTTTAATTCAAGTTGATTTTATAAAGGAATAGATTTTAACACTATGGAAAGTTTTAACATTGATGCTACATTCTAACAAGTTTTGAGATCTTCAATAACCATAAAGAACATGTACCTTGGTGTGGACAAAGCTTATAGCTTTAGATGGAGGAATGCAACTATTGTTGTTTTGAAATAAAGAAGATGAGAGAAATTGTAAGAGCTTCTTGAGATGGAATTCATTGAATCTATTTCTTCACCTTATGCATCTCCGATCCTGTTAGTCAAAAGAAAGATGGATCTTTCGAGATGTATATTGATTATAGGGATCTTAATAAGATCATAGTGAAGAACAAATATCCAATACCTAGGATTGATGATTTGCTTGATGAGCTTAAGGAGGCTAAATTCTTTATGAAGATTAACTTGAGGTCAGGGTATCATTAGATTTGCATGTGAGAGAGGGTAATGAGATCAAGACTATTTTTAGGACTGATCAGGGCTCTATCATTTCCTAGTGATGCCGTTTGGGCTTATAAATGCTCCAACTACCTTTTAGAGTCTAATGAACAAGATGTTGTAGCATTTTCTCTTTCAGTTTACTTTGGTGTTCTTTGATGACATTCTGATTTACAGTAAGACCCTTCAGGACCATCTATCATACATGAGGAAGGTTTTTGATGTATTGAGACATCACATACTCTTTGCTGAGGAGAAGAAATGTTCTTTCATGTAGACTAAAGTGGAATACTTGGGACATATTGTCAGTGAAAAAGGGATCCAAGCTCACCCCAAGAAGGTGCAATGCATTAATGATTGGCCAACACCTACTACCACTACTTCACTTAGAGGATTTCTTGGTCTATCTTCATTTTATCACTGATTCATCAAGCATTATGTGGCTATTGTAGCTCCTTTGACTGATAGGTTGAAGACAAAAGCTTTCTTTTGGGATGCTCTTGCACATAGTAGATTCAACTAGTTGAAGGAACTCCTTACTTGTGCTCCTATTCTAGTATGCTCGAATTTTTTGAAGGAGTTTACTATACATTGTGATGCTAGTGGTCGAGGCATAGGGGTTGTTTTGTTACATGAGCATGGAGTGATTGTCTTTGAAAGCCGTAAGCTTACAGATTAGAAAATGGCTATGAATGTTATGACTAAGAGATGTTGGCTATCTTGCATGCAATAAAGAAATGGCACCATTATTTGTATGGCAGCCACTTTAGAGTTCAAAGTGATCACACGATTCTTAAGTATTTCCTCACTCAGTCCAATCTGACTCCTAAGTAGCATAGGTGGGTAGCTACACTGCAAAATTATGATTTTGACATCACTCATATGAAAATAATAATAATAATGGCTGATTCTCTTTCTCGTATGTAGGCTTGTAAAGTTTTAGCAATGACTAGTGACTGGATTGAAGAACTATAAGAGGCTTATCTTTTAGATGAAGAGCTCAGCCATATTTTTTAGAAATTACAGCAAGGTCTCATGGAAGATAACTTGCATTATTAGCTTTAAAAAAATGACATCATCTTGTTAAATGGCAAGATTGTCATTCCCTCTACTTCTTCTTTTATATGAAAAATTATGAAGGAAATACATTCCTTACCTTTAGTTGGACACCTTGGAGTTTTCAAAACCTATGATAGGATCAACAAAAGCTTCTATTGGAAAGGGATGTGGAAAGATGTCAAAGACTTTGTCATGAAGTGTATACCTTGTCAACAAAATAAGGACAACACCCATAAGCCAAGTGGTTTGTTGCAGCCATTACCTATTTCTACAAGAAAATGGATGCACATTACCAATGATTTAGTTTGAGGCAATCATGTTGCATGAGGCTCAATCGTAACATCGAGCCTAAAGTTGTAGCTAGTTAATGTTAAGAATCGCGTGGTGGGGAGACTTGCTTGAGTTGCTACGCCAAACACACACTGTATACACAAGAGGGATCTCACTCAAGAACATAAGAAGAGAGATGGAGGCCAAAACGTTTTCTTGCTGGTTTCTTCTTCTTCTTCCATACACTATACAATGTACACAAAGTATAGATAAAATACAACATAAAGGAAAGTGACCTACTAAGTCAAACAGTGCATAACCAACTATACTAATCGACTGGCGCTATGTCTTTGCCAGCTGTGGGTAGGTGTAACAAACTAAATATTATACGTGATAAGTCAGTGGCCATGAGAGTATCGTAATGACCACCAACATATTAAGTGTAGACGTGCAGACTCATCTAGCCAGGCGATCCATCATCAATGTCCGCACGTGTTGAGCTTGCCATCTCAACACTCCCTCTCAAGCTCAACTCTATCTTTGCAACTCCAAGTAAGCTTCGGAACTTTCGAAGCTTCTCTGCACCCAATGTCTTTGTAAAAACGTCAGCTATCTGATCCTGTGTGCTGACATATATCAAGTCAATCTCTCCTGCAAGTACATTCTCTCTCACAAAGTGGTAGTGCATCTCAATGTGTTTTGTCCTAGCATGGAACACTGGATTCCTAGCTAACTGTATGCTGCTCATGTTGTCACAATGAATGACAACTGGACCATCTCCTTGCACATCCAAATCACCCAATAACGTTTGCAACCATACCACCTCACATGCTGCCATAGCAACACCTTTGTACTTAGCCTCTGTACTCGATAAAGCAATTGTAGGTTGCTTTTTGCTGCTCCATGTAACTGCTGCACTACCAAGGGAAAACATGAATCCACTTGTAGATCTTCTGTCTGACATGCTACCAGCCCAATCTGCACCTGTGTATCCAAAGACCTGTATGTCCTTACCTGCCTCATAAAAAAGACCATAATGTAAAGTGGACTTCACATACCTCAATACACGTCTAATTGCATCCAAATGGGGCTTTCTAGACATCTGCATAAACTGACTGACAAGGCCAACATCATAGCTCAAGTTTGGCCTTGTGATAGTCATGTAAATCAAACTCCCTACTATCCTTCTGAGCATAGTAGGGTCTTCTATCTCATCCCCAATGTCAGCACTCAACTTCACATTTTGCTCCAATGGTACTGAAAGAGGCTTGCATGCTGTCATACCATACTTGGATAACATATCCAAGCCATATTGCCTTTGGGATAGCCATATACCATCATCACATCTAATCACCTCAATACCAAGAAAGTATCTTAGCTCACCCAAATCTTTCATCTCAAACTTATTCTTCAAGAAGTCCTTAACATCAGCAATCCCATTGTCACCTCTAATAATCAAGTCATCCACATAGATGACTATGATGAGCAAACCTGCATCTCCCTTTCTCACATAAAGTGAGTGATCAGCATCAAAAATACAAAATCCAATATTGACAATACACTCTCCAATCTTGTCAGACCATGCTCTAGGTGCTTGCTTGAGCCCATAGAGCGTCTCCTTTAACCTGCACACATATGTCGGATGCTCTAAATCCTCATAACCTACTAACTGCTCCATATACACTTCTTCTTGCAATTCACCATGCAAGAAGACATTCTTAATATCCATTTGCTGCAAACTCTAACCTTTGGCTGCTGCCAAGGCAATCACACACCTAACAGTTGCCATCCTAGCAACTGGACTGAATGTCTCTTCATAATCTATGCCATATGTTTGAGCATAGCCTTTTGCAACCAGCCTAGCCTTATACCTGCTAACTGAACCATCTGCATTATGCTTGACTTTGTAAACCCACTTACAACCAATAGCTTTCTTACCCTTAGGTAAGGGTACCAAATCCCAAGTCTTATTGACTTCTAATGCAGCCATCTCCTCATCCATTGCTGCATCCTGTTAACCCTCAGATGAACAAGGTGGAAAATCTGGAAAAGGTAAAGCAGAAGACAAAGGCTAAGGCAAAGTGAAATGGAAGACAAAGACGCACAAGGAGAAGAGTCCTAAATAAGGGAGAAAGGCGCACAAGGAAAAGCGCAAGTCACTACTTTTGTAAAAGAGCGCAAGCGCATCATGATTTAATTTAAGGAGTGTCGGGCTCTCACCCATGCAATTTGTAAATGTAGATGGGTGGTGAAAAGGAAGCTAGGAAGATAAAAGGACAATGGGAAAAAGGGCCTAGGCCATAGCTGGTCATGTAAAAAAGGGGATAAGGGGATGACCACCCAAAAGGGATTTAGGGTTTTGTATATAAAGTTGAAAAGTGAATGAGAAGCTCATTCTTGTGTGTGGCCAAAAGTGGCTCTCCTCTTCTTCTTCTTCTTCTTGTTCTTGCTTTCTTGAGCTTGTGCTTGAGAAAGGGAGTGTGAGAGTGTGAGGGAGTGAGTGTGTGAGGGTGAGGGACCGGGGAGGAGAAGCTCTCCATCTTCTCCTCTCTTCTTCTCTTCTCTTCTCTTCTCTTGTCTCGCTCTCACGGCAATGGAGCTTGGAGTGTGGAGCTTGGGGATGGAGCTTGCTTGAAGCTTGCACTTGGATCATGGAGCTACCGGAATGCGTGAGAGAGGAGGTAACTCGATTGACATGGAGGTAAGCTCACTACACCCGTAGATATGGATGGCACATCGGCTATGTGAGAGGTAGCCATTAGTGCTCGGCTTGGAATGATTGAAACAATAAGTGGTCCGAGGGTCTTGGCGGTTGAGGGAAAGCTCCCACATTTTGGTTCCATTGTTGGGACCAACGGATTCAAAGCTTGACATTTCCCAATCCATTGAAAGGCTGATAGTCTCAACATATTGCAATGATTGTACTCAGGCAAGTTTAAAAAAAAAAACAAAAAAGAGAAAAAAAGAAAAAAAAGCATAAGAAAAAGAACCCAAAAAGAAAATAGAAAGAGAAAAGAAAAGAAAAGAAAAGAATGAAATGATTAGAAGCACACACGATCACAGCACAACACCTAAGGGTCCTCAAATTAGGTGCGTCTAGTGACCTTGGTCGGCTGGCTCCATCCCTAGTCCCCTAGCCCCCTAGCATCACCCACAATAGTTCAGGGCACATCAAGGGCAGGACATACCTAGGGATCTTGTCTTGCCTATGGTTAGACCTGTCACCCTGACCCATTCACACGATTCCCTCTTGCACTCTGCCTTAATATCATTGCAATCAATTGTGGTAAGCATTGCACGAATGGCCATGAAAAGTACACTGTCCTCATCACACAAGTCCAATAGCTACCAGCTACAATAGTGTAGTGTCCCTGTGTTCAATTATGTTATGTTGTGCAGTCATAATGCAAAGGAGGTCGCATACACCTTCACGTATACTTATTCTCAACATGGACAACTTTGCTTCATCCACACATCGTTATGAGAAACTGGCCTACGGTCTTCTAAACTACGTAATATCTAAGTATGCACAAGCACTCACATAATATCTGCACCAAAATATATACACAGTTTGGGTCCTCAAGTGTAGGACAATACTCTCAGCTTGCTTAGAGTTTGACTTGTCTCCCAAACTAATTAAACTATATCTTGTTCATGATAGAGAAGACTAGCACTACTCCAACGAAAGTGTCGTTTGCTCTTTATCGACACTCAGCTCTGAATTCCTATCCTTTATAATCCTGCAAGTCCGCCAAGAATCATCATGTGCAGAATCCCCAACAAACTGCCACTTGTACTCCATCAATGCAATCCCCACAAAGAACAACCCTACCACCAACTTCAATAGCCCTACCACTAGCCACCTAGGCCTCCAACGACCTTCCTCCCCACCACTACCAACACTCCTCCATGGCAACCACATACGTCCTTGCCACCCACGTCTTCGATACACGCTAAAGCCTGCTACCTACGCTGGTGAGTGCCACGGGACTGGCACTCATCTAGGAGGGAGGTAATGTTAACCCTCAGATGAACAAGGTGGAAAATTTGGAAAAGCTAAAGCAAAAGACAAAGGCCAAGACAAAGTGAAATGGAAGACAAAGATGCACAAGGAGAAGAGTCCTAAATAAGGGAGAAATGCACACAAGGAAAAGCGCAAGTCACTACTTTTGAAAAAGAGCTCAAGCCCATCATGATTTAATTTAAGGAGTGCCGGACTCTCACCCGTACAATTTGTAAATGTAGATGGCGGTGGAAAGGAAGATAGGAAGATAAAAGGACAATGGGAAAAAGGGCCTAGGCCACGACCGGCCATGTAAAAAAGGGGATAAGAGGATGACCGCCCAAAAGGGATTTAGGGTTTTGTATATAAAGTTGAAAAGTGAATGAGAAGCTCATTCTTGTGTGTGGCCAAAAGTGGCTCTCCTCCTCTTCTTCTTCTTCTTGTTCTTGCTTGCTTGAGCTTGTGCTTGAGAGAGAAAGTGTGAGGGAGTGAGCGTGTGAGGGTGAGGGACCGGGGAGGAGAAGCTCTCCATCTTCTCCTCTCTTCTTCTCTTCTCTTCTCTTCTTTTGTCTTGCTCGTGGCAATGGAGCTTGGAGCATGGAGCTTGGGGGATGGAGCTTGCTTGAAGCTTGCACTTGGATCGTGGAGTTACCGGAGTGCGCGAGAGAGGAGGTAACTCGATCAGCATGGAGGTAAGCTTACTACACCCGTAGATATGGATGGCGCGTCGGTTATGTGAGAGGTAGCCATTAGTACTCGGCTTGGAACGCTTGAAACAATAAGCGGTCCGAGGGTCTTGGCAATTGAGTGAAAGCTCCCACACATCCCAATGAGCATGACTAATAGCATCCTCAAAACAAGTGGGCTCAACATCCTCAACTAGTTTCACCATATAAGCATAATGGTGACCTGTATAACCTTCAAACCCAAATATTTTAATAGGGTATTTGACCCTGCTAGACCTGCGTACCACCGGATCACTCAATGGAGCCTTTACATTACTATGAGCTCTCTGTACACCTGGCGTCTTGACTGAAGGAATGCCAATCTCATCATCCAAACTCTCCAAACCACTAGAATCTCCATCAAATCCCAAATGATTGGTAGATGCATCATTACCATCTAGCACTTTCTTCTTTCCTTTGTCCTTCCCTACAACACTTATAGATCCACCTGAAGGTATGGGGCTACTCCTTAGTCTCCCAAATCAAGGGCTCACTGTAGGTGTAGTATCAGATGATGTTTTTGGTTCATTAAGACTTCGTGATTCTTGTTTATCTTTCTGCACACAGTTGTCCTGATCATTATCATCATCCAAAACATTATCAGCAGGTGTATACCAACTTCCCATCTCATCAAAGATAACATCCTTGCTCACTCTGAACTCACCTGTGACAGGGTTATAACAATGATACCCTTTCTGCTCTAAAGAGTATCCAATAAAAACACATTTTTTCTGCCTTTGGATCAAGCTTCTTCCATAGCTCATCTAGCACATGAATGTATGCAACACAACCAAATACCTTCAAGTGTGATATATTAGGCTTCTTGCCAGTAAAATATTCTTCAAGAGTCATCCCATGAACTGCAACTGTGGGAGTTCTGTTCATAATGTAAACAACAGTATGGACAGCCTCAGACCAAAAATGTTTGGGCATATTCTTTTCAGCCGTTAATGCCTGTGCAACTTTTGTAATATGCCTGTTTTTTCTTTCTGCAATACCATTTTGCTGTGGGATATACTTGCAAGTAAATTGTCTCTTTATCCCATGAGTCCTTAAGAAGCTACTGAACTCATTAGAGAGGTACTCTGCCCCTCCATCTGATCTCAAGCACTTTACTTTTAAGCTTGTTTCCATTTCAACAGCTACCTTAAAAGATTTAAAGTGCTCAAACACATCACTTTTTTTCTTCATGAAGTATACCCATAACTTCCTTGAACAATCATCAATAAATGTGACAAAGTATTTGCTACCACCAAGAGATACATTCTGTGTAGGCCCCCAAACATCTATATGCACTATATCAAGTATTTTTCTACTCACTTCTCTATCATGTGAAAAGGGTTGTCTTGCCTGCTTACCAAACTGGCATGCTTCACAAACTTTATGCAATTCTGCAACTCTAAAAGAAGGCAACCCTGTAACCAATCCTTTGAACGGCATTAATTTCAGCCTTTGCACATTTGCATGTCCAATACATTTATGCCATATTTCAATATCTGCAACTACTCCTTTTCCTTTAGCATACATAGTAGCATCCATTGCAGGAATTCCAGCATTTAAAGTGAACATTCGACCAACTCTACTTCCTTTTGTGACCAACCTGCACTTATCATTAAAGTCCTCTACAAAACAACCTTTTGCATTGAATCAGACCTGCAACCCTTACTCTACCATTTGGCCAACAGATACTAGATTCTTTGTAATTGATGGCACATATAATACATCTGTCAGACTCTTTGTCTGGCCATCATACAAGGACAAGGGAACCTTTCCAATGTGTGTAATTGGGTGGCATGAATCATCACCCGTCTGCACATAACCTGGGTTTTGTAAGTCCTGCATCTCTCCAACCATTCAACATGACTAGTCATATGATTAGATGCACCTGAATCAACATACCATACATCATCATGTGTCCCCTTTCCCGTAACTGCATTCATTATATGCTGCATAACAAATAGATGCTCATTTTTGTCTTCATTATGTTGTGAAGACGATGCATAGTTTCCTTGCTGCAATTTACCATTGCGAATATCATCCTTCTTTGCATAGCAATGGGTTGCAATATGGCTTGTTTTGCCACAATAATGGCAAACAATAATAGAATTTCAAGAACCTCTATTCTGCCAACTACCTCTTGCTCTAGAACTCTCTCTGCATCTAAAGTTTCCTCTGCCTTCAAAAACCTGCATTTCACTAAACTAAAAATTAAACCTGTTTTGCTGGTTATTGCCAGCACGTCCCATACCACGGCCTCTCGAAGAGGATCTACCACGTCCCCTTCCTGAACTCGAGTAAAATACTTGGACATGTTCACCATTTCTTTCAGATGAATCACCCTACATATTGATCTCTTCAGTAATCATGAGAGAGATCAGTTCATCACAATCTGGAAATGGCTTCCGTACATATATTGACGTAACAAATGATTTCCATGCCTTCTCATTGTTTAGGCCACCACTCAGAGTGGATGAAACCAAATCATGATCATCTGGCATTGTATCAATTGCTGCTAAAGCATCTGCAATGGTCCTCACCTTCAACACATACTCATTGACAGACATTTTCCCTTTCTTTAAGGCATCCAACTCTTGGTTGAGTTGAATCTTTCGTGCCTTTGTATTTACTGAAAACATACTCTCAAAAATTGTCCAAGCTGCATGTGAAGTTTCTGCATTCCTGATATGTCCCAGCATAGTATTATCAATGATTGCAGATAGCCAGTACATCACCTTTTTGTCTTTCGCATTCCACTCTTTCCATGCTTTTAACTCATCTACAGTTGGAGGGATACCCAACTCTGGCTTCTTTTCTTCACATGAAACAAACTCATAGAGGCCCTTTCCAATGAGGAAGTTCGTCACACGGAACTTCCATGAAGGATAGTTGTTCTTGTCGAGCTTCTCAATAATGGGATTTCCACTGTTCTCTGCCATTATCACAAACAAGGATACAACACAGCAAGCTAGTCTTCTGCAATCTTTCACAACGCGTTCATAGTGTCAAGATTGTGGGAGAGAAGGAAGGAGTCTCACTTGTACCTTTCTTGCTTGCACAATGGGGGAATACACACAAAGGTGGAGGCTGAAAACAGTTTTCCTCTTCTTAGTTGTGTAAGCCAAAAAGAAGTCAAGTACAAAGAAATAGAAGAACCCTATATATGGGTCTCAAACCAAACTCAACTAACTAAGGTGGCATACTAACTGAGCCACGAACTAGAGTAGATAAGGATAGCTATCATCTAGCTATTATTCATGAGCGGTGTACCAACGCATCTGCAACTAACACATCGGTGACATAAATGCACAACGGTTACCCTGGCATATCACGAGTGGAGCTCGATATCTCAACACTCCCCCTCGAGCTCAATCCCAATTCCTGCACACCAAGCAGGTCTCTGAACTTGCGTAGCTTCTCTGCGCCTAATGCCTTCATAAATATATCAGCTACCTGATCCTCTGTGCTGACATAAACTAGATTAATAAGACCTAGTAAAACCCTCTCCCGCACATAGTGATAATGCACCTCAATATGCTTTGTTCTAGCATGATAGACTGGGTTATTTGCCAAGTGTATACTACTCATGTTTTCACAATAAATGATAACTGGCCCATCTGTAGGCTGATGCATATCATAAAGTAGCTTATGCAACCAAGCTACCTCACATGCAGCCATTGCTGCACCCCTGTACTCAGCCTCCGTGCTCGACAAGGCAACTGTAGGTTGTTTCTTGCTGCTCCAAGTGACTGCAGCACTCCCAAAAGAGAACACATATCCACTGGTAGATCGTCTATCAGAAATACTACCAGCTCAATCAGCATCAGTATATCCATACAACTGTATATGAACCCCAGTCTCATAAAGTAGGCCATACTGCAATGTGGACTTCACATACCTGAGTATGCGTCTAGCCGCATCCAAATGCGGTTTCCTTGGAGCCTGCATAAACTGACTTACCAATCCAACAGCATAGCTCAAATCTGGCCTGGTAATAGTCATATAAATCAAGCTTCCTACTATGTGTTTGTACATAGTAGGGTCTTCCAGAAGCTCACCTGCATCTGTGCTCAGCTTCACATTCTGCTCCAAAGGAACTGAAATAGGCTTATAGCCTATCATCCCATATTTGGACAGCATGTCCAATCCATACTGCCTCTGCAAGAGCTGTATCCCACTTGGTGATCTAATCACCTCAATGCCCAAGAAATAATGCAGCTCTCCCAAATCCTTCATCTCAAACTTCTGCTTTAATAGCATTTTCACATGAAGGATATCTTCATCACTGTCACCTGTCATAATCAAATCATCAACATAAATGAGAAGTAGCATAATACCTTTCTCTATTTTTCTCACATAAAGTGAAAAATCTGCCTTGGAAATCTGAAAGCCAATAGTGACAAGATACTGTCCTATCTTGTCAGACCATGCTCTAGGTGCTTGCTTCAAGTCATACAAGGCTTTCTTCAACCTGCAAACAAACGCAGGATGAACAGCATGCACATAACTTGGTGGCTGCTCCATATAGACCTCTTCTTGCAAATCACCATGCAAGAAGGCATTCTTTACATCCATCTGATGTAAAGACCATCCCTTTGATGCAGCCATAGCAATGACTGCTCTTACGGTTGCCATCCTTGCAACCGGACTGAATGTTTCTTCATAGTCAATGCCATATGTTTGTGCATACCCCTTGACTACTAATCTTGCCTTGTATCTGTTCACAGAACCATCTGCATTGTGCTTCACCTTATAAACCCACTTACATCCAATTGCATTTTTACCTTTAGGCAAAGGTACTAACTCCCATGTAGCATTTGCTTCCAAGGCATCCATTTCTTCATCTATGGCTTTCTCCCATTTTTCTTTTCCCATGGCTTGCTCAAAAGAAGTGGGTTCTAGTTCCTGTATCATTTTGACCATATAGCATAGTAAATGGCTGTAAATCCATCATATTTCAGCCTATCCGCATGATACCTAGCTCTGGTAGACCTGCGCAAAGTAGGTTCACTCCCAGGTGCTCTTAAAACATCCCTGGTCTTCCTTACTGCAGGTGTAACAATAGAAGGAATACCCAACTCATCATCAATGCTTTGTTCTGAGCCACTGGATTCACCATCCACATAAGAGTGACCTGCATTCACATCAAACATGGGCTGATCAACCTTCTCTTTTCCTTTTCGTGATACTTGCATACCACTATTTGCATTGCTTTGAGAAGATTCTCCTGATCTCAATCTGCCTGTCCATGGCGAAGAATGTGAACCACTGCTAGAGGATGCTCCAGGTCCACTAATATTTTGTGACTGCTGTTGTGAATTCTGTGCAACATTACCATTTTGTGCATCTACATCATCAATTACATTTACTGGTTTATACCAGCTACTCATCTCATAAAAAACAACATCTCTGCTCACTGTAAACTTACGAGTAGAAGGGTTATAGCATCTATACCCTTTTTGCTGTAGAGAGTAACCAATAAAGATGCACTTCTCAGCTTTTGGATCCAACTTGGATCTCAACCCATCTGGCACATGTACATAGGCAATGCAACCAAAAATTTTCAAATGAGAAAAATCTGGTTTCCTACCAGTATACCTCTCCTCTGGAGTCATCCCATGTATTGCTGCAGTGGGAGTCATATTCATTATATAGATTGCTGTAGCAACTGCTTCAGCCCAGTAAAAATCTGGCAAGTCTTTTTCATTGAGCATGGCATGAGATACCTCTCCAATATGCCTGTTTTTCCATTCTGCAATTCCATTTTGTTGTGGGGTATGACTGCATGAATATTGCTGCTTTATGCCATGCTCCTGCAGGACCCTTGCAAACTCATTTGAGAGGTACTCTCCCCCTCCATCTGACCTTAGGCATTTTATTTGCAGGCTTGTTTCTTTTTCAACCATAGCTTTAAGAGTTTTGAAATGCCCAAAAACTTCACTTTTCTTTTTCATAAAATACACCCAAACTTTTCTGCTATAGTCATCAATAAAAGTAACAAAATAATGACAGCCTCTAAGAGATGCAGCTTTAGTAGTCCATACATCAGAGTGGATTAATTCCAATGGCTTCTTACTCTCTTGAACATGTCTAGGAAATGGTTTCCTTGCCTGTTTTCCAAACTGACAGGCTTCACATACCTTATGTATTTCTGCAACCTTGAATTTAGGCAATCCTGCAACAATATTTTGGGCCTGGATTGATTTAAGTCGCTGTACATTAACATGACCAATGCGTTTATGCCAGATATCAATATCTGCAACTACACCGATCCCATGTGCAAACATTGCTGCACTCAATTCAGACATATCTGCATCCAACGTAAACATTCTGCCCTTCTTCTTTCCTTTTGCTATCAAGCGACCTTTATTTTTCATATCCTCAACAAAGCATCCATGAGGATTAAATCTGACATGCAAGCCCTGCTCAACCATTTGACCAATAGAAACCAGATTCTTGGTGATATTCGGGACATGAAATACATCGGACAGGTATTTCTTTTTCCCATCCTGCATAGACAAATGAATTTTTCCAATCTACACAATAGGATGTGCAGTATCATCACCGGTCTCCACAAATCCTGGTTTTTCCATTTTCCTTGCATCCTCCATCCATTCTGCATGACCTGTCATGTGGTTTGACGCACCTGAGTCAACATACCATACATCATTGCTTTCTTCTGCACTTGTCACAGAATTATTCATGTGCTGCACCATAAACAAATGCTCATTTCTGTCATCGCCCTGTCTACTAGAAGATGCATAATTCCCTTGTTGCAGTTTTCCATTCATGATGTCATTCTACTTTTTATAGCAGTCTTTAGCCATATGACCCATTTTACCACAGTAGTAGCATTCAACATTACTGTTTGCATTTTGGCATCTTTGCCATCCACCACGACCTCTTTGGCTCCCCCTGCCTCTAGAGTTACCACGTCCTCCTCCATAGGACTGGTTTTCTTGAGTTTGCTGCATATTCTGATTTCTACCATGGCCTCCAAATCGGCCTCCTCTACCTCTGCCTCTACCTCTTCCAGCATTTGAGTAGAAGACAGTTTCTTTTTAAGTTCCTCCTGAAGAAGATGCACCACCATTTCTTTGCTCCTCAGAAATTAGAAGAGCAATCAACTCCTCAAAATTAGGAAATCTTTCACGAACTGAAATGGATGTCCGAAACTGTGCATAATCCTTTCCTAGACCATTCAAGGTCACAGAAACTAAATCATCATCTTCCACTGGTGACCCAATGGAAGCAAGTGCATCTGCAATCTTCTTCACCTTCATGTGGTAGTCATTGATGCTCATACTTTCTCTTTGCACATTATGCAACTCTTGCTTGAGCTACATTTTCCTGGCTTCCGTATTTCTGCTATACATTTTTGACAAAGTATCCCATGCCTCCTTTAGCGTACTTGCATCCTGAATATGCACAATCATAGAGTCTGAAATACTAATAGACAGCCAATACATAACTTTCCTGGCTCTCTCATGCCATGCTTTGAATGCCTGCATTTGCTGTTGATTGGGAACATCAGGAAGAACTGGTTCTTCTTCATTTCCTGCAACAAATTCCCAATATCCTTTTTCCATAAGGAAATTCGTCATTCTAAACTTCCATGCTTGGAAGTTGTTCTTGTCAAGCTTTTCAGTTACAATTTGTGAAAGAGAATCAGACGCCATTACAGAATACTGCAAAAAATTCTGTCACTGCAAAAAAACACAGCTTGACCCTCACAAGGGCAAATTTGCAAAACTGGCGAAAGTGGTATTTGACCACACAGTCACTTCCTAGTGACGATTTTGCATGAACAGGAACCAAGGATGATTCTGTAACTCCCAATGTCTCTGCACACAAGCATACAATGCAATTTCTGTGGTAACTTTTCACCGACCTGTAGAACAGTGGTCGCACAGCATAAAATAGGGCATTTTCCTGAGTGCGTGCAGAAAAATTCCGCCTCCAAAACAGGCCCCGAAATGGCCTCAAATAAAAAAAATAGGGTCGCCAAGGGCTAAAGACCTTTCCCGCAGCATATACTGCCCTCTTGCTTCACAGCAAAGGGTGTCTCAACCTGAGACAATGCACTCTTGCAATTTCCAGCTGTGCTACCTACAGAGATCTGCTCCCAAAACAGAAAATGAAAGCAACAATGCTCCTCCTACCAGAACACCGCGAGCTTGGCTTGCTTTCTTGAGCTCCTTACCACGAACAAGGCTCTGATACCATGTCAAGATTGTGGGAGAGAAGGAAGGAGTCTCACTTGTAGCTTTCTTGCTTGCACAATGGGGGAATATACACAAAGGTGGAGGCTGAAAACAGTTTTCCTCTTCTTAGTTGTGTAAGCCAAAAAGAAGTCAAGTACAAAGAAATAGAAGAACCCTATATATGGGTCTCAAACCAATCTCAACTAACTAAGGTGGCATACTAACTGAGCCACGAACTAGAGTAGATAAGGATAGCTATCATCTAGCTATTATTCATGAGCGGTGTACCAACCGCATCTGCAACTAACACGTCGGTGACATAAATGCGCAACGGTCACCCTGGCATATCACGAGTGGAACTCGATATCTCAACACACAGTACTATACCAAGCAACATTTTTCACTGATTGCTCAATAGTACATGTAATCTGCAACCTGTTTGTAGATAAACCTTATGTTTGCTTCTTACAAATACCTCAAAAATTACAGATTCGCGTCTGTAACCTGTGCATCCACTTTCGATCAATATAGTTGAAATCACAATGTACCCTGAAACTGCTGTCCGCAACCTTGCAGCTCTAAAACGGGGCCTAAAATGGCCTCAAACGCCTAAAATTACCGCGAGGAAGCCCTAAAGGGACGATTTGTAGAATACACAGTGATTTTCTTGTACACCAAATCTCACAGCAATCTGAGATTTTTACTCGACCCTGCTTTCGGTGCTTCCACAGGCACTATCCAAGAGAGAGAGTGGAAAAATGGGAGAGCTTCTTACCTGTTGCTTGCTTGCTCGAACCTTGCTTCTTCTCATTCACTTCAGCCTTCGAAATCAGCCTCTCTCAGTAGCGCAACTCTGATAAGAATCGCGTGGTGGGGAGACTTGCTTGAGCTGCTGCGCCAAACACACACTGTATACACAAGAGGGAGCTCACTCAAGAACATAAGAAGAGAGATGGAGGCCAAAACGTTTTCTTGCTGGTTTTTTCTTCTTCTTCCACACACTATACAATGTATACAAAGTATAGATAAGATATAACATGAAGGAAAGTGGCCTACTAAGTCAAATAGTGCATAACCGACTACACTAAAATCGACTGGCGCTATGTCTTTGCCAGCTGTAGGTAGGTGTAACAAACTAAATATAATAAGTGATAAGTCAGTGGCCATGTGAGTATCATAATGACTACCAACGTGCTAAGTGTAGACATGCGGACTCATCTAGCCAGGCGGTCCATCATCAATGTCCACATGTGTTGAGCTTGCCATCTCAACAGTTAATGGTTGACAATTTGTTACTTCGATATTGAGGCCTAGAAAGAGGACACTGAAGACACTTCATGTGGGAATCCATCATGGACCTCTTAAGCCAAGTGTGAGGCTCAATTCAAGATTAAGGCTCATGAATATTTTTTGGTCAAGATTAACAAATATGAGACTTAATCTTAACTAGAGTTATTATACTAATGGACATCAACTAGAGCTTTAGTATCTTAAAAGACATGAGTGAGCCTCATGCAACTCTCAACTCAATCTTAATGAATGAGCCTCATGCCATTACTATTGTCTTACTTTTTCATAGACATGATGCTCAATTTTAAAATTGAGTCTCATGTGGTACTTTTGCCAATCAATATGATATTTAAAGCACAAAGTTTTGTTCTTTATACATTCTTATCCCACAAGGGTAAGCCGTACTTTCAACAAGAAATGTAGCTAATACAATAATGTGGCTATAGTTGAGCCAATAGTGTTTCATGAGGCTCAATCTTAAAATTGAGCCTCATGCCTATTAAAATACATCAACTTGACTTGATGGGTGAAAGTGGATCAGTCTAAAATGGTGATGTCCAATATATAGAAGCACTAAGAATTCACCTTTTAAATGTCGGGGGTAAAGGCGCCTCTACCTAGCCGCCCGTGTATTACTACACTGACAGTCACCGCCATTGCACACTGCAGGTGGCGGGCGCCTGTCGTCACTTTATTCTTTATTCTTTTAGTGACAGTTTGAATAAAGGAAGGCCTGGTCACACATTGTGACTGTTGGAGTTCCCATTTCTAGTCTCTCCCTTTCTTGCTCTTGCTCTTCTGCCATAGCTCTCGAGTCCAACCTTTGATCTGTAGCTCCCTTTCAACTGGTATCAGAGCATTGTTTTCCGACTCTTGAGCTTGGTTTGTGGCATTCTCAGCATCCCATCGACTCCCTACTTGTATTGGGTCTCCTTCCCGGCAGCAGCCATATTCGACTCCTTCGAGCTCCTGTCACTCCCCGGCTTCCTGAGCACCTTCCCGGCCTTGTTGGGCACCTTTAGGGAATTACACCAGAGGTATTTGATCATTTTCTTCAGGGTTTACTTCAGTTCTCAGGTCTCACAGGCTGTAAACAAGATTGGGGCAGCCACCATTGAAGCTCCCTTGCTTCATATCTCACTTGCCTTTGAACAAGACTTGTTGGAGCTTGTTTGAGGCCTTCCTTGGCTTTAACCCGACCCTTCGAAGCTTCGCCACCATTTTTTGCAGCCCCAGGACCAGCATTTATAGTTGGCAGAATCACGCAACCCTCCCATATGTGTCTTCAGCATTGACAGTCACAACAACAGCTCTCCCTCTCCATTGGCACTTGGAAAGGCTCCATTTTGGGCATATGAACATGCTTTGATGCTTGGTTTTGATGATTGATGTGTTGGCATAGAATTTGGACTGTTTTAACACTATTTTGGGACTGTCATAACAGTCCACATGCAGTTTATGACAGTGTTACACTGACATTTGATGTGCCAGGATGTTAGGGGAATGTATGCCTATTGTTTGGCAACCATTTGGAGCTGATTTTGGTGCTAAAATTCTCAGTTTTGAACATAAATCACTGCTGTACACAGTTGGACTGAAGTCATTTTACTCATGTATACTTATGCCTATGCTTTTTGGGCTATGTTTCAGACATATATTGTGATGTATTGACACTTGGGGCTCGACATAGAGCTTGGTTTTGATTCGGGATCATTGGTTGAGCTTGAGATCGCTTTGCAAAGCATTTGGATGCTCCGTCTTGATGTACTTATGGCATGTATGTTGCTTATGTTTGACCGGTCTTGACATGCTTAGCCTATGCCATTACTACATGCTAGTTACATTGTTTGGAGCCTATTGCTACTGGAGATCGGTCTTGGCTTGACCTTGGATTCTCAAAGCTTACTTGAGCTATTTATTAGCTTGCCAGAGTTGTATCTTGGGATGTACTTGATGTCTTACATGCTTATGGATGCTACATACGGATCCTCTATCGCCTACATGTTCGAGACGTACTATTGATGTATTGTCTTGGACTTATGTCATTGGCACTGTGTCTTGCCTTGGCTTGAGCTCTTGAGCTCGTACATACGGCTTTTGTGCCAGTGGGAGCATTCTTGAATGCTTATTAGACATTGAGCAGGTGGTACTTTTATGCATTGAGCCGTTACATGCTATTGAGCAGTTTTACAGACACTTGAGACTTTGGGACTTTTTACCTTTTGGGATGATACATCATATGTCTTGGTTCACTGTATGCTTATGAGCTAACTCTTAGTTTTGGATCCGTATCTTTATGAACTGACACTTACTTGTGTCAAGTTTTGGTAGTGGCAGGAACACTTTGCCTTGTTGCCTGGGGGATGTGCCTACTCACTGGCAGATGTATGTATGATATACTTGGGTATTGGATTCATGCTTATCGACCATCATATGCTTATGCTATGCCCGCATGATGCTGACTTTGGTCTTGGCAGTATCTGATTACCTTGGGATCCGATTTTGGCACTGTTAGCTCTCTTTTACTGAAATCTAAAATTTATTACAGCAAGCATATATGTATGGACTGACATGGATCTTTCATGCTGAAACACTCTAAAATTATGTACTTTCACTAGTACTTGGTGGGCAGCAGCTTTGGTTCCACTTTCTTCGCCATTTTTTCTCGATTTTGGTGATTTTTTGGTCATTTTCTATAGTAAACAACAAGCAGTTTTAAACTATCTACAATCTTCCAGCTTGCATTATGGCGAGTTTGTCCACTGATCATGCTATTTTCAACATCACTAAGCTTGATGGTACGAATTAATCTTATTGGAAGAGCCAGATTTGGTAGGTGTTGGTGCAGAAATTGCAGATCAAACCTTTGAGGTTAAGCGGGCATCCGCCTGCAACTATGCCAGATGAGGAATGGCTTGAGCTTGATGAGTTATGCAAGTCCACTATTGTATTGCCTCTCACGGAACAGGTTCACTATAATGTCCTTGAGGAAGAACAGAGTGCATGGCAGTTGTGGGAAAAGATAAAAAATCTCTATGACAAGAAAAGTCCAGCGAGTCAGATGTATTGACTGAAACAGCTTATGGATATGCGCATGAAGGAGAATGTGACTATGTCTGCTCACTTGAGCCAGCTCCATGCTATACTCAAGAACTTGACTTCGCAGGACATCACTTTTACAGAGGATGTCACTCCTCTTTTCTTGCTTGGTACTCTTAATGAGTCATGGGATGTATTTCACACTACATTATGTGCCTCTACTGCTACCTTGAAATTATCTGATATTGAGAGTGCTCTTGTGCAGGAAGAGGTTAATCGTAAGAATTTGGATGCATCTTGTGTGTCTCATGCTATGACAGTTTTAGAGGCAGGAATGATGGATATGGAAAGCATAGCAGTGGTAGTGGCCGTGGACGGGATTCTCAGAAATCTCGGTCCAAGTCTCGTGGGAAGTCACGTAGCAAATCCCGTGGCAGGAATGCAGATGTTACTTGTCACCATTGTGGGAAAAAGGGCCATATTAGGCCACAATGCTATGAATTGCGCAATGAAAGGCGCAAAGATAAGGGGAAATACAAAGTGCAGGATAAGTCTTTTGATCACAGCATAGTACCTGCAAAGTCCAGTGTTAAAATTGAAGAGATCAATGTTATGCAGCTTGAGAATGTTGATGATGATGATTATATCCTAGCAGCTTCTTCTAGTGCTTCGCAGATGACAGAGATACACTTTATGTATGCACAGTGTTGGCCCTTGGACTCAGGTGAGTCCTTTCATGTGACACCTTGCCGAGAGTGGTTTCATTCATACCGTACTGTTTCGGGTTCAGTGCGCTTGGGTGATGACATCTCTCTTGATATTGTGGGCACTGGTAATGTTAGGCTACAGTTTCCTTCTGGCAGCATTTTTGTTATGCAGGATGTACGTCATGTACCTACTTTGACACGTAGTCTCATGTCAGCTGGATAGCTTGATGACGCATGATATCATGTATGTTTTGGAGACCCTGCATGGAAGATTACTCGTAGTAGACTTGTGATTTGAGAGAGGTGCCAAGGCTGGCAGTCTATACCCCTCGATTGTATCAGCTTCTTCCCTTGATCATGTTTTGTTTGTGGGTTTTATCGCACATGTATCTCTTTGGCATGCCTGTTTGGGCCATATGTCTTTGAAGGGAATGAAAATGCTTTCTGGTTTGCAGTACTTACCACCCCTTGATTATGCATGTTTTGATTCATGTGAGCATTGTCTTTATGGTAGGCAGACTAGGTCTACGTATAAGAAGTCTGGTAGGCCATGCATGAGTGAGCCCTTGGCATTGGTACATTTAGATATCTATGGGCCTATGCCTTATGAGTCTATGGGTGGTGCCATGTATTTTGTTACTTTCATAGATGATTTTTTACGAAAAGTTTGGGCTTATCCCATTAAGCTAAAATCCGATGTCTTGGCTATGTTTCAGAGATGGCTTGCATTGGTTGAGAACCAGTCTAGGTATAGGCTGAAATGCCTAAGGATAGATAATGGGGGTGAGTATGTCTCACGTGCTTTTGAGGAGTTATGTGATGAGAGGGGTATTAAGTGTCAGTTGACTGCCCCCTATACCCCCCCAGAATGGTTTGGCTGAGTGGATGAATAGAACCATCCAGGAGCGTGTACGCAGTATGCTTAGCCATACAGGCCTACCATAGAGATTTTGGGCTGAGGTAGTTAGTACAGCTGTGCATGTCATAAACAGATCACCCTCTAGTGGTTTGGATTTCCAGGTTGCAGAGGAGGTATGGACTGGAAAAACTCCTTCTTATGTGCATCTCCTTGTCTTTGGATGTGAGGCATTTTGCCATGTGCCCATTGCCATGTGTCCAGGGACAAGAGAAGTAAGCTGGATCCCAAGAGTGTCAAATGCATTTTCCTTAGTTATGGGGATGTAGGCGAGATGGGTTATCGTCTCTGGGATCCGCACTCGTAGAAAGTCATCCGCAGTCATGATGTAGTCTTCCATGAAGACAAAATGCATAGGGAGCCTGAGAGAGTTGTTGAGATCCGTAGGGTCATATTTTAGGAGGAGCCGAGAGCTCCCGCACAGCCAGTTGGACAACCTACAACTGCAGTAGATGCTCATGGTCAGGGTGTTGGATATGTAGTTGGGCAGACAGCAGAGCCTGCCGTGAGACGGTCTACTAGAGATAGACGTCCACCTGATAGATTTCAGTCCTCGATGCATTATGTCTTGGTTACAGATGCAGGAGAGCCCTTTCACCTATGATGAGGCTATGCGCAGGGGTAACAGTCACTCTTGGGAGAGGGCTATGCAGTCTGAGATAGACTCCCTGCATAAGAATGACACTTGGGATTTGGTTTCCTTGCCTACGGGCAAGAAGGCTTTGCCATGCAAGTAGGTGTACAAGCTAAAAAGTACCCCTGGACACCCCAAGCCGGCATACAAGGCTAGATTGGTAGCAAAGGATTTTAAGCAGGAGCATGGTGTAGACTTTGACGAGGTCTTTTCTCCTGTGGTTAAGATGACCACCCTGCGTGTAGTCTTGTCTTTGGTTGCTTAGCTTGACTTGAATTTATACCAGATGGATGTCAAGACGGCTTTTTTACATGGGGACTTGCATGATGAGATTTATATGGAGCAGCCTAAGGGCTTTGTAGAACTTGGCAGGCAGCACCTAGTGTGCAAATTGAAGAAAAGTCTTTATGTCTTGAAACAGGCACCCAGGGAGTGGTATCATAAGTTTAATGCCTTAATGCAGTCACAGGGCTACAACCGGAGTGCTATGGATCCATGTCTTTACACGAAGAAAGTCCGTGATGGTTCTTTATTGATTTTGGTACTCTACGTGGATGATATGCTCATTCCAGGAAAAGCTCATGATGAGCTAGATGCTCTTAAGGCTCAGCTCAAGAAGAGCTTTGAGATGAAAGATCTGGGATAGGCCGCTCACATACTTGGTATGCGCATTAGATGCGATAGGCATCAGGGACGACTCTACTTGTCATAGAGGGAGTACATTCATAAAGTCCTTGAGCGCTTCCACATGCAAGACGTAAAGCCTATTGGCTGTCCATTGCCTTCTTATGTAAAGGTATCACAGGTTGATTGTCCGCAGACAGATGAGCAGAGGGCCGAGATGGCCAAGATTCCCTATGCATTCGTAATGGGCAGTCTTATGTATGCCATGATAGTCACTCGTCTAGATATTGCCTTTGCAGTTGGTATTGTGGCACACTATATGGCTACACGTGGCAAGAAGCATTGGGATGCCGTGAAGGGTATCATGAGGTACCTGAAGGACACTGCAGATATGTGCATATGCTATGGCAGCCAAGATACAGGAGTCATGGGGTACATTGACTCTGATTATGCAGGACATGCAGATAGTAGGAAGTCCACTTCCGGCTATGTATTCACCTATGCTGGAGGTGCTGTTTCTTGGATGTCCAGGGTGTAGAAATGCATGACCCTTTCTACTATAGAGGCCAAGTATGTTGCAGCCCACTGAGGCTTGCAAGGAGGCCATTTGGTTGGGTCATTTAGTTGTTGACCTTGGTATTGATGCTATCCCTACACTGCATTCAGATTCTATGAGTGCTATTCAATTAGCCAAGAATCCGATCTTCCATGCGAAGACGAAACACATTGAGGTGAGGTATCACTTCATACGTGGGGTCGTTGAGGACAAGTTTGTTGATCTTATCAAGATCTCAACTGACCAGAATCCTGCAGATCTACTCACGAAAAGCCTCTCTATAAAGCGCTTTGTCTTCCTCAAGAGGTTGATGGGAGTGGGATGAGATGACGTCTTTCCTCATCTTGTTGTACATATGTACATGTTGTACTGTCTTTTTTCTTTTTCTTTTCACTCCTCACTGGGGCAGATTCGCCTTTAAGTGGGAGGTTGTTGGGGGTAAAGGCGCCTCTGCCTAGCCGCCCGTGTATTACTACACTGACAGTCATTGCCACTGCACATTGCAGAGGTGGCGGGCGCCCGCCACCGTCACTTTATTCTTTATTCTTTTAGTGACAGTTTGAATAAAGGAAGGCCCGGTCACGCATTGTGACCATTGGAGTTCCCATTTCTAGTCTCTCCCTTTCTTGCTCTTGCTCTCCCGCCATAGCTCTCGAGTCCAACCTTCGATCTGTAGCTCCCTTTCATTAAAGTGGCTACAAATGCAATGCAACTATTTTACTTGGTGTTGATTTGATGGTTGAGACCGTTTAAAGTGGTTACAAATGCTCAAAAACTTGATATCAATGAAACCAATAAGTTATTTGAAGTTGACTCTATGTTGAGTAAATCTATGGAGGTTAAATAATATTTTGAAATTATCATGAGAGAGAGAGAGAGAGAGAGAGAGAGAGAGAGAGAGAGAGAGAGAGAGAGAGAGAGAGAGAGAGAGAGAGAGAGAGAGAGAGAGAGAGAGAGAATATTAACTTTAAAAGGCTAATGTGGCCTATGAGACCAAACCAATACATACAACGACATGCATCTCTTATCTTAAAAGGCAAAATATATGCCTATGAGACTAGAAATTAGGTTATATTCTGTGTAAGAGTATTCCCATGGTATAAAAGTAAATAATAATACTAAAATGAAGAAAAAATGTAGAAATACTTTTTCCCTCAGTGAAGTATCTCTCTAAGGGGGAGATGTAGCTCTATGTGGTTAAGATGCCTTAGCATCTGTTTTCTATGGTGCTCAATGGTAGCTCTAATATGTTTGTGATAAGGGTGTCCTTCTCCTAGCCAGATGTGGGTGTCTCACTCAACTAAATGCCACTGCTCTATCTAGGGAGATACCTCCTAAAGATGAAGCTGCTCTACAATGTGTCCTTGCTAGTTTTCTATCAACAATGGTGGCTGATCTTGTACTGGGGCTATGTGGTAGTGAAAAAGTTGATAATAACCTTCTATCAGAGTGGAGCTAGCTATGGGGGGCCTTCTATCTTGTAGAATAGCTAGACGTTGATATCTACCCCGAATGTTCTAATGTACCGTAAATCATAGATGTAATGTTCCTTTGGCTCTGGCTCTCTCTTAGAAAGTTGGCACATGTGATCTCCTATCTCCATACCTTCCCATCTTCATATGTCAACACTTTGATGATGTGTAGACAATGAACCCATCCATATAGCTTGATTAAACTATGAACCCATTCTCAAAGAGTTGAAGAAAGTGACTCTGGTAGTGTCTCGAAATGAGACTTAGAAAACTTACAAGTTTTTCAACACATCACATTGAACTCACATAGATAAGGACAAAAGGCTCCATAAGGTACACCTTATTATCATGTTTCTTTAAACGAGACATTAATAAACTCTGATATGGGTACTAAAATACCTAGTGGTCTTGTTCTAATGAATAGGGTGATCCACATGAGAATAACATCTTTGCATATGAGACAAAGGATTTGAGACAAAGGTCATACTTAATTGAGATAGGTTGAATGTTGAGATATCGAGCTCCACTCGTGATACGCCAGGGTGACCGTTGTGTATTTATGTCACCGACTTGTCAGTTGCAGATGCGGTTGGTACACCGCCCCTGAATATTAGCTACATGATAGCTATCCTTATCTACTCTAGTTCTGGCTCAGTTAGTATGCCACCTTAGTTAGTTGAGTTTGGTTTGAGACCCATATCTAGGGTTCTTCTATTTCTTTGTACTTGAGTTCTTTTGGCTTACACAACTAAGAAGAGGAAAACTGTTTTCAGCCTCCACCCTTGTGTGTCTTCCCCCATTGTGTAAGCAAGAAAGCTTCAAGCGAGACTCCTTCCTTCTCTCCCACAATCTTGACATGGTATCAGAGCCTTGTTCGTGGTAAGGAGCTCAAGAAAGCAAGCCAAGCTCGCGGTGTTCTGGTAAGAGGAGCAGTGTTGCTTTCATTTTCTGTTTCGGGAGCAGATCTCTGCAGGTAGCACAGCCGGAAAGTGCAGGAGTGCATTGTCTCAGGTTGAGACGCCCTTCGCGGTGAAGCAAAAGGGCAGTGTATGCTGCGGGATAGGGCTTTAGCCCTAGGCGACCTTGTTTTTTTGATTTGAGGCCATTTCGGGGCCTGTTTTGGAGGCAGAAGTTTTCTGCACGCACTCAGGAAAAGGCCCAGTTTTATGCTGTGCAGCCACTGTTCTACAGGTCGGTGAATAGTTACTGTAAAAATTGCATTGTATGCTTGTGCGCAGAGACATTGGGAGTTACAGAATCATCCCTGTTGCCTGTTGATGCAAAATCGTCACTAGGAAGTGACTGTGTGGTCAAATACCACTTTCGCCAGTTTTGCAGATTTTCCCTTGTGAGGGTGAAGCCGTGGTTTTTGCAGTGACAGAATTTTTTGCAGTCTTCTGTAATGGCATCTGATTCTCTTTCACAGATTGTCACTGAAAAGCTTGACAAGAACAACTTCCAAGCATGGAAGTTTAGAATGACAAATTTCCTTATGGGAAAAGGATATTGGGAATTTGTTGCAGGAAATGAAGAAGAACCAGTTCTTCCTGATGTTCCCAATCAACAGCAAATGCAGGCATTTAAAGCATAGCATGAGAGAGCCAGGAAAGTTATGTATTGGCTGTCTATCAGCATTTCAGACTCTATGATTGTGCATATTCAGGATGCAAGTACGCCAAAGGAGGCATGGGATACTTTGTCAAAAATGTATAGCACAAATACGCAAGCCAGGAAAATGCAGCTCAAGCAAGAGTTGCACAATGTGCAAAGAGAAAATATGAGCATCAACGACTACCACATGAAGGTGAAGAAGATTGCAGATGCACTTGCTTCCATTGGGTCACTAGTGGAAGATGATGATTTAGTTTCTGTGACCTTGAATGGTCTAGGAAAGGATTATGCACAGTTTCGGACATCCATTTCAGTTCGTGAAAGATTTCCTGATTTTGAGGAGCTGATTGCTCTTCTAATTTCTGAGGAGCAAAGAAATGGTGGTGCATCTTCTTCAGGAGGAACTTCAAAAGAAGCTGTCTTCTACTCAAATGCTGGAAGAGGTAGAGGCAGAGGTAGAGGAGGCCGATATGGAGGCCGTGGTAGAAATCAGAATATGCAGCAAACTCAAGAAAACCAGTCCTATGGAGGAGGACGTGGTAACTCTAGAGGCAGGGGGAGCCAAAGAGGTCGTGGTGGATGGCAAAGAGGCCAAAATGCAAACAGTAATGTTGAATGCTACTATTGTGGTAAAATGGGTCATATGGCTAAAGACTGCTATAAAAAGCAGAATGACATCATGAATGGAAAACTGCAACAAGGAAATTATGCATCCTTTAGTAGACAGGGTGATGACAGAAATGAGCATCTGTTTATGGTGCAGCACATGAACAATTCTGTGACAAGTGCAGAAGAAAGCAACGATGTATGGTATGTTGACTCAGGTGCATCAAACCATATGACAGGTCATGCAGAATGGATGGAGGATGCAAGGAAAATGGAAAAACCAGGATTTGTGGAGACTGGTGATGATACTGCACATCCTATTGTGCAGATTGGAAAAATTCCTTTGTCTATGCAGGATGGGAAAAAGAAATACCTATCCGATGTATTTCATGTCCCGAATATCACCAAGAATCTGGTTTCTGTTGGTCAAATGGTTGAGCAGGGCTTGCAGGTCAGATTTAATCCTCATGGATGCTTTGTTGAGGATATGAAAAATAAAGCTCGCTTGATAGCAAAAGGAAAGAAGAAGGGCAGAATGTTTACATTGGATGTAGAAATGTCTGAATTGAGTGCAGCAATGTTTGCACATGGGACCGGTGTAGTTGTAGATATTGATATCTGGCATAAACGCATTGGTCATGTTAATGTACAGCAACTTAAATCAATGCAGGCCCAAAATATTGTTGCAGGTTTGCCGAAATTCAAGGTTGCAGAAATGCATAAGGTATGTGAAGCCTGTCAGTTTGGAAAACAGGCAAGGAAACCATTTCCTAGACATGTTCAAGAGAGTAAGAAGCCATTGGAATTAATCCACTCTGATGTGTGGACAACTAAAGCTGCATCTCTTGGAGGCTGTCATTATTTTGTCAGTTTTATTGATGATTATAGCAGAAAAATTTGGGTGTATTTTATGAAAAAGAAAAGTGAAGTTTTTGGGCATTTCAAAACTCTTAAAGCTATGGTTGAAAAAGAAACGGGCTTGCAGATAAAATGTCTAAGGTCAGATGGAGGGGGAGAATACCTCTCAAATGAGTTTGGAAGGTTCCTGCAGGAGCATGGCATAAAGCAGCAATATTCATGCAGTCATACTCCACAACAAAATGGAATTGCAGAAAGAAAAAACAGGCATATTGGAGAGGTATCTCGTGCCATGCTCAATGAAAAAGACTTGCCAGATTTTTATTGGGCTGAAGCAGTTGCTACAGCAGTCTACATAATGAACAGGACTCCCACTGCAGCAATACATGGAATGACTCCAGAGGAGAGGTATACTGGTAGGAAACCAGATTTTTCTCATTTGAAAATTTTTGGTTGCATTGCCTATGTACATATGCCAGATGAGTTGAGATCCAAGTTGGATCCAAAAGCTGAGAAGTGTATCTTTATTGGTTACTCTCTGCAGCAAAAAGGGTATAAATGCTATAACCCTTCTACTCGTAAGTTTACAGTGAGCAGAGATGTTGTTTTTGATGAGATGAGTAGCTGGTATAAACCAGTAAATGTGATTGATGATGTAGATGCACAAAATGGTAATGCTGCACAAAATTCACAGCAGCAGTCACAAAATATTAGTGGACCTGGAGCGTCCTCTAGTAGTGGTTCACATTCTTCGCCATGGACAGGCAGATTGAGATCAGGAGAATCTTCTCAAAGTAATGCAGATAGTGGTATGCAGGTATTACGAAAAGGAAAAGAGAAGGTTGATCAGCCCATGTTTGATGTGAATGCAGGTCACTCTTATGTGGATGGTGAATCCAGTGGCTCAGAACATAGCATTGATGATGAGTTGGGTATTCCTTCTATTGTTACACCTGGAGTAAGGAAGACTAGGGATGTTTTGAGAGCACCTGGGAGTGAACCTACTTTGCGCAGGTTCACGAGAGCTAGGTATCCTGTGGATAGGCTGAAATATGATGGATTTACAGCCATTCACTATGCATATATGGTTAAAGTGATACAGGAACCAGAACCCACTTTTTTTGAGGAAGCCATGGGAAAAGAAAAATGGGAGAAAGCCATGGATGAAGAAATGGATGCCTTGGAAGCAAATGCTACATGGGAATTGGTACCTTTGCCTAAAGGTAAAAATGCAATTGGCTGTAAGTGGGTTTATAAGGTGAAGCACAATGCAGATGGTTTTGTGAATAGATACAAGGCAAGATTAGTAGTCAAGGGGTATGCACAAACATATGGCATTGACTATGAAGAAACATTCAGTCTGGTTGCAAGGATGGCAACCATAAGAGCAGTCATTGCTATGGCTGCATCAAAGGGATGGTCTTTACATCAGATGGATGTAAAGAATGCCTTCTTGCATGGTGATTTGCAAGAAGAGGTCTATATGGAGCAGCCACCAGGTTATGTGCATGATGTTCATCCTGAGTTTGTTTGCAGGTTGAAGAAAGCCTTGTATGGCTTGAAGCAAGCACCTAGAGCATGGTCTGACAAGATAGGACAGTATCTTGTCACTATTGGCTTTCAGATTTCCAAGGCAGATTTCTCACTTTATGTGAGAAAAACAGAGAAAGGTATTATGCTACTTGTCATTTATGTTGATGATTTGATCATGACAGGTGACAGTGATGAAGATATCCTTCATGTGAAAATGCTATTGAAGCAGAAGTTTGAGATGAAGGATTTGGGAGAGCTGTGTTATTTCTTGGGCATTGAGGTGATTAGATCACCAAGTGGGATACAGCTCTTGCAGAGGCAGTATGGATTGGACATGCTGTCCAAATATGGGATGACAGGCTGTAAGCCTATTTCAGTTCCTTTGGAGCAGAATGTGAAGCTGAGCACAGATGCAGGTGAGCTTCTAGAAGACCCTACTATGTACAGACGCATAGTAGGAAGTTTGATTTATATGACTATTACCAGGCCAGATTTGAGCTATGCTGTTGGATTGGTAAGTCAGTTTATGCAGGCTCCAAGGAAACCACATTTGGATGCGGCTAGACGCATACTCAGGTATGTGAAGTCCACATTGCAGTATGGACTATTTTATGAGATTGGGGTTCAGATACAGTTGCATGGATACACTGATGCTGATTGGGCTGGTAGTATTTCTAATAGACCATCTACCAGTGGATATGTGTTCTCTTTTGGGAGTGCTGCAGTCACTTGGAGCAGCAAGAAACAGCCTACAGTTGCCTTGTCGAGCACAGAGGCTGAGTACAGGGGTGCAGCAATGGCTGCATGTGAGGTAGCTTGGTTGCATAAGCTACTTTATGATATGCATCAGTCTACAGATGGACTAGTTGTTATTTATTGTGACAACATGAGTAGTATATACTTGGCAAATAACCCAGTTTATCATGCTAGAACAAAGCACATTGAGGTGCATTATCACTATGTGCGAGAGAGGGTTTTACTAGGTCTTATTGATCTAGTTTATGTCAGCACAGAGGATTAGGTAGCTGACATATTCACGAAGGCATTGGGCGCAGAGAAGCTGCGCAAGTTCAGAGACCTGCTTGGTGTGCAGGAATTGGGATTGAGCTCAAGGGGGAGTGTTGAGATATCGAGCTCCACTCGTGATACGCCAGGGTGACCGTTGTGTATTTATGTCACCGACTTGTCAGTTGCAGATGCGGTTGGTACACCGCCCCTGAATAATAGCTACATGATAGCTATCCTTATCTACTCTAGTTCGTGGCTCAGTTAGTATGCCACCTTAGTTAGTTGAGTTTGGTTTGAGACCCATATCTAGGGTTCTTCTATTTCTTTGTACTTGAGTTCTTTTGGCTTACACAACTAAGAAGAGGAAAACTGTTTTCAGCCTCCACCCTTGTGTGTCTTCCCCCATTGTGCAAGCAAGAAAGCTTCAAGCGAGACTCCTTCCTTCTCTCCCACAATCTTGACATTGAATTGGTTAAATTTCTCCTTGGCTAGAGGAAAATGAAATCATTTATATGAAATCCGATTTATTAACTCTATTTAGGTCAAATGAGTCGAAATGCGCCATTATAAGGCCAATTAATTATGAAATAAAGCAAGTTAAAGTGGGATGGTCGACTATGGTCCACTTGAAAATATTTGGAAGGTGAATGCAAAGAGGATATGAAATGGAAAGATTGGTGGTTGTGTATATCCACATAGAAGGAGTGGTATATAATTAAAAAAAATTGATAAAAGAAAAAATATCTTATTTACTATGTTTCATTCGCATGAATATGAATCAACAATCTTATGACAATGTATTTATTAAAGTTTTTTAAAATATTGCCTAAAATTGTATCGACAAATGTAGTATACATTTTCTCATTGTCACTATGTTTTCATAGATTTGAGATGTCCAACTTCTAGTATAGAATTGGTGGCTCTTTTGAAGAAAATCATGAACGGAGATTCCAAATTCCTTTGTCTTATGGGTTCCCTTGATCGATGAGGTAAAACATACAATTGTTTTAATTAAATTTGTACAAATATTTGATGATTGATACATGTTTTGTAATCTAAGTATTATAATAATAGGTGGTTCAAGTTAATATATGACTCTCATTTAGTTTCTTTCTCTTATCAAAATGTATTAAACTTTTATCATTTGCAAAAATGACTAAAGATTGAATAAGAGAGAATGTATGTAAAGAAGATAACGATATCACTTGACTTGATACTTCTTTAACTCCTCATCATGAAATTTTACCATATAAAATTTATGGTTTAGTACATATGGAGAGAGCATGATATTTACATGGTGAAAAAATACAAGGTAAAATGAGGGGAAGTATTTAAAGAATAAGGGCCTTCTTTACTAAAGAAGGTAAGTTAATCAACAGCTTTTTAATTTACTTTTTTGATATTTGAGATATAGAAGTTTGCTTAGTGAATACCTTAATTTTTTGGCATATTAAAAAAACTTTCGAAAGTTCTTGAAGTGGAAAATTTGGATAATCTTGAATGAGTATCAGAAGATGGAAGACCATATGATTTATATGTTTGGTTTTATGATTATCATACTAGTTATATTCCTTATATGTACCTTTTGATGGTAGTGTGAAGTGTATATTCCTTCGATTGTTGACTCTTATAAGTTAGATGAATACATTCGCACTTTAGACGATGCTCCAATTGATCAAGCCTTGGAAAAGGGATCCTCCAAATTCTATATGTTTATTTTTTAATGCATAGTTTACATGTTCTAAACATATCTCATTCATTCAATGTAGACACATGACATTATGCTACTGACTTAGCCTCTTAAAGAAGGAAACCTCTTTGAAGGATTGAAATCATGTAAAGAATCAAAATTCTCATTGCAAGTAATGATTTTATATTAATATTTAAGAACTTTCTTTGATAATATCATTTTTTAGAAATGTCTATATATGCAGCTTTATTTTTCCTTAGACAAATATGCTTGTGGGAAAGAATAGAAGCTTTCAAGGATTTGAAGATTACACATCCAATGAGGTATGTAGGTTTATGTTAAATTTACGTTTTATTACATATTTTATATTCTCAATATTATTTTGGTGTTATTTACTTTGTTATAATAATGTATTATTACTGAAGGATGTTGAAAATGAAAATGAAGGACTTGATATAGAAAGCTATACAAGCTTTTCAAATTCATTGTTACAAGGTTGATCAAAAAGAGTATATTCAACCAAATATAAAGAAACCATGCAACAAAATATTGAAAACTCAAGCAAAGATAAGACATATTATAGGTGTATGTTTTTTCATTTGATTACTAAGTTTATCTTTGAATGTAGGTTCATGCGGATGATGAAATTTATGAAAGTAGCACATAAAAGTCAAAAAAGTGAAAGGTATGTATATATTTATGCAATGACAATGTATTCATAACTTAGAAAAATTGAAAACATGATTTGACATATGATTGATTTGTGTATATGTTTATCATGGCCAAGTGAGAAAGTGATGAACCATTTGGAAAAAAAAGTAAGAAATAAACATCATCAAAGATATTATACATGAATTTTGTATTATTGTTTTAAGTTTCCCACTTAAAGAACAATCTTAGTCGCTTATTTCTTGTGTATTAGGAATGTAATAATCTTCTAAACCTAGGCATTGAAATTGACATTTCCAATGATACTCAAAGGTCGATTTTTTGGTTATATTATATTTTAATTGTATATGACTTTGCTTGAAACTATAATCATATAATTTAATACAGATTTCTTCATATTTTAATTCACTTGATTATAAACTAGATTGCATTAAGCAAGTATTTCTTGATTTGTTTTTTAATGTAGGTTGCTATGAACAAAGATAAAATGGAGACGATATCTTTAAAGTTTCTTGGTGTCATGATTTATGATATGTACTTTTCTTTTAAAAGTACATATATGAATCTTAAAAAGATAACAAGTATTTTATAAGGATGAAAAAAAACCAACAAGTGATATCATGATAAAGGAGATTGTTTATTGGGTTTTAGAGAATGGCAAGGTTTTTGTAATAGGTACAGACAATAATGTACCTAATTTGGATGATAGAGAGGTTGTAGTATAATGTGTATTACACACTCTTCATTCATAGACTCATTATTACTTCAAAAAATTGAGACTTTTATTTCTATTAATGACATTATTTGTTGGTGTTTTTGTTTGTTAAACCTCTTTTTGTCAATTCGTTGTGTATTATGTCCTACTTAAATTAAAAGGCCTCTATATAATTTTCCAGGTACTCAAAATTCACTAAATAATTTGAAAAAATGTTCTATTTTTTCTTGTTATTTCTTTCCCTACTTATATATATTTCTAACTAGGAAATTAATAGTGAATTCCTATTTTTTTTCCTACCTAGGAAATGAGTAAAAGTTCCTTGTGGAATACACTGCCACAAATTACATAGGAGCACGCACACACACACACACACACACACACACACACACACACACACACACACACACACACACACACACACACACACACACACACACACACACACACACACACACACACACACACACACACACACACACACACACACACACACACACACACACACACACACACACACACACACACACACACACACACACACACACACACACACACACACACACACACACACACACACACACACACACACACACACACACACACACACACACACACACCCATGCACGCACGCAGAGTTAGACACTTGTCACATGTACCACTATCCCACATATACTAGAGCACTTGACCTCACTTGTAGCATAGAAATACACACACACCTTTGACAAGTGACGCCCATTAGTGTGGAAATTTACAATCACTTATTATGTCATGTGAGCATGTATACATAGACAACTCTCTTAGGTCACATGGTAACATTGACACACCCAGGCGTAGGTGCATGCACACACCCTCAAACAAGCATTTAGGCTTTCACAAGCACATAGGTTCACTTGCACATTCGTAGGCAAAAGCACAAGCCGAAAAACCAAGGCATGAACAAAAACCAAGCAATCAGAGTGGAGAGATCAGTTAATAATCCATAGATGAGACTAAGGTATGTGACAATCCTTAAGCCATATTGTTGTACTGTGTTACTAGTCATATATTGTTAGTTGATCTCTAATAATTAAATATTCTCTTCACAATTTGGCCTCACACACCATTACAAACATACAATACACCTTTAGGGCATACATATATCCCCCAAGAGTCATCAAACCCTTGGTAAGTTTAGGACTTCATGAGCTCATGCATCTTAGGTGTATGACATTCTTCTTTAGTCTCCACACATAAACAGTCATCAACCATTGGTTTACAACCTTAAACACATACCTTGCACCTTGCACTAGGAATAGGCATCACATAACCTGACCTTCCTATACACACATCAAAGGCATTTTGCATTAGGGTTAGACTTGCATCCCTTATGTCGGTCACACCTTCACCACTTCCATACTAGGTAGGATCTAGGTATTCAAACCCAAGATCCACACACTGTAAACTCAATGAATTATTCAACCTTAGCCACACCCAAACCCAAGGTCCCCAACTAGAATCCTAGCCCATTTTTTATCCAAGCTACACCAATAAACCCTAGGTAATTTTTCTTGAGACATCCTCATAGGCACTTTGGTTAGAGTTAGTAATTAACCACAATCACAAGTGACACCAATTAGTTCATACAATTTTCCAAGCACTAAGGCATAGCCCATAGCTACACTATTAGTCTTACCCACTAACATATCCTTGTAGATTCCAAGTCTTATCCATTTTCTTAGATACACTTGGATGCACCTAGGACAAGTCTCATTTGATTAGTAGACAAGTGACACCACTTAGCTCATACGAATTTCCAAACACTAAGACATAACCCATAGCTCCATTATTAGTCTTACCCACTACCACATCCTCCTAGATTCCAAGTCTTATCTATTTTCATAGATACATTTGGTTGCACAACATATAAGTCTCATTTGATGAGAGTAGACAAGTGACATCACTTAGCTTAGATAAATCTCCAAACATTAATACATATCCCATAGCTATACTATTAGCCTTTCCCTCTAATATATCCTCCTAAATTCCAAGTCTTATCCATTTTCTTAGATACACTTCGATGCACCTAGGATAAGTATCATTTGACCACATCCATTATAGGGCCCAATATCAAATGTCAAGGCTCCTTTCCAAAGTCAAGCCATGGGACCTCAATATGTTTTCATGCCACATTGTAACATGTGGGAATATATCAGTACACCATCAAAGGAATAATTTTGGAAATGCCATGACATAATGACCATTAGATTCTTGGACCCTTAATATATGCTCAATCCATGTTATGTGGGAAAAGTGATAAAGCACTTGATTAGTACTGTCTCACCTTGCATGTGAGTATGGTACTAGCGACCACCACATTTTGGGTACATATTTAGCTTTGCATATTGATTTCTAAAGAGAGTGCAGTCATTAGGACGTGTGGATCATGTCGTAGTCAACACTTCACTTACATTAGGTCCTTTTTGCCTCATCACATGTGTCAATCATGATATTTATTTCTCGAAAAGATAGAAATTCAATAACCTACAATTTATAATCACCAATATTATGACCTTGAATCACTAGTATATCGTATGCTACAAACATTGAACTTTCTAAGTGAATTATGTTTTTACACTAGTATCACTCCATCGATAAAGGGTATTTAGGTTCAACCATGATAAAGACACCTTGAACTTGGATATTATCTACCCCTTGTTGAGTAGTGTATTGGCCTTCTCCTTCAAGGCATCAACATGATGGTCATTCTAATCAATGATAATGTCTATCATTTGATCTCTCTCTCACCTCTAGTAGTGGCAACCTATCACACTCAAACACATCTCATTAGTCAAATGGCTTTGATTATTTACGGGATTCCTCATTCTATGGCACACACACACATATATATATATATAGTTATAATAATTATTAATTACAAAACAAGGCTAGTGCAAGGGATAAAGTCTATAGTTGCATTGAAGACAAGTCTTGTTGTCTTATGAGTCACTCTACATGGGGGGGATCAAATCACTTTTAATGTTGTACATCCTCTAAGATAGTGCGACATTGTTATTTAATATCCACTTTACACTACTTGCATAGATAATATATTATTTGATTTATAATCTCCTATCTTAAATATTGGCTTGACCCTCATCAACATAATATGTGAGAGTAGACTATTCTTAGTCTAATGTGAGCATGTTAATGCAAGTCTATGCTCTAGATTATGCACTTATGAACATTAAAAAAGTATTTAAAAATGGTTTTCTATACATATGCATACTTGTGTGAGAATAGGCTTAGCCTAAGTCTTTATTTCCATTAAGTTTGTGTGAAAAAGAGGATTTTTATATGTGTATGTGTAGCCTAGACTAGCCTTTGTTGTGGTAAAGGCCAAGGTGCATCGGCATGCATCTTACTCACTAACTCTAACTATACATTTACACAATCATTTTTTATTCTTTGACTGATAAGGTAATAAGGTGTTACATATATCTATCTTATTAACTCTAACAATATATCTACACAATCAATTTTTATATTTGAGAGATAAGATAATAAGATATTACTTATAAGAGAACTATTGGAGGCACCATAAAGTTAGTGGCCCATGTGTGTGTATGTGTGTGTGTGTGTGTGTGTGTGTTATCCTTGCAACTCCATTAACTAGTATCAAAGAGCCGATGGACCTATAGCCAGCACCCTAGTGGTATTAGAGCTAGCATCCCAATAGCAAAAATCTTCATTGTCTCTGTTTCAATGAGATTTTGCATGCATGAAAACATCTACTCCATTTTTTATTTGAGGTTATTTCAGACCCCTTTTTTTTAAGACCTATAAGTGTTGCACAAGTTGTTTTATCTTTGTCTGTAATTCTATATAGATTGTTTAGAATCTAGAAAATAGATCAAAGTTTACAATATTCATTGTAGAGATGTTGTATACAAATTACGAATAATTGGTAACTATTGATAGATTGTTAGAAATAAGCAATTTTAGGTTGTAGGTTGTAGGTTGTTTGACACAAGTTGTAGATTATAAATTTGTCAATTTTGGAGTTTTGTTATTGACTGCGATTGTATACAACATGTATTACTAGAGTAGAGACTTGGATACATATGCTATATGTTGGAAATGCAATCCACACTTGCAAGGGAAAACTAGCTCACTATCAGTGTAGTGGCAATGAGTTGAGATTAGGTTTGAATCCTAGGCCAAATGGAGGAAGATTTCCATGATTGGATAGACACAAGGTCATCCAACACCTTAAGGTTTTGGGGGCTAGATGGCTAGCCCAATTATGGGAAACTTCTAATTAAGTGTGCACTGGCATGAACAATATTGGAATGGGTGACCACCTGAGAAGGGGAGGTAGAAGGGCCCTCCACCCAGTTTTAAACTTGGTATTAGAGCTCAGGTTGCTGAGCTTAGGTGGCACTAGGAACCCAACCAAGACGTGTCTTGAGGGGGTGTTGAAAATGCAATTCACACTTCCTAGCGAAAACTAGCTCACTATTTGTGCAATGATGACGAGTTGAGACTAGTTTTGAATCCTAGGCCAAATGAGGAAGATTTTTTCATCCATCACCTTAAGGTTTTGGGGGCTAGATGGCTAGCCCAATTATGGAAACTAGCAATCCTTCAGTGACATATACTATTATACTATCCATCCATATTTGCTTGTGAATAAGCAAGAACAATGTTCTTCAATGTACTATACTTGTTTTAAGGAGATTAGCCTATTGATGTACTTTTAAATAGTTGGATGCTATTATGCCACTATATCATGAGAATATTGATGCAACAATACAATGCTTTAAGTATATATAATGATTTCAATAATATTTGGATAGTGACATGTGCATTATTACTAATTAGTGATTTATTTTCTATTTTCTCTTAGTTAAGTGTTGTAGAAATTCTACCAATTTTTAATGTAGTATATTGATTTTTTGGTTGCTATTTCTTAACAGCTAGTTACTATTTTGTACATATGATTTCATAGTCTATCATAGATAGGAAAATATATAACATCAAGAAGTTTGATGCGGTACTAACTTTGGTTTGTGGAAGGAGCTCATGCAACATGTTCTTATTTAGAAGAAGCGGTTGAGGCGGCACATAACAAGCATAGATACAAAACTAGCACATACGTGTTTGAAGAGGATTGGTTGAAGTTTGACGAATTATCCATTATTAAGCTATACTTGGTAGAATCTATGTACTTTATAGTTGTGAGTGAGACCACTAATGCATGACTTATGAAAGAAGCTATGTGACACTTTTAAGAAAGAAATCACCTCTTGTAAGGTGTATCTCATAAATGAATTCAACATCATTTTAGTCATATGTAAGCTCGAAAGTTGAAGTTCAAATTGTTCTTCTCCTTGTCTATATCATGGAATATCTTTAGGATAGCCATTAGTAATTCACCTCTAGATGGTGAGATGAAATTTAATGATGTCCTAAATGGTTTATTGACTAAAGAGATACATAGAAAATCCATGGACCAAGGTAGAAATGGTCAAGCATTGATAAATCTAAAAGAAACATGCAAAAAAAAGTTTAAAGACAAAAACCATAACTATCGGGGACTAGGCAATAAATCCAAGTCAAAGAAAAACATTGAGTGCTTCCATTGTGGTAGTGATAGGTCATGTTAAGAACTTTTATAAATGGAAGTGAGAGAGAAAAGATAAGGAGGATAAGGATGCTAGGAGGAAAGAACGTAAAGAAAAGGTGAAGATTGAAGAAATAAATGCAATGATTGTACATAATGATGATGATGAAGTGCTCTTTACTTCTACTCTTCTTGCACATATGCTAGTTACGACAGATTGACTGTTGGCTTAAGACTGGATACTTGATTCTAGTGTATCATTTCAAGTACGTTCTCATAAGGAATGGTTTTGCTCATATGATAGTACACCAAGTATGGATCAATCCATCTTGACTATGCATGTAACATAGTTGACGTAAATCATGTGTAGTTTGCTTTTTAGAATAGATCTACCTTTACTCTTTGAAATGTATACCATGTGCCTAAGCTTACTATGAGCTTGATATCTATTGGTGAGCTAGATGATTTATGATACTCTACTACTTTTGGAAGTTAATCATAGAAAATAAATAAGGAATCATTTGTCCTTACTAAAGGAGCCAAATGTGACCCTTTGTATCCCCTTCATGTATCTACTATAAAAAATCATGTAATTACAATAACAATGCAATCAAATGTATCTTTGTGACTTTAGCAATTAGGACATGTATCTAGCAATGGAAACACTATCTCATTTCTATTACTTATCTTGTCTTACTTTTTTTTAAATCTTTATATTTATGAGCATTGTATATATGGAAAGTAAGCATACACATCCCATAATAAAAATAACAATATATATGGACCCATGCATATAGTGTCTACAAGAGGTGCATCCTACTTTATCACATTCATTGGTGATGGATTTAGGTAATCATGGACTATCAGTATAGGTAGAAAAGATGGGGATAGCAAGCTTATGAGCATTGGGTAAGAGTATCTCATATGTATTTACTTCATATATTCTCTTATAAATTTGTTAAAAACATACTTTAGATTAGGATTTTATATTTTTTTCAAGAAAAATACAAAACATTCTAAAAATAGACTCACACTTTTACTAAGCACAATTTGAATATCTATGATTAAATAGGCTTGGCAAGAGACATCAATTCCTTATGTTTGATGATAAAAGTAAAAAACCAATGAGATGTGATGTGATGTTACAATATTTTGATGTTACAGTACTGACTCTGAAAATAGTACATGTCAGAGACTTATTTGCAAAGAGAACAAGATCTTAGCTACAGAAGGATGTTTGAAAACTTTCAAGAGTCCAGACAGCTCTCAGAACTGCTCAAATTGTTGAAATATGCTGGTGCTTTGCTGTACTTTTTGCATAATGATGTGGCTATTTGTATGGTGTCACCTTTCGGGCTTACTGGATAGAGATTGCTAGCTGTCTGCCAAGCATTGGAAAGGGAAATCCACTTTCTTCTCCATTCTTCATAAGCAAAGGATGTATTTTCTGCCATGCTCTTCTCAAGTAGTTCGAGGTAGAAAGAAGCACGTGGAAGATAATAGTCCACAACAAGCCCACTCCAGTATTTATTAGCTGCAGGTTAAGGACACCCATTACAGTTGCCCATACAAACATGTATTTAGCTTTCAGAAAGTTACCAAATAGTGCTTTTCAACATACCATAGTCATGTAATTGGCTGGGAATATCACTGGTAGTGTCAAACCACATTGACACCTGAGTCCTTGCATTCCATTCATACTGCATCCAAACACAAAAACGTGAGCAATAACCAGCTACAACTCCACATTTGTATGGACTTGGATACAATAAAAAAGTCCAGAAAGTGGAATGCCAACTTAATGTATTATGTAACGAATATTCCTGTTGTTAGGTACTTGGCTACCCTCTTTATTGGTAAGTCACTGATTCATATTTTTGTCAGCATATTCATATATTCTTCGATGTTCAACAGAGGCTCAACATGTCTTTATTTATCTTTGACATTCTATATGCTACACCAACCAAACATGTAAAATACCTTTAAATTGAATTTACCTTTTGAAGATCCTCTGTGTCATTTGCCAAAGCTTTTGCACTTTCCAACCAGCTTCCCAACAGAAAACAATCATTTGAGGCAAGCAACTCCTCTACATCTGAGATAAGTTCTAATAGTAGCTGACTCTTCTTTCGCAAATCTCCCTTGTTTCCTGACTGGTAAGCTGTAATGATGTCAAAATACAGTTGATTTCCATTTTTCGCAAGAACTTGCCTTGTAAGATCAACTAAATCATATCTGTAAAGAACAAAAAGAAACAACAAATAAATTTCTTATCACCATTCAAACCTTCCAATGAGAAACTACTCATAACAGCAATCAAAGGGCAAACCAGTAGCTTAGCAGGCTGCTAACATCCACCTTATATTAATGGCATCACAAACAGCATGTAAATACTGCAAATGGCATTACCTTAGGGAGACTTTGTGAAAGTGCACAACGGATGAGAAACACGAACACAGAGAGAAACAGAGAGCAGGAGCAAGGGAGAGCAGAAGATGAAGGAAGAATTCTGCACTGACTGAAGAAGAATGCTCAAACAAAGGGGAGGGATCAGTCCCTGCACAAAAGTCCACAGCATGAGCGAGGGCACCACATCAAGCTGATGATGATGACAACACCAAGCATGGAGTGTCAGAGTGCGCACCTGCATATGACAGAATGAAGACTGGAGAGAGTGTGTCTGCTAAGTGAGGGAGGCAGGCTACAAATAACCAACAAAGCCAAAAACTGGCTGATCTGCACCAGTATGTGCAATAAATGCTGGCTGACCAGCATTTAATGCTGGTCACTGGTCACTGGTCACACTCTAGAAAATGCCATAAAAATAGGAGATGGGAATAGAAAAATCCCGGATGGCAAGAACATTTGTCCGGTAGGTAGAGACAGACTCGGAAAAGTAAAAACTAACCAAGGAATGCACACAAGAAGCCAGCAACTGAAGGAAATGCACCTAAAACTGCTAGAGCTCTTATGTCTCTGTTAGACTCTAACAAGAGTTCACAACCAGGAGATGATAGACAGACATGACTAACATAGGCAAGCTAACACCCCCTCCCAAATCTTGGGAGTGTTTCAAGACCCAACAACCTCATGTGATGAAGCATAGAAGCCTAGGATAAAGGCTTTGTGAAGAGATCCACTGCATTGTCCACCACAGGATAGTAGACCATCTCTAACTCAAAATCCACCATCCGCTCCCAAACACAGTGATTTTGAACCTCAATGTGTCTAGTGTGAGCATGAAACACAAGGTTCTTCACTAGAGCTAGCACACTTTGGTTATCCACACATAGCTCCGTAGGTCCAAACGAGGGAAAGCCAATCTCCTCTAGCATGCAGCGAAGCCAAACCACCTCCATAGTGGTAGAGCATAATGCACGATACTCTGCCTTTGTAGAAGAAAGGGCCATAGTAGGCTGCTTCTTATTGCTCCACGAGATAGCTTCCAAGCCAAGGGAGAAGACATAACTTCTAGTGGACCGTCTCGAATCCACATCACCTACCCAATCAGAGTCACTTCAACCAGAGAGAGTAACCCCCTTACCATCCATGATCCCATAGGATCGAGTCCCCTGTAAATAATGAAGAATGTGCAAGGCCGCTTGCCAATGCTCCTGAGTGGGAGCCTTCATGAAAGAAGAAAACAAAGCCACAACAAAAGAAATATCCAGCCAAGTGTGAATAAGCTAGATGAGGAGCCAACAAGACACCTATAATGGATGGCATCTGTAAAGGGATCTCTTGATGCCAAAAGTTTGAACTTGGGTCCATGGAGCATGAAATAGGCCAACAATCGTCCATGCCAAGCTCCCAGAGTAACTCAGAGATGTACCTGTGTTGGGAAATAAATATGCCCTGTGCCATCTGATAGATCTCCAATTCAAGGAAGAAGTGTAGGATCCCAAGATCCATTGTGTCAAACTCTTATCTCAAAATCTACCAAGTCTAATCAATCCCCTAAGCATAGATCTGGGTGATGATAAGACTATCCACATACAATATGATTAAAACACACAGGTTACCCTCAACCTTGTAGTATAGGTTGGGGCCATTAGTAGTTGATTGATGAAAGACACTTTGTAGAAAGAAGTGATCAATGCTCTGGTACCAAGCTCTAGGAGTTTGCTTCAAGCCATACAGGGCCTTTTGCAATCTGTAGACTTGGTCCTCCTTCCCTTGCACAAGAGAGCCTAGAGGCTAGGAAACATAAATCTTATCCTCAAGGACACCATTCAAGAAGGTAGACTTTACGTCCATCTGATAAGTAGGCCAGCATTGGTAGGCTACAAGAGCCAAAAGCTTGAATAGTAGACATCCAAGCCGTAGATGCAAAAGTCTCAAACAAGTCCAAACCTACCCTCCGAGCAAAACCCTTGGCAACAAGCCTAGCCAAAGAACCATTTGCAAGGTACTTGGTCTTATAGAACCACTTCACACCAATCACTTGCTGCTTTTGAGGATGTGAAATCAACTCCCAAGTCTGATTTCACTCAATAGAATCAAGCTCCTCTTGCATAGCCTGATGCCAAATATTATGTGGAAGAGTCTCCTCAACTATAGTAGGATTTCTGTCATGGAGAATTTGTGGCATAAGAGCATAGTTCACATATAGTGAACTATCCCACTGGACCTGTAAACGAGCTGATTTGCATAGACATGTAGAAGAAGCAAGAAAGTGAGAAACATCTGAATCCTGCATGAGTTATCTATACCAAAGAGGAATCCGAATAAAGCCATCCTACTGCGAGGGAGCTTGAGTAGCCTCTAGTACTTGCAATGCGCTTGTCTGTAGAAGGAACTCCCCCTCACCAAGGGAAGGTAAATCCTCCTCATTTGTAGAAGACTCCCCCTTTGACGGTTGAGCATCCCTAGAAGACTCTAGAGGGGAGGCTGAAGGGGTGGAAGTACTTATCGGCGAAGAAGAAGTAATCGCATCTATCAAAGGTGGTATAGAAGCCCGGTGTAGAGGGTGGAGAAGGAGGAGAGGGAGGAGCTAAAGATGAAGGAGTGCTAAGAGGTAATCGAGAAGAGAGGAGAGGAATTGAGGGTGGTCAATTGATGACGAAGAATCACCTGTACTAGAATCATCAAGAGGACCCTCAAAGGTCACAATCTTTTTTGAAGATCACATCTTTGCTCACCTCAATCTTCTCTGTTGTCAAGTCGTAGAGCTAGGAGTCCTTTGTGGTAGTAATGAGTCCATGAAGATGAGCTTCTTGGACTTTGAGTCAAGCTTCGTCTTCCTCTCCTTCTTGTCCACATGGACAAATGCATCACACCCAAAGATACGAAAGTGAGACACAAAAGGCTTCCTGCCAAAGAAAGCCTCATATGGAGTCATGTCTTGTAATGCAAAAGTCGGGGAGTGGTTACGGATGTGAACCATAGTAGCCACTGCCTCAACCCAAAGGGAATGAGAAAAATCCCAACGCTCCAACCGGGCCATCTCTAGCATGGTCCAATTCGCATGCTCCACCACACCATTCTCCAATGGTGTGCTTGGATGGTAATACTCCACCCGAATACCGTGATTCCAACAGAACTTGGAAAAGAGGTTAGACATAAATTCTCCACCATAATCTGCTCGCACCTCGCGAACTTTGGAAGTAGTTTGCTTCTCCGCAGAAACCTTCCACTCATAAAATTGGGAGTACGCTTCGCTCTTGAACTCCAAAAAGGCCACACATAACAACTGAAGTCGTCGACAATCAACATCAAATACTTGGCCTTCCCAAGGGAGGGCGTGTCCATAGGTCCGCAAAGGTCGGTATTCCAACTCAAGCAGAGTAGAAGCCTTCCTAGTGGCAACCTGTGGATGTGAAAGCCTATGCCACTTGCCCCTTAAACTACTGGGGCATAATGTGTGAATAGGAGGGATATCTGAAAGTCCCTCCACCATATTCTTTCGAGAAGTCCATTGAGTAGCATTAATGTTTAGATGACCCTAGTGAGTATGCCAAAGCAGCCCAAGCTCGTGGGAAGACCTCGTGGCTAAGACTGTGAGCGTATAAAGTCCATCCTCCTAGGAACTTGTCCAAAGAATTGCACCTGTAGAAGCATCCTCCAAGGTCACCACATCATGTGTAAAGACAATGGGAGTACCTAGCTGTGTAAGACCATGAACAAACAAGAGGTTAAAACCAAAATGTGGTATATAGAGGATTCTCATTGAAGAAGACTATATGTCTATCAAGAATAGTCCTCACTCCTCGAATGGGAATGGTAGTGTTGCCACCAATGGTGAATGTGCCCCCTCTACCACTCATGTTCTGAAGCCAATCTTGTCTATAGGTCACGCGAGAAGAGACCCCAATGTCCATGAGCCAACGCTTGTCTTGTGCGGAAAAAGCATGAGTTGTATCCTTCTCGGCAAAGACATGCACAAAGACAAACTCTATCGTAGTTAGGAGCCATCAGTATTGAACATCCGCAACTTCTTCTCAAGGGAAATATTGTGGGCAAATGTCTTGAATTGATACAAAGATGCAAGCTTCTTCTACACTTCCGTTGCGGTCTTTAACCTGCGAACATGCACAAGGACAGAATCCTGCAAACTCATAAAGAGAAAGGATTTGACCGGAGAGTTTAGTCGGTCCCACAAGACTGTGTTGAGAAACCCATTTCCTTAGTTCATTCTGTTCACTCCTTTCCCTTCAATTTTAGGGTTTCACTGTGTGTACAACCCCAACAAGGGGCTCCGAGTCATTTTTTGGATGCCACCCTAGCTTGCCTCTATCATTCATTATTCATGGTTGATTCATTCAATCAGTCACTCCCACACTTTCTCCCATCATTCTCTCTCTCTCTTTCCACCATCCTTGTCTCTTGCTATGAGACGCCAACCTCCACTATCTCTTGGGTTGTGTTTATAGCAACCATCCTCCTCTTCAACAAGTGCATCTTCCCTATAGTTGGCAACAACACTCCTCTCTTGGCATCAAACCTCCATAGCTCATGACCACATCCACCCATCACGTATCACTCTTCTCATTACGTTTGGCAGCTTGGTGGAGTTCTCTTGCAACTGGTGGCCTCCCTTTATTGTGGCGTTAGCATTCTTCATCGTCAGAGTGAGTTGGTGATAGTTGTGTTTTGCGCATTGGTTGCCTTCTTCTCCTAGTGACCTCCATCAAACATTTGCATTTTCAGCATTCTAGCGTTTGGGATTTACGTTTGTTGCCTAGGTCATCTTCTTGGCATCTGAGGATTACACTTCGCTCCCTTGACAATTGTGAAGATCCTCTTTCTCATCTTCGACGGCATCAAAGGACTGCAGTTATCTCCCTTGATAGCTTTCCTTCACCTACCAATGATTACTTCGATATCCCATTGCATGGAGGATTGTGTTTCGCTCCCTTCACTATGCAAATTTCCCATCAGTGTTGCCGCTTGATTCAAACAAGACAGTTCAGTCATCTTCTGAGCTTTGGCTCTACTATATCAACTTTTCTTCTCATAGCATGATTCAGTGCATCATCATCATGTTCTTCTGTGTTTCTGAGTTTCTCTTCTTTCTCAATGTTTACCATATACACACACACTGTGTTTCTCCTTACAAACCCTAGTGTCTCTCTGCACTGCCACATATCTTAACATGGTATCAAAGCATACTTGTCATCTTGACAGGCTACATAGTCCATAGAAGTCCCATCTGCGGGATTCTCCTTAGGTTGGGGAATATAATAAAAAACAAGCTCCCAAAGGTCAAAGGTGTTGAGTATGCACTCCATCTTACACTACCACAACGAATAATTTGAACCATCCACTTTGTCTTCTTTGGGTAAGAAAGGTAAGACAAGCACTTGCATTGAGGGTATCAAGGAAGGTATCTTCACTTTAGATGGAGCCTTTTGTGACAAATGAATAGAAGAGAGGGACAAGTGCAAATGGGAGATTCCTCCCGCCGATGATAATCGCAATAATCATGTCTCCACTCAGTAGAGTGACTGGAAAGAAGCTCCTCCTCTAAGTCATCAAAGCTTGTGAACTGGTAAGACATGTTTGATCCTACAATCACGCAAAAATCTATGTTTAATGGAAACAACATGGAAGACATGAAGTAGTTAGCTACAATGATGGTAGATGTGCCAGCGGCGCACAGAATATTGTCACGTGCCACCAGCAGGAGGTCACCTACACCAACGAATTGTTGCCACCATCAAAAATTTGCGTTTTCAGCGAAATGCTGAGAAAGAGGTGTTGCCTGATGCCTAAATGCATTCACTTGCACGTAGATGTTGCTGTCTCACACCCTGCATGTCACCAGCCATCCTTGCGATTACAATCCCCTCACCCTACTCCTACACAGCAGGGGGCACCTTCTGCCCGCCTGACTTGCAACCTTTCTTGGTGCCCAGCAACAACGTTTTTGGCATACACAGTAACCAACATTGCCAGTGTGCCCTATCTAGACTATTGTTTGCCCTTTCTACAGACACACAGAGAAAGAGACGGGCTATGTAAGAAACCCAAATATAGAAGCAAGCATCCTGTTAGGGCACAGAGACTAGTGATCAAATCGACCTGCTGCATCCTTAGATTGAAGCGACAAATCTGCAGTAAGGCGCCTGTGAACACATTAGGGGGTATTTTAGGCTGTGCGATCTTGATCCCGGGTAAGACAGAGTGTGAGTGAGAGAGATTGTGTAAAGTTGTTCAACCAGTACAACAGAGTATAGATTTGTGTAGAGGACCTGAGGTACAACGGCTTGCAAAAGGAGACAGATTCAGTTCTGTTCTATGACAGACAATCAAGGTTGGAATAAACTGTGTAATAAGCATAAATCTCGGATATGGCGAATTTGCAGGAATCTAATGGTATTGATATGGCCTTTCTAGACCAGCATATTGGGGATGGGGATGATAAAGACTTGGCAGAATCAGATGGTGATTCATCAGCCAAAGATTCTGGGCAATTAATGGAACGGGATGAGATGGGTAAACGTCATAAGATGTCAGTCGAAGAACCAGATTTGTTTGCCTTGAATTTGCCTTAGCAAAATGTTCATACTTCGTGTTCTCAGACTAATGAGTCCTTTCAGTTTATGCTGGCCACTTCCAATCATCTTATGTTGGAATATGCTCAAGCCAATGAGGGTAGAGTGAGTTCTTTACTGAAAGGGGAACATGTGGCCGCTGTTATGGGTGTTGATCTGGTTCTACAGCAGATTGCTGCCTTTCATGAGAGAGCATCCATCTTTTACTTTACGGGAAGGACTCCTTTGATCACTAGAATCCGTGCTTGGTTGCAATCTATGCTTGTCAATGTGGAGGTGTGTCAGGAGGATGCTTCAGGGCAAGGGCAAGTCCCCCCTTGTGGAAGAGATTTATGATGGCCCAATGGGGTTTTTTTAAGGTTCATTTCCGCTCCCCGGAAGTGCGTGCTCATATTATGCAATGTATCCCGTTGTTCATGGATAGTCAATTAGTTCATATGGTTCCATGGAGGCCTATGGCGGAGTTTCAGGAGGTACTTAGGCAGGCATGTCCAATTTGGGTCGAGATAGTTGATTTTCTTGCACATCTTTCGCGACTTCTTCCCTTGGTTTTGAGATCTCTTGGTGAGGTGTTGGTGGAGCCTTGGTTGGCCTCCCGCAATAGGAATAGGGCCTCTATACTTTGGGATACAAGGAAACCTCGCCCAACGAAAGTTCTAACCAAAGTTCGTTTTGAGGTTCCGTGGTTGCAAACTTTGGTTTATGAGCTGAAATGAGGTACATTTGCGGTGGACATTGTTTCACATGTGATAGAAGTCAGGAGGTATTGCAGCGGTCTTTGGTTCCTAGTTTGGATATGCATGACCATCATCCCCAGCAGATGGTTCAGCAACCTTAAGCTACTCTTGAGCCGATTGTCCAATAGTGACAAGTAGATGGAAAGAAGGTTGCTTCAAAAGCTAGTATTGAGTGTGCATCACTTCCGGTGGGCCAGAACTTGTCTCCTCAGGGTAATTCTTGGATTATGATGGTTCGCCGTAATGTTAGACAGGAGCCTTGGTCAACTCCTGTTCACCTAGCTCCACAATCTATCACTCAAACTTTTCAACACTGAGGTAGGGGGTTCTATATGAAACCTCAACCTGCAATTGGTTCGAATGAAAAAAGGGTTTCTGATACTGCTCTGCGCTTTGACTCGCGAGGGAGGCTGGTGCCTCCTCGAGATGTTTTCTGTTCCTAGCAACAACAGCTTCCTTCTTGTACTTCGATTGCTAGCAAGGCTAATATGGTAAATGTGATTTGAAGCGAGATGGAAAGATTTTAGGCAGCCAAAGCAGTTGATGTAAAAGGGAAAGGAAAAGTAGGGGTTCAGTAGTTTCCTTTTCTGTGATCCATCATGAGAATTACTTTGTGGAATGTTAAAGGTATTTCTTTGAGCAGTAAGCAATATCGGTTGTGGAAAGTTGTGTTAGCCGGCAATTGGGATGTTTTTTGTGCTGTGAAGCATAAAGAACATGCTTTGGCAGGATCATCTTATGTATATAAGGATTATTCACTCTTTTTTAACTGTTGTGTTCCACATAAATTTGGAGTTATGTTGGCCGTCAGATCTTCATTGCAACCATCTTTGATTTCTTAGGACCATTGAGGAAAATTTATAATTTTGGAAATCCTATATGAGGGAGAGGTTTTATGGCTAGTGGGTGTGTATGCTCCTACTGCTCGTGAATGTCATCAACTTTGGGATGACTTGCATTGCATTGCCATGGCTCGTCAAGGCTTTGTAATGGGTGATTTTAATGCCTGTACATCTCTGGATCATACGACTTCACAGCACTTGGTTATGGATGGTCCTGAGCGACATGCTTGGGATGCTCTAGCAGTTGTGTCTTTGAAACAGGACATGTGGTCTCGGATGCATCCTTCTCAGTTAGAATATACTTATCGGTCTCTTCAGCATCCAAACACATTGGTCAGATTGGATAGGATCTATATTTGTCAGAGTGCTTCGTTCCTCCCTGCAGTCATTGATATGTGGGTAGAGTAATAGCATGTCTTGTTTGATCACTATCCTTTGATCTTGGAAATGACACACTGACCTATTAATGCCTATAAGGCTCTCCTAGCTCGTTTGCCTCTCCGTTTAAATCAATCCTTTCTATTGCAAAATCAGTTTCTTGAATTGATTCCTTTCGTTCTAGGGTCCTATTAGAAAAGATGGAAGCATGGGCTGTTTTTAGGGATAATGTGCGTTCGTTATCCAACAGTATGATATTCAGCATGTTTCCTTTTTACGCACTGAATTATCTCTGTGCCAGTTGGGGGATACCACTAATGACTTGCTTATATGCATTGAATGGTTGAAAGGCCGAGTTCAATCTCTACAGGAAGAGGAATATGCTAAATATAAATTGTTGTCCAGGGCGGAAGCTTTGCACCACAATAACTGTCAACTTCATCAATTCTTTGCTCGATTACATCAGAAATACACCCGGGAAAATATTGTGCGTTTGAAGAATGAGCAAGGTGCTATGGTGACAGATTCTGCATCCATCATTCAGATGTGTGTAGATTTTTATAAATCATTGTTGGGCCCTCAAGAGATTCTTTCTGATACTATAGACTCAGCTCGCAGATACATTTGTGATCTGGTTAGTAATTAGGTTTAGCTAGAATGGGTAGCCTTGATGGAGGCTGATATTTCGGAGGATGAAGTGGAAGAGGTGCTGTCCCATTTGCCTAGAAGGAAAAGCCCTGGTTGGGATTGAATTTGCAAAAGCTTAAGGCCAGTAGGTTGTTATGCTTCAGCTTGATATTGAAAAGGCATTTGATCATGTAAGCCGGTCTTTTTTGAGGTAGCTAATGTTCACCATGGGTTTCCGGCCACGTATGGTTTCTCTTATGGATACTATTAGTCAAGAGGTACTGGCCCGTATTGCACTTAATGGAGGGATCATTGATGAAATTGCCTTATCTCAATCTCTTTGGCAAGGCTGCCCTCTCAGCCCTTAGTTGTTTGCATTAGTCACTCACCCGATGCTTTCTTTGTTGGATAAGTTGGGCAATCAAGGTGAGATCGTTGGTTTGTCTTTTGTTAGTGGGGCCCAACTTGTAGGTCAATCTTTGGCAGATGATTCCTTTATGTTTCTTAAGGCTGATCGCTCGAATGTTAATCTAGCAATGGTAGCGTGCAAACTTTTTGCTATGGCGTTCGAACTTCATATTAATGCTCAGAAATCCACACAGCTCTCTTGTACGCAAAATGATTTGCAGGTTTTGGGCTAAAATGGTATTGTGATTCCTAAGGGAAATATAACCAGACACTTGGGTTATCCTACACTTGGGTTATCCTATTGGAGTGGAGGTAGCTCCTCGTGCCTTGTTGGATTGGATGGCATCCCGTATTCATGATCAATTTATGTATTGGAAATCTCAAGGCTGGCCTCTCCATGTGAGACCTAAAGTTGCTCAATGCATTATGATCCGCATGATTTCGTTTTTCTTGCCATTGCTTCCTTGCACCAAGAAGTCCCTATTGGAATTGGTTCAATCTATTCAATTCATCTTATGGAAAAAGAAAGGAAATCGCCTGAGCCAGGTGTGAATTTCATGGCAACATGTGACTATTCCTAAAAGGATGGAGGCAACATCTCTTTTGGATGTTAATTTTCATATGGCTACTTTGAGGTTAGCTCTTCTGCAAGCACTTTGTGTAGAAAGTCATCCCTGGACAGATATAGCAAAAATTTTTCTAGAAAGGATTGACATTTCTCATGGTAGCACAGTTATTCATGCTTCTTGGTGGCATGTGCTTAACTCCACAAGATTTATTAAGGTCTCCCAATCTTTTCTCCTTTCTCATATGATCACATCTTGGCAGGCGATGTTACGTTTTGCAATTTTGCGCCCTCCTAACTTTCATAAGGAGGAGAATTCCCTGCTAGGTGAAGTACTTGCTACGTCCAGGTTGTTGGATTGGCCTAATAAATATCTGTAGCAAGACAAGTTCAATCAGATGTCTTATTTGGGGTTGCAGACAGTCCTAGATGGTATCATTCCTGGGTAGGCCTACCTTTATTCTTTTCGGCGTATTCATCAGCACTTTTGGGTGCCTAGAGGATATCATGATATTTGGTCGATCAAACAGGACAAACTTTTGAGGCACTATCCTTTGCCTGTGTTACAACTATTCTTTCCTTGGAGTGATTGGATGTTTGTGATTGTTGATGATTTTGAGAAAAGGTCACGTAACCAGATATATCATCAAATGGTGGAGGCCAAGAGATGGGTCATGAGGAGGGCTAATAAAGTATGGCATATTCGGGAGAGCAAAAAGAAGTGGCACGATAGATTCATCTAGCTCTGGAATTCTAAGGTTCCGTATCACGGAAAAGTGTTTATGTGGAGGGTACTTATTGGGGCTCTTCCTACTGGGAATGTGTTGCGTGCTCGCAAGATCTCTGTTGGTCGATGTGTATTCTGTACTACATGTGATGAGACAGTGCTTCATCTTTTTGTCTCCTACCCTGTTGCAAGAAAGATTTGGAGTTTTGTTTCCCGTGTGTGGTTCTAATTGACTGAGCACCGAATATCAGCTCGTTCGTGGATTATGGGAAAGATGACCTCCATGACTTCTTTGCATTCGGATTATTCTTGCCTTTTCCATTTCCTTAGATGGACAGCCTTATGGCATATTTGGCATACTTGGAATGCCTTCATTTTTGATTCAGTATCTGGGATTCATGGTCATGTGACCCGAATTCGTGGTTTAGTGTTGTGGCAAATCTCCTCTATGGTGTCTGCTGATCTAGTTCTTCTTGACATTGCTACTCCTTGGCTGGATACTGTTCACTCCACACCAGCTGTTCTTTCTATGTGACATTTCTGTGTATACTTTCCTTTATGCCAGCTATTTTCGATGCTGACTTGATGGTCTGATGTAAATATTAACTACTTAATTCAATTATCTTCATGAAAAAAGAGAGAGAGAGAGGAGAAGAAGATGAAGGAAGAATACTGCACTCACTGAAGAACAATGCCGCTACCAAGGGGAGAAACTAATCAGTCCCTACAAGTAGTCCACAGCATTAGTGAGGGCACCAAATCAGGCTGATGACAGTGTCAACAACAAGCCAGAGTGTCAATGTATCGGATTGTGCACATGCATATGATAGAATGAAGAGTGGAGAGTGTGTGTACGCTAAGTGGGGGAGGCAAGCTATAAATAGCCAACAAAGCCAAAAACTAGCCGACCTGCAACAGTTGGTGCAATAAATGCTGGCTGACCAGCATTTAATGCTGGTTGCACTCTAGAAAATGCCAAAAAAATAGGAGATGGCCACAGAAAAATCCCAGATGGCAAGGACAATGTCCGGCAGGTAGAGGCAGACTGGGAAAAGAAGAAACTGACTTAGGAATGCACACACGAAGCCAACAACTTAAGGAAATGCACCTAAAACTGCCAGAGCTCCTATGTCTCTGTCAGATTCTGACACAAGCTCACAACCAGAAGATGACAGACTGACATGAGTAATACAGGCAGGCTAACAGACTTGTACCAGTCTCCCTAGGGTAATGCCGTTTGCAATATTTACATGGTTCCTACCCATGGCAATATCACCTGGTTGCAATCAGTCCATTTTTCAACCATTGGGTGACAGATTACTCAATACTTCTTTGCACACTCAATCAGTAACACACAAAACTCTAAGGAAAGTATATAAGACACAAGAATAGCAGTGTGTGAAAGAGACAACTATCTTCACCTTATTGACTCTGAATGATTCCAAAACATGTAATGAAAATTGATACAGAATATACCTGGATAGACTATTCTCAAAATTTAAACAACGGCTTGTCAGAATGTAAATTCTATCAATTCTAACCTAACTACCTGTAAGTTCCCACATAACCGAGTTCATTTGAATCTTCAAGAAGATCATTCAATGCTCCAATAACCTCTTTGTTTGAGTACCAGAGATGTCCAGGCACACCATCAAGTGTAACGCTTGTGGCGTCAATGTCAGGGAACTTAACGATAACATCTGTATTATGGTCCTGCATCCATTGCTAGCTTTCTCATGTAAGAAAACCTTGAGAAACGTTGCATCGATCATCATAAAACCAAGCATGTAATGATGCATAATATAAAACTTGCAGTTATAAAGAAGACTGCAAAAGGAAATATCATGTTTCTAATTCTATTGGTTAGGCACTGACTAATATTTGCAATAGTCAGCATCAACTATTATACAAAACCAGCAGGTGTTGCTATGATGCATAATAGAATCTATCTGTAAATAAGCAAAACACAGCAGATTTTTTAATGTTTATTATACATCAAATATTGACTAAAATCAGACATGTTCTTTGCATACACATGTAGATGATCCGCCCATCCCCCAAACAAAACAGTTATGATTTCACAGCGACATGTGCTGGCTGCTTTTCATGGAACTGCATGTGTAAACATCGAAGGCTAATGCAAACTTGAATACATCAGTCAAGCACTAGTAACTCACAGCAATGCCATCAGTGCAGTTATAAATAGTGTGATACAGGGTCTTCCAAGCTCTTTGTGCACCTTGGGTAGCTTTTCCATATCGCCTTGCTGGATACAGTTTGATCCATTCCTACATTTTTCAACTGAATGGCATGTCATATTCAGATGACTGAGACTACAAAATATTGGGAAAAAGTGGTTAGATAATGAAAAACTCTTTACCTCTACATCAACTGTTTCTGTGCGAAATGCCATTTCAGCCATTAACTCATAAACCACAGGGTTCTGTTCTATTCCCTCCATGCACATGCCAACACCAACCTAGCAAAGAATAATAAATTTATTTATACACAAATGGGGAATCTCAGAGTCTACTAATGAACAGATTAATTAATATTAGTAAAATACAGATCCATAACAGCTGTGAATGTCCTTGGTGTCTCTCCAAACTCAAAACATTTTTCCCTCTTGATGCTTAATTTGTTGGTGATATACACATCAAGAATGCAAGAGAATAGTTTTACCACAACCCATTCGTTCTCTCAATGTCCTTAATGACCTTTTATCAAATTACTCAAAATGAGGAATCTTGGAATCTATAAAACAAAAGATATGACAATGAATGCACTACATCTGCCACAATTTCAATGTCCATGTACCCTATATTTCAGTTATCTCTACACCTTCCATGTGTGTGAACACAGCTTTGTGTCTGCGTGTGTGATGGTCTAAAGCAGCAGAAATTGCGATATGCCAATGAACCAAGTCCTCCCTCGTAAGAAGATCAGTGTGCTGAATGTTCCGAAGTGGATTATTTGGGCTTAGCAAAGACCCAATTGAAAGTGCCGAATCTGTGGCAAGAGGATTCTGCACTAGTGAGACTTAAAAAACAATTGTCGTTCGAGCTTCAGTGTTTTGAAAGGGCCGAAGCAATGGGAAGATCACCAATCATCATGGGCCAAGGCAAGACCTTAGATTTGTACCTAGTCTTATTGAGCCAACCCTCCATGACAGTCATTTTCTGCTAAACCCGAGATTTATGCAAGCCCCAAACAGCATTGGCCTTAGTGACCAGCAAATCATGGTCTTTGATAATAAGGTAATACACTTGGTTAGCTGAAGCCTTTTCAAGATCAAGCCGCCCCGCAAGATCCCAATCCTGCAATGGATGATCAGAATGAAGGGCAAGGAAGGACTCCCTACGCTGCAATACCATCAAAAGCTGGCCTCACAAATCCCGATATCCTCAAGGGATCCAAAATAGCCTCCTAGATGTGCAGAAAGACATCAACCCTTTGTGACTCACAAGAGTGGCATCAAGAACAAACAAGCCCAGATGTGCCATACGATTAAATTTTGGGCGGTCCTCTTGTTTCCCATCTCACGAAAGTAGCTTTGACACAACCAACAATTCCATCTAAACAGAACTAGTCCCCAAGCAATCCTCTTCTGCAAGATGCCATTGCACTTTTTGGGAGCCCTTGATGCTCGCATTACCATGCACAAGACCCCAATCTTCTTGAAAAAAATGAACGATAAAAACCTAGGGGTCATGATCCATGCACATAGTATGAAAGAGAGACTAAAAGCAACCATACGAGTCTTTGCATTAAAAATAGCCCCACCACCCATAATTTTCGGGGTAGAAACATGGCTCCAAGAGGTCCAAGACATACAAGTATGCCAAGCGTTCTTTCTCCATAACATAAAACGAATGTCTCTAGTAAGATCCTTCAAGGTGGAGGCAGTCCAAGGCAAAAGCGGCAAAAAACAAGCGTGGGTAACACGATAGTCTAAGCCACTTTAAGGCACACATGGAATGGCCAAGCCTGTGATTTCCAATAAATAAACTTGGCTCCCAGTTTGTGGAAAGTCCATTGCAACAATTGCTTTGGTTAAAAATCAACAACCAAGGGATATGCCAAATGCCTTGCAACATTACCATGGGGAATTACCACACCTTGCCATTGTAAGGATTGCAAACCCAATTCAATACAGCTAACGGAGGAGGATCTGACAACATTAATATGAAGGCCAAAAACATGTCCAAAAAGATTCCAGACGTCCAAAGCTGATGCCAAGCATTCTCTTATTTGTTGTTTTAGGGAGTTTCTTAAGATCCTTGATCCTGATGAACACTTATATGTTGATAGATTTGAAACCTTCCTTGATAATAAGCTCAAAGATATTCCAATCAAGGAGAAATCGTGCATTGATATTAGCAATTTTAAGAATGACCTAAACTAGCTACTTAATGATTTCTACATCTCTGAAATCGACAAAGCAGCTAACAATCCCTCATTCTTCTGCAAAAACATTATACTCTCTTTTCAGAAAAGAGGTTTGATACCACTGACTTTTTAGCATTCTGATTTAGATGTTAGCGACCTTCTACATGTTATTCAATAATTCGATACCATTGATTTTTTAGCATTCTGATTTAGATGTTAACGACCTTCTACATGCTATTCAATAGTTCAAGAAAGCAGAAATTCCGTATCATACTAACCTGGATCTACCATTTCTTATGGGCATATTTAAGGCCCACAAAAATGACTTTAGATGGGCCTTGTGGAGGTTGTCCATTCTACTTTGAGGATCATAAAAGTGTCATCTAGTAATGATTGGCCAACAAATGTTGACCAAAAGAGAAAGACCAGCCAGCTATCCCATGTCCACCAAATGAGATAACATGCAAAGGACTGGATGTTAGCGACCTTCTACATGTTATTCAATAATTCGATACCATTGATTTTTTAGCATTCTGATTTAGATGTTAACGACCTTCTACATGTTATTCAATAGTTCAAGAAAGCAGAAATTCCGTATCATACTAACCTGGATCTACCATTTCTTATAGGCATATTTAAGGCCCACAAAAATGACTTTAGATGGGCCTTGTGGAGGTTGTCCATTCTACTTTGAGGATCATAAAAGTGTCATCTAGTAATGATTGGCCAACAAATGTTGACCAAAAGAGAAAGACCAGCCAGCTATCCCATGTCCACCAAATGAGATAACATGCAAAGGACTGGATGTGTCGCCAAGGCAAAGAGCATGGGGATCAAAGGGCAACCCTATCTAATTGAGCGGGGCAAGAGTGAATGGCTCAGTGACCTAGACATTCAACATGACCTGTGAAGAAGCATCTATGCTAACAATGTATATCAAATGAGAACGGTGTGGTCCAAAACCCATGCTGTGCATAAGATTTGCCACAAAAGACCAATCCAAGTAGTCAAAAGTTTTTTTGAGATCTAACTGAACCAACATGATTTCTTGCTTAGAGTGCTTAGCATAGTCAATGCCCATTCGAACATTCAACACATTATGTAAGATATTCCTATCCTTGATAAAAGAGATACTTATAGAGGCAACTAGCAATCACTTTTGAGAAGATTTTATACATAGACCCCATCAAAGAAATTGGTTGCTAATGTTGCAACATTGATAGCGAGGGTACTTTCACAATCAACTTGAATGCTCATGCCTTCTAGGACGCAAACATAATCCCAACCTCCCAACCTATTGCCACATGGCTATCAAGGGTTTTGCCAAATGAGAATCATAAGCCTCAAATAATTCATTAGTCAGACCATCCCATCCCGAGCTTTTGTCCTTGCGCAAATGCAACAAAACATCCATAACCTCACCCTCACAAATATCACTATCCAAAGCAACATGAATGTGTAGCCACACTAGATCCCTGACCAAGGCATAAAAGGCCAAATCGGCCTAGGTAATCAGCTCGATAGAAGCAGGTGTAGAACCAAGAAGGCCTAGAAAGTAACTTCCGCACATATGCAATCCTCTCTTGAGAGAGAGGCATGCAAACCCCAAAAGAATTTATGAGACTGGCATGAAGCATCTTGCAAACTTTCAATCAAAGTTTTTAGTTTGGTCTGCTCATATGATCTCAACTAAAACTGCTGAATGAGATCAATGGAAGCAAAAACGAATCATCCAGGAAATCAATCAGTCAAGAGCGGACCAAAACCAACAATTCTTCACCAGCCTGTTGATGCTACCTACAAAAAGAGGCATGATAAATGCCATAGTGCAAGGCAACCCACTGCACATTATGGATCAATTGCTCAAAAGAGTTACTACACCCAGAGGGAAAATCATGTAAAAATCTGTCAAGCAACTACCTCAGAAATTGCACAAAAGGAGCAATGGGGTGTCCAAGCATGTTGAACTATGAAAGTGATTAGACAAAACATATTGTTGTAGCACTCGCTTGTCCGAAATTGGTACCAAAAAGGCATTGTCTTGCACAACATATATACAACCTAATTGAGACCATGTATGGGAGTACGTTGTACTCTTTGAAAAGTAAAGCTCGAGTTGGATGGATGAAGCCAAGATCAAACGTCCTACTTTAGAACCACCAATGCAAAATCGTGCCAAGCACAACTCTCACATATGTCCATCTCGAGTGCTCGGAGGTAGACTGCAAGTGATGAACACACATTAAAATGTCCCATCAACACTCTTGAACGGCCAAGTGATAGAGACAAGCTTTTAGGCGGTCCCATAGGTCCTGTCTCGACGATGGATCATTCCAGGCACAGAGCCCAACCATCCATTGAACCTCCCCTCCAAACATAATTTCAGCAACCAGAAACCTGCCATGCACATAATTCTTAACAAGAATTGGCCGAAATTTCACATGCACAACCATGAGTACACCTGAATAGGGTAATGTTGAACCCCTTGCATAAAACAAATGATACCCATGGCAATCCACAATTTCTCCAGGTTCACCATGACTTTTATGCTCAAGAGCACACAACACATCCCATTGATTATCATTCAAGATGCACCACATATCATGCTGCTTACCGCATGAACAAATGCCACTCACATTCCAAGTGGCAAGCCCCACAAATCATGACAAAAGTGTTCAATGTTGAGGCTGATTTTATTTCGACTACACTTTTTGAGCTAAAATATCAAGAGTGCGCTCATCAAGAAAATCAGTCAATATTGCAAATCAATTTAAATCCCTATGCTCCACTTTGGAGGTGGAGGGATCATCAAAGCCAAGCCAAGCAAGTGGGTCCCTCAAACGCTCAGAGGAGGCCTTTATAGTAGAAGTTTTTAGGGTCAAAGAAACCATGTCGTTAGCTGTGTGTATTGGAGACAGTTTGTCTTTCTGCCACCATAGCTGTGCAAGGGGTCTTGCTTAGTGCTAGGGGGAGTAGCTGTCATGCCCACATCAGACTTCTTGCCTCTTCTAGAATGAACATCGACCCAACCCCAATCAGGATGGTCCGATGTCTTCAACCACAAGATCTTCATTGACTAGTGGGCCCATCGCAACTGCCTCCCCTCGATATTCAGCCATGAAGTACACCAAATTTCTGCAAGAAAAACAATGCTTTGCAATGAAGACATTCCCGGACAATTCCAAGACATTTAAATGCAACCAATTGAGCCTTTTGCGAGAAGTGCAATGAAGACCCCAATTGGGTCTTTCATGAGAAGTGTCCCACAACATGCACATACAACTGTGATCCATAGCCCTGAACTTGGGGTGGCGGAGCATCTTTAATAGAAGGCCAATACATTGCACAACAACATTCCACTTCTATTCGAACTGGCCGCTCCTATTGGAGCATACAATGGAAACCTTCCATCGGTCACCAAGTCACAACATGGACCAAATGACTATTAAAAAACAAACTCTGACCAGAACACCATTAGGGTACATTGCTCATTCAAACATTACCTCATAAAAGCCTCGTGAGCCAAAATAAATTTCTTCCACACACTCCCCTTCCAACATGGACTGCAGCCATTGACCGATCTAGGCAAGGACCAAAATCATGCTAGTGAAGAAGAGGATGACCCCTATTCCATAAAAGGCTGAAAAAGGTGCACCACAGTCTTACTATATCCAGTAGCATCCAAAATATCCTCTTCATTTTGATCCTGAAACGATTCCCATTTTTGTTGAACATAGCTACCCAACAACATATTAGCACACTCCAACAGATATTACCAATCCAAATCCTAGAAGCCATTGGCGACCAAAGACACCTATGTATCAAAACGTGCTTCATGCTCAGAATATAGAGGGACTTCAAAATCTGTCATCATGGTGTAAGGGGTGTGCATGCCACGTTTGACCGATGCTCAATCTTCGAACATGGCTTAACCTCCCGACAAAGTGTCATCATTTCAATGCAAGGGAGTATTTCTTCTATCTCCTCCATATCTTAGTCGGGCCCCAAAGCCTCCACAACCTAATCAATTGAAGGCAATATTCAACTCTAGCATGGCCGATAACCCTCTTGCTTCCATAGTCCATCACACTTTCCCAGTACTCGCGAAACAGTCTAGGCCTTGGGCAAGACTTCACCAATGAATAGATGAAATCTCTGTGTCTCTCAGTTTACATGATCAAATGCCTTTTCAAGGTCAAGTTGAAGCATAACCTCCTGCTGACCTGAGGCTTTGGCATAATCAATCACCAATTGAACATTAAAAATGTTAAGCATTATATTTTGACCCTTAATGAAACCATATTGACGTGGATGAACCAAGTGCGGGAATACTTTTTGCAATCTCTTGACAATGATTTTAGAGAAGATTTTATACAAAGAACCCATAACAGAAATGGGTCTCCATTATTTCAAACATGTCAGAGAGGGAACCTTAGGCAATAACTGAATGACAGCAATCTTCCAATCTAAAGGCATCCTACCGGAATTCCACACTTGCTGACACAGGTGACTCAATGGGTCCCTAAGCTGCTCACATGGATTGAAAACAACTCATTAGGAAGCCCATCCAAGCCACGGCTTTTCCTTCGTGGTAAATGGGACAACACATCCTCCAGTTCATCCTCTGAAATATCAGCCTCCATCAAATCAACCCATTCTAGCTTAACCTGGTTACTAACCAAATCACAAATGTATCGACAAGTAGAGTGAACAACATTAGAAATAATCTCTTGTGGACCCAACAAAGAATTATAAAAGTCAATGTACATTTGAATGATGTAAGCAAGATCAGTCACCATAACACCTTGCTTATCCAACAAACGCACAATATTTTCTTGAGTGTATTTTTGGCCTCAACAAATAAAAAACTGATGAGATTGACAGTTATTAACTTGCGAAACTTTCTCTCGGGCCAAGAATTTGTATTTAGCATATTCCTCCTCTTGAAGAGATTGAACTCTACATTTCAACCATTCAATGCATATGAGCAAGTCATCTATAGTATCCCCTGATTGATACATAGACAACAAGTGGGCTAACAAAGAGTGTGCATGATGTAATTCAGCTCATAAAGAGGAAGCATGCTGAATACCATACTGTCGGGACAACGCTTGTGTATTATCCCTAAAAAAAGGCCATGCTCCCATCCCTCCATATAGGACCCTTGAGCTAAAAAAAGCAATCAATTGCTGAACACATTCCAAAAACTGATTTTGCAGCAAAAAAGATTGGTTGAAATGTAGAGGCAAATGAGCAAGGAGAGCCTTTAAGGCATGAACAGGTCTGTGGATCAAATCCAAAACCAAAAAATAGTGATCTAACAAGACATGTTCTCACTCCATCCACATATCAATGACTGCAGAAAGAAAATAATCACTCTGACAAATGTAGATTCTATTAAGCCTGGCTGAGGTGTTTGGATGTTGAAGAGAAAGATAAGTATATCCAGACAGTGAAGGATGCATCCAATACCACATGTCCTCTTTCAAAGACAGCTGCCGAAGTATCCCAAGCCTACCACTCAAGACCATCCATGACCGAGTGTGGTGAAGTGGCCTAATCCATAGATACACATGCATTAAAATCACCCATAACAAAACCTTGACGAGCCATGGCAAAGCAGTGCAAGTCATCCCAAAGCTGATAACGTTCCCAATTAGTAGGAGCATACATGCCCACCAACCACAAAACCTCTCCCTCATATAGGATTTCCAAGATCAGAAATCTGCTGCGAGGGTCATGAGAAACCAAGGATGGTTGCAAGGAAGATCTAATGACCAACATCGCTCCAAATTTATGTGGAATCCGACCACTAAAAAAAACTGTATAATCCTCATATACGTAAGAAGATCTTGCCAAAAGCATATTGTTTGTGCTCCTCCACGGCACAAAAAACATCCCAATTTCTAGCTAACACGACTTTCCACAACCGATATTGCTTACTACCCAAAGAAATGCCTTTAACATTCCATAAAGCAAGTCTCATGATAAACGACAGAAAAGAGAACTACCAAATCACCACTTTCCCTTTCCCCTTTACATCAGTAGCTTTAGCTGCCTAAAATCTCTCCACCTCACTACGGATCACATCTACAAGATCCGCCCTTTGCAAACTAGCAATCCAAGCACAAGAAGGGAATTGTTGTTGCTTAGAACGAAAAACATCTTGAGGCACAAGCCTCCCACGTGCGTCAAAGCGCAAACTAGAATCAACAACCCTTTTATCATCCACACCAACTGCAGAAATACGTGAAGGTTGAGGTTTCATATAAAACCCCTTACCTTTGCATTGAAAAGTCTCAATAATAAGATGTGGAGATGGGTGAGCAGGAGTCGAACGAGATTCCTGCCTAGCACTACTCCTAACCAGTGTCCCAAGAATCATCCGGAGGAGGAAATCCCCAACCAACCGAAAGCAATGCATGCTACATACCAGCTTGGCAGACATCCTTCTTTCCATCATCACGTCCATGCAAGACAAGAGGCATAGGATCAACTTCTTGCTGCTGAGCCATCAACTAGGGATGATGCTATTGCATATCCATGTTAGGATCTAAGGAACGCTGCAATACCTCAAGGCTTCTATCACATTCTGAAATAAGATGGCCCAATTGGGCCACATCTAAAACAGTGTCCAGCAAATGTGCCCCATTTAAGCTCAAAAACCAATATTTGCGACCCAGGGACCTCAAAACGAACTTTGATTGGGCGAGATTTCCTTGTGTTCCAAAGCATACAAGCCCTCTTCCTATTGTGGGAGGCCAACCAGGGCTCCACCAACACCTCACCAAGGGTTCTCAAAACCAAAGGAAGAAGTCGCCAAAGATGTGCAGGAAAATCAACCACCTCCACCCAAATTAGGCATGCCTGCCTAAGTACCTCTTGAAGCTCCCCCATAGGCCTCCATGGGACCATACGTACTAGCTGACCGTCCATGAACAAAGGAATACGTTGCATAATGCGAGCACACACTTCCAGGGAACAAAAAAAGGACCTCAAAAGACCCCCTTGGTCCATCATAAATATCTTCAACGTGAGGGGCATGCACTTGCCCTGACGCATCATCTTGACACACCTCAACTCTTACAAGCATGGACTGCAACCAAGCATGAATCGTAGTGACCAAAGGAATCTTTCCATAAAGTAAAAGATTGTTGCCCTCTCATGGAAAGCAGCAATTTGCTTTAAGACCAGGTTCGTTTCCATGACAGCAACCACATGATCCCCTTCCCGTAAAGAGCCCACTTTTCCCTCATTGGCATGAACATAATTCGATCTCCACTTCCTGCCAGTAAATTTAACTTCCTTCCCTGTAAAGGTTTACTTATGTTTTCAAGTACCTGTCTATTTTATCCTAATTATCCACTTGGCTGAATATCTTGCAAAAAACTTAGATGGCACAGCTAAGTTTACCATGGAGGAGTTTGGGCTAGCTTTTGCTTTAATAGGTCCAGATCCCACGGTTTCCAGCACACCATACATTTCAATATTGCCACCGAAATTATGGAGCATGCACCTGCATCAGTGGCCTTTAACATTTTATGCAACAAGTTTTAGAAAGATTTAAGTAACATTATTTAGGCATAGGCCTGTTACAAAATAAATTACCAGATGTAAGGGGTTCCATAAAACTCATTCGAGCTCTCCCATATTGGTTTGACTTCAGCATACAGATCTAAAACTATCATCCTTCCCCTCGGAACTGAATGCAATAAAGCCTACCATAAACCGTGAAAGTATTATGTGCTGCTGTTTTTGTTGGAAAAAGTAATCATCATTTGATTTTCTTGCTCACTACTTGATGACTCGAAAATGTAACAGGAGGAAAATATAGCATTAAAATAAGCCTTTGAAATTGTAGTGGTTAGAAAATATTAACTGTAGAGATAACCTAAGTGAAAAGTTAAAAATATGATACAAGCAAACGATCCATTAACATTGAAAACCAGTTGACATACAAAATTCTCAGAGTATGCTAGAGACACATACCTGCATTTGGGGTGGCTGCCAAAAGGAACTATCTGATGAAAACAACCAGCCCTGCACAGTATCAGACCTCTCACAGTTATAATTAGCTGCTATGAATAGAATTAAACTTTCTCTAGAGAAGGACTTCGCTATTAAAATGCATTATCAACCTTAACATCAAAAGTAACTGCTGTTCTCCATAGAAAACAACAGTTCTGTCTCCTTGTTGGTGTTCTCTTCAAGATAATAATAATTCATTATTCATATGTAATTTTAGAACCACACCTTTGCAGTATTTGCACAAGACATGAGGTTAAGATCAAACAACAAGAATAGAGAATATTTCTTGAGATTCTATTACACTGAATTTGGTCTCTCAGCAGAGTGAATTGAAAGAACCAAGCCACACTTAAACTGTTTGCCTCAGCCCAGACACAATGTGGTCCTGCAGGATCCTACTCTTCACTGCTCAAAGATGTCAGAACCTACTTGAAGTGTTTATTTCATTACATGTTCATTTATGCGTGTTAAATGATTTTTTTTTCTCAATTTGCATATATTATGTGATCCCACATGATTGTGCATCAGTACTCAAAGGTACTCGAAAGTTACTTAAAGTAGTTTTTTTGTTAATTTTGTTCCTTTATGTGCCATTGCAAGAAAAGCTCCCTGCCCGTTGCGTCGTGCCTGCTCCCCCCGCCCCGCCTCTTTCCTTGCGCCAGCCTCGCCTGCCCCCTCGTGCCCGCCCTGCCTGCTCCTGCCGTGGCCATCGCACCAGGCCCCCCCCCCCCCCCCCCCCGTGGACACTCTTCTAAGCAGGAGGTTATTGTGACTTGGCAGCCAGGGCAATGCCTACGTTGCCATGACTTTGGGTATCAAGCAGCACATTGCACGCGTTTCGGAGCCAAGGCGGCTTTGCCGACAGGCCCATAGGTGGACGCTAACGGTTTTATATGGGTCCAGAGACGACAAAGAGGGATACAGTAGGGAGGGCCGCAGTCGGCCCCTCACACACAGCCACGGCAGCAGGGAGTAGGAGGGCGAGTGTCGCCCCCCCGGCAAAGCACCCTGCGACCCCACCCGGCAGGACCATAGGCCTCCACATCCACCTCCCATGGAGGCGTCACAGGCTACCTCACCCAAGGGCCCATAGCCCCCCACATCCACACCCCCCTCCTCCTCCCCACAGTTCGCCCCCCCGACCCTAGCCCACAACTCGCCCCCTCGAGAGCTAGCGCCCCAACCACCACACACCACACACCCCCCCCCCCCCCCCCTATTCTCCACTCACCAGCAACCTAGCCCCCCCCTCCCCACACAGCCACCAGTTCATCTATCCTTGTCGCCCATCACACTTTCCGAGATAGGCGTAGCTGCTACCACAGGAGTTCTTTCTTTGCAATGGTCCGTGGTCCTACCGCCCACAACTCGCCCCCTCGAGAGCTAGCGCCCCAACCCCCCCCCCCCCCCCCCCCCCCCCAACTTCTGGTGAGAGAGGAGACGGAGCTATTAGACTCAAAGTATGCAGATGATACAACACTCTACATAGAGGACGATGAGCTGATGCTCAAGAGAGCGAGACTAGCTCTCGACGTGTTTTGCACTGTAGCAGGAGCGAAAATAAACTAGCAAAAGTTAGTTGGTTTCCTTACGGACCCGGACTCTAGCACCGAGTGGGGCGTCCACTTGGGATTCAGATAGGTGTGCAAAGGGCAGACCGTCTGTTACCTAGGGTTCCGGGTGGGACTCGACATCACTCCTGCCGAGCAGTTTCTTCAATCCTCGACTCTATTCGGCGAAAGCTGACCTGCTAGAGTATTGCCCGTCTTTCCCTAGCAAGTTGTGCCCTAGTGGTCAACTAGGTCCTCCTAGTGACGGCTTGGTACATCGCCTCGTGTTGGTACTTTTCCTCGTCCTTTGTAGGTCAGCTTTGCCGCCTAGTGCAGAATTTTCTCTGCGCTAGGTCAGACAATTCCACGGACTCTCGGGCCAAGGTGACGTGGGCTCATCATCCAGCATTGGTCAGCCCGACATCGGTCATAGGGAGGGCTTGGGATCATAGACCTAGAGTATCAGAGCCTAGCCCTTGTGGGCAAGCTAGTACTCCGCAATCTTACACCAAGAGGGCAGACTTGGAAGGCCCTATTGCAAAAGAGTCTTCAAGAGTGTAGACTAAGGCTTGGCGGGTGATTGGAGGCCGTCCTTGAGATGGATCTTCACGATGGCCCAGATCACGCCCCCTAGATCCTCCTTCCTCCGTAGCCTACTCCGTGTGTGGCAAGGCCTCCGTAAGACCCTAATTCAAAGTCCCCCCAACTCTACCTACCACTTATAGGGGGATACCTGTTGGGGGGCTTTGAATTAGGGTCTTACGGAGGAGATAAAGGGTCTTACGGAGGCCTTGATAGAGGACTTTCTTTACGGAGACCCACCTATAGGAGGAGATAGAGGGTCTTACGGAGGCCTTGATAGAGGACTTTCTTCACCGTGCAAGAGAGGGGGTGTCTGGTCCTTGATAGAGGGCAACACGATGAGGGGATAGTTGTCCTTCCGTGGAGGAGGATTTGGGTGGTTGGCCTTCAAGGAAAGACATGGCATTTGGACCCTTATGTGTTCTGGGAGAAATTTTGGGAGTGGTGCCTCTGGATATGGGAGAGCACGCCACTTGATGAGCTGGAGTGGGACACTGGATAGTGGCTATGGCTGGCCACTATGGTCGCCAAGAAGCCACCGAGGTTCCTGGAGTACACAGTCAAGATTGGCAGACACGTACTGATGCAGGAGGATATGGACTGGGCGCCTTCACGTAGCAGATACTAGGCGGAGCATAGCATCACGGATGCATTCCGTCGGACTTTCTGGCGCCACTTATGGGACAGCTAGAGGTCGAGGGTATTGTATTTCTTATGGTTGTTGGCACATGGAGGCTTGGCAATGGGGAGTTGGCTAGCCCAGATGCAGAAGGATGGAGGGTGTAAACGCTGCACACAGCAGTTTCTGGAAACTCCAAAGCACTGCCTTTGGTTGTATGAGGCGGCACAGCTTGTGTGGAGAGGAGCATGCCGCATTCTCCGCTATCGTTGGATGTATCTCGTGGGAAGCTTTCTGCTGGCAGGCAGTCAACCAAGGCCGTCACCTTCTGTATGAGGCCGGGATGCAAGACACAATCTTCATCATTGAGGCTGGGTTGTACGCAATGCTTTGCTTGGAGGCTCTACCCATCCACCAAGTACTGGAGCCCAGCAAACCGCTCTCAGGTATGGGAGATCGTAGGGAGTCTTACTAGATGGCACATCTAGAGGGCGCGCTGTCAGGAGGTTTTTGGTGGGGAGACCTTCAGTACAGGCGACTTTGGCAGAGCTCTGAACCTCCATCATCCACTCCCTTTGTGGCCGATGGGACTAAGTGCAGGGCAAGTCTTGAGCTCGTCAGGAGCTCCGTTTTCACTTCATGCGCACCTAGGGCGGCCAAGATCTGTTCTTCATGATGCAGGCAAGCAACCCAGATGGCGATACACCCCCCCCCCCCCAAAAAATGGCTTATTGCCCCCATCCCCCCCAAACCACCTTGAGAGGCTTGTACACATGATGTATTTATGACCTTCCACCAGCTCCAACTAGTCTGTCAAGCATGAGCATTCCGTTGTAATCAGTTTTGTTGAGTAATATAATCAGCCACATTTTACTTGCAAAAAAAAAAAAAACGTGCCATTGCATATAGCAAGAGTACTCACAGAATTTGAACTAAAATCTCCAAGAGGAATAAGAAGACACACCTGCATCAGCCAGATAGCCTCATCATCCCCACCCTGCATAGCTTTGTACACAGCTGCACCTAATGAGGAGATGTAGGATGTATCATTTGTTGGTGGCTCATTTTCATTGAAAGTGTCACTGCAAAAACAGGCCGCATTCTTAGCCAAATATCCATATCATCGTAAGAACAAGTATATGTGTGTCAACATTCTCCTTCCATATCAGATACTGAATAGCAGAAATCATACTTTAGTTGAGAATATAGGTCTGGCTTTCTTATTTACAAGCTAATATTCTGCTACAAGTTACAGACATCCAAAAAAGTGATACCCACCTATAGCAAATGTTTTCATTTAAAGACATGATAAGGTTCTAAAACAAGGCTTGAAAAGCAGTGAAAGCTGCAGAACGCACTCTTTTGCACAAAAGACAGATACGCAAAAAAGGGAATGTGCCTAATGCAAACTACTTCTCTCTCTGCTTTGAGCTTTCACCTTGTTCCAACTTCTACAGCAGTTGGCATCTTCACCACTGCTTGTACTAGGGTAAAGGGGTCAGTGCTATGGCAGTCTAACATTGTCCCATATCATTTCAACATCAAAGGCTTTGCTAAGATGGCTCTCACCACTATCAGCGACACAGAGCCATCAGGCGGCCATTGGATCTTCTTTGGCTTACTGCATAATTATGCACATGTCTCATATAACTTCACCTAGTGGCCTACTCCCACATATCCCTCCTGAAATATTCATCTAAGCCAGCCTGGCAGTCAGCTTGTATATACCTCTCAATTATACAAGCCACACCATTCCTTTGTTGCTCTAATTAGGTTTTCTTTCTTTTCTGAGAAGAAAGGTGTTGCTAACTATACTACTTAGAACAAAAAACAACAGACTGTAAATACTCAACAGTCTAGCTAGAGCTTTATGCAAATCAAGTCATATATATACAAAGCCTCTCAGGGCAATCCAGGGAGGATGGGGGAAGAGGCAATGGTGGAGAAATGTTAACAACACTGGGTTTTACCATCCTGCACAGTCAAGAACAGGCTATAGCAACCACAAGTGTGAAGGCACTGCTACCAACACTCCCATTAATGTCAAGATTGACCCTAAAGCTGCTCCCAATGGCCTCGAACGGAGTGGATGATGGATGACCAGCACTCAGTCAAGGTGGCATATAACAAGAGGCTCTCACCGCTGATGATCAACTGGCAGCCAGCCTTCCAAACATGCCACCCCATGAGGCCGCCAATAATCTCCCAGCAGATGGGAACAGCCTCCATGCCTATCACTGCCAAAAGCCAGTCTCAGTGATGAACATCATATCATGCATCTCCACCTCATAGAATAGATGACTTCCATGAATGACTCGCAACCAGCAGAAAGCCCTCCAAAAGATACATCCGGTGATTATCATAATTTCAAGTCTCTCTCTCACTCTCAACATGGGTGACTGACAGAAGACCTAGGGACAAAGAAAGCTTTCTACCGGAGCACTTCCTGCACATATCTCCGGATGGCTTCATTACCCGCCCAGGCTACATGGACACAAACTTGTCCCATGGAGTCAGAAGCGCCATCAAAGAGATCCGTACATCTTCACACCAAATAAAGGGTCGAGACAAGTAGAAACAGGGCCCACCCCCTCCCCCTAGAAGATCGGATCTACCAAATCTGCCAACTCAAGCCGGAGACAGAAGAACACTACATATGCAGGTGCCCAGCATCCTACGAGATCTGAGGACACTTCCACTGCCTGGTCAGACAAGAATTCAGGCCACTCTCCAGAGTGATGGATTTAAAGGACCAGAGATGCGTTGGGCTCTTCCTGCTTCAAATACGGCGTCACAGAGACCACCTTCTCCCGACCTCGGAGCAGAGACAGGGAACCGCCCAACGCTTGCTCACAGAATTCTACCGGGAGCAAACTACCATTCCCACCCCTGAGCCCCCGCCAGCCCCATTGACCTTCCGGCCGCGGGGGACCACCCTGGCCATAGCCATGGCAAGAAGCAAAGCCCGGCAGCCACACCTAACCAGCCCCCGCCACCCCTCAGGAGGCACGTGTCGAGGATACAAGGGATACTACGCCGCCACCGGAGGGCCCTGCCCAACCGATTCAGCCTCTCGATGTTAGATAGACCCATGCGCGACATTTTAGGATGACCAAGCTCCATGAGCAGTTCCACACCATACTTGGAACACAAATGAATTTTACCCAGCATATATACCATCTTGTACCTACTCAATTAGTTTATCATACCATTAGATGGTAGCTTTACTGGGACCTGGAAAGTTTCCCAGACATTTTGTATGTAACGTTTTGGTCTCATAGGCCAACTTGGCCTTTCGTAGACATTAATACAACTATCCTTCTTACTTTCTCACAACTTCAAAGGTGAATATGCAATTCCAAGAGCATCCCTCCCAACCTCTCTTTTTTTTTCGTGAAGAAAATTGAATTAGATAGTGAATATTTACATCTAACTATCAGGTCAATATTCTCTATGTAACTCTTCCTTTCTATTACAACAGACTATCAGGTCAGCATACTCTGTCTCTCACTCTCTGTGTAACTACTATGTACATGAGGCATGCAGGCTCTCAAAACAACCTATTACATGAACAATACTAATAGATGAAGAAGGCATGCAAATCATTCTCCGTACAAGAGAGAAGGGTGGATTTCTGAGTATTAATGTGAAGACTCGATGCCAAAGCAAAAAGATTCCAGGCCACCATTGCCCGATTAACATTAATACCATCCGCCTTAAGGAACATGAAAGAATCATTTGCCAAAGATTGACCCACAAGCTGGTCACCGCCAGGAAGAGTCAAGACAACTATCTCACCTTGAGCTGCCGACTTATCCAGTAATGAGAGCATGGGGTGAGTTGCAAAAGCAAGCAGCAAAGGGCTGAGAGGACAGCCTTGTCAAAGGGACTGAGATAAGGACATTTCCTCCGTAATCCCTCCTTTGAGAGCAATACGGGCTACAGCACCTTGACTGATAGTATCAACTAGAGAAATCATACAGGGTCCAAATCCCATTGCAGACATTAATTGCCGCAAGAAAGACCAGCTGAAATGATCAAAAGCCTTCTCAATATCCAGCTGAAGCATAACAGCCTGCTCGCTAGAAGCTTTGGCATAGTCAAGCTGAACATTCAAAATGTTGTGCATTATATTCCGACCTTTAATAAAACCGTATTGACGTGGATGAATGGGGTGCGGAGAAACTTTCTGCGATCTGTTGGCAATAATTTTGGAGAAGATTTTATATAACGATCCCATAACAGAAATGGGTCTGCTAACATAAGCGAGTTAATGGATCCTTAAGCAGTTGCACATGGGCTGAAAACAGCTCATTAGGAAGCCCATCCCAGCATGGACTCTCTCTCTCTCTCTCTCTCTCTCTAGTAATCAAAGGAATCCTTCCCATAAAGTAAAAGGTGATGCCCTCTCATGCAATGCAGCAATCTCCTGTAAGACCAGGTCAGTTCCCATGACACCAACAACTTGATCCCCTTCCGGTAAAGAGCTCGCTTTACCCTCATTGGCATGAACATAATCTAGCATAAGCTTGTCGGTAGTGGCCTGCATAAACTGAAGAGACCCATCAATCTGTGAGCATGAAGCATGAACATCTTGCTAAGGAAAATTCGGGGCACATAAAACTTGGTCATCCCCATGCCCTATATGCTGGTTGAGAAAGGCAATATCAATACCATTTGACACCTGCAGATTCACCATAACATAAATCTCTGTCTCTCTCTCTCTTTTGTTCTAAACCCTGACTGGCTATCTCAAATCTGAACAGAATTTGTCTCCTTCTTCAGGCCCTACATGTATACTGCACCTGGTATGCAGTGAGACTGTGAACGACTGCAGTTGTGCAACAAAACCTCACGATATGCCTTCAAGCCCTTTGCACATGTTGTGAATCGGTGAATGGTCTGTTCATCAATCAAGGAGGGTGTCACCCAAAGCAGGTCGTCAGTCTACCGGCCTTCTCGCTCTCTCTCACTCTCTCTCTGTCTCAGTTGCGAAGCAAGGCAATGCAGGAAGGTCACACACCAGATGGCACAGCAAGTCAACCGGATGTTCGCATGTAGGCAAGGGCAGGGCGCGATGTCACGAGCAGGGCAGAACATACCCTGTGGTGGTCTCAGGGGGGGAACTCAGGCAGTGCACAGGGCAGGTAAGCACGTCCACATGTCAGCGGGAGTCACATCTGCCATCGCTTCACCTCCTCTCTCCCTCCCGTCCCCCCCAACTCTCTCTCTCTCTCGTGAAGATAATTGAATTTGATAGTGAATATTTACGTCAAACCATCAGGTCAACATTCTCTCTGTATCTCTTACTTTCTATTACATTAGACCATCAGGTCAGCATACTCTGTCTCTCTCTCTCTCTAAAACTAATATTTACATGAGGTCTGCAAGCCCTCACAACAACCAAAACAACCTATTACATGAATAGTACTAACAGATCACACAGAACGAACAGCTGGAGTAGAGCCAACAATCACCAGCCACGGAGTAGCAATATCCAAAAGGACAAGGTCCGCTGACATCATAGAGGAGATTTGCCATAACACTCCTCGCACACGGGCCACCTGCCCATGGATGCCCGATGCCAAATCACAAATAAAGGCATTGCAAGTACGCCATATATGCCACAGGGCTGTCCATCTAAGGAAATGAAATAGGTAGGAGCCGTCTCAACTCAAAGAGGGCATAGAGGACATATCTCCCATAATCCACGAACGAACTAATAGGCAGTGCTGACTCACGGAGGACCACACACGAGAAATGAAATTCCAGATCTGTCGTGCAACAGGGCAGAAGACAAAGAGGTGAAGCACTATCTCATCACACGTAGTGTAGAAAACACAACGCCCACCAAAGATCTTACGGACACAGAGCACTTCCCGTTGGAAGACCCCCAATGCGCAGCCGCCACATGAACACTTTTCCCTCATACAGGACCTTAGACTTCCAAAGCTGGTTAAATCTTTCCTGCCACTTCTTTTTAATGTCCCAACGATGCCATAACCTATTCACTTTCCCCATGACCCATCTCTTGGCTTCCACCATCTAATGATACATCTAATTAGCTGACCTTTTCTCAAAATCATCAAGAAGCACAAATGTCAGTCACGCCAAGGATCCAATGGCTCAAACATAGGCAAAGGAGAGAACCTTTGAAGATTGTCCTGTATGGACGACCAAATGCCCCTGTATCCATGAGGCACCCTAAAGTACTAATAAATATGCGTAAAAGAATAAAGATGGGGCTGCCTAGGAATAATACCATCATGGACTGTCTTCAACCCCAGTCTAGCCATCCGATAAACTTGTCTCACTGCAAATCTTTTTGTGGCCAATCCAACAACCTTGAGGAAGCCAGTATCTCTCCTTGCAACGAATTTTCCTCCTTACAAATATCCGGAGGATGCGAAATTGCAAAACAAAGCATCTCTTGCCAGGAAGCTATCAAATGAGAAAGGAGAAAAGACTGGGAGACCTTTATAGGCCTCCTAGAGTTAAGCGCATGCCACCAAGAAGCATGAATAACCCTGCTACCATGAGAGATGCTAGTCTTTTCCATGAACAATTTGGCAATATCTGACAATGGATGACAGTGAATACAGAGACTCTGCAACAGGGATAGCCTCAAAGCGGCCATATGCAAATTAACATCCACCAAAGCTGCACCCCCCATCCTTTTCAGAGTGGTCACATGCTGCCACGAGATCCATACCTGCCCCAAATGATTGCCTTTCTTTTTCCAGAGCATAAATCTAATAGGCTGAACCAAATCCAAAATGGACTTCTTAGTCCAAGGAAGCAAAGGCAGAAAGAACGATATCATACTGATCATAATACTTTGAGCCACTTTTAGTCCAACATGTAGAGGCCAACTCTAGGATTTCCAATACATGACCTGTCATGAATTTGGGAGGTCATCCAATCCAGTAAGACAGGGGGAGCAACCTCCACAACAATAGGATATCCCAAGGTGTTTGGTTATAATGCTCCTTGTGATCACAATTCCATTCTAGCCCCAAGGCCTGCAGATCATTCTCCATACAAGAGAGAAGGGTGGATTTCTGAGTATTAATGAGAAGACCAGATGCCAAAGCAAAAAGATTCCAGGCCACACTGCCCAATTAACATTAATATGATCCGTCTTAAGGAACATAAAAGAATCATCTGCCAAAGATTGACCCACAAGTTGGTCGCCACCGGGAAGAGTTAAGCCAACTATCTCACCTTGAGCTGCCAACTTATCCAACAATAAGAGCATGGAGTGAGTTATCAATGCAAATAGCAAAGGGCTGAGAGGACAGCCGTGCTGAAGGGATCAAGATAATGTGATTTCCTCCATAATCCCTCCATTCAGAGCAATATACGCCACCACACCTTGAGTGATGGTATCAACTAGAGAAATCATACGGGGTCCAAAACCCATTGTCCTCTCTCTCTCTCTCTCTCTCTCTCTCTCTCTCTCTCTCTCTCTCTGTGTGTGTGTGTGTGAAAATAATTGAATTAAGTAGTAAATATTTACATCAGACCATCAAGTCAGCATTCTCTCTATGTATCTCTTACTTTTTGTTACATCAGACCATCAGGTCATCCGAGAAACTCTCTCTCAGATGGAGAGACCCCTAGTACTTATGATCTCACAGATGATCCGAAGCAAGCCCTCCGTACCACACGAGATCATCCGCGCAGAGGTGGGGGCACCGCCCCTCGTGGCTGAGGCCCTCTTCCAGACCGTGACCTTCTTGCGCCGAATATGGGACCTGCCTCGGCACCGGTACCCCAGACTCGCCCTGAAGTCATCCAAGCAGCTAGCAACACAAGGGGACACTGAGTGCTGGTATGCTCGAACAGAGACCTGGCTATGGCTCCATGGCCTGCACATGGACCACCTCCCCCCACTACAATATAGCCTAGACTGCCCACACCTGGAGCTCAGCCGAGAGGAGGTAAATCGCATCACCAGAATGGATATCATCCAGACAGACACCGCCAGGACATGGGTGACCCCCACATCGGAACTAGGAACCAAGAAGGCTTTCTACCGAGAACACTTCCTGCATATCTCCCCGGACGGCTTCATCACCCACCCAAGCTACATGGACACACACCTGTCTCACGGGGTCACAAGTGCCATCGGACAAATCCGCACGTCCTCACACCAACTACGGGTCGAAATGGCCAGATACGGGGCCAACCCCCTCCCCCCAGAAGACCGAATCTGTCAGCTCTACCATCTCGAGCCAGAGACAGAGGAACACTATATCTATAGATGCCCAGTGTACTACGAAATCCGGGGATGCTTCCACTGCCTATTCAGCGAAGGATTCGGACCACTCTCCAAGGTGATGGAATTCAAAGACCAGAGATGCCTGGGGCTCTTTCTACTGGAAATACGACGCCACAGAGACCACCTCCTACGAACCACGGAGCAAAGACAAGGAGCCACCAACCAACGCACACTCAACAACTTCTACCAAATACAGGCTACCCTCCCCACTACTGAGACCCCACCAGCCCAACCGGCCTACCGGTCCCCCGGGGACCACCTTAGAAATAGCCACAGCGAGAGGTGAAGCCCGGCGACCACGCCTCGCCGGCCCCCGTCCCCGCAGAAGACACTGGTCGAAGATACAAGGGATACTACGCCGCCATCGGAGGGCCCTGCCCCGCCGCTTTAGCCTCTCCATGCTAGACTGACCCATGCGGGACATCTTAGGATGAACACCCCAGGAGCAGTTCCACACCGCACTGGGAGTACCTCTAGATTATATCTAGTCCAGATATCATTTTGTACCTACTCAATTTAGTTCAACATAGCATAAATGTTAGCCTCACTGGGACTTTTGAAATCTCCCAGACATTTGTATGCAACATTTTGGTCTCATAGGCCAACTTGGCCTGTTGTAGACGTTAATATAACTTTCTTTCTTTCTTCTTTCTTCTCTCTCTCTCTTTTTTTTTCGTAAAAGGTAATTGTATTAATTACGAAAAAAATAAGAGATTACTTGATTACAAGATACATGACGACAACCCAAGCCATCATGTGAAGAGGTGCTAAGTACTACAAGTTACAATGTCATGGCAAGGATGCGGAGGAAATTGCCATATGCTAAGGACAGAAGTCCTCCGTAGAGAGCAAATCAGAACGATGGAGAAGAGCTAACTGCCAATACAAGAGGCCCTTAAGCCTCACAATATGCCGCTGAACATTATGGCGGAGTCAAACAGAAAAGCATTCCGAATGGTCCAGTTATGCCAACAGCCCCAGTATCGAAGAAAGTGATACATGGGCTTCATGTGTGGCTATGCGGGAGTAGGGTATTTGGGCTGGCCCAAAACCCAATCAAAGGGGCGCAGTGTGATACCAACCACCCCTCGCCAAACGGCCGACAAAAATAACCAGACTTTCTTAGCGACGGGGCAAGAGATAAATTGGTGGCGGGCGGATTCCATAGTAGTGGTGCAAAAGAAACAGGTGCCATTGGAGATTCGTCGCTTGGAAAGAGCCGAAGCAAGCGGAAGACCCCCAATCATCACTCTCCAAAGAAAGACTTTGTATTTAAAGGGTGTCTTGTTGACCCAGCCCTCCATCACAGTTGCCCTCCACCATGACTGGGATTTACGTAACTAGCCATTGATTATCTTTAATCAGAAGATGATACACTTGGTTAGCAGAAGCTTTGCTCAAATGCAGCCGGCCTTGTAGGTCCCAATCCTGCCAGGGATGATCCGAAACAAGAGCAGGAAAGGGTTGTCTGCTCTGGAGCACCGTCAAAAGCTATTCCCATAAAGGCCTATATCCACGAGGGATCCTGAAAAGACTCCTAGCTGTATGAAACGATATAAGCACATTGCGACTGGCAAGGGTGGGATCTGCAACTGAAGACAAGCCCAAACGTGCCATCCGGTTGAATTGTGGTCTAAGCTCATGTTTACCTTCCCACGAAAGTAAACGCGAGACTGCCAGTAATTCCAATTGAAAAGAGTTAGTAGCCAAGCGATCCTCCGTTGGGTGCCACTGAGCCTTTTGAAGGACGTGTTTCCAGGAACACACCAAATGAGTAAGCAGCGATGAAGAAGATCTGGAAAACCGCGAATCAGCATTAAGAACGTGCCACCAAGAACTTCGGAGTTGGGTATTGCCATGCCGAAGCCCATGGCCCTTGAGGAAATAACGGGCGATAGCGACCCACGGATGATGATCATCCGAGCACATGGCGCGGAAAAGGGACCAACGAAGTGCCTGCATGTGAGTTTGGGCATCTAAAATAGCTCCGCCACTCATGCATTTGGGGGTGCACGCATGCGACCACGAGATCCAGGAAATACCTGCATGCAATGAGTCCTTCTTCCATAGCATGAAGCGAATAGACTGAGTGAGAGCATTCAGAGTCATAGGAGTCCAAGGCAACAATGGCAAGAAATATGTGAGCATTGGCAACATAATTATCTGGGCTACTTTGAGGCGAACATGAAAGGGCCAGGCCTGAGACTTCCAATACATAAACTTGGCCACCATTTTCTGAGAAATCCACTGCAGAAGCTGCTTTGGGGGAACATCAACACCCAAAGGGTATCCAAGATGCCTGACAATGGAACCTCGAGGAACAACCAGACCCTGCCAGTCCAAGGACTGCAAATCCGACTCCGTGCAGCTTAGAATGGCTGATTTCAGCGCATTGATACGAAGGCTTGACGCCTGACCAAAGAGACCCCAAACATCCAATGCTTTTCGAAGGTTATCCTTGTCCGCACGCAAAATCATAAAAGTATCATCCGCCAGGGATTGGCTAATGAAGTGTTGTCCTGTAGGAAGCGACAGTCCGGCCAACTGGGAGGAGGCGGCCATATGTGATGACATGAAAAGAACTGGATGTGTCGCAAGGGCAAAGAATAAAGGGCTCAAAGGGCACCCCTGTCGGACAGAACGGGCAAGGACAAATGGCTCAGTAACACCTTCGTTCAACATGACTCGCGAAGACGCCGCAGCGCTAATGGTGTAGATCAGACGAGACATCCGAGCACCAAAGCCCATAGTAGACATAAGGTCAGCAACGAAAGACCAGTCCAGATAGTCAAAAGCCTTTTCCAGGTCCAGTTGAATCAGTACCATCTCCTGTTTAGAATGCCGGGCATAATCAATGGCCAATTGGGCATTCAAAACATTGTGTAGAATATTTCGGCCCTTAATGAAACCATACTGGAGAGGGTGCACAAGGGCACGGAGATGCTTATGGAGCCGATTCGCCATTACTTTGCAAAAGATTTTGTACATTGAACCCATCAAAGAAATGGGGAGCCACTGTGTCAACTTAGATGGCGAAGGAACTTTTGGAAGCAGTTTAATAAGTCCTTGCTTCCATGAGGGAGGCATGATCCCCGTTTCCCACACCTGCTGAAACAAAGCCTGCAATGGTCTCGCCAGTTGGGTAGGGAAAGCTTCAAAGAACTCATTGGTGAGACCATCCCAACACGGACTTTTATCTTTGGGCAAGTGTAACAAGACATCCATAACCTCTGCTTCACCAATATCTGACTCCAAAGTAGCTTGCATGTCCTGCGGAAGCTGATTGCGGACCAGGTCATAAAAAACCGAACAGGCCTGAGTAATTTGGGCTGAAGGAGGAGAAGCGGAACCGAGAAGGTCACGGAAATAATTCCTGCACATATGCACAATAGTCTGTGGATCCAGGATAAGGTGGCCTTGTGCATCCTCGAGTTTGGTCATATTCTCTCGAGCAGGAGAGGCATGGAGAGCTCGAAAGAACTTATGGGTCTGACATGCACTATCTTGCAAAGTATCTGTCAGATGTTGCAATTTGGCCTGCTGATACGATTTTAACTGGAATTCTTTAATAAGATCTGCCACCCGCATGGCTAGTGCAAGCAGAAATGCATCATCCGGAGTGTCCACCAGTAGGGAGCGAACCAAAACCAGCAGGTCCTCCGCTGCCTGTCGACGGCGCCGACAAAGAGAGGCATGATAGATCCCATATTGCCGAGCAACCCGCTGCACATTAGAGAGCAATCTTTCAAATGACGCAGTGCCCTGAGAGGAAAAGTCCAAGAAGAATCTGTCAAGCAATTGCTGCATATAGCCCTGAAAAATTGTATGCTTTAAGTAGGACGAGTTGAAACGCAAAGGGAGTCTCTCCACAAATTGCTTGAAAGGGGCAATGGGTTGTGCAAGCAACTCGAACTGCAGAGGGAAATGGTCCGACAAGACATATTGCTGCAACACTTTTATTTCGAGCATCTCAGGCAGAAAATCATCATTCTGCATGATATATATACGGTCCAACCGCGACCATGTTGTGGTATACTGGGCCGAATGGAAAGTAAAGCCTGGAGAAGACGGGTGTAGCCAGGACCAAAGATCTTGCTTAAGAACAGCAAGAGCCAACTCTTGCCACATACGACTTTCCAGCGCATCCATGACCAAGTGCTCCGATGTAGATTGGGAAGAATCAACACACATATTGAAATCCCCCATGAAGAAGCCCCGTCTGCCAAGTGACAAGGAAGTCTGCAAAGTCTGCCAAAGCTCCCGGCGAGATAACGAATCATTCGGAGCATAAAGGCCAAGTAACCATAGGATTTCCCCTTCGAATAAGATTTCAACCACCAAAAAGTGGCCATGAACATCATTTTTAATAAGAACAGGCTGATATTTGGCATGTACAATCATGAGCACACCCGAATAATGCATGGCCTGTGTTCCTGCATAGAACAAACGAAAGCCATGGCAATCCACAACTTTACCGGCGTCACCGTGACTCTTGTGCTCAACAACGCACAGGACATTCCACTGATTCTCATACAATGCAGTCCACATGGCATGTTGCTTGTGGCGAGAACAAATTCCTCGCACATTCCACGTGGCTATTTTCATGTGTATACAAAACACAATCAAGTACGAGGCACAGCTTGCCTCGATTTGACTTTGTCGGCGAGAATGTCCAGGACTCCCTCATCCAAGAAATCCGCCAACACCGCAAAAGAGTTCTAAGGACCAGATTTGGAAGTAGACGGCATATCTGCTTGCTTGGGGTTGGAACGTGGGTAACGACGGTCCCACGGAGTAATGACGTTGCCTCTGGTATCAAAAGCCAGCTGTGCAGGTGGACCCTTTAGACAATCCGAATACATTTTCCTGGCGGGCTGATGACGGGGAGCTAAGGAAACCATAGCAGGAGCAGAGCGCTCGGAAGACATCATTTCCTTCCTGCGCATATATGTTCGCATGGAATCTTGTGAGGTAGTAGGCACAGTACTCTCCATGCCAGTACCAATCCTGTTGCCTCTTTTGGCACGTACTTCAACCCAATCAGTGGCACGGGAATCCAGACCCGAAACCTGTTGTTTACCTTTGGCCAGAACTTGAGGCGGGTGGATAGTATCCAGCAACGGAGCATCACACACCATATCTTCCATGGGCGGAGCAACATAACCCACATCTGAAACGTGTTGTTGCTCTGGGCATTCAGCCATAAAGTGCCCCAACTGTCCACAGGAAAAGCAATGGCCTGCAAAATTGCCCCATTTGAAACGAAAGTGTAACGGATGCATGCCAAAGCAATTGAGGTGTAACCAAGCAGGTCGTTTCCTTGCAGTATCCCATAACATGCACAAGCAGTTGCGATTCACAGCCCTGAGACTGGGAGGGACCAGAACCGTGCCCACAGCGGCCATAGCATCCTTCAATAGCAGCCAATAAAAAGCCGGACAATTTTCCACTTCTACCCACACAGGGCATTCACGTTGCAGGAGGCGCTAGAAATCGGCCATCGGGCGCCATGGAACCACATGAACCAACCGACGATAAAAAAACAAAGGCAGTTTAGACAGGAGAGCAGCACGGTGCGCCTCTGTTTTCAAGAGGACCTCAAAAAAACCTCGGGATCCAACAAAAATCTCTTCAACACATTCCCGTTGTAGCAGACTCTGCAGCCATTGGCGAATACGGGAAAGCAGCGGGATGCGACCAATGAAGAAGAGTATCACCGCACGATCATGAAATACCGAAAAGGAGCGCAGGACAGTTTTTAGGTCGACGGTAGCTTCCAGAACATCGTCTGGAGCAGAGTCAGAGAAGGCTTCCTGATTATGTTGAACATATTCACCAAGCAGAGTGTTGGCAAATTCCAACAGATGCTCCCAGTCCACCTCCTGAGAGTCCACAGAATCCGAAGCAACCTGCGCATAGGAACGATCCTGAGTAACACCTATCTCTTCCGGGGTATGCTTGGTACGTTTACCCGCAGGCTGGATGTCAGGACCTGGGGGCAATTCTTCAGTGCACGGAACCATATCCTCCGGTTCCTCAGCATCAGAATCCGGGCCAAGTGCTGCCACCGTTTGGTCTATGAAATCCAGATCCAAACCAGCCATCTCTCTCTCTCTCTCTCTCTCTCTCTCTCTCTCTCTCTCTCTCTCTCTCTCTCTCTCTCTCTCTCTCTCTCTCTCTCTCTCTCGCTGCCAAGAACTCTCTCTCTCTCTCTATCTGCCAATCGCTGCAGGAACAGGCGGCAGGCAACTGAGATGCAAATGGGTGGCTCACAGGTCGCAGTCCCACAGGGGTGCAGTGTTACGCACGCAGACCTTCGTCACACAAGTAGCACACGCGCAAGCGTAGAGTCGCACTTTCGCTCTGTCTCTCTCTCGAACCAGAGCAACCCCAGAAGGAAGGTCGCAGCCAGCGAGCAGTAGGGGTCGACGAGGTAGGCACAGGATGACCAGCGCGTGTAACACTGTGGCGAAGGGGCAAAACGGACCCGGCAGACGCGTGAGGGGAGAACTCAGGCAGGGAACAGCTCTCTCTCCCAGTGACTGGTGGCCACCGCAGACGACTCGACTGCAGCAAAAGATAGGGACGAGGCAGACCTGTTTGTGCAGACGAACGGCGTGCCGGCTTCAGGCGTTGACGTGGCGGATCAGGCGATGGCAGGGCGGAACGAAGCGGCTTGCTCTGCGACCACAGGCGGAAGATGACAGTCGTCAGGCGAGCAGGTAGGCAAACGCAGAAGACGGCCCTCGTCAGGCGAGCAGGCAGGCACAGGCGGAAGGTGGCAATCGTCAGGCAGCAGGCGTCAGACGCGTAGGTCTAGGCGACGGCAGGGCCTCTTCTCTCTCTCTCTCTCTCTCTCTCTCTCGCTCTCTCTCTACATTCTGTTATATCGGACCATCAGGTCCTGAAAGAAAGCGAGGAAAGACTATTAGGACTATGACACAAAAAGAAAATCACATTGCTGGTGTAGAGAGAACACTGACCAGCCAGTGGGCAGCAATGTCAGGAAGAACCAGGTCAGCTAATATCATAGAAGAAATCTGCCATAGCACTAAACCTAGAATATGGGCCACATGACCATGGATGCCCGAGACCAAATCAAAAAGAAAAGCATTCCGAGTACGCCAAATATGCCACAAGGCACTCCATCTAAGAAACTGGAACATGCAAGAATAATCGAAATGCAAAGAAGGCACGGAGGGCAGCTTTCCCATAATCCATGATTGACCGGCGCTAAGTGGCCGAGAGTCAGACATGAGAAATAAAACACTAGATCTCTCGCGCTACTGGACAAGAGGCAAAAAGATGAAGCAACGTTTCAACACATGTAGTGCAAAATACACAATGACCAGCAAAGATCTTTCGGGCACACAGCACCTCTCCGGTCGGAAGACCACCAATCAGCAATCACCACAAGAAGACTTTCCCTGATAAGGAACCTTAGACTTCCAAAGCTAAAGGGATCTTTCCTGCCACTTCTTTTTGCCGTCCCTAATATCCCATAATTTATTCACGTTTATAGTGACCCATCTCTTGGCCTCCACCATCTGATGGTATATCTGGTTAGAGGACCTCTTCTCAAAATCATCTAGAATCACAAACTTCCAGTCACACCATGAATACAATGGCTGTAGCACTGGTAAAGGAGAGAACCTCTGAAGTGTGACCATATGGATTACCAAATATCACAATATCCACGGGTTACTTGAAAGTGTTGACGAATATGCCAAAAAGAGTAAAGACGGGATTGCCCACGAATAATGTGAGATGGGAGGATCAAGGTACAGCTGGGATTCAGTAGACAGTGTGAGAGTGAGAGACAGAGTTGAAGCACGACATCCAAGAGAAAATAGATTGAATGAGTGTAACCAGAAAGTACAAAGTACAACCCTTAAACCTTAGGGTTGTAGGGGGTGTTCACACCCGACACACACTAAGTGCCCAAATGTGTGTAACATAAGCACATAAGTACATACGACAATAAGACCATAAGTCTGGGGGGAAAAAACCTCCCCTACCGAGAGTAAAAAGTGCTCTAGTGTCCTACTGATCACCGACACTCCCATATGAGCGTAGGCGTAAGTGAGACGTGAGTCAAATACCCAACAAACCCCCCTGGAGTGAAGAGTGATCAAGAGTACAAGGATCATCTGCCACCAAAGGATATCAAATTTAAAGCATCGCGAGTACAAGGTGTAGATCAAATAGAATCTCTCATTCTTGTGTGTGCAAAATTGTAAGCTCTTGCTTTCATATTCTCCCTTTCTTCCTTCCACCATAGCTTCACCTTGGGAGAAAGAGAGTGCAAGTGTGTAAGTGTGAGGCAAAGAGTGAAACAGGAAAGGAGAAGCTTCTTCTCCAAATCATCTTCTTCGTGATTTTCTCCTTTATTTAGCACCAATGGAGTTGAAGGCGCATCACATTGAAGAGATGGCTTGAGAGCTTCAAGAAGCATCACTTGGATTGTGAGGCCATCAAAGCTCCTTTTGACAGATCAAACTACAACATGGAATATAAGTTTCGGTGAGTCTACTATAATCTTTGAGCTTACTTTGTTCTTTCATTTGTTTGAGTGGAGAGAGTATAGTTTGTACGAAGATAGAGTATGAGCAGGCTATGTGCAAGGTTGCTTAAGTCATGGAGAGAGTGAAAGCTCTTAAAACAATGACTTCCCCTAATGCCCTTGTATTGAGTTCATATAACCCCACATTTTTGGTTGTGTTGTCAAGACCAAGGTAGACTCTACTCTCTTTGTACTTGCTTCTATTCTCACTATGTGAACAAATAGGAAGTTGTGATAGCTCAAAAGTATTGAGTCTTTCCTCTCCATTTGAAAAGACATACATCGAAACATAGATGGCTAATTTAGGAACCACCATCTCCAATTCGAAGGCTATGATTGCTCAACAAGGATTGAGCCCTTACTTCCCACTTTAAAAAAGCATAGTTACTCCAAAATACACATGGCTAGTGTCATGAAGACAGATATTTTAAAAACCTTACTTAACATGGTGTAATTGGGTTTAGAGTAAATTTTCGAGCTCAAGACCCAAGGAAATCACGGGATGTCAAAGGCAAAAGTTGCTATAAGTTATGCCGCGTAGGTACTTGGTGGTATCTGGTGTCAATTATTGACCTAGATCATTATTTGGCCACAAGTGTTAGTTGGTGACACTAGTGAAGTGGCGTTAAATGGTACTTAACGCCAATCTAAAGGTCAAATATAGCACATATACACTCCGGAATGGAAGTTGTCTTGCTAATTTTACTATTGGCGAGTTAGATTATTTTTCAAGGCACTGAAATAATTATTGGATTAATTTTTAGTATTTAAAGATTGAAATTTAATATTTAATTATGAATAATGCTGGAAATACTATGTGGGAAGGCTGCCACTTGTCCCAAATGCCCATGGAAGACTGAAAAACGTCTTTAGAGGCTTAAGAGAGACATTCTTAGTGTATTCAGCCTACAAGGGGGAAAAAGGAGATGTTGCTCGTCTGATTTCCAGCCATTGGAGGACCTTCTAAGGCAGCTAGGGGCAAGAGAAGACCAATCAACAACAGGTGACAACATCTATAAGCTATTCAGAAAGGGTAGCAATAGTAAATGATTGATTTTCTTCAATTCTTTGCATCTACAAGCTGTTGAGATAGTGCAACAGCAGTAAATGACTAGTTTTCTTTAATTCTTAATCGCGAAGAAAGTCTGAATTTTCTCTCTCCTCAGCATTCTCTCTCATCTCCCCACCTTTCTACAGCCTTGCTCCGAAGATTACAACATTGAGATCACCAGAGGTTGAGAAACTTCAAATTTCTCTGCTGTAAACCCTAAGCTGCAGTAGAAATTAGGGTTTAGCAGCAGTCTCAAAAAGCGTGCCAGAAATTGGAAGCTCCAAGATTTGGATTCAACAGGGCTGAAGCTGTTTTTAGTCAAATTCTAGTGGAGGGACAAACAAATCAATGAATTTGGGGCATTTTCCATCTCCATCAAAGCAGGTAAAGGCCAATTGATTGTTCGAATCAAGGGGCAAATCAGATTGAAGACTTATTGATCATTTTGGATAACAAGGGGAGTTGGAATACCGAAAGGGATTGGGAGAATCCCATTGTACATCAACTTCTTCTTCAATTAAGTTAAATATATACCAAAAGGGGAGCCAGTTTTGGGGCCAACAGGGTGTCCAATGTCCAAGATTATATGGTAAAGTGTGCATTTCAATTTTGTGATTTGTTAATTGCTGTAAATAGTGCTTAATCAGGTTATTTACCACCCTATCCAAGAAGTAAGGCTGGTTTCAGCTAGTCAAGAGTGCCAAATCAAAATCTCAATTGCCCTTGAACATAGTACAGACTTATTCATTCCGTACGATTAGTAGGGTGCGGTACGGTACAAATCCATACAATTCCTACGAACAAGTTGCTACTTTTTGGCCATTGCGTCTAGCGCATTCCGTGTCCTAATCAAAGTCAATTCTGCAATTTTTGCCTTCGTCTTTGCACGTTTTCTGCCCACGTGACACACTTGCCAACCCATTGCCACTTGCCATTCGATGCTAATTGCTCATTGGATGCTAATTGCCATTGGATCCCATGCTCTAGCCTTGGATGCTCCTTTCCACACTCTTGGGAAGACATTGCTCTCTCCCTCTCCCTCTCCTCTCTCTCTCTCTCTTTTTTCGTAAAAGGTAATTGTATTAATTACGAAAAAAAGTACAAGTTTACTTGATTACAAGATACACGATGACACTAAGCCATCATGTGTAAAGGCTCCAGTACTAAACTACAAAAGAGTTACAAAAGTCATGGCAAAGACGCAGAGAAAATTGCCATATGCCAGGGAAGTAAGTCCTCCCGAGGGAGTAAGCCCGAGTGCCGAATGAGATCTATCTGCCAATGCAAGAGACCTTTAAGCCTCACAATATGTGCCGAGACATTAGAGGCCAAATCAAAAATAAAGGCATTCTGAGTGGTCCAATTGTGCCAGCATCCCCAGTATCTAAGAAAGTGAAACAAGATCTTCATATGCGACTGTGCAGGTGTGGGGTATTTTGGTCGTACAAAAACCCAATCAAAAGGACTTAGCGAGAAGCAACCACTGCGCGCCAAACCACTGACAAGAGCGACCAGATATTCTTAGCGAGAGGGCACGAAATAAATCGATGACGGACCGATTTCACAATAGTGATGCAAAAGAAACAATGGCCGTTAGAGATTCGACGCTTGGAAAGGGCTGAAGCAAGCGGAAGACCACCAATCATCACCCTCCAAAGAAAGACCTTGCATTTGAAAGGTGTCTTGTTAAACCAGCCCTCCATCATAGTTGTCTTCCACCATGACTGAGATTTCCGCAATCCCCATACAGTTTTAGCTCTCTCTCTCTCTCTCTCTCTCTCTCTCTCTCTCTCTCTCTCTCTCTCTCTCTCTCTCGCGTCAGTGGCCCGTCCGCCGTCACTGCCCCGTCCGTCTTTGTTCGTCACTTGCCTCGTCTATGGATAATAGGGGCGACTTGCTTCCACCACGGCTCATCTAGCTCCCGCCATCGCCTTACTCACGTGCTTCCGCCATCACGCCATCGATGCCCACTCAGACCAACCGCTCGTCCGAGCCCCCAAACCTCTCATCCGAATCCCCGATACTCCTCGTCCAAGTCCACTCACAATAGAACGCCCTCTCGTCCGACTCGGACACTGCCATGTGGACTAAACCTCTTGTCCGAGTCCCCACGGCCGAACGTCCCTCATCTAAGTCCCCGCCCTCGTCCGACTCGGTCACTGCCCCGAACGTCCCTCGTCCAAGTCCCCGCACAATCGAACGCCCCCTCTCCGCGAGTCCACGCTCCTCGTCTGAGTCGACAACTGGACCATACCGTCTGAGTCGCCAGACCACGCACGCCAGCCCGCCCCTACCATCGCGCTCCCTGCTCTTTCGACAAGAGCAATCGCCATCTCTCTCTTCGTAGCAGCCGCCCCCCTCTCCCCCGCCCTGCTACAGGCCTCCCTCACGCCCCGGACTTGGCACCCATATCACACCACCGCCACTAGCCCTGTCAATACCTGACTTTTCCGCCACCAGCCACCACCGCCCATCACGCATCCGCCACCACAATGAGGTCAGATGCACACATCCCCTGAGGAAGGGATGGGCGTGAACAAGACATCCCCGTCACAAGGCAACCGCACAAGAGGGGAGAAAAATGAGAAATACTCAACGATTTGGAGCAGCATTGACAAGGTGACAGACTACCACACAAGGAAAGGCATGGAGGCCCTCCGAGATGTATGCAAGCCGCATGACCAAGACATCAGCAACATCAAGGAAATCATGGCAGCAATGTGTGCCGAAACTGCACACCAAATCAAGGAGGAAATAAGCACGAAAGTACAAGAATGGAAGAATGAAATCTATGCCGATATCACATCACACTTCACCTCTTGGAAGGTGGACATTGAAACGTCCCTCCAGGAGAGAAACAGGGTGATCGAAGAACTGAGGCACGAGCTCGATGAATATAGAAACCAGCTGGACCTACTCAAGAAGGAGGAAGGAGAAATCACCGAAACAACGCCCACCAAGGTGCAAACCGAGATCAACGAGTTGAAGACACAAGTAACAAAGGAGCTCAACACATGGGCGAATATAGTGAAACAAGCACAAGCCGAAGTGACCGAGAACTCCAAATGGATTGAGGTAGCCAAGAAGTCACCAACAAAGAAGGAGGAGTTTGTGAATGCAGCACTGGAGGAGGAGAAAAGGAGAAAGCTTAGAGCGCTCCACATCTAGGTGGTCGGATGGAAGGAAGGGGATAGCCCCCTAGCAGATGCCAAGCAGATATGTGAAAAGATGGGAGTAGAGGACCCTTAAATAGTGGAGAATGCATGGCGCGTAGGGAAAGACCTCACCAAGGGAAGGCCTCTTATCCTCAAATTTGCCAACTTAGAATCCAGACGAGCCTTCCTCTCTAAAAGGACAGCTCTAAAAGGGAAAAAAGTCTACCTGGAGGATGACCTTACACCCGCACAGGTGGCACACCATAAAGAATGCATGCCACAGATCCTGGAGGCTTGCAAAGTAGGAAAATGGGCAGTATACAGAGATGGTCATGTCATCATCACAGATAAACACCAATGACGGGGCGTGGCCTATGAGACCCACCTGAGGTTTGCAGTGTGGAACTGCAACGGAGCTATGAAAACAGATGCAGGCTTATTCTAGGAGACCTTCACAGGCAAGGACATCATCCTCTACACAAAAACCCACCAAAGCCCAAGCACCTACTTACCAGAAGTGAGGGGAAATAGATGGGAGACGGCATGCCGCCCTAGAGCCCAAACAAAAGGAGGAACCCGAGGGTCCGGAGGGGTGGTTGTGTTGTACAGGGAGGAGTTACAGCCCATGGTGCAAGTCACGCGGAAAGATGAGGAAGCCCGGTTCATGCGGATCCGGATACACACAGATCGCCCCCGAGACATATACATGGCGGTGTGCTATTTCCCACCAACACACTCCCCATACACACCACCGAAGGGCGAGTCACCATAACTACCACTATACGAGGATATCATGCACTACTCCAGCTTCGGGGATGTCATGTTGGCCGGAGACTTCAACGCACGCACAGCACAGAGGCAGACCCCTTTCTTCGAGAGCAAACACGACATGTACAAAGAGATCACACTAGAGGAGATAGGACTCAACCAAGCATTACAGGACACAGCTGAATGCACCGAATATGGTGAACACCTACTCGCGTTAGGGGGGCACACGGACTAGCCATCCCTCACATGCTTCCCACACAAGCACGCGGCCAATTGCATCGGACGGGGGGCACATGGAGCACCCACACAGAAACTGGGAGCAACCACAGTGGACTATATCCTCGGCCCTCTATCACTTATCCCCGACATCCAGTCCTTTAAAATATCACCTCGCCCACTCGCAGTGGCTGCCGACCATGCCTACCTGCAATTTGACATAACCTGCAGGTATGACCTAACCCCCCCAGCAAGCAACCCCCCCAAGATTCCCCAGGTACCACTTTACCAGGCTAACTGCGAGCGCATACTCCAACCATCTCTATTGGAGCCTGCAGGAAATGGACCCCCACGCACCCCTGGAGGAGGTCACAGCACAGTTGACGGGCACACTACACACCTCGACTGCCGAATACTTTCCCCACACATCCCCCCACTCCACCCCTCCGAACAAGAATGTCCCAGAGAATAGCTGATATGACGCAAAGTGCAGGGAAACCCGGCTCCGTCTTCAACAGGACGAAGCATGGGGAGTACACACGCATAAACAGTCACGCTTGATCTTCTGTCGTCTAGTGCGACGGAAGAAACGAGCCTATCGCTCCAAAGTGGAACACGAATTCTACCAGCTATTCTTAGGACAGGACAGCAAAAAGGCATGGAAGGCGTTCCAGGAACCCCAAGCCCAAACGCCCATCACCTCCCCACACACTTGGCACGCATATGCAACCTGACTATACCAAGTACCCAAGCAGCCCCAGCTACCCCGGCCCCCAGGGAGCAGACCCGTATCATCCACATTCTTTAGCACGGGGCGGGTTCGGGACGCCATTGATAGACTCCAAAATGGCCATGCCCAAGACCATGAAGGCTTGGTAGCAGAGCATTTGACCCATGCCAGAGACATACTAGCACCTCTCCTAGCACACATGTTCATTAGAGCCCTATGCGAAGGCTTCCCTGCCAGCTGGTCCGCCAACACCATAATACCTATCCTGAAGGCCGGAGACCCCATGGTTTCCACGAACTACCGAATAGTCATGGTTGGCCATGTACTAGCCAAGCTCTATGGATCCATACTGGACCATGAGCTGAGCAAGTGGGCAGAGCAACACCAACATCGGGCGGCAGGACAAGCAGCGTTTAGGAGGGGGTTTTGCACCCTTGACCATATCCTCACACTAAAAGCCATCATAGAGGAGGGCAAAGCACATGGAAGACGGGTGTACTGCTGCTTCGTGGACTTCCCCAAGGCCTTTGACACAGTCCCACGAGCGAGGCTCACGCAGAGACTACAGGAACTAGAGGTCCCAACCGAAATGCGATGGGGGTTACTGGCACTATACGAATCGGTAACGGGTCGAGTTCGGGCACCAGGAGGGCTGTCAAAGGAGATAACCAGCACCATCGGAGTCAAGCAGGGATGCGCATTCTCACCCACCCGATTTGGCCTCTACATTGATGAGATCTCAGAGTACATAGATAGATTGGGCGAGGAGGGATCGAGCCTCGGAGGGACACTCATACCCATCTTACTAGATCTAGACGACATAGTCCTCATCTCCACCACACCCAAAGGGCTACAGCGCCAACTGGACGCACTACAGACCTTCTGCTAAGACAAAGACCTAACTGTGAATCTGGGGAAAACCAGGGTCATGGTGTTCAACACGTCAATCCAATGGCTCCGACGGTCGGTACCCCCCTTCACATACGGTGGAGAGACCATGGACGTGGTCCAAAGATACGTCTATCTGGGGATTACATTCTCTGGACGAAGATTTACCCTGAGAAAAGCCGCAGAAGATAGACTAACCCGAGGCTATGCAGCCCTCGGGTCAATGGAGAACCAATGTGCCCGCATACAATTTCAGGAACCTTGGACAAAGCTCTCGCTTTTTGACACCTTGGTCACACTAGCTCTCCTGTACGGGGCTCCCATATGGGGGTCTAGTCTCTACCACACGCGGAGGGCCCCACAGGATCAGCCACTACCTAAGGAGGAGGCCACCTATGAGGGATGGGAGCAGATGGAGAAACCCCTAATACTTATGATCTCACGGATGATCCGAAGCAAGCCCTCCGTACCACACGAGATCATTTGCGCAGAGCTGGGGGCACCGCCCCTCGTCGCTGAGGCCCTCTTCCAGACCGTGACCTTCTTGTGCCGAATATGGGACCTACCCCGGCACCGGTACCCCAAACTCGCCCTGAAGTCATCCAAATAGCTAGCAAGACAAGGGGACACTGAGTGCTGGTACGCCCGAACAGAGACCTGGCTACGGCTCCATGGCCTACACATGAACCACCTCCCCCACTACAATACAGCCTAGACTACCCACACCTGGAGCTCAACCGAGAGGAGGTGAATCGCATCATCAGAATGGATATCATCCAGACAGACACAGCCAGGACATGGGTGACCCCCACATCGGAACTAGGAACCAAGAAGGCTTTCTACCGACAGCACTTCCTACACATCTCCCCGGATGGCTTCATCACCCGCCCAAGCTACATGGACACACACCTATCTCATGGGGTCAGAAGTGCCATTGGACAAATCCGCACGTCCTTACATCAACTACGGGTCGAAACGGGCAGATACGGGGCCAACCCCCTCCCCCCAGAAGACCGAATCTGTCAGCTCTGCCATCTGGAGCCAGAGACAGAGAAACACTATTTCTGTAGATGCCCAGTGTACTATGAAATCCGGGGACGCTTCCACTGCCTATTCAACGTAGGATTCGGACCACTCTCCAAGGTGATGGAATTCAAAGACCAAAGATGCCTGGGGCTCTTTCTACTGGAAATATGACGCCACAAAGACCACCTGCTACGAACCACGGAGCAAAGACAAGGAGCAACAACCAACGCACACTCAACGAATTCTACCCCGAGTCCCCACCAGCCCAACCCGCCTCCCGACCCCGGGGGACCACCTTAGAAATAGCCACAGCGAGAGGCAAAGCCCGGCGCCCACGCCCCGCCTGCCCCCATCCCCGCAGAAGACACATGTCGAAGATACAAGGGATACTACGCCGCCATCAAAAGGCCCTGCCCCGCCGCTTTAGTCTCTCCATGTTAGACCGACCCATGCAAGACATCCTAGGATGAACACTCCAGGAGCAGTTCCACACCGCACTAGGAGTACCTCTAGATGTATCTAGTCTAGATATCATTTTGTATCTACTCAATTTAGTTCAACATAGCATAAACGTTAGCTTCACTGGGACTTTTGAAATCTCCCAGACATTTTGTATGCAACATTTTGGTCTCATAGGCCAGCTTGGCGTGTTATAGACGTTAATATAACTTTCTTTCTTTCTTTCTTTCTCTCTTGGAATGCTGGCGTGAACAGAGAATGTGGTGACTATGAGTGGCATGATGCTCTGATAGAATGAAGACTGATGTAATGCTATGGCACATTGACTGTGACTGATGCGATGCTCCAATTTAGTAAAGGCTGACGCAGTAAAGTACTCTAATAGCACAACAAGAATGCAGCCAACACGCAAGAGTATATTCATCTGTAATTAAATGTTGTGAACAAGTAGGGATGCTATAAACGAATGCTTTGGAGAATGAAAGAAAGGAATGCTGTGATGAACACATGCTATGATAAACATGCAGTAAACGAATGCTGCTACAGTGTATACTATAATCATGATGGAAGAATTTGACAATGAAGGAATCACAAAACCAACCATGAAAACAATGTTCCATACACCTCCAAAGAACCCGAGATACAAAACCAATGGGCATAAAACCTGAGATTGGAATGTCTCTCCAAGGTCAAGTAGATATGGGAAGACATCCCACAAATAAATGAACCACTATATGAGGAGATCTTGACCATGATTCGTGCTGAAATGCATATCATGAGGAACGAAATGGACAGTGATATACAAGAGCAAGTTCGAGCTGAAATGATGAAAGAACTGAAAAAAGAGGTGCAACAAATCTTGGATGCACACAGGGTAGAGAAAGACTTCATCATCTCTAACCTAAAAGAAACTAGGGGAATGCAAGAAGAAATTGGATGCACAAAAAGAACCACAAATCACACCATAGCTGAAAAGAGAAATGGATGTTTTAAAAAAGGATATGCACACCTATGCAAGTATGGTGGAAGGCAGCCAAAAGAAAATGGAGAATGTTGAGAATGCTCTCGCAGAAAGAGTAAAGTGGATAGATGCGGCAAAAAAAAACAAAGGAATCCATTGCAACAAAGTGAAAGTTATGAATGCCACCTTAGAAGATAAGGCAAAAAGACGGGCACATGCACTCCATGTAAGAGTGGTGGGACTAGATGAGAAAAGCTCCCCAATGGAAGATGCTACAACTCTTGCCATCGAAATTGGAGCTACAGATGTACCCATCATTGGGGCCTGGCGAATCAAGAAAGACGATACAAAAACAAAAGTCCTCATCCTTAAGATTGGAGACTTGGAAAAGAAGAGAGCCTTCCTCTCCAAGAAGATTGCTCTCAAAGGAGAAAAGATCTACCTAGATGAAGACCTTACACCAACCTAAATAACCCACAGGAGGGAAAACATGCCACATGTTCTAGAGGCACAAAAGGTAGGTAAATGGGCTGTCTACAAACATGGAAGAGTCATCATCACAAAGAAAAGGACAGCATGATGGTGCGCGGCCTATGAGACCCTGAAGTCACACTATGGAATTGCAATGGCTCCCTTAAGATCGATACAGGTTATTTTGAGGATACTTTCAAAGGGATAGACATTGCTATGTATACTAAGACACACCAATGTAAAGACAGCCATCTACCTAATGTATATGGATATAGATGGGAAAGTACATATTGCTCCCAGCCTAGGAGGCCTAGAGGGACAAGGGGATTAGGTGTGGTAATTCTATTCAGAGAAGAGCTCCGAGATACAATCCACGTGGTACATAAAGATGCAAAGGCAAGATACATGCAAATCAAGTACATACAAATAGAACTCGAGACATATATATTGCCATATGCTACTCTCCCCCTTGGATACTCTAAGTTTGCCCCTAAAGAGGCATCCCCGTATACAACACTATATGGAACATAATGAGATTTTAAAGCATTGGGGATATTTTACTAGCAAGAGACTTTAATGCAAACTTTTCATAAGTCCCTACCCGTTGCATGCGCCTGCTATCCCGCCCTTGACTAATCCCCCATGCCCGCCCCGCCTGTCCTTGCCTGTCGCCTATGGCACATCTGTGGCCTATGGCCCACGCCTGTTCTACGCCCCCCCCCCCCCCTCCCGCTGCCCCTGTCTCCCCCGCCCTGCAGCCCCACGGCCCTATCTAGCAAACCCACCGCCCACCCCCCCAGCCACCCTGTTTGTTCCCCCCCCCCCCCGGCTACCTGCACTCCGCCTTCCCCCCTGGCCACCCGCTGCCCTCCGCCCACCCCCCCCCCCCCGGCCTCTCCGGGCCAACCCTTCGCCCGTTTTCTCCCCCTCGCCCCCCATGCACGTTCTCCCGCCTCGTCCGCCTTGAGATAACACCACCTCTTTGAAAACGAGAACAAAATCCCCCCCACCAACCTCCAAGTGCTCCCTCCCCCCTACAGCAACTCCCCCCCCCCCCCCCCCCCCCCCCATAGCACAGTAGCTTGATAGGTAGGTTTCCAATAGGAAGCACAATGGAAACCTATGGTCAAACGCCGGCACATTCTACGAGTGCCCCCCAGTCAAACACCTTGCGCATCATCCTCTCTGACGAACAACTCTTAACCGTCTCTGCCACAGAGCTGGAGTTGAAAGAAACAACGATCTTTGGTCAGGTCATTGGACACTCCTCCATCGAGGGCCCAGCTGTGGGATTGGCTTTACTCCACGTTGCGCATTGGCACAACGCAGATTGTGGAGGCAATCCTCATGGGCCGAGGGATCTTCATGGTTCGACTCACCTCTACGGATGCAGCTCGTGAGTTAGTGGAGAGCTCGCCCTATGCCTCCATAGAGGGGGTCATCTACATGGTTCCTTGATATAGCAGCTTCACTGTGGAGTCATTTGCACTCCACAACAAATTTCTCAAACACCCAGTCACTTTACTTTTCCGCAGATTGGTGGTACAGTATTGCTAGTTAGTGGAGAACTTTGGATGACTCTTCCGCACAGTTCTCCCTGCCTCCTTCGCGGATGCAGTGACAGCTGCAAGAGTCCCAACGGTACAAGTGGCCGTAAAAGACACAAAGGGTATCCCAAAGTTCCTGGAGATTAAGGCAGGAGGTCATTCCTTTAGACAGTAGCTCATTGTGACTGGAAAACCAAGGCAATGCCTACATTGCCATGACTTTGGGCATCAGGCAGTAGATTCTATGTGCTTCGGAGCCAAGGCGGTTCCACCGACAGGCCCGTAGGTGGACACTAATGGCTTCACACGGGTCCAGAGACAACAGAGAGGGCAACGGCAGAGAGGGCAACGGCAGGGAGGGCCACAGCGAACTTCTTAGACAGCCCCGAGAGCACGGAGTACGAGGGCGACCGACGCCCCCTCGACAGCGCACTCTGCAGCCCCCCCCCCCCCCCCCCTTGCCCCCCCCACCCGGTAGGACCGCAATCCCCCATAGCCACCACCCGCGCCATAGACTATCCCACCTGAGATCCCACAACCCCCACACCCAACCCCCCAACCTCCCAGGCTCCCCCCACTGACCCTCGCCCACAGCCCCCCCTATACTTGCCACGTACCTCCGACCATCCCACCATCCCTCGATCCTCTTCCCCCCCACCACCCCCCCTACCAAGCACCCCCCTTGATCTGCACCCGTTTTAGGAGATCCCCCCCCCAGACCCACCCCCTCTCCTCCCACAGGTGGCAATAAGCCACACACGCACACATCCTCCTTGCACCAGCAGTGTTCCCCTCCCACATAGCCACCAGCTCATCTACCCCTGCCGCCGGTCACACTTTCCCAAGACAGGCACAATTATTGCCAGAGGAGTTCTTCCACAGTGGCTCATGGTCCTATCTGAGAGTTGCGGAGCATAGAAAGTTCCCACTATCTTTAGAGGTGGGGATCTTCGTGGTTCGTAAGTCAAGGAGGGGCAAGGTCCATCTACTAGCACCACCTAATGGAACAAACTACACCTTTTTCCTTCCGTCCTCTCACTCGAGGGATTGGACGATGACACAGATTAAGGAGGAGTTGAAGAGTCAGCGGCGGACCACATCTCCCAGTGGATGGGAGAAGGACTAGCACTGTTTGCATAGCAGTGGTCTGGTTGCATGATGGTCATTAATTGGTGGGCTGGAGCCGAGGTACCACACTTGAGCATGATCTTTCGAGCCCCCCCACAATGGAGAGCTCCGAGGGATGTGATCGAGTGGCCCCTAGCACAAGTGGCCCGTTTCTACCAGTGCCCAAAGTCACGACTCTCAGCATGGCTGATGGACGCATTGATAGTACCACGTGCAGCATCTATCACCCCTTTGGTCTGACCAAGGGCCACCATGGGGGATTGGAGTTCGCCATCCAGACCTGTGGCAAAGCGCGCACTTGCATGCCCCATAGTGTTTCCTTCTCATCAGCATCCTCGACACCGAACAAATGCCTATTTGGTCAGTCTCAAGTTTCCCCATGAGCTTACACCTTGCATCCTGGGATGTGAAGTCTCCACTACACTGGGGCACGTGATTCCAGGAAGTTGATTGTTCGGCAGAAGCTACAGCTTGCCCTTGCCGGACCGATCGACATCTTACTTCTACACAAGCACAAGCTCACTCCCACCCAGGCCCAACGGGTTGGGAAGGTACTTCCGAGCAGCTCGCACATCTACTAGCAGCACGCCATAGGTGCCCACGGCAGGAGTGGAGGCATATGCATCTCTATTGGCCCAAGTCTCACCGCCGGTGTACAAGACCACGGGACAATAGTGACAGGGAATGTTCTATGGATCACATTGGATATTGGAGAGTCGTGCCTTGGAGTCCTCAATGTCTATGCCCCTATGGAGGTTAGGGCACGTAGCAAGTTCTAGGGGGAGATTGCGGATGGACTCCTTGTTACCGTATGTCCGACCACGTTACCGCAGCATAGAGTAGCAGAAACTGGGAACAAGGAAAAAGAGCAAAAAAGGCGCCTTGACTGGCAACCAATCCCTGAAAAATTCAAATATTCGGATACGACCCTCAAAAGGCTTCGGTGTGGGGCCACGGCAATAAAAAAGGAAAAGGCGCACCATCAAAATAGGGGAGCGCCCCCAAATCTGTGTAAAAGAGTGCCAGGCTCGCTCCTGTGCAAAGTGTATGCATTAGTGGGAATAGGGTAAATTAGAATGGTGGGAAATGGGAAAGAGAGCCTAGGCTACGGCCGGCCATGTAAAAGAGGAAAAGGGAATGACCGCCCGGAAGGGATTTAGGGTTTTGTATATAAAGAAGAAAAAATGAATGAGAAGCTCATTCTTTGGTTTGTGGCAAAAGGAGTCCTCTTCTTCTTCTCTTCTTCTCTCCTTCTTGCTTGTGTGTGCCCTTGAGAGAGGGAGTGTGAGAGTCTGAGGGAGTGAGTGTGTGTGAGGGTGAGGGATCAAGAGGGTGAAGCTGTTCAACATCTCTCCACTTCTTCTTTTCTCTTCTCTTCTCTTCTCTTGCGCGCACGGCTATGGAGGATGGAGCTTGGAGATGGAGGAGGCTTGAGGATGCTTGCGCTAGCATCTAGGATCGTGGAGCTACCGGAGTGCAAGAGAGAGGAGGGTACTTGATCGAGCATCAAGGTAAGCTCACTACACTTGTAGGATCAACGGCGCGTGGACTAGGTGAGAGATAGCCATTAGAGCTCGCTTGAAACGCTTGAAAGAATAAGCGGTCCGAGGGTCTTGGCGGTTGAGCGAAAGCTCCCACATTTTGGTTCCGTTGCTGGGACCAACGGATTCAAGCTTGAGCACTTGTGCGCCTCACATCGAGCATCGAAGTAGAGTATTCATCCCCGAAACCGAGCTTGAGATAGGTAGGAAGTTGGTTGCTTTTAATCTTCGGAACAAGTAAGTATTTTGGATATTTTGGTTGTTTGATGATTGGAAAGCATGGAAAATCTATCCAAATTTTTTGTCTTCAATTTTTGTTGCATTTAGCGTAGATTAGAGCCAGGAGATCGAACCGGAAAAGGGCACGGTTCACTGTTTCAAAACAGAGTAAAAACATGAAAAAAAGTCATGCAAATGCGCAAAATGCTTGCTAGTGAGGACTAAGATCGATAAGAGAGGGATCAGGGGTGTCAACGCCACAGCTGGGAGGGCATATAAGAACCGGGAGGCCAAAAGAGAACTCATTTGGGCCATTTCAGTGTGAGAGAAAGAGAGAGAGAGAGCTAGGAAGCCCCAGGCCGTGTGATTCGATCGCAACACCGACGCACTCACCGATCCATTCAGGTACATGAATCCTTCCCTCAAACCCCCTAGATGGTATCTGGAGGTTTGTGCTTGTAATGGTTGAGTAAATCGCAAGAACCGGGCAAGATCGGCATCGCGCGGTTTCCGTCGTGCCGTTTTCAGCCTGTCCGAGCTATTGCTTCTGGGCCGAGGCCCAGAATCGGCCTTCGGTCCCTCGCCATTCGGCCACTCGGCCAGAACCCTAGTCGGCACTCGGACTCCGAGTCAACCCGTCTGAGAGACCCTCCTCGGACCGTCCGAGCCAGAACTTTTTGACCACGTGGCACATTCAGCCGTGTGCTATTCGGCCCGTCCAAGCCAGAACCTTTTGACCACGTGGCACATTCGGCCATGTGCTATTCGGCCCGTCCGAGCGACCCGTCCGAATTCCAAAACCAGACTCGGCTACACCTGCGATTCGACCCTCAGCCAATTGCGGTTCAACCTGTCCGAATTAGCCTGTCCGAGTCTGTCAAACCGGCCATTCGGCCCGTCCGAGTAGAAATCGCCCGAGCTAGAATTCGAAATTCGGCCCTTGACCCCATGCCATTCGGCCCGTCCGAGTGACCCACTCGGACCTTGCAATTCGGACCACTTGGTCTGAATGCAACTTTTGTCAAAGTTGTCAGAAATTTGACCTGACCGGCAAACACGCATTAGCACAACTTGTCGAAACCCTTCGGGCGTTCAGAACTTGATTCTGGCACCCGGGATAAGAGAAATTGTAGTACACAGCCGCTGAGCGGTAGGCGGTAGACAGTTGAGGGATCCACGGACTAGAACGCAAGCCGCTGAACCACGAAGACCCGACCGATCAGAAGTGAACAAGGAAACAAACAAGGAACCCTAAACCCTGACTAAACCGCCGGAAAATGGACCTACAAGCCTATCGGGCCAGAAATGAGTGAGAGTGAGTGGGGCGCCGAGGAATTGCTTGCTCCACTCATTGAATTTTGCACTTGAAGTACACTTAAGGAAACCGAAAGCCTGATTGGGCACAAGTGCACGAGGAACAACACACTCACCGAGTGGCGGTAAATTGAGAATTGTATTCAATAATTAAGGGAACTCACTTAGATAAATCGCTCAAGGAACCCACCAATAGGAGAAGACCCAGGACGTAGACAGACACGCAAAGCGTAGAGAAGAACCAAGCGAGGAGCGCCAACAACAAGGACCTATCACCACTAGCCAAGTTGATCGACAGCGCAGCGAGGCGCGAGAATTCGACCATGACGGAGGAAGGCTCAGACCATCGGTTTACCGAGGAGCTCGACGTGAGCGCATTCCCAGATGCTATACAGCAGATGGTGAGCAGTTACGATGCACATGCCCGGTACGAGCACCATGGCAGAACGGCAGATGCAATCATTGCAGACCTAGAGGAGGAGAGAAGGCTAGCCCGCAAGGCATTGCAAGGCATAGCCGAGTATAATAGGGATCAACAAGCCAGGAGCCTGAGGCAAAGCATGGAGCTGCATGAGGTGCAGCGAGTGCTAAACTTGGCTGGCCGGAATCGTACGAACCAGGAAAGAGCACTAGAGGGAGACCTGATGCTGAGCGAGCTCCTCATGAAACGGCTGCTCGATAACACCGCAGTAGAGCAGAGTGCCACTGTACTAGCAACCTCGCTGCTTGCAGGGTTAGGGGCAAACCAGGGCTCAAAGAGCCAGGCCAAAATACCTATTGTCTCCGAACAACTCGAAAAGTACCAGCCACATGACGATCCGTACAGCTTTGTCGAGCAGTTTGAGCAAGTCTACGAAGCCAATGGCCTCAACAACCACACTCAACGTTCGCAAGCATTTGGACTTTGCTTAAGCGATAAAGGTAGGACATGGTATACAAGCCAGGATGCCATAGAACGGGCAAACTTCAATAACCTCAAGGATCTTTTTGTCAAGAGGTTTGCCGAGCCCGGATACTCCGACAACTTGCTAGTACACCTGATGAAAGTCAAGCAGAAGGAGAAGGAGGGCATCCGTGACTATGTGACCCACGTGAGAAGCCTCTTTAAAAGAATCCCTATAGGTGAGCGACCGACTGACAGGGCAGTATCGACTGTATTCATCAGCGGAATTCGACATGAGGAGTTGTATAAGGCACTGGCAGGCAACTCAAGCTTGCAGTGGGACGTGGTGGCTAGGATTTTTTAGGAAGCTACCAGAGTCGATGACCAGCTGAAAGAGCGGAGCTCCAGGAGCTCAAACCTAAAAGAAACCAACCCACGGAGTTTAGAGAGAATGCTAGCCTCTAGTGAGCGGTCTAACCCATCACCCCAAGATAAGGGGAAAGCCACCGAGACAGCTGGCGGAGGTCAGGATGGAATTAACCAAGATACAAGACATGCTGAGACGACCAACGCGGCCGCACATCCAGTGTGTGTACTGTGGAGGGAACCACTTGCCGGCTGAGTGTCAAGACCCTAGGTCAAGACCTTGCGCCAACTGCGGGAGGTTCGGCCACGATGTCGCACAATGCAGGCTACCAAGAAGGTTTCCATACTCGCAACCCTACGGCCAGCCTTATCTAGCTAACAGGCCGCAGCCATTCTTTGGAAGGGAAGCCCCATTGGCTCTACCCGCACCTAACGATGTGAAACCCGCCGTCCCTAGAATGGACATAAATCCCACCGGCATTCCTAGACCGCCTGGTCCTTATGTGACCCACCCACCAAGCGACGCTCCAGTTCATTACGTAGAGGAGCCAAATGATGAAGAAACCTACACTTACCCTTACGTCTCACATGACGAGGAGGGTAATGCGGTCCTCATGGACTATCGACCCGTGCCGGTGATGGCGTTGGGAAGAGGACGGGGTAGAGGCCTAGGAGGGCAGCCACAGGATCTAGTTACTTGTTGGACTTGCGGACACCCCGGTCATGTCTCATCACATTGCCCTGAAAGAGAGCAAAAAAACAGGGACGAGGTTGATCAAAGGTGCGCAGAGTGCGGAATCATCCATCTTTTCGTTGATTGCCCAAAGCGGAAGCCATCCTCTAGCACAGCTAATTTGTCATCCATCCCAGTAGGGCTGTTTGGTGTCGAAAAACCCGACGGGGAGGCCACACCTATTCCCTTGCGAGTTATGACCCGAGCCCAAACCAAGCAGGCCGGCATCTCTCTGCCAGGACCTAGCAACCTGGACGCAGCCTCAATAGGGAAGAAAAGCCGCAGGCGAAAAAAGAAGAGGTCGGACGCTAAGGTCGCATTGAAGACCGAGAGTGCTACGACTTTAACTGCTGGGAAGAAAGTCTCAGACGCGGAGGCAGAAACTTCAGCCCCTAAGACAGCCGAAAAGGGAAGCGCCAAGATAGGGAAATACCTGCACCCCAAGCGAAAATTGAAGGCCATAGAAAAGGTGAAGGAATGGGTGAGAGAGGCTCAACAACACCTCAAAGATGCGGAACCCATCACGGAGGACAAGATCGAGGATCTCTCTAGCATAAGCACGCCTAGGTCACCGCCTCTACCTAAGTCGGACGAGGCTACTATGCCACAAATAGTGCCACTAAGACCAAGCCTAGACACAATGGAGCCGCAGATTAGCCATGGCCGTTGGCCCGGACAGTCCAGCTTAAAGGAGGGACGAGTATTTAGCAATCTCCTGACCACACTAGTCTCCACCCCTGTAACATTTGGCCTGGGAGATCTGCTTAAGCAGCACCCTGCCCTATGGCAAGACCCTATGGCAAGACCAGGATGCAGAAACACAATTGCCCAGCCTCACGCTGCACTCTGTACCTAAATCTTTGCATGTCAATGCCTTTTGGGAAGGCTCTAAGATGCAAGCAGTCCTGCCGGTCCTAGCCCTAGGTGACTCAACAAGGAAGGGAATCGTAGACACGGGAGCTGGGGTTAGTGTGCTTAGCCACGCGGTGCTGCAAACTTGGGGAAACCCGCCTGTTGAAGCTACTAGGTTTCAAGTTACGCTAGCAAAGGGTATGAGAGTGAAACCATTCGGGGTCCTGAAAATTTGGCCAGTAAAGATCCCAGGAGTCCAGTTCTCCGTTGACTTTATAGTCATGAAGAGAGTGGACTACGATGTCCTATGAGGCCGACCCTGGATGCGCAACGCTAGAGTCATCGAAGATTGGGGTAACGGCTTGATCTTCCTTGGCAATAGAACTAACGCCGTACGAATAGAAATGGACACTTGGAAGACCTCACCAGTCGACCTGGACGCCATCTCAGCTATGCTCAAAGGGAACACTCAGGTCAGGAAGCCCTATGAGTCCTTGACCAAGTATATCCCCTATCCAGAGGATGAGCGGGACTGGATGCATGTCCTCGCTACAATTGACCTACCGTTCTCCGACCAGGAGGCATACGAGCAAGCCATCAAAACGGTCGGCAAGGCAAACGGAACACTTCCTACGCCACTCTACATGATGGCAGCAAGCCCCCATGAAGGGCTTGAGCCTGTTACCTTCCAAGTGCCTTCCAACAAAAGGGAACTCCAGGGAATACTGGAGTACTTAACGGACTGGCTAGCAGGCAACGCAGCCACCAACTTCAAGCCGCTCCAGAACCTCTTGGAGGAGTCCGAGTGGAAGTGGACCAGGGTGCACGAGCTGAATCTCAGGTATAACTGGGACTTGGTCCCCGACCAACGAGACGACACAGAGCAAGCCTTGGGAGACGATGAACAGTCGAGCGATAAAGATTCCTGTGATGAATACGAAGATTGCCAATCCTTCGGTGATGAAAGTGAGGGTGAAGTGGATATCATAGAGTACGACACTGAAGGACGAGAAATTGAGCAGATACGGGCAGACGCCAAGCCGCAGAGGAGACAGGCCCTTAGAATGGACCAAGGAGTCATGTGTACGAAATGTGATCGTGCTTGGTTGGAATGCATAGGAGCACTAGACCTTGAGCAAGCCAGCCTAGCTCAACCAGGAATGACATCACTGCTTAGAACCGAATCGCCATGTGAACTGTGGCCACCAGGGGAGACCACCTCTACTAGTGAAAATGGGGGGTTCAACTCTGAATCGGAAGTTACTTCTGATAGCGACCCAGAAATCCCTAGGCCACCCATGACGAGACCCACCAAGGGGGACTTACATGTCCACCTAAGGCGCAGACGGTTGCGGCAGGATGAGGCAAAGCGCCCCAAGGATGCACGATCAGAGGAACAGAGAAAGCTGCAAGACCTCCCTAAACGCTTCACTAAATTCAAAAAAGGGGATAGGGTAGTGATTCTGCTAGGTGCCAAGCACCAAGGGCAAACAAGCGGACCAATCGAAGGGCCAGCCAAGGTCAAGGAGGTAAACCTAGCCCTGGGAGGGGAAGTATCCCGACTGGTGTTCATCGCCGAGAACTTGACTATTGAAGAGGAGTTCAGTCTTGTCGCTCTTTTGCGGGAGTACATAGACGTATTTACTTGGTCCTTAGATGAGCTACGAGGGGTAGATCCGAGTGTTGTGACTCACAACATACCCATGACGTCGGATGCAACGCCGGTCAAGCAGCGACCGTACCCCATGAATCCAAAGCACGCTCATGCTGTCAAGGAGGAAATCAACAAGCTAATGAGAGCTGGATTCATTTACGAAATTGAGCACACAGACTGGGTATCACCCATAGTCATTGTGATGAAGAAAAACGGCAAGATTTAAGTGTGCGTCAATTACAAGAAGGTGAACGCTGCTACAAAGAGAGACAATTACCCCTTGCCGTACACTGAGCACATGCTTGAGAGGATGGAAGGTAAGGAAGCCTACAGTTTCCTGGATGGCTTCTCGGGGTACAACCAGGTGCAAGTGCATCCTGCAGATAGGCACAAGACCACCTTTGCCACTGAGTGGGGCGTCTTTGCTTACGTAGTCATGCCCTTTGGGTCAACCAATGCCCCTGCCACCTTTCAACGCCTTATGTGCACCATATTCAAGGACATGCTTCGCAAGGAGTTGGAGGTCTTTGTTGATGACCTGTGTGTCCATTCGACCTCGATTGAACACGTAGACAAACTCTGCACGGTCTTTGAACGGTGTCGCTTATATCGCCTCTCCCTCAACCCCTTGAAATGTCAGTTTTGGGTGAAGCACGGATGCATCTTAGAACACGTGGTGTCAAAAAACGGCATTGCCACGGACTTCTCGAAGGTCAAGGTTATCGTTGATCTTCCACCCCCAAGTAATTACAAGGGAGTTCAATACTTCTTAGGTCGCACAGGATACTATCGGTGGTTTGTACTAAACTATGCGCTGATCGCTAGGCCATTGTACAAGCTACTAATCGTCTTCGAGTGGACTGAAGCATGCCAACAGGCGTATGAACAATTGAAAAAGGCTCTAACGACGGCACCGATTCTGCGAGCCCCAGACTGGACCACTACCTTCCACGTACACATTGACGCCTCTAAGTTTGCCGTAGGAGCAATGTTGTGCCAACCGGGTGAGCATAACTTGGACTACCCAGTGAGCTTTGCTAGCAAGCAACTCACTGAGACAGAGGTGAATTATTCAACAACGGAAAGGGAGGGACTAGCCATGGTGTTTGCCGTGAAGAAATTCCGGCACTATCTACTGGCCACACCTTTCATTTTCTTCGTGGACCATCAAACCCTGCTCTACTTCGTAAACAAACCTTGCGCTACAGGACGCATAGCTCGTTGGCTCCTCCTGCTCCTAGAGTTCGATTTCTCCGTGGTGGTACGAAAGGGAAAACAGCATTACATGGCTGATCACATGTCCCGTATACCCACAGGAGAAGCAGCTGGACAAGGCATCATTGACGAGTTACCTGAAGCCCACCTATTCCACCTGTCCAGAGAAAGAGACCTATTTAAGGCTGATCTGATGCCATACTGGGCAGATGACATAGTCCAAGTGCTCGAGCACGGACTACCTCAGCGACCTATAGAAAAGGCACGACTTAGGTGTTTGATATTGAAGCTCCAGCCCTACCAGCTGATTGCAGGCCAACTCTATAGGTTGAAGCAAGACGGATTGCTGCAAAGGTGTGTGTGTGAACATGAGATGCATAATGTGCTCTCAGAAGCGCACAGCGGCATTGCAGGGGGACACTCTAGCGGAGACACAACAGCACGGAAGGTGTTGCAGTCCCAACTATGGTGGCCCACACTTTTCCGGGACGCCAAGCGATTTGTTAAGCATTGTAACGAGTGCCAGCGGGCAAAAGTTCCAATTCGTAAGGATCAAATGGAGTTAACCCCAATTATTGCTCGCCAACCCTTCGAAAAATGGGGAATTGACTTCATAGAGCCAATAAGCCCCGCAGTGCAGTACTCGCAAGCCAAGTACATCGTAGTGGCCACGGATTACCTCACGAAATGAGCAGAGGCAAGAGCAACACGAAAAAACGACGCTAGGACGACTGCCAAGTTCTTATGGGAACAAGTGATCTCGTACTTCGGTTGCCCCATCGAACTCGTTAGCGACCAAGGCACACACTTCATCAACGAAGTGATAGCACATCTCCTATCCACCTTTCTTATCATCCATCGCAAATCCTCGCCATACTACCCTCAGGCTAATGGCCAAGCAGAATCGACTAACAAAATTCTTATTAACATCCTGACTAAGGTGGTCTCAGCCTCGAGAAGCGACTGGGATAACAAGTTGATGGCCGCCTTGTGAGCCTACCGCACAGCTTATAAAACAACCGTCGGTCAAACCCCCTTTAGGCTAACCTATGGGACTGAAGCGATTCTACCGGTCGAATTTTTTGTCCCTAGCCTGAGAATAGCACTCCAAGAACGATGGGAAGGGAAGGAAACATGGACGCAACGCCTGACCGAGCTGGAACGCGTGTCGGAGACTCGTCTTCTAGCCACCCACGCGCTCATCTGCGAGAAGGCTCGACGAAAGATGTGGTTTGATAAGCATGTCAAGCAGCGAGACTTCGAACAAGGAGATCTTGTTCTGCTATACTCAGTGAAAGGACACAAACAGAAAATGAAGTTCCGAGGACTAGGTCCTTTTAGAGTACGCATGATTGGTAAAACCGAGAATGTTGAGTTGGAGACACTTGACGCTGAAGGAGTAGGCTTTTTTAACGGCAGCCGCGTAAAGAAGTACTATCCTCCTTCCCATCCATTACATGAGCCACCCATGCTAAAAGCTCCGTTGAACGTCCAAATGGCAATTGTAACCGACCTTACGGATCAGGACGAGGAAGCAGTGGCACCGGCGTATCTACGTATCACAGTCACAGCACGTGCGGTGTATTCTTTCGACGCCTTGATTGATGAAGGGGTCGACTACAACATCTTGACGCATGACCATTGGACACGCATTGGTCAACCGACGCTACAGCCCACTAATGCAAACCTCGCCCCGTTTGGGGGTGCTGCCTATGCACTCCTAGGAAAGTGCAAGGCACTTGTTTCTATCGAGATTGAAAGTTTACCAGCCTTCTTCCATGTGTTGCCTAACACTAAAGAAGTCAGTAATGTGTCATTATTGGGTCGCACCTTCAAGAAGCTAACGCACTATAATGTGGATTACAACCTAAACCGCTTTCATCTTGCCATCGGCAGCACCCGAATAGTAACGACCTTCAGCAAGGGCTGTCATGATTCCTCCACCATCACGACGCCGCCAGTAGAAACCCCTAAAACCACGCCCCAGACCTAGTCTAAACGGGCGAAACCTGTGGCTTCGTGCCATGCACTCAACCCAAGGCCCAAATCCACCAAGAATGCTCACAAGGCCAAGGAGCCCAGACTTATGTGGGTGCCAAAACGGCAGGAACCGCATTCGGGTACACCACCCAAACGGGACCCTAACCGCCAGAAACGTTAGCCGTTCCGGCCTAGGAGGCAGTATAGACGCTATTGCCATAGCCAAACGACCATGCTGCGATGGATTCGTAAGGATCTCTTGCGGACACAAGGATTCTACGAGGGCAACCCCTATATCTGGGTGCCTAAAAATGGCCAGCTAAAAAGCTCATCTACAAGTAATATCGCCCTAGAAAGGAAGGCTTGCACACGGGGTAACCAGCACATAATCAGCACACCATTACCAGCAACGGCTAGTAAGCCTCAACATGTCTATCGACCAAAGCAACCGCCACAAGCCTTAAACGTGCTTAATCCAGAGGGCTTAAAAAGCCCTATGACTGCTCACTCCGAACCCAGCCCAACCCCCAGGCCCCCAGAGCTCCCTGCAGCCCCTCAATGTGTTTCTGCGAACAAAGCCCAACCTGTGACACCGATGAGGGAGTCACCACTATCCAGTCCAGTTGCACCAATCCCACCAGCAGGTCTTAGACCCTCGTACGTGGTACGACCTTTCCTTTCCTTGGCTAACGACCTTGCCGCAACCTCTGGGGATGACTTAATAACCTACATCAGGATATTGGACGACACTTTCACCACACTCGCTAGAAGTTATGAGAGGCTAGACCTAGGCCTCCTTGACAGAACCCTTGCTTCGGAGGTTCGTGCCTTACCCTGCACATGGGAGGAATACGAACTCATAACTACTAAATCCCCCAAGATCGCTGAAGAACTCATAGCAAATGATGAAATCTCAAGGGAGCAAGCAGCGCTCAGACGCCTAGTCACTTCATATCGAAAGCCTCCCCACTCTGTTCCTGAAGACGAACTGCACGAGCTCATGCAGATGGCAAGCTCGCCCTTCACGTTCTTACAGCAGTGGATTGCTCTACGAATCCAATGGGAGAAAAAAGGTTGCCGAATAATGACCAATGCTGAGCAACGCAGGGCAATTAAGACCATTGAATACGACCCCACTTATGTGGCACCCATCTCGTTTAGGGTTTTGGCCATCACCCGCAATCAGCACTTAGATGACCATGTGCTCGCCCACCCCTATATTGACCAACTCCTCACCAAAGAGGAATTACATGTCGCTAGCCGCCTTAATACTGGGGATCTCTTTCATGATGTCTTGACCTACATCTCCCAGGTCTCTATCCAACCGGCTGCTCTCAATTGTCATGCGCAACTGGAATACAACCCACGATTCTACACGTGGCTTCTTCACACGTAAATTCCTATCCCAACAGCACCAACGCCACCCTTTAACCCCCAATCCTAGGAAGGATTCTTCTCTCAGCCGGAAGAAAAGGAGGTATGCATGTACGTGCAGAAACCCGATGAAAAGAAAAGTGGGAAATACGGTGGAGGGAATCAGATAGGAAATGAATAAAAAGAGGGGTATGGTAAAATAAAAGGAGTGAAAGACATAAGCATTAGTATGGAAAAAATGGCTTCCAAAAATTCAGTTAAGAGTTTAAAAACAGCAAAGCGCTATATGGAAAACACTAACGGAAGTTAATTGTGGCAAGAGCAGAAAATGTCGTAGCAAGACCTAGCCCATCGGCTCCCATTCACTGACGAAGAAAGGGAGCTATATTGCATCCAATTGGAAAACCGCGCCTTCGGCCAGCTGAAGTTCTGAACCATCCACAACATCGGAGTCGTGGTGGTGAAGGAGGAGGCAGCCAGAAGAGTGGTGGAACAGTGCAACCTGACAAAATATATTGAAAAATTCTCGCAGGAGCCTAATCACTTCAAATGCGTGGAATTCCTCAGGACATACAATTCGGACCAGGAAGCAGGCACTGTAACAGTAGGCCGAGGAGAGGGCGCAAAGAAGGTACCGGTCCGATTGCACCCAGTCCTGGTGGAAAAAGCTCTGGAATTGGCACCGAGGACCGAAAGGCGGCAAAAAAGGGATGTTTACGCCTTGCTAAAAATGAAGAAGGAAGAGATACTTACAAAACGACGACATAAGCATCCAAGACATCCCCCACACTGACGCCAGGCTGCAGGCAAAGTTGGTGCACGTGCTCTTCTCCAGCCAACGATACAACTCCTTAATGCATCGGATTAGTGTGCCCATGCTGGAGAATGTAGCAGCCCACACACTAGATGAGGTGGATTGGAATGGCTACGTGCGGAACACTATCGATCAAGCGGCCAAAGCACTAGCCCTGAAAAGTGCACCAACAGGAGCAGACTCTCCTGCTTCTAAGGTAACGGAAAGGAAGAAAGCCTCCTCCAAGGCCTCTTTCATCGACTATGGAGGAGTCTTAACTGCACTAATTCAGGAGGCAGTAAAACCAGCACAAGAGGCGGAGGAGGGAGAAGGAGAAACGCCGGAGAAGTCGCCCCCTCGACAGGACAAAGACAGGTCCACCGACAGAACAGAAACAAAAGAAGAAGGGGAAGCACCAACTAGTAAGAGGGCAATCAGGACAACGAAGAAAAAGGCGGCGCGGAAGAAGAAAAAGGGTGATGAAGGCAGGAAGAAAGAGAGGGAGGACTTGGAAAGGGCAAAGGAGGAGTCCCTGAAAGAAGCAAAAGAGAGAGAGAGGATGAAAAAGCAGGAGGAGCAGAGGGAAAGAGAGGAGTTGCAGAAAGCCAAGGAGACATCCAAACAAAAAGCTGAAGCAGAGAAAAGGAGGGAAAAGGAACAAAAAGGGAAAAAGCAAGAGGAGCAGAAGAAAAGGCAAGAGGAAAGGAAGAGGAAAGTGAAGGAAGAGGAGGAGGAGCCGCGAAGGAAACAGGAGGACCTGGCGGAGGCCATATGACGGTCCATCGAACAACAGTGCCGAGCGGACGAACTAAGGAACCTAAGCCCATGCAGAGAGGAGGGGCCTCGATCCAACACACACGTGCCAGAATTCGTGCCACCCCTAGTCTCTGAAGGCAAAGGCAAGGCCCCGCTTCATCCAATCCCTACCCTCCTGGTACCTCCCACGAAACTCACCACCGTCACCCCCAACATCCCCACTAGCGCTGATGTGTCGAATTTCGTGGCGTGGATGCAATATTTTATCAACAAAGAAATGGGCCAAGGGGGGAGCACGGAAACTACGGCCACAGGACAGAAAAGGCCAGCTGCAGATGCAGAGTCCAGGCAGGAACCCAAAAAGCAAAAAGTTGAAGCCTCCACCTCGCCTATTCACGCAACGATGATGCCACCCGCTAATTACGACGAATACGTCGCTGAGCTACTCTCCCAGTTGGAGAGAGCGAAGAAGGAACGCAGAACAGCCGTGGCGGAGTTGGCAGCCGAGAAGGAAACCATGGCCGCCTTCCAATTGGACAAGACAAGAATGGTAGCCTTGCAGCAACACGAAATTCCAGAGCTGAAACAGGAACTGAGGGCTAGGGATGAGAGAGAGAAACATTGGAGGCAGTTACTTGAGAATGAGATGCAAGAGTTAGTGAACATGCAAAGAGGGCACAAGCTTCTCATAGGGCACAAGCTTCTCATAGGGTAGTACAAGGAGCTTGCTGCAAAAGCTGCTAAGGTGGATGCACTCAGGGAGGAGCTGAATGCTAAGAACGAAGAAAGGCAACGAGGCATGGAAGTGCAGGAGGAGGAGCTCAAGCGCCTAACAGATCAGCTGACCTATGAACGACAAGAAGAAGAGAGGCTGGTCAGGAAACTAGAGGATTATGGACAGAAAATCATGATGTTGACCTTGAGACAAGGGAAAGGCCTGGAAGTGATGAACAAGAGGGCGGAGGAGTGGGCCGCGCATAACGAGAGGAAGGTGAAGACACTCGCGTGCCGCCTTGCTTTAACAGAAAAAGAGAAAATCGTTGCGGAGAGCAAGGCAGAGACAGCCCAAGTGGCCTTCAGCGCTCAACAGAAGATCTTCCTTGACACCATCTTGGACGCCACCCACACAGCACAAGGAGAGTCGCTAGAAGCAGTACAGAGGAAGCTTGGCATGGCGAGAAGGACTCTACACACTGGACTGCATATGCCACCACTGCCGGCGGAGGTAAGGTTGAGTCTGGAGGAACAGCGGAAATACCTGACAAGAGCCGGCCTGACCCCCCAAGAAATAGATGCCCTCAGGTTCCAGGAAGAAGAAGTACTCGCAAAACGGAAGGGGGAAGAAGCCGAGCTAGAAATCGATGTGAATCGCTTCAGGGAAGATGTGGTCCCGCAACCCCCCTCGCCACAGGCCCAAGATCCACCACAAGGAGACCCAACTGCAGAAAGAAAAGCCATCTCTAAAGAAAGGCGAAAAAAGCTGGTGGAAGAGGCCAGACAGAAGCTGAGAGCCAAACCAGCCATGCTACCGTCCGCGCCTCTCCCTCCGTGCCTAGATGATCTCCCGGCAGGATTCCATGCAGAACTGGTGGTGTGGGAGGTGCAGGAACTAGCAAAGGAGCCATTCTCCTTCAGTTTCCTCCTACCCAACAGTCTGCGGAGGGTCCTGCCCCTCAAAATGATGAACGAGGTGATCGCGGTCGGTGGCTGGCTGGGGAAAAGATGGCTGGAAGAGCGGGAAAAGACCCCAACCTCTTGGGGCACCGAACCGGACGACTACTGGCACGATAAAGTTTTTGAAATCCCCTACACAGTACAAAACTATAGGGACCAGCCCCTGTGGAGGAGACGAGTACGTGACATAAGCACGCTCGCCTGGATGGCTTTTTGTAATACCCTGCCGTTCGAGCGGAACGACCCTACTTATATGGCGTACCCTCGAAAGGTAGGCGTAGATTTTGATGCCACCCTCCACGGGCGCTACAACTTCCCCGTCATTTATAACTCCACTGTAGCATCCTTTGACAACGCCCTTCTTTTTACCGCAGAAAGCCTAGACGAATCCATGATGCGCTTCCTTGCGGATTTTTCCTCATGCCCTGACCCCGCCTTCATAACCACCTGTAACTATCTTAGGCTACTTAGGCTACTCCTTAAGCAGGACTCGACTCCACAAGAGCGTGGTCTGCCTCCCCTATTCTTCGACCCTAATGCTATAGATAATTGTGCCATGGCTCGTCTCATGATGAGGGCTACCCTCCTCCCTTCTTTTTACCTAGCCCTCCTAGAGGACATGAATGACAGCCAGTTCACTAGATGCAACCACCCCTTCCTCTCCACTACCTCCCTACATGTCTGCATGAATCTAAAGAATTACATGCAGAGTCGCCAATTTTTGAGCAAGTCTCTCCGCCCAGCTTCTCCTCCTCATTCCGACTAAGATACTTGGGCCTATGTCTCATCCTTTTTTTTTTTAAATTTAAAAAAAGAAGAAGAAGAAGACGAAGAAGAAGAGAAGAAGCAAGAAGAAGAAGAAGAAGAAGAAGAAGAAAAAGAGAAGAAGCACCTAGGGATCTCCCTAGCCCTCTCCCCCACTTCACGCCTAGGGCACATCAAGGGCAGGACTTTTAGACCTGTCACCCTAAGGCTCGCACCGCACCACCAACGAAGCACAAGCTGGGTCCTCAAGTGTGGGACGTTACCCAGGGCTTGCCCAAGGTTAGACCCATCTCCCAGTTTCACTGCCACGAGCACAACACCCTACACAACAATCAGCACACCCCTTAGGAAGGGCACAATCTTTTTTGCAGGTTCTATCGACACTCAAAGGTTGGCTACCCGCGGAAGACCGTCACCCCTGGCACCCCTTAAAGACCCAAAGCGCGCCGGCCTCCAGCCACCCGCCTGGTGCTGATGGCCACTATGATCGAACCAGCTCAAGGTGAGTCCGCCATTGGCATAGATCTTGGATATGTATCGTCCAACGATCTATGCCCTACGCCTCAAGATCCACGGATAGCTTATTGATTCCACCGGCCCGAGGACCTTCAGATCCAAGGCACATATCTTCAATCACAGCCACGGGGATCAAGCCAAACCGAGTTCAAGGGGTTTTTACCAGGATAAATTCCCCCTCACCATCATTGCATTGCTTCAAGTGCTTCTCCTACTCACAAGACGACCGGCTACAACAGTGTGACGAATGCCGAGTGTCTCCATGGAGCTTACCATACGCCGGACTCGCTCCGCGTCATCCTAACCACCCACCTACCTGTTCCGCCGACCAGCCGACCTAACGTGCCCCTTGTCCCACCGCAGTGCCATGGGACTGGCACTTGGCTAGGAGGGGGGTAATGTTACCGTATGTCCGACCATGTTACCGCAGCACAGAGGAGCAAAAACTGGGAAGAAGGAAAAAGAGCAAAAAAGGCGCCTTGATTGAAAACCAATCCCTGAAAAATTCAAATATTCGAACACGACCCTCAAAAGGCTTTGGTGTGGGGCCACGGCAATAAAAGAGGAAAAGGCGCACCATCAAAATAGGGGAGCGCCCCCAAATCTGTGTAAAAGAGTGCCAGGCTCGCTCCTGTGCAAAGTGTATGCATTAGTGGGAATAGGGTAAATTAGAATGGTGGGAAATGGGAAAGAGGGCCTAGGCTACGGCTGGCCATGTAAAAGAGGAAAAGGGGATGACCGCCCGGAAGGGATTTAGGGTTTTGTATATAAAGTTGAAAAAATGAATGAGAAGCTCATTCTTTGGGGTGTGGCAAAAGGAGTCTTCTTCTTCTCTTCTTCTCTCCTTCTTGCTTTTGTGTGCTCTTGAGAGAGGGAGTGTGAGTCTCTGAGGGAGTGAGTGTGTGTGAGGGTGAGGGATCAAGAGGGTGAAGCTATTCACCATCTCCTCTCCTCTTCTTCTTTTCTCTTCCCTTCTCTTCTCTTGCGCGGGCGGCTATGGAGGATGGAGCTTGGAGATGGAGGAGGCTTGAGGATGCTTGCGCTAGCATCTACGATCGTGGAGCTACCGGAGTGCAAGAGAGAGGAGGGTACTCGATCGAGCATCAAGGTAAGCTCACTACACTCGTAGGATCGACGGCACGTAGGCTAGGTAAGAGATAGCCATTAGAGATCGCTTGAAACGCTTGAAAAAATAAGCGGTCCAAGGGTCTTGCCGGTTAAGCAAAAGCTCCCACACCCCTAGAGATGGACTCCTGGATCATTGGAGGAGACTTCAACATCCTAGAAGCTTTGAAGGACCAGCAGGGCAGAGGCAGAAACTACCACGGCATGGCTAGGGAGGAGTAGGAGGCGTGGGAGATCTTTCTACTGATAGTAGGAGCACGCGATGCCTAGAGCCACCCTGCCTTCCACAGGAGGGAGAGGTCACTGGACTTCTTCTAGGGATACAAGCGGCTAGGTGGAGTGGTGTTGGAGCGGTTGGACAAGTTTTATGTGGGAGAGTGGGGTGGCTCTCGTGAAGGCCAGATTGGGCAGTTGCTAGACACCACGTTGTCCAATCATTGCCCGGTTCTCCTGATACTAGATCCCCCAGCATCTCCCCTAGACACACGAGCTTGTCGGATCCTTGACTCGATCTATAGGAGGGAGGAGGTGAAGAGACAAATTGACCAGGTTTGGACCAAGGAGTGGGGCAGGAGGGACCAGATCCCAGAGGAGGTTGCAAAGGCCCTAGCCGAGTCAAGCAAAATCTGCCAAGAGACAGCCGTATAGGCCAGGCAACAGAGCTAGGAGGTGGAGAGAGTACTCCGGCCGAACCTTGCAGCCATACAGACATTATTACAGGAGGCACCAGGGGATCCCACCCTCCACGCACAGGAGATGCGTGTACGAGCAACCATTGCTGGCCTAGAGGACAAGCACTCCGAGTTCTCTTGCCGCACCTCAGCACCTTTCTAGGCACGGAAGAGAGATACGATGTGCAGGGAGTTCTTCTAGGTGCACCAACCTTGCTCCTCAGAAGAGCAGATATGCAGCCTTCGAGATCAGTATGGGAGGACTCGTTCTAGCCTAGACAAGGTGATGGAGATTGCCACTGACTACTACAGTCGCCTGTTCCAGCAGGAGACAGCCTCAGCTAGAAGGCAGCGATGTAGACAACAGGTCTGGGATCACATCCCATCCCTCATCTCAGAGGAGATGGGATGCTCCCTCCTAGCCCCCTTCACAGAAAAGGAACTAGAGAAGGCTTCCCATACACAAGACGGGTAGAAATGCCCGGGAGAGGATGGCCTCTCTAAGGCCTTCTTCACTACCTACTGGGAAGTGGTGAAGGACCCCCTATTAACGGCCTTCTAGGACATCTTCACTTCAGGATAGATACCAGGCAGTTTTTGAGCAGGCCTTATCAGTCTTCTCCCCAAAGGGGGAAACGGGTTGGAGCTTTTCCAGTAGAGACCCATCACATTGTTGTCAGTGGCCTATAAGGCACTAGCAAATATGATTGGTAGGCGACTACGCCCCGTACTTCCAGACATCATCCATGACAGACACACAGACAGGCTTTGTCCAGGATAGGAGGGTCCTGGACAATTTATTTACCTTCTTTGAGGCAACAGAGTGGGCTCAGCACAGTGGGCAGAGACAGGCCATACTACTCTTGGATTTTGAGAAAGCTTATGACAAGGTGGACTGGGACTTCCTAGAGGGCACCATGGTGAGGCTGGGTTTCCCCCAGGCTTGGATTCGCGGGATCTTCACACTTTACAGATCAGCCACCAGCAAGGTTCTCATCGGTGGTAAGCGTGGGGAGGAGTACGACAAGGCTACCCCCTGGCCCCGTACCTGTTCCTTCTCTTTGCACAGGCGATGTCCCATTTCCTCAGGTCACATGTGAGTGGATTACATGGCCTCTGACTTCCAGTGAGAGAGGAGACTGAGTTGTTCGACTCAGAGCATCCAGATGACATAGCACTCTACATAGAGGACGATGAGCTGATGCTGGAGAGAGTGCTGTTGGCTTTTGAGGTGTTCTATCTTGCAGCGGGAGCGAAAATCAGCTGGCAAAAGACGGTTGGTTTTCTCACAGACCCGGACTCTAGCACGGAGTGGAGCGTCCACCTAGGATTTAGATGGATGAGCAGAGGGCAGACTGTTCGGTACCTAGGTTCCAAGTGGGACTCGACATCACTTCGCCCGGCAGTTTCTTCCTGTCCTTGATTCTATTGGGAGGAAGCTGACCTACAGGAGCACGGCTCGCCTCTCACTAGCCGGCCGAGCCCTAGTGGCTAACCAGGTCCTCCTAGCGACGGCCTAGTATATCACCTCATGTTGGTGCTTCTCCTCATCCTACGTAGTGCAGGTTCGCAGCCTAGTGCGGAGCTTTTTTTGGTCAGGGTCAGATGGCTCCAGGGATTCCAAGGCCAAGGTGGCATGGGCGACCATCATATGGCACCGGAGAGGGCTTGGGATCATAGACCCAGAGTATCACAGTAAGGCCCTCTTGGGCAAGCTAGTTGTCCGCGGCCTCATACCAAGCGGGCAGACCTGGAAGGTTTTATTGTTGCAAGAGGGTCTTCAAGATTGTAGACCGAGGCTTAGCGGTGAGTGGAGGTCGTCCCTGAGATGGATCTTCACGTCAGTCGAGATCACCCCCCCCCCCCCCAGATCACCTTTCCTATGCAGCTTACTCTGCATGTGGCAAAGCCCCCCAGTTTTCCAGGAGGAGATCTATCGTCAGTTGGTGATATGGAAACCCCAGGTCAAAGATCAAGAAGAGGCACACATTAGCAAGGCCCCCACATCCAGTGGGCTGGTTAGGAGGCCAGCCCGACTCATACCATCAAGACATGGTGGGAAATATACACCATGGCAGACGAGGAGGTGCTGCAGCGAGTATCAGGCTGCCAGAGAGGAGTGGAGTTGAGGAGAAGGGAGATAGACGTAGCAATAATGCTGGAGTGGCTTGCTCCCCCAATATGAGTACCGATAGAGCCCGGGGAGGTATGGGCCGCTAGGTTTTCACCAGTAAGCATCCCCCTACACGTCGCAGGTAGAGTGTGCGGTGCCCCACAGTGGACTTTCTTCACCGTTCAAGAGGGGGGGTGTCTGGCCCTTGACAAAGGGCAGCAGGATGAGGGAATAGCTACCCTTTCGTGGAGGAGGATTCGGGTGGTGGGCCTTCAAGGGAAGACATGGCGACTAGACCCCTAAGTTTTCTAGAAGGAGCTCAGGGAGTGGTGCCTTTGGATCTGGGAGGGCAGACCACTTGATGAGCTGGAGTGGGATCCAAGAGAGTGGCTATGGCCGACCACTGCAGTCGCCAAGAAGCCACTAAGGTTCTTGGAGTACACTGCCAGGATTGGCAGACAAATACTGATGCAGTAGGATATGGATTGGGCGCCGTCACGTACCAAGCACTGGGTGGAGCACAACATCACGGAGCTGTTCCGACGGACCTTCTGGCACCGCCTATGGGATAGCTGGAGGCCGAGGAGGGTATCGTATTTCTTATGGCTAGTGGCACATGGAGGCTTTGCGGTGGGAAGTTGGCTTGCCCAAATGTAGGAGGGAGGCTGTAAGCGTTGCACACAGCATCCTCTGGAAACCCCAAAGCACAGCCTTTGGTCATGTGAGGAGGCGCAGCTCGTGTGGAGAGGAGCATGCCGCATCCTTCGCCATATAGCACCCAACCTTGGATGTATCTCATGGGGAGCTATCTGTTTGCAAGCAGTCAGCCAGGGTCGTCACCTTCTGTATGAGGCCGAGATGCAAGACACGATATTCATCATCAAGGCAGGGTTGTGCACAGTGGTCGGTTTGGAGGCTCTACCCATCCGCCAAGTACTGGAGCCCACAGCAGACCACTCTGAGGTATGGGAGATCATAGAGAGTCTTACTGGATAGCATATCTCAAAGGCGTGGTGTCAGGAGACTTTCGGCGGAGAGAGACTTGCAGTACAGGCGACCTTAGCAAAGCTCTGGACCTCCATCATCCACTCCCTCCGCAGCCGTTGGGATCAAGTGCAGGGCGAGTTCAGGGCTCGTCAAGAGCTCCGTTGTCATTTCATGCATACTTAGGGCACTCAGGACCTGTTTTTTGTGATGCAGGCAGGCAGCCCCAGATGGCGATACACCCCCCCCCCCCCCCCCCCCCCCCTCCATGGCTTCTTGCCCCTATCCCCCCAAGACCGCCCTGAGAGGCTTATATACATGATGCATTTGTGACTTTGCATCAACTCCAGCTAGTCTTTTGAGCATGAGCACTCCGTTGTAATCAGTCTTTTTGAGTAATATAATCAGCCATATTTTATTTGTAGAAAAAAGAAACTTTAATGCATGCCTATGCTTTCCCACACACACTACACCATCAGATAAGCCTCCACAAGGTAATGCCCCACAAAATGGTTGGTATGATGAGGAGTGCAAAGAGAGAGAAGCACATTTTCAGCGAGAGGTGGCACTTGGCATATGTACACACAAGCATGCTCAAACACTCGTCAGATGATTGGTATGCAAAAAGAAAAGGGAATACCTAAGCAAACTACAAACAAAAATATATTCCATATTATTGGGATAGGACAGCACGAGAGCATGGAAAAGGATGCATGAGAGCCAGCCCCCTATACAAATTACTAGATCAGATGATTGGCATGAACACGCTTGCACACTTTATGATGTTCTTAGCCAAGAGTCTATGCCACTCCCCTCAAACTCAAGGCCAGAAAATTGCACAAATTTCACAGAAAAAAAGTGACGAATTGCATATGGAAACTGAAAAATGGGAAAGGCCAAGATCATGATCATTTACTAGCAGAACACTTCACGCATGCTTGTGATATCCTGCCTCCAGCGCTAGCTCACATCTTAAATAGGGCAAGTTGTTAGGGATTTCCAACCAGTTGGTCAAACCATACTATTGTGCCACTCTTTAAGAGTGGAGACCCCATGGTACTTAGTAACTATTGAACTATCATGATTGGACACATGTTGGCCAAAATATATGGCTCTATTGTGAAACAAGCATTTAATGAATGGGCTGAGATGCATGCCTTGAGATCAAAAGGCCAAGCTAGCTTCATGAGGGGATATACAACTCTAGACCATATCTTTACACTAAGCGCAATCATCGAAGAGGATAGGGCATTCAAGAAAAAGATATACTGCTGTTTTGTGGACTTTCGCAAGGCCTTTGACACAATACCACATGCTAGACTCATGGGAAGAATGCAAGACATTGATGTGTCCATAGAGATACAGTGGAGTATCTATGCCTTGTACAACCTACAGGAGTACATCATCATTGGACCTCCTCTCTATAGGTGTCCCTTTGGATGGAGCAGTGGCACTCAGCTAGTCTAGGCGCCCAAGCCCACCCGGAAAAAGGCCTAGACATCCACACCATAGACAAATTAGAGCCATCATTGAGCACCACAAGAGACAGATGCCAAGACACCTCAACCATGCAAAGATACATCTCCTTAGAAGAAAGACATCTCATTGATGGAGAGTTTTCGTTTTCTATTTTTACTTTTACATCATCGACATGTTTTCTTTTTTTAGGCCACTATTTCACTTTTAAGTTTTATAGGCATGATTTTCATATTTTCTCATTCCGGATGAGAAATACACCATCATTGTATGTATTGCTTCGGTCTCATAGGCAATGTTGGCCTTTTACAGGTGTTAATATACTATTCCTTTCTTTCTTTTCTTCCACTTTGGATCCCTCTCTTATTCCACTTTCTTCTCTAGCCCATAAAAGAGCTCCTCCCCTCCATCCTTCCACGCAAAATTTACAAGCATTCTCATTGCTCAAGCCTCTCTCTTTCAAGCCTCTCACTCTCCCTCTTTTTCAAGGCACAAGTTTCAAGCCTCTCACTATCCCTTGGGCCTCTCTCTCTACAGCCTCTCTCTCACTATTGACTTTCCCTCTCCATCGGCATCATGACTCCTAAGAAACACAAGGCCTTCAGTTTGCACACCATCCATGTGGAGAGGGACACAAATAAGTCCAACTCCCACCATTGGACATGCAAGTATTATGGAAAACGCTACACAAGTGGTGCAACCTGGCTTCTCCAACATCTTTCCAAGACAAAGAAGCAAGTCGCTCCATGCAAGCAAATCCATCAAAACATCGCAGACGAGATTCTCACCCAAATGAGAACGAGGTCCACTAAAGGAGCAAATGCCATATCGGCACCAACACCTATGCCTACTAATGAGGAAGCATTGAATGTGGGCATATCTTCAACCGATGCAGTCGAGACCTGCACCATTGGTGGTCAGGGCTCCACATCCATATCTGGGTCCACCAACAAAACATGGAGTGGAGGCTCATGTGACGCCAGAGAGCCAATCCTCTCTCTCCCAAGCTCTTGGTCATGTGCATGGATCAGTTGCCTTTCTCGACTTACGGACATTGAAATTACACGCACAGTGATTGAGTGCAATCTTGCATTCAATGCCCTAAACCAAGAGCAATGGAAGATCCTAAAAGCCATTGTCAATATAGGTCCATGTGAAGGACAAACCGTTATAACATACAAAGACATGAGATATCACCAAGTGGTGATGTCACCAATTGGTGATACTTTTTACAGTTACTTTCTTTATTTACTTATATAAATATTTTATTTTTATTTTCTTTAGTTGCTCTTGCTTTTTACCCGCTAGGGTTCTCTTGCATTAAGTTGGGATCTTTGCATGGCCAAAAGAGGCAACAATTGGGATAAATTGGACTAATGGTTTGTCTGACCCTTGGGACACCTTCCATATTGAAAGGGCACTGAAGAATAGAATGCCAGTGGTTTGGGATTGTATGCTTAGCCACAAGAGATAGTGCACAAGATGAGCCTACCAACCAAGACAGAAGATGCACATATGAGAATGCTCACCGAATAAAAGTTACCGTAACTGAGCCACATTACACTTTTTGATGTGGTTGCAATGATAAAAGTTGCTCAGAACAACTTGAGGAATGCAAAGGTCACCATTCCTAAAATTCAAGGAGTTACTATTTTTGGACCCTAAAATCTGTTTGCGTCATTATCTTCGTTTTTGCACGAGGATTAATTCTTTGGTCTATACCGAGGTCAAATTTTGCACCGATCATGGAGAATTTTAGACCGGAAGGTTTAAATGGGAAAATTGTTACATGTATGCCATGCGTCACAATTTGGGAACAAATTCCCAAAAGAGAGAAAGCATTTTTTAAAAACGCCTAATAGGCAGGAGGGGCAGATCTGAGCGTGACGTTTTTAGGGGCTGAGGTCAAATTGTTGCAAGTACATCAGCTATGGAGAGTGCTTCTTCATCTCTGACTCATGTATGGAGGTAGAGCTTGCTCCTTCTGGTCAAGTCTCTCTCTATTCTCAGAGGAAATGCTCTACATGATAGGCTGATTCCATCGAATGTAGAGTTCGGTGTCTTCTTTGCACTTCTACTGAGGCAAGAGCCTCACTGTCCAGGTTCAGGAGCAGCTCATTGCTTCTCCAATGCAAGAACTAAAGAAAGTGATGACCACGCCACACAGGAACAGGGTTTTCAGCTCTGATTTAGTGCTGTTTCTGGAATTTTTTTACTGCTAGAATGATGCTAGGGTCAAAGGGTTTGTAGTCCAACTCGTATGGAACAAATCTGAAATGGAGTAAGGCTTAGAACAAGTCAAGAAACAAGTGAAAAACAGTAAATACAGAGTTCTGCATATTGCAATTCTATACTTGAATTATTGAGTTATGCTCACAGAAAGTGTTTTCCTACCTGGGATGATGTTCTGGATGTGATATACTGTCTTTATGCATCTAAAATTTACTCAGACAGGATTAAAGCCAGCTTTTCACAGGTTTTGTACTTTGGAATAAATCATTTTTGTAATTTTCCATCTTTAAATTGAAAAAGAAATACCAAAAGGGGCGCCAGACTTTGGGGCCAATATGGTGTTGAGCGAGGGAGTGAAGTCTCTCTTTGTGTGTGTATGTGAAAAGACCAAGTATTAATTCAAGGGACTATCACTTTATGTGAGTCATAGACCGGTTCCATGGTTCCATCCCAAAGATTTGAATTATTTTCTGTAAGAATTTACACTCGGACAGTTTTGGGTGAAAAGGCCATACACACAAGCTAAATCCTCAAAGAAACACATGCATTGCGAAAATTTCCTATCTATGTTTCATTTTCAAATAGTGCATGTGGAAGGCAAGAAGAATGTAGTTGCAGATGCTTTATCTCACAAACCACATGTGTTAGCTGTTTCAATTTCTTATCACCATGAATTGGATGATATGAAAGAGCAGTATGCTAATGACGAAGATTACTCTGAAATCTATGAGCACTTGATCAATGGCCAACATCATGATCATTATGTGTTCAAAAAAGGCTTTATTTATCATGATGCATGGAAGAATATGCGTTACAAAACAACTAAGGCCAAAAGTTTTATTAGAAAGTCATGCTCCACCATATGTAGGACATCGTGGTATAGATGCTACAATCAAAGTGGTAGAGACTTTCTTCTATTGGTCAGCCTTGACATCTAATGTTGATGCATATATCAGATCTTGCCTTGTATGCCAAAAGGTTAAATTTGATAGACAGAAGGCACCAGGGTTATTGCAACCACTGTCTATTCTAGAAAGGCCATGGGAAAGTATTGCCATGGATTACATTTTGATCTTCCAAGAACTTCAAGGAATGATGGAATCTAGACTATCATTTGCAAATTTAGCAAACAAGCACATTTCATTCCTATAAGGAAAAAGGTTAGGTCAAAACACATGGTAAAGATATTTATGCATAATATCTTCAACAACCATGGAGTGCCATGGTCAATTGTCACTAATAGACACCCAAGAATGACTAACTTGTTTTGGAAAGCATTTTATGAAAACATGGGCCTCCGTAGAGAGCAAATCAGAACGATCGAGAAGAACTAACTGCCAATACAAGAGGCCATTAAGCCTCACAATATGCCGCTGAACATTATGGCGGAGTCAAACAGAAAAGCATTCCGAATGGTCCAGTTATGCCAACAGCCCCAGTATCGAAGAAAGTGATACATGAGCTTCATATGTGGCTGGGCGGGTATAGGGTATTTGGGCTGGCCAAAAACCCAATCAAAGGGGCGCAGGGTGATACCAACCACCCCTCGCCAAACAGCCGACAAAAATAACCAGACTTTCTGAGCGACGGGGCAAGAAATAAATCGGTGGCGGGCGGATTCCATAGTAGTGGTGCAAAAGAAACAGGTGCCATTGGAGATTCGTCGCTTGGAAAGAGCCGAAGCAAGCGGAAGACCCCCAATCATCACTCTCCAAAGAAAGACTTTATATTTAAAGGGTGTCTTGTTCAACCAGCCCTCCATCACAGTTGCCCTCCACCATGACCGGGATTTACGCAATCCCCATAAAGCATTCGCTTTAGTAACTAGCCATTGATGATCTTTAATCAGAAGATGATACACTTGGTTAGCAGAAGCTTTGCTCAAATTCAGCCGGCCTTGTAGGTCCCAATCCTGCCGGGGATGATCCGAAGCAAGAGCAAGAAAGGGTTGTCTGCTCTGGAGCACCGTCAAAAGCTGTTCCCATAAAGGCCTATATCCACGAGGGATCCTGAAAAGCCTCCTAGTTGTACGAAAGAATATAAGCACATCGCGACTGGCAAGGGTGGCATCCGCAACCGAAGACAAGCCCAAACGTGCCATCCGGTTGAATTGTGGTCTAAGCTCTTGTTTACCTTCCCACGAAAGTAAACGCGAGACTGCCAGTAATTCCAATTGAAAAGAGTTAGTAGCCAAGCGATCCTCCGTTGGATGCCACTAAGCCTTTTGAAGGACGTGTTTCCAGGAACATACCAAATGAGTAAGCAGCGATAAAGAAGAACTGGAGAACCGCGAATCAGCATTAAGAACATGCCACCAAGAACTGCGGATTTGGGTATTGCCATGTAGAAGCCCATGGCCCTCAAGGAAATATCGGGCTATAGCGACCCACGGATGATGATCCGAGCACATGGCTCGGAAAAGCGACCAACGAAGTGCCTGCATGTGAGTTTGGGCATCTAAAATAGCTCCGCCACCCATGCGTTTGGGGGTGCACGCATGAGACCACGAGATCTAGGAAATACCTGCATGCAATGAGTCCTTCTTCCATAGCATGAAGCGAATAGACTGAGTAAGAGCATTCAGAGTCGTAGTAGTCCAGGGCAACAATGGCAAGAAATATGTGAGCATTGGCAACATAATTATCTGGGCTACTTTGAGGCGAACATGCAAGGGCCAGGCCTGAGACTTCCAATACATAAACTTAGCCACCATTTTCTGACAAATCCACTGGAGAAACTGCTTTGGAGGAACATCAACACCCAAAGGGTATCCAAGATGCCTGACAATGGAGCCACGAGGAACAACCAGACCCTGCCAGTCCAAGGACTGCAAATCCGACTCCGTTTAGCTTAGAATGGCTGATTTGAGCGCATTGATACAAAGGCCTGATGCCTGACCAAAGAGACCCCAAACATCCAATGCTTTTCGAAGGTTATCCTTGTCCGCACGCAAAATCATAAAGGTATCATCCCCCAGGGATTGGCTAATGAAGTGCTGTCCTGTAGGAAGCGACAGTCCAGCCAACTAAGAAGAGGCGGCCATATGTGATAACATGGAAAGAACTGGATGTGTCGCAAGGGCAAAGAATAAAGGGCTCAAAGGGCACCCCTGTCTGACAGAACGGGCAAGGACAAATGACTCAGTAACACCTCCGTTCAGCATGACTCGCGAAGACGCCGCAACACTAATGGTGTAGATTAGACGAGACATCTGAGCACCAAAGCCCATAGCAGACATAAGTTAAGCAACGAAAGACCAGTCCAGATAGTCAAAAGCCTTTTCCAGGTCCAGTTGAATCAGTACCACCTCCTGATTAGAATGCCTGTCATAATCAATGGCCAATTGGGCATTCAAAACATTGTGTAGAATATTTCGGCCCTTAATGAAACCATACTAGAGAGGGTGCACAAGGGCAGGGAGATGCTTATGGAGCGGATTCACCATTACCTTGGAAAAGATTTTGTACATTGAACCCATCAAAGAAATTGGACGCCACTGTGTCAACTTAGATGGCGAAGGAACTTTTGGAAGCAGTTTAATAAGGCCTTGTTTCCATGAGGGAGGCATGATTCCCGTTTCCCACACCTGCTAAAACAAAGCCTGCAATGGTTTCGCCAGTTGGGTAGCGAAAGCTTCAAAGAACTCATTGGTGAGACCATCCCAACCCGGACTTTTATCTTTGGGCAAGTGTAACAAGACGTCCATAACCTCTGCCTCACCAATATCTGACTCCAGAGTAGCTTGCATGTCCTGCGGAAGCTGATTGCGGACCAGGTCATAAAAAACCGAACGGGCCTGAGTAATTTGGGCTGAAGGTGGAGAAGCGGAACCAAGAAGGTCACGGAAATAATTCCTGCACATATGCACAATAGTCTGTGGATCCAGGATGAGGTGGCCTGCTGCATCTTCGAGTCTGGTCAGATTCTCTCGAGCACGGGAAGCATGGAGAGCTCGAAAGAACTTATGGGTCTGACATGCACTATCTTGCAAAGTCTCTGTCAAATGTTGCAATTTGGCCTGCTGATACGATTTTACCTGAAATTCTTTAATAAGATCGGCCACCCGCATGGCCAGTGCAAGCAGAAATGCATCATCCGGAGTATCCACCAGCAGGGAGCGAACCAAAACCAGCAGGTCCGCCGCTGCCTGTCGAAGGCACCGACAAAGAGAGGCATGATAGATCCCATACTGCCAAGCAACCCGCTGCACATTAGAGAGCAATCTTTCAAATGACGCAGTGCCCTGAGAGGAAAAGTCCAAGAAGAATCTGTCAAGCAATTGCTGCATATAGCCCTAAAAAATTGCATGCTTCAAGTAGGACGAGTTGAAACGCAAAGGGAGTCTCTCCAGAAATTGCTTGAAAGGGGCAATGGGTTGTGCAAGCAACTCGAACTGCAGAGGGAAATGGTCCGACAAGGCATATTGCTGCAGCACTTTTATTTCGAGCATCTCAGGCAGAAAATCATCATTCTGCATGATATATATACGGTCCAACCGCGACCATGTTGTTGCATACTGGGCCGAATGGAAAGTAAATCCTGTAGAAGACGGGTGTAGCCAGGACCAAAGATCTTGCTTAAGAACAGCAAGAGCCAACTCATGCCACATACGACTTTCCAGCGCATCCATTACCGAGTGCTCCGATGTGGACTGGGAAGAATCAACACACATATTGAAATCCCCCATGAAGAAGCCCCATCGGCCGAGTGACAAGGAAGTCTGCAAAGTCTACCAAAGCTCCCGACGAGATAACGAATCATTCGGAGCATAGAGGCCAAGTAACCATAAGATTTCGCCTTCGAATAAAATTTCAATCACCAAAAAGCGGCCATGAACATCATTTTTAATAAGAACAGGCTGATATTTGGCATGTACAATCATGAGCACACCCGAATAACGCATGGCCTGTGTTCCTGCATAGAACAAACGAAAGCCATGGCAATCCACAACTTTTCCGGCGTCACCGTGACTCTTGTGCTCAACAGCGCACAGGACATCCCACTGATTCTCATACAATGCAGTCCACATGGCATGTTGCTTGTGGCGAGAACAAATTCCTCGCACATTCCACGTGGCTATTTTCATGTGTATACAAAACACAATCAGGTACGAGGCACAGCTTGCCTCGATTTGACTTTGTCGGCGAGAATGTCCAGGACTCCCTCATCCAAGAAATCCGCCAACACCGCAAAAGAGTTCTGAGGACCAGATTTGGAAGTAGACGGCATACCTACTTGCTTGGGGTTGGAACGTGGATAACGACAGTCCCACGGGGTAATGACGTTGCCTCTGGTATCAAAAGCCAGCTTTGCAAGTGGACCCTTTAGACGATCCGAATACATTTTCTTGGCGGGCTGAGGACGGGGGGCGGAGGAAACCATAGCAGGAGCAGAGCGCTCGGAAGACAACATTTCCTTCCTGCGCATATATGTACGCATGGAATCTTGTGAGGTAGTAGGCACAGTACTCTCCATGCTAGCAACAATCCTGTTGCCTTTTTTTGCACGTACTTCAACCCAATCAGTGGCACGGGAATCCAGACCCGAAACCTGTTGTTTCCCTTTGGCCAGAACTTGGGGCGGGTGGATAGTATCCAGCGACGGAGCATCACACACCATATCTTCCATGGGTGGAGCAACATGGCCCGCATCTGAAATGTGTTGCTGCTCCGGGCATTCGGCCATAAAGTGCCCCAACTGTCCACAAGAAAAGCAATGGCCTGCAAAATTGCCCCATTTCAAACGAAAGTGTAACGGATGCATGCCAGAGCAATTGAGGCGTAACCACGCAGGCCTTTTCCGTGCAGTATCCCATAACATGCACAAGCGGTTGCGATTCACAGCCCTGAGACTGGGAGGGACCAGAACCGTGCCCACAGCGGCCATAGCATCCTTCAATAGCGGCCAATAAACAGCCGGACAATTTTCCACTTCTACCCACACAGGGCATTCACGTTGCAGGAGGCGCTGAAAATCTGCCATCGGGCGCCATGGAACCACATGAACCAACCGACGATCAAAAAACAAAGGCAGTTTAGACAGGAAAGCAGCACGGTGCGTCTCAGTTTTCAAGAGGACCTCAAAAAAACCTCGAGACCCAACAAAAATCTCTTCAACACATTCCCCTTGGAGCAGACTCTGCAGCCATTGGCGAATACGGGAAAGCAGCGGGATTCGACCAGTGAAGAAGAGTATCACAGCGCAATCATAAAACACGGAAAAGGAGCGTAGGATAGTTTTGGGGTCGACGGTAGCTTCCAGAACATCTTCAAGTGCAAAGTCAGAGAAGGCTTCCTGATTATGTTGAACATATTCGCCAAGCAGGGTGTTGGCAAATTCCAGCAGATGCTCCCAGTCCACCTCCTGAGAGTCCATAGAATCCGAAGCAACCTGCGCATAGGAACGATCCTGAATAACACCTATCTCTTCCGAGGTATGCTTGGTAAGTTTACCCGCAGGCTGGATGTCAGGACCCGAGGGCATCTCTTCAGTGCACGGGACCATATCCTCCGGTTCCTCAACATCAGAATCCGGGCCAAGTGCTGCCACCGTTTGGTCTATGAAATCCAGATCCAAACCAGCCATCTTGTATGACGAGCTGATCGCGAAGAAGGACTGACACACAGTGCAGATCACTGTCGGCTGAGTTAGAAATCTGCACCCCTGTAAGCTGGTTTTGCACACAGCGGAGGACGACCCTCAGGACGTCACACGAACAGGTTGCAGGCGTTAAAAGTCTGGGGCGACCACCACGGTGGCTGACTGGCGAGGGCAGCGTCTCCCAGGCGTCGACGGGGCTACAACCACCCTGACGCAGGGGAAACGAGCACAGGCAGCGCAGGTGAGCGCTCGTCAAGCGAGCCGGATCCGACAGGCACAGGCAAACAGGGGCGGGATAGGCGGACAAGCTCACGGCGTCGACGGTGCGCACTGTTAGTGCGAAGTGTCTCTCTCTCTCTCTCTCTCTCTCTCTCTCTCTCTCTCTCTCTCTCTCTCTCTCTCTCTCTCTCTCTCTCTCTCTCTCTCTCTCTCTCTCTCTCTCTCTCTCTCTCTCTCTCTCTCTCTCTCTCTCTCTCTCTCTCTCTCTCTCTCTCTCTCTCTCTCTCTCTCTCTCTCTCTCTCTCTCTCTCTCTCTCTCTCTCTCTCTCTCTCTCTCTCTCTCTCTCTCTCTCTCTCTCTCTCTCTCTCTCTCTCTCTCTCTCTCTCTCTCTCTCTCTCTCTCTCTCTCTCTCCGTAAAAGGTAATTGTATTAATTACAAAAAAAGGTACAAGTTTGCATGATTACAAGATACACGATGGCTCTACCCCATCATGTGTACACACTGACTCTCTACAAGAACCAGACAACCAAACAGTCACAAAGTCATGGCAAACACACAGAGGAAATTGCCATATGCCAGGGACGTAAATCCTCTCGAGGGAGGATGTCAGAGTGCCGAAGAAGATCTATCTGCCAATACAAGAGACTTTTAAGCCGCGCAATATGCTGCTGAACATTAAATGCGGAATCAAAAAGAAAAGCATTCCGAATGGTCCAGTTATGCCAACAGCCCCAATATCGAAGAAACTGAAACAAAATCTTCATGTGAGGCTGTCTCGGTGTGGGATATTTGGGCCGCGCAAAAACCCAATCAAACGGGCGTAGCGAGAAACCAACCACCGCTCGCAAGACGGCCGAAAAGAATGACCAGATTTTCTGAGAGATGGGGCAAGAAATAAAACGATGACGGGCAGATTCCACATGGTGCAAAAGAAACAGGTGCCGTTGGAGATTCGATGTTTGGAAAGGGCTGAGGCAAGCGGAAGACCACCAATCATCACCCTCCAAAGATAGACCTTATATTTGAAGGGTGTCTTTGTCAACCAGCACTCCATCACCGTTACCCTCCACCATGACCTGGATTTATGCAATTCCCATCGAGTATTAGCTTTAGTAACCAGCCATTGATGATCTTTAATCAGAAGATGATACATCTGGTTAGCTGAATCCTTTTCTAAATTGAGCCGGCCTGCAAAGTCCCAGTCCTGCCAGGGACGATCCGTAGCAAGGGCGGGAAAGGGTTGTCTGCTCTGAAGCACCCTCAAAAGCTGTTCCCATAAATACCTGTATCCACGCGAGCTCCTGAAAAGCCTCCTGGCGGTACGAAACAATATCAACACATTGCGACTGGCAAGGGTGGCATCCGCTACCGAAGTTAAGCCCGAACGTGCCATGCGGTTGAATTTTGGTCAAAGCTCATGTTTACCTTCCCACGAAATTAACCGCGAGACTGCCAACAGTTCCGATTGAAAAGAATTAGTAGCTAAGCGATCCTCCACTGGATGCCACTGCACCTTCCGGAGGACCTGTCTCCATGAACACACCAAATGGGCAAGCAGAGATGAAGAAGAACTGGCAAAGCGAGAATCGGCATTAAGAACATGCCACCAAGAATCCCGGATTTGAGTGTTACCATGCAGAAGCCTGTGATCCTCAATAAAATAACGGGCTATAACGACCCATGGATGATGATCCGAGCACATAGTGCGAAAAAGAGACCAACGGAGCGCCAGCATATGAGTTTGGGCATCTAAAATAGCCCCTCCACCCATGCGTTTGGGGGTGCACGCATGCGACCAAGAAATCCAGGAAATGCGTGCATGCAAAGAATCCTTCTTCCATAACATGAAACGAATAGACTGAGTAAGAGCATTCAGTGTAGTAGTAGTCCAGGGCAGCAATGGCAAGAAATATGTGAGCATTGGCAACATAATTGTCTAGGCTACTTTGAGGCGAACAAGGAAGGGCTAGGCCTGAGACTTCCAATACATAAACTTAGCCACCAGTTTCTATGAAATCCACTGTAGTAGCTGCTTTGGAGAAACATCAACACCCAAAGGGTACCCAAGATGCCTGACAATGGAGCCACGGGGAAGAACCAATCCCTGCCAGTCCAATGACTGCAAATCTGACTCCGTGCAGCTGAGAAGGGCTGATTTCAAAGCGTTGATGCGAAGACCGGAAGTCTGACCAAAGAGAGCCCAAACATCTAATGCTTTGCGAAGGTTATCCTTGTCCGCACGTAGAATCATAAAACTGTCATCAGCCAAGGATTGACCAATGAAGTGTTGTCCAGAGGGAAGCAACAATCCAGCCAACTAAGTAGAAGCTGCCATATGAGATAGCATCAAAAGAATCGGATGAGTCGCAAGGGCAAAGAAGAGAGGACTCAAAGGGCACCCCTGTCTGACAGAGCGGGCAAGGACAATTGGCTTGGTAACGCCTCCATTCAGCATGACGCGCGAAGAGGCTGCATCACTAATAGTGCAGATCAGACGAGACATCCGAGCACCAAAGCCCAGGGTAGACATAAGTTCTGCAATGAAAGACCAATCCAGATAATCAAAAGCCTTTTCCAGGTCCAATTGAACCAGTACAACCTGCTGATTAGAATGCCTTGCATAATCAATCGCCAGTTGCGCATTTAATACATTGTGCAAAATGTATCTGCCCTTAATGAAACCATATTGGAGAGGATGCACAATGGCAGGAACATGCTTATGGAGCCGGTTCGCCATTACTTTGGAAAAGATTTTATACATAGAACCCATCAAAGAAATTGGACGCCACTTTTTCAACATGGACGGCGAAGGAACTTTTGGAAGCATTTTAATAAGACCTTCTTTCCATGAGGACGGCATGATCCCATTTTCCACACCTGCTGAAACAAAGCCGTCAATGGTTTCGCGAGCTGGGTGGCAAAAAACTCAAAGAACTCATTGGTGAGACCATCCCGGCCAGGACTTTTATCCTTGGGCAAGTGTAACAAAACGTCCATAACCTCCTCCTCACAAATATCTGCCTCCAGAGTAGATTGCATTTCCTGCGGAACCTGATTGTGGACCAAATCATAAAAAACTGAACGAGCATGAGCAGTTTGGCCTGAAGGAGGAGTGGAACCAAGAAGGTCGAGGAAATCATTCCTACACATATCCACAATAGTCTACGGATCAAGGACCATTTGCCCGTCTGCATCCTGGAGTCTAGTCATATTCTCGCGAGCAGGAGAGGTATGGAGAGCTCGAAAGAACTTATGAGTCTGACAAGCACTATCTTGCAAAGTCTCTGTCAGATGTTGCAATTTTACTTGCTGATAAAATTTTAACTGAAACTCTTTACTAAGATCAGCCAAACGCATTGCCAGTGACTGCAGAAATACATCATCTGGAGTGTCCACCAGCAAAGAATGAACCAACGCCAAGAGATCCTCCGCTGCTTGCCGACGCCGCCGAGAAAGAGAGCCATGATGAATCCCATACTGCCAAGCAACCCGCTGCACATTAGAGAGCAATCTTTCAAACGAAGCAGTGCCCTGAGATGAGAAATCCAATAGGAATCGAACAATCAATTGCTGCATATAGCCCTGAAAGATTGCATGCTTCAAATAAGACGAGTTAAAACGCAAAGGGAGTCTATCGAAAAATTGCTTGAAAGGTGCAATGGGTTGTGCAAGGAGCTCAAGCTGGAGAGCGAAATGCTCCGACAAGGCATATTGTTGCAACACTTTCATTTTGAGCATCTCAGGAAGGAAATCATCATCATTCTGCATGATGTAAATGCGGTCTAATCGCAACCATGTTGTAGCATACTAGGCAAAATGGAAAGTAAACCCCGTAGAAGAAGGGTGCAGCAAGGACCAGAGATCTTGCTGAAGAACGGTAAGAGCCAAGTCCTGCCATATACGACGTTCTGGCGCATCCATTACCGAATGCTCTGATGTGGACTGTGAAGAATCAACACACATATTAAAATCTCCCATCAAAAAACCCCGTCTGCCAAGAGAAAAGGAAGTCTGTAGAGTATGCCAAAGCTCCCGGCGAGCTAAAGGATCATTCGGAGCATAGAGGCCAAGTAACCATAAGATCTCTCCTTCGAATAAAACTTCAATGACCACAAAGCGGCCATGTACATCATTCTTAATAAGAACCGGCTGATATTTTTTATGTACAATCATAAGCACCCCAGAATACTGCCTGGCATGTGTCCCTGCATAGAACAAACGAAAGCCATGGCAATCCACAACTTTTCCTGCTTCACCGTGACTCTTGTGCTCAACAGCACACAGGACATCCCACTGATTCTCATGCAAAATAGTCCACAGGGCATGTTGGTTGTGGCGAGAGCAAATCCCTCGCACATTCCACGTCGCGATCTTCATGTGTATTCCAAAGAAAATCAGGTACGAGGCAGAGCTTGCCTTGATTTGAGGTTTTCTGCGAGAATGTCCAGGACTCCATCATCCAAAAAGTCGGCTAACACAGCAAAAGAGTTTTGACGACCAGCTTTGGAGGTAGATGGCATATCCGCTGACTTGGAGTTGGGATGGGGATAACGACGATCCCATGGGGTAATGACGTTACCTTTAGTATCAAAAGCCAGCTTAGCAGGTGGACCCTTTGGACCATCCAAATACGCTCTCCTAGGTGGCTGTTGACGGGGAGCAGAAGAAACCATAGCAGGAGCAGAGTGCTCTAAAGACAATATTTCTTTCCTGCGCATATACGTACGCATGCGATTTGGTGAGGCAGTAGGCACAGTATCCACCCTGCCAACAACAACCTTGTCGCCTTTTTTCGTACGTACATCCACCTAGTCATCGCCACGAGAATCCAAACCCGAGACCTATTGTTTCCCTTTGTCCAAGACTTGAGGTGGCTGGGTGGCATCCTGCAACGGAGCATCACACACCATGTCTTCCATAGGCAACGCAACATGCTCAGCATCTGAAGTGTGGTGCTTCTCTGGGCATTCGACCATGAAATGCCCCAATTTTCCACACAAAAAGCAATGTCCTACAAAGTTTCCCCATTTCAAACGAAAATGTAAAGGATGCATGCCAGAGCAATTGATACGTAACCACGCAGGCCTTTTGTGAGCAGTGTCCCATAACATGCACAAACGGTTGCGATTCATGGCCCTAAGGCTTGGGGGAACCAAAACAGTGCCCACAACAGCCATGGCGTCCTTTAACAGTGGCCAATAAACAACCGGACAATTTTCCACTTCAACCCACACAGGGCATTCACGTTGCAGCAGGCGCTGAAAATCTGCATTGGGCGCCATGGCACAACATGGACCACACGGCGATCAACGAACAATGGCAATTTAGACAGGAGAGCAGTACGCTGCGTCTGAGATTTCAACAGCACTTCAAAAAACCCCTGGGGCCCAATAAAAATCTCTTCAACACATTCCCCTTGTAGCAGACTTTGCAGCCACTGGCGAATACGTGAAAGGAGTGGGATCCGACCAGTGAAGAAGAGTATCACCGCACGTTCATAAAAAGCTGAAAAGGAGCGCAAGACATGTGTCGGGTCCACAATGTTTTCGAGAACATCTATCGTTCCAGAGTCGGAAAAGACTTCCTGATTATGTTGAACGTAATCGCCAAGTAGAGTGTTGGCAAATTCCAGCAAATGCTCCCAGTCAACATCCTGAGAGCCCACAGAATCCGAAGCAACCTAAGCATAGGAACGATCCTGATGATCCATTGTGTCAGCCACAGTATGCTTAGTACGTTTGATTGCAGGCTGGAGGTCAGAAGCAGGCGGTATCTCCTCTTTGCACGGAACCATATCCTCTGGTTCCTCCGTATCAGAATCCGGACCAAGAGCTGCCACCGTTCGGTCTATAAAATCCAAATCCAAGCCCGCCATCTTGTATCAGTACGTATGCCGGTCAGAGGCCGATTGAAGAGCACAAGAGGCAGAGACACGCAAGCCTCTCCTTTTTTTTTCGTAAAAGGTAATTATATTAATTACGAAAAAAATACATGATTACTTGATTACAAGATACATGACGACAATCTAAGTCATCATGTGAAGAGATTCTAAGTGCTACAAGTTACAACGTCATGGCAAAGATGCAGAGGAAATTGCCCTATGCCAGGGACGTAAGTCCTCCCTAGAGAGCAAATCAGAATGCCGGAGAAGATCCAACTGCCAATACAAGAGGCCCTTAAGCCTGGCAATATGCCGCTGAATATTATAGGCGGAGTCAAAAAGAAAAGCATTCCGGACGGTCCAGTTATGCCAGCAGCCCCAATATCGAAGAAAATGAAACACGAGCTTCATATGTGGCTGTGCAGGAGCGGGGTATTTGGGCTGCCCGAAAACCCAATCAAAGGGGCGCAGGGTGGGACCAACCACTCCTTGCCAAACAGCCGACATAAATAACCAGACTTTCTTTGCGAGGGGGCAAGAAATAAATCGGTGGCGGGCGGATTCCACAGCAGTGGTGCAAAAGAAACAGTGGCCATTGGAGATTCGTCGCTTGGAGAGAGCCGAAGCAAGCGGAAGACCACCAACCATCATTCTCCAAAGAAAAACTTTACATTTGAAGGGTGTCTTGTTCAACCAGCCCGCCATCACAGTTTCCCTCCACCATGACCGGGATTTACGTAATCCCCATAAAGCATTCACTTTGGTGACGAGCCATTGATGATCTTTAATCAGAATATGATAGACTTGGTTAGCAGAAGCTTTGCTTAAGGTCAGCCGGCCTTGTAGGTCCCAATCCTGCCAGGGATGTAGGCCTCTCTCTCTCTCTCTCTCTCTCTCTCTCTCTCTCTCTCTCTCTCTCTCTCTCTCTCTCTCTCTCTCTCTCTCTCTCTCTCTCTCTCTCTCTCTCTCTCTCTCTCTCTCTCTCTCTCTCTCTCTCTCTCTCTCTCTCTCTCTCTCTCTCTCTCTCTCTCTCTCTCTCTCTCTCTCTCTCTCTCTCTCTCTCTCTCTCTCTCTCTCTCTCTCTCTCTCTCTCTCTCTCTCTCTCTCTCTCTCTCTCTCTCTCTCTCTCTCTCTCTCTCTCTCTCTCTCTCTCTCTCTCTCTCTCTCTCTCTCTCTCTCTCTCTCTCTCTCTCTCTCTCTCTCTCTCTCTCTCGTAAAAGGTAATTGTATTAATTACGAAAAAAATACAAGATTACTTGATTACAAGATAGTTGATGACACTAAGCCATCAGGTGAAGAAGTTCTCTCTCTCTCTCTCTCTTTCTGATTACAAGAGACACGAGGGCCCTAGGCCAACGTGTGGGAAATCCCCGTAGTAATGCACTAAAAAAGTTACACCAATCATGGCAATGACCCAGAGGCAATTGCCATATGCCAAGGATGCAAATCCTCCCGAGGGAGCAAGTCGGAGTGTCAGATGAGATCTAGCTGCCAATGCAAGAGCCCTTTAAGCCTAGCAATATGGCGCGGTACATTAGAGGCTGAATTAAAGAGAAAAGCATTGCGCGTGGTCCAAATGTGCCAGCATCCCCAGTATCTGAAAAAGTGAAATAAGATCTTCATATGCAACTGTGGCGGTGTGGGATACTTCGCGCGCACAAAAACCCAGTCGAAAGGAGTTAATGAGGACCCCACCACAGTGCGCCAAATGTGTGACAAGAGTGACCAGATATTCTTGGCGAGCGGGCAAGAAAGAAAACGATATTGGGCCGATTCCGCCATTGTGGTATAGAAGAAACAATTGCCATTCGAGATGCGACGCTTGGCAAGGGCCGAGGCAAGAGAAAGACCACCAATCATTACCCGCCAAAGAAAGACCTTGCATTTGAAAGGTGCCTTATTCAGCCAGCCCTCCATCAGCGTTGTCTGCCACCATGTCAGCGATTTCCGCAGTCCCCAAACAGTGTTAGCTTTCTCACCCAGCCATTGGTGATCCTGAATGAGAAGATGATACACCTGATTAGTAGAGGCCTTTTACAGACTCAACCGGCCTGCAAGGTCCCAGTCCTGCCAAGGATGATCCACGGCCAGGGCAGGAAAGGGTTGCCTACCCTGAAGCTCCGACGAAAGCTTTTCCCATAAATCACGGTATCCCCGCAGGATCTTGAAAAGTCGCCTAGCAGTCCGAAACGATACGAGGACATTGCAAGTGGCAAGGGTAGCATCCGCAACCGACGTCACAACTAAACGGGCCATGCGGTTAAATCTCAGTCTGAGCTGATGTTTATCTTCCCATGAAAGTAGTCTCACTACTGCCAACAATTCCAGCTAAAAGGAGTTAGTCTGCAAGCGGTCCCCTACCGGGTGCCAACGGGCCTTTTGGAGCACCACTTTCCAAGAGCCGAACAAGTGCAGTAACAAAGCGGAAGAGGGACTGGAAAAATGGGAGTCAGCATTAAGGACATGCCACCAGGAGGCCCGAAGCCGGGTGTTACCATGGCAGAGCCCGCTGTCCTCAAGAAAATAACGGGCTACGATGGTCCACGGGTGATGATCCACACACATGGCACGAAAAAGGGACCAACGGAGAGCTAGCATATGAGTTTCTGCATCCAAAATAGCTCCACCACCCATGCGCTTAGGGGTACATGTATGTGACCATGAAATCCACGAAATGCCTGCCTGCAGTGAATCCTTCTTCCATAGCATGAAACGGATGTGATGAGTGAGAGCCTTCAAAGTAGTAGGCGTCCATGGCAACAATGGCAGGAAATACGTTAGCATTGGGAGCATAATTGACTGAGCCACTTTGAGGCGGACATGGAAGGGCCACGCTTGCGACTTCCAATACATAAACTTCGCCGCCAGTTTTTGTGAAATCCACTCCAGCAGGTCCTTTGGCCGTACATCCACCCCCAATGGGTATCCAAGATGCCTGACAATAGAGCCACAGGAAACCACCTGGCCTTGCCAACCTAATGACTGTAAATCGGGCTCCGTGCAACTGAGAATGGCTGACTTAAAGGCATTGATGCGAATCCCAGAGGCCTGACCAAAAAGCGTCTAAATATCTAATGCCTTGCGAATGTTGTCCCTGTCCGCCTGCAAAATCATAAAGGTGTCATCAGCCAAAGATTGGCTAATGAAGTGCTGGCCCAAAGGAAGAGACAACCCTGCCAACTGAGCAGAATCTGCCATGGAGGATAACATTGAAAGGACCGGGTGAGTCGCCAGGGCAAAGAAGAGAGGACTCAAAGGACAACCCTGTCTGACTGAGCGTGCAAGGACAAATGGCTCTATAACCCCACCATTGAGCATAACTCTGGAGGAAGCCGCAGCACTAATGGTGTAGATCAGTCGGGACATCCGGGTACCAAAGCCCATAGCAGACATGAGATCTGCAATGAAAGACCAGTCCACATAATCAAACGCCTTTTCCAAGTCCAATTGAATCAATACCACTTCCTGACCGGAGTGTCGCGCATAGTCAATAGCCATTTGCACATTGAAGATATTATGCAGAATGTTGCGGCCCTTAATGAAACCATATTGGAGAGGATGCACAATAGCGGGAAGGTGCTTGTGAAGCCGATTCGCCAGCACTTTGGAGTAGATTTTATACATGGAGCCCATCAAAGAGATTGGTCTCCAGTGTTGCAGCTTTGACGGCGAAGGGACCTTTGGAATCAGTTTGATAAGGCCTTCTTTCCATGAGGAGGGCATGACCCCTGTTTCCCAAACCTGCTGAAACATGACCACCAATGGCTTCACCAACTGAGTGGAGGAGTTCTGAAAGAATTCATTAGTGAGACCATCCCAGCCAGGACTTTTATCCGTAGGCAGGTGCAACAAAACATCCATAACCTCCTCCTCGCAAATATCCGCCTCCAAAGTGGCTTGCATATCCAATGGAACCTGCTGGCGGACCAGATGATAGAAGACCGAGCGGGCATGCGTAACCTGGCTAGAAGGCAAGGGAGAAGAACCAAGAAGTTCCATAAAATAATTTCTGCACATATTGACAATGGTCTGCGGATGAGTGACCATGCGACCTTCCGAATCCTGGAGTCTGGTCATATTGTCGCGAGCCGGAGACACATGCAAGGCGCGAAAGAACTTATGAGACTGGCAGGCACTATCTTGCAATGCGTCAGTCAAGTTATGCAGCTTGTCCTGCTGATAAGATTTCAACTGAAATACTTGAAGAAGATGGACCAAACGCCTCTCCAATGACAGCAGAAAATCATCATCTGGGGAATCCAGGAGCAAGGAACGGACCAAAGCCAGTAACTCCTCTGCTGCAGATCGACGACGGCGACAAAGCGAGGCATGATGGATCCCATACTGCCGAGCAACCCGCTGTACATTAGACAGCAACAGTGCAAATGAAGGCAAGCCCTTAGAGGCGAAGTCCAATAAGAACCTCTCAATCAATTGCTGCATATAGCCCTGAAAGATTGAATGCTTCAAATAAGAGGAGTTGAAAAGTCAAGGGAGCCTATCCAGCAACTGCATAAAAGGTGCAATAGATTGTGCCCGCATCTCAAGCTGGAGGGGGAAATGATCTGACAACGCATACTGCTGCAAGAACTTCATTTCCAGCATCACGGGAATAAAATCGTCCCCCTACATGATATACATTCAGTCCAGCTGCGACCAAGTAGTTGCATATTGTACGGAATGAAAAGTAAACCCTGAAAAAGAAGGGTGAAGCCACGACCAAAGATCCTGCTTAAGTACGTGCAAAGCAAAGGAATTCCACACCCGGCTTTCAGGCGCATCCATTACCGAATGCCCTGAAGTGGACTGAGAAGAGTGAACACACATATTGAAATCTCCCATCAAAAACCCCCTTCGGCCAAGTGACATGGAGGCCTGCAAAGTCGACCAAAGATCCCGTCGGGATGCGGGATCATTCGGAGCATAGAGGCCCAATAACCATAAAATCTTTCCTTCAAATAAGACTTCGATTACCAGAAAGCGGCCCTGCACATCACTTTTAATAAGGACAGGCTGATATTTCTCATGGACAATCATCAGCACACCCGAATAGTGCGTAGCATGGGTGCCTGCATAAAACAGACGGAATCCATGACAATCCACAACTTTTCCTACTTCACCGTGACTTTTGTGCTCAACTGCACACAATACATCCCACTGGTTCTCATGCAAGACGGTCCACATGGCATGTTGCTTATGGCGAGAGCAAATGCCTCGCACATTCCACGTGGCTATCTTCATATATCTTCAAAAAAGGAAGTCAGGAACGAGGCGCCTGTTGCCTCGATTTCACCTTTTCCGCGAGAGCATCCAGGACGCCCTCATCCAGAAAATCAGCCAATACTGCAAACGAATTCTGGCGACCTGCTTTAGAGGTAGAAGGGAAATCCACTGCCTTGGGAGTGGGGCGGGGATAACGCCGATCCCAGGTTGTAATCACATTACCTTTGGTATCAAACGCCAGCTTAGCAGGAGGGCCTTTGGGGCCGTCGGTATAGACTTTCCTTGGAGACTGATTACGGGGGGCAGACGGGGCCATAGTACGCGCAGCCTGCTGTGAAGTGACCATTTCTTTTCTGCGCGTATAGGTGCGCACGGAATCCTGGGAAGCAGTAGGCCCAGGATCTGCCAGGCCTGCATCCAACTTTTTACCTTTTTTGGGACGTTCCTCAATCCAGTCAATGCGACGGGAATCCAAACCCAGGACCTGTTGTTTGCCTTTATCCATGACATGAGGTGACTGAAGGGCTTCCTGGGCCGGGGCATCAAGCGCCATGTCATCATTGGGCAGCACAACCTGCGCATCCTCCGAAGATAGTTGCCTTTCACGGCATTCAGCCATGAAATGCCCCAATTTACCACATGAAAAGCAGTGTCCCGCAAAGTTGCCCCATTTCAAGCGAAAATGCAAAGGATGCATGCCTGAACAATTGAGGCGAAGCCACGCGGGCCTTTTCCTGGCCGTGTCCCATAACATGCATAAACGGTTGCGGTTCATTGCCCTGAGGCTTGGGGGAACCAACACTGTTTCCACAACCGCCATCGCATCTTCAACATTGGCCAATAGACCGCCGGACAATTTTCCACTTCCACCCACACCGGGCATTCTCGTTGAAGCAGACGCTGGAAGTCGGCCATGGGGCGCCATGGTACAACATGGACCAAGCGGCGATCAAAGAATAGTGGCAACTTGGACAGGAGCTCAGCTCGATGCGTTTCCAATTTCAACAGCACCTCATAAAAGCCGCGAGGTCCAAGGAAGATCTCCTCAACACACTCCCCTTGCAATAAATGGTGCATCCACTGGCGAATATGCGACAGTACTGGGATCCTGCCAGTGAAGAAAAGTATAACTGCACGATCATAAAATACCGAGAAGGATCGCAAGACTGATTTGGGGTCCACCGTGGCTTCCAGCACATCATCCGTTCCCGCTTCAGAAAAAGATTCATTATTATGCTGGACATAATCGCCAAGCAGAGTATTGGCAAAGTCTAGCAAATGCTCCCAATCAATTTCCTGCGAATCACAGGATCAGAGGCCACTTGCGCATAGGAACGTTCCTGAGGACCCGTTGGCTCATCAGAAGTATGCTTGGAGTGTTTGCCGGTAGGCGGCAGTTCAGAACCCGGCAGTTCAGAACCCGGAGGCAGCTCCTCCGTGCATGGCACCATATCCTCCGGCTCCTCTGCATCGGAATCAGGGCCAAGGGTTTCCACCGTCCGGTCGAGAAAATCCATATCCAGGCCAGCCATACTGCTGTCTTCTCTCTCTCTCTCTCTCTCTCTCTCTCTCTCTCTCTCTCTCTCTCTCTCTCTCTCCCCCCCCCCTGTGCAAGTCCCGCAAACCTGCAAAATCAGGGAACCACCCGGGGTAACAGGTCAGGCACCGGTGAGGCGTCAACGCGGCTGCAGCAGCCCTGTTCGTTGACGCAGAGCAGTCAACCACGGACGGAATGCTCTGCACCGGTCAATCGTGGACGGGGCAGGCGTCACGGGGTCAGGCACAAGGCAAACGGCGAGGGGTAGATGCGAAGGGCGCTGCTCGCTGGCACAGAACCAGCGACCAGCGGCGGAAGTGGCGGGCATCCACGGGGACTGGCGATAGAGGGCGCAGGTTAGGGCGACGGTAGGAGGCACGAGACGCAGGCGAAACGGGGCGATGGGGCGCAGGTTAGGGCGACGGCAGGGGGCGCGAGGCACAGGTCACGTGGGCAACGGCAACAGGTCGCACAAGACGGGGCGACGTCAGGGGCCCCTGTCGATAGGTCAAAACGGCGGCGGCAGGGCACGACGCACAAGCGACGACCCCTCTCTCTCTCTCTCTCTCTCTATAGTGCCATACTCTCTCTCTCTCTCTCTCTCTCTCTCTCTCTCTCTCTCTCTCTCTCACAACCATGGAAGAATCAAATTCACGCAACAATTGCACTTGATTTATTCCTCTCTCTCTCTCTCTCTCTCTCTCTCTCTCTCTCTCTCTCTGCACATTCTGTACAACTGCAAATCCAGGTCACAGCACGGCTGCAGCAACACGACTGCCTGCAAAGTCACATAGAGTGCACAGAGTACAGTAGTAAATGGGCAGGATCAGAATTTGGTTCATCGAGCTCAAATGATGATTCCTTTCGTTGATGATCAAGATTAGGGTTTCCTGCAATGTGGCGCCTATGCAGATCAAGAGGAGCTCGATCAGGTGAACCATAGACCAGCAGGGCATTCGAAATCGATGGGCGTCTGCAACGTGGCGCAGCAGGAGATTGTCTGAAGGTGAGGTCCAAGCGACTATCACGCAACTAAGGGCTCGTCCCTTCAGTAGGCTCAGCAAGCGAGATGTCGAGGGAAGGCTTGACGTGAATGTTAGGGCAGAACGAGCTCCACGCAGGTTCTCACGCTCGCTCTTCTCTCTCTCTCTCTCTCTCTCTCTCTCTCTCTCTCTCTCTCTCTCGTAAAAGGTAATTGTATTAATTACGAAAAAAATACAAGATTACTTGATTTCAAGATACATGACGACAATCCAAGCCATCATGTGAAGAGGTTCTAAGAACTACAAGTTACAATGTCATGGCAAGGATGCGGATGAAATTGCCATATGCTAGGGACGGAAGTCCTCCGTAGAGAGCAAATCAGAACGATGGAGAAGAGCTAACTGCCAATACAACAGGCCCTTAAGCCTCACAATATGCCGCTGAACATTATGGGCAGAGTCAAACAGAAAAGCATTCCGAATGGTCCAGTTATGCCAACAGCCCCAGTATCGAAGAAAGTGATACATGAGCTTCATATGTGGCTGTGCGGCAGTAGGGTATTTGGGCTGGGCCAAACCCCAATCAAAGGGGCGCAGTGTGATACCAACCACCCCTCGCCAAACGGCCGACAAAAATAACCAGACTTTCTTAGCGACGGGGCAAGAAATAAATCGCTGTCGGGCGGATTCCATAATAGTGGTGCAAAAGGAACAGGTGCCATTGGAGATTCGTCGCTTGGAGAGAGCCGAAGCAAGCGGAAGACCCCCAATCATCACTCTCCAAAAAAAGACTTTGTATTTAAAGGGTATCTTGTTGACCCAGCCCTCCATCACAGTTGCCCGCCACCATGACCGGGATTTGCGCAGTCCCCATAAAGCATTCGCTTTAGTAACTAGCCATTGATTATCTTTTATCAGAAGATGATACACTTGATTAGCGGAAGCTTTGCTCAAATGCAGCCGTCCTTGTAGGTCCCAATCCTGCCAGGGATGATCCGAAGCAAGAGCAGGAAAGGGTTGTCTGCTCTGGATCACCGTCGAAAGCTGTTCCCATAAAGGCCTATATCCACAAGGGATCCTGAAAAGCCGTCTAGCAGTACGAAACGATATAAGCACATTGCGACTGGCAAGGGTGGCATCCGCAACTGAAGACAAGCCCAAACGTGCCATTCGGTTGAATTGCGGTCTAAGCTCATGTTTACCTTCCCACGAAAGTAAACGCGAGACTGCCAGTAATTCCAATTGAAAAGAGTTAGCAGCCAAGCAATCCTCCGGTGAGTGCCACTGAGCCTTTTGAAGGACGTGTTTCCAGGAAGACACCAAATGAGTGAGCAGCGATGAAGAAGAACTGGAAAACCGCGAATCAGCATTCAGAACGTGCCACCAAGAACTCCGGAGTTGGGTATTGCCATGCCGAAGCCCATGGCCCTCGAGGAAATAACGGGAGATAGCGACCCACGGATGATGATCATCCGAGCACATGGCGCGGAAAAGGGACCAACGAAGTGCCTGCATGTGAGTTTGGGCATCTAAAATAGCTCCGCCACCCATGCGTTTGGGGGTGCATGCATGCGACCAGGAGATCCAGGAAATACCTGCATGCAATGAATCCCTCTTCCATAGCATGAAGCGAATAGACTGAGTGAGAGCATTGAGAGTCGTAGGAGTCCAGGGCAACAATGGCAAGAAATATGTGAGCATTGGCAACATAATAATCTGGGCTACTTTGAGGAGGACATGAAAAGGCCAGGCCTGAGACTTCCAATACATAAACTTGGCCACCATTTTCTGAGAAATCCACTGCAGAAGCTGCTTTGGGGGAACATCAACACCCAAAGGGTATCCAAGATGCCTGACAATGGAACCTCGAGAAACAACCAGACCCTGCCAGTCCAAGGACTGCAAATCCGACTCCGTGCAGCTTAGAATGGCTGATTTGAGCGCATTGATACGAAGGCCTGACGTCTGACCAAAGAGACCCCAAACATCCAATGCTTTTCGAAGGTTATCCTTGTCCGCACGCAAAATCATAAAAGTATCATCCGCCAGGGATTGGCTAATGAAGTGTTGTCCTGTAGGAAGCGACAGTCCGGCCAACTGGGAGGAGGCGGCCATATGTGATAACATGGAAAGAACTGGATGTGTCGCAAGGGCAAAGAATAAAGGGCTCAAAGGGCACCCCTGTCGGACAGAACGGGCAAGGACAAATGGCTCAGTAACACCTCCGTTCAGCATGACTCGCGAAGACGCCGCAGCGCTAATGGTGTAGATCAGACGAGACATCCGAGCACCAAAGCCCATAGCAAACATAAGGTCAGCAACGAAAGACCAGTCCAGATAGTCAAAAGCCTTTTCCAGGTCTAGTTGAATCAGTACCATCTCCTGTTTAGAATGCCGGGCATAATCAATGGCCAATTGGGCATTCAAAACATTGTGTAGAATATTTCGGCCCCTTAATGAAACCATACTGGAGAGGGTGCACAAGGACAGGGAGATGCTTATGGAGCCGATTCGCCATTACTTTGGAAAAGATTTTGTACATTGAACCCATCAAAGAAATGGGGCGCCACTGTGTCAACTTAGATGGCGAAGGAACTTTTGGAAGCAGTTTAATAAGTCCTTGTTTCCATGAGGGAGGCATGATCCCCGTTTCCCACACCTGCTGAAACAAAGCCTGCAATGGTTTCGCCAGTTGGGTAGCGAAAGCTTCAAAGAACTCATTGGTGAGACCATCCCAACCCGGGCTTTTATCTTTGGGCAAGTGTAACAAGACATCCATAACCTCTTCTTCACAAATATCTGACTCCAGAGTAGCTTGCATGTCCTGCGGAAGCTGATTGCGGACCAGGTCATAAAAAACCGAACGGGCCTGAGTAATTTGGGGGGAAGGAGGAGAAGCGGAACCGAGAAGGTCTCGGAAATAATTCCTGCACATATGCACAATAGTCTGTAGATCCAGGATAAGGTGGCCTTGTGCATCCTCGAGTCTGGTCATATTCTCTCGAGCAGGAGAGGCATGGAGAGCTCGAAAGAACTTATGGGTCTGACATGCACTATCTTGCAAAGTCTCTGTCAGATGTTGCAATTTGGCCTGCTGATACGATTTCAACTGGAATTCTTTAAGAAGATCGGCCACCCGCATGGCCAGTGCAAGCAGAAATGCATCATCCGGAGTGTCCACCAGCAGGGAGCGAACCAAAACCAGCAGGTCCTCCGCTGCTTGTCGACGGCGCCGACAAAGAGAAGCATCATAGATCCCATATTGCCGAGCAACCCGCTGCACATTAGAGAGCAATCTTTTGAATGACGCAGTGCCCTGAGAGGAAAAGTCTAAGAGGAATGTGTCAAGCAATTGCTGCATATAGCCCTGGAAAATTGTATGCTTTAAGTAGGATGAGTTGAAACGCAAAGGGAGTCTCTCCAGAAATTGCTTGAAAGGGGCAATGGGTTGTGCAAGCAACTCAAACTGCAGAGGGAAATGGTCCGACAAGACATATTGCTGCAACACTTTTATTTCGAGCATCTCAGGCAGAAAATCATCATTCTGCATGATATATATACGGTCCAACCGCGACCATGTTGTGACATACTGGGCCGAATGGAAAGTAAAGCCGGAAGAAGACGGGTGTAGCCAGGACCAAAGATCTTGCTTAAGAACAGCAAGAGCCAACTCTTGCCACATACGACTTTCCGACGCATCCATGACCGAGTGTTCCGATGTAGACTGGGAAGAATCCACACACATATTGAAATCTCCCATGAAGAAGCCTCGTCTGCCAAGTGACAAGGAAGTCTGCAAAGTCTGCCAAAGCTCCCGGGGAGATAACGAGTCATTCGGAGCATAGAGGCCAAGTAACCATAGGATTTCCCCTTCGAATAAGATTTCAACCACCAGAAAGCGGCCATGAACATCATTTTTGACAAGAACAGGCTGATATTTGGCATGCACAATCATGAGCACACCCGAGTAATGCATAGCCTGTGTTCCTACATAGAACAAACGAAAGCCATGGCAATCCACAATTTTACCAGCATCACTGTGACTCTTGTGCTCAACAGCACACAGGACATCCCACTGATTCTCATACAATGCAGTCCACATGGCATGTTGCTTGTGGTGAGAACAAATTCCTCACACATTCCACGTGGCTATTTTCATGTGTATACAAAACACAATCAGGTACGAGGCACCGCTTGCCTCGATTTGACTTTGTCGGCGAGAATATCCAGGACTCCCTCATCCAAGAAATCTGCCAACACCGCAAAAGAGTTCTGAGGACTAGATTTGGAAGTAGACGGCAGATCTGCGTGCTTGGGGTTGGAACGTGGGTAACGACGGTCCCACAAAGTAATAACGTTGCCTCTTGTATCAAAAGCCAGCTGGGCAGGTGGACCCTTTAGGCGATCTGGATACATTTTCCTGGCGGGCTGATGACGGGGAGCTGAAGAAACCATAGCAGGAGCAGAGCGCTCGGAAGACATCATTTCCTTCCTGCGCATATAGGTTCGCATGGAATCTTCTGAGGTAGTAGGCAGAGTACTCTCCATGCCAGCACCAATCCTGTTGCCTTTTTTTGGACGAACTTCAACCCAATCAGTGGCACGGGAATCCAGACCCGAAACCTGTTGTTTGCCTTTGGCCAAAACTTGGGGCAGGTGGATAGTATCCAACGACGGAGCATCACACACCATATCTTCCATGGACGGAGCAACATGACCCGTATCTGAAACGTGTTGTTGCTCTGGGCATTCAGCCATAAAGTGCCCCAACTGTCCACAGGAAAAGCAATGGCCTGCAAAATTGCCCCATTTCAAACGAAAGTGTAACGGATGCATACCAGAGCAATTGAGGCGTAACCACGCAAGCCGTTTCCTTGCAGTATCCCATAACATGCACAAGCGGTTGCGATTCACAGCCCTGACACTGGGAGGGACCAGAACCGTGCCCACAGCGGCCATAGCATCCTTCAATAGCGGCCAATAAACAGCCGGACAATTTTCCACTTCTACCCACACAGGGCATTCACGTTGCAGGAGACGCTGGAAATCTGCCATCGGGCGCCAGGGAACCACATGAACCAACCGACGATCAAAAAACAAAGGCAGTTTAGACAGGAGAGCAGTACGGTGCGTCTCTGTTTTCAAGAGGACCTCAAAAAACCCGCGGGATCCAACAAAAATCTCTTCAACACATTCCCCTTGTAGCAGAGTCTGCAGCCATTGGCGAATACGGGAAAGCAGCGGGATGCGACCAGTGAAGAAGAGTATCACCGCGCGATCATAAAATACCGAAAAGGAGCGCAGGACAGTTTTTGGGTCGACGATAGCTTCCAGAACATCGTCTGGAGCAGAGTCCGAGAAGGCTTCCTGATTATGTTGAACATATTCACCAAGCAGAGTGTTGGCAAATTCCAACAGATGCTCCCAGTCCACCTCCTGAGCGTCCACAGAATCCGAAGCAACCTGTGCATAGGAACGATCCGGAATAACACCTATCTCTGCCGGGGTATGCTTGGTACGTTTACCCGCAGGCTGGATGTCAGGACCCGGGGGCAATTCTTCAGGGCATGGAACCATATCCTCCGGTTCCTCAGCATCAGAGTCCGGGCCAAGTGCTGCCACCGTTTGGTCTATGAAATCCAGATCCAAACCAGCCATCGTGTACGACGAGCTGTTCTCGAAGAAGGACTGACTGACAGTGCAGATCAGTGTCAGCTGCGTTAGAAGGCTGCACCCCTATAAGCTGGTTGCGCAGGACGTCACACGGACAGGTTGCACGCGTTAAAAGTCTGGCGGGCGAGGGCAGCGTCTCTCTTTCTCTCGCTCTCTCTCTCGCACCTTCTCAGGCAGAACAGGACAGGCACTGGAGCCGCGGCTTCAGGCGTAGCCTGTCCCAATATCGCGAGTGACAGGGCACAACCCTGACAGTGCACGTGCAAGAGGGCGAACCACAGGGGGGCAGAGGACGTCAGGTCTGGACAGGCGACGAACGAAGGCAGGGGCGGCGACGGTCAACAGGGCTCAGGTCCGACTGCAGGACGGGCGAGGCAGCAACGGCGCAGGGCAGAGGTCGGGCGCGGGCAGAAACCCTACGCGCAGGGCGGGCGAACGGGCGCCAACCAGACGAACAGGCGCAGGGCAGGGCAGGGCGAACGGGCGAACGGGCGCAGGGAAGGGCGAACGGGCGCAGGGCAGACGACGAAACGCGACGGTCAGACGACCGTCAGTAGCGCGACCGACTCAGGCGACGCCATCGCGAGCTCCCGTTCTCTCCCCTCTCTCTCTCTCTCTCTCTCTCTCTCTCTCTCTCTCTCTCTCTCTCTCTCGTGAAGGTAATTGAATTAGATAGTGAATATTTACATCAGACCATAAAGTTAATATTCTGTCTGTAGCAGTTATTTTCTATTACATCAGACCAAGAGGTCAGCATACTCTGTCTCTTGCACTCTTTGTGTAACTACATAACTAATATTTACCTGAGGCCTGCAGGCTATCAGAACAGCCAGGACAACCTATTACATGAACAGTACTATCAGATCACACAGGAGTAGTTGCAGTGGAGCGAACAATCGCCATCCAGGGAGTGGCAATATTCGGAAGAACCAGGTCCACTGACATCATACAGGAGATTTGCCATAAGACTATTCCTCGCACACGGGCCACATGCCCATGGATGCCCGATGTTGAATCAAAAATAAAGGCATTGCGAGTACACCATATATGCCACAGGGCTGTCCATCTAAGGAAATGGAATAGGCAAGAACAATCTCAACTTAAAGAGGGCATAGAGGTCATATCTCCCATAATCCACAAACGAACTGATACACGGTGTTGAGTCATCGAAGACCAAACATGGGAAATGAAATTCCAGATCTGTCGTGCAACAGGGCAGGAGACAAAGAGGTGAAGCAATGTCTCGTCACACGTAGTGCAGAAAACACAACGCCCAGTAGAGATCTTTCGGGAATGGAGCACTTCGCCCGTTGGAAGCCCCCCAATGAGCAGCCGCCACATGAACACTTTTCCCTAATACGGGACCTTAGACTTCCAAAGCTGGATAAATCTTTTCTGCCACTTCTTATTACTGTCCCTACGATGCCATAATCTATTCACAAACATTTAATGATATATCTGATTATCTGATTACTGTCCCTACGATGCCATAATCTATTCCACCATTTAATGATATATCTGATTTGCTGACCTTTTCCCAAAATCATCAGGAAGCACAAACATCCAGTCACGCCAAGGATCCAATGGTTGTTATACAGGCAAAGGAAAAAACCTCTGAAGACTATCCTGTATAGACGACCAAATGTCCCCGTATCCACAAGGCACCCGAAAGTACTGACGAATACGCCTAAAGGAATAAAGACGGGCCTGCCCAGGAATAACACCATCACTGACTGTCTTCAACCCCAACCTACCCATCCGATTGAGCTTGTCACGCTGCAAATCTTTTTGTGGCCAATCCAATAACCTTGAGCAAGCCACTATTTCTCCTTGTAGCGAATTTTCATCTATACGAATATCCAAGGAACGCCAAAGTGCAAAACAAAGCATCTCCTGCCACGAAGCTATCAAATGAGAAAGAAGAAAAGACTCGGAGACCTTTAAAGGCCTCATAGAATTAAGCACATGCCACCAGAAAGCATGAATAACCATGCTACCATGAAAGATGCTAGTCTTTTCTATGAAGAATTTAGCAATGTCTGACCAAGGATGACACTGAGTACATAGACTCTGTAACAAGGAAAGCCTCAAAGCGGCCATATGCAAATTGACATCCAACAAAGTTGCACCCCCCATCCTTTTCGGAGAGTGGTCACATGTTGCCAGGAGATCCATACCTGTCCCAAGCACTTACCTTTATTTTTCCAAAGCATAAATCTAATAGGCTGAACCAAATCCAAAATGGACTTCTTTGTCCAAGGAAGTAGTGGCAGAAAGAATGAGATCATACTAATCATTATACATTGAGCCACTTTTATTCTAACATGTAGTGGCCAACTCTGGGATTTCCAGTACATGAACCTGTCATGAATTTGGGGGGCCATCCAATCCAGCAAGGCTCGCAAAGCAACCTCCACACCAATAAGGTATCCCAAGTGTCTGGTTATATTGCCCCTTGTGATCGTAATTCCATTCCAGCCCAAGGCCTGTAGATCATTCTCCGTACAAGAGAGAAGCATGGATTTCTGAGTATTAATGTGAAGACCCGATGGCAAAGCAAAAAGATTCCAAGCCACCATTGCCCGATTAACATTAATACCATCCGCCTTAAGGAACATAAAAGAATCATCCGCCAAAGATTGACCCACAAGTTGGTCACCGCTAGGAAGAGTTAAGCCAACTATCTCACCTTGAGTTGCCAACTTATCCAGTAATGAGAGCATGGGGTGATAACCAAAGCAAACAGCAAAGGGCTAGGAGGACAGCCTTGCTGAAGGGACCAGGATAAGGCAATTTCCTCAGTAATCCCTCCATTAAGAGCAATAGGGGCCACAGCACCCTGACTAATACTATCAACTAGAGAAATCATACAGGGCCCAAAACCCATTGTAGACATTAATTGCCGCAAGAAAGACCAGCTGACATTATCAAAAGCCTTCTCAATATCCAGCTGAAGCATAACAACCTGCTGGCTAGAAGCTTTGGCATAGTCAATTCCAAGCTGAACATTCAAAATGTTGTGCATAATATTCCGACCTTTAATAAACGCCTATTGACGTGGATGAATAAGCGGAAAAACTTTTTGCAATCTGTTGGCAATAATTTTAGAGAAGATTTTATATAACGATCCCATAACAGAAATGGGCCTCCATTGTTTCAAAGAGGTCAGAGAGAGAACCTTGGGCAACAATCTGATGATAGCTTTCTTTCAATCCATAGGCATCATACCAGAGTTCCACACCTGCTGACATAAGCATGCTAATGGGTCCTTAAGCTGTTGCACATGGGCTGAAAACAGCTCATTAGGAAGCCCATCCCAACCTAGACTTTTCCTTCTAGGCAAGTGAGACAACACCTCTTCCCCTTCATCTTCAAAAATATTAGCCTCCATTAGATTCACCCATTCTGGTTTGACCTGATTACTAACCAGGTCACAAATATATGTTTGAGCCAAGAAAACAGCATCGGAAAGAATCTCTTGCGGACCCAACAAGGCCCTGTAAAAGTCAACAATCATCTGAATAATGGAGGTAGGATCAGTCACCAAATCACCTTCACCATCTTTTAAGCGCACAATATTTTCCCAGGCATATTTCTGATGCAGACAAGCAAAAAATTGATGAGTTTGACAGTTGTTGTCATGTAAAGCTTCAGCTCTGGCGAACAGTTTATATTTTGCATATTCCTCTTCCTGAAGAGATTGGACCCTGCGTTTCAACCATTCAATGCATGTGAGCAAGTCATTGTTAGAGTCCCCAATGTGACACAAAGACAAGGAATGAGCTGACAAGGATTGAGCATGCTGCAATTCAGCTCGAAACAAGGAAGCATGCTGAATACCATATTGTCGGGATAACACTCGCACATTATCCCTAAAAACCGCCCATGCTTCCATCCCTGTAGAGAGGACCCTGGAGCTAAAAGAGGCTATCAATTGTGCTGACAAAACTGATCGTGCTGCAAAAAAGATTGATTAAACCGAAGAGGCAGGCAGGCAAGGAGAGCCTTAAATGCATGAACAGGTTTGTGGCTCATTTCCAAGACCAACGGGTAATGATCTGACAAAACATGCTGTTTTTCCACGCGCATATCGATGATTGCATGAATAAAAGAGTCACTTTGACAGATGTATATCCTATCCAATCGGGCCCAAGTGTTTGGACTGACAAGAACGATAAGTGTATCCAACTTGTGATGGATACATCCAAGACCACATGTCCTGTTTCAAAGATGCCGTTGCAAGAGCATCCCAATCCTGTCACTCAGAACCATCCATAACCGAATGTGGAGAGGTTGACTGCTCTACAGAAACACACGCATTAAAGTCCCCCATAACAAAGCCTAGACGAGCCATGGCAAGGCAGTGCACATCTTTCCAAAGCTGACGACGTTCCCTTACATAATAAGGAGCATACACGCCTACCATCCACAAAACCTCACCCTCATAAATTATTTCGAGAATCAAAAATCGGCCAAGTGGGTCTTGAGAGACCAACAATAGTTGTAGGGAGGATTTGACAGCCAACATAACTCCCGATCTGTGCAAAGGACAACCACTAAAGAAAACTACATAATCCTTATATACATATGAAGATCTAGCCAAAGCATGTTGTTTATGCCCCACAGCACAGAAAACATCCCATTTTCCAGCTACTCTAGTTGTATCGCATATTCTACGCAGCGCATGCGACCACCAGGGCCACCCTCATGTATTCATCTTATTTTGTAATTAAATGGCTATTTCCACTTTAAACACGTATCCTATCATTTAATGATTTATGGTTTTTTTTTAATCAAGATTTTTTTCGTACTAATGTCCTACTGTACCTTATGCAATCATAAGGTACCATTCAGTATTGTATTTTATCGTACCGTACCATATCGTACCTAGCAACTATGATCAAAATGCAACTGGTTTGATGGAAGGAGTCTTCTTTTTCTTTTTGAAAAAATCAAAAAACCACTAAAACCTTCATTCTCAATCTTATATAGGGCAAAGAATGAATGGAGTACATCCAATGTTCAGCTTGCGTGCATGGATTGTTGAGCTTAATGTGATATCCACATGTAGTTGGAGTTCAATGCTCATCTCAAGCTTAGCATTCATGGTGTTGTTTCCATTGCTTTGCCATCTCAAGCTCTCTGCATAGTGGCATTTATGCTGTCAGACTCATTTCTCTGAGTTTTGATGGAAGGAGGTTTCTAGACACTCCTCAGCCTCTAGGACCATCTCTACAAATGGAAGCTGGTTGAGCTATCTTCCATACAAATAGAAAAACAGGAAACTTCATTGTCTTATTTATCATGCATGTAAAGAAATCCAAAAGCCAAGCAACTAGATGAGAGTGAACTAACGGAAAGCCTTCTTTGAAAGGAAACAAGCATGCCATAATTCTCACACGATGCACAAACAACCACACAGCTGCAGATTTCTTCAGGCCAGACACATTTGAAAGACTCCCCAACTGTAAAAACAACTTGTCCTGCCATTTCTGTAAAGTTGGGAAGATTTTCCAATTGTAAGCTTTTAGTACCATATTTGTAAAAGTAATAGCTTGAATAACTTAATATATAACATACCAATTGTAGATATGACTTGTCTTGCCATATTCTGTGAACAGAAATAGCATTTATTTAGTTACTGCTTTTTCTAATAACCATTGTCTTTCACAAAATAAGCAAGTTAAATCTGCTATGTATAGTTTCCTTTGTATGCACAGAGGCATGTTAAGACATCAACATCAAAGACATTCAGACCTTTTATCTGTTGCTGCACAAAGGCTGTCCCAATTTCATAAAAAAGGTTGTCGTTTGGATCAAGAAGATATGTGCAGCACCAGCGCTTATCACCATTAACAGTATTCCTAGATTGTAGTATAAATCAAAAGACAAACAAATGAATCATTAAAATTATTCTTCATAACTGTCTCACTTGTAATGGCATCTACATGTGGACCACCCGTGTGTATCGCAAACAAAAAAGTGCTTACCAATCTCCTAACTGTGTTATCTTTGCTGACGGAAATATGTTCTTGAGAGCAGCTGGAACATTTCCTGAAAATGCTGGGAGAACTGTGCCAACAACATCATATATTGTGATTTTCTCAACTGAACATGTTATTGATCTCTGATCTCTATATCCACCATGTAAAAATCAATCACACTTCAACAGTCTAAGAAAACTAGTGAGTTATCCTCACTCTGCACAACATTTTCCTTCTCACAGTGATGGCCCTCTTACAATACCTATGAGTGCTCAGAGCTGATTCATTTGTGCAAGCATTATATGCCAGACTTGTGTTTCTCACAAAACAAGTACTTCCAGCTGACATGTTTGCTGGTTCAGCAGCTGCCCCAGCCTCCACACTTGTTTATTGAAGTGTGCAGCTGCATTTTTCCAATCTACTGATTCAGCACAGCCCTTTTCTTCACTGATCAAGGTGTCTGACGACCACTCCAGCTGATTTGAGGTCAGCTACATGCAGTCCAAGGTAGAGGAGCACTGACTTTTTGTAACAGCCAGAAGGTGATACCTCTTCAGCCTGTATTTTTCTGCAATCTCACTCTGTACTACATCTTTTTCTCCCCCTCCTAAATCCCTTTCTCAGTGCCAGCCTCTAATTCCCTAAGAACCGTGAGAATACACAAGCAGAAGAAAGGATATCAGAAAGCATAAAAACAACATGACAAGGAACACAGGAACTGTTGAACAGGCAATGGAATCCAATACCATAAGACAGAGAACAGTATTGTGACAGTGTGAACCTCATCACTCCCAGCACTCTCCCTTAGTCTCCGTCAATCAAACGTGAATCATATAAGTGATTGTAAGGGAGGAGTGCTATGTACAGCACAAAGTGAAAACCCAAACCCTAAATGGACCAAAGGGCAATCAATAAATAGGCCTAATGAGGGGAAAATTCTCACATATGTGACCCTACAAGCCATGAATAGATCATGGGTGAGTTGCTCAATAAAATGTAGAATGATGTAATGCTAAAGGCCACCATCAGAAGATCCACCAGAAGTCCACCATGTCCCATATCAAAGTAGCCACCAAAAGACCTTCAACATCATAGCACATACAACAATAACTATAGATGCACCATGGATACTCCACCATCATCAATTGTGCCAAATGTGTTTTGGAGAAAGCACCAGAGTCAAGGTTGATCATACACTATCTTGAACATTGAAGAGTAGAAATAACAAAAACTTCTATGTCCCTTCAAGCACAACCCTACAAAAGCATAGCATGAGTCTTGGATTCTCCACTTTCAATCATGCTGCGAAAGGGGTCCCCCACAAGGAAAAATAATGGGAGCAATCACCAGCTTTCTGTCCAACCATTCCATCACCGACTTAGAGAAACACCAGCTTCAAGGTTTGTCAACGACCAAATACAGTGATGCATGTAGAAGACCACACTCAAAGGAGAATCTAGAAAGAAAGCACAAGGAAACCCTAAGACTACATGTAGCACAAAGTGAAAACCCTAGCCGTAGTCGGCCAGCCTCACGTACTTCTTGCCCCATATAGCCCAGATTGGCAGATCTTTCACACATCATTCAAAGGGACAACAGCTTTGTGAAAGGGGTAGCAGAGGGGCACCTTCAGCACCAATCAGTTAAGCTTATGGTCCCCACTTCTTCATTGGGCTCTCTTGGTTGGGCCATCACGATCCCCTCAATGTATGGGGTTTTCATGATCTAGATGGTATACTATGCTGGCCTTCCAAGGCAACGTTTTGCCTGCAAGATGGCTCCACCTTGCAGCAGATTTACCTAGGACATGGCAAAGGAGACAAGTTCATAGGCATTGCCTGACCTCTTTTCAAGATGAGGGGGGAGGACCCTTGCCTTACAGGAGGAGCAAGAGAGAGTGGCAGAGAAAAGATGCTAGACAAAAGAGATAGAGACAACAACAAGGAGAGAGAGAAGGACAGGAGCAGCAGCTAGAGAGATAATGACGAGTTGTAAGGGACCCTAAGCCTACCTCTTATAAAGATGCAGTCGTAGCAACACCTCCAACATATGTGGCAGTAGAGATGGTTGCACCTAAGACCTCCTCTTCCAAGCCCTCAATGAGTGTGGAACAGCCCCAACAATCAGTTGCGGCAGTATGCACCAGCACCTCTCACAGTTGGGACACCAATGGCCGGTGCAGCCACATTCCTTGAGCCACCCCCGACTAAGGGCCTTAGCCTGCTCATTCTCCTCCTTCGGCCCCTATGGTAGCCCTTGACATACCAGTGGTATCTGCAACTGCCCCCAGAGCCAAGGCTTCCACTATTCTACTAGTCTCTCAAGTTCAGGGCATTCAACAAGTGAGAGGGACTCCTCTCAAAGAGAGAGAAGGATTTGGTTTCACAAATCATGGCTACCCATCAAAGGGTGGGAGGGAGTGACTACAAATAGGATAATAGACTCAAATGATTCCTTAGACTCCACCAAGTTTCCCTCTCTTCATGAGGCTGAAAAGACTGCATCAAGGAGACAAGATAGATTCTATACAAGGCAGAAAAAGAGACCAGTATGAGCTATGGAGCCATGCAGGTCCAAGAGACCTTTATGCTCCTCGTCACGATCTTGTCATCAAACATTCAGGGCTTTCCTTAAAAACTATTCCACCAAGGACCAAGCCTCATTAGACAAAATCTTCATAGAGCACAGGTAGGAGGCATAGTGAATTTCCATATGCTAGAGAAGCACCACCTCTCACAAGAGAGGATTTTCCATTCCAGTGGAAAGTTATTGCCAAGATAGAGTTTCACATATTGGGCTCCTATTGTAGGCGTCTTAGAGATTCAAGTAAGGGTTTGTATTTTTGTAGCCAAGCATTTGCTACATTCAATTAAGGACTGGGGTATCCTAGTCTTGAGGGGGGCCCTATGGGCATCCATGAGAGTAGATGGGTACTCATTGGATTGTACAAAAGGAGAGCATGGATTAGCATTATCAAAGGAGGAGGGCATACAGCAAGGGAGATTTTGTCTTGCAGACTAGGAGACAAGTCACTAGATCCTTAGTTCATGGCAAAGTTCAGTAGGTCAATTGGATCTCTTCATTTCTCCAGAAGAGACTTGGCAATTGGTACCCAAACCTCCTGGACTGTCAGTTTTCAGTGGATGATTGGGCTTGTGATAGAGGGGGCATGGTTGGGATTGTTCCTAGAGCCAATCAATTGGATTATCCACTAATGCAGTTGGTTCTTTTGGGGAAAGTCAAGGAAATCACTACCAATGGCAAAGTTCCTTTTCACCTGTATTATGATAAGGGTCTCAAAGAGCTTCTTACCAGGACGTGGGGGGCATGGCCCTTTTCAGCTATCAAAGCAGCTAGGAACCTGGATGAATATCTATAGGACATCAATTCCTTTTTCAAAAAGGAGGCCAGAAGCAAGAGAAGGGGGCTGCTAGAGCTTTATTGGCAGCAGTGCAGAGAGAGGAGAAAAGGCAGCCACAGGTGGGTGGCTCTGAGGACACATGCAGCCGAAGGAGAGAGAGATGTTATGGAGCATGCCAAAACAGGGTATAAGGACAATGCAAAGGCTTCTTTTTGGGAAAGAGCAGGGGACAAGGTGCACAAGGTTTTTTTTCACATTACAAGTCCTAGAACTCCAGACAAGGAGCAAGGAGACCTAAAAGACAAGTTGGATCTCTTGCCGAGGGTCTACGTTGTGAGAGAGAGAGAGAGAGAGAGAGAGAGAGAGAGAGAGAGAGAGAGAAGAGATTAGTGAGCGACGGCGGGATGGAGTCGAGAGAAGATGGCGCGGAGCCCTGACCTGCGCAACCCTGCCATGTGCGCCTGATCCCTGCCCGACGTCGACCTGAGCACCTGCAAGCCCCCGCGCGCACGACAACCTGCTGTATCTGCAAGACGACCTGCTGCGTCTACATGATTCCCTGGCAGCCGTCGTCCGTCCATTCCTACGCCCGTCGAGCTTGGCACATCGCCTGTTCTTGCGCCCGCCTTCGTCCACGACCAGCGTCTGCCCGCCTCCATCCAACGCTGACGCCTGCCCGCCTTCGTCCACGCCCAGCGTCCGCCCTACCTGACACACGCACCAACGCTGACGTCTGCCCTGCCTGGCACGCGCGCCCCGTTGCCTGCAGCCTCTGATGTCAGACGTCTGACACGCTTCACACCTGACGTCTGCCTCACCTCCCACCTGACATCTGTCCCGCCTGTCAATCGCTGCTCGTCGCAGGTACCTGCAGCGCCCCGCCACTCTGCACCGCCTGTGCCTGATCCCTGGGCGCCTGCCCCGTTGACTGCTCTGCATCAGCGTGCAGGCCTGCCGCAGCCGCGTGTAAGCCACACCTGTGGTTGACCCGTTGCCCGGAACCCCAGTTCATCTGCACGGCGAGAAGCATGGCTGGCCTGGATATGGCTTTTATTGAACAAATGGTGGCCGCTCTTGGTCCGGATTCTGATGCAGAGGAACCGGAGGATATGGTTCCGTGTACAGAGGAGATGCCGCCTACTCCTGACTTTCAGCCTATGGGTAAACGCTCCAAGCATACGCCCGAAGAGATAATCGGTCATCAGGATCGTTCGTATGCTCAGGTGGCCTTTGATTCTGTGGATTCCCAAGAGATTGACTGGGAGCATTTGCTGGAGTTTGCCAATACGTTGCTTGGCAACTATGTCCAGCATAATCATGAAGCTTTTTCGGACGCGGGAAGTGAAGAGGTTCTGGAGGCAACGGTGGATCTGAAAACGGTCCTGCGCTCTTTTTCAGTGTTTTGTGACCGTGCAGTTATACTCTTCTTCACTGGCAGGATCCCAGTGCTTTCCCATATTCGCCAATGGTTGCACCATTTACTGCAAGGGGAGTGTGTTGAGGAGATTTTTGTTGGACCTCGAGGCTTCTATGAGGTACTGCTGAACTCGGACAAGCATCGGACTGAGCTTCTGTCCAAACTACCATTATTCTTTGATCGCCGCTTGGTCCATGTCGTGCCATGGCGCCCTATGGCAGACTTTCAGCGCCTGCTTCAACGTGAATGCCCAGTGTGGGTTGAGGTAGAAAATTGCCCGGCTGTTTACTGGCCATTGTTAAAGGATGCCATGGCCGTAGTGGGAACGGTCCAGGTCCCCCCAAGCCTAAGGGCAATGAATAGAAACCATTTGTGTATGTTATGGGACACTACCAGGAAGAGGCCTGTGTGGCTGCGCCTTAATTGCTCTGGCATGCATCCTTTGCATTTTCACTTGAAATGGGGTAACTTTGCGGGACACTGCTTTCGTGTGGTAAATTGGGACACTTTATGGCCGAATGCCCAAAGAGGCAACCGTCTGCAGATCATGTGCATGTTGTGCCGCCTAGGGATGACATGGTGCTTGATGCTCCCTCACAAGAGGAAACCCAGCCATCCAGTGTTTTGAATAAAGGTAAACAACAGGTTTTGGGTTTGGATTCTCGTAGCGATGAATGGATAGAGGCACGTCCCAAAAAAGGTAAGAAGTTGGATGCTGCTTTGCCGGATTCTGGGCCTACTGTGTCACAGGATTCAATGCGTACGTATATGCACCGGAAAGAAATGTTCTCTCCACAGCATGCTGCGCGCACTATGGTTCCTTCTGCTCCCCGTAGTCGGTCTACGAGGAAAGTATATACAGACGGGCCCAAGGGCCCGCCTGCTAAGTTGGCATTTGATTCTAAAGGCAATGTGATTACACCCTAGGATCATCGTTATCCCCGCGCCACCCCCAAGACAGTGGATATCCCATCTACTTCTAAAGCTGGCCGGCCAAATTCTTTTGCATTCTTAGCTGATTTTCTGGATGATGGTGTCCTTGACATTCTAGCAGACAAGGTGAGATCGAGGCAAGCGGTGCCTCCTTCTTGATTTTTCTTTTTACAAATATATGAAGATAGCCATGTGGAATGTGCGAGGCATTTGTTCTCGCCATAAGCAACATGCCATGTGGACTGTCTTGCATGAGAATCAGTGGGATGCCTTGTGTGCGGTGGAGCACAAGAGTCACGGTGATGCAGGAAAAGTGGTGGATTGCCATGGTTTTCGCTTATTTTATGCAAGGTCACATGCTGTGCATTATTCTGGAGTGCTTATGATTGTCCATGAGAAATATCAACCTATTCTTATTAAAAATGATGTGCAGGGCCTCTTTGTGGTAATTGAAATTTTATTTGAAGGAGAGATCTTATGGTTGCTGGGCCTCTATGCTCCGAATGACCCTTGATCTCGCCAGGATCTTTGGAAGACTTTGCATAGCTCCATGTCACTTGGCAGAAGGGGTTTCTTGATGGGAGATTTCAATATGTGTGTTGACTCTTCACAGTCCACTTCAGGGCATTCGGTGATGGATGCTCCAGAAAGTTGGGCGTGGAATACCTTTGCTCTTGCAGCTCTTAAGCAAGATCTATGGTCTTGGTTACAACCTTCCTCTCCAGGGTTTACTTTTCATTCAACACAGTATGCATCTACATGGTCGCAGTTGGACCGAATGTATATCATGCAGGATGATGATTTTCTTCCTGAGTTGCTGGAAATGAAAGTATTGCAGCAATATGCCTTGTCCGACCATTTTCCTCTCCAACTTGAGATACTGGCACAACCCATTGCACCTTTTATGCAGTTGTTGGATAGACTCCCTTTACGTTTCAACTCTTCTTATTTGAAGCATTCAATCTTTCAGGGCTATATGCAACAATTGATTGAGAGATTTTTATTGGACTTTGCCTCTGAGGGCACAGTTTCTTTTGAACGACTAGTCTCTAATGTGCAACGGGTCGCTCACCAGTATGGGATACATCATGCCTCTCTTTGTCGGCGGCGTCGCCATGCAGCGGAAGGCTTACTAGCTTTGGTTCGTTTGCTTCTGGTGGATACCCCAGATGATGAGTTTCTAGTATCACTGGCGCAACGTTTGGCTGATCTTATTAAAGAATTTCAGTTGAAATCCTATCAACAGGCCAAATTACATAATTTGACTGACAATTTGCAAGATCATGCTTGCCAGACTCATAAGTTCTTTCGCGCCTTGCATGCTTCTCCTGCCCGAGAAAATATGACCAGACTTCAAGATTCAGAAGGTCGCATGGTTACTGATCCGCACACCATTGTTGATATGTGCAGGAATTATTTTCGGGATCTTCTTGGTTCTTCTTCGTCGCCTTCTGACCAAGTTACGTATGCATGTTCAGTTTTCTATGATCTGGTCCGCCATCAAGTTCCACTTGATATGCGAGCTACTTTGGAGGCAGATATTTGTGAGGAGGAGGTTATGGATGTTTTGTTACATCTGCCCAAGGATAAAAGCCCTGGCTGGGATGGTCTCACCAATGAATTCTTTGAGTGCTCGGCTACCCAACTCGTGAAGCCATTGGTGGCTATGTTTCAGCAGGTTTGGGAAACAGGGGTCATGCCTTCCTCATGGAAAGAAGGCCTTATCAAATTGCTTCCAAAGGTTCCTTCGCCGTCAATGTTGCAACAGTGGAGACCAATTTCATTGATGGGCTCGATGTATAAAATCTTTCCCCAAGTCCTGGCGAATAGACTCCACAAGCACCTTCCAGCTATTGTGCATCCTCTTAAATATGGTTTCATTAAGGGCTGCAACATTCTGGATAATATCTTAAATGTGCAAATGGCCATTGACTATGCAAGGCACTCTAGTCAGGAAGTGGTATCGATTCAGTTGGATCTGGAAAAGGCCTTTGACTATTTAGATTAGTCTTTCATTGCGAAACTTATGTCAGCTATGGGTTTTGGTGCGCGGATGTCCCGATTGATCTACACCATTAGTGCTGAGGCTTCTTCGCGTGTTATGCTCAATGGTGGGGTTAGAAAGCCATTTGTCCTTGCACGCTCGGTGAGACAGGGTTGCCCTTTGAGTCCTCTCTTCTTTGCCCTGGCAACTCACCCCGTTCTTTCAATGTTATCTTCAATGGCAGCTTCTGATCAACTAGCCGGATTGTCGCTTCCTTTGGGGCAGCACTTCATTAGCCAATCTTTGGCTGATGATAGCTTTATGATTTTGCGTGCAGACAAGGACAACATTTGCAAGGCATTAGATGTTTGGACACTCTTTGGTCATGCTTCGGGTCTTCGCATCAATGCCTTCAAATCAGCCATTCTCAGCTGCATGGAGTCGGATTTACAGTCATTGGGCTGGCAGGGTCAGGTTGTTCCCCGTGGCTCCATTGTCAGGCATCTTGGGTACCCGTTGGGTGTTGATGTTCGGCCAAAGCAGCTATTGGAGTGGATTTCACAGAAACTGGCAGCTAAGTTTATGTATTGGAAGTCGCAAGCGTGGCCCTTTCATGTCCGCCTCAAAGTGGCACAAACAATTATGCTGCCAATGCTCACATATTTCTTGCCATTGCTGCCCTGGACTACTACTACTTTGAAGGCGCTCACTCGCCCTATTCGTTTCATGTTATGAAAGAGGGATTCTTTGCACGCAGGTATTTCGTGGATTTCGTGGTCACATACATGTACCCCCAAACGCTTGGGTGGTGGGGCTATTTTGGATGCTGAAACTCATATGCTGGCCCTTCGTTGGTCACTTTTTCGCGCTTATGTGAGTGGATCATCACCCGCTGACCATTATAGCCCGTTATTTTCTGGAGGACAGTGGGCTTCGACATGGCAATACACAAATTCGGGGCTCCTGATGGCATGTCCTTAATGCAGAGTCACGATTTACCAACCCCGCCTCTTCTCTATTATTGCATTTGGTCGGCTCCTGGAAAGTGGTGCTCCAAAAGGCAAGTTGGCATCCAGCGGAGGACCGCTTGCATGCTAACTCCTTTCAACTGGAATTGTTGGCAATCTCAAGATTACTTTCGTGGGAAGACAAACATGAGCTTCGACCAAAATTTAACCGCATGGCCCATCTGGGGGTGACTTCAGTGGCAGATGCCACCCTTGCCAGTCGTAATGTCTTCGCATCGTTTCGTACAGCCAAGAGACTTTTCAGAATCCCGCGTGGATACCATGACTTATGGGAGCAGCTTTTGCTGGTAATTTAGGCCAGGCAACCTTTTCCTACCCTTACGGTGGATCGTCCTTGGCAGGACTGGGACCTTGCAGGCCGGTTGAGTCTGGAAAAGGCCTCTACTAATCAAGTGTATCATCTTCTGATGAAATATCATCAATGGCTGGGTGTTAAAGCTAATTCTGTATGGGGTTTGCGGAAATCTCAGTCATGGTGGAAGGCAACGGTGATGGAGGGCTGGTTGAATAAGACACCGTTCAAATGCATGGTCTTTCTTTGGCGGGTGATGATTGGTGGTCTTCCTCTTGCCTCAGCCCTTTCCAAGCGTCGAATCTCGAATGGCAATTGTTTCTTTTGTACCACTACTGTGGAATCGGCCCGCTATAGATTTATTTCTTGCCCGCTAGCCAAGAGGATCTGGTCGCTCTTGTCACGGGTTTGGCGTATAGTGGTGGGGTCCTCGCTAACCCCTTTCGATTGGGTTTTTGTGCGACCAAAATACCCCACACAGCCACAATTGCATATGAAGATCTTGTTTCACTTCTTCAGATTCTGGGGATGCTGGCACAATTGGACCACTCGGAATGCCTTTCTTTTTTATTCCGCCTGTGATGTATCGAAACACATTGCCCGGCTTAAAGGTCTCTTGCATTGGCAGATAGATCTCATTCGGCACTCGGACTTGCTCCCTCGGGAGGACTTGCTTACCTGGCATATGGCAATTTCCTCTGGGTCTTTGCCATCACTTGTGTAACTTTTGTGTGGCTTAGTACTGGGATCTTACATGTTGGCTTAGAGCCCTCGTGTATCTTGTAATCATGAAAACTTGTACTCTTTTTTCGTAATTAATACAATTACCTTTTACAAAAGAGAGAGAGAGAGAGAGAGAGAGATTTAATACAGCATGGCTATCTCTAGGTTGTTAGATTGGCCTGATAAAGATTCGCAACAATAAAAGTTTAATAAGATGGCTCGTTTGGGGTTGCTGACAGTCCATGATGGTGTCATTCCTGGGCAGCCCCGTCTTTATTCTTTCCGGTGTATTCATCAGCACTTTCGGGTGCCTCGTGGCTATCATGACATTTGGTGTTCCATACAGGACAAGCTTCTGAGGTTTTCTCCTTTGCCTACTTTGCAGCCATCATCTCCCTGGCAAGATTGGATATTTGTGCTTCCTGATGATTCGAGAGCAGGTCCGCTAATCAGATCTATCATCAAATGGTCGAGGCCAAGAGATGGGTCACTGGAAAGGCTAATAAATTATCGCATATTCAAGATAGCAAAAAGAAGTCATATGCTTATTAGGGGTCTTCCAACTGGGGATGTGTTGCGTGTGCGCCAATTCTCCCGTGGTTGCTGTGTATTTTGCACTACATGTGATGAGACATTGCTTCATCTCTTTGTCTCTTGCCTTGCTACTTGACAGATTTGGAGTTTTGTTTCCGATGTGTGGTCCTCGGCGACTCAGCAACGGATATCAACTCGTTCGTGGATTATAGGAAGGATGACTTGTATGTCTGCTTTGCAATTAGATTATTCGTGCCTCTTCCATTTCCTTAGATGGACAGCTCTGTGGCATATTTGGCGTACTCGGAATGCCTTTATTTTTTATTTATTCCGAGCAGTCTTATAGTTATGATAGAGCTGATTAAGAGTTCCTCAAGGGCACCATGTTGAGAACCTTGGAGACTTCAACAGGAGATTGAAGGACAACTTTAGACCTAATAATACTTCACTCTTTCTCTGGTTAATAGCGCATAGGAGTTTAGCAGTTGGTAGTTGGCTTGGCTATGATAGAGACCCAATTACTTGTGTTAGATGCGAGGATCCATAGGAGACATAGAGAGGCTACATTTGAGATTGCACTAGGGCTCAAGTAGGTTTAGAGGAGAGTCCTTAGGATGGTGTTTCACGGCACTATGATGTCTGCTTCCTACATGGGGGATGGTTTCTTACGTCGCGGATAGAGGCCTAGCATAGGGATATGATGATGTGTAGGGGTGTCATGCTTACCTTGTCTGGAGATAGCTTGTGAGCAACATTCTCATGCAAGGTTTCTCATAGACAGTGTGGACTCCAGGGTATTGCAACAGATGGGAAGGGGGAAGGGGGGCAGGGGGGTTTTCTCATTACGAGAAAAAAGAGAGTGTGGTAGAGTACAAGGAGAGTGGTCACATGGGAATACGGCAGATACTAGACACTTGATGGCCCCCTTTTCACACTGTGGAGGCTTTAATAGCCTTGCCCTCAAGAAAGTGCCTGGGGATTATGGATTGGACAAGGCCTTCTCCTTGAGCTATTGGGACTTCGTCAGCACAAGAATCCAACAATTCAAGGGATTATGGTATACGGAGATGTGCTAGAGAGGCTGGCTAAGGGATTTGTTCACCTCAACCTAAAGGGCAGTGCAGACAGATTTGAAAGTACTTAGTGGAGACAAATCACTTTTCTTGGAATCATATATAACATGTTTTTGCTAAATCGACCAATCTCAGGCTATCTCTTGTGATGCTAGACCTCATCCAACCTACCCACACAAGTTTTGTTTAGGAGTGCATCATCTTGGGCTACATTCTTGAATCATACATTTTGGGAATCCACAGCTCCTGTATGATCTAGGAGCCAACACCTCATTGTGTTACTTCTCGATTCCGAGCAGTCTTATAGTTATGATGGAGCTGATTAAGAGTTCCTCAAGGGCACCATGTTGAGAACCTTGGAGACTTCAACAGGAGATTGAAGGACAACTTTAGACCTAATAATACTTCACTCTTTCTCTGGTTAATAGCGCATAGGAGTTTAGCAGTTGGTAGTTGGCTTGGCTATGATAGAGACCCAATTACTTGTGTTAGATGCGAGGATCCGTAGGAGACATAGAGAGGCTACATTTGAGATTGCACTAGGGCTCAAGTAGGTTTAGAGGAGAGTCCTTAGGATGGTGTTTCACGGCACTATGATGTCTGCTTCCTACATGGGGGATGGTTTCTTACGTCGCGGATAGAGGCCCAGCATAGGGATATGATGATGTGTAGGGGTGTCATGCTTACCTTGTCTGGAGATAGCTTGTGAGCAACATTCTCATGCAAGGTTTCTCATAGACAGTGTGGACTCCAGGGTATTGCAACAGATGGGAGCTCATAGCTAGCATTATTGCCTGGTATATACGGACCACCGGATGTAGCCATGCTATAAATTTATTAGACATATCCACTGCAAAGACTCTCTAAGATTTGTACAGAGATTCTCCATACTCTCCATGCAAGGTGGGAGAGGATACAAAGGGCATTCGGAGACTATGAGGAGCAGAGAGGCTTTTCTCGAGACCTAGGATTCTGGCACTTACTTTCATTACAGCCGAATATAATCTACCAGTACAGACCCTCCCGACTAAATCACTCGAGCCTTGTAATAAGCTTCCCTTTTGTTTATACATTTTTGGCCTTGGAAGTCCCTTACAGGGATGTATTGTACTTTGTATTTTTCCCTGGGATACTCTATCCTCATGGGATTTGTTAATAGAATTTGTCTATTCTCTAAGGATTAAAACCTGATTATTTGTCAGAATCCAACCTGAGTCTTACCCTCAACATCCTGATCAGTCACCCAGGTTGTATATAGCATCCTAGTGAGCCCACCACCATACTACAGAACAGACATCAGAACTCACTGAAAGACCACCTCCTAAGAGTAGTTACATTCCAGCTGGAAACTCAAATGCTATCAAAAAGTAATTATCCATTTACATCAATCAACTTAAGCTTATTTTTGACACAATCCAGTGAAAGTTTGTCATATAAATTGAAACCTGTTCCATCTTCACACGCGTGGCATGCACAACCCCATTAATCCATCTTCTTTCAATGGCAATAGGAAATTTCAACATCATGTCAAAGAGATGAATGTAAGCATGCAGTAAATTACCTGGAGTCATTCCCAGCTGAAACATCCTAGTCAAAATTTGCTTCTGCAGAGCTAACTGCCCATCAAGCCATGCTTGTGATAGTGGACCTCCCCACCTAAAACACTTGTAGATATAAGTTTGAACCTATGAATAGTAGTTGATTGATCAATACCTCAGATAACTGCTCAGACTGTTCTATTTTCTAAGAAAGAGAATCGTTTAGCATCTTAGCATACAGCCAATTGCAACTCTGAGTACATGAATATTACAAATGCTGCACACAGGGTGATCCACCATCATATGCCCACTCCACATTGAAATTTATTCATTCGGTCAGTCCAAGAAAAATGCAATGTGTTAGAGAAATTCGGAAACAACAATCCTGGTTTTCCATCTAGTAAGCAAGTACTTTGCGCTCTTGTGCTTGTGGGAGCAAGGGCAAGGGGAAGGGGGGGTTTTGTTTTGCTAAAGAAGGAAATCATACATATACTGTAACAGTCCATTTGCTGAGAAACAACTTTCACAAGGGCAAGAGGCAACTGACTAGTATGCTAAACCATTATGTTTTTACAACCTTATAAAGCACCTGGAACAGTTCTTTCAAAACATAAGATCTGAATCGTGAGAGTTACCCATGGAGATTTCCCATACGCGCCCAAGCAAGGAAAGCTGGCCCCCCAAAAAAATCATCCATGTCTGCTTTGCTCAGATTAAAGTTCTGCAAGGAATGAATGCAATCAACTAGATAAAATGGCAAAAGCATCTTAATGACTCTTATTTAAGCAGGCAGATATGAGCCCACGGTTCTTGTTCTAATGTTTCAAAAAGCATGGAAGGTTCTGATCCAAACTCACAGCCAAAGATAGGAAATTTATACAAGCAAAAAGGCACTATTCCAAAGACTGAAATAGGCAAACCAACATGAGAGAAGAGTGTTGGTCTAAAACTCCAACTTCACAAGAGAGGAAGTATATGGTATATTGGACAGGAAAGTTCAAGGCAAAGAAAATCAAAAGAAAACTTTACATGTTTATATTTGCTCTTCTTAACATGAATTTTTGAAATCAAAGACGAGGAAACAGTGGAGTTTCAGATGTCAGATGCATGGAAAGTATGAGGGAGAGAAGAAAATACTCTCCCTCAATCACAAAGTGGATTGGGAAGTACACGAGCGACAAGAATCAACCAACAAAAAAACTGCAATGTTCATCTCTGCTCTTCTTTACTTGAATTTCTGAAATCAAGAAGAGGACACACGTTCAAGATGCCAAAAAATTACATGGATATGAATGGCAAAGTGGACTGGGAAGTTCAAAGGGAAAATAATCAAAAGGAAGCTCCATCTGTCAATCTCCCCTCTTATTTACTTGAATTTCAGATATCAAAGGCCATGTTAATGGAATTTTAGATGCCAAATAATGTCATGGCTATGAAGCATCAGCAAGAATAAAACAATCAGATGGGCCTGCAGACCTTTTCTGAATATTCCGTTGGATGAATTGTGCATCAATATTTTCATGGGGCAATTTGTGCATCAACATCGTGGTGGGAAAATGGCTAGAGTAGTTGCAACAGAACCATAGCATCAAGAATGGTGATAAAAAGGATCAGCAACTCACAGAGGATTTGGTGTAATTGGTTGTCTTTAAAAAGAAAAATAAACATGTTGCAGAAAACATTTGGCAAAAAGCAAGATGGTTTATATGTCATCAATCATTGTGCAGATGAGCATGTAGGAGCATTTGCATTTTTTTACAACTCGGTCCAAAAATGTGTTAATCAGAGAGGAGCATTATGCACTATTAAGGGCAGAACAGCAAGGAAAGTAGATAGAATGGACCAAAGTATTTGACAAAGATGTGCTGAGGGTACTAAATTTGAAATATTATTGGGTAATACAGCATTAGCAATGTCATATACAGACAGAGTTGCTGGGATTATATTCATGTTAAGTGCAACAAGATGGACATATAAGAAAATGCAGCAGCATGTTTCCTCAGAGCTGTAACAAATATTCAGCTAAAATATTGTAGTAACCGAGTCGTAAACTTTGGCAAATGCAAACAACTTTACAAGTCATTTTAGTAGAGCAGAATTCTAATTTCTCCCTTCAAACAGCCAAAGGGAGTGCTGAGGGTACTCAATTTGAAATATTATTGGACAATACAGCATTAGCAATGTCGTATACAGACACAGTTGCTGGGATTATATTCATATAAGTGCAACAAGATGGACATAAAAGAAAATGCGGCACCATGTTTCCTCAGAACCATAACAAATATTCAGTTAAGATATTGTAGTAATTGAGTCATAAACTTTGGCAAATGCACAAACAACTTTACAAGTCATTTTAGTAGAGCAGAATACTAATTACTCCCTTCAAACAGCCAAAGGGAGTCCTCTCCAGTCTCAAGTAGATCCTTCTAATTTCAACTACATTACAAAATGAGACCAATATAAACTAGTTGTTGAAAAACAACACAGCATCATATTCACAGCTTTTATGACAATAATCTGCTGAGATTTAGGCTTCTTGACCTAACCTCGAACACTTTCAGCCAAATTGCTTCTTGTCCTGTGAAAGCCAGTGGCAAATTTATTCCTTGCAATGCCATCCAATCTATTTCTTCTTCCCAGCGTTTCCAATCCCACCAAACACTTGAATCTGCGAATTCCCAAATTAAAAAATGAAAATTGTGTATTTAGAGGACTGACAACATACAGAGCTTACACCCACTTTTTGAATAGTAGAAAGATTGTATAGAAGATACAGAAATATCAAATTTTAAACCAACACCACACTATGAAAAATTTAGCTAACATCTAATTTCTCCTAGACTTGCAGAAGACACAGGCTGCCAAAACTACTGGCTTGATTTGGTTGGGGGTTTGAAGGGCATGCAACAAAGAGTTAAAAAAGCCCACACAATTCAGCTCGTGTGACACTGTGCAGTTGTTCAACCCCCTTGGTCCTGCTCAAGCCCAAGAACTCCACCATCCCAAGCATTCCCGAGTATGGATCAATTAGTACCACAATTCGCCTCCATGACGTTACCTAGTGGGCCTTCTAGTCACTTTGTTGTGCCCCAACGGACTTTTTAACAAGGCCCACGTTCCCGCTATCTCCACCTCTACCGGCACCTTATGGAAACATTTATGTTCCAATACCTTCACATCAAGTGGCACCCTTTCGACACTCATAGCCTAATTCAGCTTACCTGCCTCCTCCTCATACCCCTCCATCACCTTCTCGTCAAGAATGTAGCACCGGTATCATGCACTCATACTTAGCGAACAAGATATGGTGGAAGGGAGCTTCTTGGGCTATACTCTCTTCTATTATTTTTGTGTGTTCTCACTCTCACACAATGAAAATGACTAAGTGTGCCTTATATACTGGCACCACACATACACACTACAACTCATAGCGTGGGTAGAATGGTCTACCACGGCCACCTATAACCAATGCATGCTCTTCTCTCTTGCCACTAGAGGGTACCACTTGTGCCTACAATGACACCTTCCTTGATCAATCTAGTTTCCTCACATTGATCAATAGGGGAATGAGATCCTTAAAGGTTGGTATATTCTCTCTCACTGAGATGCTAGTAATGAATGATTGATACTCCTTGCCAAGACCATGCAGGCATACTGCAACCACATCATCATCATCAATAGTGACTCCAATACTACCAAGCTGGTCCATAATGCTTCGCTCATCTCAAACAATTTGGCTAATGCATCGCATATATCTTTTGCAGTAGTTCTGTCTTGTATGTGGACCAATATGCTATCCCCAATGGTGATGGACATGCAAGGAATGGCTTGATGGGTCTACTACCCATGCTTTTACTGCCATGTCATCTCCTTTTGGCCTAGCCTCTATGCCATTCGCCACATCTCACACAAGTCCTTACCAATGAGATAATTCCTTATGCGGAATTTCCATGCGAGTTAATTATTTTTGCCAAGCTTCTCACCTATGATCACACTTACATTCATGTTTTTCAAAGACATGATTCTCCACAGAATTTCAACAAAGTAACCCCAACAAACCAAGTAAAAGCACACTGTGTATGCTTCTATGTCAAACAGTACATCAACAGCATACGCATCCACTATAGAATAGTAAATACAACTGCTCACTGTTGAACATCAAAAACATCCATAGTATGCATTCTCAAACAAGCATATTTGCAAGTCTACCATAGAGAATAAACACTGCAGGCACATAGATTCAATGAGCAAACAATGTTCAAACTGCAACTAGTACAAGCTACATAGTATGCATACATACATTGTCGATGAATGCCACCATAAAAAACTTCTGCAAACAAACCAAGCTCAGGCCTTTAAATCTGCAAATATTCCTGCTGGACGTGACTTTCAGCATCAGCAAGGTTCATGTGGCTAAGATCTTGTTGCTCTTTTTCCCAAATCCTGGATACTGCCTATTTCAGCATGCTGTCATTTCAAAACAGTCTCTATAATCTGCAATGCTTTCTATCCTGCACTCCGATTTCAGTCACGACTTCTTTTGCAAAGTTGTAAATCTTAAAGTCAGCTTCCTGGATCAAGTTATCTTTCCTTGTTTCAATTTTTCTATCAAAATTTATGGCAGAAATACTGCAGGCCTGACTATTTCAGCATGCTGTCGTTTCAGAATAGTCTCTCTAATCTGCAATTTTTTATATCCTACACTCCAATTTCAGTCACAACTTCTTCTGCAAATTGTAGAGCTTGAAGTCAGCTTCCTACATCCATTTTTCTTTCCTCATTTTGATTTTTCTATCAAAAATTATGGCAGAAATATTGGAGGCCTGTCTAGCAGTCCCTCGCATATCCACAACTTTGTTTGTTTATCCCAAAATCTTGACCACAGCTCCACTTTGATGCTTTGAAAGCCTTAAAACTGATCCAAGAATCCAAAAATGATCTCCAAAGGCTTGTCTTACCTCTCTTGAGCTCCAATGGTGGAGATATGGGTGTATGGCCTACTCTACACTATCTTCCCTTCTTCACTCCAAGTATGTTGTATGTCCCATTCCCCCTTCTTTATGAATGCAAGTGCCACTTTATGCCCTCCAAGGATTCTTCTTGGCTATGGCATGCTGCTTGCTCTCCAATGGTTGGGTCCTTTGTCTTCACATTTGCTCAATCACTAAGCATAGATTTTCTGCAAGTGAGAAAGTCACACACCCAGTCAACCTGTAATGGGCTACTCTGATACCATGTCAAGAATGTAACATGGGCATCATGCACTCATACGTAGCAAACAAGATATGGTGGAAGGTAGCTTATTGGGCTCTACTCTCTTCTACTATTTTTATGTGTTCTCACTCACACAATGAAAATGACTAAGTATACACACCACAATCCATAGTGCAGGTAGCGTGCTGCTATGTGTCCACTTATTTATCATATACATTACTCCACCTTATAATGTACAAGCTGGCAAATATAGCACGGCATCATGTGTGCTATATATGTCAACACTTCTTATCCACACTATCCTTCTTACCCCGCCGATTGGACACCTCATGGTTCTTCCTCCATATCAACCAAGCATGCTTTCACTGACAACACTTGTTTTAACGAGTCCAACTACACTACTTGGTCAAATCTCATGAGATATTTTCCTTGACTCACAAAACCTATGGGATATTGTGCAAGCAAGGGATGAAACCCGAACTCGATCCTGCACTTGTTCCATAAGAGGTTGTCCGCTCATGGAAGGCTAGGAATGCCTCTGCTATTGTTAGGTTGATGCAAGGCTTATTGCCTGAGCTTCATTCTCAACTTTAGCATTTTGACTTGGCGTCAAAAGTGTTGGGCATACTTGATTGACTACTATGTGGCTCGAGATAGGACCCATTGCATCAATTGTGACCATAAGCTCCAAAATTCTAAAATCACTGAATGGGATGACTTGAAAGTCAAGCTAGCTAAGTATCGGCAAGTTCTCTACCACGAGAGCTCCTTAAGTCCTCTCATGATCAAGTCACATTGTTCCTTAATAAGCTCTTGCAAGCATACTTCCATTTTGTGCAACATGTGATCTCACCAGCTACTATGCCCACATTCTTTGAATTTGAGTATCACAACTGCATTACACTTGGCTATTCAATCAGTTTCATAATATGACCTTCTCAAAGAGGTCTCTCATTGCTTCTCATCAAAAGGGTCCACAAGGGAAGGTCAACCAATAAAGATTTTTCCATGATTCATAGGTATTGTGTATAGATACATTCATGTACTTCCCACGTTAGTAGGAATGCTAGAAATGACTCATGCCCTTCTGATAGTCTACCCAAATCAGCTTGAGCATAAGCTCTAGAAAGTGATATAACCATAGAATCAAGCTCTTAACTGGACTAAGTCACTAGTTGATTTCTTGCTCCAACTTTTTCTTCTACTATTTTCAGGATGGATCTCTTGAAAATTTGAGATTCTAGGGGCGTTGGGGATTTTGATTGAGAGAAGCACTTCCTAGTACTAGCTAAGTACGCACACACACTTGATGATAAGATAGGAAAGCTCACTCCCCAAGGTAACCTTCCTCATTTTTGTAGGATACTCATCCAAAGCAAGGCCTATCGCTTGTTCGATTCTTCGAGAAAGAAGGTGATCACTAGGAGAGAGGTAGTTTTTGATGAGAGGAATATTGCATAGTCTTCTGCACTTGACTCCGAGCCGATTCCTTAGCATATTCCATTAGGGATAGTCCTTCTGAGCTAGGTCTACTACCGACTCTTGTCCCTCCCACAAATTCTTCAACCCCATGCCCCCTCATTGGTACCAACAGACCATGCAGGATTCAAGGATTCTTCCACTAGATTCCACTCCAGTGGGCCCTAGAAGATATACCAAGCTTACAACTCAGGGTTCATTCACATCATTGTCTACAGCTGATTACATAGCAAATTCTAAGCAGAAGAGTTGGCAGGAGGCTCTATAATACCCTCAATGGCTAGAGGCCATGGAGGATCTAGAGAGTATTAATTGAAATGAGTTTGACCTTAGCGGATTGTCCGAGTCACAAGAAAGTCATCGGGACAAGGTGAATATTTAGGACCAAGGTAAAGACTGATGGAACTTTAGACAAGTACAAGGCTTGCCTTGTCATGCGAGGGTTTCAACTAAAGCAAAGTATTGACTACAAAGAGACCTTGGCTCCTACAATGACATATTTCCATTTATTGGTTACACTAGCACTGCTGACCTCGTTGGGAGGATCTATCAAATGGATGTCAAAAGTGCCTTCCTAAACGGTTATCTAGAGGAGAAAGTCTATGTGGAGTAGCCACCCAAATCTTTTTCTACTAACCGGAAAGATAAGGTCTTTCACATTGCAAAAAGCTCTTTATGGGCTGAAGCAAGCACCACAGCGTTCGTTCCAAAGAATGGATGACTTCCTTTGAGCTCACGAATATCATCCTACCCCTTATGATCCAAACTTGTATGTCTATATCACTTCAAAGGGGATCAGCTATATCCTATTGTACGTTGATGATTTACTCATCACGCTCAAATCATGCTACCATAGCAAAAATTAAAACCAAGCTCCGTACTACATTTGAGATGGCAGACCTTAATTTATTATCTTATTTTTTGGGATAAAGATAATTTGATCTAGGGGATATACTTTTGTATCATAGTAGACGTACGCTCTTCAATTGCTGGAACGATATTGCACGAATTAGACATGGCTTGTGGCCACACCTCTCAATCCAACTCTCCACTCATCTATGGATACCCTAGGTCAGCCCTTCGATGAGCATACCAATAGATCTTTCGTATGGAAACTTCTTTGGTTGATTCATACTAGGCCGGATTTAGCATACTTGCTTAGCTTGCTCAATCAATATTTCACAGCACTTAGGATGTCACATTGGTTTGCATATCTTCATGTTTTGAGATATTTGAGATGTGTCTATTCCTATAGTCTGACTTATGGTTTTGGTTTATGTTTGCAAGGGTACACCGATTCCGATTGGCAAGAGATTCTAACACATGTTATTCCCATGGCGGCTAGCCCTTTACCTTGGCTACCGATCCCATTTCTTGGTTCAGCTGTAAGCAAGAGACGATGGCCACTTCCAAGGTCAAGGCTGAGTATAGGGCTCTCTTTAATGGCACCACTGAGATGATCTACCTGAGAAGCTTACTGGCGGTGCTTCAATATCCATGAATTGCACCAACTATTATCTACTACAACAAGTAGACTGCGATTGCATTGGCTACTAACCCAATCATTACACCTCAAACGCGGCATGTTGGCATCCACTACCACTTCCCTAGAGAGCAAGTTAAGCTAGGTGCTATTCACCTAGAGTTTGTGACATCATCACATAACTTCGTAGACATATTGACCAAGGTGGTCAATAGGGTTCAAAAGCTTTGTTTAAAGGAGAAATTTCGGATGGATATGAAAGACATTGTCATTGCCATCACTCCTATCTACAAGGTGCTTCGCATGACAGACATGGTGGGGACTATTATTGGCTTACTTATCATCTTATGATGGATGCAATGAAGGAGATACAATCATCGACCATCTTGGACGGGGAGGCCTATTCTTCATGGTTTTTTTTTTTTGTTTTTTAATGATTCGTGCTTCTTTTAGTCTTAAATTTTATAATTCACATTGTCTTACTCTCTTCTTTTCAAATGTCACCTCTAAATCTCTATACTCTTATACCTATAATAGTGACATCTTGGATACCACCCTTAAAAAAGATGATATTCTCTTTTTTACGACGAAGAGATGGGAGTGGATAAAGCGATCCATACATGGGTTCGCGGCACTCTTGCATCCCACCTTACAAAAATTCTTTCTTCATGGATACCAATGTCCTTGCCAATCACGATGCCTTTTTTCCAAAGACTTTGACAGAAGAGCACCATGGTGCCTTCCTTCAAGAGCTTATCAATTATAGCAATCAAAGTGACACTGCTTTCGCACATCTACCATTTATTAGAAGTAGGAATCATTGGTGAAGCCCTTTTTTTAGTAGGAGTCATTTGGCTAACAATTGCTCCACCTCCAAAGAGTGGCCTTACATATTCTTAGACAGGTTTGAAAATCTCTTCTCTTTTTTCATTTGATTCCAGTTAGAACTTGCAAGTTTGAAGTTTAATCTTATTTTCTCTTCACATGGTTTAGGATTGTTCATCAAGTGTATGTAAGAGAAATTGATCCGCCTATTCTCTCATGCATACCAAAATTCGTAATAAGCTTAGCACACGGCAATTGAAGCGACTAATTTATTGTCGCTTCAATTTACGCACGCTAATATACATCAGATGTCCATGGCAAGACAAGTATCATATATCCAATTTTTATACTTTTTAGTTCATAACTTTATTCATAAATTATGAAATACATTTAGAGAAGCTTAATTTTTTCAATCTAAGTTTTTCATCATTTAAACGTATTTCATACTAAAAGCGTGACTCAAGAGAGAGTCTTAGAGTAGGAGCAAATATCTAGGGAGCTTTATTTAGAGTCTGAGGAGATAGACCGGCGTATCTCTCACACTCATACACATCGTGCTTGTGTTATTCGCCCTTGCACCGGTAGCGATAGACCTTCCACTTCAACATCCATATCGGCTGCTCCTGACGCTCGCTGAGCCCTTAGATACTACACGAGGCATGGGAGTGGCTCGAGAAATACTCCTAGTTCGGCCCAAGAGAATATACCTATCATTGCCTCTCACATAGAGCTTAGAGAGCTCGAGTATGATGATGAGGGAAATGTCATTAGTGAGGGTGATTTTGTTGAGGAGGAGGATGCTTCTCAAGCGACGACAAGGATGTTTCTACCTTCGATATCGAGAGTAATATATGAGCACTTAGATTAATCATATATCTTGATTTGGATTGAGCCATGGATGATGGCTTTTATCTCAATCCATTTATGTATACTTTTTGTATGAAATTATATATTTGGCTCATAATAAAGTTATTGGTTTCATTATTCATACTATACTCCTAGGTCTTAACTCTTGAGTCTTGTTTCAATTCTCTTTTGCACTTACTTTTAACTTGAATCTCCAAGTTTATGTTTTAAGTCCAAACATTAAGTATAGACTTAAAATTATATGTTTTTTTTTCATCGAATGTAAGTCCAAGATTTATGAGTCCAATTAGTAGCATACTAGCATCGGACTGTACTAATTGAATGCCATCAGACATGACAAACCTGCTCCAAGGGTAATCTCCCATCCTAGCTTTGCTTACTTGGCTTGCCTAGCTTGCTTTCCACCCTTCTTTTTTGTCTCTCCACACACCACCATATTTACTTCACACTCTCCTATTTCCTTCATCATCGACACCCAATAATGGTAGCAATAGACTTGTTTGTTTTATGCAAGTCTTAGGGTTACCCATTCCTTTCTCCCTTTTCAAACATTGTTACTCAATAGGTCGAAAACTTATCAAAAACCTTTACTTAACGATAAATTATTTTAAAAACAATACAAAAGCTCTTATATATATATATATATAGAATTTTCATCCGCCTTTGTAGAATTTAGCAGGACACTGGGCATAATAAGCACCCTATGTCCAACGCTTTGTCCTCTCTACAATAAACACTTGAGCTCCCTTGGTAAGATAACCATCATCTCTGTAGTCTTGGTGTGTATGTGTGTGTGTGTGTGTGTGTGTGTGTGTGTGTGTGTGTCTCTCCCCATTGTATTTCCATCCGCCTTTGTAGAATTTAGTAAGACATTGGGCAACCGATAAGCACTTTGTGTCCAACACTTGGTTCTCTATATATTGTATTTTCATCCACCTTTGTAGAATTTAGTAGGACACTGGGCATAATAAGCACCCTATGTCCAACGCTTTATCCTCTCTACAATAAACACTTGAGCTCCCTTGGTAAGATAACCATCATCTCTGTAGTCTTGGTGTGTGTGTGTGTGTGTGTGTGTGTGTGTGTGTGTGTGTGTCCGTCCATTGTATTTCCATCCGCCTTTGTAGAATTTAGTAGGACATTGGGCAACCGATAAGCACCTTGTATCCAACGCTTGGTTCTATCTACGGTAAACACTTGGGTTCCCTTGGTAAGATAACCATCACCTCTGTAGTCTTGGTAGGTCATTGGGCAGCCGACATACACCCTTTGCCTAATGCCCTGCTTGCTTTGGGCTAATGGAATGCCTTGGGGATCAGAAAATAAAAAGAGCTTGGGCTTATTTGTAGTTCCTTTCTAGTTCTATTTCTAGGGTTAAGAAAGGGTATTGAGCTAAAAAATCATTGGCCTTAATTAAAAAGCCCAAAACTCAAATTAATTAATTAATGTCAATATTATACTGAACAAAAACTCAGTTCTAGAGAGTTTCAATATCCCACATCTAAACCCTAATTTGGGAGGTCCCAAACTTTCTATAAATAGATAGGCTACCCTTCCACTCAGCCAAATCTCGTTTTTCTAGTTGGCAGGTGCTAAAGCTTCGCTGTCCACACCCCATATGCAAAGGATATCTCAACCAGATTGCTTATCATCATCTCCTACTATCTGGTACCTATCTATCAGCTGTCCTTCGTGATCTCCTGCCCTTACCAATTGTCACGTGCTGTCAACCAGACCCAAAACCTTGCGTTGGCTGCTGGTGGATAAATTCCTCACATGGCAGAAATTTCCATTTTGCTATTCTTGCACTCCGCCAAGCTGCCACATCATCATCCAGACTCACATTCATTGATTTTCTCTCTACTCTACCTATCTGACACTAATCCAGCTACCACATTGAAGTGTTTGCTATTCCTGAACATCTTCGAAGGCTTTCTTACTGCGTTTCAAGATCCCTCATATACGGCATACTCTCCAACTCATTATCTCTATCTCAATGCTTGAGATACAAGAGTTCAAGGTTCGATATTCATTTACTACATAGTGAGTTTGCTTCATTGAGCATTGTATATTCAGCAGTCACTCACTTCAAATTATCCATTGTGTTCACTATCTTTGAGTTACCCTTATCCTATCTTCGTTCTATTATCAGCTTGTGCTTTGTCGTATGATTGTATTTGTGTTTCTATGTTAGGGCATTTCTTTACACTTGCCACCAGCCTACTTGACATGAGAACATCAGTGGCTTACTTTAAAAAGTGGATCAAGGGCAACTCATCTGGACATGGCAGTGCCATTACCATCTTTTTCTTGAGGAGTACTTTACATGCTACCTATTCAGAGTGAAGTGCGTTTTGATATGCTATCCTAAGGGATAGGATGTTTTCCAATGCAATGTCAAAGGTCCCTTTTTTATACTCCTGATTCCTCAGTGAGAGTCATTGTTCCTATTAGCTCTGAAATAATCCTTCCTTTATACAGAAGGGTGGTGGGATCTAAAATGCTGTTATTTCCAGCAATTCACAGCAAGCAAAAATTCAATAAATAAAGGATAAATTGAAATTTTGAGACTTTACCGCACTCGGCTAGATTGCCCTCAAGAAATTGAGATAATCCAACACCCAATTGGTCCCAACATGTCGGTGCTCCTTCCAGTATTTTATTTCACATTAATTCCAAACTCTTCTTGTACAACTAAGAATTTAATTGAAGCCCCAAGAAGAGTGAAGCCCTTCCTTGAATCCGAGTCTCCAAGCATACCCCCCTCCTTTATTGACTAAGCACCACACCATTTGGATTACATCGCTGTCCTCTATAACCAGCAGTCACAAAATCCAATTTGCCCCTGCATTCGACAATCAAAGAGACCCAAATTGAATCCATTCCTGTTGCATGCAAATCAGCCCACCTATAGACCCCAAAACTCTCACCCAATGTATTGTCCACTCTTTGAATTTACATCAGCAACCCTCCTCAATCGCTGAGCAGACATGCATGCATCCCAGTGCTGCCATGGAAACCCTAATCCTTGCTAGATACACACTAAGAGCAGTAAATCAGCAATCCAAAACACATCAAGTTCAAATGTGAGACTCAAATCTTCAATATTCATCACCAAATTCACCATGCATCCAATATAGATGAGGAGAATGAACAAGAGAGAGAAAATTCTGATTTCAAAAGCTCATGAGATCATGACCAGCAGAAATTATCCCCAAATTGCTCCATGATTACAAGCACATTCAGGCACAAATTAGGTCTTCTCCTCTTGCATGCAAGCCACTTTCATAGTAAAAGAGGAATATTCTTTAGATCTTCTGTTCTCTCTCAGATTTCAAGAGAATCCCTATGTTACATGGCTGAGATTTGAAGGCACGCTTCCTAAGACACTTGAAAACCCTAATTTCTGTAGTTGTACCAGCAAAAATTCGAGGTTGAATGCCTCAGATTGAATAATCCAGCAGTGAATTGGAGGACACATACACGCAAAAATATGCTGAAAATGAGAGAGCCTTCTGGTTTTCTTGTGCACAAAATGCCCTACAGCAGTCACAACTGCAAATTAGGGTTCTGCTGTCAATTGCCCACCCAAAATCATCTCCCGGCTGCCCATCAACAACACAATTCCACCTGCCTGCCACATCTGCAAATACCAACAGCTGCTGCCGCCCTAATCCATCAGTTCCAGCCATGTCACCAATAGCCTCACACATGACAACGATTAACCCAACCACAGGCCCTTGTTCGCATGCAACCTCCTCCAAACCACTTATTTCAGATTATTTCCACACAGGCATATGTTATCACAATTTCATCTAGAAATTTGGGTCTTTGTCACAAAACCCTAAATTTCAACAAAAATTTTGGAGATTTCCATTTGTGTGCAAATTTTCTAGAAATTTCTTCATAAAAAGTTGGGGGTGTTTGCTTTCAAGCCACATTTTTTCAAAATTTCGCCACAAAAATTTGGGGGTTTTGTGAAGTTCACCTAAATTCATCCATGTCAGGGCCTTATTTGTTATCTTGCGCAACATTCGAGGATATTGGAACCAGTTTCGCTTTAATTCTCAGTATCCTCTTTGACATTCAGCTCCATAATCAACATTCGAGACATAAATTCTAAGTTTTTGAGGTCGTCCTTGCATTTCTTTTCTGTTGCATTTACAATTGTACTTTGGACAGCAACTAGTTAAGCATACAGCATACCACCTGTATATAGCAAGCAATGGCAGCTCACAATAAATTGCTGAACATGCTTGGCAATGATGACAAGTTGGATGGAACCAGCTACCCTACATGGCGTACATGATGAGACATGTCTTGGTTGCAAAACAGATTTGCAGTTACCTATATGGTATTGGGAGAAGGCCTAAAGGCCATTGCACAAAATGATGCAGGTTCATCTAGCTTGACTTCAATCACCAATAGATCTTCATCACTATCTCCTCCTCCTCCCTTAGTTAATCAATTAAGATGGCACGAAGTGAGATGCCCAAGTACATTCATTGATTGCATTGTCATGTGAGATCCATATATTCAGTCATGCACAACGGCCAAAGATGCTTGGGATGTACTTGGCTGTTTGTATCAAGTGTGTAATGAGGTGCATGTTGCCTAATCGCACGAGTAGCTCAAAATAGAGCATATGACAAAAGTTGATTCAATTGATGCATGCATCACAGGGATAAAGGACCTTGGAGAGCAGCTTGCTAACCTCGGTGACATTATCCCAGATGCATCTCTTATTTCTACAGTCTCGGCTAGTCTATCTAAGTCGTATTAGGGTTTTGCCACTATACTCTGCTTGCTTGTCAAAGTGAATTCCAATGCATATATATTTGATGAGTTGGTTTCACTACTATTGCAAAAAGGGCAATCACGGATCAATCGCTCCAATATGACTATGGATAATCGAGCAATTGCAAGCCAACCATAAAAACAAGGCAATATCATGACAACAAACAAACTCTTAGTTCCGTGCAAAGAAGAGCCGGTGTCAGTGCCCACATAGCTAGTGACTCACTGATGTATGCGACAATCTCGTGTCTAACATATGGATTCCATTTTCCGAGCATACATCTCAGTTCTCATCTGTATTGTGTTCTTTATTTCCCTTTCTCTTTAGTCTTGTGTTTCAGCAGTTTATTACAACATATGTTTACGCTTCCATTGCTGCTCCACTTCTAACAAAACTATCTCATCAATGCAAGGCACCATGTCTTCTTCCACCACATCTTCTTCCACATCCATGTCTTGATCCAAGGCTACAACAACATGATCTATATCATCCATATTCACGTGTGCCATCTAGGAATGGGAGTAGTCAGCTGTTATTACCTCTTGCTCTCTATCGTGCTACCTTGGCCCATGTGCGCAGTAGGCATAGCAAGTGTGGAATAGGTAGGCATCTGCCTTCGAGACAAACCGGACTATCCCCTCCGTGCTATAAGGTTGTCCATTCAAGCGGCATGAGCATTAGAGGCATGAACTATAGGAGCAGCAAGACAGGGGCACATGGCTGCAAATTCACCCTACAAAGATGGCACACAAGTGCCTAGGATAGAAGGCAGTACTTGCTACATGCAAGAGGACCCTACGTCGACACATCAGCATCTCTATGCTAGATAGACCCGTGAGAGATATCTTGAGATGAGAGTGCCTCCTAAGCAATTTCACATTGTATCTGGTTTAAAAATCATTTTGTACTCATGAGCAATGTATTGTTCACTATTTATTTTCCATTGTTCATTGTTTATTTTCCATCTAGATAGTCACACATTATGGTTGGAATGCATCACTGAGTCTCTTGCCAAGGCCCACAAGGTCTATGAGCAAGATACAACCTCAAAATTAAATCGCATGGATGCAAAGAACACCATCATAAATTATGGCGGTGCCTTCTCTCATAGTTGTCTACCTTGGTGATGTTATAGGAGTCAACATAGTACCTCACCCATCACTTAGCATGGAAGAACAAGACAAGGAATCACAAGATCGACCAAAAAGCCGAAAATGCCATAGAGGAGGGGATGAGGACAAAGAAGATAAAAGACTAGTAGAGAAAATCTCAAAGTTGTCTAAGATGGAGTTTGACAAGTAGGAAGTTGAGAAAGAGTAGCTTTCAATACATGAGAAAGAAGATCCGAAGTAAGTCCTTTATACCACGTGGGATTATCAAAGCAAAGCAAAGATGGAAGCACCACCCATAGTGGCAAAAGCCCTTTTCCAAACAATGACCTTCCTACATCAGCTCTAGGACTTGCCGAGACAGAGATTCTCTGAGACCATCTCAACCGGGACTTTTATTCTTGGGCAAGTGTAACAAAACATCCATAACCTCCTCCTCACGAATATCTGTCTCCAATATAGTATGCATGTCTTGCGGAACCTTATTGCAGACCAAATCATAGAAAACTAAGCGGGCACGAGTAATTTGGTCAAAAGGTGGAGAAGTAGAACCAAGAAGGTCTAGAAAATAATTCCTACACATATTCACAATAGTTTGAGGATCAGTGACCATTTGACCGTCTGCATCCTGGAGCCTAGTCATATTCTCTCGAGCAGGGGATGCATGGAGAGCTCGAAAGAACTTATGAGTCTGACAAGCACTATCTTGTAAGTTCTCAGTCAACTTTTGCAATTTGGCCTGCTGATAAGATTTCAACTAAAACTCTTTAATAAGATTAGCCAAGCGCATAGCCAATGGCAGCAGAAATGCATCCTCTGGAGTCTCCACCAGTAGGGAACGAACCAAAGCAAGTAATTCCTCCGCTGCTTGTCGACGCCACCGACAAAGGGAGGCATGATGGATCCCATACTGCCGAACAACCCGCTGCACATTAGATAGCAATCGTTCAAAAGAAGCATTGCCCTCAGAGGAGAAATCCAATAAAAATCTATCAATCAATTGCTGTATATAACCCTGAAAGATTGAATGCTTCAAATAAGACGAGTTGAAACGCAAAAGGAGTCTATCCAGAAATTGCTTAAAAGGTGCAATGGGTTGTGCAATCATCTCCAAATGTAGAGGAAAATGGTCTGAGAAGGCATATTGCTGCAACACTTTCATTTCCAGCATCTCAGGAAGAAAAGCATCATCCTGCATGATGTACATGCAGTCCAACCGCGACCATGTAGTAGTATACTGCGCAGAATGAAAAGTAAACCTGCAGAAGAAGGGTGTAGCCATGACCAGAGATCTTGCTTGAGTACGGCAAGAGCAAACGCATTCCACATTCAACGTTCTGGAGCGTCCATCATCGAATGCTCTGATGTGGACTCAGAAGGATCATCACACATATTAAAATCCCCCATCAAAAAAACCCCGTCTGCCAAGTGACAAGGAGGTCTGCAAAGTATTCCAAAGATCCCGGTGGGATAACGGGTCATTTGGAGCATAGAGGCCAAGTAACCATAAGATTTCTCCTTCAAATAAGACTTCAATCACCACAAAACGACCATGTATATCATTTTTTATAAGAACAAGCTGATATTTCTCATGTACAATCATAAACACACCAGAATAATGCATGGCATGTGTCCTTGCATAAAACAAGCGAAACCCATGACAATCCACAACTTTGCCTGCTTCACCATGACTCTTGTGCTCAACAGCACACAAGACATCCCACTGATTCTCATGCAATAAACTCCACATGGCATGTTGCTTATTGCCAGAACAAATGCCTCGCACATTCCATGTGGCTATCTTCATGTGTATTCAAAAAAAAGAAAATCAGGAACGAGGCAAAGCTTGCCTCGATTTAACCTTTTCTGCTAGAATGTCAAGGACTCCCTCATCCAAAAAATCAGCTAACATGGCGAAAGAGTTCCGACAACCTGATTTAGAGGTAGACGGTGTATCCACTGTCTTCGGGGGAGAACGGGGATAACGACGATCCCATGGTGTAATCACATTACCTCTAGCATCAAAAGCCAACTTAGCAGGTGGGCCCTTTAGACCATCCGTATATACTTTCCTAGTGGGCTGATTGCAAGGACCAGAAGAAACCATAGCATGAGTAATGTGCTCTGAAGACAACATGTCTTTCCTGCGCATATAAGTACGCAAGGAATCTTGTGAAGCATTAGGCACAGCATCCACCATACCAGCATCAAACCTTTTACCGTTTTTGGCACGTACATCTATCCAGTCATTGTCACGAGAATCCAAACCCGAAACATGTTGTTTGCTTTTATCCAAAACTTTAGGTGGCTGGGTCGCATCCTGCGATGGAGCATCAAGCACCATATCTTCCATGGGAGGCAAAACATACTCAACATCTGAAGGCAGTTGCTTCGCTGGACATTCGGCCATAAAATTCCCCAATTTACCACACGAAAAACAATGCCCTGCAAAGTTACCCCATTTCAAACGAAAGTGCAAAGGATGCATGCCGGAGCAATTAAGACGTAACCAAGCAAGCCTTTTCCGAGCAATGTCCCATAACATATACAAACGGTTGCGATTCGTGGCCCTTAGGCTCGAGGGAACCAAAACAGTGCCGACAATGGCCATGGCATCCTTTAACAGTGGCCAGTAGACAGCCGGACAGTTTTCCACTTCAACCCACACCGGGCATTCGCGTTGAAGCAAACGCTGAAAATCTACCATTGGGCGCCATGGCACAACATGGACCAAACGGTGATCAAAGAACAAAGGCAGTTTAGTCAGCAGATTGGCACGATGCTTCTCGGATTTCAACAACACCTCATAAAAGCCTCGGGGCCCAACAAAAATCTCTTCAACACACTCCCCTTGTAGTAGACTTTGCAGCCATTGGCAAATATAGGAAAGCACTGGAATCCTTCTAGTGAAGAAAAGTATAACAGCACATTCATAAAACGTTGAGAATGAGCGCAACACATTTTTAGGATCCACAGAGGCTTCCAGAACATCTTCAGTTTCAGAGCCAGAAAACACTTTATGATTATGTTGAACATAATCACCAAGCAGAGTGTTGGCAAACTCCAACAAATGCTCCCAGTCAAAATCCTAAGAATCCACAGAATCAGAAGCAACCTGAGCATAAGAACGTTCTTGATGATCCATTGAGTCTTCCGAAGTATGCTTGGTGCGTTTGCCCGCAGGCTAGAAGTCAGGACCAGGTGGCATCTCCTCTATGCAAGGAACCATATCCTCTGGTTCCTCTGTTTCAGAATCCGGACCAAGGGCTGCCACCATTTGGTCAAGAAAGGCCATGTCTAGACCAGTCATGTTGTATCACCACTTTAACAAGAGATCTGAAACTATTTACAGGGCGCACTCTCTCTCTGTGCGCATGTCGTTGTACGTTAGGTCCTCTACACAAATCTATACTCTACGGTACTGTGTGTACAGACTTTAACACAAAAAAATAATCCGTCTCCTTCTAGGATTAGAGCGGACCGTCACAGACCGATCCTCGACGTCAGATACAGGGCAGGGTGCCAGAGGAATGTAAGGATGCAAAGCAGATCGATGACGATACACAGGTGTGCTGAGACAGAGGGCGAGCAGGACTGAAAATGAACCTCAAGACGGCTAGGGCAGGATTTAAAGTGGCGGATAGGGAAGACGAGACCCTACACTAGTCGACGATGAGAAGGCGAGCGTCTCCACAGCCAAGGACGTATGCCAGGTCGGATGAGGTCACACGAGCCAACTCCAGCATGTGACGCGCGACATTGAAAGGTACAGGCATGTAGAGTGCCAAACGAAAGCCAGTAGGCTCCGCAAGTCTACTGGGCAAGAAGTCGAGGGTCCTCTCTCTATCTCTCTCTCTTTTCGTAAAAGGTAAATGTATTAATTATGAAAAAAGTACAAGTTTACTTAATTACAAGATACATGATGACACTAAACCATCATGTGTAAAGGCTCCAGTACTAAACTACAAAAGAGTTACAAAATTCATGGCAAAGACGTAGAGGAAATTGCCATATGCCAAGGAAGTAGGTCCTCCCGAGGGAATAGGCCCGAGTGCCGAATGAGATCTATCTGCCGATGCAAGAGACCTTTAAGCCTCACAATATGTGCCGGGACATTAGAGGCCAAATCAAAAAGAAAGGCATTCCAAGTGGTCCAATTGTGCCAGCATCCTCAGTATCTAAGAAAGTGAAACAAGATCTTCATATGCGGCTGTGCCGATGTGGGGTATTTTCGTCGTACAAAAACCCAATCAAAAGGGCTTAGCGAGAAGCCAACCACTGCGCGCCAAACCGCTGACAAGAGCGACCAGATATTCTTAGCGAGAGGGCACGAAATAAATCGATGACGGGCCGATTCCACAGTAGTGGTGCAAAAGAAACAATGGCCCTTAGACATTCGACGCTTGGAAAGGGCTAAAGCAAGCGGAAGACTGCCAATCATCACCCTCCAAAGAAAGACCTTGCATTTGAAAAGTGTCTTGTTCAACCAACCCTCCATCACAGTTGTCTTCCACCATGACTAAGATTTCCGCAATCCCCATACAGTATTAGCTTTAGTAACCAGCCATTGATGATCTTTAATCAGAAGATGATACACCTGGTTAGCTGAGGCCTTTCCCAAATTCAATCGACCCGCAAGGTCCCAATCCTACCAAGGACAATCCAAAGCAAGGCCAGGAAAGGGTTGCCTACTCTGGAGCACTGACAAAAGCTATTCCCATAAATCACGGTATCCACGAGGGATTCTGAAAAGCCTCCTGGCTGTTCGAAAGGATATGAAGACGTTACGACTGGCAAGGGTAGCATCTGCAACTGAAGTCAAGCCCAAACGTGCCATGCGGTTAAATTTTGGTCTGAGCTCATGTTTGCCTTCCCAAGAAAGTAATCACGAAACTACCAACAATTCCAGTTGAAAAAAGTTAGTATGTAAGCGGTCCTCCGCTCGATGCCAACGCGCCTTCTGGAGAACCAATTTCCAAGAGCAGACCAAATGAACAAGCAAGGATGAGGAAGCACTAGAAAACTGCGAGTCTGCATTAAGAACATGCCACCAGGAGCTCCGAATTTATGTATTATCATGCAGAAGCCCGTGATCCTCAAGAAAATAACGGGCTATAAGGACCCACAGGTGATGATCTACGCACATGGCATGAAAAAGAGACCAACGAAGTGCCAGCATATGAGTTTTGGTATCCAAAATAGCCCCACCACCCATGCGTTTGGGGGTGCATGTATGCGAACCAAGAAATCCGTGAAATGCCTGCCTGCAAGGAATCCTTCTTCCATAACATGAAACGAATGTGCCGAGTGAGAGCATTCAAAGTAGTAGTAGTCCAAGGCAGCAATGGCAAGAAATATGTGAGCATCGGCAACATAGTTGTCTGAGCCACTTTGAGACGAACATGGAAGGGCCCAGCCTGCGACTTCCAATACAGAAACTTAGCTGCCAGTTTCTGTGAAATCCACTCGAGAAGTTGTTTTGGCCGAACATCAACACCCAAAGGGTACCCAAGATGCCTGACAATGGAACCACGGGGAACAACCTGTCCTTGCCAACCCAATGACTGTAAATCGGGCTCCGTGCAACTGAGAATGGCCGATTTGAAAGCATTGATATGAAGACCAGAAGCATGACCAAAGAGTGTCCAAACATCTAATGCTTTGCGAAGATTGTCCTTGTCGGCACGCAGAATCATAAAGCTGTCATCAGCCAAAGATTGAGTAATGAAGTGCTGTCCAAAAGGAAGGGACAATCCAGTCAATTGAGTAGAAGCTGCCATGGAAGATAACATGGAAAGAACCGGATGAGTCGCAAGGGCAAAGAAGAGAGGACTCAAAGGGCAACCTTGTCTCACAGAGCGTGCAAGGACAAATGGCTCGGTAACACCACCATTTAGCATAACTCACGAAGAAGCCGCAGTACTAATGGTGTAGATCAAGCGGAACATCCGAGTACCAAAGGCCAAAGTAGACATAAGTTCTGCAATGAAAGACCAGTCTAAATAATCAAAAGCCTTTTCCAGATCCAATTGAATCAAAACCACTTGTTGATTGGAGTGCCTTGCATAGTCGATAGCCATTTGCACATTTAAGATATTGTGCAGAATGTTTCAGCCCTTAATGAAACCATATTGAAGCGGATGCACAATGGCCAGAAGATGCTTGTGAAGCCAATTCACCATCACTTTGAAAAAGATTTTATACATCGAACCCATCAAAGAAATTGGTCTCCAATGTTTCAACATTGACGGCGAAGGGACTTTAGGAAGCAGTTTAATAAGACCTTCTTTCCATGAGGAAGGCATAAACCCCGTTTCCCAAAACTGCTGAAACATAGCCGTTAATGGTTTCACCAGTTGGGTAGCAAAAGTCTCAAAGAATTCATTGGTGAGACCATCCCAACCGGGACTTTTATCCTTGTGCAAGTGTAACAAAACATCCATAACCTCTGCCTTACAAATATCTGTCTCCAAAGTAGTTTGCATATCAAGTGGAACCTGATTGCGGACCAAATCATAGAAAACTGAATGTGCATGAGTAACTTGGTCAGAAGGTGAAGGAGAAGAACGAAGAAGGTCTATAAAATAATTCCTGCACATATTCACAATAGTCTGGTGATCAATGACCATTCGACCTTCTGGATTCTGTAGTCTGGTCATATTTTCTCGAGCAGGAGATGCATGTAGAGCTCGAAAGAACTTATGAGTCTGACAAGCACTGTCTTGCAAGTTGTCGGTCAAATTTTGCAATTTGGTCTACTGATAAGATTTCAACTGAAACTATTTAATAAGATCAGCCAAACGCATCGCCAATGACAGCAGGAATACATCATCTGGAGTGTCCCCCAGTAGAGAACAAACCAAAGCCAGTAAGGCCTCCACTGCATGCTGACGCCGCCAACAAAGAGAGGCATGATGGATCCCATACTGCCGAGCAACCCGCTGCACATTAGAGAGCAATCATTCAAAAGAATCATTGCCCTCAGCGGCGAAGTCCAATAAAAATCTATCAATCAATTGCTGCATATAGCCCTGAAAGATTGAATGCTTCAAATAACAGGAGTTGAAGCGCAAAGGGAGTCTATCTAGGAATTGCTTAAAAGGTGCAATGGGTTGTGCAAGTATCTCAAGCTGTAGAGGGAAATGGTCCGACAAGGCATATTGCTGCAACACTTTCATTTCCAGCATTTCAGGAAGAAAATCATCATCCTGCATGATGTACATGCGGTCCAACCGTGACCATGTAGTTGCATACTGCGCAGAATGGAAAGTAAACCCTGTAGAAGAGGGGTGTAGCCAAGACCAGAGATCTTGCTTAAGTATACCAAGAGCAAAAGCATTCCACACACGACTTTCCGGAGAGTCCATCACCGAATGTTCTGATGTGGACTGTGAAGAATCAACACACATATTAAAATCCCCCATCAAAAAACCCCGTCTGCCAAGTGACAAGGAGGTCTACAAAGTATTCCAAAGGTCCCGGCGGGATAACGAGTCATTCGGAGCATAGAGACCCAGCAACTATAAGATCTCTCCTTCAAATAAAACTTCAATCAACACAAAATGGCCATGTATATCATTTTTAATGAGAATAGGCTGATAGTTCTCATGTACAATCATAAGCCACCAAAATAATGCATGGCATGTGTCCCTGCGTAGAACAAGCGAAACCCATGGCAATCCACAACTTTTCCTGCTTCACCGTGACTCTTGTGCTCAACAGCACACAAGACATCCCACTGATTCTCATGCAATACAGTCCACATGGCATGTTGCTTATGGCGTAAACAAATGCCTCACGCATTCCACGTGGCTATCTTCATGTGTATTCAAAAGAAAATCAAGAACGAGGCACAACTTGCCTTGATTTAACCTTTTCTGCCAGAATGTCAAGGACTCCTCATCCAAAAAATCAGCTAACACGGCAAAAGAGTTCTGACGGCCGGCTGTAGAGGTAGAGGGAATATCCACTGTCCTGGGGGTGGAGCGGGGATAACGATGATCCCATGGGGTAATCACATTACCTCTATTATCAAAAGCCAACTTAGAAAGTGGGCCCTTTGGACCGTCCGAATAGACTTTCCTAGTAGACTGATTACGAGGTGCAGAAGAAACCATAGGATAAGCAGGATGCTCTGAAGACAACATCACTTTCCGGCGCATATAAGTGCACATGGAATCCTGTGAAGCATTAGGCCCAATATTCGCCAGGCCATCATCAAGCCTTTTACCTTTTTTTGCACGTACATCCACCCAGTCAATGCCGCGGGAATCCAAACCCGAAACATGCTATTTACCTTTATCCAAAACTTTAGGTGGCTGGGTGGCATCCTGCGACGGAACATCGCATACCATATCTTCCATGGGCAGCGCAACATGCTCAGCATCTGAAGTCTACTGCTTCTCTGGGCATTCTGCCATAAAATGCCCCAATTTCCCACACGAAAAGCAATGTCCTGCAAAGTTGCCCCATTTCAAACGAAAGTGCAAAGGATGTATGCCAGACCAATTAAGACATAACCAAGCAGGCCTTTTCCTAGCAGTGTCCCATAACATACACAAACGGTTACGATTCATGGCCCTTAGGCTCGGGGGGACCAAAACAATGCCCACAACGGCCATGGCATCCTTTAACAGTGGCCAATAGAGAGCCGGACGATTTTCCACTTCAACCCAAACAGCGCATTCACGTTGAAGCAGGCGTTGAAAATCTGCCATTGGGCACCATGGCACAACATGGACCAAACGGCAATCAAAGAACAATAGCACTTTAGATAGGAGATCAGCACGATGCTGCTCAGATTTCAACAGCACCTCATAGAAGCCTCGGGGCCCAACAAAAATCTCCTCAACACACTCTCCTTGTAGTAGATTGTGCAGCCACTGGCGAATATGGGAAAGCACTGGGATCCTGCCAGTGAAGAAGAGTATAACAGCACGGTCATAAAACACCGAAAATAATCACAATACATTTTTCGGGTCCACCGTGGCTTCCAACACATCTTCAGTTCCAGAGTCAAAAAAAGCTTCATGATTATGTTGGACATAATCGCCAAGCAGAGTGTCGGCAAATTCTAGCAAATGCTCCCAGTCAACATCCTGAGAATCCACAGAATCAGAGGCAACATGAGCATAAGAACGTTCCTAATGATCCATTGTCACTTCCGAAGAACGCTTAGTGCATTTGCCCGCAAGCTGGAAATCAGGACCAGAGGGCATCTCCTCTGTGCAAGGAACCATATCCTCTGGCTCCTCTGTATCAGAATCCGGACCAAGGGCTGCCACCGTTTGGTCGATAAAAGCCATATCCAAACCAGCCATGTTGAATCACCACTTGTGCAGGTCAGATGCAAAGCCAATAACTCACGGGTGGTAGAAACGAACGCAGGCCGCTCTCCCTCTCTCTCTCTCGCGCACGCTCGCTCTTTCTCTCTCTCTCTCCCTCTCTCTCTTTTCTGTACAGAGGCGCTGTCCAGGGGCTTATTCGGCACACACAGCCGATGGAACGTGTTTGTTACTTGTCGGCCTCAGCCGTGGCCTGTCCCGAGGGAGTGTAGATAACGCGTGGGGCAGGGCGTAACCCTAACAGTGCAGGTGCAGGAGGGCGAAACGCAGGGCCAACGGGCAGTGACAAAGGCCAGAGCGCTGAGGAGGGCTGGCAGACGATGGCAAGGCCGAACAGTCAACGGCAGGAGCGCTGCAGGGCAGGGATCAGGCGACGGTCCACAGGGCCCAGGTCCGACGGCGACGGCAAGAGCCCTGACACACAAGGCAGACGGGCGACGACCAGGAGCCGAGCCCGCAGGTCAGGCGGGCGACAGCAGGGCGGGGCATGCAATCGAGGAGCCTCCAAGTGCAAGCGACGGCAACAGACGACAAGGACGTGGCGCAAGCGACGGGGCAAACGCATCCCCCCCCCCTCTCTCTCTCTCTCTCTCTCTCTCTCTCTCTCTCTACAAATTACTAGACCGGATGATTGGCATGGATATGCTTGCACACTCTACGATATCCCTGGCCAAGAGCCTATGCCACTCCCCTCAACCTCAAGACCAGCAAATTGCAGATTTTTCACAGAAAAAAAAGTGAGGAATGCCATATGGAAGCTGAAAAATGGAAGAGCCCAAGACCATGAGGGTTTAGTGGCTGAACACTTCACGCATGCCTGTGATATTCTGGCACCAACGCTGGCTCACATCTTTAATAGGGCAGTTTGTGAGGGATTTCCAACCTGTTGGTCAGACCATATTATTGTGCCGCTCTTTAAGAGTGGAGACCCCGCGCTACCTAGTAACTACCGAACTATCATGATTGGACACATGCTGGCCAAGATATATGGCTCTATCGTGGAACAAGCGTTGAGTGAATGGGCCGAGATGCATGGCCTGAGGTCAAAAGGCCAGGCTGGCTTCAGGAGGGGACATACAACTCTAGACCATATCTTTACGTTGAGGGCAATCATTGAAGAAGGCAAGGCATTCAAGAAAAAGATCTATTGCTGTTTTGTGGACTTTCGCAAGGCCTTTGACACAGTGCCACGTGCTAGACTCATGAAAAGAATGCAAAACATTGATGTGCCCGTAGAGATACAGTGGAGTATCTATGCCCTATATGAGACAGTGACAGGCAGAGTACGAACACCTGAGGGCATCTCAGATACAGTCAATAGCACCATTGGGGTGAAACAAGGCTGTCCACTTTCACCGACACTTTTTGGGCTGTATATAGATGAAATTTCAGAATATGTGGATAGGACAGGTGGGGCCGGAGCCAGCCTAGTTGGAGTGCTGATACCATTACTGCTTTATGCTGATGATATTGTACTTATATCTGACTCACCTGAGGGACTAAATAGACACTTGGATGCATTATCAGCTTTTTGCAGAGATAGAGATCTTAAGGTGAACCTTGGGAAAACTAAAGTTATGGTATTTAACACTTCAGCTGCTTGGGTGACAAGAGCTGAGCACCAGTTTACTTTTGACGGAGAGCCAGTGGAGATGGTTAGGCAGTATGTTTATTTGGGGGTCACATTGAAGGGACCACAGTTCTCTTGGAGAGAGACATCAGAGGCTCGTTTGGCAAAAGCATATGCAGCCTTAGGGGCATTGGAGAGGCAATGTGCTCACATACAATTCCATGAGCCGCGCACCAAACTGTGGCTTTTTGACACCTTGGTTACACCCACACTCCTATATGGGGCAGCTATTTGGGGTCCGAGTCTGTTTCACACGAGGAGACAGCCTTTGGGAGACCAGGATGGACCAGAGAAGGAATACTATGATGGATGGGAGCATATGGAAAGACCACTGGTCATGATGATCTCACGCATGATACGAGCGAAGAGCTCGACCCCACATGAGATTATCAGAGCTGAGTTGGGGGCATCACCCATGGTGGCTGAGGCCTTGGTTCAGGCAGTGACTTTCATACATAGACTACGGGAGCTCCCCCAAGATAGATACCCACGGCTAGCCCTGGCCTCTTCTAGACAACTAGCAGCAGACGGTGACAGACACTGTTGGTATGCTCAGATGAGCACATGGATGCGTCTACATGGTCTGCAGATTGACAGACTACCCCCCTTTGACTATAGCCTGGATTGCCCTACACTTGACCTAAGCCGATCAGAGCTAAACCATGTGATTAGAGCAGACATACTGAAGTTAGATACGGAGAAGACCTGGATCCGACCCCCCTCGCCCCATGGCACGAGGATGGCACACTACCAGACCCACTTCCTCCAGGTATCTGAGGATGGTTTCATCACCCGACCCAATTACATGGACACACAGCTGCCTCATGGACTACGCACAGCTATTGGTCAGATCCGCACCTCATCCCACCACCTGAGGATTGAGACAGGCAGATGGGAGGGTATACAGACAGAAGAACGCATATGCCCACTATGCGACAGAGAGCCAGAGACAGAGGAACACTACATCTGCCGATGCACTGTATATTACGACATACGAGGTAGATACCACTGTCTGTTTCGAGAGGATTTTGGACCCCTGAGACGGATCATGCAGTATGAGGATCAGAGATGCTTGGGATTTTTCCTCTTGGAGCTCCAGAGGCGCAGAGCAACAATTCTACGGAGTAGGAGGCCCCCACAGCTCGGCTCACATAGACAGAGAGCAATCACTGACTTTTTCATGGATACACGACAGAATATGGCAGATACCACTACTACTGCCACACAGCCTACAGGAATACATCATCATTGGACCTCATCTTCTGTAGGTGTCCCTTTGGATAGAGCAGTGGCACTTAGCCGGTCTAGGCGCCCACGTCCACCCGGACGAAGGCCTAGACATCCACATTACAGACAAATTAAAGCCATCATTGAGCGCCACAGGAGACAGATGCCAAGACGCCTTAGCTATGCAGAGATACACTTCCCTAGAGAACAGACATATTATTGATGGAGGGTTTTCCTTTCTCTACTCTCACTTTCAGATCACTGACATGTTTCCCTTTATGGGACACTATTTCATTTCATTTCATTTCCTTTTCAGTCTTATAGGCATGTTCTTCATCTTTCTTCTCGTTCTAGATGAGAAACACACCATCATCATCATTGTATGTACTGTTTTGGTCTCATAGGCCACATTGGCCTTTTAGAGACGTTAATATACTCTCTCTCTCTCTCTCTCTCTCTCTCTCTCTTTTTTTTTTCGTAAAAGGTAATTGTATTAATTACGAAAAAAGGTACAAGATAACTTGATTACAAGATACATGACGCCAATCCAGGCCATCATGTAAAGAGGGGCTAAGTGCTACTCTCTCTCTCTCTCTCTCTCTCTCTCTCTCTCTCTCTCTCTCTCTCTCTCTCTTTTTTCGCGAAGGTTAATTGTATTAATTACGAAGAAAAAGTACAATTGTACTTGATTACAAGATACATGATGGCACTAAGCCATTATGTGAAACAGTTCTAGTTCTACGAGTTACAAGGTCATGGCAAAGAAATAGAGGAAATTGCCATATGCCGGGGATGCAAGTCCTCCGGGGAAAGTAAGTCAAAATGCTGAAGAAGATCGATCTGCTAATACAAGAGCCCCTTAAGCCGAACAATATGCCGCTGAACATTAGAGGCGGAATCAAAAAGAAAAGCATTCCGAATGGTCCAGTTGTGCCAGCAGCCCCAATAGCGAAGAAAGTGAAACACTAGTTTCATGTGTGGCTGTGCGGGTGTTGGGTATTTGGGCTGCACAAAGACCCAATCAAAGGGCCTTAACGAGAAACCAACCACTGCTCTCCAAACAGCTGACAAGAACGACCATATTTTCTTAGCGATAGGGCAAGAAATAAAGCGGTGACGGGCAGATTCGACACTGGTGGTGCAAAAGAAACAATTGCCATTGGATATTCGTCGCTTGGAAAGAGCAGAAGCAAGCGGAAGACCCCCAATCATCACCCTCCAAAGAAAAACCTTATATTTGAAGGGTGTCTTGTTGAGCCACCCTTCCATCACAGTTGCCCTCCACCATGACCGGGATTTACGCAATCCCCATAGCGCATTAGCTTTAGTGAGCAGCCAGTGATGATCTTTAATCAGGAGATGATAGACCTGGTTTGCAGAAGCTTTATCTAAACTCAGCCGGCCTTCAAAGTCCCAATCCTGCCAAGGGCGATCCGAAGCAAGGGCGGGAAAGGGTTGTCTGCTCTGGAGCACCATCAGAAGCTGTTCCCATAAATGCCTGTATCCATGAGGAATCCTGAAGATTCTCCTGGCTGTACGAAATGATATTAGCACATTGCGACTGGCAAGGGTGGCATCCGCGACTGAAGTTAAGCCCAAACGTGCCATACGGTTGAATTGTGGTCGAAGCACTTGTTTTCCTTCCCATAAAAGTATCCGCAAGACTGCCAGCAATTCTAATTGAAACGAATTAGCAACCATGCGATCCTCCGCTGGATGCCACTGAGCCTTTCGGAGGACCAGTTTCCAAGAACACGCCAAATGGGTAAGCAAGGATGAAGAGGAACAGGCGAATCGGGAATCAGCATTAAGGACATGCCACCACGAACTCTGGATTTGGGTATTGCCATGCCGAAGCCCCTGCTCCTCAAGGAAATAATGGGCTATCACGACCCAGGGATGATGATCTGAGCACATAGCACGGAAAAGAGACCAACGAAGGGCCAGCATGTGAGTTTGGGCATCCAAAATAGCTCCTCCACCCATGCATTTAGGGGTGCACGCATGCGACCACGAAATCCAAGAAATGCCTGCATGCAAGGAATCTTTCTTCCATAACATGAAACGAATAAATTGAGTCAGAGCATTCAGAGTAGTAGTAGTCCAGGGCAGCAAGGGCAAGAAATATGTGAGCATCGGTAACATAATTGTCTGGGCTACTTTGAGGCGAACATGGAATGGCCAAGCCTGAGACTTCCAATACAGGAACTTAGCTGCCAGTTTCTGAGAAGTCCACTGAAGTAGCTGCTTTGGTGGCACATCAACACCCAAGGGGTAGCCAAGATGTCTGACAATGGAACCACGAGGCACAACAATACCCTGCCAATTCAATGACTGCAAATCCGACTCCGTGCAGCTGAGAATGGCTGATTTCAGCGCATTGATGCGAAGGCCGGAGGCCTGACCAAAGAGATCCCAAACATCCAATGCTTTGCGAATGTTATCCTTATCCGCCCGTAGAATCATAAAACTGTCATCAGCCAGGGATTGACTAATGAAATGTTGTCCAGAAGGAAGCGACAAACCAGCCAACTGAGTGGAAGCGGCCATATGAGATAATAGCGAAAGAACCGGATGGGTCGCAAGGGCAAAGAAGAGGGAGCTCAATGGACACCCCTGTCTGACAGACCGGGCAAGGGCAAATGGCTCGGTAACGCCTCCATTCAACATGACTCGCGAAGACGTCTCTGCACTAATGATGTAGATCAGTCGCGACATCCGATCACCAAAGCCCATAGTAGACATAAGCTCTGCAACAAAAGACCAGTCTAGATAGTCGAAAGCCTTTTCCAGGTCCAATTGAATGAGTACGTCCTCCTGATTAGAATGCCGTGCATAATCAATCGCCAGTTGCGCATTTAACACATTGTGCAGAATGTTTCGGCCCTTAATAAACCCATATTGAAGTGGATGCACAATGGCAGGGAGATGCTTGTGGAGCCGATTCGCCATTACTTTGGAAAAAATTTTGTACATAGACCCCATTAAAGAAATTGGGCGCCAATGTTTCAACATAGACGGCGAAGGAACCTTCGGAAGCAATTTAATAAGTCCTCCTTTCCATGAGGAAGGCATAATCCCCGTTTCCCATACCTGCTGAAACAAGGCCGTCAATGGTTTCGCCAATTGGGTAGCAAAAACCTCAAAGAACTCATTGGTGAGACCATCCCAACCAGGACTTTTATCCTTGGGTAAGTGTAGCAAAACATCTACAACCTCCGCCTCACAAATATCTGACTCCATAGTGACTTGCATGTCTTGCGGAACCTGATTACGGACCAGGTCATAAAAGACTGAACGGGCCTGAGTAGTTTGAGCTGAAGCTGGAGAAGTGGAATCAAGAAGATCAATGAAATAATCCCTGCACATATGCACAATAGTCTGCGGATCAATGACCAGATGCCCGTCTGCATCCAGAACTCTAGTCAGATTCTCTCGAGCAGGAGAGGCATGGAGGGCTCGAAAGAATTTATGAGTCTGGCACGCATTGTCTTGCAGAGTCTCCGTCAGATGCTGCAATTTGGCCTGCTGATACGATTTCAACTGAAATTCTTGAATAAGATGAGCCACACGCATTGCCAGTGCTAGTAAGAACGCATCATCTAGAGTATCCATCAGCAGAGAACGGACCAAAGCCAGCAAGTCCTGGGCGGCTTGTCGACGCTGTCGACAAAGAGAGGCATGATGGATTCCATACTGGCGAGCTCTCTCTCTCTCTCTCTCTCTCTCTCTCTCTCTCTCTCTCTCTCTCTCTCTCTCTCTCTCTCTCTCTCTCTCTCTCTCTCTCTCTCTCTCTCTCTCTCTCATTTTTTGTAAAGGGTAACCGTATTAATTACGCAAAGAGTACAAGATTACATGATTACAAAATGGAGGATGATTCTAGGCTATCGTACGTAGTCATGATGAAGGTACAAAGGAAGCATAGTGACTAAAGGAAGGCAAAAGAAACTGCAATGTACCAAGCAAGCAGAACCTGTCTAGGGAGGATATCTATTAACTCAATCAAGTCTAGCTGCCAATGAAAAAGCCCTTTCAAGTGGGCTATATGACTCTGTACACTCAATGAAGTATCAAAGACCTTCTAGCCAGGCATGAAAATCCTATCAAGCACAAGTTAAAGCCAAAGGGCTACTAGGCTACTATGAAATAGCACACATGACCACGAATACCCGAGGCCCGAATCAGAAATAAAGGCATTACAAGTACACTAAATGTGCCAAAGAGCTGTCATCTAAGAAATTGAAAAAGGCAAGGACAATACGAGTGCAAAGAAGACAATGAAGGCATCTTGCCCAAGACCCAAGAACAGATGGGCATCCACTACTGATGACTCGCCGCAAGTCTTCATCTCTCACCAAAGGGCAAGAGATGAAGAGATGAATCGGTGTCTCATCATAAGTAGTGCAAAAGATACAATGGCCCCGAGAGATCTTGCAGGCATGTAGGACATCCCCCAGTAGGAAAACCACCAATAACAGACTCCACACAAAAACTTTTCCCTGGTAAGGAATCTTGGACTTCCACAATTGAAGAAACCTATCCCACCACTTCTCTCTACTATCTCGGGCATACCAAACTTCATTTGATTTCTCAATGACTAATCGCTTGTCCTCTACCATCTTGTGGTAGATCTAATTAGCCGACCCTTTTTGAAAATCATCCAATTTCACTAACATCCAATCCTACCAACAAGGTGAAGCTGGCTAAAAAGCAAGCAATGGATTATACTACTAAAGTTGGTCCTATAGGGTCGACCAAACCTAGCTATAGTCTCTAGATACTTCAAAGTGCTGGTGTGTGCGCTGGAAAGAATAAAAATGGGACTGCCCAAGAATGACAGCATCATGTGCGGATTACAACCCAAATGGAGCTTATCTCGCTACAAATCTTTATCTAGCCAATGAAGCAGTCTGGATGTGGTCAACACTTCTACCTGTAATGAATTATCCTCCTTTAAGATCAAGAGGACGCCAAACTTTAAAGCTAAGTATCTCGTGCCAAGAGACAATCAAATGAGTCAAAAGAAATGATTGCGACAATTCAAGAGGCCTCGTAGAATGCAGCACATGCCACCAACATGCCCAAATAACCGTGCCACCATGGGAGATACTAGTCTCCTCGATAAAGCGTATTGCTACATCGATCCAAGGATGACTTTGCACGCAAAGGGCTTGCAAAAGCACCATTCTCAAACCTATCATGTAAAGATTAACATCCAATAAAGCAACTCCTCCCAACTGTTTTGGAGTAGTAATATGCTACCAAGACGTCCACACCTGACCCAAATGATTGCCTTTCTTTTCCATAACATAGAACGAATAGGTTGTACCAATTCCAAGAGAGACTTCTTGGTCCAAGGAAGCAAGGATAGGAAATAAAAAACCATACAAATCATGATAGTTTGAGCCACACATGAAGAGGCCACAACCCTGAGATTTCCAATACATAAACCTATCATGAATTCCGGAGGACATCTAATCACGCAATGCTCAAGTCCCAAGTGCTGCGTAATATCTCCTTTGGAAACAACAACTCCCTAGAAACCCAATTCTTGCAAATATGTCTCCATATAAGAGATCAATGTTGATTTTTGAGCATTAATATGAAGGTCGAAGGTCAAACCGAATAGACTCCAAATTGCCATTGCCCGATTGACATTAGTTCGATCAGTCTTGAGAAACATAAAGAAATCATCTACCAAAGATTGACCCAAAAGTTGAGAACCACTAGGAAGAGATAAACCAACAATCTCCCTATCATCAACCAACTGATCAGCAAAGAAAGCATGGGGTGAGTAACCAATGCAAACAATAAAGGACTGAGAAGGCATCCTTGTCAAAGAGAATGAGATAAAGCAATCTCTTTTGTGGTCCTACATCCTAATTAGTAGTGTCAATAAGAGAACTCGTGCAGGACCAAAGCCCATGGTAAAGATTAATTGCCACATTAAGGACTAGCTGGCATGATCAAAAGCCTTTTTAATATCTAATTGGATCATAATTAGCTATTGGCTAGAGGCTTTGGCATAATCAATCTCCATTTGAATATTTAAAATATTATGCATGATATTTCATCCCTTAATGCTTCCTGCAATCTATTGGCAATGACTTTTCAAAAGATTTTATATAATGAGTCCATAACTGAAATGGGCCTCCACTGCTTTAGTGGACAGGGAAGGAACCTTGGGCAATAAACAAATAACTATAATTTTCCAATCTACAGGTATCGATCCAGATCTCCAGACATGCTAGCAAAGGCAAGTCAATGGGTCCTTAAGCTATTTCACATTGGTTGAGAATAGCTCATTAGCGAGGCCATCCCAACCGAGGCTTTTCCTATGGGGTAAATGGCATAGCACTTCCTCCACTTCTTCCTCTATAATATCTACTTCCATCAATTCTCTCCATTCAAGCTTGACCCGACTTCAAACCAAGTCACAAATGTATCTTCGAATAGAAAGAACGAAATCAGAAAGAACTTCCTATGGACCCAACAAGGATATGTAGTATTCAAGGCACATTTGAATGATGGATGTGGGCTCAACATCCATTTCCCTTGCTCATATATCAATCACACAATATTCTCCCAAGCACATTTCTGACGCAAATGAGCAAAAAAGTGATGAGTCCGACAATTATTATCATGCAAAGCATCCAAACTAGCCAACAATTTGAACTTAGCATAATCTTCCTCTTGTAGAGCTTTAACTCTGCATTTCAGTCATTCGGAACACGTGGCCAAATCATCGAAGTTGTCCCTAACCTATTGCATACTGAGCAAGTATCCCAACAAAGAGTGTAAATACTGCAATTCAGCACGAAAAACAGAGGCATGCTGAATCCCATACTATGAGGACAAGGCATGTGTATTATCCCTAAAAACAGGCCACGCATCAATAGCCCCAAACAGATGCTGCGTGCTAAACTGACCAATCAACTACTGCATGTATCAAAAAAACTGATCATTCAATAGAAATGACTGATTGAAACGCAAAGGCAAGTGGGCAAGAAGAGCCTTGAAGGCACGTACCAATCCATGAGTCATTTGCAAAACCAAGGGGTAGCGACCCGGAAACAACGCATGAGCATATCATAGTCTCTCTCCGACTTGTCTACTCTCACTCCCTAAAGCTATAGAAAAAGCAAAAAATTTGAGGGATAGTTTACCCTCACAAATCCTTTATAAGGCAAGAATGCTATATGGCACATCAAAACTGAAAATGTGGAGCAGTTTCAGCCCAATTCTTTGAGCCATTAGCCCATATTCCTAGGGACTTGCAGCTTGTCCAATAGATCAACAGCAAAACATTTGTTGGATTCTTTTGTCCAGCAAAGAAGATACTATTATTCAAATACAAGATGATACTTACATCAGCAACAGTTGGACAAACTATAGAAGAGTTTCATACAGCCTGGCACAAATACTTAAACAGATTTCATTATGAGACATCATAAGTGAAACGAAAGCATGATAACTAAGGACACTAGAAACTTACAATTTGCAATAATGACATTTTGATAATGACTCCATGACATACATCTTTGAGATGATACTTAGATCAGCAAAAGTTGCACAAATCATGTAAGAGTTTCGTACAGTCTTGCACAAATACTGACCAGACTTAATTATAAGACAACATATAACCAAGGACACTAGGAACTTACAACTTGCAGTAACTACATTTTGATAATAGCTCCATGGCACTGGTCTTTGTAATTTCACACCAGCACTATTAACAGGTGGCAAAGCTCCCAATTTTGGTACTGATTCCAGTTGTATGCCACCCGTCCTCTTCCAGGATACATGTACTCCACACCAATATTTCAGATACCAATGCAGCCCAGCCAGAACTTCTACTCCTGAAGATCCTGATATGCTGTAAAATTCTCACGTGAACCATACCCCGTGTATTCACCAAATTCAAACACTTTCTAATTAAGAATCATTTCAAACTATATGGCAGAAGTAATAAGAACACACTGAAATTGAGTGAAAAAAAAACACTGAATTCTTTCATTGTTCTCTTACAGTTAGAGAGAACTTGAGCATGCATGTCTTCTTGGTTCAAGGATGCACAAGACACATTAAGAACCAATGAAAACGCAATCAAATTACTGACTTAGCTTAACTATGCAAAGAAAACACGGTGTGAGAACACAACTAACACAAGCAACATAGACAAAACACAAATGAAGAAGACGATGATGAATCAATGCAGAATGCTGAAGAATAACGAATGAATGAGGAAGAGACACAACTTGTGATCAATGCATTATTCCTTGGCATTTCCAACAGGAAGAAATGGAAACTGCTTTGGAACAGTCAAAACTGCTATAAAGAAACTACTCACCCCAATCAGCAAAGCTGTTGGACGGATAAGAGATTTACCCCAAGCTGGGAGACATAATAAGCATTGTCCAACAAAGATTAGGGCGTGTCAATATCAAACTTGATACGACCAAGGCGTGATTGCCACACTGAACACCCCCAGCTGGAAGGACTCCAAGGATGAAGAAGTCAAGGATTTTTTATTTTTTTTCCTTTGTGGGGCGGGGGGGGGGGGGGGGGGGGGGGGGTGTTAGCAGAGTATTTGTCAGCTCATGTGTGAGTCTGAGCTTGATCTGAGCTGGGCATTTTTATTAGGTATTTTAGGTATTTTTCTGGTGTGGCATTTTATGCCATTGGGGCATTTTATGCACCAGTCGGCCAGCATTAAATGCTGTCCGACCAGCATTATTGCTCCCCACTTTTTCAGCCTATTTAAACTCAGTGGCTCCTCCTCAGCCAGTCACTTCATTTCACCATCTGCAGACTCTGTGGAGAGAGGAGCCAGTGCCAGTGCCAGTGCCCACGCAGCCAGTGACTCACTGTTGTATGCGACTGTCTCGTGTTCAGATATATGGATTCCATTTCCCGTGCATACATCTGAGTTCTCATCTGTATCGTGTTCTTTCTTTTCTCTTTTTTGTCTTGTGTTTCAATAGTTTATTTCAGCACATGTTTATGCTTCCACCGCTGCTCCACTTCTGACATGGTATCAGTTTTCAGGATTTGTGTTTCTGCTGTGTTTTCTTGCTGATTTCAGGACTGTTTTGTACCCCTGCTGATCAGACGACTGCTGTCGCAGCCAGGCGACCTGTTTTGGGGCTGTTTTCAGCCTGCGTTTTTTACAGTTTTGCCATCGCCTGCTGCCTCCGCACCCTCTACTGCCTACGCACCCTCTGCAGCCTGCGTTTTTTCATCTACAGCTGTTGGCGACAGTTTTCTACCTGTTTTTCTCCAGTTTACAGTCTGCGTTTTGCTGATTCAGCATCTCTTGTGGCTGGGTGACTGTTACTTCAGGCCGTTTTCTCTGTTTTTGGCAGTTTTTGACTGATTTTTTGACTTTCTATAGCAGATTTTGTCTTCTATTGATCAGATTTTGGGTTCTATTGCATGTGAACTCTCATTTTCTGTAGTCTGTGCTTGTGTTTTGGCTGTGTTTCCTCTCTAAATTCCATCTCTTCTCTACTTCTCTTCTTATCCTCTCCATATGGCTCCTACGTGCACTTCCACTGATGATAAGTTACATGGACCTGATTCTCTCACATGGAGTGCTGTCATGAAAGCTTGGTTTGTGCAGAAGCGGCTATGGTACATCGTCTGTGGAGCTATTGCTCGACCTCTCCGTCCTTTTCTTCTTCCTGAAGATTTTGATGAGGACAACCATGCGACATCCTTGAGATTACAGGGGCGGCTTCCGGCACATTATGGAGGTGAGGCTTATGTAGCTTCAGAGAGGGGTGACGGGAAGAAGAAGTCGAAGGCCCAGTGTTACCACTGTGGCAAGAAGGGACATTTGCGGAAGGACTGCAAGAAGTTAGTGGCTTCCAGGAAGAAGGAGCAAAAGACGAAGTGGGATGCTGACTCTACCGAGGAGTCCTCTCCTTCATCAGACTCCGGCTCCGATCCTCCGACCAAGGTGAAGTCCAAGGCGCGGAAGGGATCCTCTTCTTCGGATCGCGGGAAGGGCTTGGTGGCCCCTTCCTCGACTGCTTTCTAGTGGTGGTGATGAGGTCATCCCTCACGACTCTCTTGTGCCAGAGAGGGAGTGTGAGCGGGTGTTCAGATGGGGCAGCCGCGCCTCATCTATATTTTTATACAGGTGCACAGGTTCCAGAGAGGGACGTCCCTGACGCATCGACATCAGTCTGGCGGAATCAAATCCTGGAGCTGGGATTGACATCCAGGTTCATGATGAGCTGGTCATCTGACAGAGAGCGGGAGGCTTTCGTCTGGAGCTCACATGAGGGGACACTTTGGCGGTTTGGCCAAAGGCGGGGAATCCGTGGTCACCTATGTTCAGGGGCATTTTTGACAGGATGGTCTTGTATGCTACTGCGAGACATTAGTGATGGACACAGAGACATGCTATGATCTTCTCTATTTTTCAGGTGTTTGGTACAATCGACATCGACATCAGGTTCTCTCCGAGGCACCTTGGTGGTGGCTTGATCACCCACTGCTTGGGTATCCATGGTTCTACTTGGTGGTTCTATGTTATATAGTTTCTGATCCCTTTTCATTGTACTATTGTATTGTATCAGATCACTCATGATCTGAGAGAGGGTGTTAGCAGAGTATTTGTCAGCTCATGTGTGAGTCTGAGCTTGATCTGAGCTGGGCATTTTTATTAGGTATTTTAGGTATTTTTCTGGTGTGGCATTTTATGCCATTGGGGCATTTTATGCACCAGTCGGCCAGCATTAAATGCTGTCCGACCAGCATGATTGCTCCCCACTTTTTCAGCCTATTTATACTCAGTGGCTCCTCCTCAGTCAGTCGCTTCATTTCACCATCTGCAGACTCTGTGGAGAGAGGAGCCAGTGCCAGTGCCCACGCAGCCAGTGACTCACTGTTGTATGCGACTGTCTCGTGTTCAGATATATGGATTCCATTTCCCGTGCATACATTTGAGTTCTCATCTGTATCGTGTTCTTTCTTTTCTCTTTTTTGTCTTGTGTTTCAGCAGTTTATTTCAGCACATGTTTATGCTTCCACCGCTGCTCCACTTCTGACAGAGGGGGGGGTGATTTCTCTTGTGATGTGTGGCTCCAATGTCCACAATCCAAGCAACTAGAGAGCCACAAGTTCGTGTAGCATGGACCTATGCAATCACCTCACCGCAGGGAAACTCATGAACATAGACCAAGCTTACAACTTTCAATGTCTCTTCAAAGATGAGGTGGCCCTAAGGACAGAAGTCCATTGATGGTCTAGCAAAACAGTCAAACATGCCCTTTGGAGTTGAGAACAGTGACCGCCTATGATGGCTAACTGGTGGCATGGTGTATATAAGAGTTCACCTTTTTATTAAGCTGTAAACTCTCCCAAATGACTTTAAAATCTTCATCATAAGTATACATGTCCCACATACTAGTGAAATCTAAATGATGAATTCATTGACACGACATGAATCTAAGGTCTTCTCAACAAGGCATCGGCTACCTTGTTTTGCTTCACATTAACATGCAATATCTGAAAGTTGACTTGAGCTAATAATTAGCCCATTGAATAAGCTTTTTAAAAAGCACTGGTTGGTTGAGAAAATGTCTTAGACTTCATGGTTAGTTTTAATGAGAAATTCTCCACCTAAAAGATAGTGCCACAAATCCTTTTAAAACTTGCATGACGGCCATGAACTCCTTTTCATAAGTGGTAGCATTCTTTTCTACATTTTGCAACCTTCTACTTGCATAAGTGACAGTATGCCCTTCCTAGTTTAAGATTGCACCAATGCAATCTCTTAAAGAATCACATTCCATAAAGAAAGGTTTTGAAAGATTTAGTATAATCAAAACAAATGTTTTGGTGAGATAGAATTTCAAAGCTTCAAAAGCTTCCTTCAAACTTGAACATCATGAACACTAGTCAATTTCCGCCATTCAATGACAGCCTTGATGTTTTTTGGATTCATTCAAATCCTATCTTTGGATACACTTAAGGCCCAAGTAGTGAAACTTTTTTAGGAAAAATTCACTCTTTTTTCCACTCACAAAGTTTTTATTTTTAGAGTTCTTGAAACACTATTTTCAAGTGTTGCTTATGGTCTTCTTTATCTTTGAATAAACCAAACTACATCAAAGAGAGTACCTGTGAACTTCTAGTATTCTCTAAGAATTCCTTCCATCATTCTTTTAAAGGTTGGTAAGAACAAATGGTAGCACAAGAAACTCATATAAGCCAAAGGTTATCCTAAATATTATTTTATGTATATCTTCAGGAGCAATCATTATTTGATGGTACCCATTCTTCAAGTAAATCCAGCTGAATATTTCGGATCCATCCAACCTGTCCAAGATATCATGGATTCTTGGTATGGGAAACCTATTCTAAATAGTAATTTTGTTAAGAGTCTTATAGTCCACACACATACACCAAGATCCATCTTTCGTCCGTACTAAGAGGACTAGAGAACAAAAAGGTGAGGAACTAGCTCTTATCAAACCCTTCTCCAAAAGCTCATTTGATTGTTTCATAATCTCCTCTTTTTATATTGGGCTAACACAATAAGGTGATTTATTTGAAGGTGAGCTCTAGGAATGAGGTCAATGTGATAATCTTCTAGCCTCCCTAGTGGTTGCTCGTTAAGTAAAGTGTTTATAAAACAATCTTCAAACTCCTGTAAGAAATTCATTCACTTATCATTTATATCTGAAATAGACTCTTCAATAGTATACTATTTGCTAGAATCTTTGACAAATATCAAGTACGAGCAAATAGACTTTTTTATTGCTTTAGAAACTTACAAATGGGATAGTATGGGAATAAAGTTTCCTTCAACTCCCACATGAAAAGATACATTTGTATCTTTGAAAGGAAACCTAAATTTATGGTGGTCCCAATCAATGGTTGGATCTACTCCACTATACTAGGATATTCCTCACAATGGCTGAAATTTCCCATGACAAAACTCTCATGATTTATGTAGTGACGAGAGAGGCACGAAGATCGAGAGTGTCAGTCATTACGCGCAACAAGAGATAGAGAGAGTGAGAAAGAGTAGAACAAAGAGTGAGCACGTTCATAGGTACAATGACGAGTGTGTACCTTTTGGTTTTTAGATAGATATATATGTGTAAGTACAAGTGCTAAGGGTGTGTTCACACCCAAGCACATTTAAAGACACGAGGGCCTTTATTCCTAACAACCTCCCACCTAAAGGCAATGTGCCTTAAGAGGAGAAAAGAATCAGCTAAGTCTAGGTATGTACAAAGCTGGAATACATATATCTATCCAACTCCTATCATCTGTCGGCAATGAGCAAACCGATCTGCTGGAAAACCCTTCATAAGAAGGTCTGCAAGATTATCATTTGTATACACTTTGACAAGCTCAATGCTCTTGATGTCAAGTGTATCTCTAATGAAGTGATACTTCACCTGTATGTGCTTTGTCTTTGCATAAAAGACAAGATTCCATGCTAGCATAATAGCACTCTAACTATCACAATGGAAAACAGGTAACTCTGTGATGCTAAGCTCTCCCACCAAACATGAAAGCCATAAAGCCTCCTTGCATGCCTCAGTGGCAGCCACATACTCTACCTCTATAGTAGACAATGCAACACACTTTTGTAGCCTGGTACTTCACAATGGAGGCAATGGAAACCCAATTGTTTTCTCCCCCTCCATATTAAAACGCTGCAAAACCTTGGAGATATACTCCTGTTGAGATAGATAGAGTAAGCCTGTTGACCTATCTCTGAGTATTCGCATGCCAAGAATGTGATTTGCATCACCAAGATCCTTCATGTCAAAGCTGCCATAAAGACTTCGCTTCAGTGAATCCAAGGCATGAGTATCCCTGCCAGCAATCAACATGTCATCAACATACAAAACCAAGATAATCAAGCTGCCATCTACTGCCTTCTTGGTGTACAAGCAGTGATCCACTTGACTTCTATGAAAGCCTTGAGACTACATGAATGTATCAAACTTATAATACCATTCTCTTGGTGCTTGTTTCAGCCCATACAAGCTTCTTTTGAGTTTACATACCATCTTTTCTTTCCCTTTTTCCACAAACCCTTCAGGCTGCTGCATATATATGTTTTCATGTAGAGCACCATGTAAAAATGCAGTCTTTACATCCATTTGTATGAGTTCCATATCCTCAACTGCAACCAAGCCCAAAATGGTTCTCAATATAGTCATCTTGACTACATGAGAGAAAATCTCATCAAAGTCAATTCCATGCTCCTGCTTGTACCCCTTTGCAACCAATCTTAATTTTACTTTGGTGAGAAACCAAAAGTGACCTTCATCTTGTAAACTCATTTGCATAGAAGGGTTTTCTGCCCTTTAGGCAACTGCACCAAGTCCCAAGTGCCATTTTTCTCAAGAGATTCCATCTCTAACAACATGGCTTTATACAATTTCTTCCTGTCCTATCTGTCCATTGCTTCCTTGAAGCAAGACGGTTCATCATGGTCTGTCAACATGACATAATCAGCCACATTGTTTGCACCAGGAACAAATCGGTCAGGTTGTCTAGTAGCCCTAGACAATCTCCTAATCCAATGATCATTGTTTATTGGCTGTTCCTACAAATTTCCATTTTCAGTATGCTGTCCTGGCATTTCAGCCTGCAAATCAACATTAACAGCTTGCTCTCCTGGCTGTTCCTACACATGTGGTGGCTCATTATCATGGGCAATAGCTGGCTGATCATTTCCAGCATCATTTTCTACATTTACAGGTTCATTTACAACGGGTATTTGCTGCTGTACAGCCGGCACATTTTGCTGTCCAAAAGGTATTTCTTCCCTAAATACAACCCTACGGATCTCCTCAGTCTTTTCAGGCTGTTTATGCATGTGATCTTCCCGAAAGATAACATCATTGTTGCGTACTACTTTCCTTTTCTCGGGATCCCACAATTTATACCCCATTTCACCCTTGTCACTATATCCTAGGAAAATGCATTTACACGACTTGGCTCAAGTCTGCTGCGTTTTTCTCTACAAATGTACACAAAAGCCTCGCAGTCAAACACTTTCACATGAGCATATGAAGGTGGCTTACCCGACCACGCTTCTTGGGGAACTCCCCCTCCCCCCCCCCCCCCCAAAGACCTATTTGGTGACCGATTAATTAAGTGAACAGTTGTCATAACAGCCTCTGCCCAAAAACCATGGGGTAATGCAGCATGAGACAGCATCGTACGGACCTTATCCTGTATGGTCTGATTCATACGCTCTGCAACTCTGTTTTGGGGTGAATTATGAGGGGCGGTGAGCTCCCTCTTTATCCCTTTGTTGTCACAAAATGCCTGAAAGGCCTTGGACACATATTCCCCACCATTGTTAGAGCAAAGATACTTAAGTGTCTTATCTGTCTGATTTTCAGCCAATGCCAAGAATTTTTTAAACTTGTCTAGCACTTCATCCTTGCTACGAATAGGGTAAACCCATACCTTCCGTGTAGCATCATCGACAAAGGTGACAAAATATTTATTTCCTCCTAAAGATAATCCTGGCATTTGACATACATCCGAATGTACTAACTCTAGAGGAGAAGATTTCAAAGAAAGACTTTTTATGAGACGTCTGTGCATGTTTACCATAAATACAATGATCACAGTGCTCAAAATCAGCATAACGAAGACAAGGCAAGTAACCCAAACAAGAAAGCACTTTCATTCCCATTTGACTCATGTATTCCAACCGGCCATGCCACAAAGAAACGCTTGGCTGCTTGGTCACGGCAACAACATGGTCACACACACTAGATATATGAAGTGGATACAAAGTATCACTCTTGCAACCTCTGGGAATCACTCTAAATCCCTTACAGATCTTCCATTTTCCATCACCAAAGGTGGTATGAAAGCCATTATCATCTAGCTACCATGTGCTAATCAAGCTCTTCTTAAGCTGAGGAACATGCCGTACATGCTGAAGTGTAAAGACGGAGCCATGCTGAAACTGCAACTGCAACTGCACACTGCCAATACCTGCAATGTCACATGTATAGTTGTCCCCAAGGTGGACAACACCATGTCGACCCCCTGTATAGTCAAAGAACCACTCACGATCAAGGGTGACATGAAAGGAAGCACCTGAATCAAGAATCCAGATATGCATGTTATCATCTGTATCTGCAAGTAAAGCATGTGTACCAAAGTGTGAAGAGACAAAGAGTACGTCACTCCCACTATCACTGTCATGCGTGACTACATTCACCTCTTCAATTTTTACATTGCTCTTCTTAGACTGACTGTCCTTCTTCTCTTCCTTACTATCATCTATCTTCTTGCATTTTCCTTTCTCTTTCTTCCATTTGTAGCAATTACGTTTAAAGTTGACCCTTCTTGCCACAATGATGGTATTCAACATCTTTGCCACGTGATTTACTGCGTCCCTTGCTATCATATTTGCCTTTCTGCTATGATATGCCCCTAGTATGCAAAGCACTGGAAGACTTACTGGACGCATTGTTTCGCCGATTCATTTCTTCCATGAGTAGAGCACTCTCTACATCAACATACAAAAGAATTGTTGAGATGGCAAGCTCAACACGTGCAGACATTGATGATGGACCGCCTAGCTAAATGGATCCGCACATCTACACTTGGCACGTTGGTGGTCATTATGACACTCACATGGCCACTGACTTATCACTTATTATATTTAGATTGTTACACCTACCTACAACAAGCAAAGATATAGCGCCAGTCGATTAGTGTAGTCGGTTATACACTGTTTGACTTAGAAGGCCACTTTCCTTTATGTTGTATCTTATTTATACTTTGTGTACATCGTATAGTGTGTGAAAAAAGAAGAAAAAATCAGCAAGAAAACGTTTTGGCCTTCATCTCTCTTCTTGTGTTCTTGAGTGAGCTTCCTCTTGTGTATACAGTGTGTGTTTGGCGCAACAGCTTAAGCAAAGTCCCCCACCATGCGATTCTTGATATAGTATCAGAGCCATGCCACTGAGAGAGGCTGATTTTGAAGGTTGAAGTGAAGGAGAAAAAGCAAGGTTCGAGCAAGCAAGCAATGGGTAAAAAGCTCTCCCATTCTTCCACTCTCTCTCTTGGATAGTGCCTGTGGAGGCACCAGAAGCAGAGTAGAGCGAAAATTTCAGATTGCTGTAAGATTTGGTGTACGAGCAGAGCACTGTATATTCTGCAGATAAGCCCTATCAGGTTTTCCCGCAATTGTTTTGGGCGTTTGAGGCCGTTTCAAGCCCCATTTTAGAGCCGCAAGGTTGCGGACAGCAGTTTCAGGGTACACTATGATTTCGGCTATATTGACGAAAGTAGGTGCACATGTTACATATTTCGAATCTGTAATTTTAAGGTGTTTACAGGAAACAAACATAAGGTTCATCTGCAAAAAGGTTGTGGATTACATGTACTATTGAGCAATCAGTGAAAAAGGTTGCTTAGTATATTGTTGTGCACGTGTTGTGAAAGATTGCAGAAGACTAGCTTGCTGTGTTGTAACCTGGTTTGTGATAATGGCAGAGAACAGTGAAAATCCCATTATTGAGAAGCTCGACAAGAATAACTACCCTTCATGGAAGTTTCGTGTGACGAACTTCCTCATTGGAAAGGGCCTTTATGAGTTTATTTCAGGTGAATAAAAGGAGCCAAAGCTGGGTCTCTCTCTGACTGCAGATGCATTAAAAGCATGGAAAGAATGGAATGCAAAAGAAAAAAGGTGATGTACTGGTTATCTGCAGTCATTGATAACACGATATTGGGACATATCAAGAATGCAAAAACTTCACGTGCAGCTTGGACAATTTTTGAGAACATGTTTTCAATAAATACAAAGACTCAAGCAAGAGTTAAATACCTTGAAGAAAGAGAAAATGTCTGTCAATGAGTATGTGTTGAAGATGAGGAGCATTGCAGATGCTTTAGCAGCGATTGATGCAATGCCTCATGATGATGATTTGGTTTTATCCACTTTGAGTGGCCTTAAAAATGAGAAGGCATGAAAATCATTTATTACTTCAATATATGTACGGAAGCCATTTCCAAATTTTGATGAGCTGATCTCTCTCATGATTACTGAAGAGATCAATATGCAGGGTGACTCATCTTAAAAGAATGGTGAATAGGTTCAAGCATTTTACTCAAGTTCAGGAAGGGGACGTGGTAGATCCTCTTCGAGAGGTCGTGGTATGGGACGCGCTGGCGATAATCAGCAAAACAAGTTCAATCAGCAATTTGGTGAAATGCAGATTTCAGGAGGCCGAGGAAACTTTAAAGGCAGGGGGAGCTCAAGAGAAAGAGGTGGATGGCAGAATAGAGGTTCTGGAAATTCTACTATTGTTTGCCATTATTGTGGCAAAACATGTCATATTACAACCAATTGTTATGCTAAGAATGATGATATTCGCAGTGGTGGTAAATTGCAACAAGGAAACTATACATCGTCTTCACGACAAAATGAAGACAAAAATGAGTGTCTGTTTGTTATGCAACATATGATGAATGCAGTTACAGGAAAGGGGACACATAATGATATATGGTATGTTGATTCAGGTGCATCTAATCATATGACCAGTCATGTTGAATGGTTTGGAGAGATACAGGACTTACAAAATCCAAGTTATGTGCAGACGGGTGATGATTCATGTCACCCAATTTCACACATTGGAAAGGTTCTCCTTTCCTTGTATGATGACCAGACAGAGAGTCTGACAGATATATTACATGTGCCATCAATTACAAAGAATCTAGTGTTTGTTGGCCAAATGGTAGAGTAGGGGTTGCAAGTCCGATTCAATGCAAAAGGTTGTTTTGTAGAAGACTTTAATAATAAGTGCAAGTTGGCCACAAAAGGAAGTAGAGTTGGCCGAATGTTTACTTTAGATGCTAGAATTCTTGCAATGGATACTGCTATGTATACTAAAGAAAAAGAGATAGTTGCAGATATTAAAATATAGCATAAACGTATTGGACATGCAAATGTGCAAAGGCTGAAATTAATGCAATCCAGAGGATTGGTTACAAGGTTGCCTTCTTTTAGAGTTACAAAATTGCATAAAGTCTGTGAAGCATGTCAGTTTGGTAAGCAGACAAGACAACCCTTCTCACATGACAGAGAAGTGAGTAGAAAAATACTTAATGTAGTGCATACAGATGTTTAGAAGCCTACACAGAATGTATCTCTTAGTGGTCGCAAATACTTTGTCACATTTATTGATGACTGTTCAAGGAAGTTATGGATATACTTCATGAAGGAAAAGAGTTACGTGTTTGAGCACTTCAAATCTTTTAAGGCAGCTGTTGAAATAGAAACAGGCTTAAAAGTGAAGTGCTTGAGATCAGATGGAGGGGAAGAGTACCTCTCTAATGAGTTTAGTAGCTTTTTGAGAACTCATTAGGCAATTTACTTGCAGGTATACCCCACAGCAAAATAGGGTTGTAGAAAGAAAAAAAATGCATATTGCAGAAGCCGCACAAGCGTTAATGACTAAAAAGAATATGCCCAAACATTTTTTGTCTGAGGCTATCCATACTGCTGTCTATATGATGAATAGAACCCCCACAGCTGCAGTTCATGGGATGACTCCTGAAGAATGCTTTACTGGCAAGAAGCCCGATGTATTGCACTTGAAGGTATTTGGATATGTTACATATGTTCATGTGCCAGATGAGCTACAGAAGAAGCTTGATCCAAGGACTGAAAAATGTATTTTTATTGGATACTCTTTAGAGCAGAAAGAGTATCATTGTTATAACCCTGTCACAAGTGAGTTCAGAGTGAGCAAGGATGTTATCTTTGATGAGATGGGCAATTGGTATACACCTGCTGGTGATGTATTAGATGATGATAATGATCAAGACACTATGTGCAGAAAGAAAAACAAAATTTACGGAGTCTTAGTAGACCAGAAACATCATCTGGTACTATATCTACAGTGAGCCCTTGGTCCGGGAGACTAAGAACTAGCCCCACATCTTCAGGTGGATCTATAAATGTTGCAAGGAAGGACAAAGGAAAGAAAAAAGTACTGGATAGTAATGATGCATCTACTAGTCATTTGGGATTTGACGGAGATTCTAGTGGTTCAGAGAGTTTGGATGATAAGCTTGGTATTCCTTCAGTCAGGACACCAAGTGTACAAAGGGCTCATAGTAATGTAAAGGCTCCATTGAGTGATCCGGTGGTACGCAAATCTAGCAAGGTCAGATACCCTTTTAAAAGATTTAGCTTTGAAGATTATGCAGCTCACCATTATGCTTATATGTTGAAACTAGTTGAGGATGTTGAGCCCACTTGTTTTGAGGATGTTATTGGTCATGCTCATTGGGATGCAGCAATGGATGAGGAGATGGCTGCATTAGAAGCCAATAAGACTTGGGATTTGGTACCCTTACCTAAGGGTAAAAAAGCTATTGGCTATAAGTGGGTTTATAAAGTCAAGTATAATGCAAATGATTCAATTAGCAGGTATAAGGCTAGGCTGGTTGCAAAAGGCTATGCTCAAACATATGGCATAGATTACGAAGAGACATTCAATCCAGTTGCTAGGATGGCAACTGTCAAATGTGTGATTGCCTTGGCAGCAGCCAAAGGTTGGAGTTTGCAGCAAATGGATATTAAGAATGCCTTCTTGCATGGTGAATTGCAAAAAGAAGTATATATGGAGCAGCCAGCAGGTTATGAGGATTTAAAGCATCCCACATATGTGTGCAAGTTAAAGAATGCGCTCTATGGGCTGAAGCAAGCACCTAGAGTATGGTCTGACAAGATTGAAGAGTATCTTGTCAATATTGGATTTTGTATTTCTGATGCTGATCACTCACTTTGTGTGAGAAAAGGAGATGCAGGTTTGGTTATCATAGTTATCTATGTGGATGACTTGATTATTACAGGTGACAGTGACAATGGGATTGCTGAAGTTAAGGACTTCTTGAAGAAAAAGTTTGAGATGAAAGATTTGGGTGAGCTGAGATACTTTCTTGGTATTGAGGTGATCAGATGTGATGATGGTATATGGCTATCCCAAAGGCAGTATGGCTTGGATATGTTATCCAAGTATGGTATGACAGCATGTAAGTCTCTTTCAGTACCATTGGAGCAAAATGTGAAGTTGAATGCCGACTTTGGGGATGAGATAAAAGACCCTACAATGTTCAGAAGGATAGTAGGGAGTTTGATTTACATGACTATCACAAGGCCAGACTTGAGCTATGTTGTTGGTCTTGTCAGTCAGTTTATGCAGATGCCTAGAAAGCCTCATTTGGATGCAGTCAAACGTATATTGAGATATATGAAGTCCACTTTACATTATGGACTTTTTTATGAGACAGGTAAGGACGTACAGGTCTTTGGATACACAGATGCAGATTGAGCTGGTAGCATGTCAGACAGAAGATCTACTGGTGGATTCATGTTTTCCCTTGGTAGTGCAACAGTTACATGGAGAAACAAAAAGCAACCTACAATTACTTTATCGAGTACAGAGGTTGAGTATAGAGATGCTCCTATGGCAGCATGTAAGGTGGTATGGCTGCAAAAGTTTGATTCCAAAATACGTTTCGGGACAGCCATTTCAAGGAGGCAATGTTTTCACCCAATTTCCTAACAAGTGCCTCATTTTGCCTCACTGCATATAGTTTCCTCTTATTTTCATTTACTCTCCACTCTCTTTCTCAGCTGATCACTCTTCTTGGTTCTGTTTACTTCCCCCCTTTCACAACTACTGCTGTCTACAGCCCTAAAACCCTACATCCCTCATCTTTCAACTGCCCAATCCTTTTCCTTTCCTGTCCACACTATTTGCAGCTCCTTTCCCTCAGATTCGCAGCTGTTTTTTAGTATTTCCAGCAAGCAATCCCTCTTCTTTCTTCATCCTTCGTTGTGCGCACTTGTTTGAGCTAGTTTTCTCCACTTTTGCTGCTGGTTTCATCTATTTCTAGCAAGGTACACCATACAACCATGGTGAAAGATACATTTTGGAGCCACACATGCATCATTAGAAACTATGGAGCTAGCAGTGACTCAAAGTAATGGGAATGCAACTACTGCCATGTCATACACACAAGGAGTGTTACACGAGTATTACACGGGGATGATGATGATGATGATGATACCTCCTCTTCCTCTAGCAGTAGTACTAGTGCTCTTGGTGGTAGCCCTAAGGAGAACAAGATAGAGGAAATACCTTTGGATGATGTTGAGTGACTCTCATTACATGATAGATCATCATTCATAGACTTGTACTTTGTAGACTTATTGTTAGCTGATCGTGTTCATGGTTCATTGGCATTTGGACGAGATAGTATGATATTTGGATGAGATACTATGATCACTTGAGTCTTGATACTAATGCATGATACATCATAGTTATATTTATCTTTCATGCAGTGCTTACTGAGAGCCTGCTTTTTTGAGTCTATACGACATAATATGAGTCTATGGTTGTTCATTGTTGAGTCTTCAATCTTGACGTCTATCATCATCATTCCTAGGCCATGGCATATTGTGGTCTTTTATATTGGGTTCTAAATCTTGATCTTGAAAACTTTCGAAGCTCATGGATTATGATTTTACAATCTTACTATCTTAAATCTTTGGTAGAATCATGTATACTTTTGGTGTAGAGATTCAACACATAAATGATATCACCCCTTTATATATATCTAATATTAAAATATTCCTAGAAATAGATGTAAAATTCGTTCCCCTGTTTTGCCATTTCAACCTTGAGCCGAAACTTTGTTTCACCATTTCTAAAACTCCAAGCAACTATGATTTCATGTCAAGGCAGACATATGCAGCCATAATACCATTTGTCTCAAAAGCCCTAAATTTTAGGAGTTGTCGAATTTGGATTCTAGAGAACTTCATTATATAGGTTCACTAGCTCATGTTTGTTTCTTTGATCATGAGCATCTAGTTTCGCCTTTTGAAACCACTCATTATGCGGGCTTCAATCAATGTGACCACCCGAGTGAAAAAATCTTAGTCGTGTAGGCTTTTTGGTCAATGTAACCAGCCAAATAAGCTCTTTGTCCTCTTGGGTATGTCATCCATGATGTCCTAATCGTAATATTAGGCATTCCTGCCATCAGCCACCCTTGAATTAAGAGATGAGCCTAGCGATTTGAATCATTGAGCCAATACACCTTAAAAATGGTTGATGTATAAAAGGTTGGTTTACATGTTTTGGTTCAAAAAATCCAAAAGGATTACACAAACCTGTTACCAAGCTTGGCCAAGATGAAGACATTGGATTACCATTTGTGTCCTAAAAGTGGTTTATCCTCCCCAGCTAGGAGATGGCCGACCTCACTAGCTAGACACCTTGATTAATACACATCTCCCTCTAGTGGGCCTTTGGGATGTCAATGGTAGCATATGCCAAAGTGGATAGAGGTATGTATTGAGGAGTGAACTTAGTTAGGCCACCTTCATTGCATATATTCAAGATACCCCACGTAAAGAAATACCCTAACACAAAAACACAAATAACACCGTACGACAAAGCATAGACTAATAGAAGAACATAATTAGAGTTAGGGTAACTCAGAGACAATGAACACAGAGAATGAATGAAGTGATATGGCTATTAAATATACAATGCTTATGCAGCAAACACACTATGTAGTGAATGAATATTATATCTCAAACTCTTGTATCTCAAGGATCAGGGTAGGGATAATGAGCTCAAAAGTGTGTCATACTCCGAACGGATCCCGAATCGCAGCAAGGTAGCCTCTGGATATCGAACACCAGCAAACGTAGCCAAGGAAGGCTGAATTTGATGCAGACGACAGTGCAAGAGAGATAAGACTAAAAACACAAGTGAGAAAAGAGAAAGACTACAAACCCAGGAAAAACCAGCAGCAACAGTCAGCATACTAAAATTAGCTCCAAACAATATGTGGTAGGCTAGAAACAGGCACCAGACTATTGCAGACAACAATGGCCAGTCTAGACCGCAATGTCCTCCATGTCCGAGGTGTGGGCAGCAAGCTGCAATACTTAAAATCTGCAAAAACGAGATTAAGACTGAATGGAGGGCAGCATACCTATTTATAGAAAGTTTGGGCCCTCCCAAGTGGGTTTGTGCTTATGGGATACAAACACTCTCTAAATAAATAAGGTTTTTTCTTAATTAAGCATATTTTCGAGCTGTTTAAGTGAAGATAATGCATTTTTAGCTCAACACTCTCTCTCAAGCTCAACAACGATGCCACGAGAAGTAGGCTAGCCAAGCCCTTTTTTTTTAATAATCTTTTACTTCAAGGCGTCCCACCCCAAAGCAACTAGAGCATCGAACAAAGGATGCATGTCGACTACCCAGTGGCCTACTAAGACTACAAAGGCCATGGTTATCTTACCGAGGGAGCCCAAGTGATCACCCTAGAGATGCCTTAGCATCGGACAAAGGTACATGTCGGCTACCCAGTGGCCTACTAAGTCTTGCAAAGACGGATGGAATCGGCTATTTTTTTGGAGAACTTTGTAATTTTGATAAATTTAACATTAAGTGAGGGTTTCAAATCAGTTTTCATCCCATTGAGTATCCATGCCCCAAACAAGAGAGTAATAAGGAATGGTCAAACCCAAGACCTTTACAAAACAAGCATACTATCCCTACCATTATTAGATGTCGATAAAAAAGAAAAATGGCTAAGGTGGGGAGATGCAAATATAGCAAAGATATGAAGCAAGCAAGCTTGCTAGGGAGAACTGCCTTGGAGATTGCCATATGCAATGCCACGAATAGGTGAATCCAGAGTCGACCACTCCAAAAGACCGAAAAGGGATAAATGCGAACAAATGCATGTTTACATGAACAAAATGCCAATGCATGGGATAATGCAAAGGGAGATACAAGATGTGATGCTCACACAAAATGCAATGCAACGATGCCACTTGGACAATGTCCTTGAAAGAGAATTGTTCACTTGCCCAGCCCTTTTACAATCATGTCATCCTGACAATGCAGATAAAGTTAAAAATGTCCATAAGTACAATACAAAAGAATAAATGACTAAATGAATATCTAAAAACTGTAAGCATCATCATTGTCACTATCAAGAGAAATAGCTGCTCCCTCTCAAACTGAAAGGGAAAGCAAGAGGAAAACACCCTCCCTGTCAATCTGAAGAAGTAGGAGAGGGTGCACCCAAGCCGATCCTAGGTAAAAGGTACTGAAGAACCAGCCAACTGACCGCTTTGGTCAAAATTGTTTTATGATGGCCCAAACTCTAGGCGGATAGTGTCTAGCTCAACCTGCTCTCTGGAAAAGTGAAAGTGAACTCCCACATGCCACATCCGTGGTGTGATGATCAGATTGTCCGCAAGCAAGAGCAATGGCACTCTGGTTGTCGCAATAGATAACAATGGGAGAGTCACAAGGGAAGTGAAGCGCCGCATATAAGCTCCTCAGATAGATGGCCTCAGTGGTCCATCGAAGAGAGCCCTATACTCAGTCTCGGTCGTCGAAGCCGCCACCGTCTACAGTTGGACTAAGAAATGGAAATCGTGCCCAAGGTGAAGATGTAGCCGCCATGGGAACACAGAGTGTTAGGATTTTCTGCCCAATAGGAATCAGTGTATCCCTGCAAACATAAACCAGAATCATAAGGAAGGCCATAAGAATAAATACACTGTAAATAACACAATACACGAAGATATGCAATCCAATGTGACATTCTAGGTGCTATGAAATATTGACTGAGAATGTTGACGGAGTAAGCTAAGTCTCATCTAGTATGAATTAACCAAAGAAGTTTCCCTGCAACAGACCAATAGGTATACACATCAAAGACTTGACCTAGGGTATCATCAGACGTGTATGTGTATGCATGACACCCAAAGACTCTGAAGTGGAATATGACGAGTCGAGAGCCAAAGAATGCCTTGTACGGGATCTTCTGAGGAAGAGCCGCAATCGGGCACTGGTTGAGGATGTACACCGAGGTGTTAGCAACCTCAACCCAAAGGCGCTCAAGGAGCTTTGTTGTGAACACCATAGAGCATATCATTTCCATGATTGTCCGGTTGTGATGCTCTACGACTCTATTTTGAGAGGGAGAGTTGGTAGAGGTGAGATGGCGAGATACCATGCTGCTATAGAAACTCAGAAAACTCATGGGAGATGAACTCACCACCACCATATGGCATTGCTAGTCCCCCCAAGTGGGCTACCCTTCACCTAAAAGGGTTTCTCGAAATTCCTCTTCTGCTGGCAACTATGGACAAAACCCTAACTGTCACCTTATCTGGTAGCCATAGCCAAAAAGCTTGAAGCTTGGTTTTCTTCAATTTTCTTCTTATTGGAGCCATGAACAATGATTCTAATCACTGACTAAGTAATATTCAAGTTCATTGCAAATCTAGAGGCTCAATACTCAAAGCTTCTTGTCTTGAAGGTGACTCTTAAGCTCGTCATTCAATCGGATTCTAACACAAGCATTTCACTAAGTTTGGATATTAGTGTTTTCAAACACTACTGATCAATCTGGTTATCCTTGCTTGCTGGTTATTCTCAGCAATCTGAAGGTTTTTAGACCTTAAGCATATTCATTAAGTACTTAACTATCATCTTTTGACCATTGTAAGGCTATGTATCAAACATAAACACATAGACTGTTTCATCTCCTCTCCAAATATTGTCTTGCTGATTTCTTAATCGCTTTCAGCTTGTTACTCATTTGATTTAAACATCATTTCATTTGCTTCCGCTTTTATTGCCTGCATTGTGAAGGATTAGACACTGCCATTGCCCTCTGCAATCAATAAGACCTTCCTATCATGGTCTATGTTGATATAAAACCTCAAATCCGCAAGTTTGATGGGAGAGACTTTCACCCATGGCAAGTATTAGTGAAATATAAAATGATAGAGAGAGGTTATGTCATAGGTGGTGATACTTTTTGCAGTTGCTTTCCTTATTTACTTATATAAATATTTTATTTTTCTTTTCTTTAGTTGTTGTTGCTTTTTACCCCGAGAGTTCTCTTGGATTAAGCCGGGATCTTTGCATAGCCAGAAGAGGCAGCCATTGGGACAAATTGGACTAATGGTTTGTCCGAGCCTTGGGACCGCTTCCATATTGAATGGGCGCTGAAGAATAGAATGCCAATGGTTTGGGATTGTGTCTTAGCCACTCGAGATGGTGTAGGACAATGAGCCTAACCAAGACAGAAGATATGTGAGAATTCCTACAGAATAAAAGTCACTGTAACTGAGCAACATTACACCTTTTGATATGGTTGCAATGATAAAAGATTGCTCAGAACAACTTCAAGAATGCAGGGGTCACCATCCCTAAAATTTAGGGAGTTACTATTTTTGGACCCCAAAATCTATTCGCGTCATTATCTTTGTTTTTGCACGGGGATTAATTCTCTAGTCTGTGCCGAGGTCAAATTTTGCACCGATCATGGAGAATTTTAGACCAGAAGGTTCAAACAGGAAAATTATTACATGTATGCCATGTGTCACAATTTGGGCACAAATTCCCAAAAGAGAGAGAGAGTATTTTTAAAAAAACATAATAGGCAAGAGGGGCAGATCTGAGCGTGAAGTTTTCAAGGGTTGAGGGTCGATTGCTGCAAGTACATCAGCTATGGAGAGTGCTTCTTCATCTCTGACTCATGTACGGAGGTAGAGCTTGCTCCCTCTGGCCAACTCTCTCTCTATCCTCAAAGGAAATGCTTTGCATGATGGGCTGATTCCATCGAATGTACATTTTTGTGTTTTCTTTGCACTTCTACTGAGGCAAGAGCCTCACTGTCTAGGTTCAGGAGCAGCCAATTGCTTCTCCAATGCGGGAACTAAAGAAAGTGATGACCATGCCACATGGAAACAAGATTTTCAGCTCTGATTTAGTGTTGTTTGTGGGACTGTTTTACTGCTAGAATGATGCCAGGGTCAAAGGGTTTGTAGTCCAACTGGTATGGAACAGATCTGGAATGGAATAAGGCTGAGAACATGTCAAGAAACAGGTGAAAAACAGTAAATACATAGTTCTGCAGATTGCAATTCTACACTTGAATTATTGAGTTATGCTCACAGAAAGTGTTTTCCTACTTGGGATGTTGTTCTGGATATGCTGTACTATCCTTATGCAACTGAAATTTACTCAGACAAGATAAAAGCCAACTGTTCACACGTTTTGTACATTGGAACATTTCTTCTTTTTTTTTGGTAACCTTCCATCTTTTAATTGATAACGAAATACCGAGAGGGGCGCCGGTCTTTAAGGCCAATCTGGAGTGAGGTCTCTATTTGCGTGTATGTGAAAAGACCATGTATTAATTGAAGGGACTACTGCTTTATGTGAGTCACCGGGTGCAGGTTACTGGTTGTGTATGTGAAAAGACCAGGTATTAATTGAAGGGACTACCGCTTTATGTGAGTCATAGACCGGGTGCATGTTACTAGTCCTTCATCAAAGGAACCAAGGCCATTGACCCATCCAACGTCATGCATGTAGATGATGAAAGAGCCCAAGCCATAATAATGTTGCACCTGGATGAATCCTTAATCCACTACAATGATCAACTTGCAACTACAAAGGAGAAGTGGGATGAGCTAAAGAAATTATATGGTGCAAGAGAAAAGAACTCAAAAATCTTTCTCAAAATAGAGTTTTTAGCTTGAAATACAAGCAGGGGGAAGACTTGGAAAAGTTCATTTCCCACATAAAGAGACTGATGGCCCAACTAGCTTTAGTCCAAGCTCCAATTGCTGAAGAAGATGCTATTGCAATACTTTTAAAAGCTTTAAGGAAAGTCTTCCCAACTCTTGTAACTACTCTAACAAATGTACCGAATCCTACACTTAAGGTGTCATTGAGTCTTGTATGGATGAGGAGAGAAGAAATCAAAAGGAAGGTAGCACTAGCTCAACATCTATCTCAACAACCCGTGATCAACTCTTAGTCCATATCGTTTCTACTAAATGTTCCTTTTGCAATAAAAAGGGGCATATTGTAAGCAACTGCTGGAAAAAATATCCCAACAAGATGAAGTGCAACAAATGTAAGCAAATAGAACATATCACCAGTAAACGTCCTAACTCCCCTGAATCACAAAAGAATTAGAGGCCAACTATGTCTCCAAAGCACCTGATGACCGCCTTTTTTAGTATTTGTTGTATCATCTTTCCACAAACCTCCTTGTAGCCTACTTTATAAAGGCATCCCACTAATTGATTGAGGGGGAAAACATTTCCATGCTATGTAATCCAATGCCACCTTTGTATCAAGGGGGGGTGTTGAAAGTATAGCATGTGAACCCTATGTAAGCAAGTGTGCATGAGGAAAAGTGAGGTATGAATGGACTAGAGGACAGGGAAAACTCTAACCCTAGCTTCAAGTGGCTATATAAACAACCCTAAGGGTCACTCTCAATGTAGAAGAGAGTGTACCAGCTCCAGCTGTACTTCTAAAGCAACTGAATAATCAAGATCTTCTTCTTGTACTTTGTGAGCTCTCTTCTCCCTCTCGTCAACGGCATTTACTAATTAACCATAGAAAAGTATTAATTCAGCATAAACCTGTTGGGTATTTTACTCACGCCTTACTTACGCCTACACTCATATGGGAGTGTCGGTGATCAGTAGGACACTGGGGCACTTTTTACTCTCGGTAGAAGAGGTTTTTTCCCCTAGACTTATGGTCTTATTATCGTATGTACTTATGTGATTATGTTACACACATTTAGGCACTTAGTGTGTGTCGGGTGTGAACACCCCCCTACAACCCTAAGGTTTAAGGGTTGTACTTTGTACTTTCAAATTACACTCATTCAGTCTATTCTCTTGGGTGTCGTGCTTCAACTCGGTCGCTCTCACTCTCACACTGTCTACTGAATCTGGCTGTACCTCGATCCTTTGCTCTCACATTTGGTATCAGAGCTGTCCTCCGTCAACAGCCAGGAGTCCCCGCCAGTTTTGCCCCCGAGTTGCCAGCTCCAAACCTGCCCAGTTCTGCCCTGCACGCAGCTCCAACAGTCAGCGCGCAACACTGCCCTATCCCAGCACGCCACCAGCAGGAGCCATCAACATCCCAGTCGCGTCGCGTCAGCTGCAAGCGCTGACGTTTGCCAGCGCAGCCTTCGCACGAAGTCCGCCTGTAGTCAAACTCTGTCAGGCTCGTCACATCACGACGCAGTCTTCGTCAGGACAACGCCCGTTTGACCATCGTCAGCCCGCCTGTCACCGTTTTTAAAACTCCACGTCAGCTCGCGACTGCCCGCCTGCCGCTGTTTGTGACCACGAACTGCCCGCCTGCCCGCGTCAGACTTGCGACTCGTCAGCCCGCCAGACGACCACGTCAGGTGACCGCGTCAGTCTGTCCTGCGCCAAACTGCCCGCCTACGTTCACACACCAGTCTGCTCCACGTCAGGTGCAATTTTAAACTTTTTTTTTAATTTCAGCTCAGAATAAAATTCTGGAAGCGGAGGTTCACACGCGGTTGGCACAAAACAAGTGGAGAAATAAATTTCATGCAAATTTCTAGACTGAATCGTCAGAAATTTTGGGGCTTTTGTGTATTTGGAGAACAGATGCATTTAAACTGCTGATACAGTCACAGAACGACTGTTTTTGACATAAATTTTGGCAAAAATTTTGGGGATTTATTCATGACAGTGTTGCATTGCACTGTTTGCACCTTGGGAAGCGTGCAGTAAAAGACAGTTTTCTGACAGAGTACGCCCTTGCACATTAATTGCAGAAACGTATTTGCTGTAATTTCTGGAAATTTGTAGATTTCCAGTTCGTACTGCTTTGACATTGCTCATTTTGTCTTTGGAAATTTGTCATCATGGCAAATCAGGGAGGTGATGTTTTTACGTATGTATCCAAGGAGGACAGGCTGGACGGAAACAACTATTCCCTTTGGTCATTTATGATGAAAAATGTATTAGTGGCCAAGAATTTATGGGATTATGTCAGTGGAGAGGAAACTCGGCCGGGAGTTGTAGCTCCCGCTACTCCTCCTCCCCATGGCGCACGTGGACAACGGGGACCTCAGCCCGCTCCACCTCAGCCACTTCCTCCAAGAACTGCAGCTCAAAAAGCTTGGGATACCCGTGATGCACAGGCCTTGTCACTGATTGCTCTGGCAGTTCAACGGTCCATCATACCTCATATCCGTTCGGCATCTTCTTCACGAGATGCATGGTTGACTTTGGAGCATATGTTTGCAGGAAAAAATGAGACACGGATCTCTTTCTTAAAGAAAGAGTTGGAAACTCTGAAGATGCATGAAGGTGATTCTATGCAGGATCACTTAAACAAGATTCAGGACTTGAGGGAGCAGCTCATGAATGTAGATGAGTATTTTTCGGATGCACAGTTGATATCCACCACCTTGAATTCCCTACCTCCTTCGTACTTGTCTTTTCATACTGCATTGAACCTCACCATGAGGATTGCTGAGCACCCACTCACTTTTATTCAGTTGGTTAGCTTGCTTCTAGAGGAGAAGCAAACACGGAAAAATAGTGGTGTGGATGCTATAGTCTCTGAGCAAGCTTTTGTGGCAAGACAGAAAGGCAAGAACAGCAAGGTGAAAAATGCTCCACAGAGTTCTGGCACTTCGAGCACATCGCAGAATTAGTCACAAGGGGGGACGCAAGCAAAGAAAGGAAAATGTCATTATTGTAAGAAGCCCGGCCACTATATCACTGAGTGCAGAAAGCGCATTGCCAAAGAGAAGAAGAAGGAATCAGGAATGTCTGTTTCTACTACTCCTTCCACTGCTAGTGAGTCCGCGTCCTTTGTTGTGGATAGGGACTATTGTTTTTACACTTGCAGTTATGACATCTCTTAGGCCGATAGAGCACTTAGCTCTACAGAGGATGCTGACACTTGGTTCTTTGACAGTGGTGCTTCTAGACATATCACATCTCGCAGAGATTTGTTTGCTTCAGTTAGTGCACCTCCCGTTGGGAAATCGGTACAATGTGCCAATAATGCATCATACCCTGTTCGTGGTATTGGGGAGATTCAGCTCACAGCCATTGATGGCTCTATTCTCCGCCTGCAGGATGCTTTGTTTGTGCCTCGAATAAAGAAGAATTTGTTTTCTATTTCTTCTTTGGCACGTTGTGGTATGCAGGTCACTTTTCATGATGACCGTTGCATGGTTCGAGAAAAAGAATGCATGACATTGGTCTTGACAGGATCTTTGTGTCATGGTTTATATGAGTTGGATGCTCTTTCAGTAGCTCAGTCAGCATACTTGACATCCACTCTTACTTCTGCTATGATACAGGCGGAGTTATGGCATGCTCGTTTAGGGCATGTAAACTTTGGCAGCTTGATGCTTTTACAGCGTACTCAGATGCTGGATGGCTTACCTCTCTTGGAGAGACCTCCTAAGCACTTATGCGAGGGATGCATTTTGGGAAAAATGCATCGTTTCTCATTTCCTCGTGATGTTGCTTTCAGGGCAACAACCAGATTGCAGTTGGTGCATTCAGATGTTTGTGGGCCTATGCAGACCATGTCATTGGGTGGTTGTTATTATTTTGTAACATTCATGGATGACTTCACACGTTTTTGCTGGGTCTATTGTTTGAAAAAGAAGTCAGAAGTGTATGATGCATTTTTGGCTTTTAGTGCACTTGTTGAAAACCAATCTGGATGCCACATTAAGACTCTCCGTTCGGACCGAGGGGGGGAATACATGTCCTCTATGCTGATTTCTTTTTTGCAGCAGAAGGGCATAGTACATCAGTATACTACAGCTTATACTCCACAGCAGAATGGGGTAACATGTCCTCTATGCTGAATTCTTTTTTGCAGCAGAAGGGCATAGTACATCAGTATACTCCAGCTTATACTCCACAGCAGAATGGGGTAGCAGAGAGGAAAATTCGGTCACTCATGGAGATGGCCAGATGTATGCTGAAGGCAAAGAGCTTGCCTCATAGTTTTTGGATGGAAGCAGTCATGTGTGCTTGCCATATTTTGAACAGATGCCCTACCAAAGCCTTGAAGACCATCACACCATTTGAGGCTTGGAACAGCCGTAAACCTTCTGTTGGTCACTTTCGTACCTTTGGGTGTCTTGCCTATGCCCATATTCCACATGTACTTAGAAGAAAATTGGACAACAAGGCTGTTAAGTGCATTTTTATGGGATATAGCAATGAGAGCAAAGGCTACAAACTCTATGATCCCGTTACTAAGAAGGTTTTTGTCAGCAGGGATGTTGTTTTTGATGAAAAATCAGAATTATCCTTGGCTGGTTTGGACACATATCAGGCTGCCCATGATGTTTTTGAAGGGCTGCTGCCCATTACTTTTGGTGATTCAGCTGGAGGTTCACAAAATGAACCTAATGTTCAGCCAGCTGCTCCTATGGATAGTGCAGAAATTCAGCCATTAGCTGATTGGAATATTCAGCATCATGCTGAAATAGAAATTCAGCAAGAGCTTGCACACAGCCAGGATGCTAGACAGCTACCTAGATGGTATTTGCAGACTATGCAAGATAGTCCTTTGGATGCACCCATGGCTGGTCGTACTAGAAGGCAAACTCGTTTGCATGATTCAGCACATACTATGGAGTTTATTATGGCAGCAAGTACTTTTGATAATGAAGAGCCTGAATGTTATGAGGATGCACAACACAGTGTGCATTGGAAGGCAGCCATGCAAGCTGAATTAGATTCTATTACTAAGAATCAAACTTGGGATTTGGTGTCCTTGCCATTTGGGAAGAAAGCCATTGGAACAAAATGGGTCTACAAATTGAAAAGAAAAGCAGATGGATCCATTGATAAATACAAGGCACGGCTGGTAGCTAAAGGCTACGCACAGAAAAAGGGCATTGATTATGAGGAGACATTTGCTCCTACTTCCCGTATGACGACCATCAGGTCTATGATTGCTTTGGCTGCACATTATGGTTGGACAGTCCATCAGCTAGATATCAAGACTGCATTTTTGCATGGGGAACTTCAGGAGGAAGTTTATGTACAGCAGCCCATTGGTTTTGCAGTTGAAGGCTCAGAAAATTTGGTATGCAAGCTCAAAAAGGCACTATATGGTTTAAAACAAGCTCCTAGAGCTTGGTATGAAAAGATAGATGCTTTCTTGCTTGGTCAGGGGTTTCTAAATAGTTCATCTGAGTCTACCCTTTACATATGTAAAGAAGGGGGATCTATGCTGATTTTATGTCTTTATGTTGATGACCTTTTGCTCACTGGAACACATGCTGATCAGATTTCAGCATTCAAACAAAATTTGCAGCAAACTTTTGACATGTCTGACTTGGGAGTTTTGCATTACTACTTGGGCATCCAGTTCATACATAATGCTCGAGGTATTGGGTTATCACAGTCACGGTATATTGGGCAGCTTCTTGAGAAATTTGGCTTACAGGATTGCAAGCCAGTTACTACTCCCATGGAACCTGGACTGAAACTGTCATTACATGATGACAGTGATTTGTTTGATATACATACATATGCTCCTGCAGTTGGATGTCTTATCTATCTATGCAATACTAGGCCGGACATACAATTTGAGATTTCAGCCTTGAGCAGGTATATGCATCAGCCACATATGTCACATTGGCAAGCTGTCAAGCGTGTTTTCCGCTACTTGCAGGGTACTCGTTCTCTTGGGTTGCTTTATGCCAAGGGGGGACCACTGCATTTACATGCTTACAGTGATTCTGATTGGGCTGGTGATTATGATACACGTCACTCTACTAGTGGCAATTGTTTCTTTCTTGGCACTTCTTGCATTTCTTGGCTTAGCAAGAAACAATCCACTGTTGCCACATCGTCATGTGAAGCTGAATACAAGGCAACTTTCACCACCACAGTTGAATGCGTATGGCTTAGACGCTTACTAGCTGATTTGGATCTATCTGTTACTGAGCCTACTCCTTTGTTCACTGACAATCAGAGTGCCATTGTAGTGGCACGGAACCCAGTGTTTCATGCTCGCACGAAACACATTGAGATTCACTATCACTTTGTCAGAGAGAGGCTACATGCAGGTGATATCAGCCTTGTCTATTATCCTACCACCAGTAATGTGGCAGACATCTTCACCAAAGCTCTTCCTCGTGACAAATTTGAAGCATTTCGCGATGCTTTAAATTTGATATCCTTTGGTGGCGGATGATCCTTGTACTCTTGATCACTCTTCACTCCAGGGGGGTTTGTTGGGTATTTTACTCACGCCTTACTTACGCCTAAGCTCATATGGGAGTGTCGGTGATCAGTAGGACACTGGGGCACTTTTTACTCTCGGTAGGAGAGGTTTTTTCCCCCAGACTTATGGTCTTATTATCATGTGTACTTATGTGCTTATGTTACACACATTTAGGCACTTAGTGTGTGTCATGTGTGAGCACCCCCCTACAACCCTAAGGTTTAAGGGTTGTACTTTGTACTTTCAGATTACACTCATTCAGTCTATTCTCTTGGGTGTCGTGCTTCAACTCGGCCTCTCTCACTCTCACACTGTCTACTGAATCTGGCTGTACCTCGATCCTCTGCTCTCACAAAACCATGGCTGAAATTGTCAACGGTATTTACTAACATATTGCTGCCCATGGGACCAGCTAAAGACCATTGAAAACTAAGTATAAATTGATCATGAACTGATTACTTGCTAATTTGAGAACTGATCACAGGTTGCTACAAATGTGATCCCAAACTAATTGCAAAAACTGATCAATAACTAATGCAAAAACTAATGCAAAACTAATCCCAAAAAGTGACTATAGACGGTTCTCAAATTGATCAAAAATTAAGCTAGAACTTATCAAATAAATTTCTCAAACTGAGGCAAAAACTCATGTCAAACTAATCATAAACTAATGCAAAAGTATAGTTTCAGTGCCCGAGTGAAACTCATACTCATCTACAGACATCTCACAGTGACTAGTACACTGAGTAGTGACCTCATGGCAGACATACTGTTAGGACAGTACTTTGGATGCATGTTGAATACATCCGAGATCCACTTCATACGAGAGTTGTCCAAAACTAGTGGAGTGGAAAAACTACCTCCCCCTTGAGCAACACGCAATGCTCTGGATCCCCACTTTGCTGAACTTGACTGAGCCAGAACCAAAAACCGCTTTAACTGAAAGCCATCCCAATAAAGTTGCAACAACTGAGGATAATCTACCAAGTCATCTTCGTCCATCCACTTTGCATCTATTGGTGAAACAATGCTGAAGCTTCACCAAGAAGCATATGGAAACTTTACCTCTAACTTTACTTACCTTGAAATCTCCACTAGGTTGTCGGCCTTTCTTCCCCTTGAGCATTGTGATGCTTTATACTTTCATATTACTGCAATTCCAACTTAACTAATATGCAACATTGCATCTAGTTGACTAGCCCCTCATGTACCTAGCATGCTAGGAGCACCAAACGCATTAGGAAACATTCTTGTTTATATACTTTGAACCGTTGCAATGTGATTATGCATGGGAATTTGCATACTAGCAGCCATACCAAGATACATTTTCCCATACATTGCATGCATTACTAGCTGCCTTTTTCCTCATGACCAACAGTATACGGAGCATTTGCATAACCAGCATCAATACCATGAGTCCCAAACATAGTGGGCTACATATATGCGTTGCCAAACTTACCACTTTGTGCCCCGGCATCATGCCAACATTGTTATACATGGGATTATGTATATTACCTAGATACATTGGGCCTTGCATACTACACATTGGTTGTTGCATACTGTAAGGAGTTGTGCTATACATCCCCGTATGCAGTCTCTCACCCACCATAGCATGAAAACTAGTGCCACCACCAAAGTAACCTGGCTGCCCCATAATCGCATGCATATCCTACTATCCAAAAAACATTGGATTGGCACTTCCAAGTTGGCCTTGCATATGCATCAATTGCCTCTCTAGCATCATTTGCTGATGCTCACTATCCACGTTTGGTGAAACATCATGCTGCTATATTGACTCTTTCTTCCGTGCATCTTGCTGTCCCGAGGCTGCCTTTACCACCCTCCTTTAAGGGGGTTCAAAAAGTGCATGAACTGAGGATCATTTGCCAATTGCATTAACATTTCAATTGTTGTCTTCAACTAATCCTTAAATTGGTCATCAAATTCCTCTTTCTCTTGCTAATCATCAGCTTCTAAAGGCCTGGAAGGATCCACATTTTGATCTAGCATTTTTTCCAATACTTTGTGAATTTTTAGATTGATAGACATCATCCATGCTTGATTCCATCTCACTATCTAAAGACATTCTTGTTGTAAGTGCTCAGATAAACTCAATTTCAGCACTAGAGCAAAGATTTTGACCTTCAATCAGGTGCCTTGGGCCCACCAATTCAAGGGATTTGATGGTATTCCAATGTTGGAACCTTGAAACCAATCTTTCTCCTTGGATAGGGTGGTAAATAACCTGATTCAATACTAATTAAAGCAAGCATAAAATTCACATAAACTGAAAATGTACACTTTACCACTTTAATCTTGGACATTGGATACCCAGTTGGCCCCAAAACTGGTGCCCCTTGCAATATTTGTTTATCCTATATTGCAAATAGAAGGAGTACAATTGAGATCCTCTGATCTCCTCTGCTAATCCAAGTGCCTCTTGTTGTCAAAACTGACCAGCAGGCCATGGTTTTGCTCAGGGATTGGCCTTCATTCTGCTCCTTGAAATACAAATTCAGCCCTAAATCTGGTATTGGCTGCCTGGCCTATTGAATCTCCCTCAAATTCCCTAATTTTAACTGTTAGAATTCAAGTCCTAGGCCCTCAATTTTGAGTATGCATCCCGAGGTGGCTATCAAACCCTAAGTTCTACTATAAATTAGAGTTTACAGCAGAAATTGACTGAAATCTCTTCCTCTAATGGCTCAAACTGCTTGAGATAACTTGAGAGATGGCTGGGGAATGAGAAAGAATGCTATAAAAAGAGAAATTTCAGAGTTTCATCACGAAAAATGTTGAAAAGCTATTACTATCCTGCTCAAATAGCCATGGAAGCTGTCACCTATAGCTTAGGACCACCAAAAAGACTGTTGCCCCCTCTTATATGCTGTCATCTATACCAGAAGAACCTTGGGCTACTATAATCTAATGCTCGAGGGCTCCAAACTGCTGTCAGATTCTATAGGATTGATCCCTGGTAGCTGCAAATCACATCAGCAACCTCTCCTTGGGCTACTGTTACCTACACCAAAAGGACCTTGAGCTACTATTACCTGCTGCTGCTGGAGGGCTCCAAACTGCTGTCACATGCTATAGGACTGATCTCTGGTGGCTACAAATCTTGTATGCTGTTATCTACACCAGAAGGACCTTGGGCTACTATTACCTACTGCTGGAGGGTTTTAAACTACTATCACATGCTACCGGACTGATCCCTAGTGGCTGCAAATCACATTAATAGTCTCTCCTTATTCTCTAACAACCTCCTTCTCTCTCACAATGGTAGAAATAACCTAATTAATTGATATTTACAAGTAATTAATTCACACTAAGTGAAAATGCACACTTTACCACTTTAATCTTAGACAATAGAAACTAGGTTGGCCCAAAGGTTGGTGCCCCTTGTAATATTTCTTTAACCTTTATTGCAAATGGATGGAGTACAACTAAGATCCCCTAATCTCCTCTGCTAAATCCAAGTGCCTCTTGCTGTCAAAACTGACAAGCAAGCCTTCAAACCAATTTTCCCCTTGGTTTGCTTGGGGATTGGCCTTCATCCTTCTTCTTGAAAGACAAATTCAGCCCCAAATCTAATATTCGTTGCCTGGCCTCTTGAATCTCCCTGAAATTCCGCAATTTCAGCTGTTGGAATTCAAGTCCTAGGCCCTCAATTCTGAGTATGCATCTCGAGGTGGCTATCAAACCCTAATTTCTACTGTAAATTAGAGTTTACAACAAAGATTGACTGAAATCTCTTTCTCTGATGGCTCAAACTACTGGAAAGTGCTGAGAAAGCTCGACAAATGGTTAGGGGAATGAGAGAGAAACTTCAGAGTTTCATTGCGAGATACGCTGAAAAGCTACTGCTACCCTGCTCAAATAGCCATGAAAGTTGTCACCTACTCCTCAAGGGCTCCAACCTATTGAGAAACCACTTCTTCTATTTACACAGTTCAATTAGGATTTCACATTGGCAACCTCAAAAAAGACTAGTGTCCATATTTTGGTCACTTTTTCATTGGGCATCCACACAATGGTGTGCTACCCTAGACAACTTATGCCTATAAATAGACTATCACTTCATTCTTTCTTCAACCCACTACCGCCTAAGTCAAATAGGACAATGCAATCATCTTCTGAGCTCCATTGTATAAACTTTTCTTCTCATAGCATGATTCAGTGCATCATCACCGTGTTCTTATATTTTGGAGTTTTTCATCTCTCTCAGTGTTTGCTATATACACTCTTGTGTTTCCCCCCACAAACCCTACTATCTCTCTGCACTTCGCATATTTTGAACATAGTATCAAAGTGTAGGAGCTTAGAGAGCTTTACCCTATTCATCAGAGAAGGCAAAGACAAGTTGCGGGTTGGAGCATCATTTACTAATTTTCCCTTTCATTTCTGCTACATCAAACAAGAGACAAAGATACCCTTCTCTTCCTCTCCCACCCACCCTTCCTTTTACAAATTGACACTCCAATGCTGACTTCTCCACAAGCAATAGCAGCCAGAACCGTTTAGAAACGAAACATTAGAAACGTGTCTCGTAAGTTTCTTTCAAGAGGGGGTAAAATAAGAAACGCTGATTTTTTTATATAGGGATTTTTAATAATTGACTGGGGAAAGAGGTTCTAAACCTCTATGGAACTCTCTCTTAAACAAAGAATGGCTAATTGAGCTTGAGTGATAATAGAGTCAATTGAGAATAATACATTATATGTTACATATCCATAATCCATTATTGACTTGTCACTTATGTCAAAGTTAGTCTTTGGACAAGCTATACTATGGTTTAGAACTCAAACATTACAATTCTACATATCATACAAAGAAAATTAAAATTAACATGTAAATAGACTATCTATAATATGGACTGAGTCAAGTTGCAACATCATGATTCTCATTTCAAAACAAACTAACAAAATGTCAAAATCGAGAATGAATCGTAATATATCATAAATAACTCATAAATGAGACTAAAATCGTATAATATTCAAATCTCAAGACAAGAATAGATACTAGATTGACAAAGTCCAATAACTAAGCAAAATCACAAAAAAATTAGTCTCTCATCCAAAATCTTGAGCCCTCATGAGTCATTACGCATCATCATCATCATGCTTAACATTGCCCAATAGTTTTTGTCGAAAAAACCATGTTTTGAGTTCCAACTCACCAAAAAAAATTTAAAAAATAAAAACACCCACGTTTTTTACTCTCAGAAACGTTTCGTGCTTTAAGAAATGTTTCGTAAGTTTCAAACTCAAGAAACGCGTTTCTCAGCTGCTATGCCACAGGCAAATGGACAAACCACTGGGTGCTCCTCTTCCACATCACCGAACCTCCCACAAATACTTGCTAACATGGGCCTTTGATCCCTACATTGTTGGGGTATATGCGTCTACCTCCAAGCACTCATTGTGCTACCTCTCCCTTCTGGACCATAGAGTTTATTTTACACCGGCTTCAGATTTTTATGCTCAAGGCAATAAGACACATCCGATATGCACTAAGTCCTCTCGAGCACACAACGATCATTAAGCGCCTCAACCTCCTCGCGACCACCGCAATGCGCTACTGAGGTTGCTTCTACTTCTTCTAGGGTTTCAGGAATGCCACCTTGACAACCCACGGTTCTACAATCCGCTCCACAGGGAGAGAATGATTGTTGGATATCGTCCCCTCAACATCCTTCAAGAGCTAGTGGTTGTTCGACTCCTCCCATTACTTCGGCTCCACGGTCCACTCCATTGAGAGACATCAACTGCTGTTACCCACCCTTGGCTCAACCTGAGCCTCACCTTTCCCCACCCTCAACTACTCAAGTTTGAAAGACCACCTCTAGGAGTTCTTCGACATCTTCTATACTCCATTGAGAGACATCAGCTGTTACCCACTCTTACCTTAGCCTAAGCCTCACCTTTTTCCATCCTCAACCACTCAAGTTCGAGAGGCCACCTCTAGGAGTTCTTCGGCATCTTCTATACCCCAAATACCTACTTCAACAAGACCAACAGCACTTTCTTCATCAAATGATTCAAAGTCCGTGATCCGTGAGATTTTATCAATGATTACAATATTTTGGATTCCAAATTGAAGACAACTTAAATTTAAAATATACCACCAAGGTTGACCAATAGGCATCTCATTAGCATAATAAGATTCTACCTCCATTAAGTTGATTACTTTATTGAATTCAACTTAGTTCACTTGTGCTTTGTATGTTAATTTTATTATTGCTTGAAGGGTGATATTAAAGGTGAAGTACCTCTCTTAACATATCCCCACTACATCCACACTTAGAACATAGATCCATGCAACTTATGACTCCATCATATGTGGCAAAATGATATGCCATTTATATTGGAGTGGAAAAAACAATTGCCATACATTAAATTTGCAATTTGATTAGGTCAAGGGACAAATATTTTGCTTTAAGTTTTCACATAGGGGCAACTCAACACTTCACTAAAATGCCTCACAGAGGGGAATGCACTCTATTTACCCTCAGAGGAGGCTCCTTCTTCTTCAACTTCAAAGAGGGCCCCTACATCTTCACCCTCAGAGGAGACAACTACTCATCAGGAAGTTCTTAACCATCCATTTACTCTTTAGGGCTGGTTGTCTTCAAGCAATGATTTCTCCTATTGATACCTAGGATCTTCAAAGACCACTTAGATCGGGGCCATGGAGGTTTAGCCACAACTTGGTAACAAGGCCTTCGAATTTCTCCAACATGAAGTTACGGAGCTAGTGGCTTCTCTCCCGAGGTAGAGTCAGATTCTTTGTCAAAATATGCGGTAGTATAGAGAAAGAGTAGGGTTTGCAGGGAGAAACACAGTGTGTTTTACAAAAAAAAAAGAAAACACAGTGTGTATGGCAAACATTGAGAGAGAAGAAAAACTCAAAAACAGAAGAACACGGTGATGATGCACTAAACCATACTATGAGAAGAAAAGCTGATACAACAGAGCCAAAGCTCAGAAAAGCTGATACACGGTGGTAGCACCTGTGGGGAATCTGCATAGTGAAAGAAGCAAAACAGAATCCTCTGGGAAATGGGCTATTAAAGTAATCATTGGAAGGTGAAGGACAGCTATTGAGGAAACGATAACTGCAGTCATCTAATGCCATCAGAGATAAGGAAGATGATCATCAGCTGTCAAGGGAGCAAACAGCAGTCCTTAGACGTCGAAGAGTGAACCTGGGTAGGAAAAAGTAAATTGCAGTGTCTGAGTTGTCAAACGCAGAGAAAGCAGCCCAAATAACTAACACCAGGTACCATGTGATAACGCCAAATATAGAGAAAGTCTCCAAACTGCAAAACGTAAATACATGGAGAGTGTCGAACTGAAGCGGGGGGTGAAAAGATAGTCACTAGATGCAGAATGCTATCCCCAGGTGTTGGGAGTTGATGCTTAATAAAGAGAAGGCCTCCACATACAAAACACAGATAACAGCAAATCACCAGGTTTTTGGGAGCTGACGCCTACTGATGGAGAGTCTTCGAATACATCAAACGCAATAATTGAGAAGACGCCTAATGGGTGGAGGAGATGTCACCAACAAGGAAAAAAGGTTGCTAGCCATAAAAGACCTCCAAACACAAACCTGATGATGAGGGAGCACGGCACCTAAACGAGAAAAGGAAGGGTGACCATGAACTGCGATGTCCTCTAGCAGGAGTATGGGCAACAGTGGAGTGAAGAGGAAAGAGTGTCGAAATGACGAAGGAAGAGAGGTAAAGAATGACTGAAGTGGGTTGAAGAATGAATGAAGTGATGGCCTATTTATAGACATGAGTTGTCTAGGGTGGCACACCACTATGTGGGTGCCCACTAAAAAAGTGACCAAAATGTGGACACCAACCCTTTTTTGAGGCTTTCAATGCAAAACCCTAACTAAAGTGTGTAAACCGAAAAAGTAGTTTCTCGACACAAACTGATGTCACATGCTATAGAACTAATCCTTTGTGGTTGCAAATCACATCAGCAACCTCTCCTAACTCTCTAAGAGCCTGCTTCTCTCTCACAATGCTAAAATAGACTTCCACCAAACCCCTAAAAACGTTTTTCCCACTTGCATGAGAAAGTTTTACCAACAAGTGGCAATCTTCTAATCCCATTTTTCAACGTTATCCAACTCCTTAAATTAATTTTATTAATTTTAAAAAATTAATAATTATTCTAATACTCAAAAAATTAATTTCACTAGCCAATAATTAAATTGGCTAGGCCAATTTATCTTCCAAGTATCCTTGAGCAGTTATTAGCCCTTAGACTGGCATCAATTAATTAATTAATGTCTAGTCTCTGATGTTACCACTAACATTAGTGGCCAATACATTGGTCTAGACCCAAATCTAACACCGGGTGCCATCTAGTATCTATGAGCCATAACTTATTACAAATTTTGCCTTTGGCATCAACTGATATTTCAAGGTTTTGGATTCCATACTGTGAAATAATTAACTCGCACCTTAAATGTGCAAGTCACATTAGCACATTTAATTAACTTTTAATCAAATGCTAAGCAAAGTAATAAGATCTCACATCCTCGTGACACTAACCTACAAGCTACAAGCATAAGCTAGTTTTAGAGAAGCCTTAGCAAATTACTTAGAGATCTTTCCAATCTTTCAAAACTAGGTGTAATTCAAAATCATTCACTTGTAAGCCACTAATCCAATCGTTTTAAGTGTTACATAACCCCTTGGAGATAACTTAGAAGAGTTTTTAAACTAAGACTCACAATGTTCCAAAATATGTTACATATACTTCTTCCACTTGACATTCTTAATAAAGTTACTCGTAGATACCTTGCTCTCTGAAAAATCACTTTGACTTTCTTTAAACTCTACAGAACTCTTGAAACAATCCTAGGATTCCTTAACATTCTCTTTGGCAAAGCCCACATTTGGGATTTTTTTTTTCTCTCGAGGTTTCTTTGCTTTAAAATATGGTCATTTTTTAATGCATGAATACATTTCCCTCTTGAAAATCCTTTGACTTTATTTCAAGTCTACATAACTCTTGTAACAAGTATAGGCCTCCTTAACATTCTCTTTGACAAAGCCCAGATTCAAGTTCATTTTTTCTAGGAATTTATTTGCTTTCGTTTTTTAAATTTTAAAGCATGAATGCATTTGTGGTTCAATGCAATTGTAACCAATGCTCTTTTGGCTTCATCCCTAGAGGCTAGCCATTTGTCACTTATTGGGATTTGTTGCAAACATCGAAAGGAAGCTGTGAAATGTTCTACCCAAAAGGTATAGGGTACAAGATGTTGAAGAATATCTGTACCAATCAAGAGATCATATCTCATATGCTTCATTTGCTATATCTCAATGGATACTTTTATCAAGCCAAGATGTAGATAGGCTTGAGTCACATGGATCAATGTCATCTTCTTGTTATTTGATAATTCCACAATCATAGGACTGCTGACCTTGATACAATTCAGCGGAAACAATTCATAGGGAGCAATTGTAAGACTTGAACCTATGTCCAAGATTGCATGCACATATAAAGAGAACTGTGGCATATTCTTGAGTTGAACACAGATCATTGGTATGGGTCCACCAATGGTTAAGGCATTGACTTTGTGTACCTATTTCGGATGTGTCATCCTTATTTGATTTACTGGCTTGATCAGGATGTCTGCAGCAGCTACTTGGCTGTGTAAATCCGTCAAAATTTCTGTTGTTCCTTGAGCAAGTTGCTTTTGACTTCTGAGGATTCTTTTAAAAGTTTCTGTTGTTCCTGGAGCAAGTTTCTGTTGTGTAAATCCGTCAAAGTTTCTGTTGTTCCCTGAGCAAGTTGCTTTTGACTTCTGAGGATTCTTTTAAAAGCCTTGCAAAGAGAATGCCAAAAATGCTTGATACTCTTGCACAATGGTGTATAAAGGCTCCCTAGCAAGCTCCCTTACTATAAGTGTCCTGCAGCAACCCTTTGTGTTCAGGATAATTTTGGGAAGCAAGATGTCTCTCGTAAAAGACTTCAGCCTTCAGTTTAAGGACTATCACATCAAAGTTCACTATGACTGTCTTCGGTTCAAAATCATGTAGCTTCAGGGTCTTGCAAAGAATTCCATTCAAATCAACTATACTCAAAATTTGCTATTACTTTCTTCGGGTCCAGAATCGTGAGACCTCAGGGTCTTGCATAGGCATGATGCGATTCGATTCATTGGGAGTGATATGGCTTTAGCTAGGAATCAGCAATGCACACTGGCGAACAACACCACATATCGACTTCTACGACAATTGGAAATTTCAAAACAAAAAGGCAGTGTATTTGTTCATAATAATGTGAGTAAAGTCCTCTAAATCTTCATCTTTTTCTGATCAATCCAATTTTGCTACACGAAGCTTAACACTCACCTTATTTCAGGACCTCCCTGTTTCCCATTGCTGATGAGGAAGCACCCTTGCCCCCCACATTCCTCCTGAGATTAAGGGTTGAGAGATTTTTTTAAGAATCCTTGCACGGTTAAAGGAGATGGCAGAACGGGAAAGAAGAGGATTGAAGAAGAACCTCTGAGATGATCGCAAATTCGAAGCTAGACGAGCGACCTGGGAGAAGGCGGTGCAGGACGCCACGAGCGGCTGCTAACTGGACGCGGGGATGGGCGCGCTGGCGGCGAAGAGAGCGCAGGGAACGATCAAGGGTGAGCAATGATGCAGGCGCAACCGTGGAAGATGATGCTCTGCTGTGGGAGAAGCTTGCTAAAATGCAAATCAGGGTAAGTAAAAAAATATACATGATCGCGTTAGTTGCTAGTGGATTCGCCATAGCTCAAGCTCCAGGCAAGCTCTCCCTCGAAACAGCCAAAGAGAGAGAGGGAGAGAGCGAGAGTGATCAATTTTCAAACATCCCATTCATTGAATTTCTCGTCATCCATACTCCAATGACTTTTTATTTTAATGCGGTATCCGTCGTCAATAGCTTAGCTTATATTATTAAATTTAATTTAAAAAGCAAGTAAATACAATAATTAAAAAGATGACCAAGACTATCATACTGTGGTAAGGCTTGAGCTGTTATGAAAATAACTAAGAGAGTTAGGAGTCTTTAAAGGAAGATTGATCACATTAAATAAAAGCTGCCATGTGTCATACCACACATGAGTGGCTAATCTACGTAACGCAATGCAATGATTGGGGCCTTGCTCAAGCCATCTTGATCAAGGCCCCTAAATGCATCACACTAAGCAAGAAGATTGCATGGATGTGGATAGCTTCAGCATGAATGTAGGCATAGTGTTTAAAAAAAGATTGATTACATTAAATAAAAGCCACCATGTGTTGTACCACACGAGTGGCTAACATGCATGCAATGCAATGCTTGGGGCCTTTTGCTCAAGCCATCCTGAGCAAGCCTTAAACCCATCACACTAAGCAAGAAGATAGCATGGATGTGGATAGCTTGAGCATGAATGTGGGCATAGTGTCTAAAGTGAGATTGATTGCATTAAATAAAGCCGCCACGTGTTGTACCACACATCAATGGCTAACATACATGAAATGCAAGACATCTTGAGTAGGCCCTTTTAATGCATCACACTAAGCAAGAAGACCAAATGGATGTGGATAGCTTCAACACGAATGTGGGCATAGTTTGTTGATGAGTGCTCAAAGGTGGAGAAAGGCAAAAATGCACAAAAGAGAAAGCAGGAGGAAGTGCCACCTAAAGGTGGTGAGTCAAACTGTGAAACTCGATCAATCGAAACTCTCTCTAAGGGGTATCCTTCTAGAGTTGTGCCAAAAGGGGAGGCTCACTCAATACTAAGGAAGACAACAAGGCTAGAGTCAAAACGAACCCTCTACGTATTTCTGATATACTAGCAACATCCCTACAAAAGCATATGGATGACCCAACCAATGGGCTCTCAAAAAAGGTGGTTTTGGATTCAAAGAAGGTGTGCAACAATGAGCTATGCTTCAACAAAAAGGTAGTCCTTGATTTCTTTACTGACAAACCATGGAGAGTAATGGACATTGCTTATTGGTTCAATACAATACTCAAGGGGAAAGGCATGGTGGATTAGATATATTATAGGGGTAAAGGTTTCTTTGAAGTGGTGTTCTCAACAAGAGTGAAGCAACAAAAAACATATTGGCATAGGGGGTCTACTTCTAGGCTTGACATTGTCTATGTCATGCCCAGGCAACCAATTGAAATGAGACAAGATTCACTCAAAAGGGAATGCCAAATGTAGGTGGAGATTCTATATCTTCATGCATACCTTTGGAGCTTGTTGCTCAATATTGCAAAGTGATTAGGAAGAACTTTGTATGCCTTGCCCCATAGCACATCCCTTCAAGAATAGGGGATGCTTACTGTGGAACAATAGTGAGACCAAACCAAACTTTGTGAAGGTTAACATTCCTATTGTGGGCCCTCTCAAAGTCAAGCTCACATGCAACAACTTCGTAGGTGCATGTTTTAGATGTGCACCTTGCATTGCACCTTGGTGAACCTATGCGGTTTCGATGTGCCCAAATGCTAAAGGCAAATCCGTTCACAATCCATTAGACCATTCCTATAGTTTGGCTTATTCCTTTACTAGCTTAGACCTTCAGGAATCCACATTTTGTTTAAATATTGAGTTGAATGCAACCATGAAAGGATTGAGGGCCAAAAAATTGATTGGCCATGATGGTATCACAAGCAAGATGCTTAAGCATTTTTGCGAATGTCTTAAACGTCCAATCCTAATATGAATTAATCAATATTGGATTTATGGATGTTTGTTGGCTTCTTGGGGAAAAAGAATTATTTTTCTAATCCCTTAGTAGGACCATAAGGCCAAATTTGGTCATTGGAGACTGATCTCTGTAATGAGTACTGTATACAAGAACTTGACCAAGGCAATTGCCAAGAGGTTACACCCTATCATCTAAAAACATGTCAATAGATACCAATGCGGTTTTATAAAAGGGAGGAGCCTTTGGATAATGTTTTGAATGCCATTATAGCAGTGGATTGGGCTAAGGCATCGGGCCAAAAGATAATATTTTTATAGTTAGATGTAGAGAAAGTGTTCTATAGGGTAAAGTGGGATTTTAATCACCAGGTCATGCTTAAGATGGGATTCAGTGGTAGGATAATCGACTTGTCCCTTCTTTTAGTCAAATAGGCTAAAGGGCACATTACTCTAAATGATGCCATTCTTGATCCCATTATTGTTAGTAGAGGGGTAAGAGGGGGCTATCATGTCAACCCCCTTCTATTTGTCGTGGCAACACGCCCTCTCTTTCACATGATGGACCATCTAGCTAAAAGGTAGAGTTGGAGGGCATTAGATATAGGGGAAGGTAGGACAAGGATTTGTCGATGACCTCTTGATGATGTTAAATGAGATTGGAAGTAACATCCAAAAGGCCATGGACCTCTTGGATTTATATAGTCAAGTAAGTGGATTCACAATCAATCTCACACATTATTATCTAGTAGTAACAAAGGATGATCTTGTTAATTTGCATTGGAAAGGAGGAGTGACAAATAAAGGGCAAACCTTTAGATCCTTGGGATATCCTTTGGGGATCTTGTTAATTTGCATTGGAAGGGAGGAGTGACAAATACAAGTCAAACCTTTAGATCCTTGGGATATCCTTTGGGGATTGATATTAAAGAATCAGAGGGAATGGAGGGGATAATAGAAAGCCTCTGTATGAAATTGAGATATTGGTCTACAACAACTTGCCCCTTGCATCTAACATTAAATGTACTAAAGCACTATATTAATCAGAAGGATTGGAAAGAACACGACTCATTGGTAGGGAAATTTCTATGGGAAAGGAAAGATATTAATAAGTACTTTACCCCGATCTAGTTAAAGAAGAAGAAAGAATCAGGGTGTCTTGGCCTTTTGTCCACTTGAAAGAGAGGGAACTCACTTATTACTAAACTATTGAAGAGCTGTTGGGCATAGGAAACCCTTTAGACCCAAATGCTCATAGATCTCAATTTGGAAAAAAATCTCAAATGGAGCAAGGCACGGGGGCTCTAAGTTATTGATTCAATCACCACATGGGCGATCAACAAAATAAAAGGATAAGGGTTTAGTGGTTTTGGACCTTCATGTGTAAAATTAGTAATATTAGTGACTTTGAAATGGCCAACATTTTGGGTAAATTGGCATAACTTTCTATATATCATGATATTCTATTAATTCAAACATATCTATTCGTGTCTAAATACAAGCATTACTAAGAGTAATGTAGTGCTAAGATTGCATATTCCTAGCAACACTAAATCCTTGGACAAGACTAAATCCTTGCTTATGTCCATTGGAGATAAGATCATCTCATTGCAAATTTTTCCAAAATGAACCTTAAGATTACAGGATATTAATAAACGTAAATGTATGTTCATCAGAGCTCCCTTGTCGATGAAAAGGGCCATCTTCATAGCAATGGTGTCACTTAGATTGGCATCTTTCAACCATCCTTTGACTTTACTCCAAATCAACTTGACTTACATGTAGTTCCAAAAGAGTTGCACTCCTATTTCTTCATGCCTTTTGCAAAATGCACATATATGGGGAAACATGAATATTTTTTTGCCAACTTACTTCTCAAAGGAAACTTTTTTATTTCCACCTTCCATAAATAGAAATTAAGTTTATTAGAAGAGGTTTCTTTTCCTAACGTTTGATTTTTACCTTCTGTGTACTTATTCTTGTCATGGGGGGGAGGGGGCTCTCTCTTCCATGAGCTACTAACCTACATACATACCCGGCTAAGGGGTGAATGATTTTCGTATTATTTTTGCAACATCATAGCTTTTTACCACCCTCCATTTTAAGAACCTTGGCTACATGCAAATCCTTTACTTCAAACGAGGTTGGCCAATCCCTTTTGATTTTATGAGCTAGTCTACGTATCCATTCTCTCTCTTTATCCTTCAATTTGTAATGCTATTGAATATAGTTAATATTTATCCATGCATTGACTTTTCTATCCCAAATGTCAATCCACGACATGAGGCCTCTATAGAGTGTGCTTTTAGACAATTTAGGTTCTTCTTCTACAAGAGAAAAGAAATTATAGGCAAGAGGCCCCTCTCCTATTCCATCCCTCATGCCACTTGATTTCCTTAATAAGATAAGCCCATGCCTTGAAAGGATACAATTTAGATGCACAACAAAAGGGATATGGCACAAGATATGGAGGCTCAGTCCTCCTCCTCCTCCTCCTCCTTCTTCTTCTTCTCAATGAGTATCTCCCAAAGTGGATAGATTCCTTTGACTTAAGGACACTTTACAAATAGCCTCTTTTTCATTTCATACAACCATGGGATATGACTTAATCTATGTTATATTTTTCAGTACTCCCCCTCAAGCTCAGAATGAGCTTGCAAACATGATACTTGAAGTGAACTTCTAAAGTACTCAAACTTATCTTTATTTGATGCTTTGGTAAAGATATCCGTGACTTGGTCATTGGTTTTGACATGTACTAAGCCTATCTCTCCATCCATGACTTTCTCTCTGATGAAAGGATAGCACACTTCAATGTGTGTTTTGTTCTTGCATGATAAATTGTGTTTTGTGCAAGCATAATGCTAGTGTCATTATCACTTGATAACTCCACTATCTATCTCAATCCCCATGTCACATAGAAGTAGTCTCAACCATGTTTGCTCACATGTTGCCCATGCTATATCCTCTATACTCTGCTTTTATGCTTGACAAAGCAAATTCGAATTGCTTCTTGCTACTCCTACTCACCATGGCTAAACCAAATGAAAAAGTATAACCATTGGTGGAATGGTTAGCATTTGTGTATCCAAACAATGTAGGCTTGGTCTCTTTCTCGTAGAACAAGCCATAATTAATTGTCTTCTTCACATACCTCAATACTCTCCTCACTATATCCAAGTGTGACTTGTGTGGCTTTTGTATGACTTGGCTTATCACTCCAATTGAATAGCTTAAGTCTGGTCTTACTATGGTTAAGTAGATCAAGCTACTAATAATGTTTCTGAACATAGTAATATCCTCAATATATTGTCAATCATCAACCATCTTTATGCTTTGATCCAATGGTGTATTAACTCGCTTACATGTTGTCATCCCATACTTCTCAAAATTTCCAAGGCCTTTGCACAAACCAAATTCCACGTGGTGTGTCAATTACTTCAATGCCGAGAAAGTACCTCAACAATCCAAGATCTTTGATGTCAAAATCCTTATGCAAACCATGCTTTACTTTAGCAAATTCTCTTTCAAGTGTGCTTGTTATGATAACATCATCAACATAGATGGCAACAACCACCATTACATCTTCTATGTGTCTAACATAGAGTGAGTAATCAACCATGCTTTGTTGAAATCCCATGCTGCATAAAAACCTATTGATCCTTTCACACCAAGCTCTAGGTGCTTGCTTTAACCCATATAATTCCTTAGCTTGCATACATAGTGTAGATACTTAGGACACATGGACCCTTGAGGATGCTCCATATATGCTTCCTCTTCCAAGTTCCATTCAAGAAAGCATTATTGACATCCAGTTGGTATAAATTGTAACCATAAATCAAAGCCAAGGCAATCACTAATCTAGCTATAGTCATCTTTGTAATTGGATTAAATGTCTCCTTATAGTCCAATCCATACATTTGTGCATAACCATTTATAACCAATCTTGCTCTATATCTATCCAAAGAACCATCTGACTTGCATTTAAACTTACAAACTCACTTGCAACCAACTGCTTTCTTGCCATACGGTAGCTCTACTAGATCCCAAGTCTTGTTCTTGGTCAAAGCATCCATTTCCTCATTCATTGCTTCCTTCCAATCTTTGCTTTCAAATGCTTCTTCAAAGTAAGTAGGCTCTACATGCTGCACATAAGATACCATGTCATCATAGTGCATTTTCATAAAGCCATTATATGTCAACCTGTCAATTAGATGCATTACTTTTTCAGATATTCTCAAATAATGTGTAGTAGATGGTGTCTCAACCATTCTTGCATGTGGTGGCATATACTTTCCTACAGGTATCCCAAAACTCATCATCCATAGACTCATATTTTGAGCTTTCACCCATAGGTTTCTTTATTTGTGTTTTTCTACCTTCTTTTATACACTCCTCAACCTGCCACTCCATGGGCTATAACTCTCGTTGCTTTCTTCATTGTCTTGAGGACCAAACTTGTCTTCAATATGGCAATTTCTTTGCGAATTATTTGCTCTAATTTTCTTCCCATAACCATAATTATCACTACCCTCATAAAGCATCCATCTTAATTGTTGCTTTAGGTATATACCATAACTCATATTCACTGAACCTTACATCCCTTACCCATGCCATCCTACTGAAATCATTAATGCATATTATACGTAGAACTTTGTATGACATGAGTACCTGCATCTAATGCAAATAACCAGCCTTTCTTTTGGCCATGAGCAACTAGCCAACTACGTCTACCATTTCTAAACTTCTCAAGGAAGCAACCGTATTTATTGAATCTTACTTGCAGTCCTTGATTAGCCATTTTTCCACCAATAGAAGCCAAATTCTTAGTGATTGTAGGCATATATAAAGCATCTCCAAGTTATTGAGCTAAAAATGCATTAGCCTAAATTAAATAGCCCTAAACACGCTTAATTAATGAATAAATCTTATTATTTTAAAAAGAAATGTGATATTAGAGAGTTACTATGTTCCACATGCTAGACCCTAAATTGGGTGCCCCAAAGTTTTTATAAATATGCTTGCAACCTACATTCTCCCTCAATCTTGTTTTCACGAGTTTTAGGAGCCGTATCTCTATTGCCCACACCTTGTTCATGGAGGACATCGTGGCCAAACCTTCCCCTTTTGCTGTATGATATTATCTTGTGCTGGAGTCCATCCTTCATCTCTACCTGTGAGCCATGACCTGTATCCTAGAGCTATCACTTGAATTTAGGAGTTGTTATTACCTAATACCATGGAGTTGTCATCTGCACTCAAAACCTTGCATTTGTTTTGCTGACATCATTATCTAGAGCTATCACCATCAGTTTGACATTGTTGCCATCATCTAGTTCCTGCATTTATTGAGTTTCTCTCTTCTCCAACTATCGTCTACAATTTCTATATAGTCATCCACTATTTCTAGCCGTCACCCAAATTTTCTCTCTCCTCAAGTATTTATGTTTTTGGTCTGTCTCTCTCCTCATTACATGTTTGCATCAAATCTAGCCCCTCTAATTGTGTTTGCTAGTGTTCGACACATAGAGGCTGCCTTACTATGTTTCGAGATTCATTTTAGAATACGACACACTCTCTAGCTCATAACATTTAGAGATACGAGAGTTTGAGGTTCAATATTCTTTACATAGCGTGCTTGCTGCATGAGCATTGTATATTCAGTATAGTCATTCACTTCATTATTCATTGTGTTCACTGTTTATAAGTTACCTAACCCTAACTATGTTCTGTGTTATTAGTTTGTGCTTTGTTGCACAATTGGTTTTGTGTTTTCTGTGTTTAGAGCATTTCTTCACATGGTATCAAAGCTAGATACTCTCTAAGAAACCTTAGACTTTGATCAGATAGCTCATTCATAGAAGTAGGAACAACATAAGGGTTGGATATCTTTGAAAGCATTAACACCACCACTCTAATCTCCATAGCCAAACATGGACAAAAATGATTAGAAGTAGGCCTCCCAACTTGATACTACCTGATCTGACATGAGCAGAGAACCAGTGGACTACCATCGAGTCCATAGACCATATTAGATTTCCATAGTTGAGTGTGATCTCATCCTTATTCACAGAGCTTAGCAGGAGGTTGAAGGTAAATCTAAGGTAAGTCTGACTTATATCCTTTAGATTTGGTGCATGGAACTAATGATCTTGTAGGACCTTTAAGATCTCTACTATGAATTGGCCATCCGCAAGTGGAACTTGGCTCGAATTACACTCCACTTCCACAATACTTCCTTTCTCCAATGCCAGGTAGTACAAACCCTATTATGTCAGATTCTATGCCAACTGATTATGTATTTTGTGTTGGATCAGGGGATGCTCATCAAGAAGGGACTCTTCAAAATAACATTTTCTTTCTGAGTAACGAGGAAGACATGTATTTCTTTATGAACTCAAAATTAGGTTAAAATTTGAAAGAAGAACTTGTAAGTATTCCTTCCCTTCCTTTTCCTTCAAATGATTTTATTTCAAATACTAAGGAACACATTTAATGGATAAAAGGAACCAACCATGTTTTCCACAACAACATCGATCATTAATTCATTTTGGCTCTCACCCATTCCTCTCTTATCTTCGATTGCACCTTCCTTTGCACTTCCATTAAGTGCACCGCATTTACCATCACACACCACACCAAGGGATTTTGCACATTTAGCCACACCCTTTAGGACCTCTACATACCCATTTTTGGGTTGTGTACATGTGATGGAGGTTGACCTCCCACACACACACTTTTGGGTGTTATCCCTTTGGGACTACATCCTAGACATACTCAAGTGTGGATCATTTGATACCACAATTTTTGTATATTGTGCCCTAGCCAATTTTTGGACATGGCTATTGTGTCCTAGTGCCTCCACCTCCACCTTTGGTATCATTTGAACTTATGTCAATTGTGATACCTTTATATCAATCGACAGTCGTTGGACATCAATAGCCTATTTTTGCCTATCCACCATTACCCCTTCCTCTTTCTTATCCACCACCACTATCTTGTCCTCCACCCTACCCCACCTATCCATCTTCATATACATCTCATGGTTCTAGCTCCTTATCCACCAAGCATGCTATTACTGATAATACTGTTTGAATGGGTCAAACTATACCACTTGGTCAAACTTGATGAGACATGTCTTAGACTCTTAGAACCTATGGGATTTAGTGCAAGGGTTGGAACCCCAACTTGATCTTGCACTTGTTCCATATAATCTCATTTTCTCATGGAAGCCTTGTAATGCCTTTGTTATTATCGAACTTATACAAGGCTTGTTGCTAGAGTTTCACTCTCAGCTTTATCAATTTGACTTAGCATCTAAGCATTGGACTAACTGCTATGCAACTTAGGATAGAGCCCATCGCATCAATTTGGATCAAGAGCTTTAGAAAAAATCAGAGGCAAGGATGACTTGAACGTCAAGTTAGTTGAGTATTAGTGTCTTCTCGCTAAGTTTTCAAAACTACGAGGGCTTCTAAGTCTTCTAATAATCATGTTACCTTGTTTCTTAACAAGTTGCCAAGAAAGTATTTCCATTTTGTGCAACAAGTAATTTCACAACATTAGATGCCAACATTTTATGAGTTTAAGTGTTAGCTATTACATTATGCATGGTTATTCGATCAATTTCACAACACATCCTTGATAGAGGGGGCTCTCAATACATATTCTCAGGAAGGGGCCAGTAGGACAAGGAAAAATAAAACTCAAATCAAAATCAAAATCAAATCAAGGCTAGTGAATCCCAAGAAACCACACAATCAACTCTTGAACCTAGATGGCAAAATGTACCTAAGAAGAGTAGGTATTCTCAACATTGTCATAAGACTCGCCATTATGATGATGAGTGTTGATTTAAGGCTAGAGGCACATATCCAAAATCTAAGAATTAGACCCCCGCAACTTGATTGGGTAATCCCTAGTAGGGGGAGCAGGGTGGTGGCAATCCCTAGTAGAGGCAATGGCAAGGCCAAGACCCACACTGCCACCCACTGATAAACCATCACATTTGGCAAACTACTTAACTCTAGAGGATTTGTCTAATTGGTTTGTAGAGGCCCACATTGTCTCCTAAGAGACACCACATGGGAGTCTCATTCACATTTGTGAGTTATCTCTTGACAAGGTGATTATAGAGGCCCACTTGTCACAATCAAGCACATTAGTACATACTTGGCTTGTGGACAATGGAGCTACCCATCACATGACTCCTATAGAGGACATTTTCATTTCTCGAGCCCTTGCAGCCAAGAGAGTTCGCGTAGAAAATGATTTCTCAGTCAAGATTCAGGCCTAGGGTTATGTCAGTTTTCCCATTGACTAGTGTCTAAATTTGGCTTCATTAGGGATGATGTCTATCATGTCCCCCAACTTGGGGTGAACTTGTTGTTTATTCCACACCTTTGCTAGTTGGGGAAAGCAATTTTCTTCATAGTGACCACAATTGAGGTTCTAGACTCTCACACTGGTTTAGTGATTGCTTGTGGCAAGGCACAACCTAATGGCCTTTACCACATGACCTATTTTCTTATTGAGCCAATTGTCAATGATTCAGAGTTCCATCACTTTTAGGCCTTAGCCACCACATGGGAGCCCATGGACAGTGAGTGTCTTTGGCATTTTTTCTTAGGACATCTTGGCTATGACTCTCTTCATGAGCTATCACGTCAAGGGATCGATGAGGTCCTTCCATGCCTAAAACTATTTCAATAGGTCTATAAAGCATGTTAGCTAGATAAGCAATATCATACACCCTTCCCTTAGTTGTCTACCACCTAAAGGGTGAGAAGGATTGAAGCTTGCTTGGAAGTGAGCTATGGGGGAGAGCAATAACAAGAAGAGAGAGAGACACAAATGGGAACCCCAACAGTCACAATGTGTGACCAAGCCTTCCTTTATTCAAATTTTCACTAAAAGAATAAAGAATAAAGTGATGGTGTGACGGGTGCCTGCCACCTGTAGTGTGTAGTGGCGGGTGCTGTCAATGTAGTAATACACGGGCAGCTAGGCGGAGATGCCTTTACCCCCAACAACCTCCCACTTAAAGGCAAATCTGCCCCAGTGAGGAGTGAAAAGAAAAAAGAAAAGACAATACAATGTACACATGTACAACAGGATGAGGAAAAATGTTATCTCATCCAACGCCCATTAATCTCCTAAGGAAGGCAAAGCGCTCAGTAGTGAGGCTTTTCGTCAGCAGATTTGCAGGATTTTTGTTAGTGGAGATCTTGACAAGGTCAACAGACTTATCCTCCACGACCCCACGTATGAAGTGATACCTCACCTCAATGTGTTTCTTCTTCGCATGGAAGATCGGATTCTTGGCTAGTTGAATAGTACTCATAGAATTAGAATGCAGTGTAGGTATAGTTTCAATCCCAAGGTCATGAACCAAATGGCCCAACTATATGGTCTCATTGCAAGCCTCAATGGTTGCAACATACTCGGCCTCAATGATAGAGAGAGCTGTACACTTCTGAACCTTGGACATCCAAGACACAGCACCTCCAACATAGGTGAATACATAGCCAGAAGTGGACTTTCTACTATTTGCATGTCTTGCATAATCGGAGTCTATGTACCCCACAACTCTAGTATCCTAGCTACCATAGCAAATACACATATCTCTTGTTCCTTTTAGGTATCTTATGTTACCCTTCACGGCGTCCCAATATTTCTTGCCAGGTGTAGCGATATAGTGTGCCACAACACCAACTACAAAGGAAATATCTAGACGAGTGGCTATCATGGCATATATCAAACTGGCCATGGTTGATGCATAAGGAATCTCGGCCATCTCGGCCCTCTACTCTGTTGAGAAATAGACAAATGATGTATGCTCCAAGAGGAGCTGTCCTGAATCCCATATGCACAGTGAGGAGAGTGGAGCAACTCAAAGCCTATAAAGCATTGTACTTGACTATGAAATGAATACAATATCATGATGCTTTGTACTTTCAGTTAAGTGTCTGTCATTGTCGATTCTACACAAGATTGTGTTTATGAGTCCAAGCTAATCTATCTTGGAACCTAATTCACTTGTGTAATAGTTTGTCTCTACTTGTCCATGTCATTATGAACTTGGTTTACATATTTGATCCACCATAGCTTGTGTCATGTCCTAGATCCACATCATTTAACATGGTATCAGAGCCCAGTTGGGCATGGCACAACTCACACTCTAAATCTCTAGTCTCCCTTCATCTCTAGTGATCTCTAACCAGCCCACATTCAACTCATATCTTCAGTTTCAACTTCAAATCTTAGTTGGACCTTGTGGCAGTCATAACTAGCAGCACCCTGTCATCTTGAAGCTCCTGTATCTCACTCCACATACCAAATCTCTCTGAGCTTCCTTCTGGAAAGTTGTTCTCCACCTCACAAAGCTTCACTATATCACATCAATCCATGAGATTTGGCTATCTGGACTTCAGCATTGTCACTATTGTTAGTTGCTGCCATAGCCCTAGTTTGTGGCCTGCAGGACATACCTCACTTTGAGCTCTCATATCTCTCAAACCAGGCAATATTTCAGTGTGCTTTCTTCAGGAGGATTGTTCTTCTACTCAAGGAGCTTCTGCCTATCACATCTAAGCCTGACATTGGATACCTACAAGCCTGGTATTGCTGAAATTCGACATCGCTACCATAACTGCGCCTGGTTACGTTTCGCTGATCTGCGTGCATACTGCTGTACCCGATCTTGACGATTATCATGGGGCTCTTATAGAGCATGGAGTAAGCTACATTTTCATAAAAAAAGTTTTCAAAATGATCAACTCTAGCTCTAGATATTTGGAAAAAACCAGGCTTGGGTCAAAACCCTAATCCAGGAAGCCATAGCCATCAAGGTGCAAGCTCATTTTTTTAAATTTCTCATTCCCTTCAACTTAGGGCACACACTGCCACTCTTATTTGAGTTTGAACTCAGTTCCCAGCAAGATTAACCCTTCAAATCAACAAGCAAGAAGAAGATCAAGCACTGACATTCAATACTAAGCTCAAGAATAGTATCTATTGATACTCAACTAGTGTCAGTTGACACTAACCTCCTTGTGACACTTCACAAATCCCCCTTGCTGGTCTTTTCTCAGTTAATTGGAGCTGCTCAACATGGCAGAACTTGAGCAAATAGCAAAGCTCAATGGAGAAGGCTTCCATGCATGGAAGGAAAAGACCATGTACCATCTGATGCGAAAGGACTTATGGGACTTGTTTGAAGATGATGCAGATAACAAGAAGGGAGATGATGAAGACGGGTTCGTTGAAGAAGACCAGTTCAAATCCAAAGAATGGAAGAAGATGAATAATAAGGCACTAGGCATCATTGCTTGGGGATTAAGTGATGATGTGCTACATCATATATCTAGCATTAGAAATGCTAAATTCGCCTGGGAGGAACTTGATAAAATGTTTGGTACTCAAGCAAAGAATTCAAAGGTAAAACTTCTCATGCAGTTTTATAAACTGGATATCAAAGACAGTGCTTCTATGACCATACACATTAATAAGTTTAAGAGTTTAAAAACTCAACTTGCATCTCTTAAAAAGAACATTGAGGAAGATGAAGCAATAGCCGTACTGCTTGCAAGTGTAAACAAGGATCCATATGAAAATCTTGTGTCGACCTTGAGTAATGTTCCAAGCCTCACACTTAAAGATATTGAGCACTCACTACTCGATGAAGAAGGCAAAGTAAAAACCAAGAATGCAAAAGACAATGTCTCATCATCTAGGGACAATCTTTTGTACACCAAAGGAGCCGTTGGACCTAAAGGAAGAGGTTGAGGATTCATCAACAACAATAACAAGGATCAGATTACATGTCACTATTGTGGTAAGACTGGCCATGTAGCCAGTGAATGTTTCCACAAGAAGAGAGTCCAACAATTGCAAAGTGATCATCACCAGAACCAATACATGGAAGAAATAGAAGAAGAAGAATATGCTTCCACTACTATCAACAACTCTGACAGATTGTTTTGAAGAACTTTCATTGTATCTTTCATATGTTTTTCCCATAGTGGATCTTTCTTTTCCTTAGTGAATTTGATTTGTACAACCCTTGCCAATATGTAAAGTCTCAAGCTTTAACTTGACTAGGCTGCCTATGAGCTAGTCTTCCGGGCCATGTTATCATGAAGGGGGGGCAAAAGCCAGCAAGTGTAGGGACTCATCATTTGAGGGGGGGTGTTGAGAAATAGACAAATGATGTATGCTCCAAGACGAGCTGTCCTGAATCCCATATGCACAGTGAGGAGAGTGGAACAACTCAAAGCCTATAAAGCATTGTACTTGACTATGAAATGAATACAATATCATGATGCTTTGTACTTTCAGTTAAGTGTCTGTCATTGTCGATTCTGCACAAGATTGTGTTTATGAGTCCAAGCTAATCTATCTTGGAACCTAATTCACTTGTGTAATAGTTTGTCTCTACTTGTCCATGTCATTATGAACTTGGTTTACATCTTTGATCCACCATAGCTTGTGTCATGTCCTAGATCCACATCATTTAACATGCTCATCCATTTGCAGACAATCAGTCTATGAAACCTTCACATAAGAAGGTAAGGGACAACCAATAGGCTTTAGTCCTGCATGTGGAAACACTCAAGGACTTTATGAATGTACTCCCTTTGGGAGAGGTAGATAGTCCTTGATACCTGTCGCACTTAATGTGCATACTAGGAATGTGAGAGGCCTGCTCCAAATCCTTCATCTCAAAGCTCTTCTTCAGCTGAGATTTAAGAGCATCCAGCCCATCATGAGCTTTCCCTGCTACCTATCAGAATATCATCCATATAAAGTACCAAAATAAGCAATGAGCCATCACCTGCTTTCTTCATGTAAAGACACGGATCCATAGCACTCCTACTGTAGCCCTGTGATTGCATAAAGGCATCAAACTTATGATACCACTCCCTAGGTACCTGCTTCAAGCCATAATGACTTTTCTTCAATTTGCACACTAGGTGGTCCCTGCCAGATTCCACAAAGCCCTTAAGCTGCTCCGTGTAAATCTCATCATGCAAATCCCCATGCAAGAATGCAATCTTGACATCCATCTGATGCATGTCCAAGTCAAGCTGTGCGACTAAGGCCAAAACCAAGCATAGGGTGGTCATCTTGACCACAGGAGAAAAGACTTAATCAAAGTCAACTCCATGCTCCTATTTAAAACCCTTAGCAACAAGTCTTGCCTCATAAGCCGGCTTGGGGTGTCCAGGGGTACTTTTCAGCTTGTACACCCATTTGCATGGAAAAGTCTTCTTTCGCTGAGGCAATGCAACCAAATCCCAAGTCATATTCTTGTGCAAGGAGTCGATCTCAGACTGCATAGCCCTCTCCCAGGAGTGACTGCCACCCTTGCGCATAGCCTCATCATAGGTGAGAGGCTCTCCTACATCTATAACCAAGACATAATGCATTGAGGGCTCAAATCTATCAGATGGACATCTATTGAAAGGTGAGAAGGATCGAAACTTGCACTCGAGAGCTATGGCGGGAGAGCAAGAACAAGAAAGAGAGAGACGAGAAATGGGAACTCTAACAATCACAATGTGTGACCAGGCCTTCCTTTATTCAAACTGTCACTAAAAGAATAAAGAATAAAGTGATGGTGGCAGGCGCCCGCCACCTGCAGTGTGCAGTGGCAGTGACTGTCACTGTAGTAATACACTGGCGGCTAGGCGAAGGCGCCTTTACTCCCAATAACCTCCTACTTAAAGGCGAAGCTGCCCTAGTGAGGAGTGAAAAGAAAAAAAAAAGACAGTACAACATGTACACATGTACAACAGGATGAGGAAAGATGTCATCTCATCCCACGCCCATCAACCTCATGAGGAAAGCGCTTTGTAGAGAGGCTTTTTGTGAGCAGATCTACAGGATTCTGGTCAGTCGAGATCTTGACAAGATCAACAGACTTGTCCTCAACGACCCCACGTATGAAGTGATACCTCACCTCAATGTGTTTCGTCTTTGCATGGAAGACCGAATTCTTGGCTAACTAAATAGCATGCATAGAATCTGAATGTAGTGTAGGGATAGCATCAATACCAAGGTCAACAACCAAACGACCCAATCAAATGGCCTCCTTGCAAGCCTTAGTGGGTTGCAACATACTCGGCCTCTGTAGTAGAAAGGGCCGTGCATTTCTGCACCTGGACATCCAAGAAACAGCACCTCCAGCATAGGTAAATACATAGCCAGAAGTGGACTTTCTACTATCTGCATGTCTTGCATAATCAGAGTCAGTGCATCCCATGACTCCTGTATCTTGGCTGCCATAGCATATGTACATATCTGTAGTGCCCTTCAGGTACCTCATGATACCCTTCATGGCATCCCAATGCTTCTTGCCAGGTGTAGCCATGTAGCGTGCCACAACACCAATTGCAAAGGCAATATCTGGACGAGTGGCGATAATGGCATACATAAGACTGCCATCTTGGCCATCTCGGTCCTCTGCTCATCTATTTACAGACAATTAGTCTGTGGTACCTTCACATAAGAAGGCAATGGACAGCCAATAGGCTTTACACCCTACATGCGGAAGCACTCAAGGACTTTATGAATGTACTCCCTCTATGACAAGTAGAGGAGTCCCTGATGCTTGTCACGTCTAATGCGCATACCAAGTATGTGAGAGGCCTGTCCCAAATCTTTTATCTCAAAGCTCTTCTTGAGCTGAGCCTTAAGAGTATCTAGCTCATCATGAGCTTTTCGTGCTATCAGCATATCATCCACATAGAGTACCAAAATCAATAAAGAACCATCACGGGCTTTCTTCGTATAAAGACACGGATCCATAGCACTCCTGCTGTAGCCCTATGAGACTGCATAAAGGCATCAAACTTGTGATGCCAGTCCCTAGGTGCCCGCTTCAAGCCATAAAGACTTTTCTTCAATTTGCATACTAGTTGCTCCCTGCCAAGTTCTGCAAAGCCCTTAGGCTGCTCCATATAAATCTCATCATGCAAGTCCCCATGTAAGAAAGCCATCTTGACATCCATTTGGCATAAATCCAAGTCAAGCTGAGCAACCAAAGCCAAGACTAAGCGCAGGGTGGTCATCTTAACCACAGGAGAAAAGACCTCATCAAAGTCCACACCATGCTCCTGCTTAAAACCCTTTGCTACCAGTCTAGCCTTGTATGCCAGCTTGGGGTGTCCAGGGGTACTTTCAGCTTGTACACCCACTTGCATGGCAAAGCCTTCTTGCCCATAGGCAAGGAAACCAAATCCCAAGTGCCATTCTTATACAAGGAGTCTATCTCAGACTACATAGCCCTCTCCCAAGAGTGACTGTCACCCCTGCGCATAGCCTCATCATAAGTGAAAGGCTCTCCTGCATCTGTAACCAAGACATAATTCATCGAGGGCTGAAATCTATCAGGTGGACGTCTTTCTCTAGTAGATCCTCTCATAGCAGGTTCTGCTGCTTGCCCAGCTGCCTGTCCAACACCCTAACCATGAGCATTTGCTGCAACTGTAGGTTGTCCAACTGGCTGTGTGGGAGCTCTCGGCTCCTCTTGAAATATGACCCTGCGGATCTCAAGAACTCTCTCAGGCTGCTGATGCATCTTGTCTTCATGGAAGACTACATCATGACTACGGATGACTTTCCGCACCTGCGGATTCCAGAGACAGTAACCCATCTCGCCTCCATCCCCATGACCAAGGAAAATGCATTTGACACTCTTAGGATCCAGCTTACTTCTCTTGTCCCTAGGCACATGGCAAAATGCCTCACATCCAAAGACACGGAGATGCACATAAGAGGGAGGTTTTCCAATCTATACCTCCTCTGCAACCTGGAAATCCATAGCTGTACTAACTGCCTCGGCCCAAAAGCTCTGTGGTAGGCCTGCATGGCTAAGCATACTGTGTACACGCTCCTAGATGGTTCAATTCATCTGCTTAGCCAAACCATCTGGGGGGGGTGCGTAGGGGGTGGTCAACTGACTCTTAATACCCCTCTCATCACATAACTGCTCAAAAGCATGTGACACATACTCACCCCCATTATCTGTCCTTAGGCATTTGAGCCTATACCCAGACTGGTTCTCAATCAAATGCAAGCCATCTCTGAAACTCAGCCAAGACATTGGATTTCAGCTTAATAGGATAAGCCCAAACTTTCCATAAAAAATCATCTATGAAAGTAACAAAATACTTTGCACCACCCACCATAGACTGACAAGGCATGGGCCCACAGACATCCGAATGTATGAATGCCAATGGCTCACTCATGCGTGGCCTACTAGACTTCTTATGCATAGACCTAGTCTACCTACCATAAAGACAATGCTCACATGAATCAAAACATGTATAATCAAGGGGGGGTAAGTACTACAAACCAGAAAGCATTTTCATTCCCTTCAAAGACATATGGCCCAAACGGGCATGCCAAAGAGATACATGTGGGATAGAACCCATAGACAAAATATGATCAAGGGAAGAAGCGGATACAATCAAGGGATAGAGGCTGCCAGCCTTGGCACCCCTCACAATCACAAGTCTACCACGAGTGATCTTCCATGCAGAGTCTCCAAAAGATACATGATAGCCTACACCATCAAGCTATCTAGCTGACATGAGACTGCGTGTCAAAGCAAGTGCATGACGTACATCTTGCATACCAAAATTGCTACCAGAAGGAAACGGCAGCCTAACATCACCAATGCCCACAATATCAAGAGAGCTGTCATCACCCAAGCGCACAGAACCCGAAACAGTACGGTATGAATGAAATCACTCTCGTCAAGGTGTCACATGAAAGGATGCACTTGAGTCCAAGAGCCAACATTGTGCATACATAGAGTGTATCTTTGTCATATGTGAAGCACTAGAAGAAGCTTCAAGGATATAATCGTCATCGACATCCTCAGGCTGCATAACATTGATCTCTTCAATTTTAACACTAGACTTTGCAGGCACTATGCTGCAATCAGAAGACTTATCTTGCACTTTGTCTTTCCCCTTATATTTGCGCCTTTCATTGCACAGTTCATGGCATTGTGGCCTAATATGGCCCTTTTTTCCACAATGGTGACAAGTAACATATGCATTCCTACCACGGGATTTGCTACGTGACTTCCCACGAGACTTGGATCGAGATTTCTGAGAATCTCGTCCACGGCCATTGCCACTGCCATGCTTTCCATATCCATCATTTCTACCTCTAACTGTCATAGCATGCGACACACAAGAGGCATCCAAATTCGTATAGTTAATCTTTTCTTGCAGAAGAGCACTCTCAACATCAGATAATTTCAAGGTAGCAACAGAGGCACATAATGCAGTGCGAAATACATCCCATGACTCATTAAGAGTACTAAGCAAGAAAAGAGGAGTGACATCCTCTGCAAAAGTGATGTCCTGCGAAGTCAAGTTCTTGAGTATAGCATGGAACTGGTTCAAGTGAGTAGACATGATCACATTCTCCTTCATGCGCAGATCCATAAGCTGCTTCAGCTAATATATCTGACTCACTAGACTTTTCTTGTCATAGAGATTCTTGATTTTATTCCACAACTGCCATGCACTCTGCAATACATTGTAACGAACTTGTTTTGTGAGAGATAATACAATAGTGGACTTACATAACTCATCAAGCGCAAACCATTCCTCATCTGGCATAGTTGCAGGCGGCTGCCCGTTGAACCTCAATGGTTTGATCTATGATTTTTGCACCAATACTTGCCAAATCTGGCTCTTTCAATAAGAGTAATTCGTACCATCAAGCTTAGTGATGTTGAAAATAGCATGATCAGTGGACAAACTCGCCATAATGCAGGCTGCAAGACTGTAGACAGTTCAAAACTGCTTGCTTTTTACTGCAAAAAATGACCAAAGAATCACCAGAATCAAGAGAAAATGGCGAGAAAAATGTAACCAAAGCTACTGCCCACCAAGTACTAGCGAAAGTACATCATTTCAAAATATTTTAGAATGAAAAACCCATGTCAGTCCAGAGTTATATGCTTGCTATAAGAAATGACAGCATGGTACTGTGAGAGGCAATTGCGGACCAAATCACTGCACCAAGTCAAGAAATGACAGCCAAGACATGATCGGCCATAAACGGGCATAAATCAGCACTAAATAGTCATCAAGACCTTGAGCAAACACCCAAATATGTCACCAAAGTATCCGTTAGTGAGCAGGCATATCCCCTGGACAATAGGGCAAAGTATACATAACACTGGCAAGACCTGATACCAGTATGTGTATGCTCACAAGAGTGCAAAGCCCAAGCTTAGGTCAAAAGCAACTCTAAGATATCAATGCATGAACCATGCAACATTTAAGTGTAAGAGATCCCAAAGTCTCAAGTATCTGCAAAATGCTCAAAATAGCATAAACCTCCTGCTCAATGTCAGTCAAGCATACAAGATGCTTCCACTGGCACAAAAGGCGGATAAACGAGCTCAACAGCTCAATCAAACCAAGTCAGAGTACCAAAGACAAGTAACCAAGCCAATGTCTCAATAGCATTCAAGGTCGTAATGGAAAAAGCCAAGTCATAATGGAAAAATTCAAGTCAATGTCCAACTGCTCAAGGGAATACTCAAATGAATGTTGAGATGAGCTCAAACAACTGCCATCCACAGCCAAAGCATAAAGCATTCACCAAGACATCATAACCCGTACTGGGTAGCATAGGCATAAACCATATCATAGATAAAATGCCAGTTGCGAAGTGACAGTCAAACCCAAATCAAGCTCTAATCTCAGCTCAAAATCATTTCGGAGAATAAACAAGACATGCGGCATAGTCCAAATACATCATGACATCATGTCGAGTAGCCGGGAGCACCTCGTGACCAATAGGCATAACCCAATTGTAGCATAAACAGCTTCAGCCCTCACGTTTCCAGAAGCAGATATCCTCTGTAAACTGAGCAAATCAATGCTCAATCCAAGCTCAAATCCATAGGCAAACCATAGGCATACATTCCCGTATGTATAGGCACCAACCAGGCATAATCAGGCATCAAATGCCAAGACCTGTAAGCATAAAATTGAAGTAACAGGTGGCTGCCCTATTTTGGACAGATCTCGGATTGCTTAAAAAAGTCAATGGCTGAGCTAAATTAGCTCCAAATGCGTCTCACATAAGAGGCATAACATCCACAAGTGATCCGGTATCAATGGACATTAGTAGAAGCATCACATAAGCCATAGACATACAAATACATGCTGTTTCAGACCTTAAATCTATTGTAGAATATTCTATCATCAGAATTTGGCAAATTTGACATCACCATCGCGTTTGGAGCATGCCAAAACCCCAACTTAGACTCTTACCTTGCTTGAATCGGGTTTTGAATGCCCGAGATATGACAAAAAGAGTGATTTTTTGGGCCAGATTTTGAAACAGGCAGAAAAAAAGCGTGAGCTGGCTGGGGGGGTCTGCTATCCAATGTGTCAACAATGGGGCCCAAAGGAGGCACAAATGGGGGCCAAAGAAGGCCTACACCAAGCCTCAGCAAGCCTTGATAGGCTGGAAGCAAAATCCAGGTGAAGGAAGCTCCAAGAGGTGTGAGCTATGGCTACCCACAACCTGTGAAAACCTAGACCTGTGGACTAAAGTAAAACTCTAAAATAATGAAGCAATACCTCAATGCCAATGCCCTGATGGTGCCCCAATAGGCTAGGAAGAAGCTTGGGAAGTCGGGGAGTGATGGGAGCTCAAGAGATTGAGCTATGGCTGCCGGAAAGGAGACCCAATGCAAGTGGGGAGTCAATGGGAAGCTGAGAATGCGACGAGACAAGCTCAAGAGTCAGGAAGCCGTGCTCTGATACCAGTTGAAAGGTGAGAAGGATCGAAGCTTGCAGTCGAGAGCTATGGCAGGAGAGCAAGAGCAAGAAAGAGAGAGACAAGAAATGGGAACTCCAACAGTCACAATGTGTGACTGGGCCTTCCTTTATTCAAAATGTCACTAAAAGAATAAAGAATAAAGTGACGGTGATGGGCACCCGCCACCTGTAGTGTGCAGTGGCAGTGACTGCTAATGTAGTAATACACAGGCGGCTAGGCAGAGGCACATTTACCCCCAACATCTATCTCTAGTAGACTGTCTCACTGTAGGCTCTGCTGCTTGTCCAACACCCTAGTCATGTGTACCAACTACTGTTGCAGGCTGAGCATCTGGCTGTGCAGGCTATACTAGAGTATAGGGTTCCTCCTGGAATATAACCTTGCATATCTTTGCCACCTTCTCAGGCTGCCGATGCATATTGTCTTCATGGAAGACTACATCATGGCTACGGATGACTTTCCGCGCCTGTGGATCCTAGAGGCGGTAACCCATCTCACCTTGTACTTTATAGAGCCACTTATTTGGATGTTTTTGTATAGATACTTGGGATTTTCCTCGAGCTTGACTCTTGCAGGGTTTTTTGCCTCTTGCCGATTTTGGCTTGACTTGGCTTTTCTAAGATAGCATTATTATTGTAGAGCTATGCTTATGCGTATGGTTATGGGCTGATTTTACGGCTGAAATCCATATGTTCTTATTGCAAATGTCTTGTGCTTTATAGTATTGTGGTTGGTTATGTCATGCAGTTGGCTACAACTCTTCTTCACGTGGGAGCTTTTGCATCCTTGGTTGATGCCTTTATGTCCTCCCGTCCGTTGAGGTTTCATGAGCCTTTGCAGCATGCTTCTACCACTGATGTACTTGTAGATGATTGTCTTCATGAGTAGGTTTCCTCCATTGGGACAGCCCTCGACTCCTTGAGCTTCGTGGATACTATGGATAGCCCTATTCATGATGACTTGGATTCCTTGTCATTTTCTGCAGATTCTTCAGTTACAGATGTTGTATGCTTCCATTATGGAAAGCTTGGGCATGTTAAAAGAAAATGTTTTAGATGGATTAGAGAGTAGTAGAGACAGAGACGGACTCAACATGAGTGGAGAGTTAGTGATGCATCAGGTGTTGCCACTTTTTCTAGTGGTGAGATACATGCAATTACCCATGATGATGCAGTTGAGTATGTCCTCCTATCATCTAGTTTCCCTACAGCTTACTTGCTCAATGATCAGGCCTATGTCTTTGATTGGCTATTGGATTCTTCACCCTCTTGTCATGTTACCCCTCATAGAGCATGGTTCTCTTCTTACAGGGAGGTTGACAAATGTATTGATTTGGGCCTTGAGCAGACTTATGCTATTGTTGGTACAGGGAACATACACCTAGCTTTGCGTGATGGGACTTCTCTTGTTCTCCATGATGTATTACATGTTCCTATGCTTGGTAAGAGCTTGATGTCTATCCGTCAGTTGCATGATGTAGGTTACTTTGTTTCTCCTCTTGCTTGCTATCATGTTTCTGCTCTTGCAAAACTTCTTCCATAACATGCTCGAGAGATGGTTGATTTGTAGCTTTAGACAAATCCATACTTGTTCTTGTCACTTCCTTAGATATCCTTACATTAACTTCATCTCTTATTTGTTTCTCTTCAACAACTACATCCATATTTTGCCCTTTTTCCAAATATGCATCCACTGAATATGCATCTATCGCTGATTCCCAATTAGTTATGTCACGAATATCTTGCCCTGCATGAGACATTTCACTATCAGTAACCTTTCTCTTTTCAGCTACATGTAAATCATGTGTCCATATTTCATCCTTTGGTCCAACCATCACTTGGCCATGCATTTTTTCCAACTGTAGACCAAAAGTAGAAGCATGTACTGTCGCATAAGCATTTCGAACAACCAAGTCTTCCACCAACAACTTCTGTATACCTCCCTTTTCAAAATTCAAAGCAAGAGGCAGTCCCGTTTCTTGTGATGGATCTTGCCATCTTTCCAAAAGACGAGTTGTCATGCCAAGGCCTCTTGATAGGCAGCACAATCCTTTTTCTCATGCTGCAAACTATCACACCACATACATCTTTTTCCTGGCTTAGGGGCTGCTGCCCGTCCCCTATCCTCTTGTTCTTTTTAATCCAATTTTGCAACCTTCAATTGAAGATCCCTCATCCCTTTGATCAATTCATTTGAGACATCTTTCCTAATAGAGGGAAAAATTGCAGGTACAACCATAGGGTTAGCCATAGAAGTAGGTGGCTTATTGGATACATCAATTGTCTTGCCCGTAATAGTGGGCAAACTAGAGACATGCAATCTTTCTCTTCTTCTATGCTTCTTCACAAGTGCAGTAACAGCTTTCTTGACATGTCTCCACTTCATTTTCAAACCCTCTTTGTAATTTGATCCTCCAGCAAATCATTAAGCTTCTCTTGAAGCTTAGGATTAGCTGCCTGTAGAAATAATTCAATTTTCTGACTTGCAAGAGGTTGTTGTTCTGCAAGATCCAATTGCTCAAATTGACTTTCAAATTCTCTTAAAATTCTGTAGCCACAAGACCCTTATTGGATTGTAAAACCCACTCCTGAAAAGTCTTGCGCGTAATCAAACTCATATAAAATTCTTCCCTTGGTGTCTTCTTGAAGACTACCCAGTTAGCATCCTACATGTATAATTCAGTAATCCGTGCTTTCAATTCATGTACAGTAACATGCACAAAATACCAGCTCCATGCAAGTTGAGCCACTCCAAAGAATTCCATCTTTTGAGCATAGGTATGTACATATGCAAATACATTCCTGCCATTGAATAACTTCACCTCACGCTCAATTGCTTACAAAACATTCATCACAACACTTTCTATTTGAGTAAAAGCTTGCATCACCTGTTGTTGTTGTTGTTGTACCTGGATAAGCATATTCATATTTTGCACCAACTATTGCAAAACATCACTGGAGATTGTGTTCAAAGATTCTCCCTTATTGTCTTTCCTTCTTCTGACGACCTTTCACATTGGGTTCACCAATGTCGGAGGGGTTTTTGTCAAAAGGTCCAATCCACCTAGGATCAGAGGTAGAAGGAAGTAGAGATAGGAGATGGAAGAGAAGAAAGAGAATAGATAAGAGGTAAACATGACAAAGACAAAGCACAATGAATTGAATCGAACCTGTAATCTTTGCACTACTTAGAAGCAATCTCCAGGCATTAGATCTCTTGGAGCTTCTTCGTAGAACAAAACATGCATCAAAATTAGAGCTCCTTCTTTACTGCTCGAAATCCAAATCTGATGGCCCCGTTGGCTCTGAAAGGGGGGGTAAAACCCTAGGACACCTGGTTACGGATCTCCCAGATCACTCATTCTTTCTCTTTCAGTTCAAACTGCAGTTTTCAGCCTGTTTACAACGATCGCAACACGCGTGATTTTGCCAATTTGCCTTTTTTTATAAAAATCCCATAATTGACTGAAAAAGTAGCTTGCTTTTTGCATGCCATCCTAATCTAAAAGATTTTCTAACTTTTTCAGATTTTTAAAATAAATAATATTAAAAATAGGCTAAAATGATCCAAAAATCTAGTATTTTTGGATAATCCATACAACTCACACTAGTACTAATGACTCAGATCACATTGACTCTCTAGATCAATAAAGAAGTCAGATGATGATGCATCCCATGTTTTTTCACACGGTGTTCGCATAGCATCACGACAGTGAACATCGAGCAAACACCCAAGCATGTCAAAAGAATCCGTTAGTAAGCCAGCACACCCCCTGTGTAATAGGGCAAAGTGTACATAACACTAGCAAGACTTGACACAAAGTGGTGTATGCTCAATGAGTGCAAAGCCGAAATTAGCCCAAGTTCATGTATGTGGACCATGGCATATCAACCATGCAACATCCAAGTGAAGAAGATGCCAGTCTTAGAAGACTCAAAGATCAATAGCATAAACCACCTACTCAATGTCTGTCAAGCATCCAAAGATGCTTCCATTGGCACAAAAGCCGTATGGATCAAGCCAAGAAGCTCAAGAAAGGCATATGAGAGCACCAATGATGAAAGATACAAGGCCAGACATCAATAAGACATCATGAGCATATAAGCTATGTAGCCTCCAATTATAGCATCCATAGACATCAACTATATCCCAAATACAACTCTGGAAAACCAAGAAATATCCCAAGTAAGTTTTGGGAATGCAGATGTAAGCCAAGACAAGGCACTAGTAGCAATCAGCTCCAAATAATGTAACTAGCATCAGTAGTGGCATAGACCAAGCATGTCAAGACCCGGTTAGAGACACATAGGTAAAATACATGCCATACGTACATCCAAGATAGAGCATCAAATGCATTACAAAGCCGAGCTCAAGATAAAATGGAGATCTGGAACCAATGACAAGCTTGATGTCGTACCGTGAAGGTCAATACTTCATTGCATATCCTAGAGACATAGCCCGAAACCAATAGGCATAACGAAACATGGAGTAATAGGATTCAGCCCACTATTGTAAAACATTGATTTACTATTCAAAATTGAGTATTTTCAACAAGCAAATCAGTCCAAAATGATGGCATAACATGTGCCTTGCATCCCCCAAACAATCGGGCATCAATAGGTACCAAACCTGTTAAGTAGAAGTGCCCAAACAAGCATAGCATTAGATGCCAATGTTACTTCTGCATAAGATGAATGTGGGGCTACTGTAAATAGTCCTGAGAATGTAGAGATCAGACCCAAGTCCAATGCCAATGATCAAGGACGCTTCAACACATGTTAGAGACCATTGCCAAGTGCATTGCCAAGCTTGAAGAAGCATGACATAGCCATCACTCAGGAGTCGGTGTGTTGCTGTGTTATGCTATCTAGATTAGCCAAAAAAATGGTGCAAATTTGCTTATGTATGCTTCTGCTAGTGTACATCCAATTAGAGGCTCCAGGGGGGGTGCCCAGGGAGGTACACAACAAGTCTCAAGTGCCCAAATGCAAGAGGGAGCAAGATACAAGCTCCAAAGGTTTGAGCTATGGCTGCCCTGATTGACTACAACCTGAGAATTGAATAAAAGCATTGAAAGAACACTTCAATACCTTTGTAGCAATGCCTTGAGGGTGTCTCAATAGGCTGGGAAGGTGCTGGGGAAGTTGGGGAGTGACGGGAGCTCGGGAAGGTCAGCTATGGCTACTGGGAAGGAGACCCAATGCTGTAGGTATTTGAATGGAAGTTAAGAATGCCATGAACCAAGCTCGAGAAGTCGGGAAGCCAAGCTCTAATACCAGTTGAAAGGTGGGAAGGATCGAAGCTTGCTTGGAAGTGAGCTATGGCGGAGAGCAAGAGCAAGAAGAGAGAGAGAGACAAATGGGAACCCCAACAGTCACAATGTGTGACCGGGCCTTCCTTTATTCAAACTATCACTAAAAGAATAAAGAATAAAGTGACAGTGACGTGCGTCCACTACCTACAGTGTGCAGTGGTGGGTATTGTCAATGTAGTAATACACATGCGGCTAGGTAGAGATGCCTTTACCCCCAACACCACCTATGCTAAGAAACCCCTTAGGCTCATTCATGTAGATCTTTGTGGTTCCACATCCACTGCCACCTTGATTGATGCATTGTACTTCTTTTTTATAGTGGATAATTTCTCTAGGTACATGTGGGTGTACTTCCTCAAGCACAAGCTTGATATCTTCACTTGTTTCAGTGCTTGGGTGTTGCTACCAGATTGGTCATCATGTGGGTACTATGAGGAGTGATTCTAGTGGCAAGTTGATCTCCCAAGAGTTCTTTGAGCTTCTACATGAGCAAGGCATTGCACACCAGCTCACCTCTACCAACTCCCCTACACAAAATGGAGTCGTAGAGCATAGGAACTAGATAGTCATGAATATGGCACGCTTTATGCTGTTCGTAGCAGAGCTCCCTGATCACCTTTGGGTTGAGGCTATTAACACTTTGGTGTATATCCTTAATCGATGTCTGACTATGGCAATCCCTAAAAAGAATCCATACAATGCATTTTTTGGCTCTTGGCCTATTGTTTCTCACTTTAAATTCTTCGATAGTTGTGAATATATGCACACTTTGGATGACAAGATAGGAAACCTCATCCCTTGATCTTTGTGGGCTATTCTTTTGAAACAAAAGCCTACCGTTTGTTTGAACCTTGAATGAACAAGGTGATTGTTAGGAGGGATGTTGTCTTTGATGAGAGGGCATTGTGCAGTCTTTTGCACTAGACTCTATGTCCTCACCTATGCTCACATCATATGAGACCATGTCTTTTGAGCTAAGTTTACTATCCACTCTTGACCTTCTTGTACACGCTTCAACATTCTCCATGAGACCCATTACCTCATTGATACTAGTAGACCATGTAGGATTCAAGGATCCTTCCATCAGATTCCACTTCGGAGACCTAGAAGGTTTGCTCGTTTTACTTCTCAAGCTTCATATGCATCATTTTTTATAGCTGATTATATTGCACATTCTAAGTTGAACTCTTGGTAATAGGCTCTCTAGGACCCTTTATGGCACAAGATCATGGAAAATGAACGAGATAATATTGCCTAAAATGGGACTTGGACCTTGGTAGATCATCCTCGTGTCACAAGCTAGTCATCGGGACTAAGTGGATTTTTTAGACTAAGCTAAAGGTTGATGGTACTTTAAACAAATACAAGGGTCACCTTGTAGTGCAAGGTTTCAAACAAAAGCATGTCATTGGCTATGAAGAAACGTTTGTAGAGCTACTGCTTGATTGACATCATTTTTTCTGTTGGTTGCACTCGACGCTCACCACAGTTGGTTGATTTGTCAGATGGACGTCAAAAGTGCCTTTCTAAGCAGTTATTTGGAGGAGGAAGTCTATGTGGAGCAAGCTGTTGAATTTTCTTTCGCTAATCAAAATGACAAGGTATTTTGATTGTAGAAGGCTCTTTATGGACTAAAGTAAGTGTTGAGGTCTTGGTACCACATGATGGATGAGTTCTTATAGACTCATGGATACTATTCTACACCCTATGACCCAAATCTATATGTGTGCACCACTAATATGGGGGTCAACTATATCCTGCTGTATGTTGATGATATACTTCTCATTAGCTCAAATTTTGTAGCAATACTAGAAATCAAGTAAAGCTTTATGCTACTTTCAAGTTAGGTTTGTTGCCTTATTTCTTTGGGATGGAGATCGTTCGATCCAAGAAAAGTATCTTTTGTGTCACAATAAAAGTATGCCCTATAGGTGACATAATAGTATTACACTAATCAGACACATCCAATAGCCACGCCTCTAGATCCCACTATCCATCTACATAAGGATACCTCGGGTTAGCCTTTTGATGCTCACACTTATTACTCTGTTTTAGGGAAGCTACTTTGGTTGATTTATACTAGGCCAAATCTTGCATACTCAATTCTTTTGCTTTGTCAGTATTTCAATACACCTAGAATGTCTCACTGGATTGCTCATCTTTGTGTGTTAAGACATGTAAGATATATCTATAATTATGGACTAACCTATGGTCATGGTTTATGCACTTATAGGGATGCACTAATTTTGACTAGATGGGAGATCCTGACACTCGATGTTCCCATGGCAACTACCTCTACACCTTGAGCATGGCACCCATCTCTTGGGCTAGCCATAAGCAGGAGATGGTGGTGGCTTCTAAGCTGAGGTAAAGTATTGGACTTTGTTCAATGGTACCATTGAGGCTATCTATTTAAGGGACTTGTTGGCTGCACTTTAGTTTCCTTGTGAGGCACCTATAGTTGTCTACTACAACATTTAGAGTGCCATTGCCCTTGTAGGAAATCCAATCATCACACCTTAGGCATAACACATGGTGGTTCATTTCCACTTCATTAGAGAGCAGGTTGAGCTGGGCCGCACTATTTGCCTAAAGTTTCTTCCTTCTAGTGACAATTTTGCATATATTTTGACCAAGGTGGGTCCTAGAGTACCTTCTATCTTGGATCACTACACCCTTCTCTACTTCTATAGATTGATGAGGAGAGGGTGCTTCCATCTTGCTTCTCATTCTAGTTTGAGAGGGGTGGTTTCCTTCTCTTTATAGTAATAGTGATGCTGCTTACAATCTTTTACTCTTAGACATTTATTTATTTTGTATTGTACATTATGGACATTTGTAACTTCATCCACACTGTGAAGGTGACATGATTGTAAAAGGGCATTTGGGCAAGTGAACAATTTCCTTGCAAGGGCATTGTCCAACTGACACCATCGTATCACATTTTGCATGAGCATGACAACTTGTATCTTTCTTTGTATTACGCTAAGCATTGGCATTCTATTCATGTAAACATGTATCTGTGTACATTTGTCCCTTTTTGGTTATCCTTGGAGCGGTCGTCTTTGGTTCCACCATACTTATAACATTGCACATGGCAATCTCTTAAGGTAGTTTTTCCCTATTCTAGCCTGCTAGCTTTGCTAGTCTTACTTGCTCATGTATCATATTGCTACTTGTCTCTCCACATATTATATGATTAGTACACACACACATCCTTAGGTGATCCATAGGCACTTATCCTAGTAGTGTGTGGGATTGTTTTGCATGTTTTATGTAGTGGGACTATCCATCCTTACTTCTCGTACTTTGGGGCATAATGACTAAATGGGATGAACACTAATTTGAAACCCTCACCTAATGTTAAATCTTGTGACAGCCTAACACAAAGCCCTTTAAAAAAAAGTCCATTGTTGATTCCATCCACCTTTGTAGGACTTGGTAGACTCTCCAGCAGTAGCCGACGAGCACCCTTGGTTTGATACCTTGGCCTCTTTAGGGAGATTACTGGGGGTTTCTTAGCAAGATAACCATTATCTTTGTAGTCTTTGTAGGTCACTAGGTAGTCGACATGCACTATTTACTTGATACCTTGGTTGCTTTGGGGTGGGGTGCCTTGAGGTAAAAGAAAAATCAACCAAAATGACTTATTTTTCATGCCTCAGTTTTGGGCCTAAGAGGGAGTATTGAGCTAAAAATACATTAGCTTAACTTAAACAACCCCAAAACACTCTTAATTAATGAAAAAACATTATATTTTAAAAAATTAATTTTTTAAAAATGCAATCCTAAAGAGTTACTATGTCCCACATGCCAAACCCTAAGTTGGGTACTCCAAACTTTCTACAAATAGGCACGTAGTCCACCACTCTTCCTCAATCTCGTTTTTGTAGGTTTTAGGAGTTGTATCTTTGCTATTACTCACATCTTGTTCATGGATGATATCACTATCAAACCTTCCCCTTCTTTATGCTATCGTCTGGTGCTTGATTCTAGCACTAATCTCCACATGTGAGTAATTGCTTACACCCTAAAGCTATCATTTGAATCTAGGAGTTGTCACTTGTGGTACCCTAGAGCTATTGTCTACTCTCAGAATCCTGCGTTGTTCACATCATCATTTGGAGCTGTTGCCATTAGTTTAACACTATTGCATCATCTAGTTTTTGTGTTTGCTAAGTTTCTCTCTCCTCCATCTGTCACTTACACTTTCCGACAGTCGTCTATTGTTTCTAGCTATTGCCTAGTTCTTTTCTCAGCTCAAGTACTTGTGTCTTTTGTCTTTCTCTCTTCTTACTACTTGTCTACATCAAATCTAGCCTCTCTGGCTGTGTTTGTTGGTTTTTGACATAAGAAGGCTTCCTTCCTACATTTTGGGATTCCGTTTCGGAGTACGACACACTCTCCAACTCATAACCTCTATCTTGATCCCAGAGATACAAGAGTTTGAGGTTCAATATTCATTGCATAATGTGTTTACTACATGAGAATTGTATATTTAATAGTCATTCCCTTCATTATTAATTGTGTTCACTATCTCTGAGTTACCCTAACCCTAACTATGTTATGTGTTATCAACATGTGCTTTATCATATGATTGGTTTTGTGTTTATGATGTTTAGAGCATTTCTTCACACAAGCTTATTCACTAGTGAAATACTGCCAATGTGAATAATCTTATGCAAGCTATCATCTTTAGTACTAACATATTCTTTACTTTGCATTTTTTCCTTTTTGTCAAACCATTCTACATGATGCGTGATATGCTTTGTAGCTCTTGAGTCCAAAAAACCAAGCATCCTCTCTAGGGGGTGCATCATGTTGCCAAGTACATGCTTCATAGCAAAAAGATGACCACTAGGTGATGAACCACGTCTAAAAGCATAGCACATGCCTCCATAACCACATGCATAATGACCATAACGAGTCCTTCAATGACCTCTAGTTATAGCATTCTATTTACGGTAGCATTCTTTCTCAAAATGGCTAGACTATCCATAGTAATGGCAAGCACCATCTCTATGAGGACTAGGCCATCCTCTACCTCTAGAAAAGGATCTCCCTCTACCTCTTGGCATACAGTCTCCACAACCAAAAGAGCTATGACTATGACCAAGGCCGTCTCCACGACCATATAAAGATCCTTTAGCTCTTGATGAGCTAATGTGACCTCTTTGATGGTAGAATACATTGTCTTGACTAGCGTTTTTCCCATTGCTAGATGCATTTAGACCCAATTTTATTTCTTCAATAATAAGAAACAAGGTAAGAAACTCCTCAAAATTAGGCATAGAACCAGCTCTCATAGAAATTGAAGTGTCAAGGGACTTGTATGTAGGGCCAAGTGCATTCAAAGTACGAAAACCAAGTCATCATCATCCACAGGTGCACTAATCGAAGTAAGGTCCTCTGAAATCTGCTGTGTTTTTACAACATAATCACTAATGCTTCGATTCCCACACTATGTACCATGCAATCTCCATGTTAACTATATCTTTCTTGCCTTTGTGCAACTATTGTACATATTCTGGATAATCTCCCATGCATCTTTACATGTACTAGCTTTCTTGATGTGCGGGATCAAGGTCTCTGAAATGCAAATGGAAATCCAATGTAAAGCCTTCCTATTTTTACATGTCTAGTCTTTGTAGGCCTTCTTTTGTTCCACAGTGGGCTCTTCAAGAATTTTAGGGTATGCATCCTCAAGTCTCTAGCATCAACCGCTCAAATCCAATATAAAAAAGCATTAAAAATCCCCAAGAAAATACATGTAAAATGAGTTCCAATGATACGACTATCATACATGTGACCAACTGTTGTCAAATATATTCATACATCATGGCCACATCATGCATTAGTAGTCCAACAACAAGAAACACTAAAATCAATGCTCAAATGGTGCATGTACAACCCAAAAAACATCAACATGAGCTAAAAATTGACAACCTTTCATGCTATTTTTATGTGATTTTTTGTCACAAGAATGAATAAGCTCAAACCATCATAATTTTTATGCAAAGTTTTTGATAATTTTGCCCTCCAAATTTACACCCAAAAGTTGCATAGAAGCTGTTATTTTTGATGAGTTTGAACTAGTTCAATAGTAACCAATGTAAAAAGGGTTTGTGAAAGGGATTAATATTAAGCCTTTAGGCTAAGGCTTATAAGTCTAAGGAAAAAAAAAAGCATAAAAAATCTATATGTAGTTGTCTATTGACATTGTAAATCAATGTGGGTCTTCTATGTGCATCACTAGGGTTGATTCCATCCACAATATACTTGCCTCCTTTGCGTCGAGTTGCTAAGCTTCAAGCTCTCTTAAAAAACAATAAGTTAATCTCCTTGTTCTCTTGTGTGTCTATCATGGATAAGCCCCCTACTTCCATTGACAAGCAACCCCTATGCTTCTTCACAAGCTGACCTTGTGCTTCCAGGCACAAGTAGGCCTCAAGCTTAAGTAGGTCCCATGCTTCCAACATTATCATATGTCTCAATTTGTATTCCAAAGAAAAATGAAACCTTGCTATCATTCACAATTTTCAGGCTTCAATGGCTTCCTAAATGCATTCAAAGCCAACAATAAAACCCCAAATCCAAGCTCCAATAGCTCTTCCAATATGTACACATGTTTTGAGTTAATAAGATGAAGATTCATGCATGATTTAATGATAGACAACAATCTTTGAATTTGATGTAGACTTTGGTTCATTGTTCTTCTCAATCTACTTATTCACTCCCACTCTGATATCAACTAAAATGATTCAATTTAGATGCACAAGGAAAGAGATATGGCAAAATATATGGAGGCTGAATCCATGTTCTTCTTCTTTATCTTTCTTCTTCTCTCCTCTCAAATGGTATCTCCCAAAGTGGATATATACTTTTGATTTAAGGACAATTTACATAAAGTCTCTTTTCCATTTCATACAACCATAGGATATGACTTAACCCATGTTATAATTCTCAACATACCTTGATGATGGACTAGGTACCTTGAGAATGGGCAATTTAGATCAGTTAGCCATTGCAAATCAAGTTTCTCCACCTAAGGTTTGGCCATGAGCTCACAATAATATATGTTATGCATATTTAGAACTTCATGAGTTGCACTTAAGGTTGGGGCTCCTCAATGCACCTTAGAAGGCCTAGACTAAGCCCTATAAACCTTATCTTGGAGCATTTCAAGGCCAAGATATATTGGTTTGTAGCAATACCTCAAGAGGAGTATGCTAAGTGGATTTTAATGAAGATGGGCTAGTAGTAGGTGTAATACCTAGAAGCCGCTTTATGTGGAATCACTAGGCTAGAGCAACCATTGAGATGTTAGTAAAAGTGGGAGATCTTGAGGTACCTTATAATGTTTTGATTGATCATGGATCTAAAATTAATGTTATGGTTAGGAGTCTTTATGAAATTGGCATATGGCCACTAGATATGGAGCATGGATGGAGGATGTGAACTACTAATTATGCTCATGAGGACTTGTCTGTAGCATATCTTAATGTGAAAGTTATTATTGGGGATGTTTAGGATGAAAAACACTTCTTTGTATAGGATTCTTCTTTATATATTGTGATCCTTGGCAAGTCTGTAGAGGGAGCTCACGCTCAACCACCAAGACCCACATAGTGCTTTTTGTTTCAAGCATTTCAAGTGAGCTCTAATGGCTATCTCTCACCTAGTCGATGCACCGTCGATCCAAGTGCAAGCTTCAAGCAAGCTCCATCCTCAAGCTCCACGCTCCAAGATCCATAGCCGCGAGCAAGAGAAGAGAAGAGAAGAGAAGAAGAGACGGGAAGATGGAGAGCTTCTCCTCCCCGGTCCCTCATCCTCATACTCTCACTCCCTCACACTCTCACACTCCCTCTCTCAAGCACAAGCTCAAGCAAGAAGAAGAAGAAGAAGAAGAAGAAGAAGAAGAAGAAGAAGAAGAAGAAGAAGAAGAAGAAGAAGAGGAGGAGAACCACTTTTGGCCACACACAAGAATGAGCTTCTGATTTACTTTTCAACTTTATACACAAAACCCTAAATCTCTTTTGGGCGGTCATCCCCTTATCCCCTTTTTTACATGGTCGGCCGTGGTCTAGGCCCTTTTTCCCATTGTCCTCGTATCTTCCTAGCTTCCTTCCTACCGCCCATCTACCTTTACAAATTGCACGGCCCGTCGCTCTTTAAATTAAATCATGATGCGCTTGTGCTCTTTTACAAAAGTATCGACTTGCGCTTTTCCTTGTGCTCATTTTTCTTTTATTTATGACTTTTTTGCACTTCTTGTGTTTCCATATTTTTCAGGTCGCGCCTTCGTCTTCTGTTTACTTTTGCCTTGGCCTTTGTCTTTTGCTTTAGATTTTCCAAAATTTCCACCTTGTTCGTTTGACAGTTCCACCTTGTTCGTCTGATGGTTAACAGAGTCATACATTATAGCAATTCACATGGAAACCAAAGTTTTGGATGATGCTTCAGTATATGCCAAAATTAGAAGTTACAATGAAAGCTGGTTGTGTAATTTCTTATTGTTGGTGTAAAACATTCAAGAAATCCTGATAGTCTGAGAGACCATCCTTTTTCTCCTAATGTTAAAGAATTCAAGAATTCTCATGAGACAATGGGTTTTCAACAATACTATTGTAAAGCAAAACTATGATGGTGCAAGACAAAAAAGGCTCTTGCCTCATATAGCAGGTTGTTCTAGTGCTTTTTGTACAAGGTAAGGTGGATGCAATTAAGAGAATGGATGAGTTTGACATCAATCTCAATAGTATAGATATTTTTCTTTTGTGTTTTATCTCATATGGATTCCCCACTTTGCACATATTGAAGATGCTCTTTATTGGTTGTTAAGAAAGAGGCAAAAACTTCATTGGGATAAAATGCACACAAAGGCAATGAGAAAACTAAAAAGGTTGTTATAGATAGCACCTAAATTGGGAAATATTGATTATGCATGTGAAAGGCCCATTGTTATTATTGTCGATATGAGCGTTGTAGGGATTGGTTGAGCTAATGTATAGGATGATGAAGAGGGAAATAGGTATGAAGGTATCCACAGGTCAAAAGAGAGTTGTGGGGACTAGTTACAAACTTGAAGTATGATAAATACTATTTTATTGGGGCTCCAATTATTGTAGAGATGGATTGCTTATTGCCTCTTGGTTATGATCAGTATTTATTCTACTTTTGACATTGTTATGCTTTGATGGATTGCCTACATTAATTCATTGAATCTAAATTTTTGACATGTAGTGAGAAAAGGCAATCTGGTGGCTCATATGATTTCAAGAGCAAGATATGAGGATGAAGAAGGTAAAAGTGCAAGGACAAAACTTGACCATGTATATTATGTCTCTTCAATTGTTACTTTTTCGGAGGAGTTGTATGAAGGTGAATGGTTGAAAATTGGACAATACTTTAGTACTTTGGCAAGAAGGGAAGTGTTGATAGATTTGGAGTTTAAGAGGATATGAAGGAAAGCATATGGATATTTCTTAAAGAACAGCTTTCTATGGAATCCCTTAAAGCATAGAGTAGGTACCCCACTATCCTAAGGTAGGGCTCCACTTTCCATTTCTCTATTTGAATCTTATAACATGGCTTTTTTTGAATCCTTATCATAATGATTTAAACTTGCATTTTCATGCTACTCTCTATGTTTCCATTGTATCACTAACTTATAAGTAGGTCATCAATAGATTAATCTTTAAAATACAAGTTGGGGCTTTTTTTAGGTTCTCAATGCACAATATAAATAACTTGCCTTACATATTTTCATATAGCCTTATCCAACGACTGAAGGGTTCTCATTGTGTTAGGCATTATTTTCCTTGATCATAAGGCCTATGTGATTCTTTTACAATTACTAATTCCCTATTTTATCTTTTGTTAACTCTAGTGTACGTCCAATATTTAGAAACTATTTTATCATCCTATGGTCCTTTGTTATGTCTCTTAAGGCTCCTGGGCTCCATCTCATAATTGTGTTGGTATAACTATTATATATATCATCTCCTTGTCACATGGATGGATCTTTTTCAATTAGGATTGTGATCCACTATGACTCCTATGGTTTTAATTTGGTATTTCCAATGATGAGGGGAGAATTGTTTTCTTCCCTAGATGTTTGTGCATTAGAAACTTTTTCGTACTAAGTTTGGACATATGAAAAGACTTTAAGAGGACAAAATTTCCTAGGTTTAGTTCAACCTTGTTTCCTAGATTCACTTTGGAGTTCAACCTTTTAGCTTGGTTCCTTCCTTTAGTTTGTATGACAATCATTTTATAATTAATAACCTCTATTTTTCTTAAATTAAGATTTATTTATTAAAAAATATAATCTAGTATAAATAATATGTTTTTCACTACTAGTTCCTTCACCTAAACTTCAACTTTTGAATTTTGATAGCTAACTTAGGTGACTATTCTAACTAGTTTTAATTGTTCCTCTGACTCATAAACCTTGTAACTTTGGTTTATTTGTATACCCATAATTACTTATCCCATTTGGTAGAGTTAGGAAAGTTACATCTTCTCATGTTAGAGCTATTGGAATATATGAATTGTTACCATTATATTTTTATGGAACAACTATGGTCTAACTAAGGTACACTTTGAGGCATTCATGTTTGTATTTGCACCTTTCATGGTGGATGAGGATCCCACCACATTTTGGTCATGCCACATTAGCGTGCTTAGGAGGAGGCATGATTAAAAGGGGTGAAGAGTTAGAAATTGAGAGGAGAGGTCTCCATTGTCATGCCATTGCCTCAAATGGTTGCATCTTCAATCACTATTTCTCTTTCTGTTTCTTCTCCATCTCTCTCTCTCTCTCTAGATTTGAAAGCTTTAAGGGAGGTAGGTAAGAAGAATAAGGAAAAGTTTAGTTTTTGCTACATGGGATTGGAACCTAATGATGTCGTAAAGAGTAGGTGGAGAGTATCAAGGAGAATGAGAATAAAGAGGAGAGAAACTAGGAGATTTGAAAGCTCCAAGGGAGGCAGTGAAAAGGATAATGAACCCTTAATGCTAGAGCAATTATTGTCAATGAATAACCATAGTTATTGAATATGAGGATTGGAATATTTAGAGGATCAATTGAGGGAGTTGAGAGTTTTGAGGCAAAAGTTAAGGTACAACTTACATGAAGACATTAGACCTTGGTGTTGCTATTTCTTTATACACCTTGAGGATTTCTAAACAATTGTTGTATCTTCAATATCTCCACAAATTGAGCTATTCTAAGAGATTTGGTTACTTTATTGAAGCCTCCTTAAGCTTGATCTTGTATTCCATATCACTTGGCTCCTACATTCACTTGATAAACTCTAGAGTGTATGCAATTCATTCTTGTTCAAAATTCAAAATTTTAAATGTAGATGACCACTTATAGGTATTGTAGTAGCTCATTTGTTCTTTGCTCCCCTATATGAGAAATGCTACAATTCTTTTGAGGTTCTAACTATCTTGTGTCCATCTTGCATTCTTCACACACACACACACACACACACACACACACACACACACACACACACACACACACACACACACACACACACACACACACACACACACACACACACACACACACACACACACACACACACACACACACACACACACACACACACACACACACACACACACACACACACATCTAAGGTATCGTCCTCCATAACTATGTTCTTGAGTTCATAAACATGTGTGGTCCAAAAATCCAATATGTATCAGAGATAAAACATATTTGGAGCTAGATCTTACACTCTTAGTTCACATTTAAAGACATCATTAGATCCTAATCTCTCTTCAATTGTCTTGGCACAACATCCATTCTATATGAAGCACCAAATTCGCTATCATGATCAGCCTTCCAATCTTTAGTATTTTCCATTCGTTGTTGTAAGGCAAGAAGCCTCATCGTTTGACACTTGTATATACATTCTTAAAAATAGAAAATTGAAAAATAAAAACAAATAAATACATATTGATAAACATTGCATTGCACCTAAGGACCTTCAACTTTGATACGTTTGGTGGCCTTGATCAGCAAACCCTCTAGGACTTCTTTGTCAAGAATCGCGTGGTGGGGGGACTTGCTCAAGATGCTGCGCCGAACACACACGGAATCCACAAGGAGAATCTCACTCAAGAGACAATAAGAGAGATGGAGGCCAAAACGTTTTCTTGTTGGTTTCTTCTTTTCCTTCCACACACTTTACAATATACACAAAGTATAGATAAGATACAACATAAAGGAAAGTGGCCTACTAAGTCAAACAATGCATTACCGACTACACTAGTTGACTGGTGCTATAACTATGCCAGCTGTAAATAGGTGTAACAACCTGAATATAATAAGTAATGAGTCAGTGGCCATGTGAGAGTCATAATGACCACGGACGTGCTAAGTGTAGATGTGTGGACCCATCTAACCAGGTGGTCCATCATCAATATTCGCATGTGTTGAGCTTGTCATCTCAACACTCCCCCTCAAGCTCAACTGCATCTCTGCAACTCCAAGTAAGCTTCGAAGCTTTTGAAGCTTCTTTGTACCCAATGCCTTTGTGAAGATGTCAGCTATCTGATCACCAAGTCAATCTCACCTACTAGTACCTTCTCTCTCACAAAGTGGTAGTGTACCTCAATATGTTTTGTCCTGGCATGGAATACAGGGTTCTTAGCCAACTGTGTCACAATAAATGACAATTGGACCTTCCACATGCACATGTAAATCAACTAATAACTTTTGCAGCCATACTACCTCACATGTTGCAACAACAGCACCTCTATACTCAGCCTCTGTACTCGATAAAGCAACTGTAGATTACTTTTTACTGCTCCAAGTAACTGCTGCACTACCAAGAGAGAACATGTATCTGCTGGTAGATCTTCTATCAGACATACTACCAGCCCAATCTGCATCTGTGTATCCAAATACCTGTACATCTGTACCTGCCTCATAGAAAAGTCCATAATGTAATGTGGACTTCACATATCTCAATATGCGTCTGACTGCATCCAAATGTGGCTTTCTAAGTACTTGCATAAACTGACTCACAAGATCAACAACGTAGCTCAAGTCTGGCCTTGTAATGGTCATGTAGATCAAATTCCCCACTATCCTCCAGAACATAGTAGGGTCTTCTATCTCATCCCCAATATCAGCACTTAACTTTACATTCTGCTCCAACAGGGCTGAAAGTGCTTTGCATGCTGTCATACCATACTTGGACAACATATCCAAGCCATATTGTCTTTGGGACAGCCATATATCATCATCACAACTGATCACCTCAATGCCAAGGAAGCACCTTAGCTCACCTAAATCCTTCATCTCAAACTTCTTCTTCAAAAAGTCCTTGACTTCAGCAATTCCACTATCACTATCACTTGTAATAATTAATTCATCCACATAGATGACTATGATGATCAAACTTGTATCTCCCTTTCTCATATAAAGTGAGTGATCAACATTAGAAACATAAAAGCCAATATTAACAAGATACTCTCTGATCTTGTTAGACCATGCTCTAGGTGCTTGCTTGAGCCCATAGAGCACCTTCTTCAACCTGCACACATACGTGGGATGCTCTAAATCTTCATAACCTGCTGGTTGATCCATATACACTTCGTCCTGCAAATCACCATGCAAGAAGGTATTCTTCACATCCATTTGTTGCAACCTCCAACCTTTGGCTGCTGCCAAAGCAATCACACATCTGATAGTTGCCATCCTAGCAACTGGACTGAAGGTTTCTTCATAATCTATGCCATATGTCTGGGCATAGCCTTTTGTAACCAGCCTAGCTTTGTACCTACTAATAGAACCATCTGCATTGTGCTTAATCTTATAAACCCACTTACATCCAATGGCTTTCTTGCCCTTTGGCAATGATACAAGATCCCAAGTCTTATTGGCCTCTAATGCACCCATCTCCTCTCCCAATGAGTATGACCAACATCATCCTCAAAGCAAGTGGGCTCAACATCCTCAACTAGTTTCACCATATAAGCATAATGGTGAGCCGCATAACCTTCAAAACCAAATCTTTTAACAGGGTATTTGACCCTGCTAGATCTGCATACCACTGGATTACTCAATGGAGCCTTTACATTATTATGAGCTCTTTGTACACCTGGTGTCCTGATAGAAGGAATGCCAAGCTCATCATCCAAGCTCTCTGAGCCACTGGAGTCTCCATCAAGAACTGCATCAATGCTATCTGACACTTTATTCTTTCCTTTGTCTTTACCTGTAGTGCTACTAGATGTACCTGAAGATGTAGAGCTACTCCTTAGTCTCCCAGACCAAGGACTACCAGATGATGTCTCTCATCCACTAAGAGTCCATGATTCTTGCTTTTCAGCCTGCACATGAGTGCCATGATCATCATCATCATCCAATGCATCACCACTAGATGCATAGCAACTGCTCATTTCATCAAAGATGACATCCCTGCTCACTCTGAACTTACATGTGACAGGGTTATAACAATGATACCTTTTCTGCTCTAAAGAATATCCAATAAAGACACATTTTTATGCCTTTGGATCAAGCTTCTTCCGTAGCTCATCTGGCACATGAACATATGCAACATAACCAAATACCTTCAAGTGTAATACATTAGGCTTCTTGCCAGTAAAGCATATTTCAGGAGTCATCCCATGAACTACAGCTATGGGAGTTCTGTTCATAATATAAACAGCAGTATGAACAGCCTCAAACAAAAAATGCTTAGGCATATTCTTTTCAGTCATCAAGGCACGTGCAACTTCTGCAATATGCCTATTTTTCCTTTCTGCAACCCCATTTTGCTGTGGGGTATACCTGCATGTGAACTGTCTCTTTATCCCATGAGACCTCAGAAAATCACTGAACTCATTCGAGAGATACTCCCCCCCTCCATTTGACCTCAAGTACTTTACTTTCAAGCCTGTTTCTCTTTCAACTGCAACCTTGAAAGTTCTAAAGTGCTCAAACACTTTACTCTTTTCCTTCATAAAATATACCCACAACTTTTTAGAACAATCATCAATGAATGTAACAAAGTATGAACTGCCTCCAAGAGATACATTTTGTGTAGGCCCCCAAATATCTATATGCACAACATCAAGAATATTTCTGCTTACATCTCTGTCATGTGAAAAGGGTTGTCTTGCTTGCTTACCAAACTGACATGCTTCGCATACCTTATGAAATTCTGCAACTCTAAATGTAGGCAAACTTGTAACCAATCCTTTGGACTACATTAATTTAAGCCTTTGTACATTTGCATGTCCAATGCGTTTGTGCCAAATTTCAATATCTGCAATAACACCTTTTCCTTTAGCATACATAGCAGCATTCATAGTAGGAATTCGAGCATCCAGAGTATACATACGTCCAACTCTACTTCCCTTTGCAACCAACTTGCACTTGTCATTGAAGTCTTCTACAAAGAAGCCCTTTGCATTAAATTTGACTTGCAGCCCTTGCTCTAGACTGACACCAAGTTCTTTGTAATAGATGGCACATGTAATACATCTGAAAGACTCTTTGTCTTAGCATCATGCAAGGACAAGGAAACTTTTCCAATGTGTGAAATTGGGTGGCATGAATCATCACCCGTCTGCACATAACCTGTATTTTGCAAATCCTGCATCTCTCCAAACAATTCTACATGGCTGGTCATATGATTGGATGCACCTAAATCAACATACCAAACATCATCATGTGTTTCCTTTCCTTCAACAACATTTAGCATATGCTGCATAACAAATAAACGTTCATTTTTGTATTCATTCTGTCGTGAAGACACTACATAGTTTCCTTCCTGCAACTTACCACTGCGAATATAATCTTTCTTAACATAACATTGAGTTGCAGTATGACCTGTTTTGCCACAGTAGTGACACACAATATCAAAGTTGTTAGAACCTCTGTTCTACCATCCACCTCTTCCTCTAAAGCTCCCCCTGCCTCTAAAGTTACCACGACCTCCTAAAACTTGCATATCGCCAAATTGCTGATTCAATTTGTTTTGCTGGTTGTCACTACCACGTCTTGTACCACGGTCTCTTGAAGAGGATCTACCACGTCCCTTTCCTAAACTCGAGTAAAATGCTTGGACCTATTCACCATTTATTTTAGACGAATAACCCTGCATATTAATCTCTTCAATAATCGTGAGAGAGATCAGCTCATCAAAATCTGGAAATGGCTTCCGTACATATACTGAAGTAACAAATGATTTCCATGCTTTCTCATTGTTAAGGCTACTCAGAGTGGATGAAACCAAATCATCATCATCTGGCATTACATCAATCACTGCTAAAGCATCTGCAATGCTCCTCACCTTCAACATATACTCACTGACAGACATTTTCCCTTTCTTCAAGGCATTCAACTCTTGCTTGAGTTGAATCTTTTGTGCCTTTGTGTTTACTGAAAACGTACTCTCAAAAATCGTCCAAGCTGCATGTGAAGTTTCTGCATTCCTGATATGTCCCAGCATAGTATTATCAATTACTACAGATAGCCAATACATCACCTTTTTGTCTTTCGCATTCCACTCTTTCCATGCTTTTAACTCATCTGCAGTCGGAGGGATACCCAGCTTTGACTCCTTTTCTTCACCTGAGATAAACTCATAAAGGCCCTTTCCAATGAGGAAGTTCGTCACACGGAACTTCCATGAAGGGTAGTTGTTCTTGTCGAGTTTCTTAATAATGGGATTTTCACTATTCTTTGCCATTATCACAAACAAGGATATAGCACAACAAGCTAGTCTTCTGCAATCTTCTACAACACGTGCACAGTAATACACCAAGCAACCTTTTTCACTGATTGCTCAACAGTACATGTAATTTGCAACCTGTTTACAGATAAACCTTATGTTTGCTTCCTGCAAACACCTAAAAAATTACAGATTCGCAATCTGTAACCTGTGCATCGACTTTCGGTCAATACAACTGAAATCACAGTACACCCTGAAACTGTTGTTCGCAACCTTGTGGCTCTAAAACGAGGCCTCAAACAGCCTCAGATGCCCAAAATAACTACGAAAAAAGCCCTGAAGGGCTAATTTGCAGAATATATAGTGCTCTGCTTGCACACCAGATCTCATAGCAATCTGAGATTTTTTGCTCGACCCTGCTTCCGGTACCTCCATAGGCACTATCCAAGAGAGAGAGTGAAAGGATGGGAGAGCTTCTTACCCGTGGCTTGCTTGCTCGAACCTTGCTTCTTCTCCTTCACTTCAACCTTTGAAATCAGCCTCTCTCAGTGGTGCGGCTCTGATACCATGTCAAGAATTGCGTGGTGGGGGGACTTGCTTAAGATGCTGCGCCGAACACACACAGAATGCACAAGGAGAAGCTAACTGAAGAGACAATAAGAGAGATGGAGGCAAAAAAGTTTTCTTGCTGGTTTCTTCTTTTTCTTCCACACACTTTACAATGTACACAAAGTATAGATAAGATACAACATAAAGGAAAGTGGCCTACTAAGTCAAACAATGCATAACCGACTACACTAGTCGACTGGCGCTATAACTATGCCAGCTGTAAATAGGTGTAACAACCTGCATATAATAAGTAATGAGTCAGTGGCCATGTGAGAGTCATAATGACCACTGGCGTGCTAAGTGTAGATGTGTGGACCCATCTAACCAGGCGGTCCATCATCAATGTCCGCATGTGTTGAGCTTGTCATCTCAACATTCTTCTAATCCCCCTACATTTACTCAAGGATCGTCAAGGGCAATACACATCTAGGGAGCCTTGAATCACTTGAAACCTTATAAGGCAAGAGGATTAGCTACTTCAATGGAGGTTGCATCAAGAAATGTTACCCACCTACACATCTAGTACATGAATTACTTGTCATACTACTACTAGTTGCTATTCTTGTACTAGACATTGTGGAGTTTAATCCCAAAGATGAGAAATTAGCACCATAAGCTTATTTTAGGATGTAGTGAAGCCTTAGTTTGGTCATTTTATGATGCCATATTAGTGTCAAATATAGTGAAATAGGAAAGGGTTTTTGATGTGTATCATTAACACATACTTGGACTAACACACTATGAAGGTAATTAACTTTGGTCTAAATTTTTAAATTAAAAAATGCATTATACTTAGAACTTGTATATGAAATACAAAATCGAGGGTTTGCGAAGTTGCATGAGGAGATAGTTTCAACATGGCATGTCGATAACTACCCCTTAATGCATGTCTCTTTTTCTTTTTCTACATGACTCTCTTTCCCTTCTCTAGTGCTTCACATCTCATCTCAAGTGAGAGAGGGCGTGAGGATTTGTGGCACAATTTATTGTGCATAATGGTTCATGGATTTGTGTGAGAGAGGAGAGTGTTTAAGTGCTTCTTTGTTATTTTTTGGATTTGTGAGTGTTTTCATAGCCTCCCTTTCATAGGATTCTTCTATGCTCGAAGGCCATATCCATTTGGTATGTTTGTCATTGGGAGGGAGGTGATCCTAGATGCTAGACAAAGAAGCCAATATTAGAGGTTTGTCAGAGAGGCTCCTATCCAAATCTTGATTGAGAAAAGGAGATATAGAAATTTTCTTTTCCATTCAATTACTCTTAAAGGGAATATTTCCTACTCTCATGGAACAAGGATAACATTTGATGGATGTATGATGTTTTTGATCTAGGCAAGTCAATCACTATTCCTATTTGTGGAAACATTGCCTTGATTTCAATAATGCATTGTATGAATTTGGATGAAAGAAAAGGGTAAAGAAGACATGAGATGCAAGGTAGATGCATGCACAACATAGCATCAAGATCCATGCATAACAACAACATACTGGTAAACAAGGGAGGCATTAAGCATAAATAAAGCAACACATTAGAATATAGTCCATTGGTATATCAAAGTAGCATTCCTTTCCTCATTGTTTCCTCTTCTCAAAAAGTTTCCATGAACATTGCCAAACCTAGATAAGAAGAATGATGGAAGCCCCAACATCTATAGTATCACATCATAATCACTAAAGTAGAATTGAAGCAACAATGCATTGTAGTGCTGGTCTCATAGAAGAAAAATGATTGATTTTCAGTCACAAAATCTTTTCTCTCTATCATGTATTGAAAACTCTAAACAAATGAACCCTACTTTTTAAGTTTAATACACATATAATCATGAATCTCTTCTATTTTCCATAAACTAATCATGATAATGGTCAAGCCAACTGCAATAAAAGTCATGTGCAAGAGAAATGCCATGGGAGGAGAAGTGCATCAAATTAATCATAAATTATTGTATAATGGATTGCAAAATCATTGTATGTGGCTTTTTCTTTGCATGGAGCTTGATGGTAGTGAGGTTAAATTACCATATAATGGGATTCTTTCTCTTGTGGACAAAAGGAGGATGGAAAATCCTTGTGGTGCTCTAATGAATTGTAAAGTCGATTTAAAGAATTAGTTTGGAAGTGGTATCAAGGTCAAAGACACCTTTGATAAAGTGATGTGATGAAGAGTCATAGGGTCTTCAGCAAACTTGCTTCATGGGAGCTTACCTCTTCAATGTGTAAATATTACATAGCATAGTGAAAAAAATGTGAGTAAGGAGGAGAGAATACACAACAAATACGAGGAAAATAGAAACTTCTTTAATTCCAAATGAACTAATATAAATATGGCTTTATCTCCATGTGCACTTTCATTGTGAAGCTTAGATGGTAATCTAGAAAAATGATAGGTGAAGAGCTTAAGGATAGCTAGAAGAACTTTGACTACATGAAAGATAGATTGATGATGGATTTAGAGGGGTCTTTCTTTTATAGCCTAGGAAGCTGGTCTAATCAGCATGTCTGACCACATTATAAACCTTTCCTAGTCAGCTAGAAATATTTTTCATAATGTTGGGATGGGGGCTTACCTTTAGACCCTTGGGGGCCATTGGTCCCCTTGAGCCCCCCAGCCAAGGGCCACATTTATGGCCCCTGAACCCTAAAATAGGAGTTCGTGATAACTCCCATACCTTGAAATTTGATGCATTATGCATCAAGTTGCAGGTTAGATTCACAAAGATCACCTTTTTGCCATTTGGTCATGTAGACCTCATCTAACATATAAGTTAGGACCAATCTGGGCTCTCACATGGATTCTTCTCATAATGGGGGCCTTACAACTTACTTTGAAGATGAACTTGAAGTAGATCCCTCATAAGAGCTTTGGTGAAGATATCTACTTCATTCTCCTCCATTGGATAGTAGAAAATCTCTACTATCCCATCCTCAATCAAGTCATGTATATAGTGATACTAGATCTCAATGTGTTTGATGCGTGTATGAAAAACTTGATTTTTGGCAATGGCGATGCAACTCTAATTATCACATCTTAGTACTATTAGATCTTCATCTTACTCCCATAAGTAATAGGATCTTCCTTAACCATACTACTTCATATGCAAGAAAATAAGCTACCTTGTACTTTGTTTTGGTAGAAGATAGTGCCACAATTGATAGCTTCCTACCAATCTAAGAGAAGATTCTTAAAGCCACAAAAAAACAATATCTAGAAATCAATTTCGTGGAATCATTCTCATGTGCCTACTTTGAGTCACAAATTCCTACAAGAAAACTTTCAAAACTGTATGTGATAACATAGGCAAGAGTTTCCTTCAAGTAACTAAGTACACGTATCCGAGGTTTCCAATGACTATCTTGTGCTTTGTTTGCGAACATGCTCAAAATACCAATAACAAAATTGATATCTGGCATGATGCTACACAAGTAGATGAGATTGCTAATTCACCTCCTGTACCTCCCAATATTTGCTAGTGTTGATGTGTCCTCAATGGATAACTTCACCTTGACCTCCATAGGTGTAGCTATCTCCTTATAGTTGGTCACGCCAAATGTTTTGAAGATCTCCCATGCATACTTATTTTGAGAGATTAAACTTTTGTTAGGCAAACTTCAATTCCTAAATAATAGTGCAACAAGCTCAAGTTTCTCATTTCAAACTCAAAGCTCAAATCTTTTTGAGTATGATAGATCACATCTTGATAGGCACTTGTAATAAGAAGATCGTCCACATATAGGACAATCACTAAAGGCTTTTCACCATCCCTATAAATATACAAGTTAGCATTTAAGGTATATCTTTTGAAATTTAAGCCAAAAAAGAATTTATCTATCCACTGGTACCATACTCTAAGGCCTTGTTTTAGCCCATATAATGCATTATTTAGCTTATAAACTTTTTTCTTAGAATAGAGGGCCTCAAAACCCGGTCGTTGAGCCATATGTACCTCCTCCTTGAGATCACCATTGAAGAATGCTATTTTAACATTCATTTGGGGCCACTTCTTATGAACAACCACCCATTGCAAATACTGTGTGAATAGTGGTCATTCTAGTAGGTGGAATGAGTGAATCTTGAAAATCAAATCCTTCAACCTATGAAAATCCCTGTGCAACTAATCTAGCTTTGTAATTTTCTAAGCTTCCATTAGCATTGTACTTTACCTTCTTGATCCACTTGGTGCCAATAATTTTTTTTTTCTTGCCAATCAACTAGCTTAAGTACCATTCTCCATTATGTTGTCATAATTGGCTTGCATATAGCAACTCTCCATGCTAGTCAACAAGTGCTTTTTCCAAGTCTGTTGGTTCCTCTATTTCTATCTTAATCTCAGCCATCAAGGCCATAGTAACTATGTGAGTAGAAGCCTTCTTTGCTCCTCTATTCTTGGAGACTTCCTTAGTCCATTTGTCTTTTCCTCAACAGTAGTAGGCATAGGATTACTGCGATCATAGAGCTTCTTTATCCATCACGGAAATGGCATTTCTAATGGTGTGATTGCATGTTGGCAAACTTTCTCCTCATCATCTAAAGATAATTCTTCTTCTCCTTGAGGGTATGAACAACACTTGGGACATGATCATAGTGGAGTACTTCTTCAATTGTGGATAATAAAGTGGAAGAACTTGTATTCTCATGCTCCGCTGTATGTGGATGCTCCTTGAACACCACATCATGGCTTACTATAATCTTCTTTGCCTCTTAGTCATACAAATTTTAAGCTTTTTTCTCATCATTGTAATCTAAAAAGATACATTTCGATATTTTTGATTTTAATTTGTTTCTCTTATCCTTTAGAACATGTGCATAACATTCATAGCCAAAAGTTCTAAAGTGAAAGATAGACGGTATCTTACTAATATAGTCCGTGTGAGGAGTTTGGTCCTTAAGAGTCTTTTCATAACTTCTATTGAGAATTTAAATTGTAATATTTATAGCTTTTGCCAAAACTGGTTAGGAAATCCCTAGCCCTTAAGCATGCACCTTGCCATTGCCACAATGGTGCGATTTTAGCATTCAATAATGCCATTGTACTGAGGTGTATGAGGCATTGTCAATTGATGCTTAATCCCTTTGCTCTTATAAAAGTCTTCAAATTTCCTTGAGTTAAACTCACCATTTCCATTCATTCTAAACTTATTTGCACTTTGCTATTTTTTGTTCTCAATAAGTTTTGGCCATTCTTTAAGCTTACCAAGAGCTTGAGCCTTATCAAGAAGGAACTATATCCACATCTTCATATTATAGTCGTTGACAATCAATATAAAATAAAAAGATTCCCTTAGGGCTTGTGTAGGCCTTTTACCACACAAGTTAGCATGGAGGAATTCTAGAGGAGCCTTCACTTTGTTCTTGCTTTTTGTGGAAATGCCTTTCTTTGTTGCTTGCCCATCATACAAGCTTCACATGGTTCCTTAATTTAAGTTATTGCCGCAAGTAGGTGAGCAACCATACCTTGCTTATGCATCTCCTTTAATACTACAAAACCAATGTGACCAAACTTTCATGCCAAAGTTTACTTGTGCCCATACTAGTAGTGGTTCTACAAGTACTTATCTCATATAGGTTGTTCCTTCTTTCTCCATTGCCAATAAATTTGCCAATAGAGCAAGCTCCTTAGTAGTCTTTTGCATCCCAACACCAGTCTTCTAGTCACATAGATTCTTGATCCGAGTGATGAACACTTCAGCTATCTCTCCTTCAATGAACTTCTCCATTGCTAGTTTGATTCTCCAGGTTCTAAATCCTTGTTTGATTTTGCGTTTTTTACTAACTCCTTATTACAATCCAAGCCTCTAATGCCTTGGTTATATGATAAATTAAGGTCAAAAACTATAAGAATAACTTGTAACTAAGGCGGCACACAATGCATTAGTGTTCCTTCATTTCCAAGTCCATAGAAGATTTGTATTTGGAGGAATAATTTCAATGAAGGTTGGTGGATGAATCCTTAGTGTCTAAATTGTCGATATAGTAGCATCGCTACCTGATGTGCAAGATGACATTGCTCTTCTTCATATGTTGTTGAAGCCCTTGCCTCTCGTATACTCTTCACTCCTTAGAGTCTCCTAGGCTTTGATGCCATGTAAAAATTATATGGCAAGAAGTAGATAATACACAACAAATATGAGAAGAATAGAAACTTCTTTAAGTCCAAACAAACCAATACAAAGATGGCTCTATCCACCATTGTGCTTCCATTGTGAAGCTTAGATGGCAATCTAGATAGATGATAGGTGAAGAGCTTAAGGCTAGCTAGAAGAACTCTGACTAGGTGAAAGATAGATTGATGATGGCTTCGGAGGGGTCTTCCTTTTATAGCCCAAAAAGGTAGTCTAGTTGGCTTGTTTGACCATATTATGAACCTTTCCTAGTTGGCCAGGGAGTATTCTAGGGACCTCAAATATTCCCTTTACCATCAGGCGGCTTGGGGCATTACCCTCAAACCCCTATTAAGGGTTGGCCCCTCTGAGACCCCCTAGCTAGGGCCCACTTTCACAACCCTTGGACCCCAGAATAGGGATTCTTAATAACTCCCATATCCCACAACTCGATGAGTTATGCCTCGAGTTGCTACCAATAGAATTGATCCATCTAATCTAAAGGCTAGATCCATGAAGGTCACCTTTTTGCCATATGATCACATAGACCTCATCTGACATACAAGTTAGGACCCAACCGATGTTTGATCGAGCTCTTCGATAGCTTCTCCTCATAGTAGAGGCCTTACAACTTAAACCATTGATCACATAGACCTCATACAAGTTAGGACCCAACCTAACCAATGTTTGATCAAGCTCTTAGATAGCTTCTCCTCATAGTGGAGGCCTTACAAATTAAAGCATTGATCACATATACCACATCTGACATACAAGTTAGGACACAACTAATGTTTGATCAAGCTCTTAGATAGCTTCTCCTCATAATGGAGGCCTTAGAACTTAAACCATTGACCATTGGTGGCAATTTACAAGGATCAAGCATTGAACATATTAAACACAATGTGTAAGAATGATGAAGCCTAGTTTGGTGCAAATTTATGTATCAATATGTACTCAACTGAACATACTATAAAGGCTATGAACCTTAATCTAAATAATTTAAAAAAAGCATTGGATTTAAGAATTTTATATGAAATTAAAACTTGAGAGTCTGAGGAGTTTCATGAGGAGGTAGTTTATTTTCTCTCTCTTCTTTTGTGCAACTATGTTTCCCTTATCTAGTACTTCATGTCTCATCTCAAGAGAGAGAGAGTGAGTGAGGTGGAATTCATGGTTCAATTTATTGTGCACAACAGGTCACTAATTTGTGTGAGATAGGAGATTGTTTAAGTGCTTTTTTTGCTAATTTTTGGATCTGTGAGAGTACTCATAGCCTCTTGAAAAGAGGAAAGCGCAATTGACCCCAACAACTATCAAAATCAACTCATACGGAGGTAAACTATAGCTACTAGTGAAATGTAAGCTAATCCTAAGCATCAAGATTGAAAACATCCCCATGATTTTCCTTTTGACTTGCAAAATGCAGAGGAAGGAAATACTATTGGGTAGATCCTTCAAATATAGGCCAAGTGCAATGTAAAATATGTCAGTCATCATGGGTACACTTAGCCTTACCCATCATGGAGATTGCCACAACTTTCAATAATAATAATTTTGGTTTTACAAAGTACGATATGCCATCAAACGACTCCAATAAACTTGATTACACCTCTAGTGTAAAGGAGGTAAAACCTTGCTTAAGGACCTATTAAAAGCACAAAAAGGCAATTAGAAATTGATGACCAAGTATCTAAACCTAATAACACCCAAAAGAAGTAGATCTCTAAGGCAAAATGCAATAGTAATGAGGCTACATCTTTTGCAAAACAAACAGGTGGATCTACTTCGTCAAATCTAAGTCTGGGTAATGTTGATACTAGGAGGATGAGCACTAAGCTATAATGGGTCCTCAAGTTCTTATTGTGTACCCAAGGTGGCCACATAAAAGACAATGGGCTCTAGCTATACAAGCTTTAATGACCATCTGCTCCTTATCGAGCTACCAAGAAATTGTCATCAATGACTTAAACATCTCCGCACTATCAACAATCATGTTGATAGAACAAAAAATCTTAGGTGAAAATCCCTAAACAATTGAAAATTGAACCTACTAAACAATGGGAAATGATTGACTACTAGATCATGACAAACACTAAATTGCAACAAGCAATTAAGAAAAATGATTGTGATCCCACATATGTTTCTCCTACATATGGAAGTGAGAAAAATGAATGTGATCCCATGTACATTCCTCCTACATCTTTTATGGATTTTGGCCATGACCCACAATATAATCATCAAGGATAATACTTTTAGATTATGTGCACAACAATTAGGAAATTATATGTACTCTTATTATTTCAAGAGTTTCAACTACCTTAGTCAGCCGCCCGCCATCTAACCTACTCATCTCATGCTCCGCTCAAAACTAATCATGCATTCATTCTTCTAATCTTAAAAAAAAAGAGTGCATGACTAATATCGAGACATTCTACCTTCCATATTATAGTCCAAAACCCAAAGACTCCATGATAGTCCCATGATTCATAGGTCTATCTAAAATCCATAATTCAACTACTTTACGTCCATCTTGTACATGATGATGTAGAGAGAAGATTCCAAAGAAGAAGAAGAGACAAGACTTCACCTCAAAAGTCCCCCTTATCTCTCTCTATCAAAGCTTGCAACTAGCTCAAGCCAATAATAGAGATTGCATAGAGCCTTAAAGTTTTGATGCTATATTATACCACCATGGCTTGGATTCAACTATGCCACATGCATTTTATGTGATTATCAAACTATTACTATATCTCTTTTAGCCTTGATAGCATGCATTGAAGAAGAAATCATTGATTAGGGATCTACACATATGATATTAAATACGCATGCTCATTAGGTTCAATGTTTCAAGTTCTCTCTCTCTCTCTCTCTCTCTCTACATTATTTTGTATTCCATTTAGTTAGCTATAACATTATATTACAACTATTTGGGGACTTGGGAAAATTCCCAGACATTCACATGCAATAATTTGGTCTCATAGGTTGATTTGGACTTTTTTGGATGTTAATGTAATTCTTTCTTTCTTTCTTTCTTTCCTCCTCCTCCTCCTCCTCCTCCTCCTCCTCCTCCTCCTCCTCCTCCTCCTCCTTATTCTTCACACACACACACACACACACACACACACACGCACGCACGCACGCACGCACGCACGCACGCACGCACACCACCCATACCCACACGCACACCCACTGTGCGCACACGCACGCGCACGTGCACGCACACGCATACACACACGCATGCATGGAGGGCATTTACTAAGCCCTATTTGAGAGAGAGAGAGAGAGAGAGAGAGAGAGAGAGAGAGAGAGAGAGAGAGAGAGAGAGAGAGAGAGAGAGAGAGAGAGAGAGAGAGAGAGAGAGAGAGAGAGAGAGAGAGAGAGAGAGAGAGAGAGAGAGAGAGAGAGAGAGAGAGAGAGAGAGAGAGAGAGAGAGCTTTTACTAGTATCTGGAATTTGGATTGTGCATAGTGCATGAGGAAAAAAGGTTGTGACCCTCCATCTCTCACACATGTGCACATGGACATGAAGTTCTAGGAACATCCATTAAAGATGTATGATTAATTTCTCTCTCTCTTTCTCTCTCTCTCTCTCTCTCGCCCTCCCTCTCTCTTTCTCTCTCTCTCCCAGCATATGTGTGTGAGTGTGTATTTGTATGTGTGTGTGTTAATCATACATTTTTCATGCATGGCTATATATATATATATGATATAGAGATCAACGATGCCATTGATAAGGTAGCCCATCAATGTAAATTCTTAAGTCAATCTAGAGATAGACATATCACAATTAATTTGATGTAGAGATCAACAATGACATTGATAAGATAGTCCCTTAATGTATCTTCTTTAGTCAATCCATTATATTGACCCTATCTCTTCTCAAATGAACAATAAATATTAGCTTAATTAATGGTTGATTATCTTAAACAATGGAACAAGAAATGATGGTTGTGCCAAGAATCCATAGCCATATTTTGTATTGACATAATATACACGACAATAATTTGGCATTGGCTACCTTTTTTGGGTGTTTTGTTTTTTGAATTTGTTTTGGTGATATTTTCCTCTTATAGTTGGTTTGTGTTTTAGAGTATGATTGCAGCATTTATGAATTTTAATAATTTGCTATCTATTGTAGATATGTATGTGTTTGTTTTTTGGGAAGCCTTGACATCATTGGTTTGTGATACTATAATGTTTTGGGGATATGTGGAAGCTAATTAAGTTCTTCGCCCATAGGGAGAAGCTTCTAGAAATTTCTTGTTGATAGACCCAAATGTGTCTTATGGTTTGAGATTGTTTGTTGAGAACTTGGGTGTTTTAGATTTGATTACAAGTTTTGAGCATGGTATTTAAAGAGGTATAAATTGATGGGGCTAGCTAGGATTTGGGGCATGATGGTGGATGCACTTTCTGATTTAGATTTGGTAGTTTCCTTCTTTCAACATAGTCAACATTGCATCACACTTGGTATTTGAATGGATAACCTAGAAGGATCTTTTGGGTGACATCCTCCTTGTTTGAAAGAACATAGAAGAATATAGGAATGCTTTCAGTTTCTATCGTGACCATAAGTTTACATCTCCTTAATAAGAAGTAGGCTTTGGCATCGTAGGAGTAGAAATTTATATCTATTGGTACTAGTATGCAATAATCTATTTTGTCTCGAAATTCATAGGGTAGGCTATTGAAGTTGAAACCTTCCATGAGGTTTTCACTATATGCATATCCTCTACATCACTTGTGTTTAAGACATATTTTTAAATACTCATGTTTTTGAATTTTTTTCGAATAAAACACAACTCTTTTCTATTCAATCTAGAAATAACCTCTTTATATAGTACCCTTCCATATGTAAAAAATGTGTAAAAATGATATTTGAAAAATCCCTTATGTTGAATCCATGTGATATACACATATATTTATGAGTGATCTCCCCAAGAGACCTTTGTTAATAAGAGCATTAGCCTTGGCCTCTTTGGTAGCTATTAACCTAAGCCTTATGTAGGCAAATGGAATGATGAATTCCTTGTCCTTGTCAAGGTTTCTACTTGTCATTACCCTTATGTGAAAGTTCAACTGACATATTGAGTTGGCATGGCTTTGGTAGGTGGATTATGGGAGTTCTATCGATATATAATGGGATCAACTAGAATTTCCATTAATCTCAAAGGACATTTGTGTTTGTAATGACCTACAAATAGCATTTCTTTATATAGCTTCCATTAAATTTCCCAATCACTTCCCCCCTAGAGTCTCTAGCTCTATGTTTTTATTTTATCATGCTGATTCATAACCTTCACAAGGTCTTACACCTCTAAATTTTATCTTTTGTTTGTGGCCTTTAAGTGAATATAGGAGGACTAAGTTCCCCTTACCAAGTGGCTTTTGTTAGACATGTTTATCAAACTAGACCTTCCATCGGGCCTTCTTAACAATAAGTGCATGCATGGCTAGGAGTCAAGCCTGTAGGTCAATCCTCATGGGATGAGGTTGGATGCTTTGCATGTGAGGTGCCCAGTCATCTAGGTCCACATTCTCAAGAATGGATAGTAGTGATGACTAGGATTAATCCTTATGAAACTACCAAAACTACCCTCCCTAAGTTAAATTAAGGTCAGGGTACATTTTACGTTGTTGTTGATTAATGGACTAAAGCTAGAATTCATTGTTTCAGGACTTTTTGACCAATTTATAGGCTAGGAGATATTTTGCGCTTTATAAACTATGGCTTCTGAATCCAACAATTTCTAATTCCGGCATGATGCCTTGATTACTCTCAAGACCATCCTTGAATCCGATTGACACGAAATCTAATAGAAATGTTGAAAATTGCATAATGGGCTTTACCTAATGGATGCTGAAAAAGTCAAGCATATTGAAAATGATATTCTAAGAGCTCTAATCCTTGAAGTAATCAACTTGGTGGAAGCTTTTTGGTTCTTTAAAACCAAAGACTCAAAAACCTTTGTTTTTGTAAATAAGCAACTGATCGATCAGAATCAATATATGTATTCTCAACTCACAAGAGTCGTAAGACCTAATTGCATTGGATTGCGACCTCATAATTCCTTCATTACTAATCTAAAAATATCAAGTTACCTCGATTATTTCCTCTTGGCCATGGATGTAATAAAAATCCTCTTGAAAGACATTTAGTCAAGCCTGTAAAACCACTCTCAATTTGCTAGTAGAATATAAGTTTAGGTCAACTAATATCTCATAAACAAAAGGAATGAATAACTTATGAAATTTGAAAAACTTTATGACTTGTACTTTGATAATGGAATAGTCTTAAGTGATTTAGAGCATTGTAAGTCACTAAAAGTTTGTGGGACACCTGCTAATATGTTATCTTGTGTAGGAGAACTTCCATTTGATGTTTCCCTTGGTATAATAGGCTGTCTCACAGTGTAGTCTACCTTGAGAGAGTACATGCTTTGTTTAATTGACTCAATTTTTACACCTCCCTAATACCAATTCTTTCATATACAACAATGGACATAGTATATGGGTTGGTACCGGTATGCATATTGATCACATCAACAACCTTGAGTATGACTTGTGGAGGATCTATTAGCCCAAGAGGCTCAACATAGTCCACATTTTTACTTTATGTCTAGGTCCTCCAGGGGCTATTGAGTTTCATGAGGGTGAGGTGGTGACCCAAGCCTAGTGGGTGTACCATAGGATTATCCGGTTCATATGACCCAACTAAGCTATATTTGGACATAGATCCTATTGTTTTGGTTGTTAAGTGGAGTGATTTCCCAATCTCCTCGCTAGCCCTAGATATTCATAGTGAGACATCCAAATATGAAGCTATCTCTGTTTAGCAGTACCATGGATGATTTTGTATATCATATGACTTTTGAGTCAAAAAAAGCATTGTATATAAATAAATAAGTAATACAATTGGATTTAGTTTAGTTTCATTTAGTTGTTTTATCTCCAATATATATATAATCGTATTAAATTAATCTACTTTATCACATATAGATTCAATGCACATATTGGCATGATTTCTTGGTCTTTTGCATAATGTATCAATCCACTATGTATTTGTTGGATTATGATTGGTGAGATAACTTCATGAAGGTCCTAGAAAAACTCTATTGTCCTCATGTATTCTATCATGGCGACTATTGCTTTATTGATGCCAAAAGATTAGCCTAATCTTGAAAGAGTTTGATGGATGGAAGAACTCAAGTTTGTCAGGATATTTCAATTTAAAGATCCATGTGTAAAAACCATTATAATTGTAAATGATAAAAGTACCCATCAAGATCAATATATCTATGATTGAGTTATGGATATCTTACTTCTTGATAGAATAGTTGGTGCACAAATCAGATGCTGTATGCATACATAGCGAGCGCCGAAAGGCCCCCAAGAATAAAGAACTCTACTTTTTGCTCAAAATCCAAGAGAATAGACTTGCACGACATGAAGCAAAAAGACCAATTGGGTACAATCTCCCCCCATGCCTTGTGTGTGCACTCCACAAAGCATGTATTTAATATTTTATTCATCTTCAAGCTCAAAAATAGCCCAAATTTACAATTAGCATGCTTTAGCTTTTGTGTTTGCTTTTTTCCAAATAAAGAATAAAGCGGTTGGGCGCCCCAAGATTCTGGTTGTGCCCAAATACAATGACCAATAATGAATATTTAAATTGTGCGCCCATGCGCATACAAAATAATAAATATATGTCAAGCACTTTAATAAATAAGCGCATCAAAATAAATATTGGCACCACACCTAAGATGCGCGCCCATGAAAAATGATAATTTCTTCTAAATAACTTGAATACATGCTATCGCCCAGTGCTTCACAATGCCACCATCGCCTGCTCTACACATCAACTGAAGCATTCACAATTGTTAGAAAATAATAAAATTAAATCGACAAAAGTGAATACCTAGCAGTCTTCAGCTACAAAATAAATAAATAGGTTGGAACTCTATCCTAACCTTAATTTAATACGAGTGAGCACTCTAAACTCATAAACATCCATTAATTTAAATATGTATTTTGTGGAATCACCCGCTATGGAACCACCCACTTGCACATTAAATTAACGTGATACCTGAAAAGGAGAGGTGTCCCCATCAACTTTTCGCACAAGGAATCCACCTTGTGTACGAGCCCTGACAAATAAATATAATTTTATGGAATCCATCACAAAACCTCAAGGAATCCACCGTGGAATATGCTTCTTGGCATCAATAGCTCACCTAGGTAGACTAAAACAGAATGACTAGATTTTGTGATTTCCTAAATAACCAAGCCACTATCAACTTCTTATAGTCCATGAAAAACCACTTATATACAAAGAGTTACATGTGTCCAAGTTTCACAACTAAAAGCCTTTTTGAATGTGTCTAAAAGCTATCTTCAAAAAAGCTACATACTCTATATATTGAAGCAATAAAACTTGAGCTTTTGATTGTGTGAAAAATCTTGTCATGAATGATCTTGTCTCTAAGGTTACTTCACATATTTTAGGTACCCTCACTATAAATTCCCTTGGTTGATCAATAAGAAAATAAATTTCTATTAAAGCAAGCTAAATTGCCCAATTTTAATGAGTAAGGCATAAAGATAGGAATAATTGGTGAGATGTGGATGGAATAGATGGAAGACTATTTTTCCATGGTTGGAACAAGCATACCCAATCAAGTATGATCACCCAGTTATGTCTCACTAGAGAGGCTTGATTATGATGACAACAATGGTGTTGTGACAAGACTGTCATTGAGACATCCCAACTTGAGAACAAATCAAGATATTTGTCCAAGGAAGATTCTTGTTTCCTGCTAATCAAATTCATAGAATGGACAAGTTTTCAGCCTAAGGCAATACGGCCTAACCATGGAAGGGTATTACTCCCATTGTATTTTCCTTTTGAAATATGCCCCCAAAATGACTATGACACAATAAGTGGCATGCTTTTGTCAAGACTTAAACCCACCCTTGACTGGGTAATTGGAGGCCATGAAACCTTCTGATCTTGAAGATGCATTGTTAAGGGCTCAACCTTTGATGGAATCTCTCCTTAGAAGAAACTTTTGAGCTATCGCTTATGTCTTGAACCATGGATTTCCTTATTCAAAGAGGGACAAGGTCAATCCTTAGATGGGAAATTAGAATGGGAATCACCTCAGCCTTGTTCATAATGCCCTAAATTTCCAATCCAACAACAACAACCACTCTCACTTTGTAAATCCCAATCCAAGAGCCCAATCTCATTGCTTTACATGCAACCAGTTAGGTCACCTTGGGGTTCAATGTGCCATTCACACAAATAGTGCTAATCCTCCTCGCAACCCTCTAGCAAGGGAAAATTTTAACAATCAAGGGCAAGGATGGGGATCCGAGGGAGGCCAATCATAAATATATGTATGTATCATGTGGGTTCAACATAAGGGATTTTTAAAATACAATTTTTACACATATTTTACATATAGAAAGGTCCCATATAAAGGGGTTACTTATAGATTGAATAGAAAAGGGTTATGCTTTATTAAGGGAAAATTCAAAAATAAGGATATTTATAAATAGGCCTTAAACACACGTGATATAGAGGATATACATATAATGAATTACCCAAGATGGGGACTAGGAGGATGGACAAGTGGCTGTGCTTATTTTCTTACTAGACAAGAAAAGGAAGAAGATATTGCTCTCTACGAAGAATTGGAGAGAGGAACTATCCACGTGACCATCAATAATCAAAATACTAAATGCCAATTCACCATCCTACAAGTGTCCAAGGTGCAGTAAGGTAAACCTTTTTGAATTCTTATTTATTGTGGTGCTATTCATTCATATATGTATCCTAAGTGCATTAAGAAATTATGATTATAACCTAAACTTGCTAGAAAAGTTATAGTTGAGCTAGCAAACGAGAACTGTACTCAAATCCAATCATTAGAGACATCGACCTACACTTAGAAAATCAATATACTAAGGTAAACATTAGGGTTTTATCCTTGGGAATATGCAATTGTCTCTTAGGTATGGACTAGCTAGGTCCTAATCAAGCAAGTGTCCACTGTGGGCAAGGGACAAACACCTTTAGCAACATTGATGGAAATTTAGTTTAAGCTCAAGGAAACCTAAAGAAACCCATACTACAAATAGCAAAATAAATTCAGTTAATTGTGGATCTAAGAAAGGGACTACCCATTTATTTAATAAAATTAAATAAGGCATATCCACTTATAGACCCCGAAGAACCATCATGACTTTGCGAGTATGTAGACATGTTTTTAGAGGATTTAAATGAACTACCTCCTAGCTGAGATGTAGATCATGAAATCAAATTAACCCAAGGAGATGAACCAATAACAAAGAGCCCCTACAAAATGTATATTCTTGAGGCCATCGAATTAAAGAAGAAACTCAAGCAACTCTTAGAGTAAGGGTTTATTTGACCTAGCAACTCACCATGAGTGCTCTTGTACTTTTCAAAAAGAAAAAGGACATGACTTTATGGATTTGCATCAATTATCATAGGTTAAATCCAATAATCATTAAAAATAAATATCCAATCCCATGGATCAATGAATTACTTGATATACTTCAAGGAGCAAAGCTATTCTAAAAAATTGACCTAAGGTTAGGCTACTACCAAATTTGGATTAAGGACAAGGATATCCCAAAAACTACTTTTAATATGAGGTTATTTTGAGTTTACAGTAATGTCCTTTGGATTGACTAATACACATGCTACTTTTAACAAATTATTTTAGGACATTTTTAGACCATACCACAATAAATTTATCATTGTATTGTTTGACGACATCCTACTCTATTCCAAATAAGAGGAATCCCATCAAAACTACCTTCGAGTCATCCTCTACATCTTGATGTTAAACAAGCTCTATGCAAAGCGAAGAAAATGTGCATCCGTCAAAAAGAAGATCGAGTATCTAGGGTTTCTTATATAAGCTAAGGGGATCTTTGTAGATCCTACAAAAGTGAGGGACGTTCAAGAGTAGTCACCTCTCAAAACTCTTTGAAAAAATTTGAGGATTTCTAAGACTCATAGGATGGTATCGCATTTTCATCCGGGATTATGCCTTTATTGCTACTCCCTTGACTTAAACTTCTTAAGAAGTAGACAAAGATAATATAGACTCCTATAGAAGAGAATAGTTTTGATAAGTTGAAGAAATGCCTTACTACTACTTCAATATTAAAGCTCCTCAACTTCTCTCAAGAATTTAAAGTTGTCACTAATGTGAGCATTATTGCACTGGGATGTGTGCTTTTCCAAGAACATTGATCCATTGCCTAATCTTTTCAAAAACTCAAACCTTTTGAGAAGAACTATGCTACACATGATCTAGAGCTTTTGGTAGACACTCATACTGCTAAACTGTGGCACCATTATCTACTTGGTTGAAGATTCACCCTCCTCATCACCAATCACAGAAGCCTAAAATAGATATTCACCCAACCAGAACTCAATATGAGGCAAAGAAGGTGGATAGAATTCTTACAAGAGTTCAACTTTGAGATCACAAAACTGTCTTGGCAAAGAAAATGCAGTAGTCAATGGTCTCAGCCAAGGCCTTCCTAAACTCTCTAATTATGGAAGGCCCTACAAGGCAATGGTGGCTATTGAAGGTCCTAATGATCTAGATTACCTAGAAGCAAGGATGATTATCCACCTAGAAAAGAAAACCGTGAAGGAGAAGGCCAAATTCAAGGATTATGTCCTACAAGTTGAGCTACTCTATTATCAACATATGTTTTACATACCAAAAAGCTAAGAGCTGTGAAGAAGAAGATTCTATGGGAAGCTCATGATAGCCCAGTAGCTAAACATCTATGATATGCCAAAACCCTAAATGTAGTCAAGAAGAGCTATTATTGGCTTGGAATGAAACCAAATGTCCTTGGATATGTGACGCAATGCCTAAATTGTTAAAGGATCAAGATCGAAAGAATCATTTTTCATGGTGAACTACATCCTATTGATATCCCTAAAATGAAATGGGAATATATTACCATGGATTTTATAGTTGGCTTATCCACTATTTAGGGAGGTTATGATACCAACCTAGTGATACGACACATGCTTACCAAAGTAGCTCATGCTATTCTAGTAAAATCAACCCATAAAGCTTCCAACAGTGCAAGAATCTTCATCAAAGAGATATTCCATCTGCGTGGGCTCCTAAAACTGATAATTAGTTAATGTGACACTCTCTTTACCTCCAAATGTTAGACTAGTCTCTTTCAAGACATTGGGGCTTAGTTATGTTTTAGTACAACATATCACCCACAAACCGATGGGCAAATTAAAAGAGTAAATCAAGCCTTGGAGGATATTTTGAGAGGTTATTGCAGTTGAGAGCTAAAGAACTAGATTGAATACTTGCCACTAGTAGAATATGCCTATAATGCTTCCTTTCAACAAAGCATTAAAATGACTTCCTTCTCCAAGCATTACATGGGTAAGAGTTTTTATCTCATCTTAACTTCTCCGGTCCAACTATAAAAGTGGAAGCCTATAAGAGAATGTTAGTGACATGTAAGAGCATGTTAAGCAATCCGATAGGACATAAAAGTAGCACAAGATCGATAGAAGACCTACACTATTTCAAAGAAGATTGACCAAACCTTTAAGGAAGGCGACATGATTTCTTGAGGGTTTAATCGAAGAAAAGCTCTCTATCTCTTAGTAAATTCAAGAAGCTAAGTCTTAGATATTGTGGGCCTTACAAGATCATAAAATGTGTTGGAACTCATGCATACGAATCGCCTTACCTCCTCATTTTAAGATTCACAACGTATTCAATATTAGTCTACTCAAATTCTATGTATCCAATCCAGAACACATCCTTGATGATGAGTAAATTGAAATATCCACTTAAGGAATCCTTGAAGTTTAACTCGATAGGATCTTGGAAATCATGAAAAAATCCTTTAAAAAATTGTACCTTACGGAAATATCTAATCCAATGGAAAGACTTCACAAAGGAAGACAAAACTTGGATTGAGGAATCCATCATTGAAAAAGACTATCCCAAGTTCCTCTTGAGATAAGGACATCTTGATTTCTCCAAGGGAAATAAAATAAAATATATCCACAATTTTACAATAAAATATACTTAATCTAGTCTTATGTGCTATCCATTATTACAAGAAATAGATTAAACTAAGTTGATTAATGCTTTCTAGATAAAAATGAATTTTAAAAAATTATTTAAGATTTTTTAAAACTTCTCTTATTAACCAAAAGTATTTCTCTATTAGGATTATTTTGATCAAAATTAACTTGAAATTTTAATAAATTCTATAATAATTAATCCAATGTGTATAAAAACCTATTGGAATTTAGAATAATGTTATTTCTTTAAAGATAATCCCAATATTATCACCTATTTTTTAATTTTTTTTGCATAAAGCAGAAAAAATATATAGATAGATAATAGAGAAAAAACAAAATATAATAATAATAATAATAATAATAAGAAAGAGAAAAAAGGGAGCTAAGGTTTATAACCTCAAAAGAAGGCTTAAAAGGAGAAAAAGGGGGGAAAATATAGCTAAAATAATGCAAAAAATCTAAGAAAAATACAATTAAAAATGATAAAAAACTAAATTAAGTATTAAAATTAGTTACTATAACTAAATTGTGAGCTTGTGAGGTTTTAATTAATCAATACCTAAAAATATTGAAGATTATTATAAATTCATAAAAAATAATTTATTTAAAATTTAAGATATTTATTAAATCATAATTTAAATCCCTTCTTATAAATTAAAAAATTAAAGTCTATTAAAAATATATTTTTCTTAGTATAGATTATTTTTGTTATTTAATTGCTTGCATAAATTAGGTTAAATGATTGAATAGCTAAACATTATTATTTCCTTTGCAAAAAAAGTTTAAGTTCTTGATATTTCATTAAGGTGTTCTCACATGTATGGATACTACTAAAATGCATTCAACTCGGTTTATTTTCATGAATGAAAATACAAAAAATAAGGTATGCTCACATGCATAGAAAATAAAATATGTGCAAACACATGAGATGAACTTCATGATTGTGAAATCATGAAATTTTTTTACTTTTGGATATCTTTGAAATTATTTTGAAAGGATTAATTGGTAGAAAAATTAGTAATTGATCGTGATTGCCTTTAAGCATGATAGAATTATATTAATTATATACGTGGCTTGAGCAATTGGATGGAAATTGAAAGGTGAGAAGTATCAAAGCTTGCTTGGAAGAGATATGGCGGGAGAGCAAGAGCAAAAAAGAGAGAGAGAGACCAAATGGGAGCTGCAATAGTCACAATGTGTGACTGGGCCTTCCTTTATTCAGACTGTCACTAAAAGAATAAAGAATAAAGTGATGGTGACGGCGTCCGCCACCTGCATTTTGCAGTGGTGGGTACTATTAGTGTAGTAATACATGGGCGGCTAGGCGGAGGCGCCTTTACCCCCAACAACCTCCCACTTAAAGGCGAATCTGCCCCAATGAGGAGTGAAAAGAAAAAGAGAGAGAGGCGATACAATGTACATATGTACAATAGGATGAGGAAAAACAACGTCATCTCATCCAACGCCCATCAATCTCCTGAGGAAGGCAAAGCGCTCAGTAGTGAGGCTTTTCGTGAGCAGATCTGTAGGATTTTTGTGTTAGTGGATATCTTGGCAAGGTCAATAGACTTGTCCTCCATGACCCCATGTATGAAGTGATATCTCACCTCAATGTGTTTTGTCTTCGCATGGAAGATCGGATTCTTGGCTAGCTGAATATCACTCATAGAATTTGAATGTAGCGTAGGTATAGAATCAATCCCAAGGTCATGAACCAAATGGCCCAACCATATGGCCTCCTTGCAAGCCTTAGTGGCTGCAACATACTCGGCCTTAGTGGTAGAGAGAGTCATACACTTATGAACTCTAGCCAAGAGACAGCACCTCCACCATAGGTGAATACATAGCCAGAAGTGGACTTTCTACTATCTGCATGTCTTGCATAATCAGAGTCTGTGTACCCCACAATGCTTGTATCTTGGCTACTGTAGCAACTGTACATATCTGCTGTGTCTTTCAGGTATCTCATTATACCCTTCATGACAGCTTGATGTTTCTTGCCAGGTATAGCCATATAGTGTGCCACAACGCCAACTACAAAGGCAATATCTGGACGAGGGGCTATAATGGCATACATCAAACAGCCCACGACTGATGCATAAGGGATCTTGGCCATCTCGGCCCTTTGCTCATCTGTCTGTAGACAATCGACCTGTGAGACGTTCACATAAGAAGGTAATGGACAACCAATAGGCTTTACGTCCTACATGCGGAAACGCTCAAGGACTTTATGAATGGACTCCCTCTTGGAGAGATAAAGTAGTCCTTGATGCCTATCCCGCTTAATGCGCATACCAAGAATGTGAGAGGTCTATCCCAAATCCTTCATCTCAAAGATCTTCTTCAGCTGAGATTTAAGAGCATCCAACTCATCATGAGCTTTCCCTGCTATCAACATATCATCCACATAAAGTATCAATATAAGCAATGAACCATCATGGACTTTCTTCATGTAAAGACACGGATCCATAGCACTCCTGCTGTAGCCTTGTGGCTGCATAAAGGCATCAAACTTATGATACCACTCCCTAGGTGTCTGTTTTAAGCCATAAATTCTTTACTTCAATTTGCACACCAGGTGCTCCCTGCCAGGTTCTGCAAAGCCCTTAGGCTGCTCCATGTATATCTCATCATGCAAATCCCCATGCAAGAATGCACTCTTAACATCCATTTGATACATGTCCAAGTCAAGTTGCGCGACTAAGGCCAAAACCAAGTGTAGGGTGGTCATCTTGACCACAGGAGAAAGGACTTCAGCAAAGTCAATGCCATGCTCCCATTTAAAACCCTTAGCAACAAGTCTTGCCTTATAAGCCGGCTTGGGGTTGCTAGGGGTAATTTTCAGCTTGTACACCCATTTTCATGGAAAAGCCTTTTTGCCGTTAGGCAATGCAACCAAATCCCAAGTCATATTCTTATGCACGGAGTTCATCTCAGACTGAATAGCCCTCTCCTAGGAGTGACTGTAACCAAGACATAATGCATTGAGGACTCAAATCTATCAGGTGGACGTCTAGCTCTAGTAGACCGTCTCACTGCAGGCTCTGTTACATGTCCAGTATCCTATCCAACACCCTAGCCATGTGTACCAACTGCTGCTCTGCAGACTGTCCAACTGGTTGTGCAAGAGCACGTGGCTCCTCTTGGAATATAACCCTGCGTATCTCTACCACCTTCTTAGGCTATCTATGCATCTTGTCTTCATGAAAAACTACATCATGGCTACAAATGACTTTCCGCACCTGCGGATCCTAGAGGCGGTAACCCATCTCACCTGCATGTCCATAGGCAAGGAAAATGCATTTGACACTCTTAGGATCCAACTTAGTATGCTTGTATTTGGGCACATGGCAGAATGCCTCACATCCAAAGACATGTAGATGCGCATAAGATAGAGGTTTCCCAATCCATACCTCCTTTACAACCTGAAAATCCAAACCACTAGAAGGTGATCTATTTTTTGACATGCACAACTATACTGAGTGCCTTAGCCCAAAAGCTCTGTGGTAGGCCTACATAGCTAAGCACACTACGTACACACTCCCGGATGGTTCTATTCATCCGCTCAGCCAAACCATTCCGGGGTGGGGTATAGGGGGTGGTCAACTGACACTTAATACCCCTCTCATCACATAGCTGCTCAAAGGCAATTGACACATATTCTCCCCCATTGTCAATTCTAAGGCATTTTAGCCTATGCCCAGTCTGGTTCTCAACCAATGCAAGCCATCTTTGAAACACATCCAAGACATGTGACCTAAGCTTAATGGGGTAAGCCCAGACTTTACGCAAAAAATCATCAATGAATGTCACAAAATACTTCGCACCACCCATAGAATGACAGGGCATGGGCCCACAGACATTCGAATGTACCAATGCTAGGGGCTCACTCATGCATATCCTACTAGACTTCTTATATGTATTCCTAGTCTGTCTTTCATAAAGACAATGCTCACATGAATCAAAACATGCATAGTCAAGGGGCGGTAAGTACTACAAAAAACCAAAAAGCATTTTCATTCCCTTCAAGGACATATGGCCCAAACGGGCATGCCAAAGAGATACATGTGGGATGGAATTGACTGACAAAACATGGTCAACAGAGGACCCATCAACTACAAGAGGATAGAGGCTGCCAGCCTTTGCACCTCTAGCAAGCACAAGTCTACCACCATAGGTGACCTTCTAGGCAGAATCCCCAAATGAAACATGAAATCCAGTATCATCAAGCTTCCCTGTAGACATATGACTATGTGTAAGTGCAGGTACATGACGTACATCCTGTAACAAAAAAGTACTACGAGTAGAGAAGTGTAGCTGTACATCCCCAATGCCAACAATAGCAAGTGACTTGTCATCACCCAAGCGAATTGAACGAGAGACATTATGGTAGGAGTGAAACCACTCATGGCATAATGTAATGTGAAATGAAGCACCAGAATCCAAAAGCCAACACTGGGCATACATAGAGTGAACCTCGGTCAATGGTGTAGCATCATAAGAACTAGCGGCAAGAATGTACTCCCCATTGGAGTCATCAGTCTCCATGACATTTATCTCCTCGATTTTCACATTGGATTTCGTAGGTACCATGCTGTGATCATAGGACTTTTCCTATACTTTGTCTTTCCCCTTCTCTTTGTGCTTCTCATTACGTAACTCATGACATTATGGGCATATATGACCCTTCTTGCCACAATGATGACATGCCACATTAGCATTTCTCCCATGAGACTTGTTGTGCAACTTACCACGCAACTTAGACCTAGACTTGTGTGAATCTTTGCTATGACCATTCCCACGTTCATTCTTTCCAGTACCATCTCTGCCTTTAATAGTCAAAGCATGCGACACACAAGAGGCATCCAAGTTCTTTTGGTTAATTGCTTACTGCGCAGAAGAGCACTCTCTACATTAAGTAAGTTCAGAATAGTAGTAGGAGCACATAAGGCAATGCAGAATACATCCCATGACTGAGTGAGAGTCCCAAGAAAAAACAATGGAGTAACCTCATCATTGAAGGTAATACTATGCAAAGTCAAGTTCTTGAGAATAGCATGGAACTGGCTCAAGTGAGTAGACATAGTCATATTCTCCTTCATGCGCAGGTCCATAAGTTGCTTCAATCAATACATTTGACTTGCTGAACTTTTCTTGTCATAGAGGCTTTTGATCTTATCCCAAAGCTGCCAAGCACTTTGTGCTTCCTCAACCACATTGTAATGCACTTGTCATTGAATACACCAAGTCAACTACTGACTATCAAAGCATAACCAGCATCAAGCGGGCATTAATCAACATGTGACAGTCATATAGACATCAAAGCATGTCAAATGAATCCGTCAGTAAGCCGGCACACCCCCTGTGTAATAGGGCAAAGTGTACACAACACTGGCAAGACCTGATACAAATAGGTGTATGTTGAGAGAGCACAAAGCCCAAATTAGCCCAAGTACATGTATGCAGATCATGGCATATTAACCATGTAACATCCAAATGAAGAAGATCCCAGTCTCAGAAGACTCAAAGCTCAATAGCCTAAACCACCTGTCAAGCATCCAAAGATGCTCCCATTGGCACAAAAGCCATAAGGATCAAGCCAAGAAGCTCAAGAAAGGCATATGATAGCACTAGTGACAGAAGATCCAAGACCAAGCATCAATAAGACATCATGAGCATATAGGCTATGTAGCCTCCAATTATAGCATCCATAGACATCAAACGTATCCCAAATATAACTTTGGCAAACCAAGAAATATCCCAAGTAAGCTTCGGGAATCGTAATGCAAGCCAAGACAAGGCTCTAGTAGCAAAATCGGCTCCAAATAATGTAACTAGCATGTAGTAGTGGCATAGGCCGAGCATGTCAAGACCGGTCATACATAAGCAAAGTACATGCCATAAGTACATCAAAGACAGAGCATCCAAATGCTTTCCAAAGCCAAGCTCAAGCTCAATCATTGATCCGGTATGAAAGCCAAGTTCAAAGACATCCCCGAATGTCAATACATCATTGCATACCTCCAAGACATAGCCCAAAACCAATAGGCATAACCAAAGGCACTTCAGCCCACTATTGTACAATAGCGATTTAATATTTGAAACTGAGTATTTTTAGGTCCAAATCATCACCAAAATGATGGCAAAGCATTAGGACAATATCCACCAAGCATAGGCATTAATGGCATAGCATACGGGTATGAGATAGTGTATGTAGATGAGCTCTAGGACTTGTGCACTTCTGTTGCAGACCTGGAAAGACCTACTACTATATATTATAGCAAATGTGTGCTCAAATCAATGTCCCAAAGCTTAAGACAAGCATTAGTACATTGCAACCAAGATTTCCAAGCATTGCTTTAGTGCCAATGAAGAGGGTAATGACTAGGGAGCCAAATTTGGTAGTGTGTAGATGGAGTCCAGGCCTGCAGAAAATAGGCACAACCAGCGTGGCAGGGCAGTACCACCTCTGTGCTTCAATGTGATTGATGGGGGGACTTGAAGTGGTGGTAAGGATGGCCTACAAGAGGCCCAAGCTAGCCTCAAAGAGCTCCAGGTAAGGCAGTGGGCATAGGAGCTCAAATGAGCATGAGATATTGCTGCCCCCTTCCTGTAAATACCTTGTGTGACCTGTAAACCAATGAAATGTGAAATACGCAGGATCTAGAGCATGGAAGATGTGGAAGCTATGGAGGTTGAAAGAGGAAAAAGAAACTCATGAAGACATTGACCCTGACTAGGACAAATTGTTACACAAGTGAATTAGGTTCCAAGATTGAGACTTGGACTCATAAACACAATCTTGTGTATTGACAGTGACATGACACTTTACTGGAAAGAAAAGAGTACTATCATTGCATTAGAAAAAGAGTGCAAGTACAATGCTTTATAGGATTTGAGTGGTGGTACTTTCTCCTAATGTGCATATGGGATTCTGGTCCTGAGCCCTCACTGCTCCTCACAAAGGGATTGAAGTAGGTGTGATTGCAAATATCTCAACACCCCTCCTCAATCACAACCAAAAGTACAAAGTGTGTAGAGGCTTTAGTGAAAGCAACACCTACAAAGTGTGGGCATACCATAAACATGGCAAAACACAAGAGGCTATCGCAGAAAATGCTAAGTGTGGGTACCACAAACATGATGGACATCCAGAGGCTGTAGCAGGGGCCTCACAAAGTGGACAGAGACTGTAGTACAAGGATAACTGAGGAGTTTACAAGTTTATGTCTGAGGCATTAGGGCTAGGAAATACATAGCTAAAAAAGTCTGTTTGAATAGAATGACTGATGAGGTTTGTCCTTCTCCTGGTGGTCTTCTTCTTCTTCTTCCTTTTCTCCATTTTCTTCTTCTTCTTTGACTACAACTAGATAGGCCTTTTGGGACTTCTTTTTGGCGTGGTAGAAATTCTTGGTGTGTCTCGTCCTTCTGCACAAATCATAGAAGAGCTGATCCTTCTTGCCTTTGTACCTGTTTGCCAACATATAATGCATGCTCATCTCTAGAGGTACTTGGTTCTTCCTTAGTTTTTAGCTGCTTTTTCTCCTCTAACAGTGATGCCTGGATATCAACAAGTTCAGGATTTGGCATGTTGAGTAAAGCTATTGATACATTATTATATTCAGGAGGCAAACTCTTAAGTAGAACACCGATGTAAACATATTCTTCTATTTTAATGTTGATTCCTACAAGTTGGATTAGAAGTCCTTCCATGTAATTTAGATGTGTAGCAAGTGATGTGTTGGACTTCATTTCAAGCCTGAAAAACTCAATCAGGAGACCATACTTTGATGATTTAGACTGTGCACAGAAGAAGGTGCCAAGTCTCTTCCATGTATCATGTGAGGTCTCACAGTTATCCACATGGTGGATATAGTTGTCATCTAGCTCCAGTTTGATAATGGCCTGGGCCTTATCATCGTTCTTTTGCCAAGTGATAGAAAGATCCGTATCATGAGGCTTCTTTTCTTTTCCAGTGGTAATGGCCCAAAGGCCCTTCTTCATCAGGATCAGTTTGATGCGGGTCTGCCAGGTATGAAACCCGACTCCTTTGAAACGGGCAGTTGGAGAATCTTTGCCCATGTTTGAATTGAGAGACTAGCAGCAAATAAGCTTCAGACTTATCAAATTTAAGCAACAGAAGAGTTGGTTGAGATGTGTCAAGAGACACAAGTGTTTAGATCACTAAAAATGAGTGTCAATAAACACTATGTTTCTTCCCTGAGTCTTTCAAACCTACAAAAATCCTTCAAGTTCTTTTAGATCCAGATCTTCCCCTTCTTGATTTGATGCTGGGACCTTCAGGTCTGAGTGGCAGTGGGTAGAAGAGAGAAAATGATGAGATTTTTAAGCTTGATGAAGTTTGGCTATGGTTGTCCTGTCAAAACAGGGACTAGCGACTAGTAAATGAGCTCCCATGAGCTCCACTGGTCGAATCAGCTCAAAATCTTTGAGATAGAGGACCCTCACTAATGAGTCTAACTCCCCCTAAGAGGGTTTGTACTCATTTTGCCTAAGTTGAGAGATCTAAGCCTTCAAAGTGGTCGCTGTCAAAACTGTGCCCAGATTTGGGAAAATGCAGATGTCGAGCATGGTGTGTATCAATCTCCTTGATTTTTGGGCCAAGAAGTTGCGCCTTGACCTGAATAACAACTCTCGAGAAGAAATCTTGAAGAGATATGGCTTGGTTGATGAGATATGGCTGCTCCAACAGGGGTAGGTAGGTGCTGTCCACAGACACAGTTATGGCAGCAACTCTGAAAAGAGGCAATGCTGAAGCTATAGTTGCCCAATCTCAATGATTGAGGTGCCAAGGAGGAGCTCTAGAAGTAGAGAAACACTTATCCAGAAGGAAGTTCAAATAGATTTGGCCTGTGGAGAGAGATATGAAAGCTTCAAGTTGACAGGGTGCTGTTGGCTATGGCTGCCATGGAAGCTTCATTGAATGTAGGAATGGAAATGAAGTTGGGGATAGGGTACAATACTCAAACTGAGCTGAGCAGAGATGGAAAGGAGTTGAGAGGAGTGAAAGGAGAGTTGGGCCATGCTCAACTAAGCTTTAATACCATGTGAAATACGTGGGATCTAGAGCATGGCAGATGCAGAAGCTATGGAGGTTGAAAGAGGAAAAAGAAACTCATGAAAACATTGACCTTGACTAGGACAAATTGTTACACAAGTGAATTAGGTTCCAAGATTGAGACTTGGACTCATAAACACAATCTTGTGTATTGACAGTGACATGACACTTTACTGAAAAGAAAAGAGTACTATCATTGCATTAGAAAAAGAGTGCAAGTACAATGCTTTATAGGATTTGAGTGGTGGTACTTTCTTCTATTGTGCATATGGGATTCTGGTCTTGAGCCCTCACTGCTCCTCATAAAGGGACCGAAGTAGGTGTGGTTGAAAATATCTCAACATGAAAAACCTGAACATAAGATGCAATACCTCTAATACAATGCCCTTAGGGTGCCCAAAGGATCCGGGTAGGTGCTAGAGAAGCTGGGGAGTGACAGAAGCTCAAGAGAGTCAGCTATGGCTATTGGGAAGGAGACCCAATGCATGTAGGTAATCAATAGGAAGCTGAAGACCCCATGAACCAAGCTCGAGTAGTCATGAATCCATGCTTTCATACCAGTTGAAAGGTGAGAAGGATTGAAGCTTGCTTGGAGGAGCTATGGAGGGAGAGCAAGAGCAAGAAAGAGAGAGAGACCAAATGGGAAGTCCAACAGTCACAATGTGTGATCACGCCTTCCTTGATTCAAATCGTCACTAAAAGAATAAAGAATAAAGTGACGGTGATGGGTGCCCACCATGTGCAATGTGCAATGGAAGGTACTCTCAGTGTAGTAATACATGGGCAGCTAGGCGGAGGCACCTTTACTCCCAACAGAAATGAGATGTGATACCATCTCTTGGGCGACCTGATTTACTCTTTATCCAGATTATTTGTATATGACCTAATGTAGTTGACCAGTGCTAGGTATGTTTTGGTCTTCCATATAGGAAGGTTCACTCTTATGGCAGGTGAGAACCAATGGGGCTCTGGTTTGATATTGTAATTTCTGTCTTGGACCTAGGATTGGAAACCTATACAAGCCCAACATAGTTTAGAGTTGAAAGGCTTAGAAAAAATAGGACAAGGGTGCAACTTGGTTTTGGATTGATTCACTTTTGAAGTGATTGTATATATGAGAATAAAAATCAAGAATGATTGTTCTGAAAAGGATTGCTTAGTGTTTGTAACTTCAGGACATGCCAAATGACCAAGTACAAATGTTAATTAAGGAAGTTGTTTTTATATGCTATATAACATGTTAGCATGCCTTGTTTAAAACACTAAAAATATGCCTTAATACCATGGAAAGCAATATAATTTTCCAATAGAATCACCCTATGATTGGGTAGACCTAGTGAGCCGCATGACTTTCCCAAAGCAGGATAAGGGCTGGCAAGTGTAATCTTCCATTGAGTCAACCCTGGAATTGGTTAAGCATTGTTTTAGGGGCCAATGTGAGCCTACCTAATGGACAAAGGGATTGATGTTTAACTTCCCCTTGTTTCTCACTCTCATTGAATCAAGTGTAGTGCTTTCCTACAAACTTCAGGAGAACTCAAGGAAACCATGAGACTATCAAATGAATTTTTCTCTTCGATGTTGTTGCCTAAACCTACCAAACAATTATCCATGCAACTATCAAGAAGCATGAGGTCAGGTCTACTCAAAACAACATTAGCATAAACAAAAGCCTCTCCAAGGCTACACAAACCATCAACAAACAACTCACAAGACTCACTAGAGTAACAACACTAACACCAAAATCATCACAAGAGCCAGAACCTAAAACCTCAATACTTTCTGATCAACAAACTCATAATCAAACTCACAACAATTCTCAATAGACTCATCAGGCAACAAATTCGAACCCTCAACTTTATATTGAAATCTAGCAGTTTCTAAGCGCCCCCCCATCATAATCTCCCAAAAGACTCAAAAATTCAATCTCTATTCTCTCTTCCTCTCTCTCAAAACTCACTAACTCAACTGCAACAGATGACACCTCCCTATTAGAATCACTCTCTGAACTCTCATCCTCACTATCATCTTCCTCAGAAGAGCTATCACACTCTTCCTCATTTTCTTCTTCAGAATCTTCTTCATTTACAAGTTCCTTTCTCGAAGACATGTCAAACTTCTTTTGTACTCCCCTTTGATCATAATTTGTTATTATCCCTTTTCCCCAATCTTGAATTACTCTTGCTTTCCTAAGCCAAGGTCTACCCAATATGAGTGGAAAAGCTCCCAACCCTACTGGCATAACATGTCAATCAATTTTCATAAAGACTCTGTAAACCTTCACTTCCAAATTCTGAATCATACCTAAGCACCTCACTTTAGCATGATTAGTAAGCCTGATTTGAAATTTAGACCCTTCAATGATTTGAAGTCCAAATTGCTCAACACAAGAGGTACCACCAAAAAATAATTAGAATGGTAAAATGAATTCAAATGTGAGCAATTAGAATCAATTAAAATTGAGGAGTTTTATCCCATAGACATGGTCATTTGGAGATGATCAATCTTCATCTTGTTTGTCATAGAAACAATATCACTTGAATGCAAACATTTGAAGGTTCGAGCTAACAATTGTTGATAATGTGCTAGAATGATTAATATATATGGAATAATTCTCTAGTTTCAAGCATGTATCAAGCTTATTCATGTCCTAGCTAAGAAGCTTTTGAGTATCTTTGTCTTTGTTGTGTTAGCATGCCTATTTTAGTATGTTAGTCTATTATCTCCTGGCTGCTTTGAACCCCGTTAGAGTTTGATGGAGTTATAAGACTAAGTTTTGTGCACATACTTGTCAAGAATTTCAGAGCATGCGCTACCCTTCCAATCAATTTCCAGCCCCTACCAACTTGCACCTACCCTAGGGCAATCACATTAGTATTGCACAATATTTTTAGTATAGTTGTATTGCATATTTTGCAATTGGCCCAAATATGGGTAGGTTGGGTAGAACACGCCGACCAATTTGGTGTTTTTAGTTGTTTATAAGTGACACACTAGCTAGGTAGATTATTCACTTTTCTACCTCATAGGTGCTCCATCAAGTGGTTGTAGTCTTCTCCATCTTCATCATGGAAAATAGGCTACATACTTTCCATCATCATCATTGTCTTCATCACCATCGAAGGTGTTGCCATCATTATTTAGCCTAATAAAGTGCCATCACTAACACATTGGGCCATGTGTCTTCCTTTAGTGTGGATTATTCTTCTCTTCATGCCTTCTCCTTTTCTCCATGTTTATGCTTCTCTTCCTTACACACCTTCACATGGCATCATCACCTATATGAGCAAACAAAGTTTCCAACCAAAGAGGAGACCACACTATTGCTAAATACTTAATTTTAACCTTGATGTTTACTACCCTAAGTGTAAATAATTTGTTCTTTATAGGTGACATTCGACAAAGGTGGGATAGCCACAACTCCCTTTTTGTAGGTGTTGCTAAATTTTCCTCCATTTGGACTCTCCTTTAGCAAAGCATTGCAACCTTTCTATATTTGCAAGTTATATGAATACATCTAATCCCCAATTCTAAGGCTTTGGTGACAAAAATCAGGAGGTATCACATCACTCCAAGGGTTGTATGAAGATATCTTATCCTAGTTCAAAGGCTTTGATGACTCAAATGAGGAGGAGATATGCCATCACTCCTCTAAACGATGGCATGATTATTGGAGGTTATCGAGCAATTTTGTACATTCTCATCATTTGGAGTAGCCTTCTCCTCCCCCCTCTCTCCATGTTTCACATAGAGCCCATTCTAGTGTCTTTAAACTGGCTAGCATACTACCACGTGTCTAGGTGTATGTTCTCCCTTCTTTACCCAAAGAGGACTGACCAAATGGTTCCAACTATTCGCTTTGGTCATGTAAGGTGGAGTGCATTCTTGACACCTTAGATCTTTGTGAGCTTGTTATCCTACCTATATTGCCTCATGTGGAGGACCTCCATGAGGGAACAAAAAAGGATTGTGTGGCCCTATGCAATCAACTCAACTCCCAAACTCAATCCATTCTTTTCGTGGGCTTACAAGATTTTGTCCCAGTGCATGTTCACAAATTGAAGATAATGGTGGAAGAAGCTTGCTTCTTTGTGCCATCAAAATATATTTTACCATAGAATTTATCTTGGGAAGAAACTTTGGATGCTCAGTGTTGATGAATCTCCTTTCATGAAGGATTACATCAACAAATTGAAGGACATGAGAGATAAGCTTGCATCACTTGAGAGGACTATGTCTTCAGAGGATATGGCAATGGTTCTCTTGACTCAGTTACCATCTCTAAAGTTCAATGTATTCTAACTAGCCTTCTTACATCGAGGAGTCAAGAGACTCTTCTTTGTGAGGAGCTTTCCTCGCTAGTCTTGGAGCATGACAAGTGTCTTAGAGAGGTAGGAGTTAGTGGATCCAGATCTAATAAGGTTCTCACAATAGGTTCATGAGGAGGGAAGTAGAAGGTGAAGCCCAAGGTAAAGAAACAAGATGACACAAAAAGGGACAAGAAGGATACTAAGAAGAAGCCCAAGTACCCACACAATGGGGAGGGTGCACATCCAGAGGAGAAGTGTTGTAGAAATACCCCTATTTGAAGTCCAAGGAGAGGTCTAAGGACTCAAAGGCTACCCCCACTACATTGAGCCTATCTTCATACATTTATTCAAGGAGTAGGATACTACTTTTTCTTCTTCCACTACGGAGAAGACATGGCTCATGGATTATGGAGCTTCTTCCCACATGAACTATTGACAAGATTGGCTTTAGGATATGAGTTCTAGAGGGGATTTTGTTACTATTGGTGGCAATTATTCCAAGCAAATGTGTCTGTTTCACACTCTACACATGTGGTACTTAGGACCCATAAGATGTAGTTTTCCATACTAATATATGGAGTAGGGATCATTGTCCTATTTTTGGATCAACAGCATTCTTCAACCAAAGTTCTTCATGTACCAAATCTAGGTTTTGACCTATTATTTACTCAAGGTATTATATAGCTAGATACACACATTGTGTTTACATAAAATGTAGCGATTATGGAGGATGCTTCTACAAGAGTGATTCTTTGGGCAAGTACTCAAAAGGGTACGCTTTATACACTCACAACCCTTGCTACAAGGACTTTCCCACAAGCTAGGACTACTTTAGGGTGTGGTGGATTGTGCCAATTGAATCATGTTGAAGATGGTCGGAACAAAAGATCAAGGTGAGTAGGGACATGTCTTTCATGAGTCTTTGGTCTCTGATGATCCTACTGATGGTTCTTTTGCAAGTGGTTCTTCATCTCCAAATGTTCCCCACTCCCCCTAGCCACCACCATCATCCCCGCCCCTTCCTTCCAAGTTACCCATTCACACCTCTTCTTCATCTATGACTCCTCCTCCTCCTCTTCCTCCTCTCTCTCTCTCTCTCCACCTGCTTTCCTTCCTCCTTTGATGGCTTCTTCTTCTACCACTACTTTATCTTCGAGTATTTCTACCCCTTTTGCATTCCCTCATGTTTCTTCTGGGGGTCTTGAGCCATCAAAAGAGGAGCCTTCCTCTTAAGATGAGATGGATTTACCTTCACCTAGTCAGGGGAAGTCCCTATCCCAAATAGGTGCATTACAAGTATCAGAGAGACTGCTCGCTCTCCTTCATAGAAGGATGATCTTATCACCATTTTTTGTGATGGTATTGGCAACTTATGCAAAATTTAGGTGTTTTCCATTTTCTTGCTACCCCTACAGCCCTATGTACGTCAACCCGATTGTAGGCCCAATGGGATAGTTCACTTTGTGTGAAACATGCCCTTATGTCATGAATTCTTGAAGATCATGAGCCTACTATAGTTGATGAGACTCTTACATAGGATATTTAGCATCATGCTATGCAAGATAAGCTCAATTCTATTAAATCAAACTTGGGAGTTGGTTCCACATCCAAAGAAGCGGATGCCTATTGGTGTGAAGTGGATCTATAAAATGAGTATCATGTAATTGGGTCCTTAGACAAGCATAAGACATGACTCGTTGCCAAGGGCTTTGCCCAAAGAGCAAGGTTACATTACACAAAGACCTTCACAACCACTCAAATGTCTACTATTCAAGCTATCTTGGCTCTTACAACTCATCACCATTGGCATGTCTTCAAGATGGACATAAAGTGTGGCTTTTTGAATGGCATCTTTGAGGAGGAGATTTATGTCAAAAACTCTCCTGGTTTTGTTGTGCAAGGGAAGGAGGACTATGTTTATAGGGTGCAAAAGGCCCTCTATGGCTTGAATCAAGCTCCTCAAGCTTGGTTCTAAAGGATTCGTCAATTCTTCTTATAGAGTGGCTTCCATCAAGAAAATCATGAACCCAACCTTTATTATAAGGTTGACAATGACAAGCGTGTGCTTTCATCTTGTACGTGGATGACTTGATTATCACAAGGAGTGACTCACAAGAGGTTGATTGGCTAGAGATCTTGAGATAGGATTTTGACATGTCAAATCTAGGGATGGAGTGACTTGAACTGGGTAGGTGATGTGGATTTGAGACGATCCACTACAAGTTACACTTTCTCCCTTGGATCAGGAGCTATCTCATGGAGCAGTAAGAAGCAACCTTCTGTGACACTTTCTTCTACAAACGTGAGTACCATGCCCTTTGTTCCACAACTATGGAGGTAGTTTGGCTCCACAAAATGTTGGCAAAGATTGGCTTTCTACAAATAGATCTCACTTTCTTCTACAAAGCTAAGTACCAACAATATTAGGCTTGCTTGTCATGCATATATTGATGGAGGTGCTTCAATGATTGAAGATACATCTTGCTTGTTTTGCGGTGATTGATTGTGTGTACATTGAAGGAAGGAGATTGAGAAAAACTCAAAAAATACAAAAAGAAAAAATCAACTCTTCTTACTTGGATAAGTTTCCTAACAATATTAAGGATTGAAAGTGCCTCTTGCTTACCATTTCCATTGTTGGGTGTGTGTTGATGTAATAAAAAAGAAATTACAAACATAGAAACCAATAATTGAAAGAAAAAAAGGGTACAAAACTCCATGCAATGACAAGTTTTTGTGTCCCCTTTTCTTGATTGATGTGCAAGTGAATTGAATAATTTCTTCTTCAAGTGGTTGCTACTCTTTTACATACAAAGCCCCTATAGCCTAGATACACAAAACCACTAACCTCTTTCACATGCAAACCCCTTTACTCCACATACAAACCCTATACCCCATACACTTACACACCATGTTTACAACCCATATACTTACAAACCACATTTATACACTTTAGCGCACATACGATCATGTGATTTAGATGACATAGTTAACACACTCCAAACTCACCCATTCACTCACACTCACTCTTAGCACTTGCACTTAGTTCACTTGCATGAAATTCACTTGCACAAACTTTACAAAGTTTACTCGCACATAGTTTACTCACATGAAGTTCACTTGTAGTTAGATAATTTACACAAAGTTCATTTGCACATGGATCATTCCCATAAGGTTCATTGACACTTAGTTCATTCTCACCTAGATCACTTGCATGTAGTTCATTCACATGTGGATAATTTGCATGTAGATCATTTGCACAAAGGTTTGGTCACTCTTAGTTTGTACATACATAGTTCATTCCCAATTAGATCACTCACAAGAAGTTGACTCATACATAGTTCACTCACGCTTAAATCACTTGCATGTAGTTCATTCAAACTTAGATCACTCACATGAAGCTCATTCACATGTAGCTCACTCATATAGATTGCTTGTACATAGTTCACTTTCACGTAGTTCACTCACATTAAGCTCACTTGCAAGAAGTTCACTCTCACATAGTTCATTGACACATGGTTCCTTTTCCTTTGCACTAATTTCACTCGCATGGATTAGTTGCATATTGTTCACTCACACGTAGTTGATTCACACAAAGCTCACTCACACATGGTTTGTTCACACTCATTTTAAGCTTCCTCACACACTTCATGCTCTCACCCACACTTTACTCTCACACATTCTTACACTCAATGTTCGAGGTTATTTGTGAGTTTTCTTCTATAAAGCATATCAAACTTCCTTGAAAATTTGTATGTATTGAAATCAAGTATTGGAAGACACATAATAGTGCCTTGAGGACTCAACACAAAGTTTGTTAAAACCAAGTGAGTAACGAAATAAATATTTTTTCGTATCACAAGGAATTAGACATAGGACTTCAAGGCCTAGCTTGAAGGTTGAGATTGGTCTTGTCTCATGTTTTTGCATAATGACAAGGTGATCGCTACTCCTTCCATGGAGTGGACCCCTGGCCTAGACCCAAATCTTTACAACATCAACATTGGAATTTACCAATCTCATGAGCTCAATGCTCGCTACCACATCTCCTAAGGATTTCATCAATGAAGTGTTTTACTTATCAAGCTAGAAACATCACACCCCAAGCAAAGCATAGACGCATACCAAAGGACTCCCAATGGCAATTGCACCTAGTGCAAGAGTAAAGAGTACACTAAATGAGTAATTTGAGGAGACAAAGTCGAACGATAATATATTGATGAGATAAGGTTGGGACAACGAGGAAGAATTGAAAGAAACTAACTGTCAATAGTTGTCTAGTGGGATTAAGGGTATGAAGGATGGTATTCTATACTTAAGCATGAGTCTAGACACCAAGTTTAACAAGCTTATTGCTTTACTTGGAGAAAAGAGTATGCCTACAATAGCACCTAATGTGCAAGGTTCTTCTATCCATGAAAATCATGTTCTTAGGACTACAAATCATAAAAGTCCCATTCCTAGGACTACCAACCAAGTCTATTCAATCTAATATCCAAAAGTTCAAATCCACAAATATTGACCCTAAAGATGAAGAGTTGATACCTCCAACATTATCTTAGGTTCAAACTAATTGACAAGAAAGAGCTCATAACTTATGCTCTCATTGATGAAGGTTTAGATTGCAACATTATGAAGAATCGATCAAAATTGGACAACTTGAATTTATCCCTATAACTAGAGCTATTAGACCTTATAGAGGATTATTGTATGTCCTCCTAAGTAGATGGAAAATTCATATGATTGTGTGATTCCAAATCAATAGAACATGGAGAATGAAGTGCTAATTGGAAGAGCTTTCAAGCATACAACTCAATGAGAAGTAGACTATGTAGTACACTAGATACACTTGAGTAGCTTGCCAAGGATCAGGTCAATCCTTGCTTTGAGTTAAAGGAAACCTTGTCCCAAGGGAAGGTCAAGAGGAATGCCTATGAGTCCAAAAAAACCATTGTGAAGAGGATAGTTAGAGAGCTCTAAAGGAACTAATCTAGGCACAAGTTAAGAATTTGGAACTGCTTAGTAGGAATCCATGTAGAGAAAAGATGACACCTAATGCATACAATCACAAGTATCAATGGAGAGATAGCTCTAAGTTGGGATGGGTTTCCAAAGCATTGCTACATTCTCAAGGGTTTTATGTTCGAAATCAATGGATTTGGTTACCTATATTACCCATATAACCACCTTTAGTGTCCATAGCCCACCAACTCCCATCAAAATGAAAGAGAAAGGGAAAGAGACTCAAACACAGATCTAAGTCAAGGACCAAGATACTTGAGAAGACAAAAACTAAGTTGGAAATTGAGAAGCTAGTTCTTGTGACACATGAGTCCATAATTCTAGAAGAGCACCCACTTGAGGTAGTTGCTAATCAACACAGAGAAACTAGTATTGGTTTGAGAGGACATCAATCAAAGATGAGAATCCCAATTAACCACTCCCTAACTAGTGATGCTACTCAAGCTAAAGGAGAAATTCCAAAGAAGAATATGATAGACATATAGAATATTAATAAGTAATGGCCTAGGTTTTTGTCCATCTCCATGACAAAAGTCTCCCAAACCAAAAGAACCTTTATCACCCAAGCCTAAATAGAAGATCCAATAGCAACAGGCTAATGTAGCTCCTCAATCCACTAAAAAGGATCCACAAGGGATAGTTTAAAAAAAATAAAAGATGGAGGACCTTCTTCTAAGAATGTTGTAAAAAATGCAACAAATTTTAGGACCAATAGTACTCCCCATTAGTCTAAGAATCTAGGTGCACAATCATCTTTGATTGCTATGATTGCCCAATCCACTAAATCCATAGTTACTACATCCAAATATGAAGTGGAATCCACACCATCATAACTTTGGTTGCAACAAAAATTATCACTTCAGTTGACAAATAAGCCTCTAGTACATCAAGATCACAAATGAATTGAAGCTCTACAATAGAGAGCACAATGAATCCGATGATTCAAAAGTCTTGTTATTCTTAGGCAGAAGTTCTAATGAATTTGATCAATAGAGACGATAATGAAATTTCCAATGATCACAATTCTTGTTCTTTTAAGCCATAAGTCTTATTCTTCTCAACTAGAAGTCTCAATTGATCAAGATATATATTTTGAAGATGGCACAAGAGAGAGTGCAACAAGAAGATCAATTGGTAATTAAGCACCACTAGGAGTTGAATGATAGAAAGACATATTTTGCCCATGCATATGTTCATATCAATATGGGAACTTTGATAGAGGATCATAAGAAGATCTTGGAAAGACTATGGACTTGGGAAGAACATGAGTAAAAATTTTCACACTATCCAAAAATCATGTGAAGTCATGATGCTTGTGCCCAAATCTAAACAAAAAGAGCTTCATTTGATTCCCTCATTCTACACTAACTATTATAGGGCAAGTGAAGGGGAGTTTGGGTCATTAGAATAAAATGACAAATACAAAGTGTATTTGAATAAAAATGGTGTGCTACTTGGGGTTTAGCAACCAGAATTGGCACTCGATAAATGAAAGTAGCAAAGAAGAGTAATTTGGACTTCACTTCATGATTAGATATATGTAGATGCTATATCCTTGCGAGTGCTTGCAATTGTCAATGGTTTAAAATTAGCTAAAGTAGTTGAGAAATATCATTTGTAATAAACTCCTACAAGAGGAAGAGCTACATGTTGCTAGTCATTTAGGATTACAAAAACATGATGCATAGTGTCATTGCATATGTCTTCTGCCTTATCTAGGACCTACACATTCTTGATGGTTATGCTTTGCTTGAATACAATCCCCTCTTTTTTGAATAGTTTATTCCAAGGCTGAGTGATAGATCACCACATTTTTCCTATGCTTTTGCTACCACATAGAATGGATCTTCATCAGATAATGTGAAGTAGCGTGATGCATACACAACATCTACTAACAAGGATACAATAGCAGAAAGTAGTACTATTGAGATTCTGGGTCTTAATCCAAAAGCTACCGAAGTCCTTACTACCCAAACCCAACATTTAGACCAAGTTCAATCAGTTGATCCTCCTCCTAATCTTAACCCTATCCTTATCTATCGATCCCTTAGTAGTATGGCTAGAGTGTTAGCCAAACAAGACAATTCTCTTCAAATAGAGAAGTTTCTCCTACTTGGCTTCCCGTTTTGTACCTTTTTGTGGGAGCTTTCACTCAACCGCCAAGACCCACGGACCGCTTATTGATTCAAGCGTTCCAAGCCGAGCACTAATGGCTACCTCTCACATAATCGATGCGCCATCCATATCTACGGGTGTAGTGAGCTTACCTCCATGCCGTTCGAGTTACCTCCTCTCCCGCGCACTCCGGTAGCTCCACGATCCAAGTGCAAGCTTCAAGCAAGCTCGATCCTCAAGCTCCACGCTCCAAGCTCCATTGCCGCGAGCGAGACAAGAGAAGAGAAGAGAAGAGAAGAAGAGAGGAGAAGATGAAGAGCTTCTCCTCCTCGGTCCCTCACCCTCACACACTCACTCCCTCACACTCTCACACTCCCTCTCTCAAGCACAAGCTCAAGCAAGCATTTGGCCACACACAAGAATGAGCTTCTTATTCACTTTTTAACTTTATATACAAAACCCTAAATCCCTTTTGGGCGGTCATCCCCTTTTCCCCTTTTTACATGGCCGGCCATAGCCTAGGCCCTTTTTTCCATTGTCCTTCTATCTTCCTAGCTTCCTGTCCACAGCCCGTCTACATTTACAAATTGCACGGGTGAGAGCCCGGCGCTCTTTTACAAGATTTTAGGGTGCGTCTTTTTATTTTAAAATGCGCATTTCCCCTTTTGCCTTTGCCTTGGACTTTTAAGGTTGCCCTTGCGCTTTTGGCCTTTTCTCCTTTTCTTTCTTCAGTCGGGCTACCTTTTTTCCGCCTTTGCCCTGCGTCTTTTCCACTTCCTTTTGCTTTCTTTGTGTTGGGGTTAACATTACCCCCCTCCTAAACGAGTGCCAGTCCCATGGCACTCACCGTCGTAGGTAGCAGGCTGTAGCATGCACCGAAGATGTGGGTGATAAGGACGCTTGTGGTTTTCGTGGAGGAGTGTTGGTGGTGGTGTGGCAGAAGGTCCTGAGGGCATGTTAGTGGCCAAGGTGTCTGGTGGAAGGTTGTTGGAGTTGGTGGTAGGGCTATGCTGTGTTGGGGATTGTATTGATGGCTAGCACAAGTGTTGGTTTGTTGGGGATTCTGCACATGACGATTCTTTGCGGGCTTGTCGGATGGTAAGGGACGAGCATTCAAAGTTGAGTGTTGATGAAGAGCGAACAACACCTTATACCTGCAATTGGAAAACCTCACGTGTGGTCTCTCCTTAAGGGGTAGTGCTAGGCTTCTCATCGTGCACAAGACATAGTTTGATTAGTTTGGGAGACAGGTCGAACTCTAAGCAAACCTAGAGTATTGTCCTGCACTTGAGGACCCAAACTGTGGACATACTTCAGTGCAGATATTATGTGAGTGCTCGTGCATACTTAGATATTACATAGTTAGAAGGCCGTGGGCTAGTTTCTCATAACAATGCGTGGATGAAGCAAAGTTGTCCATGTGGAGGAGGAGTACACGTGAAGGTATATGAGACATCCTTTGCATTGTGACTGCACGATGTAGCATAATTGAATAGAAGGACACCGCACTTTCAGTAGCTGGAAACTATTGGACTTGCTTGATGAGTATGGTGGACTTTTCATGGCCCATCGTGCGGTGCTTATCACCACTGATTGCAATGGTACTAAGGCAGAGTGTAAAATAAAATTGTGCAAGTGGGTCAGGGTGACAGGTCTAACCCTAGGCGAGACAAGCTCCCCAGGTATGTCTTGCCCTTGATGTGCCCTGAACAATTGTGGGTGATTGTAAGGGGCTAGGGGACTAGGGACGAAGCCGGTCGACCAAGGTCACCAGACGGACCTAATTTGAGGACCCCTAGGTGCTGTGTTGTGATTGTGGGTGCTTCTTATCTTTCCAGTCTTTTTTTTTTGATTTGCCTGAGAACAACCATTACAATATGTTGAGGCTATCAGCCTTTCAATGGGTTGGAAAATGTCAAGCTTCGAAGGCTCAGAAAATGGATAGTACAATGATGATTGTGCCCTAGCCTCGTTGTTAGAGAAGCAGTTGGCGAAAGGGGGAGATACACTTGAGATATTGCAACCCTCCTTGTAGCACATGCGATGTGGGTACAATTGAGGTAACGACTGCCGCGAGCCAACTATAGAGCTTGACCCAGAAAGGGGGCGTGGCCCAGGAATGTGTTTTGGGCCATGCAATGTGGGCGGTTGGCAAGGTGATTCGTGATTTCGGCAGGGTGGCTTTGCCGCAGCTCCTTGAGGGGTCGATGGTCTTGCGGTGATCGACCATTGAACACTTTCGCCCAAAGATCTGTCCCATCCTGTATCCACTTGTCGCTTCATGAGAGTACAAGCATGGCATATGCCGGAACTATAATAAGCCAGTGCAATGTAAGGAGACATCACTGATCTGAATTCTATGGTGTTGACTTAGATATTTATTACCTGCACTTGATTAGCTTTTTCTTTTGCTAAAGGTGTAAAATATATTAAATGCAGATATGAAAAGTTCATACAAGTCGGGAACATGTCAACACTTAACAAGTCGGGAACACTTAACCATTTAAAAACAAAAAGTTATGGCTAGTTATCATTTGATAAGCCCTTTATGCATCATGGGCTACTCGATTTGTACGAGGCGGGGCGAGTCTGGGTGGCCGGGTAATTGGGGCTTTGCTGGTGTGGGGCTCCCGTGGGGGTGAGCAGGGAACATGTCGGCCGGGACATGAATGGTGTAATCCCGGCCCGCTACTGTCTCCAGAATGTCTCTAAATAATTCATTAAATTCTTCTCTTTCCCGAGCTGCCCTTTCTGCCTTTGAGCATCTGGGGCCCGAGCGGGAGTTGGGAGTTCGTGCCACTAGTGCTGCCACCTATTGCACATTTTGAGTTTTGACTTTCTTCACTCGAGGATTCTTCGTGCCTTCGCCCTGGGCAGTGTCACTTAGGGCCTCGCCTCTTGGCATACCTCTTGATGGTGGGCACATAGCGCTCCGGTGGAGGGGCGCGTGCCACATGCTCCTGCCTTCTGTGAAGAGCGTCCTTGCATGCTAGATCTCCATGATTCTCCATGCATTCCGCCGCAAAAGGAAACCTGCAAGACGCAATCCAAGGGTTAGACCTTGATACAGGATACAACTGTTTGCATGGAAGGGATTTTAGTGTGGTTTATGAAGCGCATATGACAAGAAGGGGAGGGGTGAGGCATGCGGTGTTTGTTGTAGAGGAATGGACCCCATGCTGATGTTCGCGTGGACTCTAGTCATTAGCGGATATTAGTTTATGCTAAGTCGCATGGACTAGTTGCCGTGGAGTGGGACATGACAGACCAAAAGGGAAGCAGGTGTATTGGAAAGGACTACACCCTGCCTACACCATCAGGGTTGTTGGTCAAGGCTTCCTATGGCAGCAATGTGGGTCGCATGCTCTCACCTGGAGGTGGGGCTGGTCACACACTTTTAAATGCGTGATGAGAGGAGGACTTGAGGAGCTTAGTTTATCTGACCCCACTCTTCTCCCTGCGCCTGACTACCATTTCTTGTGTGTGTTGACGTTGTTTATACACGGTGACACAAAAAGCAGTGTTTATTTATATACATATTTATGAATCCATGTCACTTCATGAGGATAAGAATCAAGTGTAGAACTCGAGGTTGTACCGCAGCGTGGCACACGCATCTAGTATTCGTGGGTGGCAGCTTACTTAATACTGATAGATTTTTTGCCACATCGAGTAGCATGGAACCTTGTCCGAGTCTACTGGCTATATGTAACTCCTCCTTAGTGAGAACCTTATCAAACAGAGCATTCTCTTGGCTAGTTCCAGCTAAGTCCATACCCTGAATGACAGTCAACACTCGAAGGGAAGTTGGTGCCACGTAGGTTGGGTCTCTTTGAGACCGCCATTTGGCCAATTGCTCTTCTGAGACCGTCATGATCTGAGCCCCTAGTTCGGCCATTACAACGCGGCTTTCGCACCAACGCTGCTCAAATTGACTCTGGCCTGCTGATAGTCGCTTTAGTAGCTTTATGTCTACGAGATTCGGTCGGCAGAGCACTTCATTGAACGTGATGGTTAAGCGCAGTTCGTCAACCTCTTCGTCAGGGATGAGTCGCATATGTTCATGCAGGAGCCTGTCGTAGTTCCCGTTAAGATGTTCTTGTTCTTCCCACGATAGAGGAAATGTCAAGTAATCTCCCAGCTGCTCTTTGGGGATCGTGCCCATGTCCGCAAGGATGTAGACATGCGCGACCACTTTGAGCTTAGCCTCCAACTCAGTTAAGCATTCTGCGACATTTCTATGTTCAACGAGGGCCTGCTCGGTTGCTATCTCATGCAAATTTCTAAGAGTTTCCTTAGGGTTTAGCATGGATGGGGGCTCAGGCCTAGATGAGCAAGATTGGTCAACGCTAGGATTTCTTATGCTCTTGGGGTTCTCACGTTTCTCTTGAGGTTTTGCTGCTATTTCGTCATGGTTCTTCTCGGATGTGACTGGTATAGATTTGTCACCCTGTTGTGATAGCATTGTATCCACTCTTGATTGATCAATGTGAGTTCTACTGTCAGTGGATAGAGTGTTGCAAGCAATTGTTGATGGCAACTGTTGCTTTGGTTTGTCAGAGCACACAGATGTGTTTGAGGTTTCACCGTTGTTAGGAGAGGCATTAGTGGGTTCATTGGTGGATGGACTCGATGCTTTATTCATCAGCCCTCCAGTGCCCTTCGTCTCAATGTTCTTGGGGTTCACAACTACCTGCAACAACTGATGCTGTTTTTTCTGCTTTCTCCTCTTTTTCTTGGTCAATGAAGGTGCCTCTCTCAACGACTCAGGACCCTAGGCTATATCGACCGTTGATGTGCTTGGTCGGGCCTCATCATTTCCCTTCTCTAGTGTGTCCTTATGGGACATAGCTGTGGTTTGCTGAATAGCCTTGCCCGGTTGTGAGGGCACAACTGCCGCTCTTTTTGGAGAGTCTAGCTTTTCAACAAACTCCCTTGCATTTAACTCCTCCGTCCTAGGCTTTAGGCACTTTGAAAGTGCTGGAGTTGTCGAGATATTTGGTTGCGACACCTCCTCCACAGGTAAACTACTAAGGACACGTTCCACAAGGGGCATTGTTACAGCCAAGGGCTGTGACTGCTGTGGTCCCTGATTGGGAGTAATAGCAGATAATTTAGTGGGCTGGCTACCCTTGGTGGATTGCGGTGTCAAGTCCCTAGGGCGATCAGAAGTGGTTGTGTCTTTTGTTGGCCTTTGAGCACTCATCCGTGTAGATCGAGCATGAGTTGATCTGGTCACGTTAGGTTGCTCATGCATATCCTTGGGTCGAGAGCTACAGATGGAGCCATGTCCCACCTCTTGGACATTTTGAAGCTTAGATGGAGATAGAGATTGGAATTGAGCAGTTTCCCTTGACAACCATTGTTGTGCTTCCTGTATCTGTTTGGAAAAAGAGGATGTAGGAGATCTAGGACTCTTAGGTGGACTTGGCACTCACTGAATGATTTGCTCGAGGCTATTAGACGATTGTGACATTTGCTTTGTTGAGTGATCAACCTTGCCTTGAGCAATGTTGTGCCTATGATGCTTGTTCTCCCCTTGGGGAATCAAAGGCTCCTTGGGCACTAACAATTTTTGTGCCTGCTCAATGGCTACGTATGACATCTGTCTATTTAGCATGCTAGGCTAGGGCTCTTTCCTTCGAACAATCATGTCTGGTTTCTTGCCTTGAAACCTAGAGTTTCTCTTGGATTTCCTCCTGTGCCATGCTTTTGAGGCACTATGGCCTTCAGCTGATAGAGGCCGTTTAGCAGGGGATTTTGGTACCCAAATCCATTGGTTACCTGCGTAGTATCCTTGAGCACGTAGCAATGCTTTGGATATCCATCGCGGCGTTGTGCTGACTCTCCATTGATGCCTTCATCTATAAGGCTTGGGCTTCTTTTGGGGTCTTCTACGATATTTGTAAGTCCAAAGACCGTCGTTGGCATTGTTTCTTGACCTTCTTGTTTCAGGCCTGGCCTCACTCACTGGTTCTCGTTGTTCGACCTGTGCTTGTATTAACTCTTCCAACAAGTCATTGCTCTCGTTAGTAGGCTTGACTATTACGTCAGCAGCTTCCTTGGCTTTCCCTTGAGGTTTGATGAGGTCACCCTTGCTAAAGGTTGTGACTATCCTCACACCTGGTAGTGTTAGGTGTATCCTCTGTGCTACATAGTCGGCCTCACACTTGGTCGCCCTTTTAAAGGGTCTTCCTAGGAGGGTTTCTTTCCCGCAGCTAGCACTATTTGGAGGAACATGAAATAGGATAGGGAAGCTTTCTGTTTCAATTGTCGCAAGGATTTTGCACTTCCCTATGAGTGCTTGTGGATGTCCCCCATAAGGGCTAAGGGTTGCACTAGTTGGTGTGAGCTCTGGTTGTCCTAGTAGGGTCCATGATTCATAGGTCAAGATATTAAAATCTGCTCCTTCATAAATTAGAGCGTCGATAATATGCTCTCTTTTCACGGTGAGTTTGACCCTAAGATAAGCAGGTGGTACTATGTCTTCATCTTCCGGGTCTTGGCTTGTAAAATTAAGCCTTCTAACAGATGCCCTTGAGTTCCCGACTGCACGACTAGATGTGGATTCTCCACTACTGTCTTGGATCATCAGCGCAATGCTATTCAGCATACATCTCTCGTCAAGAGTGTCGTGTCTAGTCATATTCGCATTTGTAGCTTGCTGAAGTTGCATTTTGCTCTGACTAGACATGGTCTGAACACAATGTCTTTGTGTTCTCATGGCGTGGCCTTTTTGCCCTTGATGGCTAGATTGGCCCATTGATGTTCTAGGGTCTTTGTTTCTCTCTGTTCGGGTATGGGCTTTTGGTTGCTCTTTTGCAAGTGAGGATACATGCTCATGTAGAACCATTACTACACTAGGGTTCAATTTGGAGGACCTGTTACGGCGCGTATTTTCTCTCCAACCCACTTGGGGGAGATGCAGAGGGGGCAGAGCCCCCTCTGCGGGGGTCCGGGGGGGGGGGGGGGGGCAGTCCCCCCCGGCCTGCAGGGCCGTTACGGTAAAAGCCATGCGCAATTTGGAGGATCGTTTATAGCCAAATTTTGACTACGTGCTCTAAATTTTAGCCCAGTGATGGATATGTGATGTGCCTTTAGCTCTACGTAGCCTTTGGGGTCAATCTCGGGGTTTAGATGTTTCAAAATTTGTGTTCTAGATACCTGTCCAATTTTGACACTTTTTTGTCCGATTCTAAGATGTCCGATTTTCAAGAATCCGATTATCAGAATTAGACGTCCGATTTTGGATTGGTCCGATCGCCTAGTGGTCCGATTTTGGTCACGTCCAAGTCTGGGAGTCGGATCAAAAAGTGGTCTGATTTTCAAAGTGGTCGGATTCTGGGAATTGGATTGGACATGGTGGTCCGATTTTGGCAGGTCCGATTATGAATGGGTCCGAGTGTCCGAGTGTCTGAGTCGGATAGGTTGGTCCGAGTGTCCAATTCTCAAAATCGGACGGGTTGGTCCGAGTGGTCCGAGTGTCCGAGTTGGACGGGTTGGTTCGAATTTGAGTGGTCCGAGTGCCACGTGGCACGTCCGATTGGGCTAGTCTGATTCTGGGAATCGGACCAGACTGGTCCGACTCACTCTCAGTCGGACGGTCCGACTCCAGAACTGCGGCGGCAGGCACGATTCCCGCGCGTTTGAGCCCTCCTTACTGTTTGCTGCACACAATCACCATAGACTTTCTAGATCTGACTAGAGCACTTGTTGGAAAACACCAGACTCACCTGGAGCAGCACGAATCGCCGGCGCCTAGAAATCGGGGTAGCGCTTCCTCGTCCTATGAACCATAAGTTCTCTCTTTCTCTCTCTCACACCAGGCAAAGCAAGGAACTGAGATCTGTCTAGGCCTCCCAGGCCTCCCAGGCCTCTTAAGGTCCTTTCCCAGCACTGCAGAACCTTACAGCTAGCTCCCTGTCCCTGTCTCACCCAAAAACTTGAATCTGGTCCCCTGTTTCCTTGTTTTAGCTTGTTATACAGCAACAGAGAACCCTACTATTTGCTTGTTTTTTTCTTTGTTTTTCCTATCCTAAATGCATCCAAATCACAAACTAAATACCTACACTACTCCATTCCACAACATAAATCTCAAGAAAGCAAAAAACCTACTTGCCAAGGAGATCGAATACCCTCTTCAACCCCTTCACTTCCTACCTATCTACCTCAAGCACCGGTTCGGGAAAACCCTACTCCAATGCCCGTTTCGAAGCGTGCAAGCTCTCAAGCCTTGAATCCGTTGGTCCCAGCAATGGAACCAAAATGTGGGAGCTTTCACTCAACCGCCAAGACCCACGGACCGCTTATTGATTCAAGTGTTCCAAGCCGAGCACTAATGGCTACCTCTCATATAACTGACACACCATCCATATCTACGGGTGTAGTGAGCTTACCTCCGTGCCGTTCGAGTTACCTCCTCTCCTGCGCACTCCTGTAGCTCCATGATCCAAGTGCAAGCTTCAAGCAAGCTCGATCCTCAAGCTCCACGCTCCAAGCTCCATTGCCGCGAGTGAGACAAGAGAAGAGAAGAGAAGAGAAGAAGAGAGGAGAAGATGGAGAGCTTCTCCTCCTGGGTCCCTCACCCTCACACACTCACTCCCTCACACTCTCACACTCCCTCTCTCAAGCACAAGCTCAAGCAAGCAAGAACAAGAAGAAGAAGAAGAAGAGGAGAGCTACTTTTGGCCACACACAAGAATGAGCTTCTTATTCACTTTTCAACTTTATATACAAAACCCTAAATCCCTTTTGGGCGCTCATCCCCTTTTCCCCTTTTTACATGGCTGGCCATAGCCTAGGCCCTTTTTTCCATTGTCCTTCTATCTTCCTTGCTTCTTGTCCACCGCCCGTCTACATTTACAAATTGCATAGGTGAGAGTCGGCGCTCTTTTACAAGATTTCAGGGTGCGCCTTTTTATTTTAAAATGTGACTTTCTCCTTTTGCCTTTGCCTTGGACTTTTAAGGTTGCCCTTGCGCTTTTGGCCTTTTCTCCTTTTCTTTCTTCAGTCGGGCTACCTTTTTTCCGCCTTTGCCCTGCGTCTTTTCCACTTCCTTTTGCTTTCTTCGTGTTGGGATTAACACTTTTCCAACTATTTTCTATGATAGATATGGGTCTTGCAATGCTGATATGATTCAACTTGCTTCAAAATGGCCATCCACTTAGGAGGAGAATGAGCATGTGTTTTTCAAAAGCATCCTTATCCAAAATGAGTTTTTAGAAACCTTTCATAGGGATAGTTGCAGTCACAACTTATTCCCTTATATGCTTCTATTATTAAGAGAAGTGACATGGTCTGAAATCAAGAAGCTTAAATTCAAAAAATCCTCTAGTAGATTCATGTAGATGTGGTATACATGTAAACTTAATCTTGCTTATTTTGGTAGTTGTCTCATGGTAATGGTTGTACACCAATATATAATGAGTAACATGAGGCAGATCTACTTATCATGCCTCCACCTCTTTATGCTCTATCTTTCTTGGTTGGGATCTAGACTTGCCATCCAAGCTATAGCATCACCCATTTATTAATAAGCTTCTAATTGAATAGGAACTACACATAGCCAATCACTTTGTAGACCTTTCCTTGCTTTGCAATTTGACTACTTATCTTTGTGGATGAACAACAAATCAACTGATTGGATAACTTTGCTGAATTAGAATACAATATGAATTTCTATAATTAGTGGATTCAGAAAACTTAAAAAAACACTAAATCTTGTATATAACTAACCTAGTTAACCTTGTATATAATTTATTCTTTAGTTTAATGTGTTGCACTAGCAACACCCAAAGCCCCTCCAACTTTTGGAATAATGCTACATCTTATGTGAGGGCCATATCAAAGGTTTGAGCTCTAGACTTTTGTTCTCGGTATGATAGCAAAACACAACAAAGTTTTCATCATTTCTTTCTATCTACTAAAAAATTCTCACCAAGTGAATGTAGGAATATGATAGATCACATCAGTGACAAATCCTGGTAATGAGAATTAAATGCTTGAATGCGGCATTAGCACCAAATACTTTCCTAAAATCTTGAGTCCCAAAACTATCCCAAAGTACCCATATGGTAGATCATCAAACCATCAAGTTACCAAGATCATGTGAGAGACTCCAACAAGAGACAAGATATCAGAGATCCATTGACAATGACATCCCAAATTATTCAACCACTATATATCTCAATGACAATATCCAATGGTCATCAACTTCCATGGAGAAGTTCAAAATTTCCCATCTATGAGAATCCAAGTTTTTATCTCAATAGTTTAGTTCTTCTTCTATAATAACTTCAATAATAACCAAGCATTGTGTTTTTAATGTCCAGGCTTATTATTCAATCTTCAACATGTACACTTCAATACAGAACTTCACTCTTTGCATCAAATATACTATTTTTAGTAAGCCTTTAGATATTTCATAAGTCCATTTCTCTTTGTAAGGTTGCATGCCTTGTTGTATGGTAGTGTGACTATTCACACCAACAGGGGGGAGACAAAATTCAAAAGAAAAAAAGGGAGAAAAAAAAGAAAAGAAAAGAAAGAGGAGTACACACTCACACATATTGCACAACACCTAGGGGTTCTCAAGTTGTATGCATCAAATGACTAGGGTTGACTAGCTCTATCTCTACAACCCTAGCCTTTTTCTCATTTTTCCACATATTTACTCAATGCATATCAAGGTCAAGACATCCCTAAGGCATCCTTATTAAGGAGTCTTAGCTTTCCTAGGTTAGACCTCTCTTGTAGAGTCATTTGGAGTTTTCATCCTTCATTTGGCTCATCCAATGTCATGAATCCCTAGCCAAGTAGAAAAACTTCTTAAGCATGAAGACATCATTGCCATCAATTGCCACATGTAGTTGATCTAGCTCAAAACCATGTGCTTCAAAAGTTTACTGGAAGAGACTCCATCTTTTGTCCATCCTACCTTTCAGTTTTTTCTAAAATCATCTTCACCAACTTTCTTTTCCCTCAATAATGGTGCTTCTTCCTATATTGATCAAGTTCAAGATTCCTTGCTTTAACAGTCATCATCCATGGAAGAATATTTGGAGTAGGCTTCTTTCTAAGTATTTGCCTATGTAGGCCCATACACTCATAGTATATTTTATGCCATAACCTATATATGATTCTAGGTCCTCAAGTGTGGATTCAGGCTTGCCTAGATTTTTGACCGATCTCCCAAACCAACTCCATCATGTGTCTTGTGGCAGATAATACAAGACTAGCATAGTCCTTTAGGAAGTGATCACACATGAGGTTTTACTTTGCAAGTAAAAAAGTTATGGAGAATCATATGCCATTACTTCTATAATCAACTTTGAATCTCCCATCTCTTGGCATCTCCCTCAATTTTCCAATGAACATTCAAGTTCTAGTCCAACTAGAAGGATTCTCAATCAAGTGTATAATTATAAATTCCATCTTCTTTTAGATTTTTCACCAACCAACAATAATATTAGGCACCATTCACTATAGTACTGGCAACATCATTTGTCCCAGTAGAGCAAGAATATCATCATCATCAACAATTCTTCATTGGAAACTCCTCCATCAAGACTATAATTTCTTTTTCAAAGCTACTTCATCAAATTTCCTTGCATTTTGCACCTTTAGTAGTATACTACCTTTGACATGAGAGCCATGGGACTAGCACTCTCTTAAAGGAGGATAATATTAATAGCAAAAGTGGAACATTACACTCAAAGAGAAAGTCAAAGGAAGTTAAAGATAGTCAAAACGCAAGTGCTAGAATTATTTGTGGAAGGATATTAATTTTGGAGCTTCAATGTACTATTTTTGGGCACTCATATTATTTGTTGTACTTCATGAACATCACATTATCATGGACGTATTATTTTGTGAGAGCCAAGCTCACAACACCCATTCACATTGTATGATCTTTTGGAATTATATTTGTCACACCGACAATTGTTGTGTGGGTCGCACGCATGTATTTGTAATTACAATAGTGTAGGTGGCTAGGTCTAATTATGACATATATAAGAATGCTTCAAGGAGGATTGACCCAACCTAGAGTCCATGAAGCAAATAAGATGCCCAGAAGAGGGTGCAAACTCTATTTCACAACCCTATGATGCAACATGAGGGTGAACCCAAAAGTCAAAGTGGGGGGGTGCAAACTCTGAAAAGCAAAATAGGGTGTAAATCCTAAAATGCAAAGTGGGGTGCCATCTTTCATAAGGTGCTACACGAATTTCACAAGGTGCTACAAGAATAATGTGGGCCTCAATGACTATGAAGGCAATCGATTACAAGATGCCATCTTTCACAAGGCTTTACTCTAATAATGTTGGCCTAGCCCAAGTGGAAGCTATTTAGAGTTGCAAAATAGTATATTGTAATGTTTCAATGAGAGAAAAATTCAGGACAGGATCAGTGGCAATCTCAGAAGAAATATTGCAATAAAAGGTAGAAGCTAAATATCTTAGTGCGTAGGATATGCCCATTGAAGAGAACTATGAGATGAGGGCATAGTTAGTGACTTATCCTTTAATGGATTTATTAGCTTGCATAATTGTTCCATTGTTTGGCCACAAACTCTTCTTACGAGTTGCAATAGGTGCATTGCTTAGGATGGATTGGTACCTTCTTGTGGATATTTTTAGGACACATTTAATATAATTGAATGTTATTTCAATTAGATTTTTATTTGCAAAGCATGATTGGTATACACTCTGCTCACTGTTAACTCAAAGTCAAAGACCACTTGATTAATGATTTTTGATTAAAACTCGTGCAAGTGTCGCATGTGGTCTATAGACAAGTGACATTTTCATCGAATTGCAAGCTTATATTGAGTGCAAGGACATGGGTGACACTAATTGTGATATGCCTCTTGATCTCAATGTCATAGTCCTCATCGATGTCCATTTTCTCTAAGTCACGAGATGGATGATACACTTCTCCCTCTCAATTCATCTCCCTCTTTTCCTTCCTTTCCCTCCCTCCCTCTATATTTTTATTTAGTTTGTTTTTTTTCTTCTCCCTCTATATCTACAAATATCCCTTTTCTGCTCTCTTTCTTCCTCCCTCTCTCATCTCTCTCTATTCCTCTCTATCCATTTTTGAGTGTCCCTTTCTTTATTTTTCTCTCTCTTCCCCCTCCTTTGTTTTTCTCCCTCTCTCTCTATTTCTTCCCCTCCCCCTCATGTCTCTCTTTTTCTACCTCCCTCTCTCTATTTTTCTCTCTCTCCATCTCCATCTTTATTTCTCTTCCCCCTCCCTCTTTGTTTCTATTTCTCTCTCTCCTTTCCTCCATATGTCTATTTTTCTCTCTCTCCCTTTGTTTCTCTACCTTCCATCCCTCTATTTCTACCTCTCAATTCCTCTCTTTGTTTCTATATCCCCCCACTCTCCCCTCTTTGCTTCTGTCCCTCCCTCCCTCTCTCTATTCACTATTTTTCTCTTTATCTCCCTCCCTCTCTTCATTTTTTTCTTATATTTATTTTTATCTCTTGTTATTTCTATTTCTATCTCTTTGTTTTTGTTTCTCTCCCATCCAGCCTCTCCCTCCCTCCTTCTATTGGTCTTTTTCTCTTTATCTTTATTTGTCTTTGTCTTTGTTTCTTTTTCTCCCTCCCTTTATTTCTCTATTTTTCTCCCCTCCCCCTCTATATCTCTATTTCTCTTCCCCTTCCTCTTTGTTTCTTTCTATCCTCTCTCTCTCTCTCTCTCTCTCTCTCTCTCTCTCTCTCTCTCTCTCTCTCTCTCTCTCTCTCTCTCTCTCTCTCTCTCTCTCTCTCTACCTTTCCATCCCTCTCTTTGTTTCTACCTCTCCATTCCTCGCTTCCTTTCTCTCTCTCTCCCTCTCTTTGTTTCTCTCCCTCCCTCCCTTCCTCTCTCTATTTCTCTCTCTCTCTCCCTCCCTCCCTCTCTATTTTTCTCTCTCTCTCCTCTGTCTCTTTTTTTCTCCCGTCCTTTGTGTGTGTGTGTGTGTCTCTCAATGCATCTCTTCACAAATAAAAAGATAGAGACCATAGAAAAAAATAGATTAAAAAAGTGAGAAGAAACAACATACCTACCTTAAAGGCTTGAAGAAGAATCCTTTCGCCTTTGCAGCTTCCCTCTCTTTTCTCCTTTATGGATAGCATCAGTGGCGATGAGCACACACACACACACACACACACACACACACACACACACACACACACACACACACACACACACACACACACACACACACACACACACACACACACACACACACACACACACACACACACACACACACACACACACACACACACACACACACACACACACACACACACACACACACACACACACACACACACACACACGTACACGTGACACAAAGCTTTGAGCTCTTTCCCTCTCCCTTTTGTTCTCTTTCACTCGTTTACTCTCAAAATTCCATGCTCAGGTTTTCATCAATTTTTTTCTCATTGAACCACCACTACTAGAGTCATTATTTGCATTGCAAATAGCAAAACTATTTGGAACTATGCCAATTCATATCGAAAACAACTATTGATATGTCTTTGTTTCCTTATAGTGAAATGCAAAGATTCTTGACCTAGTTTCTGAATGCATTGTGGAAGTGGAGCCCCAAGAGGAACACGATGAAAACGGGGAATCTACTGCAAGAAAATCTATATTGTATCATCAACAAGCATGTTCTTTATAACTTAATCAACTACAACAAGAAAACAACACCAATCTTCTCAAATCTTCACATTGCTTCATATAACAATTCTTCCATAGATTTATCACAACAAAACTTCAATACATTCTTCATATTCTTCATCAAAGAAACAAGAGAACACAAAGGAATGATCCAATTTCAAAAGAAATCATCACATAGCATTCATCTTCAATAGTTTCATAGTTTTCATAGTCTCTCTCACTGTAAAATATAAAATGGATAAATGCAAATGTTTTTAATTTATTCCCCTCCCCAGCCGACTGTTGTGCTGGAAGGGGAGGGGAATAGAAAGAAGCCAGAAGCTCCTCGGTGGGAGCTTGCAAGGAGTAGTGCCATGCGTGCTGACACGAAGGAGAGGGAGGATCCCCCTCCCCTCCCCTATTTAAACCTTGCGTTGCTGCCGCTAGGGAAGGAGGAGGACGGCAAAAACAAATGGTGACATTGCCCAAATCGTCTGCTACCGTGAGTGCAAGGGGAGGACGCCGTGAGCTGGGAGAGACTACGGAGGATGCAGTCGACGGGAGGTAGAGAGGAGTGAGTGCTACCCTACGCTGCTGTCGTGAGGACGGAGCTGCTGCACCCATCTGTAAATCGCCCCCAACGTGGAAGATCCTAGAAGCTTCTATAAAGGAGCTGTTTAAGCCCCCTTTCCCCCTACCCCGGTTTTAATCCTCCTAAGGCCCTTTCATCCCCCTTCTCGTGCCTTTCCAAAAACCCTTCCATACCCCCCATGATTTAACCTTTTAGCCCTTTGTTATGGGCTTTGAAACCTTTTCCCCCCCTCGTGTGTCTAAATCCCCCTTTTGATGGGTGTTAGAACCCCTATGTTTTACCCATGAAGCCTTTCCTGTAGGCCTTAAAAACCCTTTTTTTTCTCCCTGGTGGTAACCCCTATAAGCCCCCTTCCTCTTGAGCCTTGGAACCCATCCTCCTTCGTGTTCTATAAACCCTTAGACCCCCTTTTTGCGTGGATATTGGAATCACGCTTTTTCCCCCCCTTGTGATTAAACCTTCTCTAACCCTTCCCTTGTGGCGTATTGAGAACCCTTTCCTCCAAGTTGACCTAAGGGTCCTTCGACCTTACTTATAACCTTTATGGTTACTATATTCCCTTGGAGTTCTCTCCCGCACCTTGTGTCTTTTCCATCCCTTTTCATTCCTCGTTTGAACGAGTCATTAAAAAGCCATTAAGCCTTCCCCATGGCTTCAATAGGTCTTAGTCGTAAAAGATTCTAAACACCCTTTCGAATTCCCGACTTCAAGGAGGGAGCCTTCCAAAAACTCCTTTCGACGGACGGTGCAAGGGAGCGACGGTGGAATTCTGAAAAAGAGTGTAAAGCTGCTTCCACGTTCGAAGGACTACAATTGTGATGCCTCCTAAGAAGTCCAAGGAGTAGATGCGGAGGTGCATCTCCCGGTATCCATGTGGATATCTCACCCCAAAACCAGGTTTTTCTTCTTGGCTTTAATTCAGTTTTAAGTCAATCATGCAAAAGGGAAATTGTTAGGGATATGATATATTTGTCCGAGTTATTTGTGATGAAGGATTTTAGCTTATTTGAATGAATGATAAAGTATAGAACTTAGTTTTCTTCGAATAGCATCAAGCATTATAAATTACGAGCAAGATTATCAATTTTCTATAGTAGTATATTTTAGTTAAATCCTAAAGGTATAGAAATTATATCTTGCACCATTAGTCTTATTCCTTTTCGCAACAAATCATTGTAAATGATTAAATTCATGAAAGCTTTCTTTCGTTGCTCAAATTACTAGGAAGTTATCATTGCTAATTACACATCTTAGCAAGGGAAATGTTTGTTATTTGGCATGAGTTCATCTGCAAGGAAAAAGGAAGTTTAAATTGAACTGTATTGACTAAAAAGTAAATTGTCAGAAGGATAGCAACATCGTGACAAGACAATTAACATTACCTTCCAAAAGATAACCAAACCAATCTAAATGTAGAAATATTCATACCCTAAGCACTTGACTACTTTCCTTATTGTAGGGTCAAAAAAAGTTCGTAAAGATAAAGAACTAGGGCTGTCCCCGAGATCCTTAAAAAGAAACCCTAGGCCTGACATACGTCAGCTTAAAGGATCTAAACGGATTATTCCATCGCAGGACTTGCGCAGCAAGTACGAAATCATTTAGTCTTGTGATTGATTCACAAGGAGAAAGGGTAAAAACCCTCAACAAGGATGGCAGATCCCTACGCAAGTTATCTTGCAAAAGGACATATTTTTGGATATCCTTCTAAATAAGGAAAGTTGTAAACTGGAAATTAGCATATCTAAGGAACTTTAGGGTTGACCAAGTTGGGTTAATAAGGTACGCCCTACACCGAAATGTAAAGGATCTTGCCAATTTACAAGACACCTTGGGAAGGAGTGCTGATACACTCAAAAGGAAAGAACACTTCCTTAGCAGTTTTCCAAACAACACGGTTGATTAATGGAAATGTTTGTGCTTGCTAGAGATTTTAGGGCTCTGTTTGAATTATGAATTACAAATTAAATTAGTACCTATACTTTAGGTTAAAGGCCTGAAGGAAGAGGCAATTCAGTTACGCCCGACTACCTGCCTAACCCTAACCAAGGGGGTTGTTCACTGCGCCGGGAACGTGGACCGAACCTGCCACGAGAGGTCTCTCCGTTGAGCTCTACTTGGAGTAGGAGGACGCTTGGGTGCCAGGGGGGGCTCTGGCCGTAAATCCCTCGCCTTCCGGGTCCTGCACAAGAGACTAACGTGACTCGGGATTGGATCTCGAGGCCCGCATACTAGTTTACGGGCGGAAGCTTGGAATAATGATCCCTGCGGATTACTGGATAGCCTTCGTGCGGATTATGGACAAGCTTACGGGCGGAACTCATTGTATTTCAAAGATAAAATGATGAAATATTAACAAAGAACTTGCTTGATATCGTTTTCTATGTCACGTGATAAGATTACGTGAAGGAACCAATGCTTAATGGATTAATTAAAGAAGCTGATTGTTATATGTCAAATCAATGTGTTAGATAATTACATAACTAAAAACAAACTGAGGAAAGTGCGGAGGATGGGCCATGGGTCCGTCCTATGGTTGGGTGGTCCCGGTTATCCGGGAACTTTTCTCAAAAATCTCGATGAACAGCAGGATGATCATCAAAACGAATAACGGAAGCAATGACCTAGAGTTATGTCTTACCCGATTTACGCTGTTTTAGGGGAACGGAATGGGACTATGCCTTATGGCAGAGAGGTTGAGCTTTGCATCCCTCTCGTTTCCCATTCTCCTTGAACCAAGTGCAGCGTGAATCCGCTTTGGACCTGGCGTTTCTGCATAAAGTAGTTCGCTCGGGTTCGACGCTAGTTGCTGTTAGTTAATGGCCAGTCAGGAAAACCCTAATTCCGATCGATCCCAAGTGGGAATGGCCAAGGTACTTCCACTACGTGGCAGACGCGGGAAGACCTAGATCGCAAATCCCATAACGTTCCATGGGAGTGCCGGGCGGAGCTTTCTAGACATCCTTTCCAACGGACTGCTAAGACGTGTCCTAGATGATACTAAGAGGACACGTTACACTCACAACCTCTCACTCATAGATACATTATTTTGCATGAAAAACTGAGTATCTCTCAGTCCCTCTCTATCTCTGTCTCTCTCTCAATGATACAATGGAATAATCAAGAATAATCATCAATAAACTCTCTTTGGTTATGGATAACCCTCCCAAGGGGTATGCTTGATATGAAAGGTAACCAGAGCCACAATAGTGTCCCTTTATAGCTCAACAGTGTCACCGTTACTTCAGTCTTTACTTGAGTCTTCAAAAACTACTTCTTCCACTTCTTTGAGATAATTTGGACTTTTATTCATGTATTCCAAAGATTAGAAAACTTCCCCAAGCTACACATTCATCCCACATAACACTTACAGAGGCATACAAAACAGAAACAGAATAGAGACAGAGGCTTTACACAGAAGCTCAACAGAGGGTCTATAGAACCATACAGAAGGTCATTAAGAAGCCTTTAGCTCAACTAAAACCATTAAAAACCACAAATAATCAATCAATAAGCTTAAACAAACTCTCAAAATCCATCAATCATCATTCCAACCTCTCATATAGAAAGAAATCAAAATAAAATAGAAGCTAAATAAACTCAATCAAACACTATCAAGACATCAATAGAACATGTCAGAACATCATATCTCCACTGAAAAACATCATGAACTTCTAAGACCTAATCAATCTTATCCAAAATACTCTCAAACACTTCCAAACAAACTAATCATCATATAAAATCAATAAAAAATCACCCATTCAATCCACAAAAACAACAAAAATCAGCCAAAAAATTAAGTCATTTTGATAGTCAGTACATCCCCACACTTAATTAGGGAATGTTCTCGCTGTAATGAAAGAAGTTGAGAGGAGAGAGAAGAAGATTTGAGGAGAGAGAAAGAGAACAAGAAGAGGAAGGAAGAAGATTAGAAGAAGAGAGAGAAAGAGAGAAGGGAGGAGAGAAGGGAGGAGGAAGCCATGGAAGCTAGAGATGAAGGTGAAGAGTATGATCTTGATAATAATTGGTTGCCCTAATCTGGGGCTTTTATACCTTAAATACCCCAGTTAGTGTGACGGGGTGTCTAAATCCTAGTCGGTGTGTATCCCACTTGTTACAATCCATCCCCATTCGAAAGGTTTTTTCCCTAAAAAACAAGGAGAAATAGAGGGGAGTGATGGGTGGGCTAAGGGAGGGTTGCAGAGTACTACTTAGAGCCCTTTGACAATGAAGATTAGGTGTGGAGAGACTAGGGACAACATCCAGTTTGGGACCGATCTGCTGAAGTAAATTGGTCATAGCTTTTGATAGGCTGCTCCAAATAGGGCGCACCATATGTCAAAATGTAGCTTATGATGAGTACTTTCAACCTATGTAGAATGCACATGCATGTGATTTGAGTAAGTACAAAACTATTCTAAAACAGTGTGCAATCTACGGGTAGAGAGTGGGCAACCGGCTAGTCTTTGTTGGGGTTCACGAAGGTAGGGAAATTCATTGAGGATGGTTGCTGGGCACCAAGAGGCTTCTTCTAAGGGTAGGCCTTGCCATTTGATGAGGTATTCTTTGATGGATCGGGATCATAAGTGCTTATCTCGTTGCCCAATGATTGCTTCAGGCACATTTTGAGTGATGCCCTCTTCATCTATGGGGGGGAAGTTCTTCCACATAGTCCACCGAGGAGCCTACAAAGGGTTTTAGTTGGCTGACATAAAACACATTGTGGATTTTGGTGGTAGGGGGGAGTTCTAAGCGGTAGGCCAAGTCACCAACTCTCTTCAGAATCCGGTATGGGCCATACAAGTGATGGGCTAGCTTGTTACTGCTGCCCTCTTTGAAAGTTGAGTGATGGGACTTAGGCACTTTCAAAAGGATCAATTCCCCCTCTTGGAATTCCAAATGCCTTTAGGCACTTTCAAAAGGACCAATTCCCCCTCTTGGAATTCCAAATGCCTTCTTTTTTCACCAACATAGAGTTTCATGTGTTTTTGGGCCTTTTGAAGATTCATTTTGCGTTGCTGAAGTAAAGCTTGCATGTGATCCAATTCAGCTTGACTCTAAGGGTTGATCTTATCAGTAAACAAGATTGCGGGAAGGGGAACCTTATACCCGTATAAGGCCTCAAAAGGGGAAACTCCAATGCTAGAGTGTGTGGAGTTATTATATGCAAACGCAACCAAGTGAAGCCACGTATTCCAACTATGGTATACATCATGGCAAAAGAGCCTCAAATATGTCTCAATCCATTTTTTCACTCTCTCAGTTTGGCCATTTGTTCACTCTCTCAATTTGGCCATTTTCTGAGGGTGGTACGCAGTGGATGGAGTAAGCTTGGTCCCCATGGAGGTGAAAATTGTCTGCCAAAAGTTGCTCATAAACTTTGCATCTCGATCATGTACTATGACTTGTGGTAACCCATGTAGCTTAAAGACATTTTCCATAAACTGAGTGGCACTTGAGAGGCAATATATTGGATCTTAGTGGGGATAAAGTGGGTAGCTTTGGTGAGGCAATCAACTACCACATAGATACTGTTCCACCCTTTCTTAGTCATAAGAAGGCCAGTGATAAAGTCCATTGTGATGTGAGTCCATTTCCCTTCAGGGATATGGAGAGGCTACAAGAGGCCAGCAGGCCTGAGTGTACTATCCTTGTTCTGTTGGCATGGAACACATTTGGTCGCAAAGTCTTTGACGTCGCTCCATAAGCCTTTCAAATGAAAGCTCTAGGCAATCCTGTCATATGTTTTGAAAACACCTAAGTGACCGGCAGTGGGGAAAGAATGCAATTCTTCCATGATCTTCTACGTGAAGGGGAAAGTGTGTGGGATGACAATCTTGCCATGGGACCAAATAAGGCCATGCTTGAGCTGATATTGGGAGTTTTCAGCTATAAACCCATGCTGTAATTTTTGAAATGTGTGGCTGAAATGATCATCCAACAAGTAATCCTCTTGGAGCTCTTCAACCCAATCACTGTGCAATTCTAAGATAGAGGACACTGTGCATGCCCACATTTGAGAGAGAGCATCATCCACAATATTATCCTTGCCCCGCGTGTGTGAAATATCAAAGTCATAGTTCTGTAAGGTTGCCACCCATCGCCTTTGCTTAGGAGTCAAAGTAGATTGAGTCAAGAAGTATTGGAGGACTTGGTGATCGCTTTTTACTTGGAAGTGGATGCCATACAAATAGTGGTGCCATTTCTTGATGGCATGGAGGATGGCCAACATCTCTTGGTCATATACATTCATTTGCATCTCCTTCTCATCAAGCTTATAGCTTTCAAATGCAATCACACCATGCTCTTGCAACAATACTGCACCAATACCCCGGCCATTGGCATCACAATGAATGGTAAATAGCTTAGAGAAGTTAGGGAAAACAAGGATGGGGGACTGAAGTAAGTACGTCCTTTAACTGTTTGAAGCTATGATCCGTAGTGGCATCCCAAAAGAATGACTCTTTTTTCAAGCGATCAGTAAACGGTGTTGCAATAGTGGCATAGTGCTTAATGAAGCATCTGTAGAATGAAGAGAGACCAAGGAAGCCACACAAAGAAGTGGTGGTGGAAGGAATGGGCCAATATTTAACACATTGTACCTTTTTCGGGTCAGCCTGTATACCATTTTTGCTCACAATGTGTCCCAATTACTCCACAGATGTCTGCATGAATATGCATTTTCTCTCCTTAGCAAAGAGTCGATGCTCTCTCAATATGTCAAACACCCTCCGAATGTGTGTTAAGTGCTCCATAGATGACTTGCTGTAAATGAGGATGTCATCAAAGAAAACAAACACGAACTTGAACAGAAAGTGATGTAGGATTTTGTTCATGAGGTTTTGTGGTGCGCAGATCGGATGCTATATGCTCGCGTAGTGAATGCCGGAAGGTCCCCAAGAACAAAAGAACTCTACTTTTTGCACAAAACTCAAGGTAAAAAGCATGCACGACATGAACAAGAGACCAATTGGGTGCAATCTCTCCCCATGCCTTGTGTGAGCGCTCCACAAAGCATGTATTTTATGTATTAATCATCTTGAAGCTCAAATAATAGCCCAAATTACAAAATAGCACGCTTTTGACTTTTGAGTTTGCTTTAGCACAAAATAGAAATAAAGCTAATGGGCGGGCGCCCAAAGAGTCAGGCGTATCCAATACAATGTCCAAATACAAATATCATAATCGTGCGCCCATGTGCATACAAAATAATAAATGAATATCCAACGCCTCAATAAATAGGCGAGACAAAATATAGGCGCCATGCCTAAGGTATGCGCCCATCAAAATATAAGTGATAACTCGAATACATGCTATCCTCCAATGCTTTCCTCCGCCACCACTGCTGCTATCTCTACACATCAACTGAAGCATTCACAATTGTTAGTAAAATAATACAATTAAACCAACAAAAGTGAATACTTAGCAGTCTTCAGCTACATAAATAAATCAACTGGTTAGAAATCAATCCTAACCTTAATTTATTACGAGTGTGCACTCTAAACTCATAAACGTTTATTAATTTAATATGTATTTTGCAGAATCACCCGCTATGGAATCACCCATGTACACACTAAATTAATGAAACGCCCCAAAAGGATAGGTGTCCCCATCAACTGCTCGCACAAAGAATCCACTTTGTGTATGAGCCCCGGTCAACAAAGTTTACGGAATCCACCGTAAAACCTCACGGAATCCACTGTGGCACGGAATCCACCGTGAAATATGCCTCTTGGCATCATACCCCCTTGGTGGGATAGCAATTGTCCTCAATTGCTATTAGCTCAATGTGGAGCTAACAAAGTGGGGAAAGCATTTAAGTCTCTAGCGTGCATCCATTGGGCTTCCTCTACAGGATGGTTTTTAAACTTGACTAAATATCTAGAATATCTTTGACCAGTTCTAGTGGTCATAAAATTAGTATCTAGGATAGTTTCAGGTTCAAGTATTTCAGTCTCTTCATCTAACAAAGGTGGATTTTCATAAACAGGGTGTACAGGTAATTGGCCTCTAAAGGGTCGCAATAAACTAATGTGAAATGTGTTGTGAATTTTCCAGTGAGGTGGTAATTCTAACTTGAATGCATTGTCATTGATTTTGTGAATGATCTTAAATGGTCCATAGAATCTAAGTGCTAATTTCACGAGTGGGTGTTTATGTACACTTTGTAATCTACGTTTTTCTATTCTCAACCAAACATAATCATCAACTTTGAAATTCATTGCTTGTCTTTTCTTATTGGCTTGTTTGGTATATGATTGCTGGGCTTTGGCAATCATGTCTTTAACCTCATCAAAAATAGTAGCGTGCATATTAGCAATATCATCAACACTCTGAATTCTATTTGATAAAGATGCAACAGGTGTAGACAATCTATAACCATAAATTACTTCAAACGGTGCTTTCTTTGTAGACGTGTGTGGTGTATTGTTATATGCAAACTGTAGTAAATGCAAATGTGTGTCCCATGTCTGTGGTTTAGAAATAGTGTAAGCATGTAAAAGATCTAAAACAATACTATTAGTGGCTTCTGTTTGTCCATTAGTTTCAGGATGAAATGCAGATGAGAAATCAATCTTTGTTCCTAGGTTAGCAAACAAAGTAATCCAAAAATTGTTACAAAATCTAGAATCACGGTTAGAAATAATAACTTTTGGTAATCCATGATTAGTGAAAACAATTTTCAAAAACAATTGTGCTGCCTGAGATGCTGTTAAAGTTTTCTTACATGGAATAAAATATGGTTTTTTACTAAACCTATCTACTATAGTCCAAATCATGTCATGGTTAGCTTTAGTATTAGGTAAACCAGTAATAAAATCCATAGAAATTTGTTCCCATGGTCTTGATGGAATAGATAAAGGCATAAGTAATCCATACTGTTTACCATGATGTCTCTTAACTCTTTGACAAATCAAACATTCAGAAACAAAGTTAGATACATCAGTGTCCATATGTGGCCAATAAAAATCTTCAGTCAATGTACGCAAAGTAGATATGATACCTCTATGACCTTGATATGGAGGACAATGAATCCCATTCAAAACAAAAGATCTAAATGGAGCTGTAACACATAATCTCTTTTCATAAAACATGAATCCATCATTATAAGACAGTGAATCAATAGGAATCCAGTTATTTCCAACTAATTTATTCCAATCAGGATGAAAAGTAATGTCCTGATGATAAGTATCTTTCAAAGGAGTTAAAGAATCAAATGATATAATAGAGATATTATGAATGGTCGGTCTTCTACTTAATGCATCGGCCACTACATTTTCTTTACCTGGTTGATATTGAATAATGGGATGAAAACTCTGAATAAAAGCTGCCCATTTGATATGTCGGTTAGATATTTGAGGTTGACTAAGTAAATGTCTAATACTTTGTTGATCAGTCTTAATCATAACTCAGAACCCATTAAGTAATGTTTCCATTGTCTTAAAGCTTGTACCACAACTAATAATTCTTTATCATATGTGGAATATTTAAGTTCGGAGGGTTTCAGTTTACAACTAGAATAGGCTATGGGATGATTATCTTGCATAAGTACGGCTCCTATTCCAGATCCGCTAGCATCAGTAACTACTAAAAAGAATGGTCTATTAAAATCAGGTAGTTGTAATACAGGAGCATGGGTTAATGCATGTTTCAATAAATCAAAAGATTTGTGTTGATTATCAGACCAATGATAAACAATATCTTTCTTTAAAAGTTTAGTCAAAGGCAAAGCAAGTAATGAAAAATTTCGCACAAATTTCCTATAAAAACTAGCAAGACCTAGAAAAGAATGTAATTCATGCATATTTTTAGGTATAGGCCAGTTCAATATTGCTTCTATATTCTTAGGGTCAACTTTAATACCTTCTAATGACACAATATGGCCTAAATATTCAATTTCTGTTTGAAAGAACTCACTTTTTTCTTGATTAGCATACAATTGATTATCTTTCAACAGGTTGAAGACTAAAGACAGATGTTCATAATGTTCTTTCTCATTTTTACTAAAGACCAAGATATCATCAAAGAATACAATAACACAATGCTGATATTTTAAAAATATACGATTCATCATTCTACTAAATGTAGCAGGTGCATTAGTCAATCCAAAAGGCATCACTAAAAATTCATAATGACCAAATTGTGTTCTAAATGCAGTCTTGAATATGTCCGACTTATCTAATCTCACCTGATGATAACCAGATCTAAGATCTATTTTACTAAATATGACAGAACCTTGTAGTTTATCCATAAGATCATCGACTCTAGGAATTGGATATCTATTCTTTATAGTAATCTTATTTAGGGCACGATAATCAATGTACATACGATAAGTATTATTCTTCTTCTTTACCAACAAAGTAGGTGCACCAAATGGAGAACTACTAGGTCTAATCAATCCTCTATTTAGTAATTCCTCAACTTGATTTTGAATTTCTTTTTGCTCTATCTGGTTATGCCTATATGGTGCTTTACAAGGTGGTTGTGTACTAGGAATTAAATCTATTTTGTGGTCTTCAGGACGTGAAGGGGGTAAGCCAGGTGGTAGATCTTTTGCAAAACAGTCTTTAAATTGTGCAAGAAATTCTTTATGCCTAGGGTGCATATGTTTTTCTTTAGCTTGCAGTTCATTCACCTAAATTAGATAAGATTTACTACTTTTGTGTAATGCACGTTTAGCTTGAGTATGAGTAAGCAGTGGAAAAGCATTAGATGCATGCATACCATACAATGTAATATGTTTTCCTAGAAAATGAATATTAATTGAATGCATGGAATAATCTTTATCAGGATTATGTTGATGTCGCCAAGGCATACCTAAAATAATATCACTGGATTGTAATGGTACAACTAGAAAATTCCTTCTTTCAGTGTATTCACCAATTTGAATTTCTAAATCATGCACCTCTTGTGTTCCATTATACCTTGTGCCTAAGAATGGTGCTTTAATGCGATAATGCGTAGGAACAGTTTGTAATTTCAATTCTTTCACTAACTTTGCAGAAATAAAATCATGTGTACTACCATCATCATGCAAAATGATATTTTCTTTTCCATGCACTAAACATTTCATTGTCAACAAAGAATGTGGAGTTGGCATACCTGGTAAAGTATCCGAAGGAGTAGTAATGTCATCTTCTTCTTCCGTAAAGTCAGGCATTTCTTTATGTTCTTCATCTTCCATTGCTCCAAGATAGTTGATATGGATAGATGGCTTCTTTGATTGGCAATTGGCTGCTAGATGTCCAAGTTGATGGCATTTGTAACACACTATAGGTTTGGCTTTAGATACATTGTTTGCAATGGCAGGAAGTCTAGGAATATTAGGATTTGGCTCTGAAGTTGGCTTAGGGTTTTGATTGGTATTCGATGACAAAGTAGGTGGTTTTGTCCAAGACTTATGGAAAGATAATGAAGGAAATCGACCTTGATTGAATCTTCTAAAATTTGAATTGAATTGCTTAGTTCCATAGTTACCATTTACTTGAAATTGTTGTGGACGCTTGTCTCTTCCTCGAAGCTTGTCTTCAGTGTCATGAGCTAAAGAAATTGCATCTTCAAAAGTTGTAGGCTTGAACATATTGACTTCAACGTAGTAATGCCGAAGTAATCCAGACATATACTTGCGCTTGTGAGTCGCTTCAGGTACGTCTTCAAGCATGCGTAGCTAGAGTAATGCATTCCAAAAGTGTTCGGTGTACTGAGGAATAGGCTTAGGATCTCTTTGCTGAAGAAGGTCCCATTGCTTTATGGCTTTTTCATGGAATTGTGGAGCAAGGAAATTCTGCATAAACTTCTTCTTGAAATGCTCCCAGGTAGTGGGACAATCTATGCTCTTACGAACCATGGTCCACCAAAGAGATGCTCTATCCACTAAATGATTAGTGACACACTTGATTTTATCTTTTTCAGCATATGTTTTCTCATGAAAGTAATTATCAAACTGACTGATGAATGCAAGAACAGTTTTTCCATCTCGAGTGCCATTGAAAGTATAGAATTTGAAATTTCTTTTACTTATCTTTGTTTCTTTGCAGATGGATTGAGCTTCGAGAGTCGCATCGATGGTACGTCGGATAAGATCTTCAGATTGTGGTTCCTCTTTATTGGTAGTCGATCTTTGTAAATTGGCCAGTTGAACTTGCAATGCTTGTCGGGCTCATTGTTCTTCGTCCAATTGCATCATAATTAAATCCAACTTTTGTTCCATCGTAGGTTTAGGAAGATCGCCTTCGTCAAATCAGCCATATGTGGTTCCGTCATCCTGCAAAACTTCAAAAGACCTTACACTCTCAAAATCCAATTAGCGGGACGAGCGTAGCTCAAGATTGGGTGTACAAGGCATATATATTTTTGTTTGGCTTTCACGGTCTTCGTCTTTGGCAATTGCGGGATTTGAAATCTTTGAAAAATCTAAGTTTTGACCTTCTGCATGTGCTGAAACTGATTCAACAAGTCTGCGTATGCGAATAGAACCTTCCAGGGAACAACTTTGCAATTCGGTGCTTCTGCGTAGGAACAGTCCTTATAGAAGTTTTGGGCACAAGTCAGTTCTGACTTCTGGTTACTTGCCAGACTTATAGAGTTGCAGACTTACGAAACTTGATCAACTTGGAAGATTTATGTGACTGATGACTTACATGACTTGCAGAATAGGTAAATTTGAACTTGAGGAGTTAGAGAACCTTAGTAAACTTAGATTACTAAAAAGCTTTAAGTTTCTCAGCCAGTCGTCGATTTTTTAGGACATATTCATGTCCTCGACGGAATTATGGCCGCCCAGCACGTTCTCTTGCCGTTTTGTTGACGATTTTGAAGATAAGCTTCTTTAAGCTTAAAACTAAGCTTTCTACCCTTTAATATTAAGCTTTTAAGCTTTGTGAAAGATATGAGCTTATCTCTGTTGACTGTGAGAAGACGACTTAGAGAAGAATATGTTGGAGTGGTCCTTTGCTGTTACAGGCCGGTCCTTCATGATCAGAGGTTGTAAATAGAGGTTCTTGACTGCCAGGAATCCACCCGTATCGACCGTTCGTGATGAGATTGACCGTAGAGCTCGATCGTTCCAGGAGCTCTGCCTTCACACAAGATGGGTAGCGATTGGAAGCTCTCAATCTCAGTTTCGCTCTAATACCAGTGGTGCGCAGATCGGATGTTGTATGCTCGCTAGTGAATGCCGGAAGGTCCTCAGAACAAAAGAACTCTACCTTTTGCACAAAACTCAAGGTAAAAAGCATGCACGACATGAACAAGAGACCAATTGGGTGCAATCTCCCCCCATGCCTTGTGTGAGCGCTCCACAAAGCATGTATTTTATGTATTAATCATCTTCAAGCTCAAATAATAGCCCAAATTACAAAATAGCATGCTTTTGGCTTTTGAGTTTGCTTTAGCAAAAAATAGAAATAAAGCTAATGGGCGGGCGCCCAAAGAGTCAGGCGGACCCAATACAATGTCCAAATACAAATATCATAATCGTGCACCCATGCGCATACAAAATAATAAATAAATATCCAACGCCTTAATAAATAGGTGAGACAAAATATAGGCACCATGCCTAAGGTATGCACCCATCAAAATATAAGTGATAACTCAAATACACGCTATCCTCCAATGCTTTCCTCCGCCACTGCTGCTATCTCTACACATCAACTGAAGCATTCACAATCGTTAGTAAAATAATACAATTAAACCGACAAAAGTGAATATCTAGCAGTCTTCAGCTACATAAATAAATCAACTGGTTAGAAATCAATCCTAACCTTAATTTATTACGAGTGCGCACTCTAAACTCATAAACGTTTATTAATTTCATATGTATTATGCGGAATCACCGGCTATGGAATCACCCATGTACACACTAAATTAATGAAATGCCCGAAAAGGATAGGCGTCCCCATCAACTTCTCGCACAAAGAATCCACTTTGTGTATGAGCCCTGGCCAACAAAGTTTATAGAATCCACCGTAAAACCTCACGGAATCCACCGTGGCATGGAATCTACCGTGAAATATGCCTCCTGGCATCACTTTGAAAGGTGGCAAAGGCATTAGTCAACCCAAAAGGCATCACAAGAAAATGGTAAAGTCCATGATCAGTCCTAAAGGCTGTTTTGACCTCATCTACTGCCCGCATACGAATTTGATGGTAGCCAGAGTGATCAGTCCTAAAGGCTGTTTTGACCTCATCTACTGCCCGCATACGAATTTGATGGTAGCCAGAGCTCAAGTCAATCTTAGTGAAAAAGCATGCCCCTTTTAACTCATCCAGCAAATCATCAATCTGTGGGATGGGGTGGTGGTTCTTCACTATAATTTTGTTCAAATATATGTAGTCAATGCACATGTGAAAGGAGCCATCTTTCTTTTTGACTAAGAGGAGAGGGGATGCATAGGGGGAAGAACTCGGTTCAATGAAACCCATCTCCAATAACTCCTTGATTTTCTTTGCAACTTCTTCATGCTCACACTTGGAGAGTCTATAGGGGGGTTTGTTCACTGGCTTGGAATGGGGCTCTAGGTCAAGTGGGTGGTCCACTTGTCTCTTGGGAGGGAGGGATATAGGCATCTGAAATAAGTCATTGCATTCCTCAAGTAAGGTCTACAAGGTAGAGTCATGAGATACTGTGGAGGGCTGATCAGAAGTGTCCTTATTTAATTACAAAACAAAGATTTGTGAGTATTTCTTAAACTCTGATTTGAGTTGCTTTGCTGTAATGAGCTAAAAATCAACATGATCTCAAACTCTCTCTAGGTGGATAGGCTGTCCATGCGTCATAAACTCTATGTAAAGCTAAGAGAAGTCCATAGCAATTTTATCCAATTATTTCAGCCAATCACATCCCAAGACAACATCAACGGGGCCCATATCTAGGGCAATCAGATCAACCAGTGCCACATAATTTTGAGCTAGGCATAAGGGAACTGCGGGACATACATGTGTGTTGATTTCTTCTTCTCCATTTGCTACTTGGAATTCAAGGGGTGGTGTAATGCCATAGGGGTACATTTCAACCGATCAATGGCTAATTTATTGATGAAACTGTGAGTGCTTCATCCACAAGGATAAAAACATGCTTTCCATTGATACTGCCTTGAATGCGAAGGGTACTAGGGCTGTGAGAACCCATCCAAGCATCCAAGGAGATTGAGAAAAGGGAAGTGGGAGGTGGGTGGGATGTTAAATCAAGTATATGTGAGGGAGCACCGCCCAGGTCAAAGGGAAACCCATCCTCTAGTTCGTAGAACTGCTCATGATCAACATCGTCTGTGGGCTGAGCCTGGTCAATGGCCAGGTCATTCTCCTCATTGTGTCAATCTTCCATGACATACGTGCTATGAACTTTGACCTTAGCTGTCTTGTACGGGCATTTGGAGGCATGATCATCAGTGTACTTATCTCCACATTTAAAGCATAGGCCCTTTTTTTTTCTGTTCCTTCACAGCATCTGGGGAGATGAACTGTTGACTACTGGATCCATGGGAAGGTGATGCAGTGGATGATTTATTTTCAGCAGTAGAGCTCGATGTTGTCCCAAAAGTGCCCATTTTTCTTTCAGCATGGAAGGCGAGGTAAGTGAGTACTTTGGGGCTGTTATTAGGCATAAAAGTGCCTCAAAAACCACCTCTGTATGATGGGGCTGATTGTGAAGGAATGTGGGGAGGTCCAACACCTTACTGAAAATGCTCATTCTTATGGTACTTTCTTACATATCTCTCAGCCAATTCGATTGCATCAAACAATGTGGTAGGTTTTTGGGCCATGATATCAGCAGATAGACTCGGTTTCAACCAATAGATGTACTTGTGACATACAGTGAGGTTACGTTGGTCGAGTGTACCATCGTCTTGCCAACCATTATTTTTCCATAGGGGACGCAAAAACTTGGACCATATGCATTTTAAAATCTTTCCAATCAATGAACTGTTGATTCTCTTGATTGATATAGCGCCACCAAGTGTGGGCAAGAGAGGCAAAAAGTATTTTGTGATCATCAGTGCAGGGGTAGATGTTGAAGTAGGACTTCAACTTGGACGTCCATTCTTCCAGGTCAGATGGTGAGGGGGATTGCCCATTGTACTTTGTTAGGATGACCTTGTCACGCAGATCATAGGGACCATGCTGCCCATGAAATCCTTGCTGTCCATGCATCTCATGATGGTCATACATGCCATGCTATCCATACATCCCTTATGGTGCATTAATCCCTTGTTGTCCATTATAACCATGCTGTCCATGATTTCCAAGCTGGCCATTTGTACCATATTGTCCTTGATGGGGCTGATTCATATGGGGTGCATGGGGGCTCCTAGGTAAAGCGGGTGAAATCTGACCCAAGGTGGGAGAAGGCCTCAAGTGAATGTTTCCGGCATGGTGGACAGGGGAATTCAATGAGGGCTCATCATGCGTATGAGAGGGTTCCCCGATCTCATAGGTAGAAGGGGAAATTCCCTTAGCACCAAGTATACCCTGTGGGCCATGCGATGGTTCTTGATGTGGAGGACGTCTAGACTCATGTCTAGAGTCATTGGTTTTCTCTTGGGATGAAGCGGTCTCTAATTGAGCAACAAGAGCAGTGAGTTGTTCCAAGGTTTGTTGAGTCTTCCAGTTTGAGATAGCCATGTGTTCGATCACCTCATCAAACTTGGACATCATTTGGTGGTGGTTAGTGACCATATCATTGTGGTGTTCCATATGACGGAGCTCATGTTGGCAGAGGGTGTGATTGAGAAGGGTATACGGGTCCGTTTCAGGCATTTCCTCCAGTATGTCACCATGCTAATCTTGCAGTGAGCTTGGTTCCTCATTCATGGAGGTTCGGGAGTCTCTAATCTCCCTTTGGAGTTCCTCTTGGGCCTTGCTTTTGCCTTTTTGACCAGCCATTTGGATGCAGTCCACACGACCTGCTGTCAGTAAAAGGGGCGTAACTCTTTGTAGGAAACTCCGATTGATGAGGTTTTGGGCAAAAGTCGGAGGGGACAATGGCCTCTTTGAGATGAGCTATTAACCATTATGACAAAAAATGATCAGAATTTTCTGTAAGGGGTTTACAGTGCCTGTCATGGAGTGGTCTGCATCCTGTCCACAGTGACCCTAGTGCACAAAAATGGGCATAAATTTCACACCTTAGCTCCAATTGGGGAGGTTTTTGATTCAAACTGAAGGGGAAAAAGCCCTCTTTGAGGTGAGCTATAGAGTTCACCCCCATATTTAGGAAAGAATTTTTTGCAATGAGATCTTTGTGACAGTCTTGTAGGACTGTGACCAAAAACACTGCCTGACCCGTAGTACCAATGTCTTACATGGATAGAGCATAGTTCAAGGGGCCTGATCTGCCACATCAATAGAATCTTGAGCATACTAAACATAATCCTGAGCATCATTTCATACCCATAAACTCTGCCATTCATGCATAAGTACATTCATTGCCATACATCTCCTTTGACTGCATGTACTTCAAGTGTCATACATGGGTTCCATTAGCATTGTGGGGTATCCAAGAGAGATCATTGGGGCAGGGGAGTGGAGCTCATGGAGGTACTTGTACTTGTAAACAAGTATTGGGATTCGGATCACTGGGAGGTGGGCAAAGTTTCCCCTGGGCTGGGCTGTGCACCCCTTCAAGGTCTTAAGTGGTAAGGGAGGGTCACCTCTCTTTTGTCTTACCACCTCTCTTGGCATCGACCTTTTTCGTCAGCTGGAGTATACATGGCAGACATTTTTAACAAGCAATCAGCATGAGATGCATTGGAAAGAAGACATTGGGCCTTTTCATGAGATGTAAGGAATGATTAAGGTTGGGGTAGGGGTTACCTTGGCAGTCCAGTGATTCATTGGCTGCTGCTTACCCAATTTACAATGGCTATTATTCATCCAAGATCGCAAGACAAGATAGGGGTTAATGTCAGCCATTACAATGAATTTCAGGAAGAGGTATGATGCTTGTATGCAATCTTGAATCTCTCCAACAATGGATTAAGCTCAAGAAGTGGCTAAATTGAGAGATTAAGATCAGAATGAGATACCTCTTTAATGCTTGGGAAGACCGTTGAAGCATGAATCATCATGATGCCGCTTGCTCCATTCATCAAGTCCGGTTGTTGGTTGGGCCTCCATGGAAGAATACTTTAGCTTTCAAATGCTCCTGCTGATGAAGAAGGCTCCCGTGCTTGTCCCCGAGCTTAAGCTTCAGTAATGGGAAGCTTCAAGTGAAGCTTTCATGGCTGCCCACAAATCTCCCATACATGGTGAGTTCAATATCTTCATCTGGGCAAAAGACATCATTCACGGGTTGAAGGGCTTGTGGGGTATGAGCTCTCAAGGTCAGAGATGGTTTAGCTTGGAGAATCCATGGCTACTCCAAACTGTTCCAAACAGTCCAACTGTTGTCCACCTTATGGCTGAATCTCGGGGAGCAAGAGTGTCAAGGAGGAGGAGATCAATGTGTGGATTTAGGGCTTAGAATGGCAGAGGGCAGCAGGGAAGGAGAGCTAGGGTAGAGGGGGGAGGCAGGAGGAGCAGGGAACATTAGCGCAAAATGCACCGCCAATTGCGAGCTGTTCCCTGGGGTCTCTCCTGGCCTGTGACACCCTTGTCAAGGGTATGGCCTGTGGTCAGGGTCAAGTGGCAAAGGCTCCTAAGGATTCAATCTTGCCCTCCCATGGCTACTCCATGGAAAAACATGAGTTCTCTCTACTGTATGGCTATGGCAGCTTGCCTGGGAGGAGAGAGAAAGGGGGTTGGAGCAAAAAGTGATTGGGGTCTTGCCCTCTTCCAACTCCTGGGACCCTAAACTTGGCCTGGAACCCTTAAAATTTGCATGAAAAGAAGTGACGACTAGCTATTTTAACCATTTTATCTCTAGATATGTCTGAGTCTCTAGCCATAGCTCCTGCTTGCTCCAAAAAGTTGAAGTTAACTATAGTCCTTCTTGCTGTACCTATACCTGTAAGCTAAGTATGTTAGATATGATCAATGCCCCACCCTCATTAGGTACTACCAATGATCCATGGTGCTCAAAGTTGTAAGGCCCCCATTATGAGGAGAAGCCAAGTGTGAGCCCGGACATTGGTGGAGTCCTGACTTGTATATCAGATGAGGTCTATGTGACCGGATGGCAAAAAGGTGACCATTGTGGGTCTAATCTTTGGGTTAGACAGAGTGGTTAAGCTGGTAGCAACTCGAGGCACATTGCATTGAGTTGCGTGGTAAGGGAGTTAAAAGGGGCCCCTATTGTGGGGTCCGGGGGCCGCGGAAGCGGCCCCTGGCTGGGGGGTCCCAGGGGGGCCAGCGGCCCCCCTGGCGGGGGTCCGGGGGCAGCGCCCCCGGCCCGATGGTAAAGGGAATATTCCCTGGAATATTCCCTGGCCGACTAGTGGAGGCTCATATGGTAGGTCGGTCAGCAGGCCGACCTAACGACCTTCGCGGGCTATAAAAGCTAAACCCCTTCGCAGCCATCTTACACTCATCTTTCACCCAGTCAGAGTTGTTGTTCCAGCTAGCCTTAAGCTCTTCACCTATCTTCTGTCTAGATCGCCATCTAAGCTTCACACAGTGGAAGCGCACGGGTGGACAGAGCCATCTTTGTATCAGTTGTTTGGAGTTAAAGAATTTTACTGATTCTCCTCTTATCTGTTGTGTACTCTCTATCTCTTTCTCAGATTCTGTTCGCTGCGCCGTGTAATATTTTACAAAGTAACTAGGGTTTTTGGGATTTGAAAAGAGAGAAAGGGGAAAGAAGAAAAGGACCAAAGACTGAAGCTCTCATACCACTTGTAATGAAAGAAGCTGAGAGGAGAGAGAAGAAGAGCTGAGGAGAGAGAAAGAGAACAAGAAGAAGAAGGAAGAAGACTAGAAGAAGAGAGAGAAAGAGAGAAGGGAGGAGATAAGGGAGGAGAAAGCCATGGAAGCTGGAGATGAAGGTGAAGAGTATGATCTTGATAATAACTGGTTGCCCTAATTTGGGGCTCTTACACCTTAAATACCCCGGTCAGTGTGATGGGGTGTCTAAACCCTAGTCAGTGTGTATCCCGCTTGTTACACTCGCAACCTTAGAAAACGAGCATAGAAGTCCAAAATATAGCTTAGCTTGATCTTCCATAGCATCTTTAGGAAACACCATCCAAACATGACCCCAAGTCATAATCTACATCTAACAAAGAATCTCAATGAAAGGAAAACACCTTTACTCATTAACACAACTTAGAAATAAAAAAGCATAACAAACTTGTAAAGGATGTGAGAGGTTCTTTATCTTGAGCTATCCATCCATCATCATCTCCACCACAAATCTTCAAAAATGTATCTTCTTGAACAAGTTGAATATCCAACCACCACAACCCCATCATAGAGTAAAATAACCATCACACATACATACTAACAGAAAACAACCATCTGAATGGCATCTCCAAAAGATATATCATTATGAATAATAAAAAATGCATCCATGGGTATCAATGAAGATGATCCCACTTAAAAGATTGATGATTATAGAAACGATCCATGGAAAAAGATTCTTTTACAAAATTCTTCGGAGTGTTTTAGAAAATCTGCAGCTTACATATTCTTTCCAACAATATAAGATATTAGTTAGGTAAAAAAAGAGCATGAAAGTACAATATATCCAGTTGTTGAGGATCAATATTCACATTTGCATTCATGCACAACTTTGGGATTGACTTCTGATCATTATGTGAATGCCGGTGCATGTACACAAGATAGTAAGCAAAGTGAGCAGTCGATCTCATTGAAGGATCTAAAAACTGAGAATACTATTGAGAAAAATACAGATAATTTTAAAAATCTTGGTTAGCAGTTATCCATTCCTTTACAATCAGCAGCCAATTTATTTGAGGTCTTGTAAGAGAATCTACTGAACTCCATCCCTATCATCTAGGAATATTATGATCAAAGCTTGTATAACCACTAACCAACTGAGAGGGGTGAGGAATAAAAGTGGTAGGAGAGGAAAGATGAATAAGTAAAAGAGGATGAAGTGATGGGTAAGTGAAATCATAAAATGAAGAATGAGCTAAAGAAGGATTAGTTGGAAATTTAGGGGAATCAGTTTAAAAATAAGTTAACAAGTAGATTAAAAAAGTGGAAAGAATAGTGGTGGTGGATGGGGAAGGGCAAGAAGAAGGAGGGAAAAAAACACAATCCTCAATAAAAGAACAATGAGTAAAAATAGGGATCTGAGGAGCACCTTGGGGTTGAAATAGAAGGGGTAAAATAACTTGTGGATTAGATTGATAAAGGAAAAGATATATTTCATATCTATGGCACATCTATTGATAATAAGATAAACAAGGCACTAATGGACCTGAGATAGATGTGTGATGATAGCCATCAAAGAAAGATGAATCAAATGGAGGTTGTTTAGAAAGGTGGGCTAAGTGGTCCACCCTCAGTTGGCTAGTATTTTGCACATGAGGAGAAGCTTTGTTTTGGCATTGATTTAAGGTCACAGAATCAATAGTTGTATGCCATGAAGTCTTAGGACAATCAACCATTCTGGAGGAATATGTCTCAAATATCCAATCTATCCGCAACTCCAAATGTCAGACATATAAAACAACTTGTAATACCACAGCCCCCACATACCAAGCTAAGCCTTCATCACTTGGGATCAACAAATCACCTTGCAAGTGCATATAAGACATAAGCATGGTGTCTGTGTCAGAGAATCCTCAAAAACCATTCTGGCCACTTCAATGAACAAATCAAAATACCAAGCTCCACTCCAACCATCCTCTGGAAGAGGAAAATCCATCATGGAAAGCTTAATAGAAAATGCCCACTTGTGTTGCTGATGATGAACAAAGAAGAAGCAATCTAGAGGGAAAAACTCTTGGGACTGCTTAAGTGAAGATCACAACAAGTCCATTCTTGACTAAAGCCTTTCCATCTTAGCTTGGAATAAAGGGTATAATGTGGCGTTTCTTTGAAGCATAGCTAAATCTACAAGGGATAAGAAAGGAACTGGTTGTACAGAAGGACTCCGTGAAGTAGAACATGATTGAGCCAATTGTTCCTTAAGCTATTAAATCTAAGTATTACTCTAGTCTAGGATAGTGTTAGCTGATTTGACCTCTTTTGTCTGGATAGTTATCAAAGCTTTTAGATCTTGAGCCTCCCTCAACAACCTATCCCTCTCCTTAGTCACAATAACAACTTGGGATTTAGTCTTTGCCAAATGAGCTTGCAAAGTAGAGATCTCCTCTTTCTGAGTATCAATGACCTTAGTTTATTACTCCATCTATGTACAGAAGTCAAAAAATTTATCTTGACCGGAGACTAGCTGATTATTAGCTTTATTCAACTTCTCCTTGGACTGTTGAACCTTTTCATAAAAACAAGAATAAAGCTGTTGGATACAAACAGTAACTGAGAGTTCAATAGAGCTTTGAATATCTTTGCACAAAAAGAAAATTTCATCTCCTATCACTAGACATTGCATAGAGGGAATGGAAATATCCAGAGTACCATCTATATGTGCTGTGGAAAGATTTGGCATTGTAAGGAAAGTAGGCAGTTGACTACAATATTGAACAAGAATTGAAACCGGAGGAGTGGGAATCAGTATTGATTCAGCCACTTGCTTAAGATGCTTCCTTTGAATGACCATAGGAGGAAAATAATCAACATCCTCAATGATAACATCATCATCTTTAGTAGTAGAAGGAGGAGGAACCCTTGGATAATCAACTGATAGTGTGGGAATTTTCTTCGTAGGGGTAACATATGTTAGGAAAAAAGAAAGGTAAGAACCAAATGTGACATTAGTCACATTACCCCTCGTGGCTCTAATAAAATGTTGATCTATCTTGGCTAAAAGACATGAGCTATCAATGGTAATTCCTTTTAGCACCATGTAGGAAGTGGTAAATAACTTCTTTGAAAGCTAATTAGAAGGAGTTTTGGCAGGCATAAACCTATCTTGAAGGACTGACACAATTGCTTCTAGACACGATTTGAAATCATGGACAAAATAATTCTTGAAGTAGTGATAACCCTCTTAGGATCCAAGACATCTTGGGTTTGCTTCTGTAACAACTTCAAACTATCATCATTGGAGAACAGTTGATGAGTAGAAGGAAAAGGTTTCCCATGATATGGTGAAGAAAGAGGTTTGTCATTAGGAGAAATATGGACTCTCTTTTTTGCCCCTTAAGGGGTTTCTCTCACCTCTCTCTCTCTCTCTCTAAAAAGAGATTCCAAAATAATATTATAATAAGAGATCTTTTACAATCATGCAAATCTTGTATTTGTATTTTCAATAGTTTTCACCTATTATTTTATTCCTAAACTGTAGCATAAAGTCATTTTTTTTCAAAATCCTCCTAACTAAAAAATTACAATTCAAATTTCTCAAAAAACAGAGCCAATAATTGATATACAACTCTTTAATGCCCTCATGATTTTTCAACATTAAAACATATTAGAATCATTCTCATTCTCACTTCTTAAAAGAGCAAAAGCTAAAAAATTACGTACACATTATAATTTAAGATTATTTTTTACCTAGAGACAGCTTTTTGACTTGAGAGTTTCCTCTTAAATTTTTATCATTTTTGGACAAGTATATGCCTATTTCTAAGCATTTTTCCATTCCCTCTCAAAGCTCTAGTTTTGTCCCAAATTTTGTGTACTCTTTTCCTTCCTCCAGAATATGGTTTCTTGCATATGAATTCTTCTGAAGCAGCATTAAGGAGTGGTTTTGATACCATTTGCTGAAATTAAATAATCTCTATCTACAATACTCTCTACCCTGCTATAGGCAATCTCCCTCTTTAGTACTATGCTATAAGTATCTTCCTCTTCAATAGTTTATACTATAAGTAATCAAGTGTTAATGGAGGTATCTTTATTTTTGTAATCTCTGTGATGTTATTATTTTTTACAGTTGTTGTTTAACCTTAAGCAATAATTGAGAGATAGAGAGAGAGATGGAGAAGGGGGGGAAAGAGAGAGGATTGTGTGAGATGAACTAAGAAAATATGTGATAGAGTGACAGAGAGTAAATTAGGGCAGAAGATAAGATGATGTTATTGTTCTCCACTAGCCAAGCTTCTGTATGAATGTGTTTAAATATCTTTGATCAAATCTTGTTGAGAAAGAGAGAGAGAGAGAGAGAGAGAGAGAGAGAGAGAGAGAGAGAGAGAGAGAGAGAGAGAGAGAGAGAGAGAGAGAGAGAGAGAGAGAGAGAGAGAGAGAGAGAGAGAGAGAGAGAGAGAGAGAGAGAGAGAGAGAGAGAGAGAGAATATTTTGGATAGAACAGAAGATAAGATTTGATGCTAATTAGAGGTAAATTAAAAGCTAAGATTACATGCTGATTAGGGTCTATCATGACTGAAATCAAGAGAAAGAGACAAGATCCAATTGGGTTCAAAAGAACACAAATATAGTGAATCAAAGGGGTGTAATTGTGTGATTTGAATATTAATCCAAGTTAAATTTGGCATTCATTTTTCTTTGCAAAATGCAGGTGCAGGACGTACCAAGAGAAAGAGAGATATTCACTTTCAATTGGAGGATTAATATGCACCAATGTTCAAAAGAATTTTAAAAAGGGATGATGGAATAAGATACATTATGCAATAAAAAAGAAACGTAGTGAAATTAAATGTGGACCTTTGGGTTGATGGGTGCATTTATCCACTCGACCCAGTCACTCAAAGGCCACCACAATTTGAAGAGCTTACATCATTTGTAAAGTTTGTTTGTGAAGGCAATGAAGGATTGCATGGATACACATGTAGACTTGTCACACAAGGATTAGCAATGGTTCATGAAAGCCTTGGCAAATATATAGATAAGATTACAAGGGAATATGCAGTCTTTGATGGAAAATGATAGATTATTGACTGAGAAGGATAGGGAGAACTAGAGCCTACAACAAGCAATGTATTGTCATTGAAGATGCTATGCATGCTACACACATACAGAATATGGAGTTACAGTTTAAAGTTATGGACTTGGAGAAGGAGAATGAAAACATAAAGAGGAAGGTCACAAAAACTTTGGAGATTGGGCCCACTTTAAAATCCAAAGAAGCACGTTGGCATATCCAATTAGTTAAACCAATTCATCAATTAACCAAAGGAAGTGGACAATATTATAGACATATATATGCTCAATCTGCTACAATGAGAAATATGTTCCCTCATGCAAAGAATGATACTATTGCCAAAGTCATAAGCAAGAAAATGGTAAAAATGCATTGAAAAATGGTAAATTTAGGGACATTGTAGATGTTGTCATAAGTGAACATCTTAGGGATATGAGCAACTTGTTTACTGCTACAGATGCTCAAGGATTATGTGATAAGGTGGGAATGTTTTCTAAGTCATACAATATGCTCTGTCAACATTTGGATACAAGTTTTAAGGAATTCTTCAAAAAAAGAGAGTAATGCCTTTGCCAAATCCATTTCACATGAAGAAGGCTCGAAAACAACTAAATGAGAAAGTTTTAGAAATAATTGGTGAGTTGACCCATCTGGAACACACACACATATTGAAGTATGGTTCCAAAGAAGTTGCCTTTGTATTGAATGTATCCAAAAACTTTGTATTGGATATATGTAGGGTTCAGATTGCTATGGTTAAGTTCTACAATATGTCTATGGAAGAATGTAAAGGCAAGCTTAAGTTTCCTCAAACTTGATGAGAGTGAGATTATTAAGGGTCAAAAACTTGAATGTTGACTATAACACTTATGAATCGAGCATTAGATTCCAACATCGATGAAAACTATCCTTTATACTTTAGTGTGGAATCAGAGAATAAAATATGGTGGCTTGCAGCATTTGAAGTACCAAAGGAGGACATTGAAGTACTTAAAGTTTTTTTAAAACCACACTAATATACCCAGTGTTATTCAATAGCAAAATGATGGAGCAGTTTTACACATTGAGGGGTTTGGGGACTATCAAGTTGAATGGCATCTTGCAGGTGATTTAAAAACATTGAAGTGTATGTTTGGCTTATCAAATGCACCAAATGCAAAATTTCAGTGCATATATTGTATACAAACTAGGAATAAAGGGAAATATAAAAAGAAAGAATGGCTTCCCAAGGCAGGACAACAAGGTGCTCCAACACATGATCAGAAAGTCATGAAAAATGGAATGCTAGTTCCAATGGATTCAAATTGGCACCTCCTTTTGGAAATACCCCTAACAAGGGTTTACTTTTGCACATTGCATTATTTGGTTAGAATAATTGAGAAGCTAGTATATGAATATATATGCTTTGCATACAAGATGCAACCCATGTCAGAAGCTAATGCTATATGCAAGAAGGTAGAACAAGTGCTCTCTAAAGTTGGATTGCACGGGGGCTAAGCGGAAATAAAAAAGGATGAAAAAATTAGGCAAGAGTGAAAATATCCCTTATAAACCATGCTTTGGCAGATGCAAGACTAGAAAGTTTATATCTCCACCTTGAGATGAGGAATGAAATATACTTGTAAAACAACCAAAGAAGTATGAAGCATGGAAAAAGTTGCACCTTGCTATTCCGAATTGGACCAATGGGGGACAAATGAGGATTGCAAAGGCAGAAGTGTCAATACACCTAGATAGATTAGTAGCTCTCTTACAAAAGTTGAGGTTTAGGGATGGTGATGTGAATACATTTAAAGAGACAGTTACTAAATTTCATAAGTCCATGGTGGAGGCATGGACTACAAATAGCATAACACACTACATGAACTACAAATTTACAAGTAGGGCAATATATGAAGTGAGAAAAGTAAGATATGAAAACAATATAGCTAGACAACGCCATGTAGAATGATTGACAACCCAAGAGAGAGATGGCAAGAAATGGAGACCTAGATAAAGATAATAATTTTGATGCATTTAGAGTCCATGAGAGAGCATATGTACTAAGGATATGACACATCAATACTCCTATCTTTAACACGAGATGTCTTACAAATTTTGTTTCAAATTTTGAAGGTTTGTCATTATGTTTTTCAAAGTTAATTTCAAACTATGTTTTTAAAATATGAAAAGTCAATTTCAAAATCTTAAGACAAAGATATGAAAATTCCAAACCTTGGAACATTCACTGGCCTAGAGAGAGAGGGACATGAGGGGGGTGGCAGGAGACAGAGAGAGGTAGGGATGGGGTGGAGAAATGAAATGAATTGATAATTTTAAAGTTTATTTACACCACAATAAGTTTAAAAGTTTTGTATTTAAGTCAAGTTTAAGTCAAGTCTCTCCTTTCATTTTTTCCCATTACTCTTTACTCTACTCTCCACCTTTCTATCCTTCATCATCACAACCATGGCACATTCCAAGCTTCCTATTAAGAAGCCACCTACAAGTTCAAGAGCTCAATACTCTTCTGAATCTAGTGAGCGTGCTGTGAGTGACAAAGGTCCCTTGGTGGCTAACAACAGTGGCCCTACTACAGCTAATAATGGTGGCACTAATATGGGCAACAATGGTGGCCCTAGTGTGGTCAATAATGATGGTTTGCCATTGTCCAGAATTGGTGGTCCACATACTCCAATTTCTCCACCTCTCACTACTGCTCTAGCTAGTAATACATGTCCTCCAACACATAAGAAGAGAAGATGGAGACATGCACAGCTTTACTATGTGAGATAAGGAAATTCCAGAAGAGTGCCAACTTGATTATTTATAAGGTACCATTCTCTAAGTTGGTGTGAGAAATACCACAAGATCTGCAGTCAAGGTTGATCACAAGTTCTTTTCAAGGAACCATGCAAGGAATGTGGGGCGATAGTCAAGCCAAGCCTTGCTTGCTCTCCAAGAAGCAACTGAAAGTTACTTGATTGATCTAATGAGCACTTTTGTAAGTAGTTTCGTCGAGGATAAATTCAATGCACAATCACACACATGTCAGTGATTAGTTGTACATGGGCTGATGCACTATATCTTTACTATATTTAGTGGTTTGGAAACACTATTTGATATGCGATATTCCATTTTACCCTTGACTTATTTTTTGTGAATTTTTAAATTTCCAATGTTTCAAATAGTTTGGTTGACAACACATTTAATATGAAGTTGCGCACACTTAGTGGTGATTTTTCCTATTATGAGTGAAGTATAATCCAGTTAATTCATTTTCAAAAAATGATTGAATCATCAATTTTATAAATCAAAATTTGCTGCCTTTGGGGTCAAAAATCCCAGATTGAGGGCCCCAAGCGTGACCCTTGGGATAGGTATCCTAGAGGCTTCTGATGATTTTTTTTTTGGGTGATTGATGTGTCCTAGAGAAGTCCACATGTAAAATTTCACATCAATTGGATCACTAGTCGTATTTTTCCAAAGCCTGGATACATTAATTCAAGTTTAAGGGTTCTAAAAAGTCTAGATATAATTTTAAAGTTTCACCTCATTTTACACACTTCACTTTTGAGTTTTGAGTTTTCTCTCCTAGAAGACATGACACGCACTAAGCAAGTGGCCCAAAGACTCCCCCGTAGGAATCCCATGCACAAGACAACTCCCCTAGCTCCACCACCACCACCACCACCACCACCACCACCACCACCACCACCATGCCAACATTACAAGCATCAATGGAGGCCAAGCACATTAGCTCTTTGCAATATTTTCCATTACTAGAAGACCATGCATCTCTTGATACCAAAGGCTCCATTTCAGAAGCTGGTGTGAGAGATTATGGATGGCATAGTGATTGAGAACAAAAGGAGGCACTTCACAGATGGATCACACTTGCAACAACCCGATGCGCTGGACTGCTCAGGCCCTCCTTGCACTACAAGAAGCTATCAAAGCTTACCTCATGGACTTGTTTAGAGAATCAGTCTATGTAGTGGTGCATGCAAGAAAAGTCACCGTCACCGACAAGAATCTACGGATAGTTAAGTTCTTTTGGCAATGAAGGATAGTCCTCCTGGAGATCAACAATGATAGGGGTGTACTACTTAAACATATACAAAATGTAGCTTCCAAAGAGATTTTGTAAAACCTTGGTTGTGATGGATCCCATGTAAAATGTTATGAATATGAATGATTTTTTCTGATGCATCTTATTTTTTTTAATTCTCTTGTTATTTGTTTTATTTATGTCTTTAGTTATCGTTACATGTGTTCGAACGAATACATGTTGCACAAGAATTCGATAAAGCGCTGCATATTAAATTTAGGGTACGAATTGTGTTGTGTGTAAATCCGACAAATAAACGTAACATTCAACTAAAAGGCAATCATAAAAGATACATATACCAAAGTACGTTACATACAAATCCAACAAACATCGGTTTTCATTACTTCAAGAGAAGATTGCAAAGTTCATTACATTGGTGATGAGATATCATTTGGCAATAAGTACTTCTACTCTCTCCTAGGCGTCTTCGAGCTACACTCCCCATGGTCAAAGCTATTCTTGATAATAGGCAGTAATACATTTTGCCCTATTAGTTCTTGCTTAATGACATTTGGGTCTTGAACACCAGTAACCATGCCACAGGCCACCATGGAAAAAAGTGGCCCAAACCTAGTACTAGAGAATAAGTAGAGTAGCTTCAAATGTCAAAGCAACACTACTTTCTCCAAGTTGGAGTTGGTTGGAATGGTCTTGAAGGGTCCACCACCCTTTGTTAGTTCCCTCAACTTTAGGAAGCTCTCAACAAAAGCCAGAGAGCATGTCTTATGAAATACAACAATGTTGCTCACAAGTTGGCCAATGTACTTCAATGCTAGTCATGCACCCTTCCTTGACCATCAGATCGGTCACCTTGCTTAGATGAAAACTCATCTATATAGACAATGTCCTGCATCACACAAGTTTATTGTTAGACTCACTATGCATGGAGTGTGCTAAAGATATATATATTGAATTTGTGTGCAACTTCACCAGTAGGGCCTTTAGGGCATCGGGACTCTCAATGAGAGTTTTTGTTGGGATTGAGCCCCCAGAGCAGCCCTGGCCGAAGGCTTGTGTCGGAGGGCTTGAATTTTCACCAGAGCAACCTTGATTGGAGGCTCTCATCTAGGCGCTTGAATATGCAGATTCAGGCCCCTAGACGCGAGCCTTTAGCCAGAGATGCTCTAGAGGCATGATCCCGACAAAAATTTACACCGAGGATCCTGATGCCTTAGAGGCCCTAGTGGTGAAGTTGCATGCAAAACCAATGTTACCGTGTTTCCGCAGCACAAAGGAGCGGAAAATGAAAAAAAGAAAAAATAGCAAAAAAGGCGCAGGATAAAAGCAGAAAAAGATAAAAGCAGAAAAAGGCGCCTTGATCGGCAACCAATCCTTGAAAAATTTGAACGTTCGAGCATGACCCTCAAGAAGCTTCGGTGTCGGGCCAAGGCAACGAAAGAGGAAAAAGGCGCACCATTAAAATGCAGAAGCGTCCTCGAATCTATGTAAAAGAGTGCCAGGCTTGCTCCTGTGAAAAGTGTATGCATTAGTTGGGAATATGATATATTAAAATGGTAGGAAATGGGAAAAAGGGCCTAGGCTACGGTCGGCCATGTAAAAGAGGGAAAAAGGGATGACCGCCCAAAAAGGATTTAGGGCTTTGTATATAAAGTTGGAACGTGAATGAGAAGCTCATTCTTTGGTGTGTGGCAAAAAGAGTCTTCTTCTTTCTCTCTTCTTCTCTCCTTCTTGCTTGTGTGTGCTCTTGAGAGAGGGAGTGTGAGAGTGTGAGGGAGTGAGTGTGTGTGAGAGTGAGGGATCAAGAGGATGAAGCTCTTCACTATCTTCTCTTCTCTTCTCTTCTTTTCTCTTGCGCGCGTAGCTATGGAGGATGGAGCTTGGAGATGGAGGAGGCTTGAGGATGCTTGAGCTAGCATCAAGAATCGTGGAGCTACCGAAGTGCAAGAGAGAGAAGGGTACTCGATCGGGCATCAAGGTAAGCTCACTACACTCGTAGGATCAACGACGCATCGGCTAGGTGAGAGATAGCCATTAGAGCTCACTTGGAATGCTTGAAACAATAAGCAGTCCGTGGGTCTTGGAAATTGAGCAAAAGCTCCCACATTTTGGTTCCGTTTGCTGGGACCAACGGATTCAAGCTTGAGCACTTACATGCCTCACATCGAGCACATCGAAGTAGGGTATTCATACCCGAAACGGAGCTTGAGATAGGTAGGAAGTTGGGTGCTTTTAATCTTCAAAACAAGTAAGTATTTTGGGATATTTTGGTTGTTTGATGATTGGAAAGCATGGAGGATCTATTTCAGCTTTTTGCCTTCGATTTTTGTTGCATTTAGCATAGGTTAGAGTTAGGAAATCGAACCGGAAAAGGGTAGGGTTTACTGTTCAAAACATGGCAAAACATGGAAAAAATCATGCAAAATGCACAAAATGCTTGATAATGAGGCCTAAGATCGACAAGAGAGTGATTGGGGGCGTCAATGCCACAGCTGGGAAGGCATATAAGAGCCAGGAGGCCAAAAGAGAGCTCATTTGTGCCATTTCAGAGAGAGAGAGAGAGAGAGAGAGAGAGAGAGAGAGAGAGAGAGAGAGAGAGAGAGAGAGAGAGAGCTAGAGAGCCCCAGCCCATGTGATTCGATAGCATCACCGACGCACTCACCGACTCGTTCAGGTCTATGAACCCCTTCCTCAATCCCCCTAGATAGGATTTGGAGGGTTGTGCTTGGTATGATTGTGTAAATCCCAAGAATCGATCGAAATTGACATCGCGCTGTTTTCGTCGCGTCGCATTCGACCCGTCCGAGCGATCGCTTCTGGGACGAGTCCCAGAATCGGCCCTCGGCCCCTTACCATTCGGCCACTCGGCCCAAAACCCTAGTCGGCCCTCGGACCACCGTCCGAGGCAATGGTGCGAGTCAATCCACTTGACCGTTTGAGTCAAAGCTTCTTGCCACGTGGCACATCTGCCATTCGGACCGTCCAAGCGACTTGTCCGAGTCCCAAATTCGGAACTCGGCCACACCCTGGATTCGGCCCTCGGCCAAGTGCCGCTTGGCCCGTCCGAATTATCCTATTGGAACCTGCCATTCGGCCCGTCCAAATTATCCTGTCCGAACCTGCCATTCGGCCCATCCGAATAAAAATTGTCCGAGTCAAATCCGGAGATTCGACCCTTGACCCTGTGCCATTCGGCCCGTTCGAGTGACCCACTCGAACCCTGCAATTCGGACTAGTTGGTTCGAGTGCAACTTTTTGTCAAATCTATCAGAAATTCGACCCGACCTGGAAAATACGCATTGGTGCAACTTGTCGAAACCCTTCGGATGCTCAGAACTTGATTCTGGCACATGTGATAAGGGACATTGTAGTCCACAGCTGCTTAGCGGTTAGTAGTAGACAGTTGAGGGACCCAAGGACTCGGATGCGAGCCGCTGAACTGTAAAACCTGGTCGATCGAAAGCAAACGAGGCAACGTGCAAGGAAACCCTAAACCCTGACTAAACGGCCAGAACTGGACCTACAAGCCTATCAGGCCCAGAAGGAGCGATAGTGAGTAAGACGCCGGGAAATTGCTTGCAGCACTCACATTGAATTTCCGTACTTGAAGTACACTTAGGAAAGCTGAAAGCCTGATTGGACACAAGTGCACGAGGAACAACACACTCACCGAGTGACCATAAATTGAGATTTGTACTCAATAATCAAAGGAACTCACTCAGATAAATCGCTCAAGGAACCCACCAATAGGAGAGGACCCAAGACATAGACAAACACGTGAAGCATAGGGTAGAACCAAGCAAGGAGCACCAACGACGAGGATCTGTCACGACTATTCAACCTAATTGGCAGCACAGCGGGGCGCAAGAATTCGACCATGATGGAAGAAAGCTCAGACCATTAGTCTAAAGAGGAGCTTGATTTGAGTGTATTCCCAGATGCTATATAGCAGATGGTGAGTAGTTACGACGTGCATGCTCGGTACGAGCGCCGTGGCAGGACAACAGATGCAATCATTGCAGACCTAGAGAAGGAGAGAAGGCCAGCCTGCAAGGCATAGCTAATTATAATAGGGATCAACAGGTTAGGAGCCAAAGGCAAAGCATGGAGCTGCATGAGGTGCAGCGAGTGCTGAACTTGCCTGGCCGAAACCGAACAGACCATGAGAGAGCGCTAGAGGGAGACCTGACACTGAGTGAGCTCCTCATGAAATGGCTGCTTGATAATACCGCACTAGAGGAGAGTGCTACCGCACTAGCTACGTCTTTGCTTGCAGGATTAGGGGCAAACCAGGGCTCAAAGAGCCAGGCCAAAATACCAATTGTTGCCAAGCAGCTCGACAAGTACCAACGGCATGACAATCCATACAGCTTTGTTGAGCTGGTTGAGCAAGTCTGCGAAGCCAACGGCCTCAACGACCAGACTCAACGTTCGCAAGCATTCGGGCTTTACTTAGGCGACAAGGGTAGGACGTGGTACACAAGCCTAGATGCCATGGAACAAGCCAACTTAAATAATCTTAAGGATCTCTTCGTCAAGAGGTTCGTCGAGCTCGGATATTCCAATAACCTGCTAGTACGCTTGATGAATGTCAAGGAGAAAGAGAAGGAGGACATCCGCGACTACGTGACCCATGTGAGAAGTCTCTTTAAGAGAATCCCTCTAGGTGACCGATCGACTGACAGAGCAGTTTCAACTGCATTCATCAGCGGAATTAGAGACGAGGAGCTATATAAGGCATTGGCAGGCAATTCAAGCTTGCAGCGGGACGTGGTGGCTAGAGTTTTTGAGGAGGCCATTAGAGTCGATGACCAGCTGAAAGAGCGAAGCTCTAGGAGCTCAACTCTGGAAGAGACCAACCCACGGAGCTTAGAGAGAACGCCAGCTTCTAGTGAGTGGTCAAACCCATCATCCCAAGATAAGGGGAAGGCCACCGAGATAGAGACCAAGGCTTGGCTGAGGTCAAGATGGAATTAGCCAAGATACAAGACATGTTGAGACGACCAACGTGCCCGCACATCTAGTTCGTGTACTGTGGCGAAAACCACTTGCTGGCCGAGTGTCAATACCCTAGGTCAAGACCTTGCGCTAACTGTGTAGGTTCGGCCATGATGTCGCACATTGCAGACTACCACGAAGACTTCCACACTTGCAACCCTACGGCCAGCCTTATCTAGCTAATAGGCCGCAGCCATTCTTCGGAAGGGGAGCCCCATTGGCTCTACCCGTGCCTAACGATATGAAACCAGCTGTCCCTAGAATGGACATAAATCCTACAGGCATTCCTAGAACACCTGGTCCTTATGTGACCCATTGATCCTATTAGGCCCGAAACAAGCGACAGTGTGTAAGACGCCGAGGAATTGCTTGCGGCACTCACATTGAATTTCCGCACTTGAAGTACACCTAATAAAGCTGAAAGCCTGATTGGGCACAAGTGCATGAGAAACGACACACTCACTGAGTGACCATAAATTGAGGTTTTTATTCAATAACCAAAGGTACTCACTCAGATAAACTGCTCAAGGAACCCACCAATAGGAGAGGACCCAAGATATAGACAAACCGTCAAGCACAGAGTAGGACCAAACAAGGATCTGTCAAGACCATTCAACCTGATCGACAGCGTAGTGGAGCGCAAGAATTCGACCATGACGGAAGAAAGCTCAGACCATCAGTCTAGTGAGGAACTTGATTTGAACATATTCCCAGATGCTATTCAGTAGCAGCTGGTGAGCAGCTACAACGCGCACACCCGGTACGAGTACCGTGGCAGGACAGCAGACGTAATCATTACAGACCTAGAGGAGAAGAGAAGGCTAGCCTGCAAGCCACTGCAGGGAATAGTTGATGTTAACCCCAACACGAAGGAAGCAAAAAGAAGTGGAAAAGATGCAGGGCAAAGGTGGAAAAAAGATAGCCCGACTGAAGAAAGAAAAGGAGAAAAGGCCAAAAAGTGCAAGGGCAATCTTAAAAGTCCAAGGCAAAGGCAAAAGGGGAAAGTTGCATTTTAAAATAAAAAGGCGCACCTTGAAATCTTGTAAAAGAGCACCGGGCTCTCACTCGTGCAATTTGTAAATGTAGACGTGTGGTGGAAAGGAAGCTAGGAAGATAGAAGGACAATGGGAAAAAGGGCCTAGGCTACGGCCGCGGCCGGCCATGTAAAAAGGGGAAGAAGGGGATGACCGCCCAAAAGGGATTTAGGGTTTTGTATATAAAGTTGAAAAGTGAATGAGAAGCTCATTCCTGTGTGTGGCCAAAAGTAGCTCTCCTCTTCTTCTTCTTCTTCTTGTTCTTTCTTGCTTGAGCTTGTGCTTGAGAGAGGGAGTGTGAGAGTGTGAGGGAGTGAGTGTGTGAGGGTGAGGGACCAAGGAGGAGAAGCTCTCCATCTTCTCCTCTCTTCTTTTCTTCTCTTCTCTTCTCTTGTCTTGCTCACGGCAATGGAGCTTGGAGCTTGGAGTTTGAGGATGGAGCTTGCTTGAAGCTTGCACTTGGATCGTGGAGCTACCGGAGTGCGCGGGAGAGGAGGTAACTCGAACGGCATCAAGGTAAGCTCACTACACCGGTAGATATGGATGGCGCATCGGCTATGTGAGAGGTAGCCATTAGTGCTCGGCTTGGAATGCTTGAAACAATAAGCAGTTCGAGGGTCTTGGCGGTTGAGTGAAAGCTCCCACATTTTGGTTCCGTTGCCGGGACCAATGGATTCAAGCCTTGAGTGCTTGCACGCTTTGAATCGAGCATCAAAGTAAGGGGTTTCCCCCAAACCAGTGCTTGAGGTAGATAGGTAGGAAGTGAGGGGGTTGAAGATGGTATTCGATCTCCTTGGCAAGTAGGTTTTTTGCTTTCTGAGATTTATGTTGTGGAATGGAGTAGTATAGGTAGTTATTTTGTGATTTGGATGCATTTAGGGTAGGAAAAAACAAAGAAAAAGAAGAAAAAAACAAGCAAACAGTAGGGTTTTCTGTTGCTGTATAACAAGCTAAAACAGGGAAACAAGGGACCAGATTCAAGTTTCTAGGTAGGATAGGGACAGGAAACTAGCTGTAAGGTTCTGCAGTGTTGGGAAAGGGCCTTAAGAGGCCTGGGAGGCCAGGACAGACCTCATTTCCTTGGTTTTCCTTGTGTGTGTGTGTGAGAGAGAGAACTTATGGTTCACAGGACGAGGAAGCGCTGCCCCGATTTCTAGGCGTCAGTGATTTGCACTGCTCCAGGTGAATCGGGTGTTTTCCAACAAGTGCCCTGATCAAATCTACAAAGTCTGTGGTGAATTTTTGCACTAGACAGTGAGGAGGGGACAAACGCGCGGGAATCGCACTCGCCGTCGATGCACTCGGACCAATTCGCTGTGGTCCGATTCCCAGAATCGGATCACCCGAGTTCGGCGTCCGATTTCCAGAATCAGACCAGCCCGATCAGACGTGCCACATGGCACTCGGACCAACCCGTCCGATTTTGAGAATCGGACGCTCAAACCAATCCGTCTGACTCGGACACTCAGACGAGTCCATAATCAGACCACTCACAATCGGACCAAGCCGTCCGAGTCCCAGACTCGAACCAGCTAGAATCGGACCACCCTGTCCGATCCGATTCCCAGAATCGGACCACTTTTTGATCCGACTCCTAGAATCAGACACGACCAAAAATCGAACCATTGGTCCGATCGGACCCACCCAAAATCGGACGTCCGATTCTGATAATCGGACTCCTGAAAATTGGACATCTGAGAATCGGACATAAAATTTTCAAAATCGGACACGTGTCTAGAACACAAATTCTGACGCATCTAAACCTCGAAATTGACCCCAAAGGCTACGTAGAGCTAAAGGCACATCACAGATCCATAACCGGGCTAAAATTTAGAGCACGTAGTTCAAAATTTGGCTATAAACGGTCCTCCAAATTACATATGGCGTTTACCGTAACGGCCTTGCGGGCCGGGGGGGACTGCCCCCCTGGACCCCCGCAAAGGGGGCTGCCCCCTCCGCACCTCCCCTGAGTAGGTTGGAGAGAAAACACGCACCGTGATAGGTCTTCCAAATTGGACCCTAGTGAAGTAATGGTTCTGCACCAGCATGGAGTCTCACTTGCAATAGAGTAACCAAAAGCCCATACCCGAACACAGAGAAACAGAGACCCTAGAACATCAATGGGCCAATCTAGCCATCAAGGGCAAAAAGGCCACATCACGAGAACACAAAGACATTGTGTTCAAATCGTGTCTAGTCAGAGCAAAATGCAACTTCAACAAGCTACGAATGCGAAGATGACTAGACATGACACTCTTGATGAGAGATGTACCTTGAGCAACACTGCACAGACAACCCAAGACATTGGTGGAGAATCCACGTCTGGTCATGCAAGTGGGGACTCAAGGGTATCTGCCAGAAGGCTTAAATTTACAAGCCAGGACCCGGAAGATGAAGACATAGTACCACCTGCTTATCTTAGGGTCAAACTCACCGCAAAAAGAGAGCATACTATTGATGCTCTAATTGATGAAGGAGCATATTTTAATATCTTGACCTATGAATCATGGACCCTACTAGGCCAACCAGAGCTGACACTGACTAGTGCAACTCTTAGCCCTTATGGGGGACACCCACAAGCACTCATAGGGAAGTGCAAAATCCTTGCGACAATTGAAACAGAAAGCTTGCCTATCCTATTTCATGTTCCTCCAAATAGTGCTAGCTGCGGGAAAGAAACCCTCCTAGGAAGACCCTTCAAAAGGGCGACCAAGTGTGAGACTGACTATGTAGCACAGAGGATACACCTGACACTACCAGGTGTGAGGATAGTCACAACCTTTAGCAAGGGTAACCTCATCAAACCTCGAGGGAAAGGCAAGGAAGGTGCTGACGTAACAGTCAAGCCTACTAACGAGGGCAAGGACTTGTTGGAAGAGTTGATACAAGCACAGGTCGAACAACGAGGACCAGTGAGTGAGGCCATGCTTGAAACAAAAAGGTTAAGAGACAATGCCAAGGACGGGCTTTGGACCTACAAATATCGTAGAAGACCCCAAAAGAAGCCCAATCCTTATAGATGGAGGCGTCGATGGAGAGCCAGCACAACGCCACGATGGATATCCAAGGCGTTGCTTCGGTCTTAAGGGTATTATGCAGGCAACCGATGGATTTGGGTGCCAAAACCCCTTGCTAAACCTCCCTAGTCAACTGAAGGCTAGAGTGCATCAAAAGCAACGAAGCACAGGAGGAAATCTAAGAGAAACTCTAGGTCTCGAGGCAAGAAACTAGACATGAGTGTTTGAAAGAAAGAGCCTCAACCTAGCATGCTTAATAAGCAAATGTCATATGTAACCATTGAGCGTGCACAAAAGCCATTAGTGCCCAATGAGCCTTTGATTTCCCAAGGGGAGAACAAACATCATAGGCACAACATTGCTCATGGCAAGGCTACTCGCTCAACAAAGCAAATGGCACAATCATCTAATAGCCTTGAGAAAATCAGTCAGCTAGTGCCACATCCACCTAGGAGTCCTAGATCTCCTATGCCCTCTTCTCCCAAATAGACACAGGAAGAACTACAGCATTTGTCAAGGGCGACTGCTCAATTCCAATCTCTATCTCCATCTAAGCTTCCAACCGTCAAAGAGGTGGGACATGATGCCATCTATAACTCTCGACCCAAGGATATGCCTGAGCCACCTAATGTGACTAGATCAGCTCATGTTCGATCTACACAGATGAGTGCTCAAAGGACAACAAAAGACACAACCACTTCTGATCGCCCTAGGGACTTGACACTGCAATCCACCAAGGGTAACCAGCCCACTAAACTAGCTGCTACTACTTCCAATTAGGGACCATAGCAGTCACAGCCCTTGGCTGTGACAATGCCCCTTGTGGAACGTGTCCTTAGTAGTTTACATGTGGAGGAGAGGTCGCAACCAAATCCCTCGACAACTCCAGCACTTTCAAAGTACCTGAAGCCTAGGCTTGAGGAGAAACCTCTCAAAGCTGTGGTCAGGGAGGTCACGCATCGAACCACTCAACCTGGCAAGGCTATTCAGCAGGCCACGACTATGTCCCATAAGGACACACTAGAGAGAGAGAATGCTGAGGCCCAACCAAGCACGTCAACGGTTGACCTAGTCCAAGGTCCTGAGTCATTGAAAGAGGCACCTTCATTGACCAAGAAAAAGAGGAGAAAGCAGAGAAAACAACAACAGTTGTAGGTGGTTGTGGACCCCAAGAACATTGAGACGAAGGGCGTTGGAGACCTGATGAATAAAGCATCGAGTCCATCCACCAATGAACCCACTGATGCCTCTCCTAATAGCGGTGAAACCTTAGACACATCTGTGTGCTCTGACAAACCAAAGCAACAGTTGCCATCAACAGTTGCTTGCAACACTCTATCCACTAACAATAGAACTCATGTTGATCAATCAAGACTGGATACAACGCTGTCACAACAGGGTGACAAATCTATACCAGTCACATCCGAGAAGAACCATGACGAAATAACAGCAAAACCTCAGGAGAAACGTGAGAATCCCAAGAGCATAAGAAATCCTAGCGTTGACCAATCTTGCTCATCTAGGCCTGAGCCCCCAGCCATGCTAAAGCCTAAGGAAACTCTTAGAACTTTGCATGAGATATCAACTGAGCAAGCCCTCGTTGAACATAGAAGTGTCGCGGAATGCTTAACTGAGTTGGAGGCTAAGCTCAAAGTGGTCGTGCGTGTCTACGTCCTTGCGGACATGGGCACAATCCCCAAGGAGCAGCTTGGAGATTACTTGACCTTTCCTCTATCATGGGAAGAACAAGAATATCTTAACAGGCACTATGACAGGCTCCTGCATGAATACATGCGACTCATCCCTGATGAGGAGGCCGATGAATTGCGCTTAACCGTCACGTTCAATGAAGTGCTCTGCCGACCGAATCTCGTAGACATAGAGCTACTAAAGTGACTGTCAGCAGGCCAGAGTCAATTTGAGCAGCGTTGGTGCGAAAGCCGCATGGTAATGGCCAAAATAGGGGCTCGCAGTCTCAGAAGAGCGATTGGCCAAATGGTGGCTAAATGGCGGTCTCAAAGAGACCCAACCTACGTGGCAACAACTTCCCTTCGAGTGCTCACTGACATTCGGGGTGCGGACTTAGCTGGGACTAGGCTGCAGGGCCCTTTGATTGATAAGGTTCTCACTGAGGAGGAGTTACATATTGCCAGTAGACTCGGTCAAGGTTCCATGCTACTCGACGTGGCAAAATATCTATCAATGTTAAGTCAGTTGCCACGAATACTGGATGCGTGTGCCACGCTCCGGTACAACCCTGAGTTCTACATTTGGTTCTTATCCTCGTGAAGTAACGTGGATTCATAAATATGTATATAAATAAACAATGATTCTTGTGTCACCTTGTATAAACAATATTAATACACAAAAGCAATGATAGTCAAGCGCAGGCAGAAGAGATGGGTCTGACAAGCTAAGCTCCTCAAGTCCTCCTCTCATCACGCATTTAAAAGTGTGTGACCAGCCCCACCTCCAGGTGAGAGCATGCAACCCACATTGCCACCATAGGAAGCCTTGACCAACAACTCTGATGGTGTAGGCAAGGCGTAGTCCTTTCCAATACACCTAATTTCCTGTTTGGTCTATTCTTTCGAGGATGTGCCCTATCCCACTCCACGACAACCAGTCCATGCGACTGAGCATAAACTAATATCCGCTAATGACTGGAGGCCACGCGAACATCAGCATGGGGGCCATTCCTCTACAACAAACACCGCATGCCTCAACCCTCCCCTTCTTGTCATATGCGCTTCATAAACCACACTAAAATCCCTTCCATGCAAACAATTGTATCCTGTATCAAGGTCTAACCCTTGGATTGCGTCTTGCAGGTTTCCTTTTGCATGGAACGCATGGAGAATCATGGAGATCTAGCATGCAAAGACGCTCTTCGCAAAAGGCGGGAGCATGTAGCACGTGCCCCTCCACCGGAGCGCTATGTGCCCACCATCAAGAGATATGCCAAGAAGCGAGGCCCTAAGCGACATTGCCCAGGGCGAAGGCCGAAGAATCCTCGAGTCAAGAAAGTCGAGACTCGAAACGCGCAACAGGTGGCAGCACTAGTGGTACGAACTCCCAGCTCCCGCTCGGGCCCCAGATGCTCAAAGGCAGAAAGGGCAGCTCGGTAAAGAGAAGAATTTAATGAATTATTTAAAGACATTCTGGAGACGGTAGTGGGCTGGGATTACACCATTCATGTCCTGGTCGACATGTTCCCTGCTCAACCCCACGGGAGCCCCACACCAGCAGAGCCCCAATCACCCGGCCACCCAGACTTGCCCCGCCTCGTACAAATCGAGTAGCCCATGATGCATAAAGGGCTTATCAAATGATAACTGGCCATAACTTTTTTTTTTAAATGGTTAAGTGTTCCCGACTTGTTAAGTGTTGACATGTTCCCGACTTGTATAAACTTTTCATATCTGCGTTTAATATATTTCACGCCTTTAGCAAAGGAAAAAGCTAATCAAGCGCATGTGATAAATATCTAAGTCAACACCATAGAATTCCGATAAGTGATGTCTCCTTGCATTGCACTGGTTTATTATAGTTGCGGCATATACAATGCATGTACTCTCATGAAGCGACAAGTGGATGCAAGATAATACAGGTCCTTGTGCGAAAGTGTTCAATGCCTAATCACCGCAAGATCATTGACCCCACAAAGAGCCGCGACAAAGCCATGCTGCCGAAAGAAAAAATCACCCGCATTGCATGGCCCAAAAAACATTCCTGGGCCACGCCCCCTTTCTGGGTCAAGCTCTATAGTTGGCTCACGGCAGTGGTTACCTCAATTGTACCCACATCGCATGTGCCGCTAGGAGGGTTGCAATATCTCAAGTGTATCTCCCCCTTCGCCAACTGCTTCTCTAACAACGAGGCTAGGGCACCATCATCATTGTACTATTCATTTTTCGAGCCTTCGAAGCTTGACATTTTCCAACCCATTGAAAGGCTGACAGCCTCAACATATTGTAATGGTTGTACTTAGGCAAATAAAAAAATTAAAAAAAAAGAAAAAAAAAGAAAAAGAAAAAAAGAAAGAAAGAAAGAAAAAGAGAATAGAAAAGAAAAAGAAATGAAGGGAAAGATCAGAAGCACCCACGATCACAGCACAGCACCTAGGGGTCCTCAAATTAGGTACGTCTAGTGACCTTGGTTGACCAACTTTGTCCCTAGTTCCCTAGCCCCTTACACTCACCCACAATTGTTCAGCGCACATCAAGGGCATGACATACATGGGGAGCTTGTCTCGCCTAGGGTTAGACCTGTCACCCTAACCCACTTGCACAATTTTCTTTTGCACTCTGCCTTCGTACCATTGCAATCAATAGTGATAAGTACCGCACGGTTGGCCATGAAAAGTACATCGTACTCATCAAGCAAGTCCAATGGTTTCCAGCTACTGAAAGTGCGGTGTCCTTGTATTCCATTATGATACATCGTGCAGTCACAATGCAAAGGATGTCTCATATGCCTTCACGCGTACTCCTTCTCCACATGGACAACTTTGCTTCATCCACGAATTGTTATGAGAAACTAGCCCACGGTCTTCTAACTATGTAATATCTAAGTATGCATGAGCACTCGCATAATATTTGCACCAAAGTATATCCATAGTTTGGGTCCTCAAGTGCAGGACAATACTCTAGGCTTGCTTAGAGTTCGACATGTCTCCCAAACTAATCAAAATATGTCTTGTGCACGATGAGAAGCCTAGCACTACCCCTTAAGGAGAGACCACATGTGAGGTTTTCCAATTGCAGGTATAAGGTGTTGTTCGCTCTTCATCAATACTCAACTCTGAATACTTATCCCTTACTATCCAACAAGCCCGCAAAAGATCATCATGTGCCGAATCCCCAACAAACCAACCCTTGTACTGGCCATCAATGTAATCCCCAACACAAAATAGCCCTCCTGCCAACTCCAACAACCTTCCACCAGCCACCTTGGCTAGCGCCGGGCTCTCACCCGTGCAATTTGTAAATGTAGACGGGCAGTGGAAAGGAAGCTAGGAAGATAGAATGACAATGGGAAAAAGGGCCTAGGCTATGGTCGGCCATGTAAAAAGGGGAAAAAGGGGATGACCGCCCAAAAGGGATTTAGGGTTTTGTATATAAAGTTGAAAAGTGAATGAGAAGCTCATTCTTGTGTGTGGCCAAAAGTAGCTCTCTTCTTCTTCTTCTTCTTCTTATTCTTGCTTGCTTGAGCTTGTGCTTGAGAGAGGGAGTGTGAGAGTGTGAGGGAGTGAGTGTGTGAGGGTGAGGGACCGAGGAGGAAAAGCTCTCCATCTTCTCCTCTCTTCTTCTCTTCTCTTCTCTTCTCTTGTCTTGCTCACGGCAATGGAGCTTGGAGCTTGGAGTTTGAGGATGGAGCTTGCTTGAAGCTTGCACTTGGATCGTGGAGCTACCGGAGTGTGCGGGAGAGGAGGTAACTCGAACGGCATCAAGGTAAGCTCACTACACCGGTAGATATGGATGGCGCGTCGGCTATGTGAGAGGTAGCCATTAGTGCTCGGCTTGGAACGCTTGAAACAATAAGCGGTCCGAGGGTCTTGGCGGTTGAGTGAAAGCTCCCACAGTTGAGGATAACAGGGATCAACAGGCTAGGAACCAAAGGCAAAGCATGGAGCTGCATGAGGTGCAACGAGTGTTGAACTTGGCTGTCCAAAACTAAATGGACCATGAGAGAGCACTAGAGGGAGACTTGACATTGAGTGAGCTCCTCATGAAACAGCTGCTTGATAACACCAGAGTAGAGCAGAGTGCCATCACACTAGTGACATCTTTGCTTGCAGGATTAGGGGCAAACCACGGCTCAAAGAGCCAAGCCAAAATACCGATTGTTGCCAAGCAACTCGATAAGTACCAACTGCATGACGATCCATACAGATTTGTTGAGCAGTTTGAGCAAGTCTGCGAAGCCAACGGCCTCAACGACCAGACTCAACGTTCGCAAGCATTCGGACTTTACCTAGGTGACAAGGGTAGGACGTGGTATACAAGCTTGGATGTCGTAGAGTGAGCCAACTTCAATAATCTTAAGGATCTCTTCATCAAGAGATTCGTTGAGTCGGGATACTCTGATAACCTGTTGGTGCGCTTGATGAACGTCAAGCAAAAAGAAAAAGAGGACATCCGCGACTACGTGACCCATGTGAGAAGTCTCTTTAAGAGAATCCCTCTAGGCGAGCGACCAACTGAGAGAGCAGTTTCAACTGTATTCATTTTCGAAATTAGAGACGAGGAGTTATATAAGGCATTGGCAAGCAATTCAAGCTTGCAGCGGGATGTGGTGGCTAGAGTTTTTGAGGAAGCCATCAGAGTCGATGACCAGCTGAAAGAGCAGAGCTCAAATCTAGAAGAGACCCACCCGCGAAGCTCAGAGAGAACGTCAGCCTCTAGTGAGCGGTCAATCCCATCATCCCAAGATAAGGGGAAGGCCACCGAGATAGACCAAGGCTTGGCTGAGGTCAAGATGGAATTAGACAAGCTACAAGACATGTTGAGACGACCAACGCGCCCGCACGTCCAATGCATATACTATGGCGGAAACCACTTGCCGGCTGAGTGTCAAGACCTTGTGCTAACTGCGGTAGGTTTGGCCATGATGTCGCACATTGCAGACTACCAAGAAGACTTCCATATTCGCAACCCTACGGCCAGCCTTATCTAGCTAACAGGCCGCAGCCGTTCTTCGGAAGGGGAGCCCCCTTGGCTCTTCCCGCACCTAACGATATGAGACCAGCCGTCCCTAGAATGGACATAAATCCTACAGGCATTCCTAGACCACCTGGTCCTTACGTGACCCACCCAAAGAGAGATGCTCCAGTACACTACGTGGAGGAGCCGAATGATGAAGAGACCTACATATACCCTTACGTCTCACACGATGATGAGGGCAACGCGGTCCTCATGGATTATCGACCTGTGCTGGTGATGGTGTTAGGACGAGGACAGGGTAGAGGCCTAGGAGGGTAGCCACCATAGGAGCCAGTTGGACTTGCGGACACCCCGGTCATGTCTCATCACGCTGCCCTGAAAGAGAGCAGCAAAACAGGGACAAGGCTGACCAAAGGTGCGTAGAGTGCAGAATCACCCATCTTTTCATAGATTGCCCAAAGCGGAAGTTGTCCTCTAGCTCAACTAATTTTCCATCCGTCCCATTGGGACTATTTGGCATTGAAAACCCTGATGGGGAGGCCACCCCTATTTCCTTGTGAGTTATGACCTGAGCCCAAACGAAGCAGGCCGACATCTCTTTGCCAAGACCTAGTAATCTTGATGCAACCTCAATAGGAAAGAGAAGCCACATGCAAAAAAAGAAGAAATTAGAAGCTAAAGTCGCATTAAAGACCGAGAGTGCTACGTCTTTACCTACTAGGAAGAAAGTCTCAGATGCGGAGGTAGAGACTTCAGCCCCTAAGATAGCTGAAAAGGGAAGCGCTAAGAAAGGGGAATACCCTCATCCAAAGCGACAATTAGAGGCCATAGAAAAGGTGAGGGAATGGGTGAGGGAGACTCAACAAAATCTCAAAGATGCTAAACCTATCATAGAGGATGAGATCGATGATCTCTCCAGCATGAGCACGCCAATGTCACTGCTCCGGGCCGAAGCCACAGTGCCACAAGCAGTACCGTTGAGACCAAGTCTAGACGCAATAGAGCCGCAGATCAGCCGCGACCATTGGCCCGGATAGTTTAGGGTAAAAGAAGGATGAGTATCTGACAACCTCTTGACCATGCTAGTGACCATGCCTGTAACACTTAGCGTGGGGGATCTGCTTAAGAAGCACCTTGCCCTATGGCAAGACCTTAAGCAGTGGGTCGAGGGATCGCAAGAGCAGGCCACGGTAGACCCTCAAGACCAGGATGCAGAAACACAACTGCCAAGCCTGATGCTGCACTCCGTGCCTAAATCTTTGCACGTCAACACCTTTTGGGAAGGCTCTAAGATGCATGCAGTCCTGCCAGTCCTAGCCCTGGGTGACACAACAAGGAAGGGAATCGTAGACACGGGAGCTAGGGTTAGTGTGCTTAGCCACGCAGTACTGTAGACTTGGGAAAATCCGCCTGTCACGAAGCTGCTCGGTTTAATGTCACGTTAGCAAACGGTATGAGAGTGAAGCCATTCGGGGTCCTGAAGAATTGGCCAGTGAAGATCGCAGGTGTCCAGTTCTTTGTCGACTTTATAGTCATGAAGGGAGTGGACTACGATGTCCTATTAGGCTGACCCTGGATGCGCAACGCTAGGGTCATTGAAGATTGGGGTAATGACTTGATCTTCCTTGGCAATAGAATTGACGTCGTAAGAATAGAGATGGACACTTGTAAGGCCTCACCAGATGACCTAGACGCCATCTCTGTTATGCTCAATGGGAACATTCAGGTAAGGAAGCCCTATGGGTCCTTGACCAAGTATATTCCATGCCCAGAAGATGAGCGGGATTGGATGCACGTTCTCGCTACAATTGACCTGCCATTCTCAGACCATGAGGTGTATGAGCAGGCCATCAAAACGATTGGCAAGACAAACGAAGCACTCTCTACACCAATCTGCATGATGGCAGCAAGCCTCCATGGAAGGCCTAAGCCTATTACCTTCCAAGTGCCATCCAACAAAAGGGAACTCCAAGGGGTACTAGAATACCTAACGGACTAGCTAGCTGGCAATCTAGCTGGCAACTTCAAACCACTCCAGGACCTCTTAGAGGATTCCATGTGGCAATGGACCAGGGTGCACGAGCTAAACCTCATGTATAACTGGGCCCTGGTTCCTGACCAACAACACGGGGCATACCAAGCCCTAAGAAACGATGAGCAGTCGAATGACGAAGATCCCTGCAATGAATATAAAGACTGCCAATCCTTCAGTGATGAGAGCGAGGGTGAAGTGGACACCATAGAGTACGACACTAAAGGACGAGAAATTGAGAAAATACGAGCAGAGGCCAAGCTGTAGAAGAGGCAGGCCCTTAGACTGGAGCAAGGAGTTATGTGCATGAGATGTGATCATACGTGGTTAGAATGTATAGGAGCCATAGACCTTGAGCAAGCAGGCCTAGCCCAATCAGAAACGACATCAGTACTTAGAATCGAATTGCCATCTGAATTGCGGCCACCAGGGGAAACCACCTTTTCGAGCGAAAATGGAGGGTTTGACTCTGAATCGGAAGTTACTTTGGATAGCAACCCAGAGATCCAGAGGCCGCCCATGACAAGATGCACCATGGGGGACTTACCCATCCACCTGAGGCGCAGACGGTCAAGGCAGGATGGGGCAAAGCACCCTAGGGATGCACGATCAGAAGAACGGTGAAAGCCGCATGACCTCCCTAAACGCTTCACTAAATTCAAAAAAGGGATAGGGTAGTGGTTCTGCTAGGTGCCAAGAGTCAAGGGCAGACGAGCGAACCAATTGAAGGACCAGCCAAGGTCAAGGAGGTAAACCTAGCCCTGGAAGGGGAGATACCCCGACCAGTGTTCATCACCGATGACTTGACTGGTGAAGAAGAGCTGAGTCTTGTCATTCTCTTGCGAGAGTACATAGACGTATTTGCCTGGTCCTTAGAAGAGCTATGGGGGGTAGATCTGAGTGTTGTGACTCACAACATACCCATGACGTCAGATGCAATGCCGGTCAAGCAGCACCCCATGAATCCAAAACACGCTCATGTCGTCAAAGAGGAAATTGACAAGCTGATGAGAGCTGGATTCATCTACAAAATTGAGCACACAGACTGGGTGTCACCCATAGTCATTGTGATGAAGAATAATGGCAAAATTCGAGTGTGTGTCAATTACAAGAAGGTGAAGGTTGCTACAAAGAGAGACAACTATCCCTTGTCGTACACCAAGCACATGCTTGAGAGGGTGGCAGGCAAGGAAGCCTACAGTTTCCTAGATGGCTTCTCAGGGTACAACCAAGTGCAAGTGCATCCTACAGACAGGCATAAGACTGCCTTTGCCACTAAGTGGGGTGTCTTTGCATACATAGTCATGCCCTTCAGGTTGACCAATGCCCCTGCCACTTTCCAACGCCTCATGTGCACCATCTTTAAAGACATGCTTCTCAAGGAGTTAGAGGTCTTTGTCGACGATCTGTGTGTCCATTCTACCTAGATTGAACACTTAGAGAAACTCTGAGCAGTCTTTGAACAGTGCTGCTTATATCATCTCTCCTTGAACCCCTTAAAGTGCCAGTTCTGGGTGAAACACGGATGCATCTTAGGGCACGTAGTGTCAAAGAACGGCATTGCCACTGACTTTTCTAAAGTCAGAGTCATTGTCGACTTACCACCACCCGATAACTACAAGGGAGTTCAGTGCTTCTTAGGACACACTGGATATTATCGATGCTTTGTACTAAATTACGCACTAATTGCTAGACCATTGTACAAGCTGTTGATAGTGTTCGAGTGGACTGAGGAGTGCCAGCGCGTATATGAGGAGTTGAAAAAGGCTCTCACTACTGCATCAATCTTACGAGCCCCAGACTGGAACATAACGTTCCATGTACACATAGACGCCTCTAAGTTCGCTATTAGAGCTGTGCTATGCTAGCCTGGTGAACATAATTTAGACTACCTGGTGAGTTTTGCCAGCACGCAGCTCACAGAGACCGAGATGAACTATTCCACGACGGAAAGGGAGGGGTTGGCCATGGTATTTGCGGTAAAGAAATTCAGGCATTACCTCTTGGCCACTCCCTTTGTCTTCTTTGTTGACCATCAGGCCTTGCTGTATCTTGTGAACAAGCCTTGCGCTACGGGACGCATAGCTAGATGGTTACTCCTGCTACTGGAGTTTGACTTCTCTGTGGTTGTACGCAAAGGAAAGCAGCATTACATGGCTGACCACATGTCCTGCATACCCATAGGAGAAGCCGCTGGACAAGGCATACCTGACGATTTGCCAGATGCTCATCTCTTTAACCTGTCTAGCGAAAAAGAATTATTTAAAGCTGATCTGACACCGTATTGGGCCAAAGACATAGTGAGAGTACTAGAGAACGGACTACCTGAGCGACCCATTGAGAAGGCCAGGCTGAGAAGACTTATCCTGAAAATTTAGCCATACCAACTGATAGCCAGCCAACTCTACAGGATGGGACAAGACAGTTTATTGCGCAGATGCGTGTTTGAGCACGAGATGCACGACACATTGAAAGAAGCACATGGCAGAATCGCTGGAGGACACTTTAGTGGAGATACAACAGCCCGAAAGGTGCTACAATCCCAACTATGGTGGCCCACCCTCTTCCATGATGCAGATAAATTCGTAAAACACTGCAATGAGTGCCAAAGGACCAAAGTGCTTGTGCGGAAGGACAAGATGGATTTGACCCCTGTCATAGCCTGACAACCCTTTGAAAAATGGGGCATCAATTTTATTGGACCTATCAGTCCTGCGGCACAATATTCCCAAGCGCGCTACATCATAGTGCCAATCGACTATCTAACAAAATGGGCAGAGGCACAAGCCACGAGGAAGAATGATGCTAGGACCACTGCAAAGTTCTTGTGGGAGCAGGTCATTTCATGGTTTGGCTGTCCAATGGAACTTGTAAGCGACCCAAGGCACACACTTTGTTAATGAAGTGATTGCCCACCTGCTCTCTACCTTCCTAATAATTCATCGGAAGTCCTCTCCCTATTACCCTCAGGCTAATGGCCAAGCAGAATCCACAAATAAAATCTTAGTCAACGTGCTTACAAAAGTCGTGTCTACTTCAAGAAGTGATTGGGACAACAAGCTAATGGCAGCCTTGTGGGCCTATCGCACAGCTTATAAAACGGCTGTAGGACAGATGCCTTTTAGGCTGACGTACGGAACTGAAGCCATTTTGCCCTTAGAATTCTTCATCCCTAGCTTGAGGCTAGCAGTCCAGGAGCGTTGGGAGGGAAGAGAGGCTTGGACCAACCGCTTAGTGGAGCTAGAGCGCTTAATGGAGACCCGACTCCTCACCACTCACTCTCTGATTTGTGAAAAGGCTCAAAGAAAGATGTGGTTTGACAAGCATGTCAAATAGCAAGACTTCAAACAAGGGGACCTTGTTTTGCTATCCTTGGTAAAAGGACATAAACAGAAGATGAAGTTTCGGGGGCTAGGGCCTTTCAGAGTATGCATGATTGGTAGAACGGGGAATCTTGAGTTGGAGACACTTGACAGTGAAGGAATAGGCTTTTTTAACGGCAGCCACATAAAGAAGTACTATCCTCCTTCCCATCCATTACATGAGCCACCCATGCTAGAATCCCCACTGAACGTCCGCATGGCTACTATAACCGACCTTACAGATCAGGACGAAGAAGCAGTGGCACCGGCGTATCTACGAATCACAGCCGCAGCAGGAGCGATGTATTCTTTCGATGCCTTGATTGATGAAGGGGCCAACTACAATATCTTTATGCATGACCATTGGACACGCATTGGTCAACCGACACTACAGCCCACTAATGCCAACCTCACCCTGTTTGCATGTGCTGCTTATTCACTCCTGGGGAAGTGCAAGGTAGTCATTTCCATCGAGTCTGAAAGTTTACCAGCTTTCTTTCATGTGTTGCCTGACACTAAAGGATCCAGTAATATGTAACTATTGGGTCGCACTTTCAAGAAGCAAATGAACTGTAATGTGGATTACAACCTAAACCGCATTCATCTTGCTATCGGCAATGTGTGTATAGTGACGATTTTCAGCAAGGGTTGTGATGATTCCTCCACCATTACGAAGCCATCGGTAGAAACCCCTAGGACCACACTCCATCCCAAGTCTAAATAGAAGAAAACTATGGCCTTGTGCCAGGCTCTCGACCTAGGCCCAAACCCACCAAGAGTGCTCACAAGGCCAAGGAGTCCAAGCTTATGTGGGTGCCAAAACGGCAAAAACCACATCCGGGTACACCACCCAAACGTAATCCTAACCACCAAAATCATCAGCCGCCGTCACAGCCTAAGAGGCAGTCTAGACGCTATCGACGTAGACACACAACCACACCGCGATGGATTCCCAAGGATCTCTTGCGAGCACAAGGATACTACGAGGGCAACCCCTGGATTTGGGTGCCTAAAAATGGCAAGCTAAAACGCTCATCTACAAGCAATCTCACCCTAGTGAGGGAGGCTTGCACACGTGGTGCCCAAAACATAGTTAGCATGCCATTGCCAGCTGTGGCTAGTAAGCCCTAGCTCATCTATCGACCAAAGCAAACGCCATAGGCCTTAAACTTACCTAATCAAGAGAACTTAAAAACCCCTACGACTGCTCACTCAGAACCTATCACAATCCCCATGCCCCCAGAGCTTCCTACAGCACCTCAAACTGCTTCGGAATGCAAAGCCCAACCTGTGACACCGATGATGGAGTCACCACTATCCAGTCCAGTTGCACCATCCCCACCAGCAGGTCTTAAACCTTCATACACGATACGACCTTTCCTCTCCTTGGCTAAGGACCTTGCCGCAACTTCTGGGGATGACTTAATAACCTGCATCAAGATGTTGGATGAAACTTTCACTACATTCGCTAGAAGTTATGAGAGGCTAGACCTAGGCCTTCTTGACAAAACACTTGCTTCGGATGTTCGTGCATTACCATGCACTTGGGAAGAATACGAACTTATGACTACGAAATTCCCCAAAATCGCTACCTAACTGATAGGAAACGATGAAATCTCAAAGGAGCAAGCTGCCCTTAGATGCCTAGTCACTTCATATCGTAAGCCTCCTCATTCTGTTCCTGAACACGAGATGCAAGAGCTCATGCAGATGGCAAGCTTGCCTTCCACGTTCTTGCAGCAGTGGTTTGCTCTGAGAATCCAATGGGAGAAAAAAGGTTGCCGAATAATGACCAATGCTGAGCAACGCAGGGGAGTTAAAACCATCGAATATGACCCCACTTATGTGGCACCTATCTCGTTTAGGGTTTTGGCCATCACCCGCAATCAGCATTTGGATGACCATGTGCTCGCTCACCCCTATATTGACCAATTCCTCACGGAAGAGGAATTACATGTTGCCAGCCACCTTAATATTGGAGATCTCTTTCACGATGTCTTGACCTACATCTCTCAAGCCTCTATCCAACCATCTTCTCTTGATTGTCATGCTCAACTAGAATACAATCCAAAATTCCAAACGTGGCTTCTTCACACGTAAAAGTCCTATCCCAACAGGACCAAAGCCCTTCACCTTTTAACCCCCAAGCCTAGGAAGGATTCTTCTCTTAGCCAAAGAGGCGGGGGTATGTGGGCCATTAGGGCCAAAAACGCTTCAAAAAATGCACTTTTGTTAATCACGGGATTAAGGAAAGGGCCAAAGAGAGTTCGCCACATGTGCAAGAATATGGTATTCTTGTCTCCTCTTTTTTAGAGATAGTGGAGTCCATTTCGTGATTCTCTCTTCTTTTTTAGCCAAAACCCCTAAAGTCAGACATGTTTTGGAGTCCCAAAGACGTTATTTACTTACAAATCTGACAAAATACGTGACAGAGATGTGATGAAATTAATAATGAGTTTTTTGAAAGTCGGGAGATCTTTCAATATTGTTTTTGGCGCCCAATACATACTCATTTGGGTTCTTGGCGCTACTTTTTAGTTCATTCACCCCTCTTTGAGCTTCTTTCTCTGCGCTTTCTTTCTTTTCATGGCTTCCTCCAGGCGCCCTTCTCATTTAATACACTCTTGCATAGTCTATAGCCAGGGAGTAGATGGAAATATTGAGCCCAAAACCTTTGCTGTAAACGATTGGGTTACCATGCTGCCTTCTTGCAAGGGTTCTCATAAGGTGAAAAGAAGAAAACGAGAAGATACAAAACATCACTGGAAGGGGCGTATCATTGCCTTCAAAATTATGCCCGAAGGCTGGTTTGTCAAGGTGCAACATGTTTACATGGCCAAGGATATGCACTTGCCTCCAAACAAACGTGTTCCCCAACAAACACATTGTAAGTTATAAGTTGAATAACGTATATAATTCTTTTCCATTTATGCAAGTTCTAACAAACGGTTCGTCATTGTAGATATCTTTCCGTCAACAAGTATTGAATGGCAACCTGTGGAAAGCCTAAGTGGGACTTTCCATGCCATTCATAAGGTATTGGCAAACATTATTTATGCCGATCAAACTGTGTCTTTTTATAGTGAATGCAAGGTTTTTATATATTATGCACAGTATGTGGTTCCCTTTAAAGAGGATAGGTATGGGAATATCGAAGATTTGCCATTGCCAAGTCTTTCATCTCTAAACTGGGAGATTCCTGACAAGGTAACGGTGCAGAGTTTCAAATTCAAAATATCTCAGGATATTAAAAAGTCCATGACAGCTGGAAGGATCTCAAGAAGAATATATTTATCATGGTTTGTACCCCTCCATATCTTCGTGGCTTGCTTCAAAATAGCAAATTTACAAAGAACGAAGGTATCTTGGCTAAGTAGAAACTTTTCGGAAGAGGATTTGGACAACACTATAGGGACGCATTGGAAATCTAGAGAGTGCGATCATAAGGGTGATATCTTGAGGTGCAGTGCATGCCCTCAATCCTTGGCTTTGGCTTACAGTATCCCTCGCCAAACTCTTGCTTTGGGCTTTGATTACAGGAGATACAAACTAAGATTGGGTATTTGGGTTCCCTTGGATTCCGATACAGATTACACACCATATAAACTTGCGGTGCACATTTTGCCGCATGAAGAAGTAAAGAAGGTGAATGTTACTTCCAATTGGAGTCTAAAAGATGTGAGGGATACCTTGGAATTGCTAGACAATACATCCCCTAGATATAAGTTCAAAGTGAATGGTGTAACAATTGGTAAAAGAGCCGAGCGCTCTTTCTTTTGTATGAGTTGTTTGTCTCCCACAATTGTGAGTTTTGAGCCTTAAGAATGAAAAACATGGCAGGAATTTATCTTAATAGACTCTCCTTAAGATATTTTTTAATGGGAACTCATAAGGAAGCAAGTTGCCTTTTGAATGTGTATAAATAAAATGTACATTACATTCGATTTACAAGTGAAAATTTTCATTACACAATGAGGTACAAAAATTGCATAAAAATGTACAAAGCCAAAATAATAAGGCTCGTGTATGCTTATGTTTGCTATTTTCATTCTTTATCGATTTCTTCAAAGATATTTTTTATCACAGGGCCTTTCTCTGATTGTTGAAAAAATTTCACCTTTACAGGTAGTCTCTTTTCTTGGGGCTTAAGAGGGGATGGATCAAATTTAAGAGGAGAGAGCATTGGCATTCCTTTTTTCTTAGACTCTGCAGCAGTGGTCCCATTGCCTTTGCCCTTGCCTTTACCATTGCCATTGTCCTTACCCTTTCCCTTGACCTTTCCCTTGCTTGTGCCCTTGGCCATTGAAGTTTTGGGAGGAAGAGGGGAGTCAGGATCATACGGTGTGATTGCCTTGTCCAGAATCAGCTCGATGCATCTCTCCCTTATCCACCAAACATATGATTCGGGATAGTCCTTACACTGTAAGAATAAATGTTATAAGTCAGTGAAAAGAAATCATGATAAGGGTTGCACAAACATCAAATGAAATTAACTTACATTCACTCCTTCTATTTGTAACAACTTTGAATCCACTGTTCTGCAAATGTTTGAGATTACTCTCCATCCACAAGAATGCGCATCGCTTTGCAATGGAACTTCTTGTAGAAGAGAAGTATAGGGCCTTTGAGGATCAGCAAGATCCTCGTATGTTGTATCCAAAAATGTAGAAACGAGTCTACCAGCACTGCAAAAGGAAGCTTTGTAAGTTCAAAATATTCTTTATAAATAAAATCAAAGTAAGTAATTTTCTTTCAACATACATTCGTGCTTGACCATGAACACCGCTGAGAGAATTCATAAAGATAATTTCCCTTGAAAGACAATTAATGTAGATGAGACTCCAATGCCCTCTGCAAATTCATAAAAGAGGTGAGTAGAAGGGTGAAAGCAAATGAATATAAATTTTCCTCTACAGAAAAAGAAAAATACATTTCTACATAAGGGAAAAAGATGTGGTAATTTGTCACACTATCGAAGCTACGAAAAAATGGTGAAATATTAGAACCAGATTTTGCAAAAAGTTCCACAGAGAGAAGTGGATCAACAATGTATATGGTTCTTCGGATATCGAGAGTGAGCGAGGAGACCAATGCCCTGCAGACAATAGCAAAAGCTATTCAATACAAATTTCATCCAAAATATACTTGAACCAAAAAGACTTAACTTATGCAAAAAAAAAAAAAACCTTACCTTATGCAACAAAAAACCACGGAGCCAGATAGTTGGACATCCCTTTTTTCCAACATGGGCTTGTCCTCGGGAGATATACTAAGATATTCCTCCTCAGGTTCCGCATAGATATTCACAAGAATCTGCCCATACACTTTGCCCATCCTCTCGTTGTTGATTGGAGCAAGTAATGCGGCTTTCCTCTTGTAAACATCGTCTTCAGTTTCAAGCACCTCCTGATTTTTTTCACTCAAGAAAGCCTCCTGTTGGGTGGCACCCCTTGTAGGGTAAAGGTGAGTAACATCCTCAACATTTAGCTTTTTCTCTTTCCTGGACAATTTTGGGGGAATGTTAAGGATTTCAAAGGCTTTTTGATCATTGGATGGCAAGGGCCTCAGCACTTTGTCAAACCTATACCTGACTCTGCTGATGATGCTGAAATCTTTATTCATAAGGGTGATCCTATGAGCATGGGCGGCAGCAATGTAAGCGTCGTTCATGAAATCAATAACAAAATCTTCTGCGGCCTCTTGCAGGGCAAGAATGGCTGAGAGTTGCCACTTCTTATTTAGACCAGAGACAGTTGCCACTTGAGACAATCTATCAGAGATCTCTTTAATGACCCTTATAAAAGCAGCTTTTGGAATGACATGCTGTGTAGCTCTCTAGGCTTTCCTTATCTCACTGAAACATCTCTGCATATAGAAGAACCTGGACTTCCTCTTTCTCTTTTGTGGCTTGGGAGGTTCAGTAGCTTCAGCAGATGTAGCCTCAGGTGCCATTGTAGGGAATGAGTCTTTCACAGGGCAAGAATCACCCTTTGCTTCCTCAACTTCAGGAGAAGAAACATTTATAGAAGATGTAAGGCCAACACCAGGTGTAGGGGGGATTTCTGTTGTAAAATGCTCTAGGGCCTGTGATGGACCAGCTTCAGTAAACTTGGAAGAGGGCTCCTCCTCAGATTCATCAAATTTTAACTTTCTTTTATCCCCACTCTCCTTTCCATCTAGATACACTCTTCTTGCAGTTTGCTTTGTCCTTGCCATCCAGAAATGCAAAAATAACAACCAGAAGGACAATTCCAGAAATAGTAAATCAAACAGGCTAATTGGCGCGAAAAGGGACGAAATGAGCAATTTCGATACGACGCGATATGAACAAAACGAGCACAATGGAACAGCGCCCTCGCTCCGTATTGGACACCAGAATGCCGATACGACGCGATTCGGAGAAAACTAAGACTGCGTAATGACACCCTTGCTCCGTATTGGCAATGCCACAAGGGTGAGACCGATTTGCTGATACGGCGCGATATGGAGCAAACGAACACAGCGTATGGACGCCCTCGCTTCGTATTGGCAGTGACAAAAGCGGAATGTCAATAGACTTGGTCCGTATTGGTGAGACCAAACTGCTGATACGGTGCGATATGGAGGAAACGAGAACAGCGTTCGGACGCCCTCGCTCCGTATCGGCACACCTCTTTTTTACTAGCAAATAAAGAACCGATACAACGCGAGAGTTAAGAAACGGAGAAGAAGCAAGTCTTGAATCGCACCGTATCGGTAAGCAAGGCGGGAAGAGCTCGAGAAATAAAAAGTGTACACGTAGGAAAAATCACCACTTATATACCCACGTCAATCATGATACGTGTCGGACACGTGTCCGACGCTGATTGTGCCACGTACCTGCATTTATGGTCCATGTGCTACGTGTCAAGTAACGACCGGTCCACTTCTTTACCACGTGGTTATCGGCCACGTGTTGGCCAACGGCTACTACCACGTGTCGGAAACCAACGGATACTGCCAGGTGGCATAATTCCGTGCCTACATAAGGGTGTGTTCCTTATCCGTACATTTTTTTTCGGTTTTTCAGGAGCTCTATTTGTATTGCTAATACGGCGCGAGGGCGACTGTTTGCCTTCTTCGCTTTTCTCTCTTCGCGTCGTTTTGGAGGTTCTGCAGAGTCTTCTTTCAGCTCTCCTCTCAAGCTCATTCTGCCCAAGCTCGTGTGACCACCGTTGTGGCGTTCGCGCTTCTTACTGGAATCACCGATACCGTGCGAGGGGGCCTATCCGTCTGATTTGTTTCTCTCTTATCGCGCCGTATCGGCAGAAGTTGTAAACATGTCTGAACCCATAGAATTCCTAGGATCCAAGGTTTCTCCAGGAACTGGTAAAAGAAGAAGGCTTTCAAAAGGCTCAAGGGCATCAACATGTGATTATTTTTCCTCTCCATCCTCTGCCACCAGTGTGAGAAGGCCAAGTATTCTAAAATAGTGTGTAGTCTATAGGTAGGGTGGTCAAAAGGGGACATAACTTGCTATTCTTTAGCTCTTTGGGCATCTTGGAGGTGATAATATTCATTGACAATAGTGGTTGGGCACTTCTTCTAGGGATAGGCCTTGCCATTTGATGAGGTACTCCTTGATGGATCTAGATCCTTAGTGTTTATCTCATTTGTCCAATGATTGCCTCAGGGATATATTGAATGATACCTTCTTCATTTGTGGGGGGAAGTTCTTCCACATAGTCCACTGAGGTGCCAATGAAGTGCTTCAACTGGCTGACATGAAACATAATGTGAATCTTGGTGATAGGGAGAAGCTCTAGTTCGTAGGCAAATCACCAACTCTCTTAAGGATCTAGTAGAGGCCATAAAAATGATGGGTTAACTTGCTATTGCTGCCCTCTTTGAGAGTGGAGTAACATGATTAGGCATTATTTTCAAGAGGACTTGCTTCCCCTCTTAGAATTCATAATGCCTTCTGCTCTCATCAACATAGAGTTTCATGTGAGTTTATGCCTTTTGAAGATTCACCTTACATTTCTAAAGCATGGTTTGCATGCAATCCAACTGCTATGAGGGTTGATCTTATCATTGAATAAGACTATAGGGAGGGGAACCTCATATTCATATAAGGCCTCAAAATGGAAAACCCTAATGCTAGAGTTGGTGGAGTTGTTATATGCAAACTCACCCAAGTGGAGCCACGTATCCCAATTGTGTTGTAAATCATGGCAAAGGTGTCATAAGTATATCTCAAGCCATTTATTTACTCTTTTCGTTTGGCCATTTGTCTAGGGGTGGTATGTAGTGGATGGAGCAAGCTTGGTGCCCATAGATGTGAAAGATATCTACCAAAAGTTTCTCATAAACTTGGCATCCTGATTATGCACTATGACTTGTGCTAAGCCATGCAACTTGAAGACGTACTCCATAAACTGAGTGGCCAACTGAGAGGTAGTATATTGTATCTTACTAGGGATAAAGTGGGTAGCTTTGGTGAGGCAATCAACTACCATGTATATCCTTTTCCATTCTTTCTTGGTAAATGAGGAAATCCATGATGAAGTCCATGGTGATATGTGTCCATTTCCCTTAAAGGATAGGAAGGGGCTAGAAGAGGCCAACAAGAATAAGAATTCCATCCTTGTTGTGTTGGCATGGAACGCATTTGGTGACAAAGTCCCTAACATCCCTCCATAATCCTTTCCGATGAAAGCTCACCTAAGTGGAGCAACGTATCCCAATTTTGTTGTACATCATGGCAAAGGTGCCATAAGTACATCTCAAGCCATTTATTCACTCTTTTAGTTTGGCATCTGTCTAGGGGTGGAATGCAGTGGATGGAGCAAGCTTGGCGCCCATAGATGTGAAAGCTATCTACCAAAAGTTGCTTAAACTTGGCATCCTGATCATGCACTATGACTTGTGTTAAGCCATGCAACTTGAAGTCGTACTCCATAAATTGAGTGGCCACTTGAGAGGTAGTGCATTGTGTCTTAGTGGGGATAAAGTGGGCAGCTTTGATGAGGCAATCAACTACCATGTATATACTTTTCAATTCTTTCTTGGTAAATGAGGAGACCCATGATGAAGTACGTGGTGATATGTGTCCATTTCCCTTCAAGGATAGGAAGGGGCTACAAGAGGCCAACAAGAATAAGCATGCCATGCTTGTTCCATTGGCATGGAACACATTTGGTCACAAAGTCCTTGACATCCCTCCATAATCCTTTCCAATTAAATCTCTTGGAAATCCTATCATATGTTTTGAAAACACCCGTGACAAGCAGAGGGGCAAGAATGCATCTCTTCCATGATCTTTTGCGTGAAGGGAGGTGTGGGGGATGACAATCTTGCCATGGGACCAAATAAGGCTATGCTTGAGTTGATATTGGGAGTTTTCATCGATTACCCCATGCTACAATTTCTTGAATATGTGGCTAAATTTCTCATCCACTAACAAATAAGCTTCTTGAAGATTCTCAAAACAATCACTATGCAACTCTGAAATGGAGAATACTTTGCATGCCCACATTCAAGAGAGTGAACTAACCACGATATTATCTTTCCCCAAAGTGTGAGAATTGTCAAAATCATAGTTTTGCAATATCACCACCCATTGCCTTTGCTTAGGAGTCAAAGTAGATTGAGTCAGGGAGTATTGGAGGACTCTAAGGTCACTCTTTACTTGAAAGATGGTACCATACAAGTAGTGGTGCCATTTCTTAAAAGCATGGAGGATGACCAATATCTCCTGGTCATACACATTCATTTGTATCTCCTTGTCATCAAGCTTACAGTTCTCAAAAGGAATCACACCATGTTGTCGTAGCAAGATTGCATCAATATCCTTGCTATTAGCATCACATTGAATGGTACAAAAATCAGGCATACGAGGATGGGGACTAAAGTAAGACTTTCTTCAACTATTTAAAGCTATGATTAGCAAAGTGCCATCCCAAAAAAATGATTCATTTTTTAGCCGATTAGTCAGAAATGCTACAATGGTGGCATAATGCTCAATGAAGCATCTATAAAATGAAGAGAGTAGATGCTCAATGAAGCATCTATAAAATGAAGAGAGACCAAGGAAACCACGTAATGAAGTAGTGGTGGATGGAGTGGGACATTCCTTAACACATTGCACCTTCTTGGAGTCAGTATGTATTCTATTTTTGCTAACAATGTGTCCCAAGTACTCCATGAATGTCTCCATAAAGTTACACTTACTCTCCTTGGCAAAGAGTGAATGCTCTCTCAAGATATCAAACACCCTTTTGACATGTACCAAGTGCTCCTTTTGTGACTTGTTGTAAATGAGGATGTCATCAAAGAAAATGAGCACAAATGTAATGAAAGAAGCTAAGGGGAGAGAGAAGGAGAGATGAGGAGAGAGAAAGAGAACAAGAAGAGGAAGTAAGAAGACTAGAAGAGGAGAGAGAAAGAGAGAAAATAGGAGAGAAAGGAGAAGGAAGCCATGGAAGCTAGAGATGAAGGTGAAGAGTGTGATCTTGATAATAACTGGTTGCCCTAATTTGGGGCTCTTACACCCTAAATACCCCGGTTAGTGTGACGGGTGTCTAAACCCTAGTCGGTGTGTATCCCGCTTGTTACAATCCATCCCCACTTGAAAGGTTTTTGCCCTCAAAAACAAGGAGAAATAGAGGGGAGTGATGGGTGGGCTAAGGGAGGGTTGCAGAGTACTACTACTAGGGACAGCATGCAATCCTGAATCGGTCTGCTAAAGTAAACTGGTCATAACTTTTGATAGGCTGCTCCAAATAGGGCATACTATATGTCAAAATGAAGCTTATTACAAGCACTTTCAGCTTATGTAGAATGAACAAGCATGTGATTGGAGTAAGTACAAAACTGCTCTAAAATAGTGTGCAGTCTGTGGGAGGGAAGTGGGCAATTTGGGGCATGACTGGCTAGTCTTCCAGCCATTGGGGTTCATAGAGGTAGGAAAATTCATTGAGGATGGTTGTTGGGTGTCAAGAGGCTTCTTCCAAGGGTAGGCCTTTCCATTTGATGAGGTATTCTTTGATGGATCGGGATCGTAAGTGCTTATCTCACTGCCCAATGATTGCTTCAGAAACATATTGAGTGATGCCCTCTTCATTTATGGGGGGAAATTCTTCCACATAGTCCATTGAGGAGCCTACAAAGGGTTTCAGTTGATTGACAGGAAACAGATTGTGGATTTTGGTGGTCGGGGGGAGTTCTAAGTGGTAGGCCAAGTCGCCAACTCTCTTTAGGATTCGGTATAGGCCATAGAAGCGATGGGCTAGCTTGTTACTACTACCCTCTTTGAGAGTGGAGTAGTGAGACTTAGGCACTTTCAAAAGGACCAATTCCCCCTCTTGTAATTCCAAATGCCTTCATTTTTCATCAGCATAGATTCTCGTGTGTGTTTGGGCCTTCTAAGGATTCATTTTGCATTGCTGAAGTAAAGCTTGCATGCGATCCAATTCAGCATGACTTTGAGGATTGATCTTATCAGTAAACAAGACTATAGGAAGGGGAACCTTATACCCATATAAGGCCTCAAAAGGGGAAACTCCAATGCTAGAGTGTGTGGAGTTATTATATGAAAACTCAGCCAAGTGAAGCCACATATCCCAACTGTGCTGTACATCATGGCAAAAGTTCCTCAGATATGTCTCAAGCCATTTGTTCACTCTCTCAGTTTGGCCATTAGTCTGAGAGTGGTATGCAGTGGATGGAGCAATCTTGGTCCCCATGGAGGTGAAAACTGTCTACCAGAAGTTGCTCATAAACTTTGCATCCCGATCATGTACTATGACTTGTGGTAAGCCATGCAACTTGAGGACATTTTCCATAAACTGAGTGGCCATCTGAGAGGCAGTATATTGGACCTTAATGGGGATAAAGTGGACAGCTTTGGTAAGGCGATCAACTACTACATAGATACTGTTCCACCCTTTCTTAGTCATGGGAAGGCCAGTGATAAAGTCCATTGTGATGTTTCCCTTCAGGGATAGGGAGAGGCTGCAAGAGGCCAACGGGCCTGAGTCTACTATCCCTGTTCTGTTGGCATAGAACACATTTGGTCGCAAAGTCCTTGACGTCCCTCCATAAGCCTTACCAATGTGAAAGCTCTTGGCAATCCTGTCATATGTTTTGAAAACACCCAAGTGACTGATAGTGGGGCAAGAATGCATTTCTTCCATGATCTTTTGCATGAAGGGGGAAGTGTGTGGGATGACAATCTTGCCATGGGACCAAATAAGGCCATGCTTGAGCTGATATTGGGAGTTTTCAGCCATAACCCCATGCTGTAATTTCTGAAATATGTGGCTGAAGTGATCATCTAACAAGTAAGCCTCCTGGAGCTCTTCAACCCAATCACTGTGCAATTTTGAGATAGATGACACTGTGCATGCCCACATTTGAGAGAGAGAATCAGCCACAATATTATCCTTGCCTCGCATGTGTGAAATGTCAAAGTCATAGTTCTTTAACGTTGCCACCCATCGCCTTTGCTTAGGAATCAAAGTAGACTGAGTCAAGAAGTATTGGAGGACTCGGTGATCGCTTTTCACTTGGAAGCGGCTGCCATATAAATAGTGGTGCCATTTCTTGATGGCATGGAGGATGGCCAACATCTCTTGGTCGTATACATTCATTTGCATCTCCTTCTCGTCAAGCTTGTGGCTTTCAAATGCAGTCACACCATGCTCTTGCAACAATACTGCACCAATAACCCGATCACTGGCATCACAATGAATGGTAAAGAGCTTAGAGAAGTGGCAAACAAGGATAAGGGCTGAAGTAAGCGCGTCCTTTAAATGTTTGAAGCTATGATCTACAGTGGCATCCCAAAAGAACGATTCTTTTTTCAAGCGATCAGTCAAAGGTGATGCAATGGTGGCATAGTGCTTAATGAAGCGTCTGTAGAATGAAGAGAGACCAAGGAAGCCACACAAGGAGGTGGTGGTGGAAGGAGTGGGCCAATCCTTAACACATTGCACCTTTTTGGGGTTAGTCTATATACCATTTTTGCTCACAATGTGTCCAAAGTACTCCATAGATGTCTGCATGAATATACATTTGCTCTCCTTAGTAAAGAGTCGATGCTCTCTCAATATGTCAAACACCCTCCGAAGGTGTGTCAAGTGCTCCATAGATGACTTGTTGTAAATGAGGATATCATCGAAGAAAACAAGCACGAATTTGAACAAAAACGGCTGTAGGATTTTGTTCATGAGGCTTTGAAAGGTTGCAGGGGCGTTAGTCAACCCAAAAGGCATCACAAGAACGTGGTAAAGTCCACGATGAGTCCCGAAGACCGTTTTGACCTCATCTCCTACCCGCATATGAATCTGATGGTAGCCAGAGTGTAAGTCAACCTTAATGAAAAAGCATGCCCCTTTTAACTCATCCAGCAAATCATCAATCCGTGGGATGGGGTAGTGGTTCTTCACTGTAATTTTGTTCAAATCTCTGTAGTCAATACACATGCGAAAGGAGCCATCTTTCTTTTTGACTATAAGGACAGGGGATGCATAGGGGGAAGAACTCCATTCAATGAAACCCATCTCCAACAACTCCTTGATTTGCTTTGCAACCTCTTCATGCTCACACTTGGAGAGTCTATATGGGGGTTTGTTCACTGCCTTGGAATGGGGCTTTGGGTCAAGTGGGTGGTCCACTTTTCTCTTGGGAGGGAGGGATGTAGGCATCTGAAATAAGTCATTGTACTCCTCAAGTTGCAAGGCAGAATCATGTGATTTTGCAGAGGGCTAATCAAAAGTGTCCTTATTTAATTGCAAAACAAAGATCTGTGAGCATTTCTTAAACTCCCATTTGAGTTGCTTTGTTGTAATGAGCTGAAAATCAACATGATCTCAAACTCCCTCTAGGTGGATAGGCTGTCCATGCATCATAAACTCCATGTAAAGCTGAGAGAAGTTCATAGCAATTTTTCCCAATTGTTTTAGCTAGTCACAGCCCAAGTCAACATCAATGGGGTCCATATTTAGGGCAATCAGATCAATCAGTGCCACATAATTTTCAAGAATAAGGGAACTGCGGGACATACATGTGTGTTGATTTCTTCTTCTCCGTTTGCTATTTGGACCTTCAAGGGGTGGTGTAATGCCATACGAGTACATTTCAATCGATCAATGGCTGATTTATTGAGAAAATTGTGAGTACTGCCACTATCCACAATGATAAAAACATGCTTCCCATTGATACTGCCTTGAATGCGAAGGGTACTGCGGTGGGCTGCAGGAACCGGTCCAAGCATCCAAGGAGATCGAGCAAAGGGAAGTGGGAGGTGGGTGGATGTTAAATCAAGTATCTGTGAGGGAGCACCGCCTAGGTCAAAGGGAAACCCATCCTCCAATCATAGAACTGCTCATGATCAACATCCTCCATGGGCTCAGTTTGGTCAATGGCCAGGTCATCCTCCTCATTGTGCCAATATTCCATGACATACATGTTATGAACTTTGACCTTAGCTGTCTTGTACGGGCATTTGGGGGCATGATCAGCAGTGTACTTATCTCCACATTTAAAGCATAGGCCCTTTTCTTTCTGTTTCTTCACAACATCTGGGGAGATGAACCGTTGACTACTGGATCCATGGGAAGGTGATGCAGTGGACAATTTATTTTCAGCATATCGATTTTCAGCAATAGAGTCCGATGCTGTCCCAAAAGTGCCAATTTTTCTTTCAGCATGGAAGACGGGATAAGTGGGTACTTTGGGGTTGTTATTAGGCATAGAAGAGCCTCAAAAACCACCTTGGTATGGGGCTGGTCATGAAGGGATGCAGGGAGGTCCAAAACCTTGCTGAAAATGCTCATTCTTACAGTACTTTCTTGCATATCTCTCAGCTAGTTTGATTGCATCAAACAGTGTAATGGGTTTTTGGGCCATGACATCAGCCGATAGACTCGGTTCCAACCCATAGATGTACTTATGAAATTTAGCATTGTCACTGATGCTTTCCACATACACGGTCAAGTTCATGAATTGATTGTTGTAGTCACGTATAGTGAGGTTACGTTGGTCAAGAGTGTACCGTCTTCTTGCCAACTGTTCTTTTTCCACAGGGGACAGAAAAACTTGGACCATATGCATTTTGAAATCTTCCCAATCAATGAACTGTTGATTCTCCCGTTTGATATAGCGCCACCAAGTGAGAGCAGGTTTTTGAGCTCGGGATATGCCTAAAATTTGCCAAAAATCTAGAATTTAGGGGAAAAATATTAGACATCGGAGGCGGTGGCTCCAGCTAGGACGATTTTAAGCACCAAGTGAAATACGACTCTTAAAAGGAGCTCGAGCCACACTTGGTGATTTTTGATAAATTTTCAGACTACCGTGTGGGTTGTTAGGAGTTCCCAATCAATGCAGGATGTAAAGCGGAACGCACAGAAATTTACAGCTCTCGAATCGGAGCCAGGACAGGGAAATGGCCACAAAATGGGCAAGATATGAAAATGTGGACATTTGAGAGGGCCAAAAGGGGTGCCCTTTGGGGGAATTTTAACCCCCCTTCAATTTTTGAGTTTGGGGGGCATGAAAAAACGTGGAGAGAGAATGGAGGAAGAAGGCGCCATCTTCACGCCGAAAATTGCGCCATGGATCTTCATGATGGAGATGGAAAATGAAGAATGGTGAAGGAAAGCTTGTCCAGATGGGATCGGATTGCTTTCGGATCGATGAAGACATGAAGATTGCCGATCTTGAAGATGTTGGACATTGGATGAGGGCTGACACGTAGTCTCGTAGCAAAACGGAGATCCTGAGACATGAAGCCTAAGCGGTAATTCAATTTTTATGAAGAAAAAATGAGTTTTTATGCTATTTGGATGATGAAATATTGTTCCCATGGGCTAATTATGCATCATAATGTTGTTCACTATGAGTTTTATCAGTTTATAATCTGAAAATGAGAAAATCATAAGTGATATGGCTGAAATTAATGGTAGAAAACCCGTAAAACACGCGTTTAAGGGGTAAAATGGGGGTTTTTTGCAAAATAAATGGAAAATATGAGACATAATGCCTACAAAACCTGAAATTTTGGTGTTAAGGAATCTAAGGGCCAAAACCCACAATCAATCTTAATTTTTAGACATTTTTTATTGAAGAAAATAGAGAAAAAATACCAAAAAATGTGAAAAATGGATTTTAAATGGAAAAAAATTAGGAAACAGTAAAAGGAAAATTCCAAAAAATTACATGTCTGTTTGTGCAACATATAATGAAGGTAGAGCATGAGGTTGGCCTTGGTTTACCCTCGTTTCTATGTTTCTGTCCATGTATATCACTTTCTCTATAAAGAAATACACATAAAATGACTCTTTCACCTATCAACGAATGCAAAACATTAAACGGTAGGGTGAGAGGGGAGTTTGAGTATCAAAGTACAATATTAAATCTAATTTATGTGTTGCATTATGCCTATAGGCCATTGTTTAAAAGTAAAGGAAAAGGCAGTATGAGCGTAAGGCTCGGTGTCTGTTCTTTTTGTAATACATAAACGTTAGCATGGAAATCATGAAAAGATTGGTTTCGCACGATGCACAATGCTGATTTTCTTCTGTTTGTGCACTAAACCATTCACATTATGCACTATGCATGGTTCATGGTATCAAAGGGAAATCTCCTAGACTACATAGCAATTGTTTTCTTAGGACTTTGACCCACGATTGAGAGTGTGATGTTACCCCCTTGACATAGGGTAGAGAGTCGGTTTCCTAAGGGACTGTGAAGTGAGGAAGCATGGTATATCTCCTGGAAATACAAGAAATATAAAAGAGAGGAGTTTGTGTTCGTTTGTGTTATATGTTTAGCAGCGCATCAAGGGGCCAATCCTTACAATGTAGGAGAGCTGCAATGGGGCCGCAGTGTTTCTACCAAAAGAGGTTGCCTCCATATGTGTGTGATCGTGGCATTGCCAGTGCGTATGGGTTCTCCCTCTGAGGAGAGTTTATAGGAAGGAAAATGTTGGACTATAAACTATAAACGCATAGATTAAGCTTTAGGGCAGTTTGTCCTTTAGCATTAGATTAATGCTCCTGGTCCGCGAGGCCACGAGGGTGTTTGTGTGTCATGAGTATGAGGTCCGGCTAGTGCCATAGCCAGTGTCGGTCCATTTCAGGTCCCATCACCAAGTGTGGCCAAAACCTACAAGTGGAGAGAAGCAAAAAGTATTTTTTGATCATCAGTGCGGGGGTAGATATTGAAGTAGGACTCCAACTTGGACGTCCATTCTTCCAGGTTAGATGGTGAGGGGGATTGCCCATTGTACTTTGTGAGAATGACCTTGTCACGCAAATCATAGGGGCCATGCTGCCCATGAAATCCTTGCTGTCCATGCATCCTGTGGTGGCCATACATGCCCTGCTGTCCATACATCCCTTGTGGTGCATTTAGCCCATGTTATCCATTATAGCCATGCTGTCCATGAATGCCAGGCTGGCCATTTGTGCCATATGGTTCTTGATGGGGCTGATTCATATGTGGTGCATGGGGGCTCCTAGGAAGAGCGGGTGAAATTCGACCCAAGGTGGGAGAAGGCCTCAAGTGAATGTTGCCGGCATGGTGGAGAGGGGAATTCAATATGGGCTCATCATGCGAATGAGAGGGTTCCCCGATCTCATAAGTAGAAGGGGGAATTCCCTTAGCACCAAGTATACCCTATGGGCCATGTGATAGTTCCTGATGTGGAGGGCATCTAGACTCATGTCTAGAGTCATTGGTCTTCTCTTGGGATGAAGCGGTTGCTAACTGAGCAACAAGAGCAGTGAGTTGTTCCAATGTCTATTGGGTCTTTGAGTTTGAGATAGCCATGTACTCGGTTGCTTAATCAAACTTGGATATCATCTAGCGGTAGTTGGTGACTATATCATTGTGGCGTTCCATATGACGGAGCTCATGTTGGCAGAGGGTGTGATTAAGAAGGGCATACGGGTCCGTTTCAGGCATTTTCTCCTGTATGTCACCATGGTAATCTTGCGCTGAGCTTGGTTCCTCATTCATGGAGGTATGGGAGTCTCTAATCTCCCTCTGGAGTTCCTCTTGGGCCTTGCTTTTGCCTTTCTGGCCAGCCATCTGGGTGTAGTCCTCCATAGGACCTGTTGTCAGTAAAAGGGTCGTAACTCTTTGTAGGAAACTCCGATTGGTGAGGTATTGGGCTCAAGTTGGAGGGGACGATGGCCTCTTCAAGATGATATATTAACATTTATGATAGAAAATGATCAAAATTTTATGTAGGGGTTTTACAGTGCCTGTCCTGGAGCAGTCTGCAACCTGTCCACAGTGACCCTAGTGCCCAAAAATGGGCATAACTTTCACACCGTAACTCCAATTGGGGAGATTTTTGATTCAAATCGGAGGGGAAAAAGCCCTCTTCAAGATGAGCTATAACCCCCAAATTTAGGACAAAGTATTCTCCAATGGGATCTTTGTGAGAGTCCTACAGGACTATGACCAGAAACAATGCCTATCCTCTTAGTACCAAAGTCTTACATGGGTAGAGCATAGAGCAAGGGGCATGATCTACCACATCAATAGCATCTTGAGCATACTAAATATCATTCCGAGAATCATTGCATACCCATCAACTCTGCCATGCATGCATAAGTACATTCACTGCCATACATCTCTATTGATTGCATGTACCTCAAGTGGCATACATGGGTGCTATTAGCATTGCGGGGTATCCAAGAGGGATCATTGGGGCAGGGAAGTGGGCTTATGGAAGTACCTGCACATGCAAACAAGTATTGTGCTCCGGATCACCGAGAGGTGGGCAAAGTTTCCCCCGGCCCGGGTTGTGCACCCCTTCAGGGTCCTAAGTGGTAAGGGAGGGTCACCTCTCTTTTGTCTTACCACCTCGCCTGGCATCGGCCTTTTTCCTCAGTCGGAGTATACATGGTAGACATTTTTAATTAGCAATAATCATGAGATGCATTGGAAAGAAGACATTGGGCCTTTTCATGAGATGCAAGGAATGATGAAGGTTGGGGTAGGGGTTACCTCGGCAGTCCAATGACTCATTGGTTGCTACTTACCCAATTTACAATGGCTAATATTCATCCAAGATCATAAGATAAGGTAGGGGTTAGTGCCAGCCATTACAATGAAATTCGGAAAGAGGTATGATACTTGTATGCAATCTTGAATCTCTCCAACAATGGATTAAGCTCAGCAAGTGGCTAAATTGAGAGATTAAGATCAGAATGGCATACCTCTTTAATGCTTGTGAGACGACCATTGAAGTCCAAATCATCATGATGCCACTTTCTCCTTTGATCAAGTCTGGTTGTTGGTTAGGTATCTGTGGAAAAGTGCTTCAGCATTTGAGTGCTCTTGCTGATGAAGAAGGCTCCCAAGCTTATCCCTGAGCTTTAGCTTCAAGAATGGGAAGCTTCAAGTGAAGCTTTCATGGCTGCCTACAAAACTCCCATGCATTCTGAGCTCAATGGCTTCATTTGGGCAAGAGAATTCCTTCACGGGCGGCTGAAGGGGTCGTGGGGTTGAGCTCTCCAGGTTAGAGGAAGCTTCAGCTAGAAGAATCCATGGCTGCCCCAAACTGTTTCAAACAGTCCCAGCTGCTGTCCACCATGGGAGTTGATTCTCGGGAGCAAAAGTGCCAAGGGGGGGAAGGCCAATGTGTTGGAGCATGCCCTAGAGTGGTAGGGAGGAGAGGGCAACAAGAGGAGGAGTGGCAAGAGGGCTGGAGAGGAGCAGGATAGCCAGCACAAAATGCGCTGAAAATTGCGAGGCTATCCTGTAGGCCTAGTTATCTCATTATTGTTACTAGTTTTACAACTTACCATATAATCTTACTAGATAGGGCTCTAATTTTGTAGACACTAACTAGAAAAAGGGATTTCATTATAATATAGGAAGTATTTTAGAGTTCCTTGTGCAGCACTCAAAGCATGAGAAGCATAACAATACTCAAAAAATATAAACTTAGTGAACACCAAAATGGTGTATGATTTTGAAATTTTGCAATCACTTCAAACATTGGCATACACAAGAAGGTTCACGACTAGCAACATGAGACACCTAATTGTAACAAATAACCATTAAAATTGTAGACTTGCAAGCAAGTTTTAAATGATGTATTGATTCAAGTGATCTGAGACAAAGAGCACAAGAATTTGATTATTAGTACTAAAAAACAAGATCAATATTACAATCTATAGCATGATATAATATACATAAGAGGATTCATCACTAGAGAGTACTAACTTATGTATTTCCTCAGGGGGGTCACTCATGAATATATGTATATACGAGTGTATATATAATGTGAGTTCAAAATAAGGGGTTTTTGAAACATCATTTTTATACATTTTTTACATACAAAAGGGTGTCATATAAAGGGGTTACTTACATATTGAATAGAAAAGGATTGTGTTTTATTCAAGAAAAATTCACAGATTAGGATATTTATAAATAAGCCATGAATGCACGTTATATAGAGAATATATATATAGTGAACCCCCCGAGTATATTTCTTCCATTGAGATCAGAGAAAGAGCATAACAATTTGATTATTAGTATTGATTGAGAGGACCAAAATTACATCTAAAGCATATTGGGAAAGTTACTATATGTATATCCTCTAGATCATGTACGTTCAAGGCTTATTTATAAATATCCTTATCTATGAATTTTTCCTAAATAAAACATAACCATTTTCTATTCAATATGTAAATAACCCCTTTAAATTACACATTTCTATGTGTAAAAAATGTATAAAAATGGTATTTTAAAAATACCTTATTTTGAACCCACATGATGCACATATATATTCATGAGAGTAACTTACTCAAGTAAAGCACGATATACATAGCTATAATTGATGCCAGGAGGTATATTCCACGGTGGATTCCGTGAGACCATGGTGGATTCTGTGAGTTTTTTTAATTCCACGATGGATTTCGTGAGATTTTACGGTGGATTCCATAAAACTATATTTATTTGCCAGGGCTCGTACACAAGGTGGATTCCTTGTGTGAGAAGTTGACGGGGACGCCTATCCTTTTCGGGCATCATATTAATTTAAAGTGCACGTGGGTGATTTCATAGCGGGTGATTCCACAAAATACATATTCAAATTAATGGACATTTATGAGTTTAGAGTGCACTAAGGTTAGGACAGAGCTCCAACCTATTTATTTATTTAGTAGCTGAAGACAGCTAGTTATTTACTTTTTTTAAATTTAATTTTATTATTTTCTAACAATTTTGAATGCTTCAGTTGATGTGTAGAGCATGTAGCAGTGGCATTGGGAAGCACTGGGCGACTGCATATATTCAAATTACCTAGAAGAAATTATCATTTTTGATAGGCGTGTGTCTTATCATTAAAGGCGTGGCACTAATATTTATTTGGACACGCTTATTTATTGAAGGGCTTGACAAATATTTATTATTTTATATACGCATGGGCACTTGGTTTAAATATTTCATTATTGGACATTGTATTTGGGCACAGTCCATTGACTTTTGGGCCACCTAACTACTTTATTCTTTATTTGGACAAAAGCAAATACAAAAGCCAAAGCATGCTAATTGTAAAATTGGGCTATTTTTGAGCTTTGAGATGAATAAAGTTATAAATACATGCCTTCTGAAGCGCTCACACAAGGCATAGGGAGAGATTGTATCCAATTTGTCTCTTTTCTTCATGTCGTGCAAATCTATCTTCTTATTTTATGAGCTTTACTAGAGTTCTTTTGTTGTTGGGGACCTTCCAGTGCTCGCTACATATGCATCTAATATTCGATTTGTACACAATGGTATCAGTGTGAAGCTAAGATTAAGGGCTTCCAATCGCTTACCATCTTGCATGAATGCAAAGCTCCTGGAATGAATGGATTCTACAGTCAGGTCGCGAGATGAACTGTCAATACAAGTGTGTTCCTGGCAGTGAAGAACCCCCTGCTGTGATGTTGGATTATGAAGGACCACTCTCTGGCGACGGAGGAGCACTCGGGAAGCTCCTTTGGAAGACGTTTTTGTCTCAAAGTAAGCAGATAAGAAACTTCAATTAGTTGGGGATCTTAAGCTTTAAAAAGCTTTTAAAAAAGACTAAAGCTCTCCAATTTTTAATGTTGATGGCGGAAGGATGTACTCATGCCATTGATGTTATCAAACATATGACATCGTCCTGATTCGTTTTTTTTTTCACAAAGCTTGGTTTAATAAAGCTTAAAGCTTATAAGCTTTACTAAAACTCAAAATTCAAATTTCCCATAGTAGGTGTTCACACTGAACCAACCTTGAACTAATTTTGCAACTCCAGTAAGCCCTTGTTCGTACTTGCACTCTGATAGTGCCAATTTCTAACAAGTAGATTGTTATACACAGTCTACATGGACGAAGTATTAATTGGAAAAAGACCTTCATTAATTACCATATCCGCAAAAGAAGAAAGATCAAAATAAGCCATTTAAAAAAAGAAGAAGCAAGCCTTGTAAACCCAAACTTGAGCTATGCTCATCCCTCTAACGAGATTTCAAGTGTGTGAGGTTGTTTGAAATTTTGCAGGATGTGCGATCAAACCATGGAAGATTTTATGGCCGAAGGTGATTTATCGGAACCAACGATGGAGAAAAAATTGGACCTTATTATAATGCAACTTCAAGAGGAATGAAGAGCACGTCAAACTTTGCAAGCTCAACCACTACAAGGATATGGAAGTATAGCAATAGCGGTTTCCGACGTAAAATAGCGGTGTCGCTATTAGTGTCGCAAATGCGATGCTAATAGTGACGGTACTCGGACGAAAAAAATGCGAGCCGAAACCCAAGCGCGTTATTTTGCACGCATACATGAAAGAGAGAGTGAAAGGGAGAGCGAACATCTTGCATTTGAGAGGGAGAGGGAGAGAAAGAGGGAGAAAGAAAGATTCTCACCGTTGCTGCTGCCGTTCATGAAGAAGAGGAGGAGGTGTACGGAGGGCGAAGAGGAGCCGCCAAACCCTTCTTCGAGCCTTTACGGTGAGTGCATTGTTCCTTCTTACTTTGCTTTTGTGTTTTCTCTTTCTCTTTTACTTGTTTTTGTTAAAATTCATGTGTATTGAGAGAGGGAGAGGAAATGAGAGAGAAAGAGAGGGAGAGGAAGAGGGAGGGAGAGGAAATGGGGGAGGGAGAGGGAGAGGAAGAGGAAGAGAGGGAAACATTAAACATAATAGGGAAAGAGAGGGAGAGGGAGAGGGAGAGGGAGGGAGAGGAAATGAGAGAGGTAGGGAGAGAAAAGAGAGGGAAACATCAAACATAATAGGGAAAGAAAGAAAGAGAGGGAGAGGGAGAGGGAGGGAGAGGAAATGAGAGAGGGAGAGGAAGAGAGAAAAAACATTAAACATAATAGGGAAAGGGAGAGGGAGAGGGAGAGGGAGAGGGAGGGAGAGGAAATGAGAGAGGGAGAGGAAGAGAGAAAAGGAAATGAGAGAGGGAGAGGAAGAGAGAAAAAACATTAGACATAATAGGGAAAGAGAGAAAGAGAGGGAGAGGAAGAGGAAGAGGGAGGGACAGGAAAGAGAGGGAGACATTCAACATAATAGGGAAAGAGAGAAAGGGAGGGAGAGAAAATGAGAGAGGGAGAGGAAGGAAAAAACATTAAACATAATAGGGAAAGAGAGAAAGAGAGGGAGAGGGAGAGGGAGGGAGAGGAAATGCGAGAGGGAGAGATAGAGAGAAAAGGAAATAAGAGAGGGAGAGGAGAGAGAAAAAACATTAAACATATGAAAACATAATAGGGAAAGAGAGAAAGAGAGGGAGAGGAGGAGAGAAAAGGAAATGAGAGAGGGAGGAGAGAGAAGAAATATTAAACATAATAAGGAAAGAGAGAAAGAGAGGGAGAGGGTGAGGAAGGGAGAGAAAGAGAGAAAAGAAAATGAGAGAGGGAGAGGAGATAAGAGAAAAAACATTAAACATAATAGGGAAAGAGGGAGAGGGAGAGAGAGGAAATGAGAGAGGGAGAGGAAGAGAGAAAAGGAAATGAGAGAGGGAGAGAAGAGAGAAAAAACATTAAACATAATAGGGAAAGAGAGAAAGAGAGCGAGAGGGTGAGGGAGGGAGTAAACATAATAGGGAAATAGAAAAAGAGAGGGAGAGGGTGAGGGAGGGAGAGGAAATGAGAGAGGGAGAGCAAGAGAGTAAAGGAAATGAGAGAGGGAGGAGAGATAAAAAATATTAAATATAATAGGAAAAGAGAGAAAGAGAGGAAGAGGGTGAGGGTGAGGGAGGGAGAGGAGAGAGAAAAGGAAATGAGAGAGGGAGAGGGTGAGGGAGAGAGAAAAAATGAGAGAGAGAGAGGAGATAAGAGAAAAAACATTAAACATAATAGGGAAAGAGAGAAAGAGAGGGAGAGGGTAAGAGAGGGAGAGGAAATGAGAGAGGGAGACGAAGAGAGAAAAGGAAAGAAAGAACGAGAGAGAGGGTGAAAATATTAAACATAATAGGGAAAGAGAGAAAGAGAGGGAGAGGGAGAGAGAGAGAAGAAGGGAGAGGTTGTTGTTTTCTTGTTTGTAGTAGTAGTAGTAGTAGTTTTTTTTTCTTTTCTTGTTTATTGTTGTTTATTTTTCTTGTTTTCTTTTTTTGTAGTAGTAGTTTTTCCTTCTTTTCTTGTTTATTGTTGTTATAGTAGTAGTAGTAGTTGTTGTTGTTATTTTTTTTTTCTTTTCTTGTTTATTATAGTGGTAGTGGTGGTAGTGGTGGTGGTGGTGGTAGTGGTGGTGGTGGTGGTAGTAGAAGTAGTAGTAGTAGTTGTTGTTTTTTCTTCTTTTCTTGTTTATTATACTGGTAGTGGTAGTGGTAGTGGTAGTCGTGGTCGTGGTCGTGGTAGTAGTCGTGGTCATGGTTGTGGTCGTGGTCGTGGTCATAATCGTAGTCATAGTCGTGGTCATAGTCATAGTGGTCGTGGTCGTACTCGTAGTCGTAGTCGTGGTCATTGTCGTAGTCATCGTAGTCGTGGTTGTAGTAGTAGTAGTGGTTTTCCTGTTTGTTGTTGTTGTTGTAGTAATGGTTTTTTTTGTTTTCTTGTTTATTGTTATCTAGTTTTCTTATTTATTATTGTTATTGTAGTAGTGGTAGTAATAGTAGTTTTTTTTCTTTTCTTCTTTGTTGTTGTTGTAGTACGTAGTAGTAGTAGTAGTTATTGTTGTTGTTATTGTAGTAGTAGTAGTAGTAGAGAGAGATATGTTTTGTTAAAGAAAATGAGAGAGGGGGAGGAAGAGAAAAAAGAAGAAGGAACGAGAGAGAGGGAATAAACACACAATATAATAAAGAAAGAGAAAAAGAGAGAGAGATAGAAGGAGAGGAGATAATGAATGGATAAAAAACAAAGAGAGAGTGATGGCGAGGTCCGGTGCAACACCATGAGACGGAAAACACTCGGGCATACGTTAATTTGTGGGTAGGTGGGTGGAGACTTTACATATGATATTTTTTGCTGAGTTACAAGAGAAGAAATCCCTTATCAAACAATTTAAGAAAGAAAAAAAGAATGATAACAAAAACAAATTGTTTATCATAACGTAGAAAAAATGAAAAATGATGAAGGTCTTGATGTTTAAGATCGCGATACGTATCTTAATCAACATGTCCCATGTCCTTGCTCTCAATGCAAGCTGGCAATTAGATGAAAACGTCAATTGTCTATAGAACACGTACGACGCTTTGGTGAGTTTCAATCTGAGATCATTGAGATCAGGCAATCTTGGATTTTCAGCAAATGGTAAGAAAAGTTAATATCAACCATGCATTATACTCGTAAGCTAATTGAATACCATATACAAAAAGATTGGGTGTGGCTAGCAAATTTTCTATCCAGGGAGGTGATGTCTTGTCCCAAGGAGGAGTGCACCCTTTGCGGCCAATTAGAAGAGTTTGTGGGCGTGCGATGGATGGAGTGTCTGAGCCAATCCACCACTTGGAAGGTACTACCCAATCTATACCATCAATACCAGAGGAGATATGCAGCCTTCCAGACTTACCTACAATCTTGGAGCCTGAGATCGAGGCAATAATCAATGCATTGATTCCCATGGATGCTGAGATGTCTGATCCGCTTAGAGAGAAAGCATCCATACCATTATATGATTGGTGCTGAGTATCTCGCTTGAAGACACTGCTTGCACTCCTAAGTGTGCAAGCAAAATACGGGTGGAGCGATGCGAGTGTGACAGAGTTGTTCAGGTACCAAGTATGTACGCCTCGTTGATTTCTTTTCGACACTATCATTAAAAACATTTGTGCTTTTTCAAGGTGTTTTATGATTTTTTTCAGGTTACTGAAATATCATATATTACCACCTACAAATACTATGCCTGAGTCTCGTGATGATGCATGCCATGTTTTACGAGAGCTTGGCATGGACTACAACATCATCCATGCATGCATCAATGATTGCATATTGTTTCGAGGAGAATACAAGACTATGGAGACATGTCCAAAGTGTGGTGCTCACAGGTATCGAGAGGACTTGCAAGGGCAAACCATCCCTCAAAAAGTTCTTAGACACTTTCTGCTTATCCCCCGCATAAACCACATGTTTCATACGTCCGACATGGCGAGCTTGACAATGTGGCATGCGCAGAATAGGTCCACAGATGGAGTTCAATGAATATTAGTGGATTCACGAGCATGGAGTCACATTGACTCTACCTTCCCAAGCTTTGCTGAGAGCCAAGGAATCTTTGTCTTGGTCTTACAATGGATGGCGTGAACCCATTCGGTCTACGCTCAACTTCTTACAATGTGTGGCCTATAGTCCTTGTCAACTACAATATCTCTCCATGGCTTTCTACGAAGAAAGGACATCTCATCCTTAGCCTACTCGTCCTCGGCTGCTACAAAGTCAAAAATATGGACATGTATCTTCGTCCATTAGTCGACGAGCTTAAGATTTTTTGGGAGAAGGGGGTCACCGTGCAAGATATTAGCAAGCGCGATGGTCGACGGTCTACCAATATTCGAGCCATTTTCATGTGGACGATGCATGACTTTTCGGGATTCGGAGAGTGCTCAAGTAAATAGGCTTTCATTCTCGTTGGTAATATCTATCATAGCTTGTTCAAGTCTGTATTCACTAGATAGAGGTGTTGGAACATGCTGGTTACCTTAGGTTATCATGCATGTCCATTGTGCAGGCCATAGTTAGACTCTCGAAGGTCACGAACCATGAATAAGATGGTATATCAAGGACATGCCGCTTTCTTGCCAGAGGGTCACAAACTCAGGGAAGGTTTTCTTAGACAACCTCCAATACATATGAATGCCCAAAGCAGGTACGAGCTGAAAATGGTTCACACAGAGTCACATCCAAACGAAATGTGAGGGTTCTCAGTTTTCTACAAGTTACCATACTAGACCCACTTATAGATCAACTACTTGTTGGATCCCATGCATATTTTCAAGAACGTGGGCAGCTTGCTATGGGACCACATTATAGGAAAAAGAGACACTATAGGGGCACGAATGGATTTGAAGGAGGTAGGCAAGATGGAGGCGCTTTGGCCGCAGTCGAGTATTGATGGTTGTGTGCAACTACCTTGTGCTCTTTGGGTTTTGTCCACTAAAGAAGAGCTCTTTGGGTTTTGTCCACTCCGACGGATATGATGCGTTCTCTCAGGTTTGTGTTTTCTAAAGACGACCAATCATCAAGGATAAAATCCAATGATTGGCATAAGATATGTCAAGTTTGTACTACGAATGGATTGTAAGTGGCCTGCACATTTTGCTATTTGGAGTGTAGTCATTGTTCATAATGCTTTCTCATTTGTGGCATTTTGTAGGATGCCTTACTCCAGAAATACGCGGGGCCATTTACAGGTTGTCGACTTTAGTGCAATGGATCTCACCGAAGGAGATTAAGACATCCTCTATTGAATCTGCGAGGCAGGGAGCTATGGAGACGGTCTGTCTCTTTGAGAAATACCTGCCTATCAGCATGCTCACGATACAAATCCACCTTATTGTGCATCTTGTAGATGAAGTGGAGATTCTTGGACCTGGCCATACGCGATGGATGTTCTTCTTGGAGTGCTTCATGAAAACCGTGAAAGGCTTTGTGCGACAACGAGATCGGCTAGAAGGTAGCATGGCTGAAGGTTGGTTGGTGTTTGAGGCGCTAGTATATATTTCACAATGGTTACCAACGATGGATCTAGACAACAATATACTATGGTCATTGAAGGACGATGATAGACTGATCGGAGATGTGGTGGCTAGAAATGGGGTAGAAAAAAAAATGGATGCTGTAATGGAGGAGAAAGTGAATCGCTTTTGTATGTTGCACCATGCCTTTATGGAGCCGTGGCTCGCCAGGTACCAGTAAGCTAGGCAAGATCAAGAGGAAGCGCGATTTGAATTTCGATGTAGTATGCGCCATCGATTGATTCAATATCCCAAGGGCATGGAGGAGATGCCGCAGTTTATGTCAACGCGATGGTTGCATGGAGCTTTGACCGGAACGTTTTGCAAAGGGGCAGAGGTCTTAAGCGAGGAGTGGAAATTCTTGAGGGGATGTAGTCCAAAGGTGATGAAATGTTTCGGATTTATCGTATCTATATTTTATATACAACAACTAATTGAGTGTTTCAATGTACAATACAAAATATATAGTGTAGCGTGGTCACATGGATGGCATTTTCGCATGGAGCATATTGACAAAATGCGCTCCACAACAGATTGTGGTATCATGGCAAGATTCGAGCAAGAGATCCGACGATGAGCAACGGATCCAAACATGGTTATAGATGAGATGGAGTATTTTGAGAACTTACAAAGTATTGTTATAGTGGATTACCGTATGATGGGACCTAAAACAGGTTGGCACTAGCTCATGCACTAGCCGGACCTCTATCATGTGCTCAACAACCCCACGGCCTCGCGGCCAGGAGCGTGGATGACATATACATCATCTTCCTAAACATCTTGCATTTGTATCACGTCTTGTAGTCCAACTCTAACCCAATTAATACTCCTTAGAGGGAGTCCCGGCACATTGCCAAATAGCACAAAGTACAAACATAGGAGGTCCTCCCACGGCTGACTACCGCTACCTCACCGCGACTCTCCTACACCTTGGGGATTGGCCCCTCGATGCGTTGCTAAACATATATAACACTTCATCGCACATATTTCCACTCAAGGTACCAATTAATCGTATCCAGGAATGTACTATACCTCACTTTACTTTTCCCTTAGACCCAATGCCTAGCCTACAGCTCGGACAACCTCACTCACTCAACGTTGGTCATGTTCCTCTAGAAAGCAATTGCCATGCATCCTGGAGATATTGTGTGATACCTTTTAAATTTCATGCTTCATGCGAATAGTGAATGCCCACGTGCTCAAACAATTAAGAAAATTAGCATTGGTGCACATGTGGAAAACATTTCTTTCAATGATTTTGACTATCGCTCACATGTGGCATTGCATGAACCTAGCACCGAGAAGACCTCGTGCTACTAGGTTCTTAATTTTTAATTATCGACCAACCTAAATGGTATGCATAAAAACCAGCAAGCTTTTCATCATTTCATTCAGCATTTAAACACCTTTTATATACTCTACCCCCTCACCCGTTTAGGTTGTGCATCGTTGATCGGTTTAGGGTTTATTTTTCACATTTTTTATTGTATGAAAAGCAATAAAAACTTACTAAAACATAGAGGTAGGGCTGAAATGAGGCTAAATCTCATACTTTAGACCCCCCATACATCCACAAACATGGTTCTTATTTTTTTTAAATTTTCGGCACTCAAAATCTATTTTTCCCTTATTTTTTTCTCATTTTTCCTATTTTTCTTGTATTTTTTGCAATATTAAATGACTAAAAATACAAAATGAGTGGTGGGCTGTGGCCCTTAGGTTCATTTGCAGTAAAATCACAAATTTAGTTGGTGTGTCTTATTATATTATCCATTTATATCTCAAAAACACCCAATTTTTCTATATTTCGCGTGTTTTACGGGTTTTACACTATTAATTTCATCCACGACACTTATGATTTTCTGATTTTCTGATTTCAAACAGTTGGAAGATATTGAAAACAACATTATAATGCATAATCATCTCATGGGAACAAGTACTCATAAAGCAATTTGCATAAAACATCAATTTCCTTTATAAAAATGAGATTACCGTTCTTTGCGGGTTGCGGGTTTTTATTTGTCATATCTCGGGACTGATTTTCAGCCACCATTAATGCTCATGACATTCCACAATCAGAAATCTTCCTTCCTCTTGAGCCACGGAGAAATCCGGTCTTCATTGGACAAGCATCCGTCATCCATTCTTCTTCTTCTTCTTCTTCTTCTTCACCACATGAATCTGCCTTTAGGGGAGAGAGAGGGAGGAGAGAGAAATACTGAAATCAGAATTCTGTAAAATATTACACGGCACAACGAACAGAATCTGAGAAAGAGATAGAGAGTACACAACAGATAAGAGGAGAATCAGTAAATTCTTTAACTCCAAACAACTGACACAAAGATGGCTCTGTCCACCCGTGCGCTTCCACTGTGTGAAGCTTAGATGGCGATCTAGAAAGAAGATAGGTGAAGAGCTTAAGGCTAGCTGGAACAAAAACTCTGACTGGGTGAAAGATGAGTGAGAGATGGCTGCGAAGAGGTTTAGCTTTTATAGCCCGCGAAGGTCGTTAGGTCGGCGTGCTGACCGACCTACCATATGAGCCTCCACTAGTCGGCCAGGGAATATTCCAGGGAATATTCCCTTTACCATCGGGCTGACCATCGGGCCGGGGGCGCTGCCCCCGGACCCTCACCAGGGGGGCCGCTGGCCCCCCATGGGACCCCCCAGCCAGGGGCCGCTTCCGCAGCCCCCGGACCCCACAATAGGGGCCCCTTTTAACTCCCTTACACCGCAACTCGATGCAATGTGTCTCGAGTTGCTACCATCTTAACCACTCTATCTAACCCAAAGATTAGACCCACAACAGTCACCTTTTTGCCATCCGGTCACATAGACCTCATCTGATATACAAGTCAGGACTCAACCAATGTCCGGGCTCACATTTGGCTTCTCCTCATAATGGGGGCCTTACAACTTTGAGCACCATGGATCATTGGTAGCACCTAATGAGGGTGGGGCATTGATCATATCTAACAAATTCTTCATAGAGACTGCCATTGGAGGAGCGAAGCACGGCGATAGAGTCAGCATCCAGGGGGGATTGAAGCCCCATGATCAATTTGGGGGGTTGCTCACAGCAAGCATGATGCATGATCAACAAGGGGGCGCAAATTTCGGTGCCTCCCTGATCACGTTTTTTCTCTTCTCTCTCATCCCACGATTTCATGCTAACTAAAAATTTAGCATAAAATGCCCCCTAGCCCCCAAAGTTCACCACTTCTTTGGCCAAACTCATGTCCACATTTTCAAATCTTGCCCACTTTGTGGCCATTTCCCCGTTTGGACTCCGAATTGAGCTCTGAAAAATCCTAGGCATCCGGCTTGGCATCCCGCATTGGCTAGTAACTCTTATCAACCCGCATGACAGTTTGAAAAATTATGAAAAATCAACAAGTGTCACTCGGACGCCTTTAAAGCACTTTGACGCTTAAAATCGTCCTAGATCGAGCCGTCGCCTTCGACGTTGAATATTTTTTCCTTGATATTTGTAATTTTTAGCTATTTTTAAGCACTTCTCGGCACCAAAATTCCCCTCTCACTATAGCTTCTCCATGATACTATTCGATGTATAGTGGTTCAAAGTGGTACTTGAAGGAGTTGGAGCAATAGTTCGACCAGCTCCATCTGGATTTCTCAAAATAGATTAAAAAAAAAAAGGATGGATTTGCGTGACACCTTTGTGTTGCCGGCCCATTGTGAACAGGTGCATGAACTCATTTGTTTGTTAATTATATTACGACATGGTACATGTCACAATAGTTAAATCTCTCTTGTGTACGTGTTTGTGAATATGTAATCTTCTATCCAAACCCCTGACAACCTCGATGGTGGTATGTTATACCTTCAGCTCCCCGAAGTGGGAGAGTATATGATCAAAGTGATCATCGATGAGGACAATATGCAAATAGAGGGGTCGATATTGCAAGGGGTGGAGGCTACCAAAAGCTTGGAGCATGTAGAGGAGCCATCATTGGGTAACAATGATGGAAATATAGGAGTTTAAGAATTCTTTGAGAACGAGGTGGACTCATCCTTTTGTTGTGACATGTCTATCGACCTTCCAGTTTATGCTGAGTTGTGTCAGGAGATTGACATGGGACCATAGGATACTTTATACTTAGAGTATTCACTTACTCAATTCATTGACTAAACGCTTATAAGGGTACATAAGATATGCATTTTAAGTAAGATCATTTTTTTAAAGATTTATATTACCGTGCTTTGTATGATTTAAATTGATTATACTAACATCATTTTTTGTCTGTGCAGGTGACCTTTGTGGATACTTAGATAATTAGGATGAGTCGAGGGATGAGCGATAAGGAGTTGCAGGATATCTTTACGCGCATGTCTCCAGATCACATGGTGAGATTCAGAGACATGGCAGACCAAGAGCTATCTCCGAACATTGTCAGGCCGCTCTATTAGATCTAGTTCAGCGCGATTAGATGCTTCAGCTTCGAGTAGATGAGGTCAACGCTCCAGACTTGGACCAGAGGAAGGGAGTGCTTTAGGGTCAGGGGGATGCTGCAGAAATACGGATGCACTGAGTCCATGGTTAGCTCGGGATGCAGGTGCTACACCTCGCTCTCGTGGCGGTTCTAGAGAGCATGGCTCAGGTGGTTGCTATGGAGGCACGCACGCGGTATCTTCGTCTCAATGTTCTACTGGAGTTGCACCACCTCTAGGATTTGTCACACCTATGGGGACGTCTACTCTAGTTACTCTTAGCCATCCACAGGTGGCACCCCTATGGGTGCTACACCTATAGATACTACCCTGGTCGATACACCAGATGTACAGGGGTCTCCTGGATATGCCTAGGAGCGTGTTCGCAAGTGGGAGAGGACCCATCTTAGGCATATCCCAGAGGGGTATGCCTATCTTGTTGATGATAGGTCAGGAGCCATCATCATGAATGATGAGGGGAGGAGGGTGATGGCTCGCACAAGAGAGTTGTGCCAACAAGTTTTTCGGCACAACGTCTTAGATCATTGGATAAACATACTAGAGGGGAGCAAGGACTACATAGTAGCATCCTTGCATGACGAGTTTCTGGTTCCAGTCACAACAGATAGGTTTTCTACGGGCTGGATGATGGAGTGCATGCGTGCATATATGTCACATAGACGATCGGATGCATGCAAGGCACTCAAGAGTGGAGCTGCAAAACTCGAGTAGCTAGACACAGACGACTGGCGTCGACTGAGGGAGGAGGCTATAGATTCTCCAAGACGTTGGAGTCAACAGCGCTCGCGAGGCGGCGAGGGCATGACCAGAGGCCGGAGTGGTCCATCATCTTGGGAGTGGCGGCCAGAGGACATATCTGGAGGACTTTGTAAGTTTGTCTTTTGTTTTGCTTGCTTATTTTTTTGCAATATCCTTTGTACTGACAATCATGTTTCTAACAGTTAGTATTTTGTTTCCTTTGCAGCACTCCATTACAAATCGCGATCTGACCAGCCTTGAGACTCGATATGCAGAGAGGCACGGTCTCACTGCATTGATCAATCAATTGTATAGATGCGGCGGCCCTATAACTCACTCATCTTTCTTGTTCATAGTTACCATGTTTAATTAGAATGCATTATTGTATGGTGGATTGATGTGTAGTTGTTTCTTTTTTTGTAGAGTCCGTTCGATGCTCCTTTTGCAGCGAGACAATGAGCTTTCGGATGGGGAGGATGTATAGCTTGCCCTTGGATCCCTGGAGCTCACACCCTTCTTTTTTAGTCACCTGATCTGTGTAGACATTTTTTATGTAGTAGTGATATCTTGCCATGATTGTATCAAATGCTTTCATAATGTGATCATGTATTTATTTTATGTATCATTGTTATGATTTAAGTACACGTTGTCTTTATTTACATGAGCATTGTACATAGTACATAAACTATTTTGTATGGCCCAAATAAAGCACATAGTGCTATATGTGGCACGGCAGCTTGTTGCCCTACCACAAAATTTTTTCCTTGTTACCATCGCTATTAGCATCGCAAATTTACCTGCGTGCATCGTTATTGGTGTTGTTATTAGCGTTGTTATTAGCAATGCTGATACCGACGCAAATAGCGACGCTGATAACGACGCTAATACTAACTGTTCTATGGCGTCACCAATTACGACGCTTTTTCCGACGACGGGGGTAAATTTCTTTATTTACATTTTCATTGCTTTTAATGTCGGTATAAGGCTTATATCTTGTAGTGAACTAGCTAGTATTCAATAATCCACTGTCGATTAAGATGGACCGCAATCCAAAGATGTTATATGATGTATGATCGATGCGACACTCGAAGCGTAATCTATCAGGAAAGAAGCCAAGATAAGTAAAATAAATTTCAAATTTCGTACTTTTAATGGGCTACGTGACGAAAAAACCATTCTCGCTTTTATCAGTCAGTTTGATGATTATTTCCATGAAGAAGAGTATGTCGAAAAAGATAAACTCAAATGTGTCACTAACCATTTAGTGGACAGAGCATCATTATGGTGGACTGTTGTCTGCAAGAGTATTGATTGTCCTAGTACTTGGGAGGCTTTTCAAAAGAAAATTTTACAAAATTTTCTTCCACCTCAATTCCATGAAAAAGCAATCAAATAGTACGATCTTCTGCAACAAAGAGATCGTGACCCTATTCCACAATACATTAAGTGTATTTGGAATACCTTATTGCAACTTCGAATGCTTGAAGAGGTATGTGAGGCGATCCACAAGCGCGCTTTCTTTATCCCATGATGTTGAAGACAAAATTCGTGGACGAGAAAAGCAACCACAACAATTGCCAACTAATGGTAACCTTGGTACAAAGCAATTCAATTCTAACTTTTGAATATTCAATCAAAATCGCTTCGTTCTTTCTTCTTTCCGTAAATCTTGGACACGACCCCCTACTTTACCATCAAATACAAATCCAAACCCTAAGTCATCTTTTCAACCAAATCCCAGCAGGTGGCAGCACTAGTGGTACGAACTCCCAGCTCCCGCTCGGGCCCCAGATGCTCAAAGGCAGAAAGGATAGCTCGGTAAAGAGAAGAATTTAATGAATTATTTAAAGACATTCTGGAGACGGTAGCGGGCTGGGATTACACCATTCATGTCCCGGTCGACATGTTCCCTACTCAACCCCACGGGAGACCCACACCAGCAGAGCCCCAATCACCCGACCACCCAGACTTGCCCCGCCTCGTACAAATTGAGTAGCCCATGATGCATAAAGGGCTTATCAAATGATAACTGGCCATAACTTTTTGTTTTTGAATGGTTAAGTGTTCCCGACTTGTTAAGTGTTGACATGTTCCCGACTTGTATGAACTTTTCATATCTGCGTTTAATATATTTCACGCCTTTAGCAAAAGAAAAAGCTAATCAAGTGCAGGTGATAAATATCTAAGTCAACACCATAGAATTCCGATAAGTGATGTCTCCTTGCATTGCACTGGTTTATTATAGTTGCGGCATATACAATGCATGTACTCTCATGAAGCGACAAGTGGATGCAAGATAATACAGGTCCTTGTGCGAAAGTGTTCAATGCCTAATCACCGCAAGATCATTGACCCCACAAAGAGCCGCGACAAAGCCATGCTGCTGAAAGAAAAAATCACCCGCATTGCATGGCCCAAAAAACATTCCTGGGCCACGCCCCCTTTCTGGGTCAAGCTCTATAGTTGGCTCACGGCAGTCGTTACCTCAATTGTACCCACATCTCATGTGCCGCTAGGAGGGTTGCAATATCTCAAGTGTATCTCCCCCTTCGCCAACTGCTTCTCTAACAACGAGGCTAGGGCACCATCATCATTGTACTATTCATTTTCTGAGCCTTCGAAGCTTGACATTTTCCAACCCATTGAAAGGCTGATAGCCTCAACATATTGTAATGGTTGTACTTAGGCAAATAAAAAAATTAAAAAAAAGAAAAAAAAGAAAAAAAAGAAAAAGAAAAAAAGAAAGAAAGAAAGAAAAAGAGAATAGAAAAGAAAAAGAAATGAAGGGAAAGATCAGAAGCACCCACGATCACAGCACAGCACCTAGGGGTCCTCAAATTAGGTACGTCTAGTGACCTTGGTTGACCAACTTTGTCCCTAGTCCCCTAGCCCCTTACACTCACCCACAATTGTTCAGCGCACATCAAGGGCATGACATACATGGGGAGCTTGTCTCGCCTAGGGTTAGACCTGTCACCCTAACCCACTTGCACAATTTTCTTTTGCACTCTGCCTTCGTACCATTGCAATCAGTAGTGATAAGTACCGCAGGGTTGGCCATGAAAAGTACACCGTACTCATCAAGCAAGTCCAATGGTTTCCAGCTACTGAAAGTGCGGTGTCCTTGTATTCCATTATGATACATCATGCAGTCACAATGCAAAGGATGTCTCATATGCCTTCACGCGTACTCCTTCTCCACATGGACAACTTTGCTTCATCCACGAATTGTTATGAGAAACTAGCCCACGGTCTTCTAACTATGTAATATCTAAGTATGCACGAGCACTCGCATAATATTTGCACCAAAGTATATCCACAGTTTGGGTCCTCAAGTGCAGGACAATACTCTAGGCTTGCTTAGAGTTTGACATGTCTCCCAAACTAATCAAAATATGTCTTGTGCACGATGAGAAGCCTAGCACTACCCCTTAAGGAGAGACCACATGTGAGGTTTTCCAATTGCAGGTATAAGGTGTTGTTCGCTCTTCATCAATACTCAACTCTGAATACTTATCCCTTACTATCCAACAAGCCCGCAAAAGATCATCATGTGCCGAATCCCCAACAAACCAACCCTTGTACTGGCCATCAATGTAATCCCCAACACAAAATAACCCTCCTGCCAACTCCAACAACCTTCCACCAGCCACCTTGGCCAGCGCCGGGCTCTCACCCGTGCAATTTGTAAATGTAGACGGGCGGTGGAAAGGAAGCTAGGAAGATAGAATGACAATGGGAAAAAGGGCCTAGGCTATGGCCGGCCATATAAAAAGGGGAGAGAGGGAGTGTGAGAGTGTGAGGGTGAGGGACCGAGGAGGAAAAGCTCTCCATCTTCTCCTCTCTTCTTCTCTTCTATTCTCTTCTCTTGTCTTGCTCACGGCAATGGAGCTTGGAGCTTGGAGTTTGAGGATGGAGCTTGCTTGAAGCTTGCACTTGGATCGTGGAGCTACCGGAGTGTGCGGGAGAGGAGGTGACTCGAACGGCATCAAGGTAAGCTCACTACACCCGTAGATATGGATGGCGCGTCGGCTATGTGAGAGGTAGCCATTAGTGCTCGGCTTGGAATGCTTGAAACAATAAGCGGTCCGAGGGTCTTGGCGGTTGAGTGAAAGCTCCCACAGTTGAGGATAACAGCGATCAAAAGGCTAGGAACCAAAGGCAAAGCATGGAGCTGCATGAGGTGCAACGAGTGTTGAACTTGGCTGTCCGAAACTAAATGGACCATGAGAGAGCACTAGAGGGAGACTTGACATTGAGCGAGCTCCTCATGAAACGGCTGCTTGATAACACCGGAGTAGAGCAGAGTGCCATCACACTAGTGACATCTTTGCTTGCAGGATTAGGGGCAAACCACGGCTCAAAGAGCCAGGCCAAAATACCGATTGTTGCCAAGCAACTCGATAAGTACCAACCGCATGACGATCCATACAGATTTGTTGAGCAATTTGAGCAAGTCTGCGAAGCCAACAGCCTCAACGACCAGACTCAACGTTCGCAAGCATTCGGACTTTACCTAGGCGACAAGGGTAGGACGTGGTATACAAGCTTGGATGTCGTAGAGTGAGCCAACTTCTCTAATCTTAAGGATCTCTTCATCAAGAGATTCGCTGAGTCGGGATACTCTGATAACCTGCTGGTGCGCTTGATGAACGTCAAGTAGAAAGAAAAAGAGGACATCCGTGACTACGTGACCCATGTGAGAAGTCTCTTTAAGAGAATCCCTCTAGGCGAGCGACCAACTGAGAGAGCAGTTTCAACTGTATTCATCAGCGAAATTAGAGACGAGGAGTTATATAAGGCATTGGCAAGCAATTCAAGCTTGCAGCGGGATGTGGTGGCTAGAGTTTTTGAGGAAGCCATCAGAGTCGATGACCAGCTGAAAGAGCAGAGCTCAAATCTAGAAGAGACCCACCCGCGAAGCTCAGAGAGAACGTCAGCCTCTAGTGAGCGGTCAATCCCATCATCCCAAGATAAGGGGAAGGCCACCGCGATAGACCAAGGCTTGGCTGAGGTCAAGATGGAATTAGACAAGCTACAAGACATGTTGAGACGACCAACGCGCCCGCACGTCCAATGCATATACTATGGTGGAAACCACTTGCCGGCTGAGTGTCAAGACCTTGTGCTAACTGCGGTAGGTTTGGCCATGATGTCCAAAGCGGAAGTTGTCCTCTAGCTCAAAGTGGAAGTTGCCCAAAGCGGAAGTTGTCCTCTAGCTCAACTAATTTTCCATCCATCCCATTGGGACTATTTGGCATTGAAAACCCTGATGGGGAGGCCACCCCTATTTCCTTGTGAGTTATGACCTGAGCCCAAACGAAGCAGGCCGACATCTCTCTGCCAAGACCTAGTAATCTTGACGCAACCTCAATAGGAAAGAGAAGCCACATGCAAAAAAAGAAGAAATTAGAAGCCAAGGTCGCATTAAAGACCGAGAGTGCTACGTCTTTACCTACTAGGAAGAAAGTCTCAGACGCGGAGGCAGTGACTTCAGCCCCTAAGACAGCTGAAAAGGGAAGCGCTAAGAAAGGGGAATACCCTCATCCAAAGCGACAATTAGAGGCCATAGAAAAGGTGAGGGAATGGGTGAGGGAGTCTCAACAGAATCTCAAAGATGCTCAACCTATCATAGAGGATGAGATCGATGATCTCTCCAGCATGAGCACGCCAATGTCACCGCCCCGGGCCGAAGCCACAGTGCCACAAGCAGTACTGTTGAGACCAAGTCTAGACGCAATAGAGCCGCAGATCAGCCGCGACCATTGGCCCGGATAGTTTAGGCTAAAAGAAGGACGAGTATCTGACAACCTCTTGACCATGCTAGTGACCATGCCTGTAACACTTAGCCTGGGGGATCTGCTTAAGAAGCACCCTGCCCTATGGCAAGACCTTAAGCAGTGGGTCGAGGGATCGCAAGAGCAGGCCACGGTAGACCCTCAAGACCAGGATGCAGAAACACAACTACCAAGCCTGATGCTGCACTCCGTGCCTAAATCTTTGCACGTCAACACCTTTTGGGAAGGCTCTGAGATGCACGCAGTCCTGCCAGTCCTAGCCCTAGGTGACACAACAAGGAAGGGAATCGTAGACACGGGAGTTGGGGTTAGTGTGCTTAGCCACGCAGTACTGTAGACTTGGGGAAATCCGCCTGTCACGAAGCTGCTCGGTTTAATGTCACGTTAGCAAACAGTATGAGAGTGAAGCCATTTGGGGTCCTGAAGAATTGGCCAGTGAAGATCGCAGGTGTCCAGTTCTTTGTCGACTTTATAGTCATGAAGGGAGTGGACTACGATGTCCTATTAGGCTGACCCTGGATGCGCAACGCTAGGGTCATTGAAGATTGGGGTAATGACTTGATCTTCCTTGGCAATAGAATTGACGTCGTAAGAATAGAGATGGACACTTGTAAGGCCTCACCAGATGACCTAGACGCCATCTCTGTTATGCTCAATGGGAACATTCAGGTAAGGAAGCCCTATGGGTCCTTGACCAAGTATATTCCATGCCCAGAAGATGAGCGGGATTGGATGCACGTTCTCGCTACAATTGACCTGCCATTCTCAGACCATGAGGCGTATGAGCAGGCCATCAAAATGATCGGCAAGACAAACGAAGCACTCTCTACACCAATCTGCATGATGGCAGCAAGCCTCCATGGAAGGCCTAAGCCTATTATCTTCCAAGTGCCATCCAACGAAAGGGAACTCCAGGGGGTACTAGAATACCTAACGCACTAGCTAGCTGGCAACCTAGCTGCCAACTTCAAACCACTCTAGGACCTCTTAGAGGATTCCATGTGGCAATGGACCAGGGTGCACGAGCTAAACCTCATGTATAACTGGGCCCTGGTTCCTGACCAACAACACGGGGCATACCAAGCCCTAAGAAACGATGAGTAGTGGAATGACGAAGATCCCTGCAATGAATATAAAGACTGCCAATCCTTCAGTGATGAGAGCGAGGGTGAAGTGGACACCATAGAGTACAACACTAAAGGACGAGAAATTGAGAAAATACGAGCAGACGCCAAGCCGTAGAAGAGGCAGGCCCTTAGACTGGAGCAAGGAGTTATGCGCATGAGATGTGATCATGCGTGGTTAGAATGTATAGGAGCCATAGACCTTGAGCAAGCAGGCCTAACCCAATCAGAAACGACATCAGTACTTAGAACCGAATCGCCATCTGAATTGTGGCCACTAGGGGAAACCACCTTTTCGAGCGAAAATGGAGGGTTTGACTCTGAATCGGAAGTTACTTTGGATAGCAACCCAGAGATCCGTAGGCCACCCATGACAAGATGCACCAAGGGGGACTTACCCATCCACCTGAGGCGCAGACGGTCAAGGCAGGATGGGGAAAAGCACCCTAGGGATGCACGATCAGAAGAACGATGAAAGCCGCATGACCTCCCTAAACGCTTCACTAAATTCAAAAAAGGGATAGGGTAGTGGTTCTGCTAGGTGCCAAGAGTCAAGGGCAGACGAGCGAACCAATTGAAGGACCAGCCAAGGTCAAGGAGGTAAACCTAGCCCTGGAAGGGGAGATACCCCGACCAGTGTTCATCACCGATGACTTGACTGGTGAAGAAGAGCTGAGTCTTGTCATTCTCTTGCGAGAGTACATAGACGTATTTGCCTGGTCCTTAGAAGAGCTATGGGGGGTAGATCTGAGTGTTGTGGCTCACAACATACCCATGACGTCAGATGCAATGCCGGTCAAGCAGCACCCCATGAATCCAAAACACGCTCATGTCGTCAAAGAGGAAATTGACAAACTGATGAGAGCTGGATTCATCTACAAAATTGAGCACACAGACTGGGTGTCACCCATAGTCATTGTGATGAAGAAGAATGGCAAAATTCGAGTGTGCGTCAATTACAAGAAGGTGAAGGTTGCTACAAAGAGAGACAACTATCCCTTGTCGTACACCAAGCACATGCTTGAGAGGGTGGCAGGCAAGGAAGCCTACAGTTTCCTAGATGGCTTCTCAGGGTACAACCAAGTGCAAGTGCATCCTACAGACAGGCATAAGACTGCCTTTGCCACTAAGTGGGGTGTCTTTGCATACATAGTCATGCCCTTCAGGTTGACCAATGCCCCTGCCACTTTCCAACGCCTCATGTGCACCATCTTTAAAGACATGCTTCTCAAGGAGTTAGAAGTCTTTGTCGACGATCTGTGTGTCCATTCTACCTAGATTGAACACTTAGAGAAACTCTGAGCAGTCTTTGAACAGTGCTGCTTATATCATCTCTCCTTGAACCCCTTAAAGTGCCAGTTCTGGGTGAAACACGGATGCATCTTAGGGCACGTAGTGTCAAAGAACGGCATTGCCACTGACTTTTCTAAAGTCAGAGTCATTGTCGACTTACCACCACCCGATAACTACAAGGGAGTTCAGTGCTTCTTAGGACACACTGGATATTATCGATGCTTTGTACTAAATTACGCACTAATTGCTAGACCATTGTACAAGCTGTTGATAGTGTTCGAGTGGACTGAGGAGTGCCAGCGCGTATATGAGGAGTTGAAAAAGGCTCTCACTACTGCATCAATCTTACGAGCCCCAGACTGGAACATAACGTTCCATGTACACATAGACGCCTCTAAGTTCGCTATTAGAGCTGTGCTATGCTAGCCTGGTGAACATAATTTAGACTACCTGGTGAGTTTTGCCAGCACGCAGCTCACAGAGACCGAGATGAACTATTCCACGACGGAAAGGGAGGGGTTGGCCATGGTATTTGCGGTAAAGAAATTCAGGCATTACCTCTTGGCCACTCCCTTTGTCTTCTTTGTTGACCATCAGGCCTTGCTGTATCTTGTGAACAAGCCTTGCGCTACGAGACGCATAGCTAGATGGTTACTCTTGCTACTGGAGTTTGACTTCTCTGTGGTTGTACGCAAAGGAAAGCAGCATTACATGGCTGACCACATGTCCTGCATACCCATAGGAGAAGCCGCTGGACAAGGCATACCTGACGATTTGCCGGATGCTCATCTCTTTAACCTGTCTAGCGAGAAAAAATTATTTAAAGCTGATCTGACAGCGTATTGGGCCAAAGACATAGTGAGAGTACTAGAGAACGGACTACCTGAGCGACCCATTGAGAAGGCCAGGTTGAGAAGACTTATCCTGAAAATTCAGCCATACCAACTGATAGCCAGCCAACTCTACAGGATGGGACAAGACAGTTTATTTCGCAGATGCGTGTGTGAGCACGAGATGCACGACACATTGAAAGAAGCACATGGTAGAATCGCTGGAGGACACTTTAGTGGAGATACAACAGCCCGAAAGGTGCTACAATCCCAACTATGGTGGCCCACCCTCTTCCATGATGCAGCTAAATTCGTAAAGCACTGCAATGAGTGCCAAAGGACCAAAGTGCTTGTGCGGAAGGACAAGATGGATTTGACCCCTGTCATAGCCTGACAACCCTTTGAAAAATGGGGCATCAATTTTATTGGACCTATCAGTCCTGCGGCACAATATTCCCAAGCGCGCTACATCATAGTGCCAATCGACTATCTAACAAAATGGGCAGAGGCACAAGACACGAGGAAGAATGATGCTAGGACCACTGCAAAGTTCTTGTGGGAGCAGGTCATTTCATGGTTTGGCTGTCCAATTGAACTTGTAAGCGACCTAAGGCACACACTTTGTTAATGAAGTGATTGCCCACCTGCTCTCTACCTTCCTAATAATTCATCGGAATCCACAAATAAAATCTTAGTCAACGTGCTTACAAAAGTCGTGTCTACTTCAAGAAGTGATTGGGACAACAAGCTAATGGCGGCCTTGTGGGCCTATCGCACAGCTTATAAAACGGCTGTAGGACAGATGCCTTTTAGGCTGACGTACGGAACTGAAGCCATTTTGCCCTTAGAATTCTTCATCCCTAGCTTGAGGCTAGCAGTCTAGGAGCGTTGGGAGGGAAGAGAGGCTTGGACCAACCGCTTAGTGGAGCTGGAGCGCTTAATGGAGACCCGACTCCTCGCCACTCACTCTCTGATTTGTGAAAAGGCTCGAAGAAAGATGTGGTTTGACAAGCATGTCAAACATCAAGACTTCAAACAAGGGGACCTTGTTCTGCTATACTTGGTAAAAGGACATAAACAGAAGATGAAGTTTCGGGGGCTAGGGCCTTTCAAAGTACGCATGATTGGTAGAACGGGGAATCTTGAGTTGGAGACACTTGACAGTGAAGGAATAGGCTTTTTTAACGGCAGCCACATAAAGAAGTACTATCCTCCTTCCCATCCATTACATGAGCCACCCATGCTAGAACCCCCACTGAACGTCTGCATGGCTACTATAACCAACCTTATAGATTAGGACGAAGAAGCAGTGGCACCGGCGTATCTACGAATCACAGTCGCAGCAGGAGCGATGTATTCTTTCGATGCCTTGATTGATGAAGGGGCCAACTACAACATCTTTACGCATGACCATTGGACACACATTGGTCAACCGACACTACAACCCACTAATGCCAACCTCACCCTGTTTGCATGTGCTGCTTATTCACTCCTGGGGAAGTGCAAGGTAGTCATTTCCATCGAGTCTGAAAGTTTACCAGCTTTCTTTCATGTGTTGCCTGACACTAAAGGATCCAGTAATGTGTCACTATTGGGTCGCACTTTCAAGAAGCAAATGAACTGTAATGTGGATTACAACCTAAACCGCATTCATCTTGCTATCGGCAATGTGTGTATAGTGACGACTTTCAGCAAGGGTTGTGATGATTCCTCCACCATTACGAAGCCATCGGTAGAAACCCCTAGGACCACACTCCATCCCAAGTCTAAATAGAAGAAACCTATGGCCTTGTGCCAGGCTCTCGACCCTAGGCCCAAACCCACCAAGAGTGCTCACAAGGCCAAGGAGTCCAAGCTTATGTGGGTGCCAAAATGGCAAAAACCACATCCGGGTACACCACCCAAACGTAATCCTAACCACCAAAATCATCAGCCGCCGTTACAGCCTAAGAGGCAGTCTAGACGCTATTGACGTAGACACACAACCACACCGCGATGGATTCCCAAGGATCTCTTGCGAGCACAAGGATACTACGAGGGAAACCCCTGGATTTGGGTGCCTAAAAATGGCAAGCTAAAATGCTCATCTACAAGCAATCTCACCCTAGTGAGGGAGGCTTGCACACATGGTGCCCAAAACATAGTCAGCATGCCATTGCCAACTGTGGCTAGTAAGCCCTAGCTCATCTATCGACCAAAGAAAATGCCACAGGCCTTAAACTTACCTAATCCAGAGAACTTAAAAACCCCTATGACTGCTCACTCAGAACCCATCACAACCCCCATGCCCCCAGAGCTTCCTATAGCACCTCAAAGTGCTTCGGAATGCAAAGCCCAACCTGTGACACCGATGATGGAGTCACCACTATCCAGTCCAGTTGCACCATCCCCACCAGCAGGTCTTAAACCTTCATACACGATACGACCTTTCCTCTCCTTGGCTAAGGACCTTGCCGCAACTTCTGGGGATGACTTAATAACCTGCATCAAGATGTTGGACGAAACTTTCACTACATTCGCTAGAAGTTATGAGATCCAGAGAACTTAAAAACCCCTATGACTGCTCACTCAGAACCCACACAACCCCCATGCCCCCAGAGCTTCCTATAGCACCTCAAAGTGCTTCGGAATGAAAAGCCCAACCTGTGACACCGATGATGGAGTCACCACTATCCAGTCCAGTTGCACCATCCCCAACAGCAGGTCTTAAACCTTCATACACGATACGACCTTTCCTCTCCTTGGCTAAGGACCTTGCCGCAACTTCTGGGGATGACTTAATAACCTGCATCAAGATGTTGGACGAAACTTTCACTACATTCGCTAGAAGTTATGAGAGGCTAGACCTAGGCCTTCTTGACAAAACACTTGCTTCGGATGTTCGTGCATTACCATGCACTTGGGAAGAATACGAACTTATGACTACGAAATTCCCCAAAATCGCTACCTAACTGATAGAAAACGATGAAATCTCAAAGGAGCAAGCTGCCCTTAGATGCCTAGTCACTTCATATTGTAAGCCTCCTCATTCTGTTCCTGAACACGAGATGGAAGAGCTCATGCAGATGGCAAGCTTGCCTTCCACGTTCTTGCAGCAGTGGTTTGCTCTGAGAATCCAATGGGAGAAAAAAGGTTGCCGAATAATGACCAATGCTGAGCAACGCAGGGGAGTTAAAACCATCGAATATGACCCCACTTATGTGGCACCTATCTCGTTTAGGGTTTTGGCCATCACCCGCAATCAGCATTTGGATGACCATGTGCTCGCTCACCCCTATATTGACCAATTCTTCACGGAAGAGGAATTACATGTTGCCAGCCACCTTAATACTGGAGATCTCTTTCACGATGTCTTGACCTACATCTCCCAAGCCTCTATCCAACCATCTGCTCTTGATTGTCATGCTCAACTGGAATACAATCCAAAATTCGACACGTGGCTTCTTGACACGTAAAAGTCCTATCCCAACAGGACCAAAGCCCTTTACCTTTTAACCCCCAATCCTAGGAAGGATTCTTCTCTCAGCCAAAGAGGCGGGGGTATGTGGGCCATTAGGGCCAAAATTGCTTCAAAAAATGTACTTTTGTTAATCACGAGATTAAGGAAAGGGCCAAAGAGAGTTCGCCACGTGTGCAAGAATATAGTATTCTTGTCTCCTCTTTTTTAGAGATAGTGGAGTCCATTTCGTGATTCTCTCTTCTTTTTTAGCCAAAACCCCTAAAGTCAGACATGTTTTGGAGTCCCAAAGACGTTATTTACTTACAAATCTGACAAAATACGTGACAGAGATGTGATGAAATTAATAATGAGTTTTTTGAAAGTCGGGAGATCTTTCAATATTGTTTTTGGCGCCCAATACATACTCATTTGGGTTCTTGGTGCTACTTTTTAGTTCATTCACCCCTCTTTGAGCTTCTTTCTCTGCGCTTTCTTTCTTTTCATGGCTTCCTCCAGGCGCCCTTCTCGTTTAATACACTCTTGCACAGTCTATAGCCAGGGACTAGATGGAAATTTTGAGCCCAAAACCTTTGCTGTAAACGATTGGGTTACCATGCTGCCTTCTTGCAAGGGCTCTCATAAGGTGAAAAGAAGAAAACGAGAAGATATAAAACATCACTGGAAGGGGCGTATCATTGCCTTCAAAATTATGCCCGAAGGCTGGTTTGTCAAGGTGCAACATGTTTACATGGCCAAGGATATGCACTTGCCTCCAAACAAACGTGTTCCCCAACAAACACATTGTAAGTTATAAGTTGAATAATGTATATAATTCTTTTCCATTTATGCAAGTTCTAACAAACGGTTCGTCATTGTAGATATCTTTCCGTCAACAAGTATTGAATGGCAACCTGTGGAAAGCCTAAGTGGGACTTTCCATGCCATTCATAAGGTATTGGCAGACATTATTTATGCCGATCAAACTGTGTCTTTTTATAGTGAATGCAAGGTTTTTATATATTATGCACAGTATGTGGTTCCCTCTAAAGCGGATAGGTATGGGAATATCGAAGATTTGCCATTGCCAAGTCTTTCATCTCTAAAATGGGAGATTCCTGACAAGGTAACGATGCAGAGTTTCAAATTCAAAATATCTCAGGATATTAAAAAGTCCATGACAACTGGAAGGATCTCAAGAAGAATACGTTTATCATGGTTTGTACCCCTCCATATCTTCATGGCTTGCTTCAAAACAGCAAATTTACAAAGAACGAAGGTATCCTGGCTAAGTAGAAACTTTTCGGAAGAGGATTTGGACAACACTATAGGGACGCATTGGAAATCTAGAGAGTGCGATCATAAGGGTGATATCTTGAGGTGTAGTGCATGCCCTCAATCCTTGGCTTTGGCTTACAATATCCCTCGCCAAACTCTTGCTTTGGGCTTTGATTACAGGAGATACAAACTAAGATTGGGTATTTGGGTTCCCTTGGATTCCGATACAGATTACACACCATATAAACTTGCGGTGCACATTTTGCCGCATGAAGAAGTAAAGAAGGTGAATGTTACTTCCAATTGGAGTCTGAAAGATGTGAGGGATACCTTGGAATTGCTAGACAATACATCCCCTAGATATAAGTTCAAAGTGAATGGTGTAACAATTGGTAAAAGAGCCGAGCGCTCTTTCTTTTGTACGAGTTGTTTGTCTCCCACAATTGTGAGTTTTGAGCCTTAAGAATGAAAAACTTGGCAGGAATTTATCTTAATAGACTCTCCTTAAGATATTTTTTAATGGGAACTCATAAGGAAGCAAGTTGCCTTTCGAATGTGTATAAATATAATGTACATTACATTCGATTTACAAGTGAAAATTTTCATTACACAATGAGGTACAAAAATTGCATAAAAATGTACAAAGCCAAAATAATAAGACTCGTGTATGCTTATGTTTGCTATTTTCATTCTTTATCGATTTCTTCAAAGATATTTTTTCTCACAGGGCCTTTCTTTGATTGTTGAAAAAATTTCACCTTCACAGGTAGTCTCTTTTCTTAGGGTTTAAGAGGGGATGGATCAAATTTAAGAGGAGAGAGCATTGGCATTCCTTTTTTCTTAGACTCTGCAGCAATGGTCCCATTGCCTTTGCCCTTGCCTTTACCATTGCCATTGTCCTTACCCTTTCCCTTGACCTTTCCCTTGCTTGTGCCCTTGGCCATTGAAGTTTTGGGAGGAAGAGGGGAGTCAGGATCATACGGTGTGATTGCCTTGTCCAGAATCAGCTCGATGCATCTCTCCCTTATCCACCAAACATATGATTCGGGATAGTCCTTACACTGTAAGAATAAATGTTATAAGTCAGTGAAAAGAAATCATGATAAGGGTTGCACAAACATCAAATGAAATTAACTTACATTCACTCCTTCTATTTGTAACAACTTTGAATCCACTGTTCTGCAAATGTTTGAGATTACTCTCCATCCACAAGAATGCGCATCGCTTTGCAATGGAACTTCTTGTAGAAGAAAAGTATAGGGCCTTTGAGGATCAGCAAGATCCTCGTATGTTGTATCCAAAAATGTAGAAACGAGTCTACCAGCACTGCAAAAGGAAGCTTTGTAAGTTCAAAATATTCTTTATAAATAAAATCAAAGTAAGTAATTTTCTTTCAACATACATTCGTGCTTGACCATGAACACCGTTGAGAGAATTCATAAAGATAATTTCCCTTGAAAGACAATTAATGTAGATGAGACTCCAATGCCCTCTGCAAATTCATAAAAGAGGTGAGTAGAAGGGTGAAAGGAAATGAATATAAATTTTCCTCTACAGAAAAAGAAAAATACATTTCTACATAAGGGAAAAAGATGTGGTAATTTGTCACACTATCGAAGCTACGAAAAAATGGTGAAATATTAGAACCAGATTTTGCAAAAAGTTCCACAGAGAGAAGTGGATCAACAATGTATATGGTTCTTCGGATATCGAGAGTGAGCGAGGAGACCAATGCCCTGTAGACAATAGCAAAAGCTATTCAATACAAATTTCATCCAAAATATACTTGAACCAAAAAGACTTAACTTATGCAAAAAAAAAAAAAAAACCTTACCTTATGCAACAAAAAACCACGGAGTCAGATAGTTGGACATCCCTTTTTTCCAACATGGGCTTGTCCTCGGGAGATATACTAAGATATTCCTCCTCAGGTTCCGCAGAGATATTCACAAGAATCTGCCCATACACTTTGCCCATCCTCTCGCTGTTGATGGGAGCAAGTAATGCGGCTTTCCTCTTGTAAACATCGTCTTCAGTTTCAAGCACCTCCTGATTTTTTTCACTCAAGAAAGCCTCCTGCTGGGTGGCACCCCTTGTAGGGTAAAGGTGAGTAACATCCTCAACATTTAGCTTTTTCTCTTTCCTAGACAATTTTGGGGGAATGTTAAGGATTTCAAAGGCTTTTTGATCATTGGATGGCAAGGGCCTCAGCACTTTGTCAAACCTATACCTGACTCTGCTGATGATGCTGAAATCTTTATTCATAAGGGTGATCCTATGAGCATGGGCGGCAGCAATGTAAGCGTCGTTCATGAAATCAATAACAAAATCTTCTGCGGCCTCTTGTAGGGCAAGAATGGCTGAGAGTTGCCACTTCTTATTTAGACCAGAGACAGTTGCCACTTGAGACAATCTATCAGAGATCTCTTTAATGACCCTTATAAAAGCAGCTTTTGGAATGACATGCTGTGTAGCTCTCTAGGCTTTCCTTATCTCACTGAAACATCTCTGCATATAGAAGAACCTGGACTTCCTCTTTCTCTTTTGTGGCTTGGGAGGTTCAGTAGCTTCAGCAGATGTAGCCTCAGGTGCCATTGTAGGGAATGAGTCTTTCACAGGGCAAGAATCACCCTTTTCTTCCTCAACTTCAGGAGAAGAAACATTTATAGAAGATGTAAGGCCAACACCAGGTGTAGGGGGGATTTCTGTTGTAAAATGCTCTGGGGCCTGTGATGGACCAGCTTCAGTAAACTTGGAAGAGGGCTCCTCCTCAGATTCATCAAATTTTAACTTTCTTTTACCCCCACTGTCCTTCCCATCTAGATACACTCTTCTTGCAGTTTTCTTTGTCCTTGCCATCCAGATATGCAAAAATAACAACCAGAAGGACAATTCCAGAAATAGTAAATCAAACAGGCTAATTGGCGCGAAAAGGGACGAAATGAGCAATTCCGATACGGCGCGATATGAACAAAACGAGCACAATGGAACAGCGCCCTCGCTCCGTATTGGACACCAGAATGCCGATACGGCGCGATTCGGAGAAAACTAAGACTGCGTAATGACGCCCTCGCTCCGTATTGGCAATGCCACAAGGGTGAGACCGATTTGCTAATACGGTGCGATATGGAGCAAACGAACACAGCGTATGGACGCCCTCGCTTCGTATTGGCAGTGACAAAAGCGGAATGTCAATAGACTTGGTCCGTATTGGTGAGACCAAACTGCTGATACGGTGCGATATGGAGGAAACGAGAACATCGTTCGGACGCCCTCGCTCCATATCGGCACACCTCTTTTTTACTAGCAAATAAAGAACCGATACAACGCGAGAGTTAAGAAATGGAGAAGAAGCAAGTCTTGAATCGCACCGTATCGGTAAGCAAGGCGGGAAGAGCTCGAGAAATAAAAAGTGTACATGTAGGAAAAATCACCACTTATATACCCACGTCAATCATGATACGTGTCGGACACGTGTCCGACGCTGATTGTGCCACGTATCTGCATTTATGGTCCATGTGCTATGTGTCAAGTAACGACCGGTCCACTTCTTTACCACGTGGTTATCGGCCACGTGTTGGCCAACGGCTACTGCCACATGTCGGAAACCAACGGATACTGCCAGGTGGCATAATTCCGCGCCTACATAAGGGTGTGTTCCTCATCCGTACATTTTTTTTCGGTTTTTCGGGAGCTCTGTTTGTATTGCTAATACGGCGCGAGGGCGACTGTTTGCCTTCTTCACTTTTCTCTCTTCGCGTCGGTTTGGAGGTTCTGCAGAGTCTTCTTTCAGCTCTCCTCTCAAGCTCATTCTGCCCAAGCTCGTGTGACCACCCTTGTGGCGTTCGCGCTTCTTACTGGAATCACCGATACGGCGCGAGGGGGCCTATCCGTCTGATTCGTTTCTCTCTTATCACGCCGTATCGGCAGAAGTTGTAAACATGTCTGAACCCATAGAATTCCTAGGATCCAAGGTTTCTCCAGGAACTGGTAAAAGAAGAAGGCTTTCAAAAGGCTCAAGGGCATCAACATATGATTATTTTTCCTCTCCATCCTCTGCCACCAGTGTGAGAAGGCCAAGTATTCCAAAATAGTGTGTAGTCTATAGGTAGGGTGGTCAAAAGGGGACATAACTTGCTATTCTTTAGCTCTTTGGGCATCTTGGAGGTGATAATATTCATTGACAATAGTGAATGCTCTCTCAAGATATCAAACACCCTTTTGACATGTACCAAGTGCTCCTTTTGTGACTTGTTGTAAATGAGGATGTCATCAAAGAAAATGAGCACAAATGTAATGAAAGAAGCTAAGGGGAGAGAGAAGGAGAGATGAGGAGAGAGAAAGAGAACAAGAAGAGGAAGTAAGAAGACTAGAAGAGGAGAGAGAAAGAGAGAAAAGAGGAGAGAAAGGAGAAGGAAGCCATGGAAGCTAGAGATGAAGGTGAAGAGTGTGATCTTGATAATAACTGGTTGCCCTAATTTGGGGCTCTTACACCCTAAATACCCCGGTTAGTGTGACGGGTGTCTAAACCCTAGTCGGTGTGTATCCCGCTTGTTACAATCCATCCCCACTTGAAAGGTTTTTGCCCTAAAAAACAAGGAGAAATAGAGGGGAGTGATGGGTGGGCTAAGGGAGGGTTGCAGAGTACTACTACTAGGGACAGCATGCAATCCTGAATCGGTCTGCTAAAGTAAACTGGTCATAACTTTTGATAGGTTGCTCCAAATAGGGCATACTATATGTCAAAATGAAGCTTATTACAAGCACTTTCAGCTTATATAGAATGAACAAGCATGTGATTGGAGTAAGTACAAAACTGCTCTAAAATAGTGTGCAGTCTGTGGGAGGGAAGTGGGCAATTTGGGGCATGACCGGCTAGTCTTCCAGCCATTGGGGTTCATAGAGGTAGGAAAATTCATTGAGGATGGTTGTTGGGTGTCAAGAGGCTTCTTCCAAGGGTAGGCCTTTCCATTTGATGAGGTATTCTTTGATGGATCGGGATCATAAGTGCTTATCTCACTGCCCAATGATTGCTTCAGAAACATATTGAGTGATGCCCTCTTCATTTATGGGGGGAAATTCTTCCACATTGTCTACTGAGGAGCCTACAAAGGGTTTCAGTTGATTAACAGGAAACAGATTGTGGATTTTGGTGGTCGGGGGGAGTTCTAAGTGGTAGGCCAAGTCGCCAACTCTCTTTAGGATTCGGTATGGGCCATAGAAGCGATGGGCTAGCTTGTTACTACTACCCTCTTTGAGAGTGGAGTAGTGAGACTTAGGCACTTTCAAAAGGACCAATTCCCCTTCTTGTAATTCCAAATGCCTTCATTTTTCATCAGCATAGATTCTCGTGTGTGTTTGGGCCTTCTAAGGATTCATTTTGCATTGCTGAAGTAAAGCTTGCATGCGATCCAATTCAGCTTGACTTTGAGGATTGATCTTATCAGTAAACAAGACTATAGGAAGGGGAACCTTATACCCATATAAGGCCTCAAAAGGGGAAACTCCAATGCTAGAGTGTGTGGAGTTATTATATGAAAACTCAGCCAAGAGAAGCCACGTATCCCAACTGTGCTGTACATCATGGCAAAAGTTCCTCAGATATGTCTCAAGCCATTTGTTCACTCTCTCAGTTTGGCCATTAGTCTGAGAGTGGTATGCAGTGGATGGAGCAATCTTGGTCCCCATGGAGGTGAAAACTGTCTACCAGAAGTTGCTCATAAACTTTGCATCCCGATCATGTACTATAACTTGTGGTAAGCCATGCAACTTGAGGACATTTTCCATAAACTGAGTGGCCATCTGAGAGGCAGTATATTGGACCTTAATGGGGATAAAGTGGACAGCTTTGGTAAGGCGATCAACTACCACATAGATACTCTTCCACCCTTTCTTAGTCATGGGAAGGCCAGTGATAAAGTCCATTGTGATGTTTCCCTTCAGGGATAAGGAGAGGCTGCAAGAGGCCAACGGGCCTGAGTCTACTATCCCTGTTCTGTTGGCATAGAACACATTTGGTCGCAAGGTCCTTGACGTCCCTCCATAAGCCTTACCAATGTGAAAGCTCTTGGCAATCCTGTCATATGTTTTGAAAACACCCAAGTGACTGATAGTGGGGCAAGAATGCATTTCTTCCATGATCTTTTGCATGAAGGGGGAAGTGTGTGGGATGACAATCTTGCCATGGGACCAAATAAGGCCATGCTTGAGCTGATATTGGGAGTTTTCAGCCATAACCCCATGCTGTCATTTCTGAAATATGTGGCTGAAGTGATCATCTAACAAGTAAGCCTCCTGGAGCTCTTCAACCCAATCACTGTGCAATTTTGAGATAGATGACACTGTGCATGCCCACATTTGAGAGAGAGAATCAGCCACAATATTATCCTTGCCTCGCATGTGTGAAATGTCAAAGTCATAGTTCTTTAACGTTGCCACCCATCGCCTTTGCTTAGGAATCAAAGTAGACTGAGTCAAGAAGTATTGGAGGACTCGGTGATCGCTTTTCACTTGGAAGCGGCTGCCATATAAATAGTGGTGCCATTTCTTGATGGCATGGAGGATGGCCAACATCTCTTGGTCGTATACATTCATTTGCATCTCCTTCTCGTCAAGCTTGCGGCTTTCAAATGCAATCACACCATGCTCTTGCAACAATACTGCACCAATAACCCGACCACTGGCATCACAATGAATGGTAAAGAGCTTAGAGAAGTGGCAAACAAGGACAAGGGCTGAAGTAAGCGCGTCCTTTAAATGTTTGAAGCTATGATCTATAGTGGCATCCCAAAAGAACGATTCTTTTTTCAAGCGATCAGTCAAAGGTGATGCAATGGTGGCATAGTGCTTAATGAAGTGTCTGTAGAATGAAGAGAGACCAAGGAAGCCACACAAGGAGGTGGTGGTGGAAGGAGTGGCCCAATCCTTAACACATTGCACCTTTTTGGGGTTAGTCTATATACCATTTTTGCTCACAATGTGTCCAAAGTACTCCATAGATGTCTGCATGAATATACATTTGCTCTCCTTAGTAAAGAGTCGATGCTCTCTCAATATGTCAAACACCCTCCGAACGTGTGTCAAGTGCTCCATAGATGACTTGTTGTAAATGAGGATATCATCAAAGAAAACAAGCACAAATTTGAACAAAAACGGCTGTAGGATTTTGTTCATGAGGCTTTGAAAGGTGGCAGGGGTGTTAGTCAACCCAAAAGGCATCACAAGAAAGTGGTAAAGTCCACGATGAGTCCCGAAGACCGTTTTGACCTCATCTCCTACCCGCATATGAATCTGATGGTAGCCAGAGTGTAAGTCAACCTTAATGAAAAAGCATGCCCCTTTTAACTCATCCAACAAATCATCAATCTGTGGGATGGGGTAGTGGTTCTTCACTGTAATTTTGTTCAAATCTCTGTAGTCAATACACATGCGAAAGGAGCCATCTTTCTTTTTGACTAAAAGGACAGGGGATGCATAGGGGGAAGAACTCCATTCAATGAAACCCATCTCCAACAACTCCTTGATTTGCTTTGCAACCTCTTCATGCTCACACTTGGAGAGTCTATATGGGGGTTTGTTCACTGCCTTGGAATGGGGCTTTGGGTCAAGTGGGTGGTCCACTTTTCTCTTGGGAGGGAGGGATGTAGGCATCTGAAATAAGTCATTGTACTCCTCAAGTTGCAAGGCAGAATCATGTGATTTTGTAGAGGGCTAATCAAAAGTGTCCTTATTTAATTGCAAAACAAAGATCTGTGAGCATTTCTTAAACTCCCATTTGAGTTGCTTTGTTGTAATGAGCTGAAAATCAACACGATCTCAAACTCCCTCTAGGTGGATAGGCTGTCCATGCATCATAAACTCCATGTAAAGCTGAGAGAAGTTCATAGCAATTTTTCCCAATTGTTTTAGCTAGTCACAGCCCAAGTCAACATCAATGGGGCCCATATTTAGGGCAATCAGATCAATCAGTGCCACATAATTTTCAAGAATAAGGGAACTGCGGGACATACATGTGTGTTGATTTCTTCTTCTCCATTTGCTATTTGGACCTTCAAGGGGTGGTGTAATGCCATAGGAGTACATTTCAATCGATCAATGGCTGATTTATTGAGAAAATTGTGAGTACTGCCACTATCCACAATGATAAAAACATGCTTCCCATTGATACTGCCTTGAATGCGAAGGGTACTGGGGTGGGCTGCAGGAACCCGTCCAAGCATCCAAGGAGATCGAGCAAAGGGAAGTGGAAGGTGGGTGGATGTTAAATCAAGTATCTGTGAGGGAGCACCGCCTAGGTCAAAGGGAAACCCATCCTCCAATCATAGAACTGCTCATGATCAACATCCTCCATGGGCTCAATTTGGTCAATGGCCAGGTCATCCTCCTCATTGTGCCAATCTTCCATGACATACATGCTATGAACTTTGACCTTAGCTGTCTTGTACGGGCATTTGGGGGCATGATCAGCAGTGTACTTATCTCCACATTTAAAGCATAGGCCCTTTTCTTTCCGTTTCTTCACAACATCTGGGGAGATGAACCGTTGACTACTGGATCCATGGGAAGGTGATGCAGTGGACAATTTATTTTTAGCATACCAATTTTCAGCAATAGAGTCCGATGCTGTCCCAAAAGTGCCAATTTTTCTTTCAGCATGGAAGACGGGATAAGTGGGTACTTTGGGGTTGTTATTAGGCATAGAAGAGCCTCAAAAACCACCTTGGTATGGGGCTGGTCATGAAGGGATGCAGGGAGGTCCAAAACCTTGCTGAAAATGCTCATTCTTACAGTACTTTCTTGCATATCTCTCAGCTAGTTTGATTGCATCAAACAGTGTAATGGGTTTTTGGGCCATGACATCAGCCGATAGACTCGGTTCCAACCCATAGATGTACTTATGAAATTTAGCATTGTCACTGATGCTTTCCACATACACGGTCAAGTTCATGAATTGATTGTTGTAGTCACGTATAGTGAGGTTACGTTGGTCAAGAGTGTACCGTCTTCTTGCCAACTGTTCTTTTTCCACAGGGGACAGAAAAACTTGGACCATATGCATTTTGAAATCTTCCCAATCAATGAACTGTTGATTCTCCCGTTTGATATAGCGCCACCAAGTGAGAGCAGGTTTTTGAGCTCGGGATATGCCTAAAATTTGCCAAAAATCTAGAATTTAGGGGAAAAATATTAGACATCGGAGGCGGTGGCTCCAGCTAGGACGATTTTAAGCACCAAGTGAAATACGACTCTTAAAAGGAGCTCGAGCCACACTTGGTGATTTTTGATAAATTTTCAGACTACCGTGTGGGTTGTTAGGAGTTCCCAATCAATGCAGGATGTAAAGCGGAACGCACAGAAATTTACAGCTCTCGAATCGGAGCCAGGACAGGGAAATGGCCACAAAATGGGCAAGATATGAAAATGTGGACATTTGAGAGGGCCAAAAGGGGTGCCCTTTGGGGGAATTTTAACCCCCCTTCAATTTTTGAGTTTGGGGGGCATGAAAAAACGTGGAGAGAGAATGGAGGAAGAAGGCGCCATCTTCACGCCGAAAATTGCGCCATGGATCTTCATGATGGAGATGGAAAATGAAGAATGGTGAAGGAAAGCTTGTCCAGATGGGATCGGATTGCTTTCGGATCGATGAAGACATGAAGATTGCCGATCTTGAAGATGTTGGACATTGGATGAGGGCTGACACGTAGTCTCGTAGCAAAACGGAGATCCTGAGACATGAAGCCTAAGCGGTAATTCAATTTTTATGAAGAAAAAATGAGTTTTTATGCTATTTGGATGATGAAATATTGTTCCCATGGGCTAATTATGCATCATAATGTTGTTCACTATGAGTTTTATCAGTTTATAATCTGAAAATGAGAAAATCATAAGTGATATGGCTGAAATTAATGGTAGAAAACCCGTAAAACACGCGTTTAAGGGGTAAAATGGGGGTTTTTTGCAAAATAAATGGAAAATATGAGACATAATGCCTACAAAACCTGAAATTTTGGTGTTAAGGAATCTAAGGGCCAAAACCCACAATCAATCTTAATTTTTAGACATTTTTTATTGAAGAAAATAGAGAAAAAATACCAAAAAATGTGAAAAATGGATTTTAAATGGAAAAAAATTAGGAAACAGTAAAAGGAAAATTCCAAAAAATTACATGTCTGTTTGTGCAACATATAATGAAGGTAGAGCATGAGGTTGGCCTTGGTTTACCCTCGTTTCTATGTTTCTGTCCATGTATATCACTTTCTCTATAAAGAAATACACATAAAATGACTCTTTCACCTATCAACGAATGCAAAACATTAAACGGTAGGGTGAGAGGGGAGTTTGAGTATCAAAGTACAATATTAAATCTAATTTATGTGTTGCATTATGCCTATAGGCCATTGTTTAAAAGTAAAGGAAAAGGCAGTATGAGCGTAAGGCTCGGTGTCTGTTCTTTTTGTAATACATAAACGTTAGCATGGAAATCATGAAAAGATTGGTTTCGCACGATGCACAATGCTGATTTTCTTCTGTTTGTGCACTAAACCATTCACATTATGCACTATGCATGGTTCATGGTATCAAAGGGAAATCTCCTAGACTGCATAGCAATTGTTTTCTTAGGACTTTGACCCATGATTCAGAGTGTGATGTTACCCCCTTGACATAGGGTAGAGAGTCGGTTTCCTAAGGGACTGTGAAGTGAGGAAGCATGGTATATCTCTTGGAAATACAAGAAATATAAAAGAGAGGAGTTTGTGTTATATGTTTAGCAGCGCATCAAGGGGCCAATCCTTACAATGTAGGAGAGCTGCAATGGGGCCGCAGTGTTTCTACCAAAAGAGGTTGCCTCCATATGTGTCTGATCGTGGCATTGCCAGTGCGTATGGGTTCTCCCTCTGAGGAGAGTTTATAGGAAGGAAAATGTTGGACTATAAACTATAAACGCATAGATTAAGCTTTAGGGCAGTTTGTCCTTTAGTATTAGATTAATGCTCCTGGTCCGCGAGGCCATGAGGGTGTTTGTGTGTCATGAGTATGAGGTCCGGCTAGTGCCATAGCCAGTGTCGGTCCATTTCAGGTCCCATCACCAAGTGTGGCCAAAACCTACAAGTGGAGAGAAGCAAAAAGTATTTTTTGATCATCAGTGCAGGGGTAGATATTGAAGTAGGACTTCAACTTGGACGTCCATTCTTCCAGGTTAGATGGTGAGGGGGATTGCCCATTGTACTTTGTGAGAATGACCTTGTCACACAAATCATAGGGGCCATGCTGCCCATGAAATCCTTGCTGTCCATGCATCCTGTGGTGGCCATACATGCCCTGCTGTCCATACATCCCTTGTGGTGCATTTAGCCCATGTTATCCATTATAGCCATGCTGTCCATGAATGCCAGGCTGGCCATTTGTGCCATATGGTTCTTGATGGGGCTGATTCATATGTGGTGCATGGGGGCTCCTAGGAAGAGCGGGTGAAATTCGACCCAAGGTGGGAGAAGGCCTCAAGTGAATGTTGCCGGCATGGTGGAGAGGGGAATTCAATATGGGCTCATCATGCGAATGAGAGGGTTCCCCGATCTCATAAGTAGAAGGGGGAATTCCCTTAGCACCAAGTATACCCTATGGGCCATGTGATAGTTCCTAATGTGGAGGGCATCTAGACTCATGTCTAGAGTCATTGGTCTTCTCTTGGGATGAAGCGGTTGCTAACTGAGCAACAAGAGCAGTGAGTTGTTCCAATGTCTATTGGGTCTTTGAGTTTGAGATAGCCATGTACTCGGTTGCTTAATCAAACTTGGATATCATCTAGCGGTAGTTGGTGACTATATCATTGTGTCGTTCCATATGACGGAGCTCATGTTGGCAGAGGGTGTGATTAAGAAGGGCATACGGGTCCGTTTCAGGCATTTTCTCCTGTATGTCACCATGGTAATCTTGCGCTGAGCTTGGTTCCTCATTCATGGAGGTATGGGAGTCTCTAATCTCCCTCTGGAGTTCCTCTTGGGCCTTGCTTTTGCCTTTCTGGCCAGCCATCTGGGTGTAGTCCTCCATAGGACCTGTTGTCAGTAAAAGGGTCGTAACTCTTTGTAGGAAACTCCGATTGGTGAGGTATTGGGCTCAAGTTGGAGGGGACGATGGCCTCTTCAAGATGATATATTAACATTTATGATAGAAAATGATCAAAATTTTATGTAGGGGTTTTACAGTGCCTGTCCTGGAGCAGTTTGCAACCTGTCCACAGTGACCCTAGTGCCCAAAAATGGGCATAACTTTCACACCGTAGCTCCAATTGGGGAGATTTTTGATTCAAATCGGAGGGGAAAAAGCCCTCTCAAGATGAGCTATAACCCCCAAATTTAGGACAAAGTATTCTCCAATGGGATCTTTGTGAGAGTCCTACAGGACTATGACCAGAAAACAATGCCTATCCTCTTAGTACCAAAGTCTTACATGGGTAGAGCATAGAGCAAGGGGCATGATCTACCACATCAATAGCATCTTGAGCATACTAAACATCATTCCGAGAATCATTGCATACCCATCAACTCTGCCATGCATGCATAAGTACATTCACTGCCATACATCTCTATTGATTGCATGTACCTCAAGTGGCATACATGGATGCTATTAGCATTGCGGGGTATCCAAGAGGGATCATTGGGGCAGGGAAGTGGGCTTATGGAAGTACCTGCACATGCAAACAAGTATTGTGCTCCGGATCACCGAGAGGTGGGCAAAGTTTCCCCCGGCCCGGGTTGTGCACCCCTTCAGGGTCCTAAGTGGTAAGGGAGGGTCACCTCTCTTTTGTCTTACCACCTCACCTGGCATCGGTCTTTTTCCTCAGTCGGAGTATACATGGTAGACATTTTTAATTAGCAATAATCATGAGATGCATTGGAAAGAAGACATTGGGCCTTTTCATGAGATGCAAGGAATGATGAAGGTTGGGGTAGGGGTTACCTCGGCAATCCAATGACTCATTGGCTGCTACTTACCCAATTTACAATGGCTAATATTCATCCAAGATCATAAGATAAGGTAGGGGTTAGTGCCAGCCATTACAATGAAATTCGGAAAGAGGTATGATACTTGTATGCAATCTTGAATCTCTCCAACAATGGATTAAGCTCAGCAAGTGGCTAAATTGAGAGATTAAGATCAGAATGGCATACCTCTTTAATGCTTGTGAGATGACCATTGAAGCCCAAATCATCATGATGCCACTTTCTCCCTTGATCAAGTCTAGTTGTTGGTTAGGTATCTGTGGAAAAGTGCTTCAGCATTTGAGTGCTCTTGCTGATGAAGAAGGCTCCCAAGCTTAGCCCTGAGTTTTAGCTTCAAGAATGGGAAGCTTCAAGTGAAGCTTTCATGGCTGCCTACAAAACTCCCATGCATGCTGAGCTCAATGGCTTCATTTGGGCAAGAGAAATCCTTCACGGGCGGCTGAAGGGGTTGTGGGGTTGAGCTCTCCAGGTTAGAGGAAGCTTCAGCTAGAAGAATCCATGGCTGCCCCAAACTGTTTCAAACAGTCCCAGCTGCTGTCCACCATGGGAGTTGATTCTCGGGAGCAAAAGTGCCAAGGGGGGGAAGGCCAATGTGTTGGAGCATGCCCTGGAGTGGTAGGGAGGAGAGGGCAACAAGAGGAGGAGTGGCAAGAGGGCTGGAGAGGAGCAGGATAGCCAGCACAAAATGCGCTGAAAATTGCGAGGCTATCCTGTAGGCCTAGTTATCTCATTATTGTTACTAGTTTTACAACTTACCATATAATCTTACTAGATAGGGCTCTAATTTTGTAGACAGTAACTAGAAAAAGGGATTTCATTATAATATAGGAAGTATTTTAGAGTTCCTTGTGCAGCACTCAAAGCATGAGAAGCATAACAATACTCAAAAAATATAAACTTAGTGAACACCAAAACAGTGTATGATTTTGAAATTTTGCAATCACACTAAAGCTTCAAACATTGGCATACACAAGAAGGTTCACGACTAGCAACATGAGACACCTAATTGTAACAAATAACCATTAAAATTGTAGACTTGCAAGCAAGTTTTAAATGATGTATTGATTCAAGTGATCTGAGAGAAAGAGCACACGAATTTGATTATTAGTACTAAAAAACAAGATCAATATTACAATCTATAGCATGATATAATATACATAAGAGGATTCATCATTAGAGAGTACTAACTTATGTATTTCCTCAGGGGGGTCACTCATGAATATATGTATATATGAGTGTATATATAACGAGAGTTCAAAATAAGGGGTTTTTAAAACATCATTTTTATACATTTTTTACATACAAAAGGGTGTCATATAAAGGGGTTACTTACATATTGAATAGAAAAGGATTGTGTTTTATTCAAGAAAAATTCACAGATTAGGATATTTATAAATAGGCCATGAACGCACGTTATATAGAGAATATATATATAGTGAACCCCCCGAGTATATTTCTTTCATTGAGATCAGAGAAAGAGCATAACAATTTGATTATTAGTATTGATTGAGAGGACCAAAATTACATCTAAAGCATATTGGGAAAGTTACTATATGTATATCCTCTAGATCATGTGCGTTCAAGGCTTATTTATAAATATCCTTATCTATGAAATTTTCCTAAATAAAACATAACCATTTTCTATTCAATATGTAAATAACCCCTTTAAATTACACATTTCTATGTGTAAAAAATGTATAAAAATGGTATTTTAAAAATACCTTATTTTGAACCCACATGATGCACATATATATTCATGAGATTAACTTACTCAAGTAAAGCACGATATACATAGCTATAATTGATGCCAGGAGGTATATTCCACGGTGGATTCTGTGAGACCACGGTGGATTCTGTGAGTTTTTTTAATTCCACGATGGATTTCGTGAGATTTTACGGTGGATTCCATAAAACTATATTTATTTGCCAGGGCTCGTACACAAGGTGGATTCCTTGTGTGAGAAGTTGACGGGGATGCCTATCCTTTTCGGGCATCATATTAATTTAAAGTGCACGTGGGTGATTTCATAGCGGGTGATTCCACAAAATACATATTCAAATTAATGGACATTTATGAGTTTAGAGTGCACTAAGGTTAGGACAGAGCTCCAACCTATTTATTTATTTAGTAGTTGAAGACAGCTAGTTATTTACTTTTTTAAATTTAATTTTATTATTTTCTAACAATTTTGAATGCTTCAGTTGATGTGTAGAGCATGTAGCAGTGGCATTGGGAAGCACTGGGCGACTGCATATATTCAAATTACCTAGAAGAAATTATCATTTTTGATAGGCGTGTGTCTTATCATTAAAGGCGTGGCACTAATATTTATTTGGACACGCTTATTTATTGAAGCGCTTGACAAATATTTATTATTTTATATACGCATGGGCACTTGGTTTAAATATTTCATTATTGGACATTGTATTTGGGCACAGTCCATTGACTTTTGGGCCACCTAACTACTTTATTCTTTATTTGGACAAAAGCAAATACAAAAGCCAAAGCATGCTAATTGTAAAATTGGGCTATTTTTGAGCTTTGAGATGAATAAAATTATAAATATATGCCTTCTGAAGCGCTCACACAAGGCATAGGGGGAGATTGTATCCAATTCGTCTCTTTTCTTCATGTCGTGCAAATCTATCTTCTTATTTTATGAGCTTTACTAGAGTTCTTTTGTTGTTGGGGACCTTCCAGTGCTCGCTACATATGCATCTAATATTCGATTTGTACACAGTGGTATCAGTGTGAAGCTAAGATTAAGGGGTTCCAATCGCTTACCATCTCGCATGAATGCAAAGCTCCTGGAATGAATGGACTCTACAGTCAGGTCGCGAGATGAACTGTCAATACAAGTGTGTTCCTGGCAGTGAAGAACCCCCTGCTGTGATGTTGGATTATGAAGGACCACTCTCTGGCGACGGAGGAGCACTCGGGAAGCTCCTTTGGAAGACGTTTTTGTCTCAAAGTAAGCAGCTAAGAAACTTCAATTAGTTGGGGATCTTAAGCTTTAAAAAGCTTTTAAAAAAGACTAAAGCTCTCCAATTTTTAATGTTGATGGCGGAAGGATGTACTCACACCGTTGATGTTATCAAACATATGACATCGTCCTGATTCGTTTTTTTTTTCACAAAGCTTGGTTTAATAAAGCTTAAAGCTTATAAGCTTTACTAAAACTCAAAATTCAAATTTCCCATAGTAGATGTTCACACTGACCCAACCTTGAACTAATTTTGCAACTCCAGTAAGCCCTTGTTCGTACATGCACTCTAACAGTGCCAATTTCTAACAAGTAGATTGTTATACACAGTCTACATGGATGAAGTATTAATTGGAAAAAGACCTTCATCAATTACCATATCCGCAAAAGAAGAAAGATCAAAATAAGCCATTTAAAAAAAGAAGAAGCAAGCCTTGTAAACCCAAACTTGAGCTATGCTCATCCCTCTAACGAGATTTCAAGTGTGTGAGGTTGTTTGAAATTTTGCAGGATGTGCGATCAAACCATGGAAGATTTTATGGCCGAAGGTGATTTATCGGAACCAACGATGGAGAAAAAATTGGACCTTATTATAATGCAACTTCAAGAGGAATGAAGAGCACGTCAAACTTTGCAAGCTCAACCACTACAAGGATATGGAAGTATAGCGATAGCGGTTTCCGACGTAAAATAGCGGTGTCGCTATTAGTGTCGCAAATGAGACGCTAATAGTGATGGTACTCAGACGAAAAAAATGCGAGCCGAAACCCAAGCGCGTTATTTTGCACGCATACATGAAAGAGAGAGTGAAAGGGAGAGCGAACATCTTGCATTTGAGAGGGAGAGGGAGAGAAAGAGGGAGAAAGAAAGATTCTCACCGTTGCTGCTGCCGTTCACGAAGAAGAGGAGGAGGTGTACGGAGGGCGAAGAGGAGCCGCCAAACCCTTCTTCGAGCCTTTACGGTGAGTGCATTGTTCCTTCTTGCTTTGCTTTTGTGTTTTCTCTTTCTCTTTTACTTGTTTTTGTTAAAATTCATGTGTATTGAGAGAGGGAGAGGAAATGAGAGAGAAAGAGAGGGAGAGGAAGAGGGAGGGAGAGGAAATGGGGGAGAGAGAGGGAGAGGAAGAGGAAGAGAGGGAAACATTAAACATAATAGGGAAAGAGAGGGAGAGGGAGAGGGAGGGAGAGGAAATGAGAGAGGTAGGGAGAGGAAAGAGAGGGAAACATCAAACATAATAGGGAAAGAAAGAAAGAGAGGGAGAGGGAGAGGGAGGGAGAGGAAAAGAGAAAAAACATTAAACATAATAGGGAAAGGGAGAGGGAGAGGGAGGGAGAGGAAATGAGAGAGGGAGAGGAAGAGAGAAAAGGAAATGAGAGAGGGAGAGGAAGAGAGAAAAAACATTAGACATGATAGGGAAAGAGAGAAAGAGAGGGAGAGGAAGACGAAGAGGGAGGGAGAGGAAAGAGAGGGAGACATTCAACATAATAGGGAAAGAGGTAAAGGGAGGGAGAGAAAATGAGAGAGGGAGAGGAAGGAAAAAACATTAAACGTAATAGGGAAAGAGAGAAAGAGAGGGAGAGGGAGAGGGAGGGAGAGGAAATGCGAGAGGGAGAGAAAGAGAGAAAAGGAAATAAGAGAGGGAGAGGAGAGAGAAAAAACATTAAACATAATATGAAAACATAATAGGGAAAGAGAGAAAGAGAGGGAGAGGAGGAGAGAAAAGGAAATGAGAGAGGGAGGAGAGAGAAGAAATATTAAACATAATAAGGAAAGAGAGAAAGAGAGGGAGAGGGTGAGGAAGGGAGAGGAAGAGAGAAAAGAAAATGAGAGAGGGAGAGGAGATAAGAGAAAAAACATTAAACATAATAGGGAAAGAGGGAGAGGGAGAGAGAGGAAATGAGAGAGGGAGAGGAAGAGAGAAAATGAAATGAGAGAGGGAGAGGAGAGAGAAAAAACATTAACATAATAGGGAAAGAGAGAAAGAGAGCGAGAGCGTGAGGGAGGGAGTAAACATAATAGGGAAATAGAAAAAGAGAGGGAGAGGGTGAGGGAGGGAAAGGAAATGAGAGAGGGAGAGCAAGAGAGAAAAGGAAATGAGAGAGGGAGGAGAGATAAAAAATATTAAATATAATAGGGAAAGAGAGAAAGAGAGGAAGAGGGTGAGGGTGAGGGAGGGAGAGGAGAGAGAAAAGGAAATGAGAGAGGGAGAGGGTGAGGGAGAGAGAAAAAATGAGAGAGAGAGAGAGGAGATAAGAGAAAAAACATTAAACATAATAGGGAAAGAGAGAAAGAGAGGGAGAGGGTAAGAGAGGGAGAGGAAATGAGAGAGGGAGACGAAGAGAGAAAAGGAAAGAAAGAACGAGAGAGAGGGTGAAAACATTAAACATAATAGGAAAAGAGAGAAAGAGAGGGAGAGGGAGAGAGAGAGAAGAAGGGAGAGGTTGTTTTCTTGTTTGTAGTAGTAGTAGTAGTTTTTTTTTTCTTTTCTTGTTTATTGTTGTTTATTTTTCTTGTTTTTTTTTTGTAGTAGTAGTTTTTCCTTCTTTTCTTGTTTATTGTTGTTATAGTAGTAGTAGTAGTTGTTGTTGTTATTTTTTTTTTCTTTTCTTGTTTGTTATAGTGGTAGTGGTGGTAGTGGTGGTGGTGGTGGTAGTGGTGGTGGTGGTGGTGGTGGTAGTAGAAGTAGTAGTAGTTGTTGTTGTTTTTTCTTCTTTTCTCGTTTATTATACTGGTAGTGGTAGTGGTAGTGGTAGTCGTGGTCGTGGTCGTGGTCGTAGTCGTGGTCATGGTTGTGGTCGTGGTCGTGGTCATAATCGTAGTCATAGTCGTGGTCATAGTCATAGTGGTCGTGGTCGTACTCGTAGTCGTAGTCGTGGTCATTGTCGTAGTCATCGTAGTCGTGGTTGTAGTAGTAGTAGTGGTTTTCCTGTTTGTTGTTGTTGTAGTAGTAATGGTTTTTTTTGTTTTCTTGTTGATTGTTATCTAGTTTTCTTATTTGTTATTGTTATTCTAGTAGTGGTAGTAATAGTAGTTTTTTTTCTTTTCTTCTTTGTTGTTGTTGTTGTAGTACGTAGTAGTAGTAGTAGTTATTGTTGTTGTTATTGTAGTAGTAGTAGTAGTAGAGAGAGATATGTTTTGTTAAAGAAAATGAGAGAGGGGGAGGAAGAGAAAAAAGAAGAAGGAACGAGAGAGAGGGAATAAACACAAATATAATAAAGAAAGAGAAAAAGAGAGAGAGATAGAAGGAGAGGAGATAATGAATGGATAAAAAACAAAGAGAGAGTGATGGCGAGGTCCGGTGCAACACCATGAGACGGAAAACACTCAGGCATACGTTAATTTGTGGGTGGGTGGATGGAGACTTTACATATGATATTTTTTACTGAGTTACAAGAGAAGAAATCCCTTATCAAACAATTTAAGAAAGAAAAAAAGAATGATAACAAAAACAAATTGTTTGTCATAACGTAGACAAAATGAAAAATGATGAAGGTCTTGATGTTTAAGATCGCGATACGTATCTTAATCAACATGTCCCATGTCCTTGCTCTCAATGCAAGTTGGCAATTAGATGAAAACGTCAATTGTCTATAGAATACGTACGACGCTTTGGTGAGTTTCAATCTGAGATCATTGAGATCAGGCAATCTTGGATTTTCAGCAAATGGTAAGAAAAGTTAATATCAACCATGCATTGTACTCATAAGCTAATTGAATACCATATACAAAAAGATTGGGTGTGGCTAGCAAATTTTCTATCCAGGGAGGTGATGTCTTGTCCCAAGGAGGAGTGCACCCTTTGCGGCCAATTAGAAGAGTTTGTGGGCGTGCGATGGATGGAGTGTCTGAGCCAATCCACCACTTGGAAGGTACTACCCAATCTATACCATCAATACCAGAGGAGATATGCAGCCTTCCAGACTTACCTACAATCTTGGAGCCTGAGATCGAGGCAATAATCAATGCATTGATTCCCATGGATGCTGAGATGTCTGATCCGCTTAGAGAGAAAGCATCCATACCATTATATGATTGGTGCTGAGTATCTCGCTTGAAGACACTGCTTGCACTCCTAAGTGTGCAAGCAAAATACGGGTGGAGCGATGCGAGTGTGACTGAGTTGTTCAGGTACCAAGTATGTACGCCTCGTTGATTTCTTTTCGACACTATCATTAAAAACATTTGTGCTTTTTCAAGGTGTTTTATGATTTTTTTCAGGTTACTGAAATATCATATATTACCACCTACAAATACTATGCCTGAGTCTCGTGATGATGCATGCCATGTTTTACGAGAGCTTGGCATGGACTACAACATCATCCATGCATGCATCAATGATTGCATACTGTTTCGAGGAGAATACAAGACTATGGAGACATGTCCAAAGTGTGGTGCTCACAGGTATCGAGAGGACTTGCAAGGGCAAACCATCCCTCAAAAAGTTCTTAGACACTTTCTGCTTATCCCCCACATAAACCACATGTTTCATACGTCCGACATGGCGAGCTTGACAATGTGGCATGCGCAGAATAGGTCCACAGATGGAGTTCAATGAATATTAGTGGATTCACGAGCATGGAGTCACATTGACTCTACCTTCCCAAGCTTTGCCGAGAGCCAAGGAATCTTTGTCTTGGTCTTACAATGGATGGCGTGAACCCATTCAGTCTACGCTCAACTTCTTACAATGTGTGGCCTATAGTCCTTGTCAACTACAATATCCCTCCATGGCTTTCTACGAAGAAAGGACATCTCATCCTTAGCCTACTCGTCCTCGGCCGCTACAAAGTCAAAAATATGGACATGTATTTTCGTCCATTAGTCGACGAGCTTAAGATTTTTTGGGAGAAGGGGGTCACCGTGCAAGATATGAGCAAGCGCGATGGTCGATGGTCTACCAATATTCGAGCCATTTTCATGTGGACGATGCATGACTTTTCGGGATTCGGAGAGTGCTCAAGTAAATAGGCTTTCATTCTCGTTGGTAATATCTATCATAGCTTGTTCAAGTCTGTATTCACTAGATAGAGGTGTTGCAACAGGCTGGTTACCTTAGGTTATCATGCATGTCCATTGTGCAGGCCATAGTTAGACTCTCGAAGGTCACGAACCATGAATAAGATGGTATATCAAGGACATGCCGCTTTCTTGCCAGAGGGTCACAAACTCAGGGAAGGTTTTCTTAGACAACCTCCAATACATATGAATGCCCAAAGCAGGTACGAGCTGAAAATGGTTCACACAGAGTCACATCCAAACGAAATGTGACGGTTCTCAGTTTTCTACAAGTTGCCATACTAGACCCACTTATAGATCAACTACTTGTTGGATCCCATGCATATTTTCAAGAACATGGGCAGCTTGCTATGGGACCACATTACAGGAAAAAGAGACACTATAGGGGCACGAATGGATTTGAAGGAGGTAGGCAAGATGGAGGCGCTTTGGCCGCAGTCGAGTATTGATGGTTGTGTGCAACTACCTTGTGCTCTTTGGGTTTTGTCCACTAGAGAAGAGCTCTTTGGGTTTTGTCCACTCTGACGGGTATGATGCATTCTCTCAGGTTTGTGTTTTCTAAAGACGACCAATCATCAAGGATAAAATCCAATGATTGGCATAAGATATGTCAAGTTTGTACTACGAATGGATTGTAAGTGGCCTGCACATTTTGCTATTTGGAGTGTAGTCATTGTTCATAATGCTTTCTCATTTGTGGGATTTTGTAGGATGTCTTACTCCAGAAATACGCGGGGCCATTTACAGGTTGTCGACTTTAGTGCAATGGATCTCACCGAAGGAGATTAAGACATCCTCTATTGAATCTGTGAGGCAGGGAGCAATAGAGACGGTCTGTCTCTTTGAGAAATACCTGCCTATCAGCATGCTCACGATACAAATCCACCTTATTGTGCATCTTGTAGATGAAGTGGAGATTCTTGGACATGTCCATACGCGATGGATGTTCTTCTTGGAGTGCTTCATGAAAACCGTGAAAGGCTTTGTGCGACAACGAGATCGGCTAGAAGGTAGCATGGCTGAAGGTTGGTTGGTGTTTGAGGCACTAGTACATATTTCACAATGGTTACCAACGATGGATCTAGACAATAATATACTATGGTCATTGAAGGACGATGATAGACTGATCCGAGATGTGGTGGCTAAAAATGGGGTAGAAAAAAAAATGGATGCTGTAATGGAGGAGAAAGTGAATCGCTTTTGTATGTTGCACCATGCCTTTATGGAGCCGTGGCTCGCCAGGTACCAGTAAGCTAGGCAAGATCAAGAGGAAGTGCGATTTGAATTTCGATGTAGTATGCGCCATCGATTGATTCAATATCCCAAGGGCATGGAAGAGATGCCACAGTTTATGTCAACGCGATGGTTGCATGGAGCTTTGACCGGAACGTTTTGCAAAGGGGCAGAGGTCTTAAGCGAGGAGTGGAAATTCTTGAGGGGATGTAGTCCAAAGGTGATGAAATGTTTCGAATTTATCGTATCTATATTTTATATACAATAACTAATTGAGTGTTTCAATGTACAATACAAAATATATAGTGTAGCGTGGTCACATGGATGGCATTTTTGCATGGAGCATATTGACAAAATGCGCTCCACAACAGATTGTGGTATCATGGCAAGATTCGAGCAAGAGATCCGACGATGAGCAACGGATCCAAACATGGTTATAGATGAGATGGAGTATTTTGAGAACTTACAAAGTATTGTTACGGTGGATTACCGTATGATGGGACCTGAAACAGGCCGGCACTGGCTCATGCACTAGCCGGACCTCTATCATGCGCTCAACAACCCCACGGCCAGGAGCGTGGATGACATATACATCATCTTCCTAAACATCTTGCATTTGTATCACGTCTTGTAGTCCAACTCTAACCCAATTAATACTCCTCAGAGGGAGTCCCGGCACATTGCCAAATAGCACAAAGTACAAACATAGGAGGTCCTCCCACGGCTGACTACCGCTACCTCACCGCGACTCTCCTACACCTTGGGGATTGGCCCCTCGATGCGTTGCTAACTATATATAATACTTCATCGCACATATTTCCACTCAAGGTACCAATTAATCGTATCCAGGAATGTACTATACCTCACTTTACTTTTCCCTTAGACCCAATGCCTAGCCTACAGCTTGGACAACCTCACTCACTCGACGTTGGTCATGTTCCTCTAGAAAGCAATTGCCATGCATCCGTGAGATATTGTGTGATACCTTTTAAATTTCATGCTTCATGCGAATAGTGAATGCCCACGTGCTCAAACAATTAAGAAAATTAGCATTGGTGCACATGTGGAAAACATTTCTTTCAATGATTTTGACTATCGCTCACATGCGGCATTGCATGAACCTAGCACCGAGAAGACCTCGTGCTACTAGGTTCTTAATTTTAATTATCGACCAACCTAAATGGTATGCATAAAAACCAACAAGCTTTTCATCATTTCATTCAGCATTTAAACACCTTTTATATACTCTACCCCCTCACCCGTTTAGGTTGTGCATCGTTGATCGGTTTAGGGTTTATTTTTCACATTTTTTATTGTATGAAAAGCAATAAAAACTTACTAAAACATAGAGGTAGGGCTGAAATGAGGCTAAATCTCATACTTTAGACCCCCCATACATCCACAAACATGGTTCTTATTTTTTTTTAATTTTCGGCACTCAAAATCTATTTTTCCCTTATTTTTTTCTCATTTTTCCTATTTTTCTTGTATTTTTTGCAATATTAAATGACTAAAAATACAAAATGAGTGGTGGGCAGTGGCCCTTAGGTTCATTTGCAGCAAAATCACAAATTTACTTGGTGTGTCTTATTATATTTTCCATTTATATCTCAAAAACACCCAATTTTTCCATATTTCGCGTGTTTTACGGGTTTTACACTATTAATTTCATCCATGACACTTATGATTTTCTGATTTTCTGATTTCAAACAGTTGGAAGATATTGAAAACAACATTATAATGCATAATCATCTCATGGGAACAAGTACTCATAAAGCAATTTGCATAAAACATCAATTTCCTTTATAAAAATGAGATTACCGTTCTTTGCGGGTTGTGGGTTTTTATTTGTCATATCTCAGGACTGATTTTCAGCCACCATTAATACTCATGACATTCCACAATCAGCAATCTTCCTTCCTCTTGAGCCACGGAGAAATCCGGTCTTCATTGGACAAGCATGCGTCATCCATTCTTCTTCTTCTTTTTCACCACATGAATCTGCCTTTAGGGGAGAGAGAGGGAGGAGAGAGAAATACTGAAATCAGAATTCTGTAAAATATTACACGGCGCAGCGAACAGAATCTGAGAAAGAGATAGAGAGTACACAATAGATAAGAGGAGAATCAGTAAATTCTTTAACTCTAAACAACTGATACAAAGATGGCTCTGTCCACCCGTGCGCTTCCACTGTGTGAAGCTTAGATGGCGATCTAGACAGAAGATAGGTGAAGAGCTTAAGGCTAGCTGGAACAACAACTTTGACTGGGTGAAAGATGAGTGAGAGATGGCTGCGAAGAGGTTTAGCTTTTATAGCCCGCGAAGGTCGTTAGGTCGGCGTGCTGACCGACCTACCATATGAGCCTCCACTAGTCGACCAGGGAATATTCCAGGGAATATTCCCTTTACCATCGGGCCGACCATGGGGCCGGGGGCGCTACCCCCGGACCCTCGCCAGGGGGGCCACTGGCCCCCCATGGGACCCCCCAGCCAGGGGCCGCTTCCGCAGCCCCCGGACCCCACAATAGGGGCCCCTTTTAACTCCCTTACACCGCAACTCGATGCAATGCGTCTCGAGTTGCTACCAACTTAACCACTATGTCTAACCCAAAGATTAGACCCACAACAGTCACCTTTTTTCCATCCGGTCACATAGACCTCATCTGATATACAAGTCTGGACTCAACCAATGTCCGGGCTCACATTTGGCTTCTCCTCATAATGGGGGCCTTACAACTTTAAGCACCATGGATCATTGGTAGCACCTAATGAGGGTGGGGCATTGATCATATCTAACAAATTCTTCATAGAGACCGCCATTGGAGGAGCGAAGCACGGCCATAGAGTCAGCATCCAGGGGGGATTGAAGCCCCATGATCAATTTGGGGGGTTGCTCACAGCAAGCATGATGCATGATCAACAAGGGGGCGCAAATTTCGGCGCCTCCCTGATCACGTTTTTCCTTTTCTCTCTCATCCCACGATTTCATGCTAACTAAAAATTTAGCATAAAATGCTCCCTAGCCCCCAAAGGTCACCACTCCTTTGGCCAAACTCATGTCCACCTTTTCAAATCTTGCCCACTTTGTGGCCATTTCCCCGTTTGGACTCCGAATTGAGCTCTGAAAAATCCTAGGCATTCGGCTTGGTGTCCCGCATTGGCTAGTAACTCTTATCAACCCGCACGACAGTTTGAAAAATTATGAAAAATCAACAAGTGTCACTCGGACGCCCTTAAAGCACTTTGACGCTTAAAATCGTCCTAGATCGAGCCGCCGCCTTCGATGTTGAATATTTTTCCCTTGATATTTATAATTTTTAGCTATTTTTAAGCACTTCTCGGCACCAAAATTCCCCTCTTACTATAGCTTCTCCATGATACTATTCGATGTATAGTGGTTCAAAGTGGTACTTGAAGGAGTTGGAGCAATAGTTCGACCAGCTCCATCTGGATTTCTCAAAATAGATTTAAAAAAAAAGGATGGATTTGCATGACACCTTTGTGTTGCCGGCCCATTGTGAACAGGTGCATGAACTCATTTGTTTGTTAATTGTATTACGACATGGTACATGTCACAATAGTTAAATCTCTCTTGTGTACGTGTTTGTGAATATGTAATCTTCTATCCAAACCCCCGACAACCTCGATGGTGGTATGTTATACCTTCAGCTCCCCGAAGTGGGAGAGTATATGATCAAAGTGATCATCGATGATGACAATATGCAAATAGAGGGATCGATATTGCAAGGGGTGGAGGCCACCAAAAGCTTGGAGCATGTAGAGGAGCCAGCATTGGGTAACAATGATGGAAATATAGGAGTTTAAGAATTCTTTGAGAACGAGGTGGACTCATCCTTTTGTTGTGACATGTCTATCGACCTTCCAGTTTATGCCGAGTTGTGTCAGGAGATTGACATGGGACCATAGGATACTTTATACTTAGAGTATTCACTTACTCAATTCATTGACTAAACGCTTATAAGGGTACATAAGATATGCATTTTAAGTAAGATTATTTTTTTAAAGATTTATATTACCGTGCTTTGTATGATTTAAATTGATTATACTAACATCATTTTTTGTCTGTGCAGGTGACCTTTGTGGATACTTAGATAATTAGGATGAGTCGAGGGATGAGCGATAAGGAGTTGCAGGATATCTTTACGCGCATGTCTCCAGATCACATGGTGAGATTCAGAGACATGGCAGACCAAGAGCTATCTCCGAACATTGTCAGGCCGCTCTATTAGATCTACTTCAGCGCGATTAGATACTTCAGCTTCGAGTAGATGAGGTCAACGCTCTAGACTTGGACCAGAGGAAGGGAGTGCTTCAGGGTCAGGGGGATGCTGCAGAAATACAGATGCAGTGAGTCCACGGTTAGCTCGGGATACAGGTACTACACCTCGCTCTCGTGGCAGTTCTAGAGAGCGTGGCTCAGGTGGTTGCTATGGAGGCACGCACGCGGTATCTTCGTCTCAATGTTCTACTGGAGTTGCACCACCTCTAGGATTTGTCACACCTATGGGGACGTCTACTCCAGTTACTCTTAGCCATCCACGGGTGGCACCCCTATGGGTGCTACACCTATAGATACTACCCTGGTCGATACACCAGATGTACAGGGGTCTCCTGGATATGCCCAAGAGCGTGTTCGTAAGTGGGAGAGGACCCATCTTAGGCATATCCCAGAGGGGTATGCCTATCTTGTTGATGATAGGTCAGGAGCCATCATCATGAATGATGAGGGGAGGAGGGTGATGGCTCGCACAAGAGAGTTGTGCCAACAAGTTTTTCGGCACAACGTCTTAGATCATTGGATAAACATACTAGAGGGGAGCAAGGACTACATAGTAGCATCCTTGCATGACGAGTTTCCGGTTCTAGTCACAACATATAGGTTTTCTACGGGCTGGATGATGGAGTGCATGCGTGCATATATGTCACATAGACGATCGGATGCATGCAAGGCCCTCAAGAGTGGAGCTGCAAAACTCGAGTAGCTAGACACAGACGACTGGCGTCGACTGAGGGAGGAGGCTATAGATTCTCCAAGACGTTGGAGTCAACAGTGCTCGCGAGGCGGCGAGGGCATGACCAGAGGCCGGAGTGGTCCATCATCTTGGGAGTGGCGGCCAGAGGACATATCTGGAGGACTTTGTAAGTTTGTCTTTTGTTTTACTTGCTTATTTTTTTGCAATATCCTTTGTACTGACAATCATGTTTCTAACAATTAGTATTTTGTTTCCTTTGCAGCACTCCATTACAAATCGCGATCTGACCAGCCTTGAGACTCGATATGCAGAGAGGCACGGTCTCACTGCATTGATCAATCGATTGTATAGACGCAGCGGCCCTGTAAGTCACTCATCTTTCTTGTTCATAGTTACCATGTTTAATTAGAATGCATTATTGTATGGTGGATTGATGTGTAGTTGTTTCTTTTTTTGTAGAGTCTGTTCGATGCTCCTTTTGCAGCGAGACAACGAGCTTTCGGATGGGGAGGATGTATAGCTTGCCCTTGGATCCCTGGAGCTCACACCCTTCTTTTTTAGTCACCTGATCTGTGTAGACATTTTTTATGTAGTAGTGATATCTTGCCATGATTGTATCAAACGCTTTCATAATGTGATCATGTATTTATTTTATGTATCAGTGTTATTATTTAAGTACACGTTGTCTTTATTTACATGAGCATTGTACATAGTACAAAAACTATTTTGTATGGCCCAAATAAAGCACATAGTGCTAGATGTGGTACGGCAGCTTGTTGCCCTACCACAAAATTTTTTCCTTGTTACCATCGCTATTAGCATCGCAAATTTACTTGCGCGCATCGTTATTGGTGTTGTTATTAGCATTGTTATTAGCAATGCTGATACCGACGCAAATAGCGGCGCTGATAACGACGCTAATACTGACTGTTCTATGGCGTCACCAATTACGACGCTTTTTTTGACGACGAGGGTAAATTTCTTTATTTACATTTTCATTGCTTTTAATGTCGGTATAAGGCTTATATCTTGTAGTGAACTAGCTAGTATTCAATAATCCACTATCGATTAAGATGGACCGCAATCCAAAGATGTTATATGATGTATGATCGATGCGACACTCGAAGCGTAATCTATCAGGAAAGAAGCCAAGATAAGTAAAATAAATTTCAAATTTCGTACTTTTAATGGGCTACGTGACGAAAAACCATTCTCGCTTTTATCAGTCAGTTTGATGATTATTTCCATGAAGAAGAGTATGTCGAAAAAGATAAACTCAAATGTGTCACTAACCATTTAGTGGACAGAGCATCATTATGGTGGACTGTTGTCCGCAAGAGTATTGATTGTCCTAGTACTTGGGAGGCTTTTCAAAAGAAAATTTTGCAAAATTTTCTTCCACCTCAATTCCATGAAAAAGCAATCAAATAGTACGATCTTTGCAACAAAGAGATCGTGACCCTATTCCGCAATACATTAAGTGTATTTGGAATACCTTATTGCAACGTCAAATGCTTGAAGAGGTATGTGAGGCGATCCACAAGCGCGCTTTCTTTATCCCATGATGTTGAAGACAAAATTCGTGGACGAGAAAAGCAACCACAACAATTGCCAACTAATGGTAACCTTGGTACAAAGCAATTCAATTCTAACTTTTGAATATTCAATCAAAGTCGCTTCGTTCTTTCTTCTTTCCGTAAATCTTGGACACGACCCCCTACTTTACCATCAAATATAAATCCAAACCCTAAGTCATCTTTTCAGCCAAATCCCAACATACCTAAACTTCTAGCCATTATCAATAATGTTTCCAAAGCCAAGCCTATAGTTTGCTACAAGTGCCACCAACCTAGTAGTGAATTGTCAATCCAAGAAGCTGACTATTCACATCAACTACTTGGGAGCAACTGAAGATGAAGACCATGAAGGAATGCCAGATTTCACGGAAGATGATGATGATATCGGTATCACTTTAAATATTTTACCAGGTATGCCAAATCCTCATTCATTATTAACAATGAAATGTCTTGTGCATGGTAACGAAAAGATTGTTTTACATGATGATGGGAGCACACATGATTTTATTTCTATAAAATTGGTAAAAGATTTAAATTTACATATTGTTCCAACTCATTATTGCATAAAAGGTGCATTCTTAGGCACTAGATATAATTGCACGCAATAAGTTCATGATTTAGAAATTAAAATTGGTGATTATGTTGAGCGCAGAAATTTCTTGGTTGTGCCTTTGCAAGCTAGTGACATTATCTTAGGAATGACTTGGCGTCACACATATAATCCCAATATAGATTATTTCACACATTCAATGAAAATTCATTCTAATGAAAAACAAATCACATTACATGGTACGTACACTTTAGATAAATTTCCATTGCTTAGTCACACACATGCTAAACATGCATTAAGAAAAGGTAGCAAATCATATTTAGTATAGGTGAATGAAATTGCAGCCAAGGAAAATCAGATGCATCCTAGGCACGCACAATTCCTTTCACAATTTAAAGATTGTTTTGCTCCCGACTTACCACCTAGTTTACCACCTACACGTCTTGATGATCATAACATAGACTTGATCCTTGGTTCTCAACCACAATGTAAAGCACCTTATAGACACAATCAAATTGAACATAAATAAATCCAAGCCCAAGTTGAATAATTGCTAACCCGATGACTCATTAGGCCCATTAGTTCTCCTTTTGGTACACCTATCCTATTAGTCAAGGAGACAAATAATACCTACAGGATGTGCATTGACTATCGTGCCCTAAACAAGATCACATTCAAGAATAGATATCCGATCCCTAGGGTAGACAACCTCATGGATAAACTACAAGGAGCCACAATATTTAGCAAAATAGATCTTAAATCTGGATATCATCAAATACAATTGGATACACCTAATATTTTCAAAACTACATTTAGAACTCAATTTGGACATTATGAATTCCTTGTTATACCTTTCGGTTTAAGTAATGCACCAACTACATTCTGTTGTATGATGAATTGTATATTTCTAAAGCATCAGTATTGCATAATTGTTTTCTTTGATGACATATTGGATTTTAGTAAGAATGAGGACGAGCATTATGAACATTTATATTTGGTTTTCAAATTATTGAAAGAGAATCAATTATATGCTAACCCTGAAAAGAGTGAAATTTTCCAAACCCACATTGAATACTTAGGACATATTGTTTCTTGTGATGGTATTCAAGTTGATCCTAAAAAGATAGAAGCAATTTTGAATTGGCCGATTCCTAGAAATGTGCATGAGTTACGTTCTTTCTTAGGTCTTGCTAGCTTTTACAAAAAAATTGTGAGAAATTTTTCATTGCTTAAATTACCTTTAACGAAATTATTAAATAAAGGTATTGTATATAATTGATATGATAATCAGCAAAAGTCTTTTGATTTATTGAAACATGCTTTAACACATGTACCTGTTTTACAATTACCTGATTTTAATCGACCATTCTTTCTAGTAGTCACTAATGCTAGCGGATCAGGAATAGGAGCTGTCCTTATGCAAGATTCACATCCCATAGCCTATTCTAGCTGCAAACTTAAACCCTCTGAACTCAAGTATTCTACCTATGATAAGAAATTGTTAGTTGTAGTACAAGCTTTACGTCAATGGAAACACTATTTAATGGGATCTGAATTCATGATCAAAGCTAACCAACAAAGTATCAAACATATCCTTTGTTAGCCACAAATCTCTGATCGTCATATCAAATGGGCTACTTTCATTCAAATTTTTCATCCACTTATCCAATATCAACCTGGAAAAGAGAATGTTGTTACCGATGCCTTAAGTAGTAGAAGACCAACTATCCATAATATCTCCATTATATCTTTTGATTCCCTTATCCTTATGAAAGATACCTATGACCAAGTCCCCAGTTTTCAAGATGATTGGTATAAATTAGTTACTAATAAGTGGATTCCAATTAATTCATTGTCTTATTCTGATGGATTTATATTTTATGAGAATAGATTGTGTCACTATTCCATTTAGATCATTTGTGTTGCATGAAATTCATTGTCTCCCATATCAAGTCCATTGAGGTATTATTACTACTTTACGAATATTAGTTGAAGTTTTTTATTGGCCACAAATGGATTTTGATGTTTCTAACTTTGTATCTGAATGTTGAATTTGTCAAAGAGTTAAGTGACACCATAGTAAGGTTTGTTAATGTCTTTGACAATTCCTGAACGACCATGGGAACATATTTCAGTGGATTTTATAACTAGTTTGCCTAACACCCAAGCTAATCATGATATGATTTATACTATTGTAGATCGATTTAGAAAACAAGCATATTTCATTCCATGCAAGAAAACATTAACTGCATCTCAAGCTTCACAATTGTTTTTGAAGATTGTTTTCACTAACCATGGTTTACCGAGTTATTATTATTTATCGTGATTCTAGATTTTGCAATAATTTTTTGACTAATTTGTTTGCTGATTTAAGTACAAAGATTGATTTCTCATCTGCATTTCATCCTGAAACCAATGGGCAAACAAAAGCTACTAACAATACAATTCTAGATCTTTTGTGTACACACACAATTTCAAAACCACAAACATGGGATACACACATGCATTTACTTCAATTTCCATACGATAATACACGGCATACAGCGACACATAAAGCACATTTTGAGATCATTTATGGACATAGATTGCCTACACTTGCTACATTATTGTCAAACAAAGTTAAAACTGCTGATGATATTGCCAATAGGCATGCTACTATTTTTGCTGAAGTTAAAGATATGATTGCGAAAGCCTAGCAATCATACACTAAACAAGCTAATAAGAAAATTAAAAACATGAGTTTTAAAGTTGATGATTATAGTTATGCATTGAAAAGAGAAGATTACAAAGTGTTGAGAAACACCCTGTTGTTAAGTTAGCCCCTAGATTTTATGGGCATTTCAAGATCATTTACAAAATCAATGTCAATGCATTTAAACTAGAACTATCCCAACACTAGAAAATCCACAATACTTTTCATATGAGTTTGTTACAACCTTTTAGAGGCCAATTACCTATTCACCCTGTCTATGAAGACCCTCCTTTGTTAGAAGAAGAAACTGAAATCCTTGAACCTGAAACTATTTTAGGTACTGACTTTATGACCACTAGAATTGGCCGTAGATACTCTAGATATTTGGTTAAGTTTAAAAATCATCCTGTTGAAGAGGCCCAATGGATGTACGCCCACGACTTAAGTGCTTACCCCTCACTGCTTGCTCCAAATTGAGCTAATAGAAATTAAGGACAATTGCTATCCCACCCTGAGGGTATGATGCCATGAGGCATATTACACGGTGGATTCCGTGAGTTTATTTAATTCCACGGTGGATTCCATGAGGTTTTGCTGTGGATTCCGTAAAACTATATTTATTTGCCAGGGCTCGTACACAAGGTGGATTCCTTGTGCGAGAAGTTGATGGGGACACCTGTCCTTTTGAGTGTCATATTAATTTAATGTGTACGTGGGTGATTCCATAGCTTTCGCAAAATACATATTTAAATTAATGGATGTTTATGAGTTTAGAGTGTACTCATATTAAATTAAGGTTAGGGCAGAGTTCCAACCTATTTATTTATTTTGTAGCTGAAGACTACTAGGTATTCACTTTTGTTGGTTTAATTTTATTACTTTCTAACAATTGTGAAAGCTTCAGTTGATGTGTAGAGCAGGTAGTGGTGGCATTGGGAAGCACTAAGCGATTTCATGCATTCAAATTACCTAGAAGAAATTATCATTTTTGATTGGCACGTGTCTTATCATTAAGGGCATGGCGCTAATATTTATTTAGGAGTGCTTATTTATTGAAGCACTTGATAAATATTTATTATTTTGTATGCGCATGGGTGCTCGATTTAAATATTTCATTATTGGACATTGTATTTGGGCACAACTTGACTTTTGGGCCACCCAACTGCTTTATTCTTTATTTGGACAAAAGCAAACACAAAAGCCAAAACATGCTAATTGTAAAATTAGGCTTTTTTAAAGCTTTGAGATGAATAAATTTATAAATGCATGTCTTGTGAAGTGCTCAGTACACAAGGCATGAGGGGAGATTGTACCTAATTTGTCTCTTTTTTTCATGTCGTGCAAATCTATCCTTTTGTTTTATGAGCTTTAGTAGAGTTCTTTTGTTCTTGGGGACCTTTCGACGCTCACTACGTATGCATCCAGCACCCAATTTGCGCACCAATGATGGATAGAATCTGAGATAAACTAGACCTATTAGACAAACTACCAACAACTATCCTTATCATCACAACTATAGATTGAGATGCTCATGCCTTGAGATGAATATGGAGCATCCCAATCATGATAAACATGCAATCTTCAACTTTGATTTGTATTTATTGAAAGCTAGGACCAATTTAGAATTTTAGACACACTCATATGCATGGTACATCTTTTCCATGACATCATCAAATATTTAATTGTAACCTTCAACTCTTAAGTAACATAGGCCCCACAAGTCTATATATACTTTGGATTGTATCCAATGTTATCTACTCATATAGGAATCTATTTTCCCAAACTTCTAAACTACTTCTAATGCTACAACTAGTTTTAAATTCAGCATTAATATCCCTTCTCTTCCAAAATTCTATGGCAATAGTCTAGACCTTCAATCATTAGCATGAAGTAACATACACTACTAAAATCTCTACTTCTTGCAACAATAACCTTCTCCTTGCTCAAGGCTGCAATTTATCATTAAAAAATCATAGACTACATTTCTAATGTATCCAAAAATAGCAAAAGGAGAGTAAGTATATGAGGTATAACATAGTATATGCCTATACTCAATGCTAAATATCACTATAGATCTACTTCAATTCTTCAAATTTTGAGTTGCATGCTTATGTCAACTCTAATGCTTTTATTGTAGTCCAATATAACAAGTATCAAGGTTCAATATGGCAAGTAGTAACCCTCCTTAAAACCTCATGGATAATTCAATTTACTGCTAATGTACAACTAATCCTTGCTAAAAGTTCATGGATAATTCAATGTTGTCCATATCAAGACAACAAATTGTCCCCTCTTGCTAATCAAACTATCATATCTACTCATGTTTATATGTATTGAGCTACTCAAATGTTAGCTAGTAATTAGTTAGTCACTCATATGTAACATTCATATGGCTTGTTGCACCATTGAAATAAAATTTTGAAGGATTAAGGAGGGGAAATTCTCAAATTCTCAGAGCAAATTATTAGAGTAAAAGCAACAAGCATTGTTGCATTAGATGGGCATAAAATAAGTAAAATAGAGCCATGTTTGGCATAGTATTGAATAAGTAACTAGGTTGAGGCTACCCATTTGTACCAAATGGGCCATTTCTAGCTAGTTTTTAAGATTTAATCCAAGGAAAAATAAGTCCATAACTGCATCTAGATATGAATATTTAACTAGGAGTGGAGAGGGCATGTGTAATGGTGCATGGATGTACACATGTGTATATGCATGTACTTGGGATAGATGGCTCTTAGGCAATCTAAGGTTCATCTCCTGCATAAGTTCAATTCCAACTTTAACAAATTTATACTTTTTTAAAAGTACTAGATCTTAAATACCTAGACTAATGCTTGAGTTACGTACATTCTCCTATACAAAGAGTTTTGAGAGAATATATGTAATTCTCTTTATATACACATAATTCCCTACTATTGGAAGTGGAGAATGATATTATTACATTCTATTATATAGGGAATTTTCAAAGAACATAGGAATTCACTAAAGTGATCCATATTTCCATACTATTAGAAGTGGAAAACCCATGATCATATTCTCTTATATGGGGAATTTTGAAAGAATTTAGAAAAATCTATGTTTTGATGTGTAATTCCCTACCAGTAGATGTGGGGAATTTAATTCCCTAGTTATATGTAGGGAATATATGAGTGCATATATAGAAAATATCATCCAATTTCCTACGTTTCATAAAATTTCATATACAGGGAATGATTAGAAGTTCCTTGTGACATACCATGCTGTGCATGTATCCCATGCTACCCGTTATAGCCATGTTTCCCATTATTGCCATGTTACCCATGATTTCCATGCTCGCCATCAACACCATACTATCCATGATGGGGTTGAGTCATATAAGTTCCATTGGGGATCCGAGGGAGAGTAGGGGAGCTTCTACCAATGGTGAGAGAAGGCCTCATTGGAGGGTTGGTTGCATGGGTGAATTGGGAGCTCCATAGTAGAGGCTCGCCACTCATGAATATGAGAGGATTCACCGACTTCATAGATAAAATGGGGAATTCCCTTGGATCCAAGAATGCCCTGTGGACCATGTAGTGGATCTAGTGGTGGAGGCCATCTTGAGACTTGTGCTTAGATTCATTTTCCTTTTCTTGGGATGAAGTGGTAGCTAGTTGAGCTACAAGTGTAAAGAGTTGCTCTGGGGTTTGTTGAGTCCTGGAGTTTGAGAGGGCCATTTTCTCAATTGCTTCACCAAATTTTGACATGATTTGATGGTGTTTGGTGACCATATCATTATGCCTCTCCAAGTGTGATGATGCTCATGCCCTCTTAGAGATGAGCTATTAAGATTTGTGACAAAAAATGATTAGAACATTTTGCAGTTGAATTTTTGTGTCTATCTTGGAGCGGTTTGCACCTTGTCCACAGTGACCTCAGTGCACAAAAATGGCCATAACTTTTAGACCATAGCTCCAATTGGGGAGACCGGATTGGACAAAGCCCTCTTCAAGAAAAGATATAGGGTTCACTTCTAAGTGTAATATAGATTTTTCTATAATTGGATATTTGCGATTGTCTTGATTGACTGTGACTAAAAATATTGTAGGTCCCTTGATGCAAATGCACTATATAGATGGCTCATAGACTGAGGAACCTGAGCAACACTAATCATAGAATTTTGGGAATACTGATCATAATCCCAAGCACATTTACATATCCATCAGCCTTGTCATTCACTACATAAGTGGAGCTTAACACCATACATCTCTTCTGACTTCTTGGGGAAGTTATTATATGCATATCCTCTACATCACGTGCATTCAAGGCCTATTTATAAATATCATTATCCGTGATTTTTTTCCTGATTAAAGCATAGCCCGTTTCTATTTAATCTGTAAATAACCCCTTTAAATTACATCCTTCTGTATGTAAAAAATATATAAAAATGGTATTTTAAAAATACCTTGTTTTGAACCCATGTGATGCACACATATATTCATGAGAGTAACTTACCCAGGTCTGACTGCATATACCTCAAGTGTTATGCATGGGTACCATAAGCATTGAAAGCATGTCCAAAGGGGATTATATCATCGGACGTGGTGGTGACCAAGGGTACCTGCACCACCTGCATACAAGTATTGGTCTCCAAATCACTAGGAGGTGGGTAAATTTTGTTTAGGGTCTTAAGTGGTAAGGGAGGGTCACCTCTCTCTTGGCTTATCACCTCGCTTGGCATCTACCTATTTCCTTAGTTTGAAGTATTCATGGCAAACATTTTTATTAAGTAAACAACATGAGATGAATTGGAAAGGAAACATTTGACTGTTTCATGAGATGCAAAGATGAACAAGAGCTTGGATAGGGATTACCCTGGCATTCTAATGACTCATTAGCTGCTACTTTCCCCTTTTTACAAAGGGTTATTACTCACTTGAGATTAATCCAAAGCACAAAAGATAAAAAAAGAGTTAAAGTCAAAAAATGCAATTGATTTAGGATTAATTTGAGATTAATCTCAAGTGGGTATATGTATACAATGAAGGAGTGAACTAGTAAATCCTATGCAATCGTAATATTTCCAAAAAAATGAATTAAGCTCAAAAAGTGGATTAAGATACCACATTAATATCGACTTGATATACCTCTTCAGTGTTTGCGAAAGATAGTTGAAGCATGATCCACCATGATGCCAATTTCTCCATCAAGCAAGCACAATTGATTAGAGCACTCCCATGGATGAAGCCTTCAAGCATTCAAATGATTCCACTGATGATGGGGATTCATGTGTTTGTTTCCAAGCTTGAACTTGAAGGATATAAAGCTTCAAATGGAGCTTTAATAGCTATCTACAAAAATTCCCTGCATGCTAAGCTCCACATCTTCAATCAGGTAAAAAGGGGAAAAGGGGGTTAAAAGAGCTCTTGAGGGATGAGCTTCTAGAGGTTGTGGGCTAATTTGAGAGCTTGAGTTGAGTTTTAATGGATATTTCAACCAGTATACAATAGGGTTTTCAGCATGCAAGAGCTCAAATGTCAGAGGAGAAGGTCCAAACCTTAGTTCAGGAGGCTTTAGCCCTAGTGGCCCAAGGATTAGGGAGGCTAGTGACTGCTAGGAGATAGAGGGGCATAAGGAGGCTAGGGGTAGTAGCACAATTTGCAGCACAAGTTGTGTGTTGCTTTGCGGAGCTTCAACCTAGTCTTCTCTAGTCTCAAGGGTGCTCAATTTGTTGCTAGGAGTGTAGGGAACCAAGCCTAGGTAGTGGATGATGGCCTAGAGGGATCTTGAGCAAGATCTTGGGGATTATAGGGGGCTCAAAGCCATGATAACTTGTAGGAGAAGAGAGAGAAGAAGGGATGAGGAAAAAAGTAACAGTGACTTTACCCTCATCTAAACTCCTACACCTTCAATTTTCCCTAGAATCCCTAACAGTTGCATGAAAATGAGTGATAACTTGCTAACTTAGCCATTTTACCTCCAAATATGTTTGAGTCTCCGGCCATAACACTTGCTTGCTCCAAAAAACTGAAACTAATTGTGGTCTTTCTTGTTGTACTTGTACCTATGACTTGAGTAACTAGGGTTTGAGATTGGAAAAGAAACTAGATGGAGAAAGAGAAAAGGAGAGGACCAAAGCCTAATGCTTTGATACCACTTGTAATGAATGAATTTGAAAGGAGAGAGGAGAATGAATTGAAGAGAGAGAAAAATATAAGAAAGAAGAGAAAGAAAGACTAGAAGAGAAGGCAGAAAGATAGAAAATAGGGGAGAAGGGAGTAGCAAAACATGGAAGCTGAAGATGAAGGTGAAGAGTATGTTATTGATAATCACCAATTGCCCTTAAACTGAGACTCTTACCCCTTATATACCACAGTCAATGTGACTCAGTGTTTAACCCCTAGTTCATATGTACCCCACTTGTTACATTTCAGCCATGGAGTGTATGGGCAATTATCCTAGCACTAGAGGACATGATAATGATGGACCTAGAGTGCTAGATGATGATCATGGTGGAGGAGGTATGGATCATAAAGATGCCATCATACCTTAAGATGATCATGCACTCATTGTGGATATTAATCATGATGAGCATAATAACAATACTACTATGGGATCAATTTGTCTGGTAGGTCTAAATTACCACATTTAATTTTTATTGGATTAAATTGTTGAGTTTTTCTTTAGAGTTTTAAGTATTTCAAATGCCTACTTTTAAGTGTAAAAAACAATGTACTAGTCACTTCTTTCCAAACCACCTATATCATTCGATTTAATATAGTACCACATCATGCCATCCCTATAAAATTTTCTCCATAACAAGACATCAAGTTTAGAATTAAAAGTGGTGACACACACCACTAGCAAAGGACAATTCCAATAGTCAAATTTTATCTATAACCAGACATAAATTCTAGAATTAAAAGTAAGGATATAGACCACTAGATTTACCTTTTTTCACTTCATCCTTCATCACTACCCAATTGTTGCAATTTAAAAAAAAAGTGGCTAGAGATTAAGATCTATATAGAAAATAAAAGTTTAGTATTAAATACCATATTGTACAAGATCCTATGTTTTTAAATTAAAAACATTTTCATATAATTTTTTTAAATGCAGCACACATTTTGTAGATAAAAGTCTATTTCCCATATAGAAGAATTCTCTTGTAGTATGAAAGGGTAGAGATTGTATATCAATTAAGGCATTATATGTATTAAAATATATTCTTAATGAATATGGTCATATAAATTCAACTTAGATGAAGAGACCAAGATCTCAAATCAATGAATCATATCACAGGCACACTCTCCTAAGAGCTTCCATAGTTGTTTGCCATAGTAGATAGATTTTTAAATGATTGCATGGAGACATATATTGTGAAGCACCTAGATCACCTTCATTTAGAGCCATGTGGAAAATCATGACAAGGAGGGATAGTAAAAGGAGGAGGCACCCCCATGGGTTACAACTAGCTCGTCATTGCATCTTGAAAGTGATGGTGGTTAGGCCACCTCTTCAAGATGGAATTTTTAGATATATTGTTAACTTGTTTCTGGTCGAGAGTCTAGATTTATGGGTAATGTTTATTATGTGTATACTATTTTTGTGCTTTTCATCCACTAGTTGTTCAATGACCAAGCTAGGGAAGAGATATGTAGCATGCCATGGGCTAAAGTAGCTTATCGAGAGGCTATGGCAATAAAATGAGGATAGATAATCAACTATTATTGACTTCTAATTTTTGTATATGCCCAACCAAAGTATTGCCCTATTTGTTGAGAGGATCAACACTTGAGATGTAGTCAATCTATGTAGCATGAAGTCAATCAAGGTAATCATCTCCCATGGTGATGCAAAGTCACTTTAGCCAAAGTATTTTTAGGGGCACAATCACAAATCACTCGAGGCATTGTGCGAGTAGCTTAGAGGAGAATGAAGGTATCAACCACTCGAGATGATGAAAAATATATCACTTGAGGTCTTAAGATCAAAACAATCAAAAGCAATTATTATTACAATTTGTAGGACTTTATTCCTTGTTTGGTTGGTAGTTTGGGTTCCATTAACTCAATAAAACTTGGTATTGAAAAGGCCTAGCAATCATGCTTTTATTTTGATTCAATTTTCCACTCCAAGTCTCCCTTGATCAATCAAAGATAGTTGTTGTTTGTAAGAAAAAGAGGCATCAAGGGAGAATAAGAAACCATAAAAGATGGATGAAAATTCTATTAAATGACAGAGTAGATTTGGAGCAACAGAGAGTGAGCAATCAGTTCATCCCATTTCTTTTATTATTCACTCAAGTAACTAGTAGAGAAAAATAGTTACAACTAGGTCATCTAGACAATGTGTTAGGTCAAAGACCACCAACTTATTAAATGTCCCGCACTTGTTGTGTACAGCTGGACATATAGTTAGAATGTCAGTAACACACATAGATAGATAGATAGAGCTTGAATTCTTCACACTCCCCCTAAAGCTCAAGATTGCACCTATACACCAAGTAGCCATCGAAATAAACTAAACTTATCTTTACCTGAAGACTTGGTAAAGATATCTGCTACTTGCTCATCCGTCTTTACATGCATGAGATCCACTTTGCTTGCAAGAACCATCACATGGATGAAATGGTAGTGTACCTCAATATGCTTCGTTCTAGCATGGTAAATTGGGTTTGTTGCCAGAAGTGCACTACTAATATTGTCACAAAATAAAGTCATTGGAGCATCCACATGTATATCCAAATCAACTATCAACTTAAGCAACCATGCAATTTCACAAGCTGCGAAAGCAGCACCTCTCTACTCTACCTTAGTACTAGACAATGCAACAGTTGGTTGCTTCTTGCTACTCCAATTGATCATCCCACTTCCAAAGTTGAAGGCATAACCACTTGTAGACCTGCGATCATATGAGCATCTTGCCCAATCCGCATTAGTGTAACCAATGAGTATTAGGGCCTTATCCTTCTCATAGAACAACCCATGATCTACAATGGACTTTACATACCGCATAATCCATCTAATAGCATCCAAGTGTGGCTTTGTGGACTTCTGCATGAACTGACATATGAGCCCAATAGCATAACTCAAATTAGGTCTTGTGATTAGTCAAGTAGATTAAGCTTCCAACCATCTGGTTATACATAGTGACATCGTTAATTTCAACTCCAGCTTAACATTCTGATCTAGAGGTATATCAAGAGGTTTACATTCAGCCATGCCATATTTTTTCAGCATTTCCATGGCATAGTGTTTTTGCATTATCCACAAACCATTATCTACCTTTATCACCTCAATACCCAAGAAGAATTACAGCTTGCCTAAATCCATATCAAATTCAGATTTCAGCATACTCATGACATTCTGTATTCCAAAGTCATCACCTATGATTATCAAATCATCCACATAAATAACCAGCACTGGCAATCCTATGTCTATCTTTTTCATGAGCACACTATGATCAGCCCTGCCAACTATGAAACCTAAACTCTACAAGTAACTAGTGATCCTTGCATGCCATGCTCTAGGAGACTATTTCAGCCCATACAAAGATTTCTTCAGCTTATAGACATAGTGCAGAAACTTGGGGTGTGCATACCCTTCAGGCTGATCCATGTGAACATCCTCTTCCAAGTCACCATGTAAACATAGTAACCACTAGTATAAGTCAGTCTATCCACAGGATACCTAACCCTTTGGAAGCGTTTGAGCTGTGGTGCACTATTAGATTCCCTTCTCTCATGAGGCAAAATATACCTACTTTTTTTAGTACTAGGCGCATACATAGTAGGAATACCAAGTTAAATGTTAAGACTATCAGCCGAGTCATAGCCTGAAGTCATCATGCCATGTGTATCATCAAAAACTTTTTCTTTCCCTTTGTTGTCCATCATGTCATATCTCCCCCTCACTAACATAGTGGGACCATAGTGGTATCAGTGGACGAAGAGCCAAAACTCTACAATCTCCCTGCCCATGGAGATATAGGGGATGATACATTTGTAACACTAGGACCTGTCAATGCAATACTCTATTGCGAACTAACTATAGAAGCATGTGCAGAACGCATGTTAGATGGTACTGCTATAGGTGATGCATACCAAGTAGCCATCTCATCAAATATAACATTTGTGCTCACAAGTGTCTCCTGAGTAGAGGGATGAAAACATTTATATGCCTTCTTTTCTTGTGCATAACTAATAAAAACACACTTATGTGCTTTCAGATCCAACTTCCTTCTCTTTTCATCAAGAATTTGCACATAAGCAATACAACCAAATACTTTCATGTGACTGACATCAGGTTTGTAGCCATACAACTTCTAAAAGGGTGTCACATCATGAATGCCTTGCAATGGGAGTCATGTTTAAAATGTACATGCTATCATAACAGCCTCAGCCCAATAGTAAAGCGGCATATTCTTCTTAGTTATCATAGCATGGGCAAACTCCATCAATACCATATTCTTTTGTTTAGCTACTCCATTCTATTGTGGAGTGTAGTTGCATGTAAGCTGCCCACGAATACCATTTTTAGCCAAAAAACTATCAAATTTATGCGATACATACTCCCCACTGCTGTCAGATCTCAAGCTAGAGATGTAGCAATCAAATTCTTTCTCAACCTGCTTCTTGAACTACTTAAAAATAGCAAACACCTCATCATTTGCTTTTAGTAGTATATAAACCCAAGTATAGCAGCTAAAGTCATCTATGAAGGTCACATAACATTTAGAGCCTCCCATAGATGCATTATGGGCTGGCTCCCACATATCAAAATGGAACAACTACAAAGGTCTCCTATTGTTTTGTACATGCCTAACAAAAGAGGCAATCATGACTCTTTACCAAATTGACAGGCATCACATACATGACCAAGATCAGTGTAGGTAAACTTTCATAAGCTAGTAACAAGCTGTCTCTTCTACATCAATTACAACGCTGAATATTTACATGCCCCACTCTCTTATGCCATATTTCTAGGTCTTTGATTATGCTTGAACCATGAGCAAACATTGCTGATTTTAGTTGTGGTAAGGTGGCATCTAATGTGAATATCTTGCCATGTCTATGAGCATGAGCAATAAATTTGTAGCCATTACCAAACTCTTCAATGAAGACACCATGCTTATTAAAATAGACTTACAAATTTTGCTCAACCATCTGTCCCACAAATAGCAAATTCTTCGTAATGGATGGAAAATGCAACACATCATGTAGGTTTTTCTTCTTGCCATCATGAATCACCAGAGGTACTATGCCTTTGTTCTCAATGTTATGTTGTGTATTGCCACATGTACATACATAGCCATTCTTATCAGTCACCATATCTGTGAATCAATCACCATGAGGTGTCATATGATTTGATGCTCCCGAATCAATATACCAAATATCATCTGCATTTGACTTCTTACTAGTAGCCTTGTTCTGCACGTAAGTCATGGCAAACAACCGATCTACGGAATCGTCCTCTATATGGCTCGAGGATGCATAATGTCCATGCATCCTTGCCCTTCTAATTTCCATGCTTCTTCCAACAGTCCTTGGCAATGTGTCTATACTTTCCATAGTAATGAAAATCCTTATCCTTGTTAGGATTGTTAGAGACTACCCCTAGGGCTAGATCTCCCCCTAGCTCTAAAATTCCCACCCCCTCGTGCATTTGAACCCTGCTGGGTGTTACTACCATGAGACATATTCTGTGGTGCTCCTCTGCCGCCATGAGCAAATCCCCTACCATGGCTGCCATGGCCACGTTGAATCAAGTAAAAGACAGCATCCTTGCTCTTAGAGCTGCTAGAACTAGTGGCCAATCCCAGTTTGACTTCCTCATGAATGAGCAATGCCACAAGCTCATTAAAATCTAGCATTTCAGCCCGCACAGATATGGAAGTATGAAAAGATTTATATTTAGGACCCAAGAACACAACATTAGTGAGTTTGGGAATCTCCCAATTCCCATTTTTTGAATACTAAAAAGGTGGCACCCGGATAACATGCCCATAAGTTTCTCAAAGCCATATGATGTGACCTATCATTGGAAAGCACTTGAAAAATGGAATCTATTGAGCAATAGAGCACTCGATTTGGAGTTATAGTGTTTAAGTTATGACAAATCCAAATATTTGACCACGTGTCCCAAACTTATGGGAATTTCCCATATTCCCCAATATGGTGTTCAAGGCATTTAATGCTACTACAACCATGTCTTCATCCTCTCTTCATCTTCATCCTCTCTTCATCCTCCATGCATGTACCAATGGACGCTAACTGGTCCACAATGGTCTTGATTTCAGTGACATAGTCTTGAAATGACCTACCCTTTCTCTCCATATTATTGAATTTTTGCTTCGATTGTATCTTCCTAGCACTTATGGTATGCCATAATACCTGATCGAGGTATTCCATGCATCCTTTGGAGAGTTGTACTTCATAATCTGCATTACCATAGCATCCGAAATACATAATGACAGCCAATGTAGAACCCTGCAATGCTCTATCTGTCCAAGCTCTAGGAGCTCTGAGCTGATATGGAGTGGGATTCTTATGAGTAGGAAATTTGAGTTCAGCCTCTACTCCTGTTACCAAATCCCAATATCCTTTTGCTATTAGGAAGTTCTCCATGCGGAACTTCATGGCATAGTTATTTCTTTCAAGTTTATCACCCACTATCTGGGTTATGTTATCTGTTTCGCCTGCATTTGCCATGTTGTAAACACTGTCTGACTTCCTGAAAACCAAGGTTTCTTAACTGATCAATTTCAGCCTTCCAATTCAATGACAGTTTTCAGCAACAACCCACTCTTCAAATCATAGTATTTCAATCCACAAACATTTCAACCATATCCCAAGACAAGTGGAAATACATCTAGGTATATCAACTTATTTGTATGGACTACATTTACTGCATACTCTGCATGTTAACACACTAATAGCAGTGAACAGACAAACAGTCTATGAAAAGAAACATGAGAGTAACCTACAACCTTTTCTTAGCTAAAGCAAGGGTATTTATGCCTCAACATAGCCCACATCATCTCAGACAATTGCCACTACTCCATACATGTCCATCTGGATACATTACAGTGCATGTACATCATGTATGGAAGTAAATATTCTTCTAGCTAATTAAAAAATTAATACCTTGCTATAACTAGCTACAAATCAGCCCAAATTTGGGCATTTAATACTCATAATAGTCCACAAAAATACCTATAGCTCCAATGGCATGACTCAAGCCTTACAGGTACCAAATGGATGTCAGTATGTTTCAACCTTCAAGTGAAAACTATCATACATTCAAATTACAGATGTCAGCCTGTAATTTCCAGTTCCGTAAATTGCACATACATTTATATTATAGATGCCAACCTTTAATCATGCCCAGGTGTACATTGGTATTACACAAACATTTATCAAGCATTCTTGATGGTAATATCCATCATTCCAAAGCACTAGTGGATCAAAAAATGCCCCATATTAGTGTTGAAAAACTTGTGGACATATTTCAGCATGTCATTATCTTCAACCACTAAGCATTTGACACTCCCAATCCAACATAAAAAACATAACAGATAACACATATGCTTTGTTAAGCATCCACCAACTATAAGGTCTTCAGTGTTGCCTATGAGTTACCATACACAACAAGTGTATTCAACATGCATTACATAGGTCTGCCAGTGACATTGGATGCATAAACATTATTAGGATGAAAGGCACCAATGCCCTGGAACCACCTATTATTTACTGTAGTAAACATATAGTCTACATAGGTATGTGCTAAATATCTCAAAATCTGTGAAGAATTTTTAAAAAAATTCTTTTACAAATTTATAGGCACATTGAAATGTTCAGGAATGGCGGGCCGTGTTTCCAAAATCCATTTTCGTAGCAAGATATGGCTTCTGCAAAAAAAAGGGTTGCAGGCACAGTCTCTTGTGATGACATTTTTTTAGATTTGATGTCGTTGATGTCAAATGGCCACTCACAGGTGCTCAATGAAGCCTTATGAAGCTCCCAAACAAGCCACAACAAGCTCTTACACAAGCACAAAGCATAAACCCTGATGCATACCTTGTCAGGAACAATGGCTATCTTTCTTCTTTAGTAGAGACACTTATCTTCAAGCTCCAGAGAGCACATTCATGTTGGCTCTGATACCATGTTAAATGGCAGAGTAGGTTTGGAGCAACAGAGAGTGAGCAGTCAGCTCATCCCATTTCTTTCATTTTTGACTCAAGTAACTAGTAGAGTAGAATAGTTACAACTAGGTCATACTAGGTCAGAGATCACTGACTTATTAGATGTCCCACACTTGCTGTGTACAGCTAGACATACAGTTAGACTGTCGGTAACACACATAGACAGAAACATAGAGCTTGACGTCAATTCTTTACTTTAATCTTGCATTTGACAAGTTGGTTTTTGCACAAGAATGACACAAGCTCTTTGTTTTTTGAGCATGTGGAGGTCATCTCCCTAGTTCGTTAGATACTTCCATGCCAATGGGTTGAGGTGATGCACATAATGTACCATCAATATGTATTAGCTTGACATGAGATGTAGCATGGATATATAGAACTTAGTTATGCACACACATGAGAAAGCACTATTTTATGAGTAGGAAAATCATTTCTCAAGCACAATTGGTTATTCTTCACTAATAAACAAATCCTTGACTCAGATGGAAAGGAGAAATTGAGTTCAAGAGCCATTAAAGGCTACAATAGCCATAAGTAATAGGCTTACATAATTTATGATGATATTTGAGCTCCTAATGAGTCAAGGGGATAAAATGAACTAGATCTTCCTTTTATACGAGTGGTCAACTAAGTGCAAACACTACAACAAAAACGAGGCATAGACGCGCATGTTAGACACGCAAAGTCGGGCGCGTCTATCATTGCGTCTATAAGTGCGTGTAAATAGATGCAAATTTTGTGTCTATATATCTCTGCAATAGACGCCAATATAGACGCGCCAGCATATGCACAATTATTTAACCACCTAAAATTGCAATTTCCATAATTAAAAAACCAAAGTTAATAATTATTTAACCACCTGAAATTGATTCTTGAGCATGCACGTGTGCGCATGATAAAAACTATAGAATTAAGAATACACATTGAATCATTGAATTAAAAAAATAGAGTTAATAATTACTTTTTCATTACTCTCTAATGAATGGTAGTTCCTCCAGTTGACAAGCTTGATATAAGTAAATAGCGGCAAGCGACAGAAACCTTACAATTAGTAGCAAGCATTGCAATATGTATCTCGTAATTTCTCTACTTGAAGATGATAAAAAAAATTTATTATGGAAAATTCAATTTAGCTTTAAACTTGACTATTGATTCTTGAGTATGCACGTGTGCACATGATAAAAACCATAGAATTAGGAATACACATTGAATCATTAAGCAAATTAAGTATGTTACAATGAATGATCCATCTCATCTTCAATGAGATCAGCCCTTGCTAAACTATCTACTTCTAGGTCTATGTTATTAAGAGGTAACGAAACAAATAAGTCTATCCCATATCAGATGTGTTGCTATATTGCTCAATAACTTCATCAATATCATCGACAATCACATTATTTTCTTCTTCTGCGTTTCCTTGAATATCCTCATGAGGTTCGTCTTGTACTATATCACGCATATCATCCATTATGGTGTCATCATGCACATCATCATTAATTGTTGGATTGTCATCTGCTATCTCCATGTCGGTAATATTACCATATATTGGTTTTGAACAATTAGATATAGGGATGACATACCACCATCGGTTATTGTTTACCATTGGATGCATATACAACCTGTATTTGAAAAACAAAAGCAAGAAACTTAAATACTTATTATATTGTGTATATGTATCACATGTATACATATTAAAAAATTAGCCTTTGCATATATACCGGCTCGCATTGTTGAGGTAGTACTAATGTGCGAGGGAGGTATCTGCCACCTGCCTACCGCACACAAAAGATAAATGAATTCTATGACTTGAAGTAGCTAGGAGTATCCCTTGAAGCATATTATTCGAAGTTCGTTTCACTCCTAAAGTATGCACCCCCAATGGATATGACACAACACACGTCAAAATTTTCTGTTGGGTTGAATCCACCCATAAACACTCGATCGGAATCAATACACCCAACGGACCTACAAGACGCACTTATTCGAGCTATTCCAATAATAGAGGAGGTGTAGACCAAACCAAGGTACAACAGGATTTGGCCTTACAAAGATCAGAAAAAGGGTATGTCTAAGGCTCAGACCAAGAGAGTGCAGGGTCAGAATCAGGGCCAAAGAAAGAAGGCTAGGGCCAATGCTGTCAACAACTTTGTTCTAGCCCAAAGTTATGATTGCGACCCACATTGATTCCATTGCAACGAGAGCCCAGACACTTCAAGAGGGAGTATCCCAAGCTTAGCAAAGGACATCGCCAAGGGAAATTCCAAGGTCAAAATAGAGCCGCTCATGGCCAAGGAACCACCGTTATGGCTAGAGGGAGAACCTACAGGGTTTCCAACAAGGAGCTGGATGATGGAGAAGACCCATCCATGGATGCTGACATTGAGAGGGCAATGGTTCACGCCACTCTTCACATGAAGGATCCAAATCGCCAATTCTCGGTGATTCAAACACCATCAAAATATCAAGGTAAAAGCTTCAAAATCCTGATTGACTATGGTAGTATACATTCCTTCATTTCACTAATCTGTGCAAAAAGATTAGGGATAGCCACAATAGATGCACCTACTTTACTTGTGGAATTAGCAAATGGTCGTAAGGTTACTTGTACTAGGCAAACTGCTAAGGTGAAATTCCTATTGGGTGGGAAGCCAACTTTTTTGAGATTCAGGGTAATGAACCTAGGTGTCCACAAATGTTTACTCGGAATGAATTGGCTAATACCCAATGATATCCACATCCACTGTGGGAAGGGCCAAGTCTCCTTCCGAAATTCTGAAGGGGAACTAGTCACGACTTAAGGTGAGGCTGGTAAGCCAAAAATACAGTTGGCAAGGGCAACACGAATAATAAAAGGTGTTCAAAAGGGTCTACCTGTCTGTCTGATTAAACTGAATAAGCCAGATCAGAATCAATAATCTGGAGAAGAACCTTCTTGGTTAAAGGAATACATAGACGTATTTGCTGAAGATCTGACGGAGCTTCCTCCCCAAAGGGAAGTTGACCATGAAATCAAACTTGTGCCAGGAACTGCACCGATCGCAAAGAGGCCGTACAAGATTTCCATTCCGGAAGCTATCGAACTAAAAGAGCAAGAAGAATAGAGAAGAGAGAGGAAGAAGAAGAAGAAGAGAAAGAAGAGGGAGAGAGAGAAGGAGAAGAAGAAAAAGAAGAAGAGGGAGAGAGGGAAGGATAAGAAGAGAAGAAGAAGAAGAAGAAGAAGAGGGATAGAGAGAAGGAGAAGAAGAGAAGAAGAAGAAGAAGAAGAAGAGAGAGAAAGAGAGAGAAAGTGAAGAGAGGGAGGAGAGAGAGAGAGAGAGAGAGGGAAGCTTCTTCTCCCCTCCTTAAAGAGAGGTCACACACCCCTCTATATTGCCAAAAATACGCCCGTCCCCTTCGTTATCTCTTCCTCCACTCAAGGAAAGGCGGCAGAAATATTGCAAAGGAGAGTGCGGGAACCCTATCACTCGTACATGCATCTTCGAGTATGGCCCCGAAACGTAGTTCCACAAAGATGGCCGGAAACCCTGCAAGCGTGGATGGAGGTTCGAACCAAGGTGGCACCGCAACCGCGAACGGTTCATCAGGCATCAATACCATAGGAATCACATCATCACTCTAAACCTAGGTTGCTCTATTATTAAATCGTAGGTTGTAATCATCACAGTGAAGAATCATGTTCACATGCATCACATTAATTGCGTGTTTGATAATTCCCTAGGTATGAATATAGTTGTGATGTATGTATAATCTCCATTGTAGGATGAAATTGTAATAGGTGAAATTGATTAGAAACTACATCATAAATTACGAAAATTTCTTGCATAGAGTGCATTACTCCTTGCACAAGTTCTTGCTTAAAATGCATTTCAGAGAACATTGAAAGAAACAAAGTGCATGTCCATGTTGCAAGATGGATTCTAAGATACTTGTAATAATCTGCAAAAAAGATTAAAGTGCAGCTAGACTCATACAATGATCACATAAAGATAGACCATTCAAGAAGGTTATAGATCGTATTGAAAAGAAAGCATGGCATTACGTTGCGGCATTAAAGTTGTTGGGAAAATTCAACATTTCTTGTAATTTACCAAATGGGACTGAGATCCACGAATTGCATGACAAAGTCCTTGGTGACTTCAAGGGGGATAGGTAAAATCTTAGTGCTTGTGATCATTATTAAGAAGGCTTAAGAAGATTACACTTAAGTTGGAGAAGGAATTGTTCTAAACAGAACCATCTCGACCAGCCATGGTCAAAGGAATAGGCAATCTTGATCTATTAAGATCAAAGATAAAGGTACATAGGTACTTTAAGGGACCTAGGAGATAACCAACAAGTTGACCAACCAAGGACAACGGGGTTGTCCATGACCTATTTTACAAGGAGACCCAGGGTAAGGATAATTAGGGTCGATAGGGTACAAACCCTAACCCAAAGGAAAAGGGAAAACAAGAAACCTAGCTTGCCAAGCCCTTGGAATCTCACCAAGTCACGAATGATCCAGGATCGAATGCTGGGAGCATTCGGGAAGAGGGAATCACACCTTAGCGGTTGGTCATACAAACGACCTCTGAAATGATCGTGATTGTACACTTAGGTACATTGTTTGATTTTCCTTGCTTAAGGAACTAATTGAAGGCAAAACACTCAATGCTTCCAGTTAAAAGCGTGGAGGGAGAGGCAAGTTCAGTTACCTCCAACTGTTTGCCTGGCCCTATCCAAGGGGGTTGTTAGCCACACCGGGTATATGGACCTAACGCGTCGCGAGAGGTCTCTCCGTGGGTGCTGCTTGGAGCGTGAGGATGCTTGGGTGCCAGGGGAGGCTCTGGTTGTAAATTTCTTGCCTCGGGATCCGGCACAAGAGGCCAACAAGACTTGAGATGGGATCTCGAGGCCCGTGTACTAGTCTACGGGTGGAACTTGGAGCAGTGATCCTGTAGATTGCTGGGATAGCCTTCGGGCATGATACTTGATGTATTCCGGGACTATGATAAATAAAGATCAAATATTTGAAAAAGGAACTTGCTTGACATTGTTTTTGTGTCAGTACCTAAGTTATGTGAAGGAACCTGTGTTTAAATTGATTAATTAAAGAATATGCTTTTGCATATCAAACATAATGTGGTAGGTAATTAGATAACTAAGCAAACCGAGGAAAGTGTGATGGACATGACTTGGGTCCGTCCTATGGAAGGGTGGTCCCGATTAGCTAGGGACTTTTCTCAAAAGACGTGATAACGAGACGATGAAGACCTAGCATCAGTAGAGTTAGGATCACGATTTATGCTGTTTTAGGGGAACGGAATGGGACTATGCCTTATGGGCAGAGAGGTTGAGCTTCACAACCCTCTCATTTCCCATTCTTCATGAACCAAGTGCAGCATAAATCCACTTCGACTCTGTTTTTCCTACGCAAAGTGGTTCATCTGGAGCTCGACGCTAGCTACTCCCTAGAGACTTTGGTAAAAGGAAGGAAACCTTGATTTCAGGTCGGTCCTAAGTGGGAACGGCCGGACACTTCTGCTCAAGGTAGACTTGAGAAGACCTAGATCGCAAATCCTATGACATTCCTTGCGAGTGCCAGGCGGTGCTTTCTAGAATCTCTTCCTGATGGGCTGCTAAGACGTGTCCCACAAGTGGACGAGTGGACACGTTACAGACTAATGTATGTGCAAGGTTCTAGCATACACAAGGGCACACCAGTACATGTGCTAGTGCAAATCCGTATGCAAGTAAGTGTGTATGTGTGTGCATGTGTCAGCATGCAATCAACTACACACTAATGCACTAGGGTGTATAGAAGTATGCAAGGGTATCCAACAGGATGTAGTAAGTGCACAAGCAAGGTCTCACCATCTTCTCTTACTCCTCCTCCCACCCTCCCTTGCAAATAGGATGGGTGTTTGGATTGCAAAGGAAGAAATAGGTGCCCATTGAGTGTGCACTAGGGTTGGCAAGTATGCAGTGAGCTACAATAAGTGCACTAGAGTGCACTATACTACGAATGTGGTTAAGAGTAGTGCACTAGTGCGATGTGCAATACACTAAGGTGTATTCTAAGGTGCAAGGTAAGTGTAGGGATGGAAGTTATTATGAAAGTCTAAGAGGTGCTTATATGTTTGTGTAGTGTAAGGTGCACATCTAGGTGCATAAGGATGCATATGAGTACATATAGTCTATCAGTGCAAGTGCATGTGCATTAGAGTGCATAGAAGTTCACAGGGTGCACCTAGCCACACAAGTGCGTTCATAAATACAAAGAGTGCACCATGATATAGGGTTTCATGTGTTGCTTTATTGTGAATGGTGGGATGGCACATGCGCACTATGAGGTGCTTCATTCATTTCTCCTTCTATCGAGATCACCCCTCCCTTGTAAATAAGGTGGCTGCATGTATAATGTTTGAAAAAGATAACCCATCGTATAATCTTGTAATCCTCACATCATCTTGGAATAAACTGTACTCTTTCATACTCTTTTCTACCCTGCAAACATATTGTTTGGAAGCTTTCTTCATCTCTTCAATCCTCTGGAATCTTAGGGAACTTGTTGTTGAGGATCATGTGAAGCCCAAAGTAAAACCATCTTCACTTACAATAGCTTAGAGCTTTATCCTCTTAGTACCACTCTAATCCTGCATTATAGTAGTACTTACTAAAAACCCATATCTCAAAATTCTCTAGCATTAGGAGGCAATGGATAGTCCCTCAATATATCCCTATTTCTTACATGATTGACACACACTATCATAAATTCCACTACTCTTTTATTATGTTTTCTATTGATTCTTGCATAGTCAAAATCATCATCATACTTTAGTCTCCATCTGTACTGTAGTAATAATTGGTTACCCTAAGATCACTAGATATGATGAAGAATCCTGCACAAAGAAATGTTAATTATCTCATTTCCTATGGTAATCTTCACATTTGAATAGGCAATGTACATGTAGCTGTCTCTATTCAGAGAGTATCTTGTATCCTAGATGCTTTCCCATTGGCTATTCCTATTTCTTCTCTTTCTTCTCTTTCTTCTTATATACATCTCCCATGTTTTGCTCTAGCTTGTAGGAGGCATTGATTGCTCAAGCTCTATGTTGCCACCCCCTCTAATAACCCTCTTTGAGGTCCTTGGGTTCTCATCATCTCTTTTTTATCTTTTATCTTCCTTGAGCTTTGTAGTATTATCCTCTAATGGCTAGATACTTTGGTCTTGACCAGCTCTTTATGCCCTACTCTATAGTATCACCCTCTAACATTTTCTCTAGCTATAGCTATAGTGGAGGGTTTGATACTTATAAAAATAAAATAACTTTCTTTGTAAGCAAAGATAATTACTCTACATCATCCAATTGATCAAACTTCATCTCAAACTCTCTTTATAGCTTTGGAGTAAAAGGACTCTTTTACCATGCTAAGAACTCTAGGTCTAAGGTAATAGCTTACGCAAAACACTTTCCAAGGAAATAGCTTGGACTCTTTTCACCCCACCCTCTTCTTTGCCCAAAGAGCCTAGTATATGTATGAAGTATACTCAGAATTACTTTAGCGCTTCAAATCCCTATATAATGGCAGTATAACGATCCAAAATCTACCCCAGATCTATAGTATAGATGTATCCACATGCATTTATTTGTCTTCTCCCTATTTACTTCAGTGCCTTTCCTAAATTTGTTTTCTTTTACACTTGACTGCAACTTGTTTCGACCATAACTTTGTCATATCAACTTGGAATAGGGTCATTTAGGTACTTAAATAACACCATATTAGAGAATTCGGGAAACTCCCAAGTCCCACTTTCAAATAAGGGGTAAAGATTTGGTCATGTGGCTAAATCTTAACCCATGCTTCAAAGTGGGACTTGGAAAGAAAACCTAAATAGTAATTAGGGTGTACTCCACTTTCAATTAAAGGGACAAGATTTGATCATGTGGCCAAATATTAACTATATTCGAAATTCCCAAACTATATGAGAATTTCCAAATTCCCTAATATAGTGTTAAATCGAAAAGAACAGACTTGATGGGCAAGTGAACATTGGCAAAATTGCAAAACTCCTTTCAAAATAGTGAAAAATGGTGTTTTTTTTATGAATGTGTCACTTTTTTATTTTTTTTGGCTTGGAAATTTTGTACCACTCGAAACAAGTCCTTGCATCTAATTAAATCCACCTTTGCCATGTGTGTTTGTAAAAATAAGCTTTCCTACGATTTTCCTTTACTAAACCTATCACCACATGACACACTATGGTTTTCCTTCACTGAATATATAACCACATGATGGTGTATTAAAGGGATATGATTGGGAAAATGTAGGTGAATCAAGATTTAGGGCATGTGGCTTCTCTTCTTCTTCTTCCCACTCCTCTTCTTCTTCTTGCTCTTTGATCTCAAAGAGATGTAAATAGCTTTTCAAAAGAAACACAAAATGCCTACACTAGCCTGCGTAGTGCTTTAGAGTACAAGCTCCTATTCTCGCTCAATATAGAAAGCATGTGTCTAGTCATTCAATCCTGCCATGCCCCAATAATGGAATCAAAATATCAAAGTTATTTCAAGATCAATGCCATATTGAATGGAACACTTATTAGTTCATGAAGTTCGAGTGATGCAACTATGGCTACCTCTCACATAACCATTGCACACTCTCACAAATAATACCATAGCAAACTCATAGATTTACCTTGTTGTTATACTCTATCTAGGAAGGCTCCTTAATGGCTCTAAAATTCAAACAATGTCCCTCAATCATGCTCCATCCTCATAGTTTCAATCGTACCATGATTGCTTTACAAAATAGAAGAGTAAAAGGGAGAAAACGGAAAAGGAAGAAGAGGCAAACAGCTTCAAACACCACTCCCTTACTCTCCATCATACTCCTCCCCCTAGGTAAGGGGGTAGAAGTAAGAAGCAAAAGGAGAGCTCTGTTAAGATTTCAAGCCCACAAAGATGACTTTATCCATTCATTTGCTAACATTCATACATGGGTTTGGGTTGGGAATCCTAACCTTCTTTTTTGCCTATATCCAAACCTCCTTTGATTGATGCATGTATTCTTAGCTTTAATTTTCCTTGCCTGGTCTTTGTGTATTGAAGCTCCATGACTGCAACACTAGATGCCAATTTTGGCCAACTATCCTAACTTGAAAAAGAACTTACAATTTGCACAAGAGCCATCTTGGTTCTCTTAAAACTATAATTACAATATAGTGTCCTTTAAAAATTGATGTGTCCATACTTCCAATACTTGCATCTTGGTCTTCCTCACTTTTTGAAGTTTTGGCCGCTTGTTGACAAGAAGGTCAAAACTAGAGCTTGTTATAGCATGCCTTCTCAAAGACTCAACTTTTTCTATTGGAAGATGGTCACATGTAGCTTTTCCACTTGATATAATCTATCTAAGAAGATGATAGGTCCCCCCTTTGCCCCCTCCCCCCACCCTCGCCCAAACATGTCTATCTTGTAAGAGAGGAGAAGAAACTTTAGAACACCTTTTTTGGAAATGTATTGAACTTGAAGAATTGTGATGACAAGCTTCAAATTTTGATTAAATTCGAAGGCATTGATGATAGAATGAATCAAATACTTATTCTTTTTTGTTGAGGAAAAGGAGAAGAGTGCTATAGAGGCATGGAGCTGGCATGTGCAAGTTATAAGAAGTATTTGTTTGGAAGTTTCAAAGGCCAAAGGAAGCTAAATCATGGAATTCCCAACATGTATATTCTCAAAATATCTTGATATTGCACTTTTACATAGAATTGTAGTGTTATAAATCATTATGCAATATCAAGTTCAATAACATTGAGAGATCTATGCCCACATATAAAGTCATTCTAACGATGAGACATGCAAAACAATACAATACCAATCGTGGGGCAAGTTGAATAAAGTTTACCTTTTCTAGTTTTTTGATGATTGAACATGATTACATCTAGTTGTTTTGAAGAATCTACAAGAGAACAATAGTTTCCTTGGTCCAAAAGCACATATCTACCTAAAGTTTTCTAATTTTTCAATTTTGATTCACTTAGTAATGTATTGTATGGAACATTTTCAAAGATAAGCCAGTGATGGAAATAAGTATGTCCCAATGATAAATAAGAATTGTTTTAGAAAAAATTGAGACACATGAAACTCAGATTTTGAAATAATCTAGTAATACCATAAGAGCTAAAAGAAGTTTTGTGTACATGTTCATGCTAAAAGATGTGGATGAAACAATCTTGTAGTTACTTTAACAGTATGTTGAGAATGACTACAACAATAAAAAGTGCAAAAGTGTGGATCATAATTTCTACTTTACAACTTGTTGGATCATGAGGATAATTTTGTGCATGTTTGAGTATGACCATAGGAGGTAAAGTTGTAGTAATGTCATTTACTAGTTGACATGTACTTAAAGTTGGAGTAATGTGGATTACTACTTCACATTATATATTGTGTTACTTTTTGTTATCATTAAACAATACAATTTACCTTGTGTTGAGTCTTGCAAGATAGTAAAATAAACAGCTTTCAATTACACAAATTAACTATCACTAGAATTTTGAGATATATTCTTAGTTAGAAATTTTATGCAGTTTGCTATAGATTAAGGTCAAGTTTGGATATGATATATCTAGCAAATGGAATATAAATATGTCCCTTGGTCTAAAAGCACTAAGCTACTTCAAGTGATAGCTAGATACCTAATTATTCGTGTGCTCCTACAAAAATGAAATGAATTTGATCCAAGTGAGCTACTAGACCAAATTTAGAAAACTAGGAGAGGCAATAATTCGAAGTGCTCAAAGAGATTCAAGTTGTGAACTAGAAAATGATTGGTATAGTTTTGTATGAGAGATTACATGTTAGTTTCTCCTCAATTATTTAGGAATTATGGATCATTTCATAAAGGGCCTTGAAATGTATCATTTTCAAGATAGTCTATCAAGTGATCCATTCTATGGTAAAGTCTTGTGAATTTGACATAAAAAATATCACAAGACATTATTAGATAGATCTTTATATTAAATGTCTAAATTGATTTCTCATATGAGGTTTATTAGCCAAAAACTATATAATAGCCCTAGTTTACAAGGTAAAAGTGTTCACTTTTATAGTCAAAATACGGTATAACTATAAATGATTTAATTTATCAAATCAAAATAATAAAGTTGAGGATATCAAATATAACTATGAAACATAAAATTGTTCCTCAATCATAATCTATAAATTTTTCAAATTAAAATTTAGGTAAATGCATTTTTCTTTTGGGATTTTTAACATTTTAATTTATCTAATCAAAATAATAATGTTTGTGATATCGACTAAAGGAATCAAAAACCACATTGAAAAACTATATTATTCCTTGATTATAATCTATAAATTTGTCAACTTAGAATTTAGGTAAGGAAATTTTGTTGATAAGTCAAAAATTTAAAGTCAAGAAAAAATAGATGACTAAATTATACCTATCAAAAAAATCCAACATGTCATTTTGAAATTGACACTAGGGATCTTGGGAGGAGGAAGTGCTAGTGTTGTCAAACTGAATACTAAATTAAAGCAAGTTAGTAGAAATCTATTCTATTCTCAAAAATAACTTGAAGATATTAATGAGATGATAAGATGGGTCATCCAAGGTTCTCACAAAGAGAGAGAGAGAGAGAGAGAGAGAGAGAGAGAGAGAGAGAGAGAGAGAGAGAGAGAGAGAGAGAGAGAGAGAGAGAGAGAGGAGAGAGAGAGTACCGTATGGAAACAAACTACAATAAATTAGGGGGAAAATTTTTATTCACATCCAAATTTGATCCAATTTTGGAGGCCAAAAAATATAGAAATTAGTCCATTCTCACCCCCCCCCCTTTGAGGATCAATTGCAAAGCTATCTATAAGGTAGGTTTGTAAAGGGTTCTACCAACTAAACAACTAAGTTAAGGAGACAAGTCAACACTAGCAAGTTAGTAAAAAATAAGATGTGAGATTTTGGATCTTCTTGTTTATTATCCATGTCAAAATTTTAAAATGTGATGGAAGAACAAAATAGAATACTGTTAAAAAAATAGAAAAGACATTTGGAATGATACAATAGAAAGAAAATAATACATTATTTAGATTGTATACACAAATCACTACATAGATACCCTACAAAATATAATAATTACAATCATTTTCCATTTGTGGTTGTCATTAAAATGAAGAGAAAATGTAATAATGTGTTATTTCTTAAAGAAAATTTCAATTGAAATCCATTTTTGATATGGGTTGTTCCTCACACACACACACACACACACACACACACACACACACACTCTCTCTCTCTCTCTCTCTCTCTCTCTCTCTCTCTCTCTCTCTCTCTCTCTCTCTCTCTCTCTCTCTCTCTCTCATACACAGAAACACACACCCAAAGAAGTTGAGGAGCACACAAACATGTGTTTGTCTGATGATGTGGACACACAAACTTGCAATATATAATTTAATTCTTGCTCTCACTTTTGTGGGTGTGGGTGTGGGTGTGGGTGTGTGGGTGTGGGTGTGTGTGAAAAAGTCAAGAAGAAACTTATGTCTATTTCTAGGGGAGAGTGAAACTCACAAAACCCTCTTTTATTCTTGCTCTCACTTTCTTATCTCTTACTAGTAGTCAGCCTCTCTCTCTCTCTCTCTCTCTCTCTCTCTCTACTTTAATTGTGAAAATAATAAATATGGATTTCTGTAGTGATGGAAGAAGATATTATTCTTTATTACCATTGCAACATTTACCATTCCATAGACAAGAATATTACTAGACCATGTGACTATTATGAACTCCATAATCACATTAGTATCCCATGCACACTAGACTATGACAATAATGTCCATCTTAGAACCTAGATTTTTAAACAATGATTGCAAAGTCTACCATCATGATTAGAGAGTATTAGTTTTGGAAATCTATGATGAGGAAAGATAGTGTTGATGAAAAGTTTAGCAGCTTGTGGTGCAATTAGGGTCTTTTTATAAGGGAGAAAGTAAGATTTTTTAAATTGATTTTATCTTATCAAGGCAATTGCTATTTGTCATACTTAAGAGTTCAAGAACACTAAGCATTTACAAAATATGCCAGTTGGAGGCCAGTTGTCAAAATCTTTTAGTCAAGTCTTTTGATGCTTATATAAGTACTATTATGGAATTATGGCATTTATGGTATTTATCAAGATTCACTACGAAAATAAGATGATTTTTACTTCTTCTTTTTGTAGATTTAATCTAATTGGTACATGATTCATAACTTGTTACACGTAGTGCTACATGTGAATTATGGTATGTATGGTGATGATCAAAATTCACAATGAAAATATGATTATTTTTACTCTCTATTTGTCACATGATCCGTTACTTGTTACGCATAGCGCTAAGTGTAACAAGTTACAAAACTTGTGGTTGATAGATAAAATCTACATAAGAATAAATAAAATTAAAAAGAACTTATTTTCATAGTGAATTCTAATAAATACCATAAGCACCATAACTCATAACAACTATTATTCTAACTATACTCAAAAGTATAAAAGATGTTACATATACATACAAATTCTTTATTATATCCCTAGTGAAAAGCAAGCTATATGTTATAGCCATGCTTCAAACTTTTGGAATATTCTATTTGGATGATGTATTTACCTACTTTTATAAAACACATGCACATTATTAATATTTTTGAATCTAAAATCTTAGGAATGATTCAATGAAACCAACTTCCATTGTTAACTTGAACTATATAAATGTGACAATCTTTGATCTATGAGGGAAAACCTTAAGGGGGTCACTCATAAATATGTGTATGTCATGTGGCTTCAACACAATGGATTTTTTAATACAATTTTTTACATACATAAAGGGGTTATTTATAGATTAAATAGAGAAGGGCTGTACTTTATTTAAGAAAAAACTCACAAATAAAAGTATTTATAAGTAAACCTTAAACACATGTGATATGGAGGGTATAGTGAACCCTTCGAGGGGAAAAACAAGAAAATAAGTTAGTCTTAAAAGTTTTTAAACATTACGTGGGTTTTTTTACCACATAATTATTTTGACAAGTGGTACCAAATGAAACCTTATAATGAATGGTGCTATTTCTTTGTAAGTACTTGCTTTTCTCTCTATTTGTGTGTCTCTCTAGGGAGAGCCATGTCTCTTAGGTGTATCCCCACATTGAGACATCAAATTAAGGATGCTTCAACTAAAACCAACACCCATTATCAACTTAAAGAAGGATGTAAAAGCAAAGAATCTTTGATTTGTGGTAGATGAAGGAAACACTATAGTGGCTTGAAATATTTTTAATAATAGGTGGGATTTTTGTTTTACCACCATAGTCTTATTGCTTTGAAATAGGGCATCAAGCGAAGGACTCCAAACATACAAGAGCCCACTTGGTTGTAGATTAATGTGTTAAGAGTTTACCACGCTAGCTAGAGATGAGGAATGGTAAGATTGGGTCCAGAGAGGTAGAAGGAAAAAGGAAAGGGGTGTCATTTAATGTGTGTGGTTCTTATTAGAAAGCCAAAAGGTTGTTTTCTTGTGGATCCACCATAACTTCTAGCAGCCTCATACCCTCCAAAGAAAATGTTGGTTAGTGGAAGATATTCTACTTTATATATAGCCAAAACTGATTCAACAAAAAGTGTTCATAAACCTTTCTAATTGGTTGCTTTTAAAGAATACAATGCATATTTCCATGCAGTTCAGCCGTGGTGTGAATTACAACTTAGGGGTCTAGCGGTGCAACATATCATGGGTGTAGTATGTATGCGCCGAGGAAGACACGTCGACGACATGAAAACGCTAAAGAAAGCGGCAAAGAATTTGGAGAAAGGCAAGCTTTTTGGGGTACACATATAGTTAGAAGAGAGATCAAGAGCTGCGCATTCAGACCAAAAATGGCAGTGCTAATGGTGGAGGATCATCATGATCAAGGAGGAGATGGAGGAGGCGGAGCATCAGGAGGAGGAGGACGGCGCAAGACGAAGGGTTGGCTGGGGGTCGCGGCGGCTGGAGCGATACTATGGAGAAACAACAAGTATGTGCTCCTGCTGAGCTCCACAGCGGGGCTGGGCGGCCTGCTCTTCGGCTACGATACGGGCGTGATATCGGGCGCCCTGCTCTTCATAAGGCGCGATATTGCGGCCGTGAGGGCGAGCACCCTGCTGCAGGAGACAGTGGTGAGCATGGCCGTGGCGGGGGCCGCCGTGGGCTCCGCCCTTGGCGGGCCGCTCAATGACCGCCTGGGACGCCGCCCTGCCATTTTGACTGCCGACCTCCTCTTCGTGGCTGGCGCAGCCACGTCCAGCCTTGCACGTGGGGCGGCCACGCTGGTCGCCGGCCGCGTCCTGGCCGGGCTGGGCTTCGGTCTGGCCTCCGTCACGGCCCCCATCTACATCGCGGAGACGTCCCCGTCGGCGTACCGGGGGGCGCTAGTAACCACCAGCACGCTCTACATCACGGCCGGCCAGGTGCTCTCCTTCGCCGTCGGCCTGGGCTTCACCCGCGTCCGGGGAACCTGGCGCTGGATGCTGGGTGTGGCGGGCCTCCCCGCCCTCCTGCAGCTCTCTCTCATGCTCTTCCTGCCTGAGTCCCCGCGCTGGCTCTTCCGCCGCGGCAAGACTCACGAGGCCGTGGATGTTCTCGCCCGCATCTACCCCAGCGACGAGCAGAAGCTGGCTGCCGAGGTGGAGGAGCTAGGGCGCTCGGCGCAGGCGGAGAAGGAGCTATTAACGTCGACGACTTCCCGGTTCGCCATCCTGGACGTCCTAGCCTCCAAGGAGATACGGCTGGCCATGGTCGCCGGCGTCGGCCTCCAGGTCTTCCGACAGCTCGCCGGGTTCAACACCGTCCTCTACTACATTCCCACCATCGTCCAGATGGCCGGTTACACTTCCGACATGACCGCCATCTTGATCTCGCTCATGATCGCTGGCGTCAACACACTCGGCACCATCGCCGGGATGTTTTATATCGAGCGGCTGGGCAGGCGGCCGCTGGCGATGAGGAGCCTCCTGGGGGTGATCGCGTCGCTGGGGCTGCTTGCTGCCGCATTCCACGTGGCGTGTGGCTGGCTGGTGCTGGTCGGTCTGGTGCTGTACGTGGCAGCCTTCTCCCCCGGGTTGGGGCCCGTGCCCTGGGCGGTGAACGCGGAGATCTACCCCCTGCGCTACCGCGGCCTGTGCTCGGGCATCGCCACCTCCGCCAACTGGCTTGCCAACCTACTCGTCTCGCAGACCTTCCTGTCCCTCACGCGCGCCCTCACCACCTCCTTCACCTTCCTCCTCTTCTGCGGCGCCTCCGTGGTCGCCCTCGTCTTCGTGTACTTGCTCGTGCCTGAGACCAAGGGCCTCTCCTTCGAGCAGGTGGAACAGATGTGGAAGCGAAGAGCTCGCGGAATCGACGTCTGTACTAGAGCGGAAGCTGTCGTTGAGGATGCCCCATCCCCATGAGCCTCAGCTTTTTTCGTTGCCAAATCGTCGACATTGTGATTTCGATGCGTTTGTGAGCTCCATATTCTTCCATCAATACATCCGAACTAGTGTACATGCGGACAACCTTTGAACCAATGGGAAGGCGTTCGTTGAAGTTAATTAATTCGAAGACCACAAATTATGTTGTGGTATATGTCAACTCTTAATAAATAGAGGAGAAAGTTTATACGGTGGAAGCTTCAGTCCGACACATGAAGGCAAAAGTATCGAGGAGACCCAAGTCTCCTAAGTAAGAGTTTGTTTAAACAATATTGGAAGTTCTCTCTCCTTGTTGCAACTCTTCAAAATTTTGTAGGTGAACATGGTCATTACCCTACTCTCAAGCTTTGATCCCAATCCCTTTCTTTGAATTGAGAAATAGAAAGATCTCTTTCACATCAACAAAAGACCAACAACTTCCAATATTGTGAGATATATATATGCTGATAGCTTGGAAGAAGCCAAGGTAGAATCTACTCCCTTGGTTGTTTCATGTTCCAATACATTGCATTAGAAAAGGAAATGATGGTCTCTTGAATAGAAAGGAGTGGCTCTTGCTCTCCGTTTGATGAAGCATACTAATTTGATACACACATATGGTTATGTTACGAAGGCCAAATAGAAAGGGAACCCTTTTGATGGAATAAGATAATTAGAGGTTAGTTAAGAGCTTGAGTAGATTAAATTTGTTCATGCTTTTATTTTATTAAGAATTAATCAAGGTCAACATCATAAATCACAATGTGTTGTGAAGCATTATTATGCCTTCTATTCATTTCATAGCTTTACTTGGATTGCAAGAGTCTCTTAATTCATATGCTTAAGAAGATCTATGGCAAACATCATAGAGATCTACACATCTTATAGGCTTGAGGTAGGCACCTTAGGGATCCATAGTAGAACATCTACTTTCACCTTTTTATAGCTATGGCTATATCTGGCATTTCATTAAAGTGTTCTCTAGATTGACTTTTGGTTCCACCATGGGTAGTTACCTCAGACTGAGAGACACAAAGCATACCACAGGAGGATGCAAGTGATATCAGACTCTATTGAGCATCTCTATTTCGATGCTTGAGCTTATCCATTGGATAGGCCCATAAAGAGATATATTGGGATGATATTCATGCTCATATGAGGTCCACCTTTTATTATTCCCTAGTGTTTTTTTTTGGATTTTCAACAATTTGTCGTTTCCTAGTTAGATATTTCCTCTTTAGATATTGATATATTTATTATGCTTGGGAAAGATAATAGTTACTTGAATATCAAATGTATCTATTTTTGTCTCATGGACTGATTTGGCCTTTTGTAGATGTTGTGAATCTCTCTCTCTCTCTCTCTCTCTCTCTCTCTCTCTCTCTCCCCCCTTAATATAAACAAGCTTACCATTGAACGATAACCTCAACCATCACAATGTAACCATTTTGAAGTTGTCAATGCAAGACACATGCAAATATAAAAATTAATTAGTGTAACACCTTCAACAAAGAGTAGCACTTGTGCATCAAGCCATTAATATATAAAAACACCCCACACAACATCAACCAAAAAGAGGCATACACAATCTAATAATAAATGGAAACAACAAGATCAAACTTGATAGTCCTACGCATCACAAAAATCATCTCAAGAGAAGTGGAACACCTATTTTCCACATACAGGTTTCTTTTCATCCTTAAGCATTAATTAGGGCATCAACCAAAAACCTAAAGATATCATAAACTAGTTGCAAGCAAACCTAGATATAAAGCATTTAAGAGATTTCCTAGAGCCTTCTACATCTCTTAAATCACAATTTCATGGGGCATATCATGAGATTAGTAGACACACTTGAAGTTCAATATGGTTGGTTTGCATGATGAGTGCGTAAAAAGAACATAATATTAAGGGCCACCTCCACTACAATTATCGACAACAATAGTACTTACTATGCTATTATTTGTTGTTTTGAGAGAATATAGGTCAAGTATCCCACATATCAAAGATTCTAGCTACCTTTGCAAGGTTTCTCCATTCATATCTCTCTTAGAAACAATAACCCACTTACCCATTAATGTAGTACGTGATTGGCAAACCTTGAAAGTCTTCAAAAGAACCCTGCAACTCATCAAGGTTGAAGGTTTTTGTATTGGCTTGGAAAAATATTTTCTCGTGAATAGGGTCAAAATGTTGGGCCTCCTTGATGTCTACCTATGAGCTAATTCTAATTTCCTAGGGATGTTTATGCTAGCTTGAAATGCCAACCTGGCGGACTACTTCTTGCCAATCTGGTGGACCTATTGAGTTGACTCCCTTTCTACACTCTGCCATTCTGGTTACTCGTCATGCCTCTCACTATAGGCCCCTCAATGAACTCACTATAGCCCCCTCCTGCCTACTCACATAGGCGCGTCTGCTATTCTCTTTTCTTTTGGTCTGCCACCCGAACCGGATGAACCTCGTCACCTCGGGGTTTTGTCTCTTCGTCTCTTAATCATAAATAGCGCCATGCAGCTCCCTTTGCTGAACCTGCTTTCACCTACTATGCTCAAAAGTTCATCGTGCCTTCTCATGAAAGCTTATCCTCCCACGGACCATAATTATAGCTCTGATGCATCTCACAGCTCTCTTCAATAAGCATATCATCCTGATCGTCAGTATTAGCCGTGACTTTTTATTGCAATCTTTCTGAGATCTCTACATAGTACACGCTAATGCGCACAGTGCCAACTGTTCGTCTCTTGTCTCTTGGCATAGGTGTCGTTCCTGCAATTCCGTCTTGTTTCCCTTTCTTCTTCCCATCTGGGACATCTCTTTTGCTTCCTTTGCCACCCTCATGACCATGCTAGTCCGTTACAGAACGCTCCGGTGCAGCCCTCTCCTTGTCAGATCACGACCCTCTCTTCTGCCATATCTTCTCTAGTTGTTTCTGTTTTTCTTCCCTTCCATAAGCAGGCAACTCATCCTGCACTCCGACGATCTCCTTTTCAATCTCCCCCCCCACCTCCATAATTGGCCACCTTCCCTTGAAATAGGGCGCCTTCTCCTCATGCAGTTCCTCCTTTGGGCACCATTCTTTTGCTTATTCTTTACGTGCATGCTGCCTTTTTTTTAAAATGAAAGGAAGTTGGATGTATGTGTGACCCTTTTTCAATGTCAAAGACTGTCGTTTCCATCACCGATGAACTTCCATGCCGATTAAGACCTTTCTGCCTTAACAAAGCAAAGCAAAGCCCAAAATATATGTAGCATAATGCACCATTCACAGTATAGTTTTTGAAAAAGTACATGTTATATCATAGATCATCCGATACTGGGAAAATAGTTATAGCCTCTTAAAGCATAAAAGCTCCATTGCGCAATCCCTAGCACGTTCTAGGATCAAGCTATCGATACACAAGACAGCGTAAGAACTCTTGCATTCAACTAAATCGTTCGAGAGCGGCACTATAGTGTCGTAGGACCCCCTCGCGTTGAACCTCTTCTCCCTATTGTACCTTCTTAGAGAGTATGCATGTTTCTCTATGAAGAAAAACTCATGCTTTTAAAATATGCAATTTGCTCAACCATAATGCTTTTGAAGAGATGCAACTTTGGGAAATGTGTGTGACTACAAACACTCTATCCAACACAGGATAAGCACAAATGTATTGTAAGAAAATATTGTGCCTAGTCCTGAATGTAGTGGAGATGTATAGTGTACAAGTTCCATACATAGGGCTTTCCTTGTGATAATCAATATCCTTTCACTACAATAAAAAGGCCTCATAGACGCACTTTTAGACGCGATTTTTGAATATAGAGAAAATCTTACGGGCGCGTCTATCGGCCCGTCTATTTGCGCGTCTACCGTGTCGCGTCTATAATTGCATGTATGAACGGATTTACACGCAGAAGTAGATGCGCAATAGACGCACATATACACGCGTGAATACATACACATAATAAACCAAAATTGTTATTTATTTAATTCATTTTACGCATCTATTAGCGCATCTATTTGGCACTTAGACGGGCATATAGACATTCTTATAGACGCGCTTTTACAAGCATCGGTAGACGCGAACGGAAAAAAAAAATCTCATTAAAAAAAAAGATATTTAATTTCTTTTTTAAATTTGAATTATGGAGCGCGTGTATAAGCGCATGTACTCTGCACTGTAGACGTGCGTATAAACGCGCATTTTCTGCAATTTAAACGCGCGGATAGATGTGCAAAACAGAACTGGAAAAAAAAATTAGAGAGCATGTGGCATTTTCTGCAATTTAGACGTGCGGATAGACGTGCAAAACAAAATTGGAAAAAAAAACCAGAGAGCATGTGGTTGCAAAGTGCTCTCTGGTTTTTTTTTTCCCCCCTCCCATACATTAGATTGTGCATTTGCAAAAAGGACAATGTATCTTACGGACACGAGAATTGAAAATAAAAGTCCATGTATTCGTTATAGATCAAAAGCATTTACATGGGAAGTTTAAGTGCTTACAACCTAAAGCGTGGCCGCAAGCAGTAGGCTCAAAGATGGATCATACATATACAAGAAAACAAGGCCTCATGAGGAGGTATGGTGCTCCTCTACGAATCTGAAGAAGAAACATCTTCGCTAGTACCACCATGGCTACTAGCGTCACTATCCCCCTCCTCTCTATGCTCCACATCCGGGTTCGCCTACACACACAAAAGATCAACATTGCTTGCATAGACATGGTGGAGAAAAAGTTATAATTAGCTATACTTTTAATAGGAAATTAAGAAAAACATACCTCCTCTGGCTGTTGAATCCTCATGGCCCGGTTGTATTGGTCCTCAGTGATGAGACCCTCCTCATAGAAGTGAAGCCATGTGGCTACGCGATTATGGCCTCGATGGTAACCTACCTCTCTAGGAGTAGGTATCCTACCAACGATAGTAGTCTGCAAAACAATTATGATATATACAAACAATTATGAGTCACAATATATTAGAATAAAGTATATAAAGAATTGAAAGAAATATAAATTTAAAAAAACTAAAAATCAAAATATACTTACAAACTCTGCCTCCCACGACTCTCTGCCGCCCGATCCGTAATGGACGATCCCATTGTTTCCATTTGGATCCGTCACGCCTCTGTGTGCTGGCGACTCTTCGCTTTCTCTGCTGCTTTCTTCTTGGCTTTCTTCCACTCTATGCGGTGGCACATAGGTGGTTGGCTATAGGCTCCACGCCCCTCCTCCTGCCTCCGCAGTGAATCCTTGGTGCGTGTCATGAGGTGGGATCTTTTATTGTGAAGCATATCCCTCACTTTTGTGTGTTCCCAATCATCTGAGAATCGCTGACCCTCAGGATTTGGGTACCTCCTATGGAGTGCCCTCAATACCTCCTGCCACAAGCCGCTTTTCTGATTTTTGAAGGCAATGAAACAATCTTTATACGTCGCATGCACGACGCTCCTCATGTACGCCATTACATCCCTTCCTTCATCATCATGGAAGATGCCACCAGCATCTGTAAATCTATAGTACTGGCGTACAAACTCCTCTACGTGATCTATTGGTGAGGGTGATCGCTCGCCACCTCCTAGGCAACCCCCACACAAGCCTTGTCCTCCCCCTTGACTCTCCCTCCTCCCTCTCTGTCGACTACCCTCTACCTCGCTGGATGCACATGCTTCTGCGGATGCATGTGCTTCTGCAGATGCTTGTGCTTCAGCCGATGCACATATAGGTGCTGCACGTGGAGTACCTACATGTGGAGTTTGGGAAGTAGTGCTAGGCAAAGACATCAGAGGCGTTCCAGACATGACACTAAACACCTCGTCCGCTGTGGGAGAGCGGCCAAGGTGTCTGGTCATCTCTCCCATGAAGTCTTCTCTACTAGAAAAACCTCCAAAAAATGCATTGACCCCCTGCTAAACGAGGCCAATGTATCATTCATGCGATCCAAATCCGAGTCATTGCTAGATGAACCAGGATACGACATCTGCAAAAAAAACACAGGAAAAAGACAAATTTGTTTGCATACAAAAAATCATATATTACCTACATTTTCAAAGAGCTTTCTTTAGATATTGAGCATAAAACTTAAGTGCTAATGCTTCTCATAAACAAGAAAACTGATAAACACAAACATGGGATTGGTCACATTCATCATTGCAAAAATATATTGTTTTTTATCAGAGCTGGGAGAGCTGGCGCATGTACACCCGTGTCTAAATTGCAGGTTAGACGCACCCTCAGACGCGCTCCCAAAGTTAACCTTTTGTCCAGCGCGTCTATATTTGCATCTAAGATGCAGTACAGACGCGTTGTCAGATGCAAATTCCAGGTCAATCTATGTGCGCATATATCCTCGCGTGTAGATTGACCAGCACACGCGCCAGCACATGTGCTCTAAGACGTGCCCTCAGACGCAATGAGAGGAAACATTTTTTCACGTCTATACATGCGTCTACACTAAAATGTAGACGCGCTCAGTCGGCTGATTTTAGCCCGACGACCGCCATTGATGATTTACAAAATGCAATACATAATGGAATCAGAAATCCTAAATACACAAACAGAGTAGAGAGAGAAAGAGAGAAACAGAGAGAGAGAGAGAGAGAGAGAGAGAGAGAGAGAGAGAGAGAGAGAGAGAGACTCACCTTGGGTGTTTGGTGTGGCGGGTGGTGGCGCTTCTTCCTTCTCCTTCTTTCTCTCCTTGGTAAGTTACCCTCCCTTTATGCTTGCTTGCTTGCTTGCTGCTTCTTCTTGTTCTCCTCTCTCTTGTTCTCTCTTTCTTCCTCTCCTTGGCTTTCCTTTTTTCCTTCTTGTGTATTTGAAATGAAAGAAGAGGTGAGTCATGAGGAGGTGAGGCATGAAGAGACTGCATGTCAGCTAAACTCAAGCTTCAGAGCCGCAAAAAACGCAGGAAAGGAAAGGCGCAGTTTGAAAAGAAATGATTTAAGTATGGTTTGAATTTTGACGTATGCGTCTATTTTTGCGTGTATATGCACGTCTATTGTTCAGATAGACGCGAATATAGACACGAACATAGACGCGGAAATAGACGCTAATATAGACGCATATGTAAACGCGGATATAGATGCGCATTTAGGCTTTATCATAATTTTTTGTTTTTAAGATAAGTTTTGATAGTGAATTCTTATCATAAGTTTTAGTGTATTTATGATGATTTTTGTGTATTTAAAATTGAGATCTTATGTAAACATATGAATGACAAATATTTTGATATTGTCATGAATTAGGTTTAATCATGTCGTCGTCATCACCTAGTGCAGTGCATGCTGATGAGTCAATGAGCACATCCTCAAGTGAGGATAAAACATTGCGTCTTCATAATCGAGCTGCATGACTACGATGAAAAATTAAATGCATGTGTGATCATTGTCGAGGGTGTATTTTTTTTAGCACATTGAATTGCAATGTCACACCTCAACTTGTATGGAGAATGGGACTGAGAAAAATCACCGGTATTCATGGTTTTTTTTTACCACTAAGATTGCTAGTCTATGTTATAGGAATTATATATCAACGTACATGAAACTCCCTTTTGTGATTGAGCAGGATGCGGTGCCACATCCTCAGATGCTCCCTCCCGGGCATCTGAGGCTGCAAAACGTCGACGCAAGGAGGCAGAGTCTTCAAGAAGAGCAGAGACTGACGACCATGATAGTAGCCCTCATGAAATGCCCCATCAAGTCGTAGAGGATGAGATTTTCAGGTTTAACCATGTCAAGATATCATGCATGTCCTATTTGCGGTCCCTCTCTAGTTTCCTCTAGGCTAGCACGTTTAAAGAAGGTTATCTACGACAATCATCATCAATTCCTTCCTATTGACCATCCCAAATCTGTTCTCCCTACTAATCGAATGACTCCACAATCTCTAACCATTCGAGATTGGAAGGAGAGTGCCTTATAAGCTGTACGATAGGCCCACAAGCCGCCATTAATTTGTTATCCCAGTCACTTCATGATGTGGATACTATTTTTGTAAGCACGTTGACCATGATTTTATTCATGGATTCTGCATGGCCATTTTCTTGAGGGTAGTAGAGCAATGACCTTCTATGAATGATTAGGAAGGTCAAGAGCAGGTGGAATATCACTTCATTAATGAAGTGCATGCCCTGATCACTTAATGCCGATAGCCACCCTCCACTCGACATGAGTCGATAAGAAGTGCATTTCTCTCGATTGACTTTAAAGTATTTAGCATGATGAATTGTTTACATAATATATTGTTTGTTTGTTAGGTTCTCTATATTTTTTCGTCTTTCGTAGTGGACTGAACTCAAGATCAATCACCTGTTGGACCCCATGCACATATTCAAAAATGTTGTATCTACACTATGGGATCACTTGATAGGGGCTCATGATTCAGTTAATGTAAGTGAGGATTTACGTAACATTGGTCGCATGAGACGAGCTCGGCTACGCATTGGACCTAGAGGAAAGATTGAGCTACCCCATGCACCTTGGATGTTATCAAAGAACGAGGAAAAAATAGTGAAGGAACAAATATATAGCTTTTGAATACCCACAGGATGTATGAGATGTCTCAAGGGAGCCTTCATAAAGAAAAAGAAAAGAGGTGTGGAGCAACTATCTGGTTTGAAGTCCCACGATTGGCACAAAATGATTCAAGTAAGGGTATCTCTAACCATGAATATAATAATTAGTGTGCGCTCCGACATCATATTGATATAGATTGGTTACATGAGGAAATGAAGAGAATGAAAAAAGAGGAGGAAATTAATATATCTCAAGAAGAGTGGGAATACGCACGAGGTTGCTTATGAAAGGTGAGACATACTATCAATTAATTTGTTTCTATAAGCTTTATTTTATATAAATAATTGACATATTTGATCTTTTATCTTTTACTACTAGTGCACATTATTCAATGCACTTTAGTGTGAGGGTAAACATCTTCGAACTCAACGTATAGATGAAAAGAGAAATACCCAAGATTGTGGTGTCCTTGCTCACTTCGAGGATGCCAATGGTACCATGGAAAGTTATTGTGGCTTGATCCAAGATATTCTGAAGCTTGACTTCAGACGATTCTTTATATATATACTAGATGTGAAGTGGTTTAAAGAAGTGGTAACAAATGGTGAGCATTGCACAATCAGACGTCATCCAAGTGGTTTTGTAATCATTGACTCTACAAAATTTCACCAAAACAAGAATGACCCGCCTGTAAGCTTAATTTTGGTGAGCATGGCTTGGTTAGCAGGTGCAGTTCATGCTACCTCAAAATAGTCCTCCATGGACTCAATCCAGATCGCGGCATCGGCTTGAACAGTCCTTCCCTTGCCATCAAACTTAGGTGGCTTAATTTGTTTGAGAAGGAACTTCTTCTCTTGAACCACAGTTGGACTTAGTGCAGGAGTCAGATTTGGAACCTGCACTTGGGGTTCTATCTGAACAATAAGATTCTTTATGTTAACATCTTATCACACGTTCCCATATTATGTTGACTAGCATAGCCTTTTGCTAAGCGATTTAATCACTTAACACCACAGTTAACATTTATGATCAAGATAAAAATGGTAAAAAGTCTTATTTATTCGTGAGGGCAAAACCCCTTGAGTACAGTTATTTTGGATAAGTAAGACATGTTGATTAATACATCAGTTTGGGGAAAATAGGATTCTGTTAAAATCGGCTATAGGGACGGAATAATAATATGGAGTGGGGTCATGGATTTTCAGGAAATGGTAAGTCATAGGAAGCTTGGGGTATCCCTTCCTTTGATACCCATTCTTCTCATAGCGTCCTAACACTTTGATTCTATCAGCAAAGATCACCCTGGTCAATTCTTCATAGACATACTTATTCTGCTTGACTTGCCGATCGCTAACGTGCAAAGTTGCGTTTACGAGAGCTTCGACAAAGATGAACAGCTTCATGATCTTTAAATCCTCCATCCACTTGATTCTCTTCAAGTTGGTCTGAAGGTACGCGAGTTGGTGGGCTACTATGTAGTATATTCCTGAGTCTCCTGTCCATCTCCACTCCGCATACAGGGGCGAAGGGTTATAAATGCGGTCCAGAATAGCCATCATGCCAAGCCTCCGATGATAATTCGAAGCGTGCATTGCAGCCATGAACATGACCTGGAACAATAAGAACTTGCTCCATGCTTCGTAACTCTGCAACCCAGCATCCATAAGTGAGTAAAGAAATGTTTTCAATAGAAAACACTGCTCTATTCTACTCATCTTTCCCTGTTTATCCCCTTATTTCATTTATTTTTCCTCCATTAAGTTCCCTTATAATCTCTAGATCTTGTTGGTTTGCTCTGATACCAATTGTAATGTGTCTGCTCGTCCACTTGTGGGACACGTCTTAGCATCCCATCGGGAAGAGAGTCTAAAAAGTGCCACCTGGCACTTGCAAGGAATGTCATAGGGTTTGTGATCTGGGTCTTCCCGAGTCTGCCCCGAGTGGAAGTGTCCGGCCGTTCCCACTTAGGACCGACCTGAAATCAGGGTTTCCTTCCTTTCAGCAAAGTCTCTGGGGAGTAGCTACCGTCGAGCTCTAGATGAACCACTTTGCATAGGAACAACAGAGTCAAAGCGGATTTATGCTGCACTTGGTTCATGGAATGGCGGGCCGTGTTTCCAAAATCCATTTTCGTAGCAAGATATGGCTTCTGCAAAAAAAAGGGTTGCAGGCACAGTCTCTTGTGATGACATTTTTTTAGATTTGATGTCGTTGATGTCAAATGGCCACTCACAGGTGCTCAATGAAGCCTTATGAAGCTCCCAAACAAGCCACAACAAGCTCTTACACAAGCACAAAGCATAAACCCTGATGCATACCTTGTCAGGAACAATGGCTATCTTTCTTCTTTAGTAGAGACACTTATCTTCAAGCTCCAGAGAGCACATTCATGTTGGCTCTGATACCATGTTAAATGGCAGAGTAGGTTTGGAGCAACAGAGAGTGAGCAGTCAGCTCATCCCATTTCTTTCATTTTTGACTCAAGTAACTAGTAGAGTAGAATAGTTACAACTAGGTCATACTAGGTCAGAGATCACTGACTTATTAGATGTCCCACACTTGCTGTGTACAGCTAGACATACAGTTAGACTGTCGGTAACACACATAGACAGAAACATAGAGCTTGACGTCAATTCTTTACTTTAATCTTGCATTTGACAAGTTGGTTTTTGCACAAGAATGACACAAGCTCTTTGTTTTTTGAGCATGTGGAGGTCATCTCCCTAGTTCGTTAGATACTTCCATGCCAATGGGTTGAGGTGATGCACATAATGTACCATCAATATGTATTAGCTTGACATGAGATGTAGCATGGATATATAGAACTTAGTTATGCACACACATGAGAAAGCACTATTTTATGAGTAGGCAAATCAGTTCTCAAGCACAATTGGTTATTCTTCACTAATAAACAAATCCTTGACTCAGATGGAAAGGAGAAATTGAGTTCAAGAGCCATTAAAGGCTACAATAGCCATAAGTAATAGGCTTACATAATTTATGATGATATTTGAGCTCCTAATGAGTCAAGGGGATAAAATGAACTAGATCTTCCTTTTATACGAGTGGTCAACTGAGTGCAAACACTACAACAAAAACAAGGCATAGACGCGCATGTTAGACACGCAAAGTCGGGCGCGTCTATCATTGCGTCTATAAGTGCGTGTAAATAGACGCAAATTTTGTGTCTATATATCTGTGCAAATAGACGCCAATATAGACGCGCCAGCATATGCACAATTATTTAACCACCTAAAATTGCAATTTCCATAATTAAAAAACCAAAGTTAATAATTATTTAACCACCTGAAATTGATTCTTGAGCATGCACGTGTGCGCATGATAAAAACTATAGAATTAAGAGTACACATTGAATCATTGAATTAAAAAAATAGAGTTAATAATTACTTTTTCATTACTCTCTAATGAATGGTAGTTCCTCCAGTTGACAAGCTTGATATAAGTAAATAGCGGCAAGCGACAGAAACCTTACAATTAGTAGCAAGCATTGCAATATGTATCTCGTAATTTCTCTACTTGAAGATGATAAAAAAAATTTATTATGGAAAATTCAATTTAGCTTTAAACTTGACTATTGATTCTTGAGTATGCACGTGTGCACATGATAAAAACCATAGAATTAGGAATACACATTGAATCATTAAGCAAATTAAGTATGTTACAATGAATGATCCATCTCATCTTCAATGAGATCAGCCCTTGCTAAACTATCTACTTCTAGGTCTATGTTATTAAGAGGTAACGAAACAAATAAGTCTATCCCATATCAGATGTGTTGCTATATTGCTCAATAACTTCATCAATATCATCGACAATCACATTATTTTCTTCTTCTGCGTTTCCTTGAATATCCTCGCGAGGTTCGTCTTGTACTATATCACGCATATCATCCATTATGGTGTCATCATGCACATCATCATTAATTGTTGGATTGTCATCTGCTATCTCCATGTCGGTAATATTACCATATATTGGTTTTGAACAATTAGATATAGGGATGACATACCACCATCGGTTATTGTTTACCATTGGATGCATATACAACCTGTATTTGAAAAACAAAAGCAAGAAACTTAAATACTTATTATATTGTGTATATGTATCACATGTATACATATTAAAAAATTAGCCTTTGCATATATACCTGCTCGCATTGTTGAGGTAGTACTAATGTGCGAGGGAGGTATCTGCCACCTGCCTACCGCACACAAAAGATAAATGAATTCTATGACTTGAAGTAGCTAGGAGTATCCCTTGAATCATATTATTCGAAGTTCGTTTCACTCCTAAAGTATGCACCCCCAATGGATATGACACAACACACGTCAAAATTTTCTGTTGGGTTGAATCCACCCATAAACACTCGATCGGAATCAATACACCCAACGGACCTACAAGACGCACTTATTCGAGCTATTCCAATAATACAGGAGGTGTAGACCAAACCAAGGTACAACAGGATTTGGCCTTACAAAGATCAGAAAAAGGGTATGTCTAAGGCTCAGACCAAGAGAGTGCAGGGTCAGAATCAGGGCCAAAGAAAGAAGGCTAGGGCCAATGCTGTCAACAACTTTGTTCTAGCCCAAAGTTATGATTGCGACCCACATTGATTCCATTGCAACGAGAGCCCAGACACTTCAAGAGGGAGTATCCCAAGCTTAGCAAAGGACATCGCCAAGGGAAATTCCAAGGTCAAAATAGAGCCGCTCATGGCCAAGGAACCATCGTTATGGCTAGAGGGAGAACCTACAGGGTTTCCAACAAGGAGCTGGATGATGGAGAAGACCCATCCATGGATGCTGACATTGAGAGGGCAATGGTTCACGCCACTCTTCACATGAAGGATCCAAATCGCCAATTCTCGGTGATTCAAACACCATCAAAATATCAAGGTAAAAGCTTCAAAACCCTGATTGACTATGGTAGTATACATTCCTTCATTTCACTAATCTGTGCAAAAAGATTAGGGATAGCCACAATAGATGCACCTACTTTACTTGTGGAATTAGCAAATGGTCGTAAGGTTACTTGTACTAGGCAAACTGCTAAGGTGAAATTCCTATTGGGTGGGAAGCCAACTTTTTTGAGATTCAAGGTAATGAACCTAGGTGTCCACAAATGTTTACTCGGAATGAATTGGCTAATACCCAATGATATCCACATCCACTGTGGGAAGGGCCAAGTCTCCTTCCGAAATTCTGAAGGGGAACTAGTCACGACTTAAGGTGAGGCTGGTAAGCCAAAAATACAGTTGGCAAGGGCAACACGAATAATAAAAGGTGTTCAAAAGGGTCTACCTGTCTGTCTGATTAAACTGAATAAGCCAGATCAGAATCAATAATCTGGAGAAGAACCTTCTTGGTTAAAGGAATACATAGACGTATTTGCTGAAGATCTGACGGAGCTTCCTCCCCAAAGGGAAGTTGACCATGAAATCAAACTTGTGCCAGGAACTGCACCGATCGCAAAGAGGCCGTACAAGATTTCCATTCCGGAAGCTATCGAACTAAAAGAGCAAGAAGAATAGAGAAGAGAGAGGAAGAAGAAGAAGAAGAGAAAGAAGAGGGAGAGAGAGAAGGAGAAGAAGAAAAAGAAGAAGAGGGAGAGAGGGAAGGATAAGAAGAGAAGAAGAAGAAGAAGAAGAAGAGGGATAGAGAGAAGGAGAAGAAGAGAAGAAGAAGAAGAAGAAGAAGAGAGAGAAAGAGAGAGAGAGTGAAGAGAGGGAGGAGAGAGAGAGAGAGAGAGAGGGAAGCTTCTTCTCCCCTCCTTAAAGAGAGGTCACACACCCCTCTATATTGCCAAAAATACGCCCGTCCCCTTCGTTATCTCTTCCTCCACTCAAGGAAAGGCGGCAGAAATATTGCAAAGGAGAGTGCGGGAACCCTATCACTCGTACATGCATCTTCGAGTATGGCCCCAAAACGTAGTTCCACAAAGATGGCCGAAAACCTTGCAAGCGTGGATGGAGGTTCGAACCAAGGTGGCACCGCAACCGCGAACGGTTCATCAGGCATCAATACCATAGGAATCACAGCATCACTCTAAACCTAGGTTGCTCTATTATTAAATCGTAGGTTGTAATCATCACAGTGAAGAATCATGTTCACATGCATCACATTAATTGCGTGTTTGATAATTCCCTAGGTATGAATATAGTTGTGATGTATGTATAATCTCCATTGTAGGATGAAATTGTAATAGGTGAAATTCATTAGAAACTACATCATAAATTACGAAAATTTCTTGCATAGAGTGCATTACTCCTTGCACAAGTTCTTGCTTAAAATGCATTTCAGAGAACATTGAAAGAAACAAAGTGCATGTCCATGTTGCAAGATGGATTCTAAGATACTTGTAATAATCTGCAGAAAAGATTAAAGTGCAGCTAGACTCATACAATGATCACATAAAGATAGACCATTCAAGAAGGTTATAGATCGTATTGAAAAGAAAGCATGGCATTACGTTGCGGCATTAAAGTTGTTGGGAAAATTCAACATTTCTTGTAATTTACCAAATGGGACTGAGATCCACGAATTGCATGACAAAGTCCTTGGTGACTTCAAGGGGGATAGGTAAAATCTTAGTGCTTGTGATCATTATTAAGAAGGCTTAAGAAGATTACACTTAAGTTGGAGAAGGAATTGTTCTAAACAGAACCATCTCGACCAGCCATGGTCAAAGGGATAGGCAATCTTGATCTATTAAGATCAAAGATAAAGGTACATAGGTACTTTAAGGGACCTAGGAGATAACCAACAAGTTGACCAACCAAGGACAACGGGGTTGTCCATGACCTATTTTACAAGGAGACCCAGGGTAAGGATAATTAGGGTCGATAGGGTACAAACCCTAACCCAAAGGAAAAGGGAAAACAAGAAGCCTAGCTTGCCAAGCCCTTGGAATCTCACCAAGTCACGAATGATCCAGGATCGAATGCTGGGAGCATTCGGGAAGAGGGAATCACACCTTAGCGGTTGGTCATACAAACGACCTCTGAAATGATCGTGATTGTACACTTAGGTACATTGTTTGATTTTCCTTGCTTAAGGAACTAATTGAAGGCAAAACACTCAATGCTTCCAGTTAAAAGCGTGGAGGGAGAGGCAAGTTCAGTTACCTCCAACTGTTTGCCTGGCCCTATCCAAGGGGGTTGTTAGCCACACTGGGTATATGGACCTAATGCGTCGTGAGAGGTCTCTCCGTGGGTGCTGCTTGGAGCGTGAGGATGCTTGGGTGCCAGGGGAGGCTCTGGTTGTAAATTTCTTGCCTCGGGATCCGGCACAAGAGGCCAACAAGACTTGAGATGGGATCTCGAGGCCCGTGTACTAGTCTACGGGTGGAACTTGGAGCAGTGATCCTGTAGATTGCTGGGATAGCCTTCGGGCATGATACTTGATGTATTCCGGGACTATGATAAATAAAGATCAAATATTTGAAAAAGGAACTTGCTTGACATTGTTTTTGTGTCAGTACCTAAGTTATGTGAAGGAACCTGTGTTTAAATTGATTAATTAAAGAATATGCTTTTGCATGTCAAACATAATGTGGTAGGTAATTAGATAACTAAGCAAACCGAGGAAAGTGTGATGGACATGACTTGGGTCCGTCCTATGGAAGGGTGGTCCCGATTAGCTAGGGACTTTTCTCAAAAGACGTGATAACGAGACGATGAAGACCTAGCATCAGTAGAGTTAGGATCACGATTTATGCTGTTTTAGGGGAACGGAATGGGACTATGCCTTATGGGCAGAGAGGTTGAGCTTCACAACCCTCTCATTTCCCATTCTTCATGAACCAAGTGCAGCATAAATCCACTTCGACTCTGTTTTTCCTACGCAAAGTGGTTCATCTGGAGCTCGACGCTAGCTACTCCCTAGAGACTTTGGTAAAAGGAAGGAAACCTTGATTTCAGGTCGGTCCTAAGTGGGAACGGCCGGACACTTCTGCTCAAGGTAGACTTGAGAAGACCTAGATCGCAAATCCTATGACATTCCTTGCGAGTGCCAGGCGGTGCTTTCTAGAATCTCTTCCTGATGGGCTGCTAAGACGTGTCCCACAAGTGGACGAGTGGACACGTTACAGACTAATGTATGTGCAAGGTTCTAGCATACACAAGGGCACACCAGTACATGTGCTAGTGCAAATCCGTATGCAAGTAAGTGTGCATGTGTGTGCATGTGTCAGCATGCAATCAACTACACACTAATGCACTAGGGTGTATAGAAGTACGCAAGGGTATCCAACAGGATGTAGTAAGTGCACAAGCAAGGTCTCACCATCTTCTCTTACTCCTCCTCCCACCCTCCCTTGCAAATAGGATGGGTGTTTGGATTGCAAAGGAAGAAATAGGTGCCCATTGAGTGTGCACTAGGGTTGGCAAGTATGCAGTGAGCTACAATAAGTGCACTAGAGTGCACTATACTACGAGTGTGGTTAAGAGTAGTGCACTAGTGCGATGTGCAATACACTAAGGTGTATTCTAAGGTGCAAGGTAAGTGTAGGGATGGAAGTTATTATGAAAGTCTAAGAGGTGCTTATATGTTTGTGTAGTGTAAGGTGCACATCTAGGTGCATAAGGATGCATATGAGTACATATAGTCTATCAGTGCAAGTGCATGTGCATTAGAGTGCATAGAAGTTCACAGGGTGCACCTAGCCACACAAGTGCGTTCATAAATACAAAGAGTGCACCATGATATAGGGTTTCATGTGTTGCTTTATTGTGAATGGTGGGATGGCACATGCGCACTATGAGGTGCTTCATTCATTTCTCCTCCTATCGAGATCACCCCTCCCTTGTAAATAAGGTGGCTGCATGTATAATGTTTGAAAAAGATAACCCATCGTATAATCTTGTAATCCTCACATCATCTTGGAATAAACTGTACTCTTTCATACTCTTTTCTACCCTGCAAACATATTGTTTGGAAGCTTTCTTCATCTCTTCAATCCTCTGGAATCTTAGGGAACTTGTTGTTGAGGATCATGTGAAGCCCAAAGTAAAACCATCTTCACTTACAGTAGCTTAGAGCTTTATCCTCTTAGTACCACTCTAATCCTGCATTATAGTAGTACTTACTAAAAACCCATATCTCAAAATTCTCTAGCATTAGGAGGCAATGGATAGTCCCTCAATATATCCCTATTTCTTACATGATTGACACACACTATCATAAATTCCACTACTCTTTTATTATGTTTTCTATTGATTCTTGCATAGTCAAAATCATCATCATACTTTAGTCTCCATCTGTACTGTAGTAATAATTGGTTACCCTAAGATCACTAGATATGATGAAGAATCCTGCACAAAGAAATGTTAATTATCTCATTTCCTATGGTAATCTTCACATTTGAATAGGCAATGTACATGTAGCTGTCTCTATTCAGAGAGTATCTTGTATCCTAGATGCTTTCCCATTGGCTATTCCTATTTCTTCTCTTTCTTCTCTTTCTTCTTATATACATCTCCCATGTTTTGCTCTAGCTTGTAGGAGGCATTGATTGCTCAAGCTCTATGTTGCCACCCCCTCTAATAACCCTCTTTGAGGTCCTTGGGTTCTCATCATCTCTTTTTTATCTTTTATCTTCCTTGAGCTTTGTAGTATTATCCTCTAATGGCTAGATACTTTGGTCTTGACCAGCTCTTTATGCCCTACTCTATAGTATCACCCTCTAACATTTTCTCTAGCTATAGCTATAGTGGAGGGTTTGATACTTATAAAAATAAAATAACTTTCTTTGTAAGCAAAGATAATTACTCTACATCATCCAATTGATCAAACTTCATCTCAAACTCTCTTTATAGCTTTGGAGTAAAAGGACTCTTTTACCATGCTAAGAACTCTAGGTCTAAGGTAATAGCTTACGCAAAACACTTTCCAAGGCAATAGCTTGGACTCTTTTCACCCCACCCTCTTCTTTGCCCAAAGAGCCTAGTATATGTATGAAGTATACTCAGAATTACTTTAGCGCTTCAAATCCCTATATAATGGCAGTATAACGATCCAAAATCTACCCCAGATCTATAGTATAGATGTATCCACATGCATTTATTTGTCTTCTCCCTATTTACTTCAGTGCCTTTCTTAAATTTGTTTTCTTTTACACTTGACTGCAACTTGTTTCGACCATAACTTTGTCATATCAACTTGGAATAGGGTCATTTAGGTACTTAAATAACACCATATTAGAGAATTCGGGAAACTCCCAAGTCCCACTTTCAAATAAGGGGTAAAGATTTGGTCATGTGGCTAAATCTTAACCCATGCTTCAAAGTGGGACTTGGAAAGAAAACCTAAATAGTAATTAGGGTGTACTCCACTTTCAATTAAAGGGACAAGATCTGATCATGTGGCCAAATATTAACTATATTCGAAATTCCCAAACTATATGAGAATTTCCAAATTCCCTAATATAGTGTTAAATCGAAAAGAACAGACTTGATGGGCAAGTGAACATTGGCAAAATTGCAAAACTCCTTTCAAAATAGTGAAAAATGGTGTTTTTTTTATGAATGTGTCACTTTTTTATTTTTTTTGGCTTGGAAATCTTGTACCACTCGAAACAAGTCCTTGCATCTAATTAAATCCACCTTTGCCATGTGTGTTTGTAAAAATAAGCTTTCCTACGATTTTCCTTTACTAAACCTATCACCACATGACACACTATGGTTTTCCTTCACTGAATATATAACCACATGATGGTGTATTAAAGGGATATGATTGGGAAAATGTAGGTGAATCAAGATTTAGGGCATGTGGCTTCTCTTCTTCTTCTTCCCACTCCTCTTCTTCTTCTTGCTCTTTGATCTCAAAGAGATGTAAATAGCTTTTCAAAAGAAACACAAAATGCCTACACTAGCCTGCGTAGTGCTTTAGAGTACAAGCTCCTATTCTCGCTCAATATAGAAAGCATGTGTCTAGTCATTCAATCCTGCCATGCCCCAATAATGGAATCAAAATATCAAAGTTATTTCAAGATCAATGCCATATTGAATGGAACACTTATTAGTTCATGAAGTTCGAGTGATGCAACTATGGCTACCTCTCACATAACCATTGCACACTCTCACAAATAATACCATAGCAAACTCATAGATTTACCTTGTTGTTATACTCTATCTAGGAAGGCTCCTTAATGGCTCTAAAATTCAAACAATGTCCCTCAATCATGCTCCATCCTCATAGTTTCAATCGTACCATGATTGCTTTACAAAATAGAAGAGTAAAAGGGAGAAAACGGAAAAGGAAGAAGAGGCAAACAGCTTCAAACACCACTCCCTTACTCTCCATCATACTCCTCCCCCTAGGTAAGGGGGTAGAAGTAAGAAGCAAAAGGAGAGCTCTGTTAAGATTTCAAGCCCACAAAGATGACTTTATCCATTCATTTGCTAACATTCATACATGGGTTTGGGTTGGGAATCCTAACCTTCTTTTTTGCCTATATCCAAACCTCCTTTGATTGATGCATGTATTCTTAGCTTTAATTTTCCTTGCCTGGTCTTTGTGTATTGAAGCTCCATGACTGCAACACTAGATGCCAATTTTGGCCAACTATCCTAACTTGAAAAAGAACTTACAATTTGCACAAGAGCCATCTTGGTTCTCTTAAAACTATAATTACAATATAGTGTCCTTTAAAAATTGATGTGTCCATACTTCCAATACTTGCATCTTGGTCTTCCTCACTTTTTGAAGTTTTGGCCGCTTGTTGACAAGAAGGTCAAAACTAGAGCTTGTTATAGCATGCCTTCTCAAAGACTCAACTTTTTCTATTGGAAGATGGTCACATGTAGCTTTTCCACTTGATATAATCTATCTAAGAAGATGATAGGTCCCCCCTTTGCCCCCTCCCCCCACCCTCGCCCAAACATGTCTATCTTGTAAGAGAGGAGAAGAAACTTTAGAACACCTTTTTTGGAAATGTATTGAACTTGAAGAATTGTGATGACAAGCTTCAAATTTTGATTAAATTCGAAGGCATTGATGATAGAATGAATCAAATACTTATTCTTTTTTGTTGAGGAAAAGGAGAAGAGTGCTATAGAGGCATGGAGCTGGCATGTGCAAGTTATAAGAAGTATTTGTTTGGAAGTTTCAAAGGCCAAAGGAAGCTAAATCATGGAATTCCCAACATGTATATTCTCAAAATATCTTGATATTGCACTTTTACATAGAATTGTAGTGTTATAAATCATTATGCAATATCAAGTTCAATAACATTGAGAGATCTATGCCCACATATAAAGTCATTCTAACGATGAGACATGCAAAACAATACAATACCAATCGTGGGGCAAGTTGAATAAAGTTTACCTTTTCTAGTTTTTTGATGATTGAACATGATTACATCTAGTTGTTTTGAAGAATCTACAAGAGAACAATAGTTTCCTTGGTCCAAAAGCACATATCTACCTAAAGTTTTCTAATTTTTCAATTTTGATTCACTTAGTAATGTATTGTATGGAACATTTTCAAAGATAAGCCAGTGATGGAAATAAGTATGTCCCAATGATAAATAAGAATTGTTTTAGAAAAAATTGAGACACATGAAACTCAGATTTTGAAATAATCTAGTAATACCATAAGAGCTAAAAGAAGTTTTGTGTACATGTTCATGCTAAAAGATGTGGATGAAACAATCTTGTAGTTACTTTAACAGTATGTTGAGAATGACTACAACAATAAAAAGTGCAAAAGTGTGGATCATAATTTCTACTTTACAACTTGTTGGATCATGAGGATAATTTTGTGCATGTTTGAGTATGACCATAGGAGGTAAAGTTGTAGTAATGTCATTTACTAGTTGACATGTACTTAAAGTTGGAGTAATGTGGATTACTACTTCACATTATATATTGTGTTACTTTTTGTTATCATTAAACAATACAATTTACCTTGTGTTGAGTCTTGCAAGATAGTAAAATAAACAGCTTTCAATTACACAAATTAACTATCACTAGAATTTTGAGATATATTCTTAGTTAGAAATTTTATGCAGTTTGCTATAGATTAAGGTCAAGTTTGGATATGATATATCTAGCAAATGGAATATAAATATGTCCCTTGGTCTAAAAGCACTAAGCTACTTCAAGTGATAGCTAGATACCTAATTATTCGTGTGCTCCTACAAAAATGAAATGAATTTGATCCAAGTGAGCTACTAGACCAAATTTAGAAAACTAGGAGAGGCAATAATTCGAAGTGCTCAAAGAGATTCAAGTTGTGAACTAGAAAATGATTGGTATAGTTTTGTATGAGAGATTACATGTTAGTTTCTCCTCAATTATTTAGGAATTATGGATCATTTCATAAAGGGCCTTGAAATGTATCATTTTCAAGATAGTCTATCAAGTGATCCATTCTATGGTAAAGTCTTGTGAATTTGACATAAAAAATATCACAAGACATTATTAGATAGATCTTTATATTAAATGTCTAAATTGATTTCTCATATGAGGTTTATTAGCCAAAAACTATATAATAGCCCTAGTTTACAAGGTAAAAGTGTTCACTTTTATAGTCAAAATACGGTATAACTATAAATGATTTAATTTATCAAATCAAAATAATAAAGTTGAGGATATCAAATATAACTATGAAACATAAAATTGTTCCTCAATCATAATCTATAAATTTTTCAAATTAAAATTTAGGTAAATGCATTTTTCTTTTGGGATTTTTAACATTTTAATTTATCTAATCAAAATAATAATGTTTGTGATATCGACTAAAGGAATCAAAAACCACATTGAAAAACTATATTATTCCTTGATTATAATCTATAAATTTGTCAACTTAGAATTTAGGTAAGGAAATTTTGTTGATAAGTCAAAAATTTAAAGTCAAGAAAAAATAGATGACTAAATTATACCTATCAAAAAAATCCAACATGTCATTTTGAAATTGACACTAGGGATCTTGGGAGGAGGAAGTGCTAGTGTTGTCAAACTGAATACTAAATTAAAGCAAGTTAGTAGAAATCTATTCTATTCTCAAAAATAACTTGAAGATATTAATGAGATGATAAGATGGGTCATCCAAGGTTCTCACAAAAGAGAGAGAGAGAGAGAGCGAGAGAGAGAGAGAGAGAGAGAGAGAGAGAGAGAGAGAGAGAGAGAGAGAGAGAGAGAGAGAGAGAGAGAGAGAGAGAGAGAGAGAGAGGGAGAGAGAGAGTACCGTATGGAAACAAACTACAATAAATTAGGGGGAAAATTTTTATTCACATCCAAAATTGATCCAATTTTGGAGGCCAAAAAATATAGAAATTAGTCCATTCTCACCCCCCCCCCTTTGAGGATCAATTGCAAAGCTATCTATAAGGTAGGTTTGTAAAGGGTTCTACCAACTAAACAACTAAGTTAAGGAGACAAGTCAACACTAGCAAGTTAGTAAAAAATAAGATGTGAGATTTTGGATCTTCTTGTTTATTATCCATGTCAAAATTTTAAAATGTGATGGAAGAACAAAATAGAATACTGTTAAAAAAATAGAAAAGACATTTGGAATGATACAATAGAAAGAAAATAATACATTATTTAGATTGTATACACAAATCACTACATAGATACCCTACAAAATATAATAATTACAATCATTTTCCATTTGTGGTTGTCATTAAAATGAAGAGAAAATGTAATAATGTGTTATTTCTTAAAGAAAATTTCAATTGAAATCCATTTTTGATATGGGTTGTTCCTCACACACACACACACACACACACACTCTCTCTCTCTCTCTCTCTCTCTCTCTCTCTCTCTCTCTCTCTCTCTCTCTCTCTCTCTCTCTCATACACAGAAACACACACCCAAAGAAGTTGAGGAGCACACAAACATGTGTTTGTCTGATGATGTGGACACACAAACTTGCAATATATAATTTAATTCTTGCTCTCACTTTTGTGGGTGTGGGTGTGGGTGTGGGTGTGTGGGTGTGGGTGTGTGTGAAAAAGTCAAGAAGAAACTTATGTCTATTTCTAGGGGAGAGTGAAACTCACAAAACCCTCTTTTATTCTTGCTCTCACTTTCTTATCTCTTACTAGTAGTCAGCTCTCTCTCTCTCTCTCTCTCTCTCTCTCTACTTTAATTGTGAAAATAATAAATATGGATTTCTGTAGTGATGGAAGAAGATATTATTCTTTATTACCATTGCAACATTTACCATTCCATAGACAAGAATATTACTAGACCATGTGACTATTATGAACTCCATAATCACATTAGTATCCCATGCACACTAGACTATGACAATAATGTCCATCTTAGAACCTAGATTTTTAAACAATGATTGCAAAGTCTACCATCATGATTAGAGAGTATTAGTTTTGGAAATCTATGATGAGGAAAGATAGTGTTGATGAAAAGTTTAGCAGCTTGTGGTGCAATTAGGGTCTTTTTATAAGGGAGAAAGTAAGATTTTTTAAATTGATTTTATCTTATCAAGGCAATTGCTATTTGTCATACTTAAGAGTTCAAGAACACTAAGCATTTACAAAATATGCCAGTTGGAGGCCAGTTGTCAAAATCTTTTAGTCAAGTCTTTTGATGCTTATATAAGTACTATTATGGAATTATGGCATTTATGGTATTTATCAAGATTCACTACGAAAATAAGATGATTTTTACTTCTTCTTTTTGTAGATTTAATCTAATTGGTACATGATTCATAACTTGTTACACGTAGTGCTACATGTGAATTATGGTATGTATGGTGATGATCAAAATTCACAATGAAAATATGATTATTTTTACTCTCTATTTGTCACATGATCCGTTACTTGTTACGCATAGCGCTAAGTGTAACAAGTTACAAAACTTGTGGTTGATAGATAAAATCTACATAAGAATAAATAAAATTAAAAAGAACTTATTTTCATAGTGAATTCTAATAAATACCATAAGCACCATAACTCATAACAACTATTATTCTAACTATACTCAAAAGTATAAAAGATGTTACATATACATACAAATTCTTTATTATATCCCTAGTGAAAAGCAAGCTATATGTTATAGCCATGCTTCAAACTTTTGGAATATTCTATTTGGATGATGTATTTACCTACTTTTATAAAACACATGCACATTATTAATATTTTTGAATCTAAAATCTTAGGAATGATTCAATGAAACCAACTTCCATTGTTAACTTGAACTATATAAATGTGACAATCTTTGATCTATGAGGGAAAACCTTAAGGGGGTCACTCATAAATATGTGTATGTCATGTGGCTTCAACACAATGGATTTTTTAATACAATTTTTTACATACATAAAGGGGTTATTTATAGATTAAATAGAGAAGGGCTGTACTTTATTTAAGAAAAAACTCACAAATAAAAGTATTTATAAGTAAACCTTAAACACATGTGATATGGAGGGTATAGTGAACCCTTCGAGGGGAAAAACAAGAAAATAAGTTAGTCTTAAAAGTTTTTAAACATTACGTGGGTTTTTTTACCACATAATTATTTTGACAAGTGGTACCAAATGAAACCTTATAATGAATGGTGCTATTTCTTTGTAAGTACTTGCTTTTCTCTCTATTTGTGTGTCTCTCTAGGGAGAGCCATGTCTCTTAGGTGTATCCCCACATTGAGACATCAAATTAAGGATGCTTCAACTAAAACCAACACCCATTATCAACTTAAAGAAGGATGTAAAAGCAAAGAATCTTTGATTTGTGGTAGATGAAGGAAACACTATAGTGGCTTGAAATATTTTTAATAATAGGTGGGATTTTTGTTTTACCACCATAGTCTTATTGCTTTGAAATAGGGCATCAAGCGAAGGACTCCAAACATACAAGAGCCCACTTGGTTGTAGATTAATGTGTTAAGAGTTTACCACGCTAGCTAGAGATGAGGAATGGTAAGATTGGGTCCAGAGAGGTAGAAGGAAAAAGGAAAGGGGTGTCATTTAATGTGTGTGGTTCTTATTAGAAAGCCAAAAGGTTGTTTTCTTGTGGATCCACCATAACTTCTAGCAGCCTCATACCCTCCAAAGAAAATGTTGGTTAGTGGAAGATATTCTACTTTATATATAGCCAAAACTGATTCAACAAAAAGTGTTCATAAACCTTTCTAATTGGTTGCTTTTAAAGAATACAATGCATATTTCCATGCAGTTCAGCCGTGGTGTGAATTACAACTTAGGGGTCTAGCGGTGCAACATATCATGGGTGTAGTATGTATGCGCCGAGGAAGACACGTCGACGACATGAAAACGCTAAAGAAAGCGGCAAAGAATTTGGAGAAAGGCAAGCTTTTTGGGGTACACATATAGTTAGAAGAGAGATCAAGAGCTGCGCATTCAGACCAAAAATGGCAGTGCTAATGGTGGAGGATCATCATGATCAAGGAGGAGATGGAGGAGGCGGAGCATCAGGAGGAGGAGGACGGCGCAAGACGAAGGGTTGGCTGGGGGTCGCGGCGGCTGGAGCGATACTATGGAGAAACAACAAGTATGTGCTCCTGCTGAGCTCCACAGCGGGGCTGGGCGGCCTGCTCTTCGGCTACGATACGGGCGTGATATCGGGCGCCCTGCTCTTCATAAGGCGCGATATTGCGGCCGTGAGGGCGAGCACCCTGCTGCAGGAGACAGTGGTGAGCATGGCCGTGGCGGGGGCCGCCGTGGGCTCCGCCCTTGGCGGGCCGCTCAATGACCGCCTGGGACGCCGCCCTGCCATTTTGACTGCCGACCTCCTCTTCGTGGCTGGCGCAGCCACGTCCAGCCTTGCACGTGGGGCGGCCACGCTGGTCGCCGGCCGCGTCCTGGCCGGGCTGGGCTTCGGTCTGGCCTCCGTCACGGCCCCCATCTACATCGCGGAGACGTCCCCGTCGGCGTACCGGGGGGCGCTAGTAACCACCAGCACGCTCTACATCACGGCCGGCCAGGTGCTCTCCTTCGCCGTCGGCCTGGGCTTCACCCGCGTCCGGGGAACCTGGCGCTGGATGCTGGGTGTGGCGGGCCTCCCCGCCCTCCTGCAGCTCTCTCTCATGCTCTTCCTGCCTGAGTCCCCGCGCTGGCTCTTCCGCCGCGGCAAGACTCACGAGGCCGTGGATGTTCTCGCCCGCATCTACCCCAGCGACGAGCAGAAGCTGGCTGCCGAGGTGGAGGAGCTAGGGCGCTCGGCGCAGGCGGAGAAGGAGCTATTAACGTCGACGACTTCCCGGTTCGCCATCCTGGACGTCCTAGCCTCCAAGGAGATACGGCTGGCCATGGTCGCCGGCGTCGGCCTCCAGGTCTTCCGACAGCTCGCCGGGTTCAACACCGTCCTCTACTACATTCCCACCATCGTCCAGATGGCCGGTTACACTTCCGACATGACCGCCATCTTGATCTCGCTCATGATCGCTGGCGTCAACACACTCGGCACCATCGCCGGGATGTTTTATATCGAGCGGCTGGGCAGGCGGCCGCTGGCGATGAGGAGCCTCCTGGGGGTGATCGCGTCGCTGGGGCTGCTTGCTGCCGCATTCCACGTGGCGTGTGGCTGGCTGGTGCTGGTCGGTCTGGTGCTGTACGTGGCAGCCTTCTCCCCCGGGTTGGGGCCCGTGCCCTGGGCGGTGAACGCGGAGATCTACCCCCTGCGCTACCGCGGCCTGTGCTCGGGCATCGCCACCTCCGCCAACTGGCTTGCCAACCTACTCGTCTCGCAGACCTTCCTGTCCCTCACGCGCGCCCTCACCACCTCCTTCACCTTCCTCCTCTTCTGCGGCGCCTCCGTGGTCGCCCTCGTCTTCGTGTACTTGCTCGTGCCTGAGACCAAGGGCCTCTCCTTCGAGCAGGTGGAACAGATGTGGAAGCGAAGAGCTCGCGGAATCGACGTCTGTACTAGAGCGGAAGCTGTCGTTGAGGATGCCCCATCCCCATGAGCCTCAGCTTTTTTCGTTGCCAAATCGTCGACATTGTGATTTCGATGCGTTTGTGAGCTCCATATTCTTCCATCAATACATCCGAACTAGTGTACATGCGGACAACCTTTGAACCAATGGGAAGGCGTTCGTTGAAGTTAATTAATTCGAAGACCACAAATTATGTTGTGGTATATGTCAACTCTTAATAAATAGAGGAGAAAGTTTATACGGTGGAAGCTTCAGTCCGACACATGAAGGCAAAAGTATCGAGGAGACCCAAGTCTCCTAAGTAAGAGTTTGTTTAAACAATATTGGAAGTTCTCTCTCCTTGTTGCAACTCTTCAAAATTTTGTAGGTGAACATGGTCATTACCCTACTCTCAAGCTTTGATCCCAATCCCTTTCTTTGAATTGAGAAATAGAAAGATCTCTTTCACATCAACAAAAGACCAACAACTTCCAATATTGTGAGATATATATATGCTGATAGCTTGGAAGAAGCCAAGGTAGAATCTACTCCCTTGGTTGTTTCATGTTCCAATACATTGCATTAGAAAAGGAAATGATGGTCTCTTGAATAGAAAGGAGTGGCTCTTGCTCTCCGTTTGATGAAGCATACTAATTTGATACACACATATGGTTATGTTACGAAGGCCAAATAGAAAGGGAACCCTTTTGATGGAATAAGATAATTAGAGGTTAGTTAAGAGCTTGAGTAGATTAAATTTGTTCATGCTTTTATTTTATTAAGAATTAATCAAGGTCAACATCATAAATCACAATGTGTTGTGAAGCATTATTATGCCTTCTATTCATTTCATAGCTTTACTTGGATTGCAAGAGTCTCTTAATTCATATGCTTAAGAAGATCTATGGCAAACATCATAGAGATCTACACATCTTATAGGCTTGAGGTAGGCACCTTAGGGATCCATAGTAGAACATCTACTTTCACCTTTTTATAGCTATGGCTATATCTGGCATTTCATTAAAGTGTTCTCTAGATTGACTTTTGGTTCCACCATGGGTAGTTACCTCAGACTGAGAGACACAAAGCATACCACAGGAGGATGCAAGTGATATCAGACTCTATTGAGCATCTCTATTTCGATGCTTGAGCTTATCCATTGGATAGGCCCATAAAGAGATATATTGGGATGATATTCATGCTCATATGAGGTCCACCTTTTATTATTCCCTAGTGTTTTTTTTTGGATTTTCAACAATTTGTCGTTTCCTAGTTAGATATTTCCTCTTTAGATATTGATATATTTATTATGCTTGGGAAAGATAATAGTTACTTGAATATCAAATGTATCTATTTTTGTCTCATGGACTGATTTGGCCTTTTGTAGATGTTGTGAATCTCTCTCTCTCTCTCTCTCTCTCTCTCTCTCTCTCTCTCCCCCCTTAATATAAACAAGCTTACCATTGAACGATAACCTCAACCATCACAATGTAACCATTTTGAAGTTGTCAATGCAAGACACATGCAAATATAAAAATTAATTAGTGTAACACCTTCAACAAAGAGTAGCACTTGTGCATCAAGCCATTAATATATAAAAACACCCCACACAACATCAACCAAAAAGAGGCATACACAATCTAATAATAAATGGAAACAACAAGATCAAACTTGATAGTCCTACGCATCACAAAAATCATCTCAAGAGAAGTGGAACACCTATTTTCCACATACAGGTTTCTTTTCATCCTTAAGCATTAATTAGGGCATCAACCAAAAACCTAAAGATATCATAAACTAGTTGCAAGCAAACCTAGATATAAAGCATTTAAGAGATTTCCTAGAGCCTTCTACATCTCTTAAATCACAATTTCATGGGGCATATCATGAGATTAGTAGACACACTTGAAGTTCAATATGGTTGGTTTGCATGATGAGTGCGTAAAAAGAACATAATATTAAGGGCCACCTCCACTACAATTATCGACAACAATAGTACTTACTATGCTATTATTTGTTGTTTTGAGAGAATATAGGTCAAGTATCCCACATATCAAAGATTCTAGCTACCTTTGCAAGGTTTCTCCATTCATATCTCTCTTAGAAACAATAACCCACTTACCCATTAATGTAGTACGTGATTGGCAAACCTTGAAAGTCTTCAAAAGAACCCTGCAACTCATCAAGGTTGAAGGTTTTTGTATTGGCTTGGAAAAATATTTTCTCGTGAATAGGGTCAAAATGTTGGGCCTCCTTGATGTCTACCTATGAGCTAATTCTAATTTCCTAGGGATGTTTATGCTAGCTTGAAATGCCAACCTGGCGGACTACTTCTTGCCAATCTGGTGGACCTATTGAGTTGACTCCCTTTCTACACTCTGCCATTCTGGTTACTCGTCATGCCTCTCACTATAGGCCCCTCAATGAACTCACTATAGCCCCCTCCTGCCTACTCACATAGGCGCGTCTGCTATTCTCTTTTCTTTTGGTCTGCCACCCGAACCGGATGAACCTCGTCACCTCGGGGTTTTGTCTCTTCGTCTCTTAATCATAAATAGCGCCATGCAGCTCCCTTTGCTGAACCTGCTTTCACCTACTATGCTCAAAAGTTCATCGTGCCTTCTCATGAAAGCTTATCCTCCCACGGACCATAATTATAGCTCTGATGCATCTCACAGCTCTCTTCAATAAGCATATCATCCTGATCGTCAGTATTAGCCGTGACTTTTTATTGCAATCTTTCTGAGATCTCTACATAGTACACGCTAATGCGCACAGTGCCAACTGTTCGTCTCTTGTCTCTTGGCATAGGTGTCGTTCCTGCAATTCCGTCTTGTTTCCCTTTCTTCTTCCCATCTGGGACATCTCTTTTGCTTCCTTTGCCACCCTCATGACCATGCTAGTCCGTTACAGAACGCTCCGGTGCAGCCCTCTCCTTGTCAGATCACGACCCTCTCTTCTGCCATATCTTCTCTAGTTGTTTCTGTTTTTCTTCCCTTCCATAAGCAGGCAACTCATCCTGCACTCCGACGATCTCCTTTTCAATCTCCCCCCCCACCTCCATAATTGGCCACCTTCCCTTGAAATAGGGCGCCTTCTCCTCATGCAGTTCCTCCTTTGGGCACCATTCTTTTGCTTATTCTTTACGTGCATGCTGCCTTTTTTTTAAAATGAAAGGAAGTTGGATGTATGTGTGACCCTTTTTCAATGTCAAAGACTGTCGTTTCCATCACCGATGAACTTCCATGCCGATTAAGACCTTTCTGCCTTAACAAAGCAAAGCAAAGCCCAAAATATATGTAGCATAATGCACCATTCACAGTATAGTTTTTGAAAAAGTACATGTTATATCATAGATCATCCGATACTGGGAAAATAGTTATAGCCTCTTAAAGCATAAAAGCTCCATTGCGCAATCCCTAGCACGTTCTAGGATCAAGCTATCGATACACAAGACAGCGTAAGAACTCTTGCATTCAACTAAATCGTTCGAGAGCGGCACTATAGTGTCGTAGGACCCCCTCGCGTTGAACCTCTTCTCCCTATTGTACCTTCTTAGAGAGTATGCATGTTTCTCTATGAAGAAAAACTCATGCTTTTAAAATATGCAATTTGCTCAACCATAATGCTTTTGAAGAGATGCAACTTTGGGAAATGTGTGTGACTACAAACACTCTATCCAACACAGGATAAGCACAAATGTATTGTAAGAAAATATTGTGCCTAGTCCTGAATGTAGTGGAGATGTATAGTGTACAAGTTCCATACATAGGGCTTTCCTTGTGATAATCAATATCCTTTCACTACAATAAAAAGGCCTCATAGACGCACTTTTAGACGCGATTTTTGAATATAGAGAAAATCTTACGGGCGCGTCTATCGGCCCGTCTATTTGCGCGTCTACCGTGTCGCGTCTATAATTGCATGTATGAACGGATTTACACGCAGAAGTAGATGCGCAATAGACGCACATATACACGCGTGAATACATACACATAATAAACCAAAATTGTTATTTATTTAATTCATTTTACGCATCTATTAGCGCATCTATTTGGCACTTAGACGGGCATATAGACATTCTTATAGACGCGCTTTTACAAGCATCGGTAGACGCGAACGGAAAAAAAAAATCTCATTAAAAAAAAAGATATTTAATTTCTTTTTTAAATTTGAATTATGGAGCGCGTGTATAAGCGCATGTACTCTGCACTGTAGACGCGCGTATAAACGCGCATTTTCTGCAATTTAAACGCGCGGATAGATGTGCAAAATAGAACTGGAAAAAAAAATTAGAGAGCATGTGGCATTTTCTGCAATTTAGACGTGCGGATAGACGTGCAAAACAAAATTGGAAAAAAAAACCAGAGAGCATGTGGTTGCAAAGTGCTCTCTGGTTTTTTTTTTCCCCCCTCCCATACATTATTAGATTGTGCATTTGCAAAAAGGACAATGTATCTTACGGACACGAGAATTGAAAATAAAAGTCCATGTATTCGTTATAGATCAAAAGCATTTAAATGGGAAGTTTAAGTGCTTGCAACCTAAAGCGTGGCCGCAAGCAGTAGGCTCAAAGATGGATCATACATATACAAGAAAACAAGGCCTCATGAGGAGGTATGGTGCTCCTCTACGAATCTGAAGAAGAAACATCTTCGCTAGTACCACCATGGCTACTAGCGTCACTATCCCCCTCCTCTCTATGCTCCACATCCGGGTTCGCCTACACACACAAAAGATCAACATTGCTTGCATAGACATGGTGGAGAAAAAGTTATAATTAGCTATACTTTTAATAGGAAATTAAGAAAAACATACCTCCTCTGGCTGTTGAATCCTCATGGCCCGGTTGTATTGGTCCTCAGTGATGAGACCCTCCTCATAGAAGTGAAGCCATGTGGCTACGCGATTATGGCCTCGATGGTAACCTACCTCTCTAGGAGTAGGTATCCTACCAACGATAGTAGTCTGCAAAACAATTATGATATATACAAACAATTATGAGTCACAATATATTAGAATAAAGTATATAAAGAATTGAAAGAAATATAAATTTAAAAAAACTAAAAATCAAAATATACTTACAAACTCTGCCTCCCACGACTCTCTGCCGCCCGATCCGTAATGGACGATCCCATTGTTTCCATTTGGATCCGTCACGCCTCTGTGTGCTGGCGACTCTTCGCTTTCTCTGCTGCTTTCTTCTTGGCTTTCTTCCACTCTATGCGGTGGCACATAGGTGGTTGGCTATAGGCTCCACGCCCCTCCTCCTGCCTCCGCAGTGAATCCTTGGTGCGTGTCATGAGGTGGGATCTTTTATTGTGAAGCATATCCCTCACTTTTGTGTGTTCCCAATCATCTGAGAATCGCTGACCCTCAGGATTTGGGTACCTCCTATGGAGTGCCCTCAATACCTCCTGCCACAAGCCGCTTTTCTGATTTTTGAAGGCAATGAAACAATCTTTATACGTCGCATGCACGACGCTCCTCATGTACGCCATTACATCCCTTCCTTCATCATCATGGAAGATGCCACCAGCATCTGTAAATCTATAGTACTGGCGTACAAACTCCTCTACGTGATCTACTGGTGAGGGTGATCGCTCGCCACCTCCTAGGCAACCCCCACACAAGCCTTGTCCTCCCCCTTGACTCTCCCTCCTCCCTCTCTGTCGACTACCCTCTACCTCGCTGGATGCACATGCTTCTGCGGATGCATGTGCTTCTGCAGATGCTTGTGCTTCAGCCGATGCACATATAGGTGCTGCACGTGGAGTACCTACATGTGGAGTTTGGGAAGTAGTGCTAGGCAAAGACATCAGAGGCGTTCCAGACATGACACTAAACACCTCGTCCGCTGTGGGAGAGCGGCCAAGGTGTCTGGTCATCTCTCCCATGAAGTCTTCTCTACTAGAAAAACCTCCAAAAAATGCATTGACCCCTTGCTAAACGAGGCCAATGTATCATTCATGCGATCCAAATCCGAGTCATTGCTAGATGAACCAGGATACGACATCTGCAAAAAAAACACAGGAAAAAGACAAATTTGTTTGCATACAAAAAATCATATATTACCTACATTTTCAAAGAGCTTTCTTTAGATATTGAGCATAAAACTTAAGTGCTAATGCTTCTCATAAACAAGAAAACTGATAAACACAAACATGGGATTGGTCACATTCATCATTGCAAAAATATATTGTTTTTTATCAGAGCTGGGAGAGCTGGCGCATGTACACCCGTGTCTAAATTACAGGTTAGACGCACCCTCAGACGCGCTCCCAAAGTTAACCTTTTGTCCAGCACGTCTATATTTGCATCTAAGATGCAGTACAGACGCGTTGTCAGATGCAAATTCCAGGTCAATCTATGTGCGCATATATCCTCGCGTGTAGATTGACCAGCACACGCGCCAGCACATGTGCTCTAAGACGTGCCCTCAGACGCAATGAGAGGAAACATTTTTTCACGTCTATACATGCGTCTACACTAAAATGTAGACGCGCTCAGTCGGCTGATTTTAGCCCGACGACCGCCATTGATGATTTACAAAATGCAATACATAATGGAATCAGAAATCCTAAATACACAAACAGAGTAGAGAGAGAAAGAGAGAAACAAAGAGAGAGAGAGAGAGAGAGAGAGAGAGAGAGAGAGAGAGAGAGAGACTCACCTTGGGTGTTTGGTGTGGCGGGTGGTGGCGCTTCTTCCTTCTCCTTCTTTCTCTCCTTGGTAAGTTACCCTCCCTTTATGCTTGCTTGCTGCTTCTTCTTGTTCTCCTCTCTCTTGTTCTCTCTTTCTTCCTCTCCTTGGCTTTCCTTTTTTCCTTCTTGTGTATTTGAAATGAAAGAAGAGGTGAGTCATGAGGAGGTGAGGCATGAAGAGACTGCATGTCAGCTAAACTCAAGCTTCAGAGCCGCAAAAAACGCAGGAAAGGAAAGGCGCAGTTTGAAAAGAAATGATTTAAGTATGGTTTGAATTTTGACGTATGCGTCTATTTTTGCGTGTATATGCACGTCTATTGTTCAGATAGACGCGAGTATAGACACGAACATAGACGCGGAAATAGACGCTAATATAGACGCATATGTAAACGCGGATATAGATGCGCATTTAGGCTTTATCATAATTTTTTGTTTTTAAGATAAGTTTTGATAGTGAATTCTTATAATAAGTTTTAGTGTATTTATGATGATTTTTGTGTATTTAAAATTGAGATCTTATGTAAACATATGAATGACAAATATTTTGATATTGTCATGAATTAGGTTTAATCATGTCGTCGTCATCACCTAGTGCAGTGCATGCTGATGAGTCAATGAGCACATCCTCAAGTGAGGATAAAACATTGCGTCTTCATAATCGAGCTGCATGACTACGATGAAAAATTAAATGCATGTGTGATCATTGTCGAGGGTGTATTTTTTTGAGCACATTGAATTGCAATGTCACACCTCAACTTGTATGGAGAATGGGACTGAGAAAAATCACCGGTATTCATGGTTTTTTTTTACCACTAAGATTGCTAGTCTATGTTATAGGAATTATATATCAACGTACATGAAACTCCCTTTTGTGATTGAGCAGGATGCGGTGCCACATCCTCAGATGCTCCCTCCCGGGCATCTGAGGCTGCAAAACGTCGACGCAAGGAGGCAGAGTCTTCAAGAAGAGCAGAGACTGACGACCATGATAGTAGCCCTCATGAAATGCCCCATCAAGTCGTAGAGGATGAGATTTTCAGGTTTAACCATGTCAAGATATCATGCATGTCCTATTTGCGGTCCCTCTCTAGTTTCCTCTAGGCTAGCACGTTTAAAGAAGGTTATCTACGACAATCATCATCAATTCCTTCCTATTGACCATCCCAAATCTGTTCTCCCTACTAATCGAATGACTCCACAATCTCTAACCATTCGAGATTGGAAGGAGAGTGCCTTATAAGCTGTACGATAGGCACAAGCCGCCATTAATTTGTTATCCCAGTCACTTCATGATGTGGATACTATTTTTGTAAGCACGTTGACCATGATTTTATTCATGGATTCTGCATGGCCATTTTCTTGAGGGTAGTAGAGCAATGACCTTCTATGAATGATTAGGAAGGTCAAGAGCAGGTGGAATATCACTTCATTAATGAAGTGCATGCCCTGATCACTTAATGCCGATAGCCACCCTCCACTCGACATGAGTCGATAAGAAGTGCATTTCTCTCGATTGACTTTAAAGTATTTAGCATGATGAATTGTTTACATAATATATTGTTTGTTTGTTAGGTTCTCTATATTTTTTCGTCTTTCGTAGTGGACTGAACTCAAGATCAATCACCTGTTGGACCCCATGCACATATTCAAAAATGTTGTATCTACATTATAGGATCACTTGATAGGGGCTCATGATTCAGTTAATGTAAGTGAGGATTTACGTAACATTGGTCGCATGAGACGAGCTCGGCTACGCATTGGACCTAGAGGAAAGATTGAGCTACCCCATGCACCTTGGATGTTATCAAAGAACGAGGAAAAAATAGTGAAGGAACAAATATATAGCTTTTGAATACCCACAGGATGTATGAGATGTCTCAAGGGAGCCTTCATAAAGAAAAAGAAAAGAGGTGTGGAGCAACTATCTGGTTTGAAGTCCCACGATTGGCACAAAATGATTCAAGTAAGGGTATCTCTAACCATGAATATAATAATTAGTGTGCGCTCCGACATCATATTGATATAGATTGGTTACATGAGGAAATGAAGAGAATGAAAAAAGAGGAGGAAATTAATATATCTCAAGAAGAGTGGGAATACGCACGAGGTTGCTTATGAAAGGTGAGACATACTATCAATTAATTTGTTTCTATAAGCTTTATTTTATATAAATAATTGACATATTTGATCTTTTATCTTTTACTACTAGTGCACATTATTCAATGCACTTTAGTGTGAGGGTAAACATCTTCGAACTCAACGTATAGATGAAAAGAGAAATACCCAAGATTGTGGTGTCCTTGCTCACTTCGAGGATGCCAATGGTACCATGGAAAGTTATTGTGGCTTGATCCAAGATATTCTGAAGCTTGACTTCAGACGATTCTTTATATATATACTAGATGTGAAGTGGTTTAAAGAAGTGGTAACAAATGGTGAGCATTGCACAATCAGACGTCATCCAAGTGGTTTTGTAATCATTGACTCTACAAAATTTCACCAAAACAAGAATGACCCGCCTGTAAGCTTAATTTTGGTGAGCATGGCTTGGTTAGCAGGTGCAGTTCATGCTATCTCAAAATAGTCCTCCATGGACTCAATCCAGATCGCGGCGTCGGCTTGAACAGTCCTTCCCTTGCCATCAAACTTAGGTGGCTTAATTTGTTTGAGAAGGAACTTCTTCTCTTGAACCACAGTTGGACTTAGTGCAGGAGTCAGATTTGGAACCTGCACTTGGGGTTCTATCTGAACAATAAGATTCTTTATGTTAACATCTTATCACACGTTCCCATATTATGTTGACTAGCATAGCCTTTTGCTAAGCGATTTAATCACTTAACACCACAGTTAACATTTATGATCAAGATAAAAATGGTAAAAAGTCTTATTTATTCGTGAGGGCAAAACCCCTTGAGTACAGTTATTTTGGATAAGTAAGACATGTTGATTAATACATCAGTTTGGGGAAAATAGGATTCTGTTAAAATCGGCTATAGGGACGGAATAATAATATGGAGTGGGGTCATGGATTTTCAGGAAATGGTAAGTCATAGGAAGCTTGGGGTATCCCTTCCTTTGATACCCATTCTTCTCATAGCGTCCTAACACTTTGATTCTATCAGCAAAGATCACCCTGGTCAATTCTTCATAGACATACTTATTCTGCTTGACTTGCCGATCGCTAACGTGCAAAGTTGCGTTTACGAGAGCTTCGACAAAGATGAACAGCTTCATGATCTTTAAATCCTCCATCCACTTGATTCTCTTCAAGTTGGTCTGAAGGTACGCGAGTTGGTGGGCTACTATGTAGTATATTCCTGAGTCTCCTGTCCATCTCCACTCCGCATACAGGGGCAAAGGGTTATAAATGCGGTCCAGAATAGCCATCATGCCAAGCCTCCGATGATAATTCGAAGCGTGCATTGCAGCCATGAACATGACCTGGAACAATAAGAACTTGCTCCATGCTTCGTAACTCTGCAACCCAGCATCCATAAGTGAGTAAAGAAATGTTTTCAATAGAAAACACTGCTCTATTCTACTCATCTTTCCCTGTTTATCCCCTTATTTCATTTATTTTTCCTCCATTAAGTTCCCTTATAATCTCTAGATCTTGTTGGTTTGCTCTGATACCAATTGTAATGTGTCTGCTCGTCCACTTGTGGGACACGTCTTAGCATCCCATCGGGAAGAGAGTCTAAAAAGTGCCACCTGGCACTTGCAAGGAATGTCATAGGGTTTGTGATCTGGGTCTTCCCGAGTCTGCCCCGAGTGGAAGTGTCCGGCCGTTCCCACTTAGGACCGACCTGAAATCAGGGTTTCCTTCCTTTCAGCAAAGTCTCTGGGGAGTAGCTACCGTCGATCTCTAGATGAACCACTTTGCATAGGAACAACAGAGTCAAAGCGGATTTATGCTGCACTTGGTTCATGGAGAATGGGAAACGAGAGGGATGCGAAGCTCAACCTCTCTGCCCATAAGGCATAGTCCCATTCCATTCCCCTAAAACAACATAAATTGGGATCCTAACTCTACTGACGCTAGGTCTTCATAGTCTCGTTATCATGTCTTTTGAGAAAATTTCCTAGCTAACTGGGACCACCCTTCCATAGGACGGACCCAAGTCACGTCCACCGCACTTTTCTCGGTTTGCTTAGTTATCTAATTACCTACCACATTATGTTTGACATGCAAAAGCAGCTTCCTTAATTAATTAATTTAAACAGAGGTTCCTTTATGTAAGTTAGGCACTGACACAAAAACAATGTCAAGCAAGTTCACTTTTCAAATATCTGATCTTTATTTATCATAGTCCCCGAATACATCAAGTATCATGCCCGAAGGCTATCCCAGTAATCTACAGGTTCGCTGCTCCAAGTTCCACCCGTATACTAGTACACGGGCCTCGAGAACCCATCTCGAGTCACGTCGGCCTCTTGTGCAGGATCCAGAGGCAAGGAATTTACAGCCAGAGCCTCCCCTGACACCCAAGCGTCCTCTTGCTCCAAGCAGCACCCACTAGAGAGACCTCTTGCAGTGGGTTAGGTCCATATACCCAACGCGGCTAACAACCCCCTTGGATAGGGCCAGGCAGACAGTCGGAGGTAACTGAACCTGCCTCCCTCTCCAGGATTTTAACCTAAAGCATTAAGTATTTTGCCTTGAATTAGTTCCTTGAGCAAGGAAATTCAAACAACGTATCTAAGTGTACAATCACAATCATTTCAAAGGTCGTTTGTATGATCAACTGCTAAGGTGTGATTCCTTCTTCTCGAATGCTCCCATCATTCGATCCTGGATCGTTCACGACTTGGTGAGATTCCAAGGGCTTGGCCAGCTAGGTTGCTTTTTTCCCCTTTTCCTTTAGGTTAGGATTTGTACCCTATCGACCCTATTTATCCTTACCCTAGGTTTCCTTGTAAATTAGGTCATGGACAATCCCGTTGTCCTTGGTTGTTCAACTTGTTGGTTATCTCCTAGGTCCCTTGAAGTACCTATGTACCTTTCTCTTTGATCTTAATAGATCAAGATTGCCTATCCCTTTGACCATGGCTGGTTGAGATGGTTCTGTTTAGAACAGTTCCTTCTCCGACTTAAGTATAATTTTCTTAAGCCTTCTTAATAATGCTCACAAGCACTAAGCTTTTACCTATCCCCCTTGAAGTCACCAAGGACTTTGTCATGGGATTCGTGGATCTCAGTCCCATTTGGTAAATTACAAGCAACGTTAAATTTTCCCAACAACTTTAATGCCACAACGTAATGCCATGCTTTCATTTCAATGCTTACAATTTTGCTATAATCCATACATTATTTTAAGCCACACATGCAAAGGTACTTTCTACGAATGCAATCTTAACATTATCCTCTATGTAACATTTTACACGATCTATAACCTTCTTGAATGGTCTATTTTTATGTGATCATTGTATGAGTCTAGCTGCACTTTAATCTTTTTTGCAGATTATTACATGTACCTTAGAATCCATCTTGCGACATGGACATGCACTTTGTTTCTTTCAATGTTCTTTGAAATGCATTTTAAGCAAGAACTTGTGCAGGGAGTAATGCACTCTATGCAAGAATTTTTGGTAATTTACGATGCAGTTTCTAATCAATTTCACCTATTACGATGTCATCCTACAACGGAGATTATCTTGTTCGTTACATACATCACAACTATGTTCATACCTAGGGAATTATCAAACACGCAATTCATGTGATGCATGTGAATATGATTCTTCACTGTGATGATTATAACCTACGATTTAATAATAAAGCAACTACAACCTTGTCAAGAGCATCTTGATAAGATCTGTCTAGTCTTTCAAAGATGTAGGCATTATAATGTATCCTTGAAACCTCTCAAGTGTGAGTTCTAGGTCAATCATGGTATAATCTTAGGCCATGTTGTGTCCAAAAATGGAATCTCAACTAACATCACTAAAATTAAAGTCAATTAGGAATCTCACTCCATTGATAGTGCTTCTTTGACAATATCGGCTATTATTGTCACTTTGTGCTAGACCACACTACTATTGCACAACCACTCTACAAGCTACTAATTACTTGGTCCTAGACACACAGAGGAATGCCTAGCTTTGTATGAAGTGTTGAAAAAGGATATCAGGATGACTTCCCCCATCTCAAGAGCCCCAAATTAAATGATAGCATTCCACACACACACATACACACCCCCCTGCACGCACGCGTGCGCACACACACATACATGCATGCGTGCACACGCACACGCACACACCCACACACATGCACACACGCATGCGCATGCACGCTCATGCGCATGTGCACCCACATGCGTGCACACACACACACACACACACACACACGCACACGTGCACGCACGCACACACACGGATTTTTTAGTAAGCACAATATGGATTTTTATTAAGATTTTCTATTTGACAACTCAATGATGCTGCCAAAATGCACTATTCTGCCATTGAGAGGGAGGGCTTAGTGATGGTATACGCAGTGAAAATTTTTCCATATTATGTCTTCACTACACCTTTTACATTCTTTGTTGACCATCAAGCATTTATGTACCTTGTAAATAATTCATGTGCTACGTGAGGCATTGCTAGATGGCTCTTGCTTCTATTGGAATTCGATTGTTCCATTTTTGTGCACAAAGTTAAATAACACTTCATTGATAATCCCTTATCACAAGTGATTAGGGGTGGTTAAAAGGCCACAAGAGTTGACAATCAACTCCTTGATGCTCATTTGTTCCACATGTGTCCCTTTGGAAAGCAACCAATAATTTTACTAATTTGTGCAAGTGTATATAGGTGCAATGTACATAGTCAAGTTTTTTATTTTTTCATAATTAGTGCAACTTAGTGTAATGCAACTAGCTTGTGATGGCAGTTCTCACAAATAGGTTGTTTAGTTTCCAATCTAATCCTGAGGCACATAAACAAGAATTAAGCCACAACTCTTATATGCACAATCTATAAACAAATTTTTTGATATTCCAACCACCTAAGTACTATCGTTGGTTAATTAAGGTAAGATCTTGATCTTCTTAGGGTTGGTCTCATCAATAAAATGTAGCCACTCTTGATGATCTAGTCATGAAAGGCAGTGACGTTTGAGGGTTATTTCTAACTAGCACATCCACTTAGGGTATTTTGATGGGTTGGTCCTTGGTGAGCATACGAGTGGTTTCAGATTGACTACTTAAGCTCACTTCTCAAGGTACAGGGTGAGCCTCTTGCACTGTCTTTGAGAGTGAGCAAAGCAAAGTAGGTTTCTTTCAAACATGGTAGTGTTTCTAGGTATGTGTCACCCCTTGGCCACTTAAGGTTCCATTTCCTAGTGTTGCACTACACAAGCTTAACACTAGAACTTTGGACACCCTCTTATTCCTTGAAGAGGTTCAACCATGAAGCATGATGGCTATCTCTCATCTACCCTTTCATACACATTACTAATACAAAGATATGCTTATAGAGAGCTTGCATTATCTTCCCTCAAGCATGAAAAATACACAATTGCAAAGCCCCATGATCCACGAATGCGCTCCTTTTGTTCTGAACCTTCGATGGCCTTAGCATGGAAGAAGCATGAGCATAGGCATGAGAGAGTGCTCAAGATAAATAATGAGGCTTCACCCACATGGTCCCTTGCCCTCACCCACTCACTTACTCTCTCAACTCTCTCAAGCTCTCACCCACTCTCTTTCTCCATAAAGTTGGCCAGTGTACCAATATATGATATGCTAAGATATTTTATTAGGGATTTTTCTTATCAAATACATAGCCATATAGAGTCAATCTACACATATTATGGAAATACATGAGCTAATTTCAAAATATTACTAAAAGAGAAGTATCTCATAGAGGATGCAGAGTTACCAAATGGAGTTTCCTAGAGTGAGTTCATTAGCTTGCAAAGGGTCCTTTGACTCCAGAGATACAAAGAGAGTTTGAGATGATGTTTGATCAATTGGATATTGTAGAGTAATTATCTTTGCTTACAAAGAAAGTTCTTTTGTTTTTATAGGTAGTGGACCCTACACTGTAGCTAGAGTTAGAGAAATTGTTAGAGGATGATACTACGGAGTAGGGCATAAAGAGTTGGTGGTCTAGAGCAAAGTATCTAGCCATTATAGGATAATACTACAAACCTTAAGGAAGATAAAAGGAAAAGAGATGGCAATAACCCAATGACCTCAAAGAGGGTTATTAGAGGGAATAGTGTTACAACTATATATATCATCTCTCACTTGACTTGGGTCTCACCTATATATACTAACTCTACATCAATATGAATCATTCTTTGGGAGCATGTCTTGTGTATCTCTCTCATACTCTCTCTCTCTCTCTCTTAACATGGTATCAGAGCTATGAATGCGTAGCAACAACAAGGAAGATAAGTCGTTTCATTGTTTATACTTGATTGAATTCTTTGCACAAGTGATGATTTGATACATGAACTTGTTCAAATTAGAAGTATTAGTTAATTTTTTCTTTAAAAACAAAACCAAGTGGGGTGCATAGCTCTCATTGTGTTCTTGAATCCTATCAAAATCGCTTGTCAATCGGAGTTCTGGATCAAAAGTTATGACAGTTCAGGATTCAAGACAACAATTCTGCTTGAATATGTGATTCTTTATTTAAAACTGTAATTCTAATTACAATTCGTTAATCCCCAATTACAGTTCGTCTTCTTTAATGACGTTGATTACAAAAAGCAAACATCTTGCTATTTTTAGCGATGTTTTATTCTCGTTCACGTTCTTTGTTCGACCGAAATAGCACTTTTCTTATACGCGTCATCTCGTCTTGCACGTTACATCTCTCTATTTCAGGCTTTCTTTTAGTCACTCAATACTTTTTGTCGTTCTTACGTGTATCTCCCTATTTTGATTGTCACACGTCTCAACTACGCTCGTCTTGTTCATGGTTTGCAGATTCTGCGATCTCATCTTATTTGTTTTCTCTCGAGATACATGCATGGCCAATTGCGTAATTGTTAACGGATATCCGTCTAGCCAACATTCGGTTCCCTTCTTCCAAGGACAAGGCTTTCCTAGGTGGAAAGCAAAGATGATGCTAATTCTTGAAGGTGACGAATTATTTGATATTGTTTTGGACGACCTGTCTTGTCCAGTTCAACCTATTGATGTGATGAATGACAATTCTCTGATTACTGATGACCCATTATTTGAATAATGGAAAATTGATCATACTCATTGGATTCGTCGTGACAAAGCGGCTCTTCGTTATATATTGTCTGCACTTCCAGACTCACTTATGTTGGATGTCTTTCATCTGGAAACCTCTCATGCTATTTGGGAGTATCTTATCTCAACGTTTGAGAAGAAATCGGTCCCCGAAATTTTATATCTCCAAACTTGTTTGAAGAATCTTCGATATAAGGTTGGTACTTCTATGCACTCTCATATCGGGGCTTTTAAAGACATTACCAATCAACTTGGTGCTGCCGGCGCTCCTATTGCTAAAAATCAGATTGTTACTCAACTTCTTCATACCATCAAAGATCCTTTATATGACAATATCATCACTATTTTGTCTAACAAGGATGATATCCACTTTGACAAAGCATGTATATCTCTTATTGAATATTCTCAACGTCATGAGCATCATTTGGAAAAATCTGACGCTGTTTTGGTCACTCGCGAACAAAGGGATTTTGATGCTTCTTTTGTTGCTCGCAAGTGTCCCGCTTCACGTTTTGAGCAGGGTGGACGCCCTAATCAAGGTGGTAAATCTTCTCATCTTGCTTATCCTAACAAACATTGTTCTTATTATGATAAGAAAGGCCATGTGGCTTCTGATTGCTGGGCACGCCAATATGATGAGGAGCATGGAGTTACTACAAAGCAACCTCGCTCGTCCAAAAGTTTTCCTCCTTGTGATTATTGTGCACATACAGATCATCCATCTCGTTGTTTTTATAAACGCAGATATGATGAAGAACGTTCTCGAGCTTATATTGTTCAACAAACTACAACTGATGATGATCATACTCATCAGGAGCTCAATTTTGTCCAGCATGATATCTCTCCAGAAAAGGTACTTCATGTTCATGATGGTTCTCTATTCATCGTTGATTCAGGTGCCACTGGAAACATGACATACTAATCGTAGTGGCTTCACAATTATCATTTCCTTCCTATCAAGAAGTTTGTTTACCTTGCGGATGATATGACTTGTCAAGTCAAAGGAGTGGGTGATTTATATATGGGGATTGTTTCATCCACTAGAATATTAAGAGGAGTTCTTTATGTTCTAGATTTGCAAAGAAATCTTCTTTCTATTGCTTGTCTAGTTAATCTTGGTTTGTTTGTTGGCTTTGATCACAATCAATGTCGTATAGAGAAAGGCGAACATACTATAGCAGTGGCTCCTCGACATGGTGCTATGATTGAACGATACGGTTGCAAATGTTGTTACTGCCCCTGGAGATGTAGATTGTAAATTATGGCATCAACGATTTTCACACTTCGATTTTGCCAAAATTCTTGATCTTCATCGTCATGGTCTTGTGCAAGGTATGGATCTTATGTATGCCAGCTTCATCGTGCATTATATGGATTGAAGCAAGCCTCTCGTGCTTGGTATATTAAGATTGATCAGTTCCTCACATCTAAAGGTTTTGTTGCATGTTTTGCTGACCCAAATATTTACATCAAAAGGGAGGACAAATGTTTTATTATTCTTGCTCTATATGTTGATGATACTATTCTTGTGTCAAATAATATTACTTTCTTGGATGCTATGAAGAAGCTTTTATCGACTGCATTTGAAATGGTGGATCTTGGTGCGATACATTCTTGTTTGGGTATTCAAGTTCAACGACACCGACAACAAGGCATTCTTCTTCTTCGCCAGACAAAGTTTATTCATGATATTGTTGAGAAGTTTGGGTTGACAAATGCGCACTCTGCCAACACTCCCATTCTTTCGAGCTCTACCAAGGGTACATCTACAACATGCAATGAAGAATCAGCCATTCATTAACCTTTTGCTAATCTTGTTGGTTGTCTTCAATTTATTGGTTTAAACATAAGACCAGATATTTTATTTGCAACTAACTTTTTGGGACAGTATCTTTCTTCCCCTTCCACTATTCATTGGAGTGCTACAAAACGTATTCTTGAGTACCTCAAGGGTATTAAGGAGTTTGATCTTATTTATCATCGTCGAGAGGATTCTTCTTTATCTTCTTCAACTTCTCTTGACCTTATTGGATATACAGATGCTAATTGGGCAAGTTCATATTTATCCATGCGATCTACAAGTGGGAATTGTTTCTTTGTAAATGGATGTTTGGTTTCTTGGTCCAGCAAGAAACAATGATGTGTTGTGGTTTCTACAATTGAGGCCGAATATGTTGCTGCATCATTAGCAACTCGCGAGCTAGTTTGGCTTCGACAACTACTTGCAGATTTGGGACATCCTTCATCATCTAGTAAACCTCTTCTATGCGACAACCAAAGTGCTATGAGTCTTACCAAAGACTATATACAACATAGTAAATCAAAGCATATTGCTATTCATTATCATTATGTTCGACATGAAGTCAAGAATGGTTCCATTATGGTGGAGCATCATGAAGAGATTATAGACATTATAAAAGAAAAATATAGTTTGTTGGCGAGTCAACTACACTATGATATTGAGTGAAGAAGGAACAAGTTTAGAGGGCATATAATGGTTTCTAAAGATGATGCAAATGCAGAGGCTACTTATGAAGAAGAAAAAGAATGTCTTATAGATAATGCTAAAGTGAACAATGTTGCAGAAAAGACTATAAGAATGAAAGATGGCCTATAGATGTTGACCATGGATGTGGGCAGCCAACAACTCCATATGAGACATGTACATTGCCTATTCAAATGTGAATATTACCATAGGAGATGTACAAGATGATTACCATTTCTTTATGCAGAATTATTCATCATATCCAGTGATCTTAGGGTAGCCAATTATTACTACAGCATAGATGGAGACTAAAGTTCTGGATGATGATGATTTTGACTATGCAAGAATCAAGAGAAAACATAAAAAAAGAGCATTGGAATTTACGATAGTGTTTGTCAATCATGTAAGAAATAGGGATATATTGAGGGATTATCCACTACCTCCCAGTGCTAGAGAATTTCAAAATCTGGGTTTTTAGTAAGTACTACCATAATGTGGGATTAGAGTAGTACTAAGAGGATAAAGTTCTTGGCTATTACTACAAGTGAAGATGATTGGACCCACCTTATTTGCAAGAGAGGGACGATGGGTAGAAGGAGAAATGAACAAGGCACCTCATAGTGCCAATGTGCCATCCCACCATTCACAGTAAAGCAACACATGAAACCCTATATCTTAGTGCACACTATGTATTCATCTACGCACCTGTACATGCACCATGTGCAATCTAATGTAGAGGTAGTTGCACTAATATACTATATGCACTCATATGCACCCTTGTGCACCTAGACTTGCATCTTGCACTTTGCACTACACACACATATAAGCACCTCTTAGACTTTCATAACAGTCTTTGCACATCCTCCCTACACTCACCTTAACATTACAAGACACCCTAGTGTATTGAACATTACACTAGTGCACTACCCTTAACCACACTTGTAGTATATTGTAGTAAAGTGCACTTATTGTAGCTCACTATACACTTGTCAACCCTACTGCACACCCAAATAGCATCTCATTTTTCCTTCACAATCCCAACATCCATCGTGTTTGCAAGGGAGTGTTGTAGGAGTAAGAGAAGATGGTGAGACCTTGCTTGTGCACTTACTACATCTTGTTGCATACCCTTGTGCACTTCCATAAATCCTAGTGCACTAGTGTGTAGTTGGCTATACACTCACTTATGCATGCACATTCACATATACTTGCATACACATTGACACTAGCACATGTGCTAGTGTGCGCTTGTGTATGCTGTAAACTTGCACATACACTAAACCCATCCATTGGTAATTAATACTCACCCACTACATATCCCAACACACTAGAGTGCACTAGCTTCACTTTGGCTCATTAAGCCTAGTGCACATGCATATATACATAATCTATCACCCAAGTGTAGTAACACACCATCACCTGTAATCCACTCTTAATCCTTGTATACTAATGTGCATTAAGCCCTCACCTTTTATCTTCTAGTGCACTATCCCTAGTACATGTACTACACGTATGTGTAGTCTTCACAACCTTGTCAAGAGCATCTCAATAAGCTCTATCTAGTCTTCCAGAGATGCAAGTATTATAATCTATTATTGAAACCTCTCAAGTGTGAGTTCTAGGTCAACCATGGTATAATCTTGGGCCATGTTGTGTCCAAAAATGGAATCTCAATTGACATCACTAAAGTCAATTATGAATCTCTCTCCATTGACCAACCCAAAGGGGGTGTAGTGATTCTTTGACCACTCTATAAGCTAATCATTCTCTACTCATTACTTAGGCCTAGATAGAGGAATGCCAAGCTTTGTATGAAGTATTGAAAAAGGCTTTCATGATGACTTCTCCCTTCTTAAGAGCATTAGATTAGATGATAGCATTATATATATATATATATATATATCAATGCCTCCAAAATTGCAATTGGAGTGGTGTTGTGCCAGGTCAATGAGCATAATATGGATTTTTCAATGAGCTTTGCTAGTTGACAACTCAATGATGCCAAAATGCATTATTCTACCATTGAGAGGGAGGGCTTAGTGATGGTATACACAGTGAAAAAGTTTCCAATTATGTTTGCACTACACCTTTTACATTCTTTGTTGACCATCAAGCATTTGTGTACCTTGTAAATAATTTCCGCGCTATGGGAGACATTGCTAGATGGCTCTTTCTTCTATTGGAATTTGGTTGTTCCATTTTTGTATACAACATTAAATAGCACTTCATTGCTAATCCCTTATCACATGTGATAAGTGTTTAAAAGGCCATAAGAGTTTACAATCAACTCCTTGATGCTCATATGTTCCACATTTCCCTTTGAAAGCAACCAATAATTTTACTAATTTGTGCAAGTGTATATACGTGCAATGTACACAATCAAGTTTTTTTGGGAGTTTTTTTTTTCATAATTAGTGCAACTCAATGTAATGCAACTAGGTTTGTGATGGTGGTTCTCAAAAATAGGTTGTTTAATTTTGAATCTAATCCTGATGTGCAAAAACAAGAATTAAGCCACAACTCTTGTATGCACAATCTATGGAATCTCTTTTTGATATTCCAACCACTTAAGTGCTATCATAGGTTAATTAAGGTAATATCCTCATCTTCTTAGGGTTGGTCTCATCACTAAGATTTGGCCACTCTTGATGATATTATCATGAAAGGTCGTGAGGTTTGAGGGTTATTGATGATATTCTCATGAAAGGTCGTGAGGTTTGAGGGTTATTGCTAGCTAGCACATGCACTTAGGGCATTCTAATGGGATGGTCCTAGGTGAACATACGAGTTAAGCTCACTTCTCAAGGTACGGAGTGAGACTTTGGTACTCTCTTTAGGAGTGAACAAAGCAAAGGAGGTCTCTTTCTCACATGGTAGTGTTTCTAGGAATGTGTTACTCGGCCACTTGACGTGACATTTTCGAATGTTGCACTACACAAGCTCAAAAATGGGACTCTAGACACCCTCTTATTCCTTCAAGAGGTTCAACCTTGAAGCATGATGGATATCTCTCATATAGCCTCTTACACACATTACTAATACCAAGATTCACTCGTAGTAAGCTTTCATGGACTTCCCTCCAACATGAAGGATACACTTGCACAGCCCCACAATCCACAAATACACTCATTTTATTCTCAACCTTTTATGGGCTTTGCATGAAAGGAAGAAGCATGAACACATGCATGATAGAGTGCTCAAGAGAAAGAATTCTACTCCCACTTGGTCCCTTGCCCTCACTCACTCACTCACTCTCTCAAACTCTCACCCACTCTCTCTCCCAATGAAAAGCAAGAAGGCAAGTACACAAAGTTTGCATATGCATGAATAGCATGTTCTATTATTTCTCATCCTTTAAATACATGAAAAATATGGTTAAGGTTTTCCAATTTGCCTTGGGGGCATCTTTGCACCTTTTGTGGTTCTTCTAGCTAGTCATGGCTCTTTTTAGATGCAACCAAACCTTAGACTCGATGAAAAGTAGACTTGATATAACTTATAATCGATATATAAATAAATAAATTGAATAAGGAATCATATAAGAACAATTTTTCTAACCCCAAATGTGCATCTAGTGAGACTTAAGCAATAACTTGAGAGAAAGCAAAGGGAATTGAGAAATAGAGAGCAAATATCATATGCCCAAGAAACTCACAATCACAGATTTTCCAAAAATAACATGCTCTGAAAAAACATTTCTAATAATTGAAAACATCCTAGATCTCATGATCAAAAAAGATGGAAATGATTACAAATAAGTCTTATTAGTCGATTAGGAAAAATTAGACAATGAATTTTTTAAGCACCCTACTCTCCTGCAAGTACTTTCTCTCTCACAGTGGTAGTGCATCTCAATGTGTTTTGTCCTAGCATGGAACACTGGGTTCTTAGCTAGTTGTATGCTACTCATGTTGTCACAATAGTGGATGAGAACTGCACCATGGCGCTACACATCCAAATCACCCAATAGCTTTTGTAGCCATACCACCTCACATGCTACCATAGCAACACCTCTATACTCAATCTTTGTACTCAATAAAGTAAATGTAGACTGCTTTTTGCTGCTCCACATAATTGCTACACTACCACCACGGGAAAACATTAATCCATTGGTAGATCTTTGATCTAACATGCAACCAACCCAATCTGCATATGTACACTTGTAAATTCTTACTTGCCTCGTTAAAAATCCACAATGTAAAGTAGACTTCATGTACCTCAATATGTGTCTAATTGAATCCAAATGAGGTTTTCTATGCATATGCATAAACTGAATGACAAGGCCAATAGTATAACTCAAGTTTGGCCTTGTGATAGACATGTAAATCAAACTCCCTACTATCCTCCTAGACATAGTAGGATTTTCTATCTCATCCCCAACATTCGCACTTAACTTCACATTTTTCTCCAATGGCACCGAAAGAGGCTTACATGCTATCATGCCATTCTTGGATAACATATCCAAGCCATATTGCCCTTGGGATAGCTATATACCATCATCATATCTGATCACCTCAATACCAAGAAAGTACCTCAGCTCTCCCAAATCCTTTATCTCAAACTTCTTCTTAAAAAAGTCATTAACTTTAGCAAGCCCATTGTCACTGTCACCTGTAATAATCAAGTCATCCACATAGATATCTGACTATGATGACCAAGCCTACATCTCTCTTTCTAACACAAAGTGAGTGGTGAGCATTAGAAACATAAAAGCCAATTTTGACAAGATACTCTTTGATCTTGTGAGACCATGCTCTAGGTGCTTGCTTCAGCCCATAGAGCACTTTCTTTAACCTGCACACATATGTGGGATGCTCTAAATCCTCAAAACCTGTTGGCTTCTTCAAATACACTGCAACTCACCATGCAAGAGGACATTCTTGAAATCCATTTTCTACTACTGCCAAAGAAATTACACATCTAACAGTTGCCATTCTAGCAATTGAACTGAATGTATCTTCACAATCTACGCCATATATTTGAGAATAGCCTTTTGCAACTAGCCTAGTCTTATACCTGCTAACCAAACCATCTGCATTATGCTTGATTTCATAAACCCACTTATAGCCATTAGCTTTATTTTCCTTAGGCAAGGATACTAAATTGGCTTCTAATGTAGCCATCTCCTCATCCATTGGGGCATAACCAACAACATTCTCAAAACAAGTGGGCTCAATATTCTCGACCACCTTTACCATATAAGCATAATGGTGAGCTACATAACGTTCAAGACCAAACCTTTTAATAGGGTATCTGACGCTACTAGACTTGCATATCATTGGATCACTCATTGGAGCCTTTACATTATCATATGCTCTCTATATACTTGATGTCTTGAGGACTGAAGGAATACCAAGCTCATCCTCCAAACTCTCTGAACCACTAGAATCTCAATCAAATCCCAAATGACTAGTAGATGCATCATTACCATCCAACACTTTCTCCTTTCATTTGTCTTTAGCTAAAACACTTGTAGGTACATCTGAAGATATAAGGCTACTCCTTAGCCTCCCAGAATAAGGGATAACTACATATGTAGTACCAGATGGTATTTTTGGTCTACTAAGGCTCCGTGATGATTCTTGCTTTTCTTTCTGCACGTAACTATCATGATCATCATCTTCATCCAATGCATCACCACTAGATGCATACCAATCACTCATCTCATAAAAAATAACATCCATGCTCACTCTAAACTCACATGTGAGACACGGTTATAATAATGATACCCTTTCTACTCTAAAGAGTATCCAATAAAAAATTAATACATTTTTTAGCCTTTGGATCAAGCTTCTTTTGTAGCTCATATGGCACATGAACACATACAATATAGCAAACATTTTCAAGTTTGACGCATCGAGCTTCTTGCCTATAAAGAATTCTTTGAGGGTCATATCATGAACTATAGTTGTTGGAATTCTGTTCATAATATAGACAGTAGTATGAACATCTTCATATAAAAAATGATTTGACATAATCTTTTCAGTCACAATGCCCATGCAACTTTTGCAATATGCATATTTTTTCTTATTGCAACCCTATTTTGTTGTGGGGTATAGCTACAATAAACTATCTCTTTATCCCATGAGATCTTAAGAAGCCACTAAACTCATTAGAAAGATACTCTCCCCCTCCATTTAATCTCAAGCACTTAAATTTCAAGCATGTTTTGGTTTCAACAGCAATCTTGAAAGTTTTAAAGTGCTCAAATACATCACTCTCTTTCTTCGTGAAAGATACCCACAACTTCCTTGAACAATCATCAATAAACATGACAAAGTATTTGCTACCACCAAGAGATATGTTTTGTGTAGGCACCCAAACATCTGTATGCAAACATCAAGTATATTTCTACTCACATCTTTGTCATGCAAAAAAGGTTGTCTTGCTTGCTTAGCAAACTGACATGCTTTACACACTTTGTAAAATTTTGCCACTCTAAAACAAGCAACCTTGTAACTAGTCCTTTGGACTGCATTAATTTCAACCTTTGCACATTTGTATGTCCAACATGTTTGTGTCATGTTTTAATAACTGAAACTACTCCTTTTACTTTAGTATGTATGGCAACATTCATTGTAGGAACTCTAGCATCTAAAGTGAACATGCAGTCAACTCTCATTTGTGTCTTCATTTTGCCATGAAGATGATGCATAATTTCATTGATGTAGTTTACCACTATGAATATCATCCTTCTTAGCATAGAAATGGGTTGCAATATGACTAGTTTTGCCACAATAATGACAAACAATAGTAGAATTGCTAAAACCTCAGTTCTGCCATCCACCTCTTTCTCTAGAGCTCCTCTTGCCTCTAAAGTTGCCATGTCCTCCTGAAATTTCTATTTTATCGAATTGCTGATTTAACCTATTTTGCTGGTTATCACTAGCGCGTCCCATACCACAACCTCTCAAAGAAAATCTGCCATGTCTCCTTCTTAAACTTGAGTAAACTGCTTATATATGTTCACTATTTCTTTTAGATGAGTCATCCTGCATATTGATCTCTTCAGTAATCATCAAAGAGAACAACTCATCAAAATCTAAAAGTGGCTTTTGTACATGTACAAAAGTGACAAATGATTTCTAATCCTTCTCATTATTAAGGCCACCCAAAGTAGATGAAACTAAATCATCATCATCAAGTATTGCATTAATCACTACTAAACATCTGCAATGCTCCTCACCTTCAAAACATACTCATTGATAGACATTTTTCCTTTCTTCAAGGTATTCAACAATTGCTTGAGTTGAATCTTTCATTCCTTTGTATTTACTGAAAATATATTCTCAAAAATTGCTCAAGCCCCATGTAAAGTTTCTGCATTCCGGATATGTCCCAATATAGTATTATCAATGACTACAGATAGCCAATTCATCACATTTTTATAATTTGTATTCCATTCTTTTCACACCTTTAATTCATCCACAGTCGTAGGGTTACTCAGCTCTGGCTCTTTTTTTCACCTGAAATGAACTCATAAATGCATTTTCCAATAAGAAAGTTTGTTACATTGAGCTTCTATGATGGGTACTTATTCTTGTCCTAGTTTCTCAATGATGGTGTTTTCACTATTCTCTGCCATTATAACAAAAATGATACAAAAAAACAAGAAAAAAACATCTCAAAACTTACAAATTTTAAATCTATAACCTATGTATCTACTTTCGACCAACATAGCCAAAATTAGAGTATGCTTTGAAACTATTTTCTTCTCTGCAATCTTGTGTGTCCAAAACAGGGCCCAAACGGCCGTAGATGCCCAAAAAACCTATAGAAAGGGAAAGCCCTAAAGGGTCTATCTGTAAAATATACAATGCTCTACTTGCACACAAAATCTCACAGCAATCTGAGATTTTCTTTGTCTTGCTTTCGGTGCCTCCATAGGCACTATCCAAGAGAAAGAGTGAAAGAATGGGAGAGGCCGTTATTTGCTTACTCGAATCCACGCTTCTTCTCCTTCACTTTAGCCTTCAAAACTAGTATCTCTCATTGGCCTTGTTTTGATATCATGTCAAGAATCGCATGGTGGGGGGACTTACTTGAGCTGTTGTACTAAATACACACCATACACACAAGAGAAAGCTCACTCATGAATACAAGAAGAGAGATGGAGGCAATAGGTAGGTGCCAACTATAGGTAGGTGCAATAAACTATAGGTAGGTGCAATAAACTAAATATAATAAGTGGTAAGTTAGTGGCCATGTGAAGATCATAATGACCACTTAGGTGCTAAGTGTAGACATGTGGACCCATCTAGCCAAGTGGTCTATCATCAATGTCCACACGTATTGAGCTTGCCATCTCAACAATTTTCCTTAAAGAGTTTAAAGTTTCACCTTCAAGAGAAGAAGTTGACCCCATAAGTTCAAGCTAGTATAAAGAGCTAATCCAATTGCAAAAATTCCTTACTAAAAATCCATCCCTAAGGCTATTGAGTTAAAATAAAAACTTAAGCAATAATTTGATCAACCAATAAATTCACAATGGGGAGACCCAATCCTACTTCAGAAGATGAAACGGAGAACCCTTTGTTTTCACATTGACTAAACTAGATGGCAAGTAAGAAAAAGTATTCAATCCCTAAAATTCATGAGTTACTTGATAGACTTCAAGGAGAAAATATATTTACAAGGATAGACTTCTAGATAATATCAAATAAGGACAAAAGAAGAATATATCCCCAAAATTGCATTTAATACAAGAAGGTATAGCCACTATGAGTTCATAGTTTTGTCTTGTGGACTAGGTAATGCTCTTGCATCCTTCAACAAATTAATGAAATATATCTTTTAAACTTAGATTGATGTTTTTTTTTCTCCTCTTCTTTGATGATGTCTTGACTTATTTCATCTTGTTGCAAGAGAACCTAAGTAGCGAATACAATATCTACCCTTAGAATTTTCTTACAATGCCTCTTACCACCAAAGCATCAAAATGACTCCATTCCAAGACTTCTTTAGAACAAGATTGTTTAACACCATTCAATTTATTTGATCCAACACTAAAGGTAGAAGCTTCCAAAAAGATGCTAGAGGAGATGTATGAACAAGTTAAGGACATAAGATAATATATTGAAGTTGTTAAGGATTTCAGCATTGGGTGTTTCTCCATGTCCACCCAAAGAAGAGCTCAATATCATTGGGTGAATTGAAGAAACTAAGTGTAAGTTATTGTGGACCATAGAAAATCCTCAAGCACATAGTTGAAAATTATCGAACACTTAAGGATCTAGAATGTTTTTTATGTTAGTTTGCTAAAGGCTTATGTACCACACCTTGATCATGTACTAGATGATCAACAAATTGTAATGTCAATCAAAGGAGTCAAGATCCAACCTTAGAGAATACTTAATAAGAAGGAGAAAATACTTAGAACTATAAATTTAAGGGAATATATCATATAGCGAAAATATTATCTTAAAGAGGATCCCACTTGGACTGATGATGTGGCTCTATGATGTAAGCAATATCCCTAGTTTATCTCGAGAGTGAAACATCTCAATTCTTCTAAGGGGGAAAAGCTTTTGTTTTGACGACTTTTGAGCAACCATTATTAGTTGTGACATCATCTATATGCACGCATGCACGCACATGCACATGCACATGCACACGCACACGCACACGCACATGCACACGCACACGCACACAGACTCAAAGGAGATACAGAGAGAGAGAGAGAGAGAGAGAGAGAGAGAGAGAGAGAGAGAGAGAGAGAGAGAGAGAGAGAGAGAGAGAGAGAGAGAGAGAGAGAGAGAGTGTGTGTGTGTGTGTGTAAGAATAGAGAGAAGAGAGAGAGGGGGAGAGAGAGAGAAGATGGTGGAAAAAGATATATAGAGAGATAGAGACAAAGAGAGGGAGAGTATGTATGTATGTGTAAGAATATAAAGAAAGAAAGAGATATTAACATCTACATAATGGCAATCTGGCCTATGAGACAAAATCTAGAGTACATCCATGTCAAATGTCATCTCATTACTAATGTGAAGATAACGTTAAAATAAGTAAGTGGTTTATGATACAATACAATTAATATCTAGTGTTATCCCATCAATAGAAAGCAGAGGAAAACCTCAACTGATAGAACTATTTAGAGAAATTGTGGGGGAAACTATAGGCTATAGCTATTGTCAAGATTTGCACATGATCTTAGCTATGATGTGGTCCCTAACTACTCCACTAATATGCTTGGTCATGAATTCTTTGGTGTCTCGTGGTGATAATGGATCTCATCCAATTGTGCTCTGGCCTCCTCAAACATGGTCCTAGTAGGCTGGGTCATTGTGCTTGTGACAAAGTGAAATGGCTCTATCCAATGTGACTTGACGTGTGTGGAATGGAAGGTGTCTCGTAGGGTGGCTCTATCTCTGATAGACTAGTACCATAGATAGAGATCAATCTATGAAAAAATTCTATCTTTGCTCTTTGTGTGGTCCCTCTGCGTGATATGACAAGCTGAAAAGTGAGGACTTCTCGTCAACATAGCCAGCAATTCTTGTCTCTAGTGCTGAAAGTGCCACTAGTACACCACCCATAGAAAAAGAGACACTAGAAAAAGATCACACTTATCCAAACCCTGTCTAGTAGCTCGCCACTATAGACAAGGTCAAGGAGTGGGTTCAAACCACTCAGAATGAACTAAAAGATCATCCCATTGATGAGGTAATGCGCTTACCTATTGTGTCACACTTGCCCAATTTGCGCCCAGCACGGCTACCTGATGAGCTCACCACAAAATCCATCAATGAGCAACCAATGGAACAAGAAATATCTCTTCTCGCTTAGGCAAGCCAATTACAATATCTCTGTGAAAACATTGAGCCATCCCTAATTGTTGCATTACCATTAACCCAAGGTAAAATCCCACTTGGGACACTACTCAAAGCTAGCTCGACAATTTGGCAAGGATTAGAAGCTTGGGTAGAAGGATTGAATATTAACTGGTCACACCATGCTCCAAAATTTTCTAAGGATATACAATTGACCTTAAGTGCATTAGGAGTCAACACATTTGGGGAAGGTGCCAAGAGGCATATAGTCCTCCCCATGGAGACCCTCAAAGATACTATGCATCATCGTGGAATTGTGGATATCGGCGATGGTGTGAGAATAGTTAACCATAGTGTACTTCAAGCTTGGGGAAGTCCACCCATAGAACCAATCCACTAATACTTGTAGATGGATATAAAGTTTTCCCCTTAGAAGTTCTTTGTGACTGGCTAGTCAAGATTGCTGGAATCCTGTTCAAGTTTAACTTTGTTAAAATGAAAGGAGTAGACTATGACTTGTTGCTTGACCAACCATAGATGCATAATGCAAGACTAATCAAAGATTAGGGAAATGGTCTAGTCTTCTTAGGAAATCACAAAGAGGCAATCTGCATTGAAATGGGATCTTGGAAGAAAGCCCCAACTGATATTGATGTCGTTTTGGCACTGCTTGTTTTTGAAAGGAGACTCTATGAATTCTCCAACCACCCAACCCTTGACAAGATATATTCCCTCCCTTGAGGATGAGCAAGACTAGATGCACATTCTTACCACATTAGAGTTGTGTTCTTACATGAATTGGTGTATTGATCTGCTCATGAATGTATGAGCTAGAGAGATGCATTGGAGGCTACCATCCTTACACTCAAAACCTCCATAGGAATTCCTTCAGTGCCTATCTATATGATGACCCCCTTGACTTTATGTTTAATTTATTCTAGGGCTATCCCTCTTTGAAAGATAGACTTTAGTTGAGGAAGATCTTGAGTCAGTGGAGACCAAGCTTCCGTGGATGCCTAGATGCAAATCTAATGATCTTTAGTGAGCTTTTGGTTAGCACCCATTGGCAATGGATTGAGTTAAGTTATGTTTGATTTTCATAACAATCTCTTTGTCATGCTAATGTGAAAGCAAGCCATAGACATTGAAGAGGCTAGCAACTTGGATGAATATTGTGAGGAAGTTTTAGACTCTAATTCAGTGGACTATGACATGGCTGGCCGTACCATTGAATAGATTTTCTTGGATCCTAAGCCATCTTAACCTAAAACATTACTCATTGATGCAAGACTTGTAAGGGTTGCATCCAAGTTGGAGTGGCTGTATTACCTCAAGGTTCTTGACTATGATGAAACTAAGCCTCATCCTCACAATGCAAGTCTTGAATCAAAGATCTTGCTAGCTGGCCACAATCATGCCTATAACACTAAGACCAATTCTAACTTTGAGGAAGATGACGAAAATGAGTTTGACCCCAAAATAGCTCCACCATCCCAATCTAAAAGTACCAAAGCTAAACTTCCAATCCATCTACGGAGGAGGCACTTAAAGAAAGGTGTGCTCAAGGACACATCAAACACTGGAAGTCAGAAGAAACCAAAGGATCTCCCACCTTGCTTAACCAAGTTTAAGAAAAGTGATAGAGTAATGGTATTTCTTGGAGCCAAGCGAGAGGGTGCATCTAATGAGCATATTGAAAAAATATAGAGATTTCCAAGGCAAGAGAAACACCTAATCTTGTGTACATTGCTGAGGACCTCACTATGGAAGATGAAGCATGGCTTATCAAGCTGCTCAAGGAATATCGGGATGTGTTTTCACTGCAAGTCCTACTCACACAATTCCACTCAAATTAGATACCAAACCATGAAACAAAGGCCATATCCTATGAATCCTCGCTACACACATCACTTGAAGGAGAAATTTGAAAAACTTCAAAAAGCAGTATTCATTTATGAGATTGAACACACGGACTGGGTCTCTCTAATTGTTATTCTGCTCAAGAAAAATGGCAAGATTCGGGTAGGTATGCATTAGCTATAAAAAGTTGAATGGAGCAACAATGTCAGATAATTGCCATACACTGACCATACGATCAAGAGGGTAGCAGGCTAGGCACCTTGTAGCTTCTTAGATGGATTTTTAGGGTACAATTAGGTTCAAGTTCATCCTGATGACAAGACAAACACTACTATTGCAATAGAATGGGGAGTCTTTGCCTACATAGTTATGCCATTTGGGTTAACTAATACATTGGCTACATTCCAAAGACTCATGTGTATCGTCTTCAAGGACATGCTTTGGAAGTGGATTGAGGTGTTTGTTGATGACTTATGCATTCATTCCACTTGGGAAGAGCACCTCAAGAAACTTTGGCTTGTTTTCGAAAGATGCCAATAGTACCAATTGTTCGTTTTTGAAAGATATTGATAGTTTTACCAATTGTCATTGAATCCCCTTAAATGCCAATTTTGGGTTAAGCATGGCATCATTTTGGGCCATGTTGTATCCAAAAATGGTATTGCAATAGACAGTGCCAAGAAAAAGGTCATTGTGAACTTGCCACCACCCTCAAACACTGAAGGAGTATAGTGTTTCCTCAGACATACTGGGTACTATCACCATTTCGTGCTTAATTATGCCACTATGCTCCACCCTTATACAAGCCATTAATGGTTTGAGAGTGGGACTACTAAGTGGCAAGCTTCCGATGAGGCACTAAAATAGGCTATGATTAGTGCACCCATTCTGCAAGCCCCAGACTAGTCAATCACTTTCCATGTGCATATAGATGCCTCCCAAATTATTATTAGAGCAATACTATGCTAGCCTCATGAACACAACATGGATCTCCCCTTGATTTTTATAAGACACTAACTCATTGAGGTAGAAATGAATTATTCCACTACAAAAAGGGAAAGCTTAGCTATAGTATATGCCATTAAGAAATTTTGCCATTATTTATTGGCTACTCCTTTCACATTTTTTGTTGACCATCAAGCCTTGTTGTATCTTGTAAACAAGCCCTATGCAACCAAACACATCGGTAGATGGCTCCTTCTGTTGTTAGAATTTGACTTTTTAGTAGTGGTGAGGAAAGGGAAACAACACTTCATTGCTTATCATCTTTTGCAAGTGATCAATTGAAAGAAACCCACAAGAATTGAGGATTAACTTCTTGATGCTCATTTTAGAGCAAGAAGCCTAGATCTTTAAGGTTGATCTCATACCCCATCGAGTGGAGAAAATGTGGCATATACTCAAGAAAGGTCTACCAGACTGACCAATTGAGAAGGCGTAGTTTATCCACCTCTTAATTAAGACCAAGCCATACTAGTTGCAACTATATTGATTAGGTTAGGATGGTCTTCTCAAACGATGTGTGTGTGAATATGAAATTGATGACATCTTGTAGGATGCACACAGTGGTCTTGCCAGAGGTCATTTTGATGCTAGTGCCACTGCTAGGAAAGTACTTCAAGCCCAACTATGGTGGCCAACCTTGTTCAAGAATGCTGCTCACTTTGTCAGACACTGTGATGAGTGCTAACGTACTAAAATACTTATATGCAAAGATAAAATGGAGCTCACGCATGTGATCACTCACGAACCCTTTGAGAAATGGGGAATAGACTTTATGGGACCCATTAGCTCTGCCACACACAATACTCACATGGTTGATACATCATAGACTATATGACTAAATGGGCAGAGGACAGAGCAAGCTGCAAGAACGATGCAAAGACCACCACACAATTTCCTTGGGAGCAAGTGATTTCCTCGTGATTTCACGATTTGACTGGCCCATTGAAAATTTCAATGATCAAGGGACTCATTTCCTCAATAAAGTGATGTAGCATCTACTATCCACTTTCCTAGTCATCCATCTCAAATCAAGCCCCTACTATCCTTAAGCAAATGGCTAGAGGCTGAAGCCATCAACAAAGTCCTCATTAGTATCTTGACAAAAACAATTTCAAAATCATGATTTGACTGGGATCACAAGATTATGGTAGCACTTTGGGCCTATCAAACAACATACAAGACTACTACATGAGAAATCCTATTCTGGACTATAACATCTTACCATATTGTTATTGGATGCAAGTGGGAAAACCTTTATTGCACCCAACCATTGCCAAACTCAACCCTTATGGAGGGTGACCATACACATCACTAGGTCAATGCAAGCTCAGAGTCATAATTGAGATAGAAATCATGCCATTCCTCTTCCATGTTCTTCCAAACATTGAAATCATAGGGAAAGAGATCCTCCTGGGACACACCTTCAACTATCTTACTCAATGCAATGTCAACTTTTTTGTCAAAATGATTCATCTAACTAGCTAACACCCATATCATCACTACCTTTGCATCCAAACAAGGATAGCTTGATTCAACCATTGTTGACTGCCTTGCCCCACCCAAGCAAACAACAAAGACCACAATGTTTTTAGTCAAACTCCTCCATGACCAAGCTCATAAAAAGTCCCCTATTTGCTCCACAATGCAATGGTAATGGCAATTGAAATACCCCTACCCTGCCCCAGTCCCTCAAAAGTCAAAGAGGTCTAAGCTATGACCCTTCCACTACCATAAACAAGCTTGCAACAACCCATGCCCTTCATAGCATTGGGTCCCCAAGAGATTGTTAGACTCCTAGGGCTACTATCAAGGAGTCCGCAAGCTGTGGTTACCCAAGTTGTCCAACCTTCTGAGTAATGCACTAGCCACCCCTAACCCCCTATAGATTCTCCTAAATCCCCATCACTCGAATCCATCTAGTTAGCTCTATATGTGAATTGCCATGAAAGTTTGTTGTGGATGGAAGAGACTCTCCTCATAGCTACCTATACCTTGGCCCCTTATAGGATCAAATCTTATTGACATGATATCCCCAACCACCTCAAAAGGTCACCCCCATGCCACTTAATCTATCACATGGAAAAGGACTTAGCAAACCAAACCCACAAACCTATTGCGGAGTGTTTTACACTTTTGGACACCACTTTGGCACATTTGCTAGATTATTTTCCATGATGGAGCTAGGAGTGGCGGTTACGTTCGCCTCTTAATGGAATCATATTTGGAAAGAACATGAATATCTCTTTCAAAAAATAATTCCTATTATGGAACAACTTTCATAGGAGGAGATCCAATAGGACTAATTAAAGAAGCACCAAATAGTTCCATCTCATTTGAATGCAAGATTTCTTGTCGATCCTTGTGTTACTAACAATCTTCAGTGCCTATGAAGCTCTTCCAATTGCTTCTTGAAAAAATGGTTTATGATGCACCATGAAGCTACTACACTTGGTAGTAAAGTGATCAGCACAGATCATCGAAGAATGGTTAGCTTCTTAAAACATGATCCGACATACTGTGAATCAACTTCTCTCTGAGAAATCATCAAAGCATGAGCACTAATTCCACCTAAAAAGCTGTTGCACCATCCCCTCCTTGACAAACTATTGAGACAAAAGAAGAGCTCCATGTTGTCGATCATTTCAATGGCCCTACACTCCTTAACAACCTTACATCCTATCTCTATGAGCTGTTTGTCCAACCAAAAGACTTGGATGCTCTAGTGGACCTCAAATACAACCTGGACTTCTATGATGGTGGATTCTGGACCCTTCTACCCTTGTACAAACCAAATAAATCCATTCCTTCCTTTGTACATATAATAAATTTTCCTTTAAAAAAATTATAGCACACACTTGACCCCCTCTCCCATGCTAGGAAGCTTGTATAAGATATGGATTAAAACACCTAGTTATTGTAAGAAAAGCATAAGGAAAAAATAACTCACATATACATTCTTGATCTTTTTTGGGAAATGGAAGCCTACAAACAAATCTTGATAAAATATGTGCTTAATGAGTAAATCCATCTTTACTACTCAACAATGCACCGACTTCATCATCAAAGTGGAGATGCACAAGGTGGGCCATCTGCATTAGTGCACAATAAGTTGCATGGAGGGAGTGATAGCCCGATATCCTCGGCTTGGTCATCTCCTAAGTGAATGTGGGCTAAGGCAATATATTAGATGCACTGCAATCCCAATACAATACATACCATGTGCATCATCCATATGCAATTGCCAAGTAGAAAGAAAAGCTTTCACACTAAAGTATCATTGTCATGATGGTGACCATTGGAAGGAGGAAGAGGCGCTCATTCAAATCACTCCTGAAGTGGTCAAGAAAGCGCTAGGAATCAAAGTGAAATCAAGAAGATACATCAAAAGTACAAGATTAGTAGAAGTGCCCAAAAACTAGGATGATCTAGTCCTGTCTCAAAAGGGAATACAATTTAATGGCATTAAGGAGGAAGAATTGAAGATCATTGCTCAAGTATTCCACCACCTCTTCTCAAACTATACCCAAGTGGCTCATGGAGGACATATTAACCAATAATTTGTTGAAACATGACTTAAATGAATTATGAATTGAATGCATCATGGAATTGCTCACTAGGGTTTAGAGGGTCTACTCCCTAAATGCCCATCATATGGAGGTCAAAAACAGCATCCTAGATTGGGGCCATGCATTGTCATGGCTTACTGGGCATCAAATCGGAATCCACAATGGAAGGGTCATTAGGCCCATTCCACCTTCTAGGATATTTTAGCTCTTGAAAGAGCAAATAAGAACAAAGGTTGGGAATGAGAACATAGAAAATGGCAAAGATCGGAAGATAGTGATGATGATGATGCATTGATAGAAAAGGTTCTTAGAATCATGTGGAAAGCATATGAAAGGAAAGAGGAGGAGAGGTAGGAGGAATGGAAGAAGTATATGGAAGACTACCAAGAGTAGGAGGCGATACAGAACTCCATAGAAGATTCCTTCTGCATGCAAGCACTTTGATGAGCTAATAGGAGAAGGAAATTCTAGGAAAGGAAATGAGAGGCTTGATGAAGTCACCCCAACTAAGTCAACTTTCTTCCTCAACTTGAAGAATCAATGGAATAGCAAGGGAAACAAGTACAAAACTTGCAAGCTCAGATGATTAGGTGGTAGAGCAAAGATCCACACTGTAGCAGTAGAAATACCAATTTGAGAATGTACAAGCACTGTCCATGCAAATAGGCTCTATGGGTGTCATAAAAACTGTTGGAAAGGATATGTGTTGAACTCAAGAGTAGTAGAAATAGGATACTAGAAGAGAGGAAAAAAGCACAAGCCAAGCTCAATGAGGTCAATGAGAGCTATAGGAGCTTCATTCTCCAAGCCAAAAAACAGAAGTTGGGGACCTCCAAGGATGCCTATGAGAGAAGGAGCTAGCTCTCCAGGAGAGGGAAGAAGAGTTCAAGAAAGAATTGCAAAAGAAGGAGGAATCCCTTCAAGAGTTGAGCAATAAGGACATACCATTATGGGAGGAGTTACAACAGCAAATACAGGAGAAGGGTGCAACCCTATAGGCCCAAGAAAAAGTAATTGAGGTGCAGAAAGGAAACCCACAAAAAAGATGAGGTAATAACAAGTGGGGAAAAACTGGTTGCTGACTTGAATAGTGGAGTTCATTAACTCTTAAGGCGGATCTCTCTTAAGAAAAGGGAAAATTGTAGCTATGAGAGAGAAAGTGCAATGAACACCTACAAGAGAAAGAAAAATGGAGGACTGCCTATGAAGAGCTATAGGAGACTATGGCTACCAAGATGAACCAAGCAATTGCCTCGGTACAAGAAGATGCATAGAAAGTGCAACGGTTCACCTTGAGGAAAATGTCCACCGACCTAGCCATTACATTATACGAGAAGTTGGACTCTCAAATTAAGTTGGATACCCATAAAATTTCCTTTAGCAAACGTAGTAGAACTATATAAGAAAGTAGCACTTCAAATTTGAGTGCCACAAATAGATGATCTAGCTTAGTTTAAGATTCAACTTGGGGCAACTTTAAGCATGATAGAAGGCACAAAGTGGGCTAAGGAAGTCTGTCTAATAAGCATTGGGTCCACTTAGGAATATCTTATATACTAGCTCCAATAAAAAGGCTATGAATAATGAGATTTGTGTGCCATAGGCCCAAGGAGTTCACCTATATGAAATCATCTATATAACATGCATTCAAAGGATGTTAAGAATACCCTTTCTTTACATGTTATAAGGCCTTAGAATGCCCCATGTTACTTTCTTAAACTTATGTATTTTTTTCAAATTGTTATTAAATATTCACTTTTGTAAATATAATCCTATAAATTTTACTAAATATAATATCCTTTCTTTTGAACTCACATGGTATCTTACATGTTCTATAAGGTGGACCCCCCAGGGCCATAGGCCTCATTCAAGTGGACCTTTCCCCTCCATCTCTAGTGGCTTAAGAACCACCCTTAGCCATGACTCCTCCCAAAAAATTGCTAGATTTGGAGGACTTTGACTTGGATGATCCTCCCCAAGAAGCTACAAATGAGTCCCTCAAGCAGAGAGGAGTCTATAAAGCCATGATTGAGCAGTTGAGAGCATAGTCTCAAGGAGTGGAATATCGATCTCCTCCACTTGAACTACTAAAAAAAAGAGAGTTAGAGGATCTTGAGATGATAGTAGAGAAGTACAAGCTGGAATCAGTAGTGTTAGATTTCCAAATAAGTGAACAAGCCAGGTTCACAAAGCCGTTGCCACCATGAATTGTAAGAATTCTCATTCGAGAAAATGCCATAGTTGGCATAGCAAAAAAGTGGGTGGTGCAATTGGATGTGGATGCATTCAAATAATATTGTCATCCCACCCAAAGTCAAAAGTCACTATCTCGACATGAAGCTGCAAGAAGCTTGGCCAAGACAACCATAGTGGCCAAGACAACCATAGTGAAGGTATCCCATCCTAGAAAATGAATAGATGACCTAGGAACCCTTCATTTATGCTAGTGATCATGCCCACATAAACCCATTTCGATGTCCTTATCCATGTTAGCATGGCAAGAACTATAATGAACAGGAACATGGTAGGTACAAATTCCCTAAGATTCCCAATATCAGGGCCATAGACACTAAGAATATTTACATGTTACAGCTTGATAATTTCATACCTCCAATCACTTTATCAGAAAATTCACCTATTGCCCAGATCCATCCTTCATCAGCTGCATGTAATAATACGGGGGGGTTTGTGAAAAGTCACTTGCCGCATCGATGATTTGAAGTGAGGAAAGAACTCAACGAAATAAAACTTATTCATAAGAATTTTGAATGAGGAAAACAAATTCTAAATATTGAAAAAATATAGGTTCATAGATTTCAAACTGAGAGAGAAGAGAAGAAGGTGGAATCGAGGAAGACACGGGGTACCAACCTTCATAGCGACTCGCGATGAAAAATCTTTGATGTAGGTGAGGGGCTCAAAGATCATCGTCAAGTCTTCTCTCCAAAATTCGATGACGGTCTTCGAAGAAGGTGAGGGATACAAGCTCAACCTCTAGTGTTCTCTCCAAAATTCGATGACGGTCTTCGAAGAAGGCGAGGGATACAAGCTCAACCTCTAGCCTCTCTGCCTTGATTTGATGATGGTTCCCCTTCTCTCATTGTCCTCCCTTTTATAGTTTTTCTCCACTCCCTTTCACTCATAAAAGATTAAGGTGTTTAGCTTTAAAGCTTATACTTTTTTTATACTACTTTTATTATTTTCGTTTTTTTTCTACTTTGTGTCTATCTACAACTTGTCTAGATCATAACTTTGTCATATGAACTCCGAATATAGACATTCAGGTACTCAAAACCATCGGAATGCTTCTTGTCGACAAGCTTACATGGACAAAATTGCAAAAATCCATAAAAAATAGATGAATCAATTTTCGTAGATCACACTATTTTTCTCCATCTTTTGTCTTGACAACTTATTCCCTTCAAAATAGGTCACAATATATATTTGTATTTATCTAAAGTGGAAATTAAGTAATCTAAATATGATACTAGATATTTCAGACTATTCTAGTAAACCAGTCCCATTTCTTATAAATTCTATAGAGATTCTATTGTTTTTCCATGTCTGGATGTGCAACACCACGACATCCACCCCCTCCAAACCTGCACATCCTCCCGACATGTGCCAACTTTTTTACCACTCGCAACATTGTTTGCCACCAGAATCATATGGGTAATCATTTGGGTAATATGACAAGTAGGCAAATTGACATAAGATATCACAGCATCCTCTTAGATCATATGGACAAATCAAAGTAGGTAAATTTTCACAGATCATCACAGCATCCATTGACATAGTCTTCTCTCCTAAAAAAATCTACTCCATAGCTTTAAGATATTATTTGGCTGGTTACCATCCCGTGACTCCAATCTTATTCGTAACTATCATTGGTAAATTATCAACAGTGTCCAAGGGTAATCTGACCTTCTGGTCAACAGACTTAGATTGTCTCTGTACTTTGGATTCTTTGCTATAACCTGCAAATTTTAGCTCTTGCTGCAAATACCCTGGAAAATACAAATTTTTCTTTGTATAAATAGCACCCAACTCTTTTGACTGACAAAAATCAGTCATATCTTTTTTCGACTGCATATAAATAGCCCAACAATGAGGCTCACAGCTTACTTAAGCTATAAATCTTGTTTGCTACTATAAATCGGCAGTTTGTAAATCTTTTTGCTAAAATATTTCAACAAAAAACACTATTTGTTGAGAATTCTCAGCACCCAAATTTTCTTGTAGCATGAAATCAACAATCTCACAATTCATCACTAGAGAATTGACTTGTAAGATATATGATAACTCTTGATTTTCAATTTTCAGCAATGCTCAAAGATTCTCCATAGTATCCGAGCATAATAGCCTATCATAAAGACCATTAGTAACCTCCTCATTATCAAAATCAATCTCGCCACTCTTCTTCAAGTCTGTAGTTGTCTCAATATCAAGAAGCAACTTGAATCTAGGTTGCTTTTTAGGCTTCACATCTTTTGTCTTCTGGGCTTTTTGATCTTCATGTACTTTTGGCTTCTGAACTTTAGCCATACTTTGCTCTGGTTCTGAATAAGAAGGCTAGGAAATTGGATCATCTCCTTCTAGTTGCTCTCTTAGATCCTTTAGGTTGATCATTATCTCTTTTTCTCTTTTCTTTAGCAAGCGCTTCAAATCCTTTAGATTTTTCCATGTAAGCATAGATAGAAAAGACATCTACGTGATCATTCCATCCAGTCCCTTTTCTAATTGCATCTCCTATGGATGAAAGTTTGGATGATGAATCTTTACCTTTCTTTTCTGCATGTTGTGCATAAGACCATAAAGGAGACTTGTCCTTTGGCAACTGCCCCAATTGAAGACCATAGGCAACAACTTCTCTTGCCACCTCTTGCTTCACATAAGAATAGCATAAAAGAGATTCCTCCAATAATTTCTTCATACCTCCTTTGCCAAAATTTGTTTTAAGTGGTTGCTCTATATCTCCAAAACATATTATCTTGTCCTTCTAGACAACCAACTTTAGTTTTTTCACCTCTTCAAAGTCTTGACAGTCCTTCTGCTCATAGTCTGGACTATCGCACCACATGCATCGGTGAACACAATCATTTCTGGAAGAATTCATAGGAATGGACGAGATTGGTGTAGAATTTGGAGTTGAGTTAAGTGGTTTCTGTTCTCTTCTGGTCATCTTAATTTGAAGTTATTTTAAGTTCTTCGAAATTTCGTCCACCATGTCTTCAAGAGTCGGTTTGGTAGATGGTTTAACAACTTCAGCAAGAACTGACATAGGCATGAAAGTAAGCATAGACATAGGATGAGAAATAGGAGAAGTCAAGGTAGGAGAAGACATCGCTAGAGGTGTTTGCATGCCGTTCTGCAAGCAAGCCTTCAATCTCTGCCTCTCTGTCAATGTGGAAACTACATCAACAGTATCTTGCTAATCAGTCTTCAATCCCATAGGCTGCGTACAGTTTTCAAGAAGGTCTCCTAACTTGTCCTGAAGTGTAGAATCAGCCGCCCTTGCAAGAATAACTCCACTTTCTCTAGGTTTAGGGCTCTTTGGTCAAGTGCATCCAACTGGTTATATCGCTCTTTAAACTCGCACAATAACTTGAAAGCAAAAAGTCATTTGTTGGGCTGATAGACACACTCTCAAAATATCTTTCGCATAGCAATACCATAATCCTCCCAAAAATATTCATCTTTGAGCACCGTTTTAAAAACATTTAAGTTTGAGTCTTGCACAAATAAATAAGTCACTCTCACCTGCAAAGTAGGGGGGACAAGCCATAGAAAATAGTTGCTCTAATTGGTAGGAACTCCAAAGAAGTGCATCTGGCTTTCAAAAGCTTTAAGATAGGCTGAAAGAGGGCTGAAACATTCTAGCCATCAAATAATTTATGCTCGCTTACCAGAGCCTTGATCGCCTTGGTTGCACCATGTATATGGTCTTATTCTTGATGCAGCATTTGTTGTTGGTCCAATTGTTACTGATGTAACTGCTATTGTTGCTACATCGATAACCGCGTCTACTAATTCTACATCATAATGACTAAAGAAAGAGTTTGCAATAAATTCTTCATCTCATTGATTGGAAAGGAAGAAGCACTCGATGATGAAGTGGGTGGAGTATTCAAAGAGTCTCCCGTCTCGACAATAAGAAGTGACGCTTTCACGTCGGGTTCACCAGATATCGCACAGAATAATACATGGGGGTTTGTGAAAAGTCGCTCGCCATAGGGACGCTTTGAGATGAGAGAATAACTCAACGAAATAAAACTTATTTAGAAGAATTTTGAATGAGAAAAATAAATTCTTGATTTAAAAATATAGACAAAATACAGGTTCATAGATTTCAAACTCAGAGAGAAGAGAAGAAGGTGGAATTGAGGAAGACAAGGGGCACCAAGCTTCATAGCAATTCCTGATGACAAATCTTTGGAGTTCATATGATAGAGTTATGATCCAATCAAATTGCAGACATGCACAAAAAATAAATGAAAATATCCATAAAAAATAAACAAAAATACCCATTTTCGTAAATCGCACTTTTTTTCTCAATCTTTTGTCTTCAACAACTTATTCCCTTCAAATAGGTCACAATATATGTTTGGATTTATCTAAAGTGGGAATTAAGTCATCTAAACATGATACTAGATATTTCAGACTACTCTAGTAAATAAGTCCTATTTCCTATAAATTATATAGAGATTCTATAGTTTTTCCATGTGTGGACATGCAACACCACGACGTTCACCCCCTCCAAACCTGCACACCCTATGGCATGTGCCAACTTGTTTACCACTCGCAACATTGTTTACCACCAGGATCATATGGGTAGTCATCTGGATAATATGATAAGTAGGTAAGTTGACATAAGATATCACAACATCCTCTTGGATCATATGGACAAATCAAGGTAAGTAAGTTTTCATAGATCATCACATCATCCAATGGCATAGTCTTCTCTCTTACAAAAATCTGCTCCATAACTTTAAGATCTTCTTTGGCTCTAAAAAATCCCATGACTCTAATCTTAGTTATATTTATCATTGGAAAATCATCAACAACACTGTCAAAAGGTAATCGGACCTTCTGGTCAACAAAATTATATTGTCTCTGTAGTTTGGCTTCTTTTCTATAACCTGCAAATTTCAGCTCTTGGTGCAAATGCCCTCGAAAACATAATTTTTTCTTTGTATAAATAGCACCCAACTCTTTTGACTGACAAAAATCAGCCATATCTTTTTCAAACTATATATAAATAGCCCAAGAGTGAGGCTCACAACTTACTTTAGCTGTAAATCCTGTTTGCTAATGTAAATCGGCACTCCGTAAATCTTTTTGCTAAAATATTTCAGCAAAAAACACTGTTTGCTGCGAATTCTTAGCACCCAAATTTTCTTGCAGCTTGAAATCAACAATCTCACAATTCAATGCCAAAGAATTGACTTGTAAGATATATGACAACTCTTGATTTTCAATTTTGAGTAATGCTCAAAGATCCTTCATAGTATCCGAGCATAATAGCCCATCATAAAGACCATCAGTAACATCCTCATTATCAGAATCAATCTCCTCACTCTTAATCAAGTCTGTAGTTGTCTCAATGTCGAGAAGTAACTTGAATCCAGGTTGCTTTTCAAGCTTTGGGGTGTTTTGATCTTTGTGTACTTTTGGCTTCTGAACTTCAACCATACTTTGCTCTAGTTCTGAATAAGAAGGCTGGGAAACTAGATCATCACCTTCTATTTGCTCTCTTTGATCCTTTAGGTTGATCATTTTCTCTTTTCCGCTTTTCTTCAACAAGCACTTCAAATCCTTTAGATTTTGCCATGTAAGCATAGATAGAAAAGACATCTACGCGATCATTCCATCCAGTCCCTTTTCTGATTGCATCTCCTATGGATGAAAGTTCAGATGATGAAGCTTTACATTTCTTTTCAAAGAACTCTAGTACAAAGAAATAGAAGAACCCTATATATGGGTCTCAAACCAAACTCAACTAACTAAGGTGGCATACTAACCAAGCCACGAACTAGAGTAGATAAAGATAGCTATCATGTAGCTATTATTCATGGGCGGTATACCAACCGCATCTGCAACTAACACGTCGGTGACATAAATGCACAACGGTCACCCTGGCATATCACGAGTGGAGCTCGATATCTCAACACTCCCCCTCGAGCTCAAATCCAATTCCTGCACACCAAGCAGGTCTCTGAACTTGCGCAGCTTCTCTGCGCCCAATGCCTTCGTGAATATGTCAGCTACCTGATCCTCTGTGCTGACATAAACTAGATCAATAAGACCTAGTAAAACCCTCTCTCGCACATAGTGATAATGCACCTCAATGTGCTTTGTTCTAGCATAATAGACTGGGTTATTTGCCAAGTGTATACTACTCATGTTGTCACAATAAATAACAACTGGCCCATCTGTAGACTGATGCATATCATAAAGTAGCTTATGCAACCAAGCTACCTCACATGCAGCCATTGCTGCACCCCTGTACTCAGCGTCTGTGCTCGACAAGGCAACTGTAGGCTGTTTCTTGCTGCTCCAAGTGACTGCAGCACTCCCAAAAGAGAACACATATCCACTGGTAGATCGTCTATCAGAAATACTACCAGCCCAATCAGCATTAGTGTATCCATGCAACTGTATCGGAACCCAAGTCTCATAAAATAGTCCATACTGCAATGTGGACTTCACATACCTGAGTATGCGTCTAGCCGCATCCAAATGCGGTTTCTTTGGAGCCTGCATAAACTGACTTACCAATCCAACAGCATAGCTCAGATCTGGCCTGGTAATAGTCATATAAATCAAGCTTCCTACTATGCGTCTGTACACAGTAGGGTCTTCCAGAAGCTCACCTGCATCTGCGCTTAGCTTCACATTCTGCTCCAAAGGAACTAAAATAGGCTTACAGCCTGTCATTCCATATTTGGACAGCATGTCCAATCCATACTGCCTCTGCAAGAGCTGTATCCCACTTGGTGATCTAATCACCTCAATGCCCAAGAAATAACACAGCTCTCCCAAACCCTTCATCTCAAACTTCTGCTTCAATAGCATTTTCACATGAAGGATATCTTCATCACTGTCACCTGTCATAATCAAATCATCAACATAAATGATAAGTAGCATAATACATTTCTCTCTTTTCCTCACATAAAGTGAGAAATCTGCCTTGGAAATCTGAAAGCCAATAGTGACAAGATACTGTCCTATCTTGTCAGACCATGCTCTAGGTGCTTGCTTCAAGCCATACAAGGCTTTCTTCAACCTGCAAACAAACTCAGGATGAACAGCATGCACATAACCTGGTGGCTGCTCCATATATACCTCTTCTTGCAAATCACCATGCAAGAAGGCATTCTTTACATCCATCTGATGTAAAGACCATCCCTTTGATGTAGCCATAGCAATGACTCCTCTTACGGTTGACATCCTTGCAACCGGACTGAATGTTTCTTCATAGTCAATGCCATATGTTTGTGCATACCCCTTGACTACTAATCTTGCCTTGTATCTGTTCACAGAACCATGTGCATTGTGCTTCACCTTATAAACCCACTTACAGCCAATTGCATTTTTACCTTTAGGCAAAGGTATCAATTCCCATGTAGCATTTGCTTCCAAGGCATCCATTTCTTCATCCATGGCTTTCTCCCATTTTTCTTTTCCCATGGCTTGCTCAAAAGATGTGGGTTCTGGTTCCTGTATCACTTTGACCATATATGCATAGTGAATGGCTGTAAATCCATCATATTTCAGCCTATCCACAGGATACCTAGCTCTCGTAGACCTGCGCAAAGTAGGTTCACTCCCAGATGCTCTCAAAACATCCCTGGTCTTCCTTACTACAGGTGTAACAATAGAAGGAATATTCAACTCATCATCAATGCTCTGTTCTGAGCCACTGGATTCACCATCCACATAAGAGTGACCTGCATTCACATCAAACATGGGCTGATCAACCTTCTCTTTTCCTTTTCGTGATACCTGCATACCACTATCTGCATTGCTTTGAGAAGATTCTCCTGATCTCAATCTACCTGTCCATGGTGAAGAATGTGAACCACTGCTAGAGGGTGCTCCAGGTCCACTAATATTTTGTGACTGCTGCTGTGAATTCTGTGCAGCATTACCATTTTTTGCATCTACATCATCAATCACATTTACTGGTTTATACCAGCTACTCATCTCATCAAAAACAACATCTCTGCCCACTGTAAACTTACGAGTAGAAGGGTTATAGCATCTATACCCTTTTTGCTGCAGAGAGTAACCAATAAAGATGCACTTCTCAGCTTTTGGATCCAACTTGGATCTCAGCTCATCTGGCACATGTACATAGGCAATGCAACCAAAAATTTTCAAGTGAGAAATATCTGGTTTCCTACTAGTATACCTCTCCTCTGGAGTCATTCCATGTATTGCTGCAGTGGGAGTCCTGTTCATTATGTAGACTGCTGTAGCAACTGCTTCAGCCCAATAAAAATCTGGCAAGTCTTTTTCATTGAGCATGGCACGAGATACCTCTCCAATATGCCTGTTTTTCCTTTTTGCAATTCCATTTTGTTGTGGGTTATAACTGCATGAATATTGCTGCTTTATGCCATGCTCCTGCAAGAACTTTGCAAACTCATTTGAGAGGTACTCTCCCCCTCCATCTGACCTTAGGCATTTTATTTGTAGACCTGTTTCTTTTTCAACCATAGCTTTAAGGGTTTTGAAATGCCCAAAAACTTCACTTTTCTTTTTCATAAAATACACCCAAACTTTTCTGCTATAGTCATCAATAAAAGTGACAAAATAATGACAGCCTCCAAGAGATGCAGCTTTAGTAGTCCACACATCAGAGTGGATTAATTCCAATGGCTTCTCACTCTCTTGAACATGTCTAGGAAATGGTTTCCTTGCCTGTTTTCCAAACTGACAGGCTTCACACACCTTATGCATTTCTGCAACCTTGAATTTAGGCAAACCTGCAACAATATTTTGGGCCTGCATTGATTTAAGTCGCTGTACATTAACATGACCAATGTGTTTATGCCAGATATCAATATCTGCAACTACACCGGTCCCATGTGCAAACATTGCTGCACTCAATTCAGACATGTCTGCATCCAACGTAAACATTCTGCCCTTCTTCTTTCCTTTTGCTATCAAGCGACCTTTATTTTTCATATCCTCAACAAAGCATCCATGAGGATTGAATCTGACCTGCAAGCCCTGTTCAACCATTTGACCAACAGAAACCAGATTCTTAGTGATATTCGGGACATGAAATACATCGGACAGGTATTTCTTTTTCCCATCCTGCATAGACAAAGGAATTTTTCCAATCTGCACAATCGGATGTGCAGTATCATCACCAGTCTCCACAAATCCTGGTTTTTCCATTTTCCTTGCATCCTCCATCCATTCTGCATGACCTGTCATGTGGTTTGATGCACCTGAGTCAACATACCATACATCATTGCTTTCTTCTGTACTTGTCACAGAATTGTTCATGTGCTGCACCATAAACAGGTGCTCATTTCTGTCATCACCCTGTCTACTAGAAGATGCATAATTCCCTTGTTGCAGTTTTCCATTCATGATGTCATTCTGCTTTTTATAGCAGTCTTTAGCCATATGACCCATTTTACCACAGTAGTAGCATTCAACATTACTGTTTGCATTTTGGCCTCTTTGCCATCCACCACGACCTCTTTGGCTCCCCCTGCCTCTAGAGTTACCACGTCCTCCTCCATAGGACTGGTTTTCTTGAGTTTGCTGCATATTCTGATTTCTACCACGGCCTCCAAATCGGCCTCCTCTACCTCTGCCTCTACCTCTTCCAGCATTTGAGTAGAAGATAGCTTCTTTTGAAGTTCCTCCTGAAGAAGATGCACCACCATTTCTCTGCTCCTCAGAAATTAGAAGAGCAATCAACTCCTCAAAGTCAGGAAATCTTTCACGAACGGAAATGGATGTTCGAAACTGTGCATAATCATTTCCTAGACCATTCAAGGTCACGGAAACTAAATCATCATCTTCCACTGGCGACCCAATGGAAGCAAGTGCATCTACAATCTTCTTCACCTTCATGTGGTAGTCATTGATGCTCATACTTTCTCTTTGCACATTATGCAACTCTTGCTTGAGCTGCATTTTCCTAGCTTGCGTATTTGTGCTATACATTTTTGACAGAGTATCCCATGCCTCCTTTGGCGTACTTGCATCCTGAATATGCACAATCATAGAGTCTGAAATACTGATAGACAGCCAGTACATAACTTTCCTGGCTTTCTCATGCCATGCTTTGAATGCCTGCATTTGCTGTTGATTGGGAACATCAGGAAGAACTGGTTCTTCTTCATTTCCTGCAACAAATTCCCAATATCCTTTTCCCATAAGGAAATTCGTCATTCTAAACTTCCATGCTTGGAAGTTGTTCTTGTCAAGCTTTTCAGTGACAATCTGTGAAAGAGAATCAGATGCCATTATAGAAGACTGCAAAAAATTCTATCACTGCAAAAACCACAGCTTCACCCTCACAAGGGAAAATCTGCAAAACTGGCGAAAGTGGTATTTGACCACACAGTCACTCCCTAGTGACGATTTTGCATCAGCAGGCAACAGGGATGATTCTGTAACTCCCAATGTCTCTGCGCACAAGCATACAATGCAATTTTTACAGTAACTATTCACCGACCTGTAGAACACTGGCTGCACAACATAAAACTGGGCCTTTTCCTGAGTGCGTGTAGAAACCTTCCGCCTCCAAAACAGGCCCCGAAATGGCCTCAAATCGAAAAAATAAGGTCTCCAAGGGCTAAAGCCTTCTCCCGCAGCATATACTGCCCTCTTGCTTCACCGCGAAGGGTGTCTCAACCTGAGACAATGCACTCCTGCACTTTCCGACTGTGCTACCTGCAGAGATCTGCTCCCAAAACAGAAAATGAAAGCAACACTGCTCCTCTTACCAGACCACCACGAGCTTGGCTTGCTTTCTTGAGCTCCTTACCACGCACAAGGCTCTGATACCATGTCAAGATTGTGGGAGAGAAGGAAGGAGTCTCACTTGTAGCTTTCTTGCTTGCACAATGGGGGAATACACACAAGGGTGGAGGCTGAAAACAGTTTTCCTCTTCTTAGTTGTGTAAGCCAAAAGAACTCTAGTACAAAGAAATAGAAGAACCCTATATATGGGTCTCAAACCAAACTCAACTAACTAAGGTGGCATACTAACCAAGCCACGAACTAGAGTAGATAAAGATAGCTATCATGTAGCTATTATTCATGGGCGGTATACCAACCGCATCTGCAACTAACACGTCGGTGACATAAATGCACAACGGTCACTCTGGCATATCACGAGTGGAGCTCGATATCTCAACATCTTTATCATCCAATGAAGAAATAGTCCACTATGAACTTATTCCAAGAGTTGTCCCTACTCTTAAGGAGGATGAAGTATCATCATTGGATGATGAGGACAAAGTTCATCAACTTATAATCATGCCACCAGAAAAGCCATTACCAGGATGGGTGAAGTAGCTCTATGATCACAATAATCCTATGCCTACTATAAGTGAGGAAAAGGAAAATGGATCAAGGAGGTCTTTGAGAATATAGGAGTAAAGGAAGGCTTCAGCTAACATAGTCAATATGGCCTTAATGGTTGAGATTATGCGAGAAGTAAAGAAGTGAGCAGACGTGGAAGAAGCACTTGCCAATATAGCATGGAGAGCAGCTACGCAAGCTAAACATGATAGCATCATGAAGAATGACGCTTAGAAGCTAGTAGATTAGCAAAAAAAGAGAAAGATTATTGACACCAAGTGGGTCTAGAAGATAAAGTACAAGGCTAATGGTAGCTTAGAAAAGTACAAAGCCAAACTAGTTACACAAAAAGTTTCATAGGTTGAAGGATTTGATTTTTAAGAATTGTTTGCTCCAATTACTAGAATGACCACTATTTGCACCATACTTGCAGTGATTGTACGTAAGAAAGGACCAATTTTCCAAATGGATGTCAAACTAGTGTTCCTGAATGGGACCTCAAGGAGGAGGTATACATGGCTTATCCACCAAGGTTTGAGGCCCCCTATTCAAATAACAAAGTTTGTAAGTTAAAGAAGGCATTGTATAGGCTAAAACAAGCCCTAGAGCATGGTACGAGTGGATAGATAAATTATTTCTAGTTTTGGATTTCAAAAGATGTGCCTTAGATACTAACTTGAATGTTTATAGGGATAGTGAAAGTTCTGTAGTGATTGACCTATATATGGACAATCTTCTTATTATAGGTAACTATGAAGATATGATCCATCACACTTGAAAGGCTTTGATCTCTCAGTTTGAAGTGACTTGCTTGGTCTTGTTACACTATTATTTGGGGATTAAAGTCTTGCAAAATCTTCATCTCTCAAAAGAGTTATACATGGAAGATCTTAAAAGCATTTGGAATGATCAAGTGTAAGGAGATAGTTACACCTATGGAGGTCAACGTGAAGTTATCAATTGGGAATACATTAGCACTAGCAAGCATTGGGAGGTACAGGAGGCTAGCAGCCTCATCTACTTGTGTAACACCAAGCATGATATCCATTTTAATGTTGGTATTTTGAGCACATTCTCAAACAAACCATGAGAAAGTCATTGGAAACCTAGGATGTGGGTGCTCAAATACTTGAAGGGAAGTCTTGACTATTGTATCACATACAGTTCTACAAGAATAAATTAATCGTAGTTATGATACCATACTTTATCTTGTCCTTTCAAAGTCATATTAAAGAACATCATGTCCATCTTGGATTCAGTAGTTAAACATTAACTTTTGGAATTCATTGATATGAAGTTCCATGTATTCCTCTGCTAACCCATTAAAAATGGATAGAGGGAATCCTAAGACTAGCAAGTCTGGCGTTCCTATTGGAACAGCAATGGGTTGTGCCATGATAACTAGATTCATTGAAGAAGTTTGAATGATGGGAGCTATTACTCCACTCGAAAGGGGATGACTAATTAGAAGAGGGGAAGGACTAGAACTTCTTCCTCCTCGTAATGGACTACTTGTGGGACTAGGGTTATTAAGACATCTACCTTGTAGGGATATCGGACCACTCCATTGAGGAAAATATCTCCTAATAATTTTGGCCTAACGTCTAGTCCTTTCAACTCTTTCTTACTTTTCGAGCTCAGCTTGATGGTCTTTTGAATCTATCTCACTACCTTTTGGCATACACTAATGAACTAGTCTCTATTGACCAAGATTGAAAAACGACCACTTTTCGCGGCTCCTCGCAAATACCCAACTTTGGGACCTAAAATGGGCCTGACACTAGTTGTGTGGCTCTAGTCAGCAGGCCTCTACTACACACCTCAAACCACCCCACACGGCATCGCGACCATCTAGGAGCATCTAAGGGGCACTACCCTTACCTCTAATACTAAACTTTGCATTTGTGTGGTTTGTAATCCAACAAATAACCCTTTTTCCACTCCTCAAATGGAGTCCCTAAATATATCAGTATAATACACCACATAAGTACACACAAAGGGAGCGCCCCTGCTCAACTAATAATTGTGGCTTCACACTACAAGAGTGCTATTATTTAGCAAGCTCTTCATTTGGAGCTTTTTAGGTGCTTCTTGAAGCTTTTTGGTCATCACTTGGATTTTTTTTGTTATTTTATGGAGATTTTTGTTTGATTATATTATCTCTTTGATTTTAATTATTTTGCAATTGCAAACTAATTAGATAAATTATGTTAGGATGTTGAATTGTAAACTAATCTCAAACTCTTGAATGCCTTGATGTCCAACAAAAAATAGGTATGCAACTATATCTAAAGCATGGAAATTTAGCATAATTTTATAATTTTATAAAGTAATCCCAATTTAAGTGAGATCCAAAATCCATAGAGTCATACATCATTCCCAAGCATCATCAAGCCCCATGGCATGCACTACCAATACATGGCATCATATTAAAATATTGCAACTACAAATCACATGAAATCATCATCGTTACTAAGGTGAACAGATGGAGATCTGCATGCCACATCAACCAAGCACTTGTTGTAGAGGCTAAAATCACCCTCAAGGCACATGCAAAAATGATGCATCGTTGTGCATGCTCTCTTGAGGCTGCCACGACCTGAAAAAATATCCAGCACAAAGTCAATATCCTTTGTGAACGTAGCAAGGAGCCACCTACAAAAGAAACCATTTAGTAACATCCATAACAAAAGCATGACGTATCTCAATGCAAAGTATAAACCAGTCTAAGAGTGTATAATGCACCTATAAAAAGCTAGTGATCTTTCTGCACCTTCTCAAACCACTACACCATCCACATAAGTGTGCTCAAATGATGTGCCATGGAGCTCTATCTCAAAGAGGAAGCTATAGGAGGTGGCAAACCTATATGGGCTAACCCTCTCACCAGCCTCTCTATCATATGAAAGGACATGCATCCATTGATAAAACAAGCCAATAATAAGGTCCATGACTGAGTAATACACAATCATCTTGTTAGATACTTAAACTTTTATTTTAAAAAGTTACAGGTTTGTCTTCAACGCACTTACCTCCTCTAGAGTATCATGGTGTCTATATCCACCATCACACACGAGGATCCATGTGCAATAGAGCTTCATTCCAATGGCACAAGCTCCTTTAAGCACTTTTCCAAAGTGTTGTGCGAGTCCCAAAGTCACCAAGAACCCCTCATCTACCAAGAATCTATGGGCTAGGTCCATGACACCTTTGACAAGTACACTAGAAAATGTATTACATACGGGAATCCCTTTCAAATGTAAAGATGTATAAGAAAATGCAATATCACATGAGTTTATAAAATAAACTAATGTAACCATATATACCTTTTACCTCAAGGCCAACAACAAGCAAAGATGTAGGAAAATATGCAAACAACAACTTAGCAACCTCATATGGTGGGACATCATCATATTGGTAAGAATTGATGGTATTTCCCTCCATGAAACGTTGAATGCTAAAATTGAAAACATAATAACAAAGCATAAGCAACCATTACAATAGATGTGTATATAGAGGATGGTGAAAAATATACCCATAAAATGCAAAATCATTGATTGATATCATGTCTATGAATAGATCATCTACGATAGTTTGGTATTGAAATCCTATCACCAAAATAAAGTTTACTTACAAATGTTGATGTTGGCTAAATGTTAAGCATAGAATGTAAAGCTAGAAATCTATATACCTATCTTGCGTATAGCGAGATGTCTACAAGACTCTTCTATAAGCTCTTATGAATGAGTCATGAATGACATAGCTTGAGAAGGTGTAGTATGTTGCAAAGATCCCTCAAAGTGACCCTTACTTTTTGCCTTTTCTTTCAAAATGTTGTGCATGTCAAAACCATCTTTTTTGCCTAAATTTGTATAGAAAAATAGGAAAGAAAGTAAACTATTTAGTGTTTAATATTTAAAATTTATATTATCTTCAAAAAATTTAGAAATTATATACTTTTCACATGACTCCAAAAATCAAAAAAATGATACTTGATTCACCTTTTATTTCTTCATCCAATGAAAAAACTTTCTCTTTATGTTTATACCTTTGCTTCGTTGTACCAACCTCATTTGATTCACTTATATTACTAGGAAATGTAAAGCCAACAAAATAATAATTTAATAAATTGAGTCATGAAATGAAAACCCTAAACTCTATCATTCATGAAAATTGGCTTACCCTTTCCATGCTCCAACACATCATCTATCATGGGGATATCCTTTGGTTTTCTTATGGAATTTTTATTCACCATAGTATTAACAATTGCATCACTAATGGTACCTAAGTAGTGTGAAGTAAATAAAATATAATATTATATTCATGAAAATTAGAAACAAGGATACTTGGATCAAACTAAAACTTTGCATTCCATCCAATATACCCTTTGCCATTCTACCACCACAAGTCACCTTTATCCCCACGACATAAGGGACCATCTCTATTGTATTGGACATTTTTAATTTGCAAAAACAACAAAGATAACAAAATAGACAAGTCTAAAAAGTCATGTAAACTTTCATGTTAAACAAATACATTTTTAGAAAGTACCATTTCCTTCATCCCTTTCTTTGTGCATAGAAAATACTCTGTTTTGTTCCAAGAACCCTACATATAAGGCAAGTATCAGTACAAAAAATAGCTAAGAGCAAGAGTCACCACATATTTACTATGTTTGGCTCTCAAAGTACTTACTCTCTCTTAATTCAATCTTTTGCCATGGAATGTCATCTAATGGATAGTGTATCCACCATGGACAAACACACATTTCCCATGGTTTTAATAGACACCTCTCAAGCAGTGATTTTGAGAACATACAATTTTCACATCCCAAGTCCATCCACTCCTCCTCTAGAAGAGGGAGGCTTTCTAGCACCCCACTTTCCTGCAGACTACACAACCATCTTTTCCAAAAACATAAGAACAAAAAAAAAACACTCTTAAGTTAGAATACATTTGTACATATGCTATTTGGCAAATATGATTTCTTTATACTAGAAATATATGTACACCACCCTCTTGCTTGATTGTGTGAGCTTTGGCGCCTTCTCAGAGTCTCCAATATTTTTCACTCACCAAAAATATCTATAAATGCCTTTAAAATATGTAAACCTATTTGGCCTTTTAAAAAACCATCAAAGCCCCCTAGCTCCAAATAAACCACAAGAAAACAATAATTAGAACCAACATTAAATTCTATTGAAAATGCAACATAAAAGAGAAACAACACATAGAGAGGGGGGAAATAAATGAGAGAGAGAGAGAGAGAGAGAGAGAGAGAGAGAGAGAGAGAGAGAGATGAGCACTTGTGCCTCCTGCAGAAAACAACCTCTACAATAAAACAACAATAACAATAAGAAATGACATCAAATCCTATTGAAAAAATAGTAAACAAGAGAAAATGCAAAGAGACATAAGCTTTTTTTTTTTGCCCAAAATTTGGAGCTGTATGGAGAAGAAAGTGCAGAGGTAAGCAGAACACTCAAAACCCTAATTACTCTCACTAGGGAGCTTCGATGGAGACGAAAATTTACGAGTATAGAGAAGAGAGGGAAACTAGTCTGTCTCTCAACTTTTGGGTCAAATTGATTTTCGTGAAAGGGAAAAAAACCAAAATTGAAAATTCTCCAAAAAAAGGAGGAGAAATACGAGGTGAGAGAAACTCAAATTTTGTGTACTATTCATTCTCCCGTTTTTTAAATCCCCCACTATCCCTTTCTAATAAAAAGCCCAAGATTTGGAGAGAGAAGATTCACCCTCCATGGATGTCAACATCTAGCCTTCCTATTGGGCAATCCAAAAGGCTCACATCTTAAACTATATTATTTCTAAGGGCCCATTTGTGAGTTCTTTTTTTTCCTAATGCATATTGCCTTTTGTGAGAGATGATAGTGGAAGTTACTCTTTAATGATCAATTGGCTCACAATCACTGGAACATATTGTGCCCCTGAGGGATGGAAAGATTTTTGTGAGCTCTTCTTTTTCTCAATCAATTCTACCCCCTGACCGAAAGCTGGTAGGTTTGCATGCTATTTTTCAACTTGACACCTATAGTGAAGAGATCATAGCTCATGCTCAATCGAATATCAATGGTACGGAGCAATTTTTTTCTCGATTCTTGGTGCACAGATCGGTCGTCGTATGCGTGCATAGTGAGCGTCAGAAGGTCCCCAAGAACAAAAGAACTCTACTTTTTGCACACAAATCAATGTAGAAAGCTTGCACGACATGAACACGAGACCAATTGGGTGCAATCTCCCCCCATGCCTTGTGTGGGAGCTCCACAAAGCATGTATTTTATATATTTATCATCTTCAAGCTCAAATAATAGCCCAAATTACAAAATAGCATGCTTTAGCTTTTGAGTTTGCTTTTGTGCCAAATAGAATTAAAGTTAATGGGTGCCCAAGAAGTCAGGCATGCCCAAATACAATGTCCAATACAAATATATAAATCGTGTACCCATGCGCATATAAAAATAATAAATAAATATCAAGCACTTTGATAAATAAGCATGACAAAATATAGGCGCCATGCCTAAGACAAGCGCCCATCAAAATATTGACGATAACTTGAATACACGCTATCCTCCAATGCTTTGCACTGCCACCGCTACTAGCTCTACACATCAACTGAAGCATTCACAATTATTAGAAAAATAATACAATTAAACCGAAAAAAGTGAATACCTAGCAGTCTTCAACTACATAAATAAATTGGTTAGAAATCAATCCCAACCTTAATTTATCACGAGTGTGCACTCTAAACTCATAAACACTTATTAATTTAAATATGTATTTTGCGGAATCACCCGCTATGGAATCACCCATGTACACACTAAACTAACAAAACGCCTGAAAAGGATAGTCGTCCCCATCGACTTCTCGAACAAAGAATCCACTTTGTGTATGAGCCCCGGTAATTAAATTTTACGAAATTCACCGCAAAACCTCACGGAATCCATCGTGAAATATGCATCCTGGCATCATACCCCTGGGGTGGGATAGCAATTGTCCTCAATTGCTATTAGCTCAATGTGGAGCTAACAGAGTGGGGAAAGCATTTAAGTCTCTAGCATGCATCCATTGGGCCTCTTCAACTGGATGGTTTTTAAACTTGACCAAATATCTAGAATATCTACGGCCATTTCTAGTGGTCATAAAGTCAATATGTATAATAGTTTCAGGCTCAAGGATTTCAATTTCATCATCTAGCAAATGAGGGTTTTCATAGACAGGGTGTATAGGTAGTTGGCCTATAAATGGTCATAATAAACCGATATGGAAGGTGTTGTGGATTTTCCAATGTTGTGGTAGTTCCAGCTTAAATGCATTGTCATTGATTTTATGTATGATCTTGAATGGTCCATAGAATCTAGGTGCTAATTTCACAACTGGGTGTTTATCTACACTTTGTAATCTACGTTTTTCTATTCGTAACCAAACATAATCATCAACTTTAAAATTCATAGCCTGTCTTTTCTTATTTGCTTGTTTTATATATGATTGCTGGGCTTTGGCAATCATATCTTTAACTTCATAAAAAATAGTAGCATGCATGTTAGCAATATCATCAGCAGTCTGAATTTTGTTAGATAATGATGCAACAGGTGTAGGCAATCTATATCCGTAAATAACTTCAAATGGTGCTTTCTTTGTAGCTATATGTGGTGTATTATTATATGCAAATTGAAGTAAATGTAGATGTGTATCCCATGTATGTGGTTTTGAAATGGTGTAAGCACGTAAAAGATCTAAAATAGTACTGTTAGTAGTTTCTGTTTGATCGTTAGTTTCACGATGAAATGCAGATGAAAAATCAATCTTTATTCCTAAGTTAGTAAACAAAGTAATCCAAAAATTATTACAGAATCTAGAATCATGATCAGAAATAATAACTTTTGGTAAACAATGATTAGTAAAAACAGTTTTCAAAAACAATTGAGCAGCTTGAGATACAGTTAAAGTTTTCTTGCATTGAATAAAACATGCTTGTTTGCTAAACCTGTCTACAATACTCCAAATCATATCATGTTTAGCTTTAGTGTTAGGTAAACCAGTGATAAAATCCATTGAAATCTGTTCCCATGGTCGTGATGGAATAGATAGTGGCATTAGTAAACCATATTGTTTACCATGGCGTCTTTTAACTCGTTGACAAACTAAACATTCAGATACAAAGTTAGATACATCAATGTCCATATGTGGCCAATAAAAATCTGCTGTCAATGTACGCAAAGTAGATATAATACCTCTATGACCTTGATATGGAGGACAATGAATCTCATGCAAAACAAATTATCTAAATGGAACTGTCATACATAATCTCTTTTCATAAAACATGAATCCATTATTGTAAGACAGTGAATCAATAGGAATCCAATTATTTGCAACTAACTTATTCCAATCAGCTTGAAAAGTAAGATCCTGATGATAAGTATCTTTCATAGGGATAAGGGAATCAAATGATATCACAGAAATATTATGAATTGTCAGTCTTCTACTTAAAGCGTCAACTACAACATTCTCTTTTCCTAGTTGATATTGTATAAGGGGATGAAAACTTTGAATAAAAGCTACCCATTTAATGTGTCGGTCAGATATTTGTGGTTGACTAAGGAGATGTCTAGTGCTTTGTTGGTCAGTTTTGATCATAAATTCAAATCCCAGTAAATAATGTTTCCATTGACATAAGGCTTGTACTACAGCTAGCAATTCCTTATCATATGTAGAATATTTAAGTTCAGATGGTTTGAGTTTACAGTTTGAGTAGGCTATGGGATGATTATCTTGCATAAGTACTGCTCCTATTCTAGATCCACTAGTGTCAGTAACTACTAAATAGAATGGTCTATTGAAATTAGGTAGTTGTAATACAGGAGCATGGGTTAATGCATGTTTCAATAAATCAAAGGATTTTTGTTGATTGTCAGACCAGTTATATACAATACCCTTCTTTAAAAGTTTAGTCAAAGGTAATGCAAGTAATGAGAAAATTCGCATAAACTTTCCGTAAAAACTAGCAAGACCTAGAAAAGAACGTAACTCACGCACATTTTTGGGTATGGGCCAATTTAAAATTGCTTCTATCTTTTTAGGGTCAACTTTAATACCTTCTGATGAAACAATATGTCCTAGATATTCAATTTCTGTTTGAAATAATTCACTCTTTTCTGGATTAGCATACAATTGATTGTCTTTTAACAATTTAAAAACTAAAGACAAATGTTCATAATACTCATTCTCATTTTTACTGAATAACAATATATCATCAAAGAATACTATGACACAATGCTGATGTTTCAAGAATATGCGATTCATTATACGACTAAATGTAGCTGGTGCATTAGTTAGACCGAAAGGCATAACTAGAAATTCATAGTGTCCAAATTGTGTTCTAAATGCAATTTTGAATATATCAGATTTATCCAATCTTACTTGATGATAACTAGATTTAAGATCTATCTTACTGAATATGGTAGAACCTTGTAGTTTATCCATAAGATCATCTACCCTAGGAATTGGATATCTATTTTTAACAGTAATTTTATTTAGGGCACGATAATCAATGCACATGCGATAAGTATTATTCTTCTTTTTCACTAATAAGACAGGTGCGCCAAATGAAGAACTACTAGATCTAATTAATCCTCTGTTAAGCAATTCCTCTATTTGATTTTGAATTTCTTTCTGTTCAATTTGGTTATATCTATATGGTGCTTTACATAGTGGTTGTATTCTAGGAATTAAATCTATTTTGTGATCTTCAGGACGTGAAGGTGGTAGTCTAGGTGGTAAATGATCAGCAAAACAATCTTGAAATTGAGCAAGAAGTTGTGTATGCCTAGGATGCATTTGTTTTTCTTTAGCTTGAAGTTCATTCACCCATATTAAATAAGATTTGCTACTTTTATGTGATGCACGTTTAGCCTGAGTATGAGTAAGCAGTGGAAAATTATTAGAAGCGTGCATACTATGCACTGTGATTTGTTTTCCTTGAAAATAAATTTTAATTGAATGCGTAGAATAATCTATATGTCAAGATTATACTGATAACGCTAAGGCATTCCTACAATAATGTCACTAGACTGTAAAGGTACAACTAGAAATTTTTTTCATTCAGTGTATTCACCAATTTTAATTTCTAAATTATGCACCTCTTGTGTTCCATTATATCTCATGCCTAGGAATGCAGCTTTAATGCGATAATGTGTAGAAACGGTTTGTAAATTCAATTCTTTCACTAACTTTGCAGAAATAAAGTCATGTGTGCTCCCATCATCATGTAAAATAGTCTTTTCTTTACCATGCACAAAACATTTCATTGTCAACAAAGAATGAGAAGTTGGCATACTTGGCAAAGTATCCGAATTAGTACCAATGTCATCATCATCTTCCGTAAAGTCAAGCATTTCCTCACGTTCTTCTTCTTCGATTGCTCCAAGATAATTGATATGGACAGGTGGCTTTTTGGTTTGGCAATTGGCTGCTAGATGTCCAGGTTGATGGCATTTGTAACAAACTATGGGTTTGACTTTAGATACGTTATTGGTAATGGCAGGAAGTTTAGGAATGTTGGGATTTGGGTGTGAGGATGGCTTAGGGTTTGGATTGGTATTTAATGGCAAAGCAGGTGGTCGTGTCCAAGATTTACGAAATGACGATGGAAGAAAATGACTTTGATTGAATCTTCGAAAAATTGAATTGAATTGTTTGGAACCATAATTACCATTATTTTGGAATTGTTGTGGTCGCTTGTCTCTTCCTCGAATCTTGTCTTCAGTGTCATGAGCCAAGGAAATTGCATCTTCAAGAGTTGTTGGCTTGAACATATTGACTTGTGCATAGTAATGTCCAAGTAGGCTGGACATAAACTTGCATTTGTGAGTCGCTTCAGGTACATCTTTGAGCATTCGGAGTTGCAGTAGGGCATTCCAGAAACGTTCAATGTATTGGGAAATAGGTTCACGATCTCTTTGCTGTAGAAGATCCCATTGCTTAATGGTTTTTTCATGGAACTAAAGAGGAAGGAAATTCTGCAAAAATTTCTTTTGGAAAGTCTCCCATGCGGACCACAGTCCACCATAAGAATGCTCAGTCAACTAAATGGTTAGTGACACATTTAATTTTGTCTTTCTGAGTATATGTTTCTTCATGGAAGTAATCATCAAACTGACTGATAAATGCAAGTACAGTCTTCCCATCTCGTGATCCATTGAAAGTACGAAATTTGAAGTTTCTTTTACTTATCTTTGTTTCTTTGGGGATGGATTGGGCTTCAAGTGTCGCATCGATGGTACGCCATATAAGATCTTCAGGTTGCGGTCCATCTTGGTCGGTGGTAGATCATTGCAAATTGGCCAATTGAGCTTGCAAAGCTTGTCGAGCTCTTCGTTCTTCTTCGAGCTGCATCATAATCAAATCCAACTTTTGCTCCATTGTTGGTTTGAGTAAATCACCTTCAGCCATAAAATCGTCCATGTTTGGATTGGTCATCCTGTAAAATTCAAAAGACCTCACACTTCAAAATCTGATTAGCGGGATGAGCGTAGCTCAAAGGCGGGTATACAAGGCTTGTAAATTTTGTTTGGATTTTGTAGTCTTTGTCCTTTGCGATTGCGGTATTCGTTGTCACAACGTCCGTCTTCGTAGAAACGGCATATAATCTTTGTATGACCTGTGTATGAACTTCTGTGTTTGTTGAAAATGGTTTAGCAAGTCTGCAAGTGTGAACAAAGTCTACCAGAGAGCAATAAACGGATTCTGTGCTTCTGCTTGTGAACTGCCTTTATGAGAGTTTTTGAATAAGTCTTTTATGGACCTCTGTGACTTAGGTGACTTGTAGGAATAAGGAGGCTTAGTGGACTTGGGGGACTTAAGAGCTTAAGGCTCTTTGTGATCAAGCGTGGATTTTTAGGACATGAATATGTCCTCCGCCGTTTTGACGCTACCCAGATGATGTCGTTGCCGCTGTTCGTTAGATTCGTTGATTGAAGCTTTTATAACATTCTTATAAAGCTTACTATTAAGCTTAATAAGCTTTAAGCTAAAGCTTTAAAACTTTGAGCTATGGAGTTTACTGTTAACTCATGACTTAATAAAGGAGATGTCCACGTGGTCCTCCGCCTCCACAAGCTAGTCCTTCGCGATCAGAGAGTGCAGAAGGGGGTTCTTGACCGCCAAGAACACACTGGTATCGACCGTTCGCGACGAAACTGACTGTAGAGCTCGTTCCTTCCAGGAGCTCCGCCTTCGCACAAGATGGTAAGTGATTGGAAGCTCTTGATCTCAGCTTTGCTCTGATACCACTGATGCAAAGATCGGTCACCGTATGTGCACGTAGTGAGCGTCAAAAGGTCTCCAAGAACAAAAGAACTCTACTTTTTGCACACAAATCAATGTAGAAAGCTTGCACGACATGAACAAGAGACCAATTGGGTACAATCTCCCCCCATGCCTTGTGTGAGCTCTCCACAAAGTATGTATTTCATATATTAATCATCTTTAAGCTCAAATAATAGCCCAAATTACAAAATAGCACGCTTTAGCTTTTGAGTTTGCTTTTGTGCCAAATAGAATTAAAGCTAATGGGCGCCCAAGAAGTCAGGCATACCCAAATATAATGTCCAATACAAATACCTAAATCATGCACCCATGCGCATACAAAAATAATAAATAAATATCAAGCGCTTTGATAAATAAGCATGACAAAATATAGGCGCCATGCCTAAGACAAGTGCCCATCAAAATATTGACGATAACTTGAATACACGCTATCCTCCAATGCTTCCCACTGCCACCACTGCTAGCTCTACACATCAACTGAGACATTCACAATTGTTAGAAAAATAATACAATTAAACCGACAAAAGTGAATACCTAGCAGTCTTCAGCTACATAAATAAATTGGTTAGAAATCAATCCTAACCTTAATTTATCACGAGTGCGCACTCTAAACTCATAAACGTTTATTAATTTAAATATGTATTTTGCGGAATCACCCGCTATGGAATCACTCATGTACACACTAAATTAACAAAATGCCCGAAAACGATAGGCGTCCCCATCGACTTCTCGCACAAAGAATCCACTTTGTGTATGAGCCCCGGTAATAAAATTTTACGGAATCCACCGCAAAACCTCACAAAATCCACCGTGAAATATGCCTCCTGGCATCAATTCTTCTCTTTCATGTTAGTATAAAATAGTACATTGTGATACCACTTTCGCAATGGGCCAAGGTGAAGGACTATAAACTATAGAAAATAACAAACAAGCTCATTCACTTTTAAGACTTGTGGTAGACATTTCATCTGATTCCTTTGCATAGACATCATCTTAAACTTCTTTACCACTTATAACAAATGCTTTTTGTGCACCTGTATCAACTTTGGCTATTGACCTAGAGTTGGATTATGGATTTGATATTTTTCATTCATTTCCACCAATAAAGAAATAGATTTTACCTTGGATTGCTAACATCCCCAGAGGAAAGGAGTTGAAGGATTTACTACAGATGAGTGAAGGCCCTCTTTTTGTTAGTGAGACTCCAAGAGAGTACAATGGTTTTGTTGCTTTCGTTCTTTTGCCTACATATGGTGTACCTTCAAACATGGATGGGATGCAACAACAATATGATGGTCATGTCTGGACAAGACCCTAATATCTTCCTTGATGCTACTTCAAGAATTAGCCATTTCCTTAGAGATTTGCAATGTCATTGAGTCAATTATCCTTACTATGAGAGCAACAATCAACATAATAAAATGTATTTTCATGGTTACCTCAACAACACAGTGAGCAAGGGGCTACTTGCAAGTGAAAGAAAACATTCAATCACTTATCACTATTGTAGTAAAGTTGTTACTTGTTATGCAACTTGTAATTGCAAACTTTATGACATTTTGCCAAAGGAAAAAAGCATGGAGAGATTGATGCTTCATGTAGGTACTCACACATACAATGTGCAACTAGGGACTTCAATGGCTGCAATTAAAAAAACTAGATCTCTAGTTCACTCAATTTTGCAAGTGAATCGACATTGTGGTGCTAGGAAGATTCAAATGATTGTAGAAAAAAATGTTATCATTGAATGTTTGACAAGTAATGGTTCAAAAGGTGAAGGGAGAACATGATCTTACAAAGTTTTTGGAGGCATTAATACCATTGGTTAAAAATCAAATATTAGTTTTGGTTATTCTAGTCTGCAAACTATGGTTTGTATTATAGTTATTGGTTTGACAAACTTCCTTTTGTTGAGGTTGTAGGTTCAATAGTATTGTGATATGCCAAAAAAAAAAGAGAAATGTGTGTTGTTGGATATGGCTTTGATAACATTTTGGAGTTGAAAAACAAGGGGGGGTGGTGAAAAAAGTTACATTTTCAAGATGTCTACTAAAGGACTTTGCTCCAAAGTGAAATTGTTAAATCGAATACAATGCTCAGTAAATGTAGGCATTGGCAAGTCTTGGGTTCACTTTGACTTTACACACTGAATAGATGATTGGGCAACAATGTCTTGTTCTATGTATGATCCATGGTTTGTTCGGGAACCTTACTTATTATCAATTTTCATTAACATATTTTAGTTTTTGATCAATGTATTTTTTATTGAAGCTTAAAGGAGATCATGGTGATTGCCATTTAATATACAAAGGAAGAGGATTTTAAAAAAAAATCTCTTTTAAAGATGCCTTAATAGTGTGAGACTCGAGTGTGGACACCCTCTTGAAAACTTTGCAGATTTTATGGCGGATGAAGTAGGTGCAAATTGGATAGCGATCCACACTATTTTCCATGGGAGACTTGAGAATGTGTTAGAAGAAAGAGAGTGATCCTGTTTGCTTCACTAGGAAAAAATCTTACAAAAGCACACAACAAAATGCGTGCCTTCAAATCTTTAGAAGCATCACTTGAATTTATATTAGAGGTGACACCTTTCAAAATCCTTTGAAGAGGGCAAGAGGAACGCCACAACTATACAAAATTGGTGGCAACAAGTAGGATTACCTCGAGATGGTACCATAGCATTGAAGAGATGGATCAAATTGTGGGAGAATAGGATAGACCATTGGGGGTAGTACTACACATGTTAATGTTTTTATTTGTTTCTATTTGTTACATGCACATGTACTAATATCATTGGGGTGGGAATACCCAAGTATGAGAACAAAATAGACATATAAGAGGAATTGCTGACTTTTTTATTGGGTCACAAGCTTCCTTGAGTCCTTGGGAGAGGGCTTGTATTCTCAACATAATTCTTTTTAGAGCATGCATGCAAGTTGGTTGGCATGGAGGATGAAAAGAATAAAATTGGTTTATATGATGCATGTGTCACTAACTTGATCAACTCATATTCAATGTTCAAGGCAACTGGCCTTCACAATTGGAAGATACTCTGGAAGTGGTCCTGACATGGATACTTTTCTTAATATGGTGGTTGCAAGAAACACCCCTTCACCTGTATTCATAGCTCGAACAGTTCAAGGAGCAGTTCTTGGAGCCCCCATGTATAGAGAGCCTTTCATTTCTGGGAACAAAGAAATAGTTCAAAGGAAAAGAAGAGATCTAGATGGTTGTAGCTCTCATAAACTTGGCTATGCAATGGAGTCAAGGGATAGAAAACAAAAAGGATGACCACATAAGATAAATTTTCAAAATAGAAATGACCAAGCTACTGAAGTAGGCTTAGACCATGAGGTGCATGTAGCACCAATTGAAATGGATCTCCCAACTAATATTTTCTCAAAGGAGAAAATGCATAGAAGTTTGTGGGCCATTCGAAGAATGCCCGTTCATTGCAAACGAAAATGTTTTGGTATTATAAATAGAACGAAGTAATGCAATATGATAGAAAGTAGATCACTTGGGTTACTATGCCCTTCATTTTGGTCAGAGAGAGAATTTCAAGATAAGCCTATTGCACAATGGTTCTAGTTTTGCAATCATGATGTGGAGCATACTTGGGATGTTGATAAACAAGTTAAGCATGTGCCCTTGCGACCAAGGATTTGGTCTATTGACAAGGGCACCAATGCTTCTATAGAGGAGATTTCCATTCTTATAAAAGGAGGTTTTTCATTTGTTCAAGAAGACTTGTATTCTTGATACTATGGTTCTTAAGTAATTCATAGATTCGTATAGAATATAATTGAGCAAGGAAATTCTTCTTCTTTATCCTCTTCTAGAAATTTGAGTTGTGGATGAGATTGTGAATTAGATTGAGAGTAAGAGTGAGATTGAGATCCCTTATCATGTACATGACATAAGCTCATGCGTGATAAAAAAGTTTGATCTCCATATTGGAGTGCATGTTGTGATATTATATTCCTACTCTATAGACTTGATCAATAATTATATCAAATTTTATTTTTCTCTATTTTCTCTATATGTATATTTATTGAGTTTGATTAGCTATATGCTTTGTCTGATTATGAAGGAGGAATGTTAAAAGTTGTATCAAAGCAATTCTGATCTATGAAGATGAAAAGCTTGAATCAAAGAATCAAGGAGCAGGAAGAACTCATTCAACGTCTTCTTATTGACTTTAGAAAAGAGCAAGCCCATAAAGAAGCTACAAAGATACTAGAGATTGTTGTGGATCTAGGAGTAAAGTGAATATGACTAGCATGGGCGGATTAATAAGAGAGCTGCCTCAACAACCTTGATCACAACAATAGATGAAGAGAAAATAAAGATCTTTTGAAGATAACGTTAGAGAATTTGCTATTAAGCAATATGATTTTCCGGTTGACTTGAAGATAAAAGGAAGATTTGATTATGAAGCTAATATTTAGGAGAGTGAATATAGATAGTTACAAGGAAGTGATTGAGATAAACAATAAAAGAGTATCTATATGAAACACAATAGTGGTGCAATGATTATTTGAGATTATATGGTCTTTTCATTTTATGTTTCCCCTACGATTCTTTACAAAAATTAAAGTAGATAAGTATATTCTCTCTTTGATTAATATTAATATATACATTTCTATATTTATTTGATATTATGATTTTTTGTTCATTTTTATGGAAAGATATTTCTATTAAATTTTTATTTTGTTTTAACTCATAAGAAAGAACTTCTTTTAATTTTAAAAAAATCTATTACCCTTTATTATATTTGAAAATTAATCTACTCATTGAGTAGGAAAAAAGAATATCATCGCTATTAGGCATACAATTATGTATTTAATTTATAGTGGTTGAGGTGTGATTATAGTTTTTAATTCTTTGTTTATATGATTATATCAAAATTTACTTTTTATCACATATTAAATCATAATTTTTGAATCTCTTTAGCTTTCCTTAGAATGTTAAATATTTATTATAGTAAAAAATATATTTTTAGATTTCTTTAAAGAAAAATTTTTTACAACGAAAGAGATAATGATGATTTTATTAATGATTTTAATAGAAAGTAATACCTAAGAAATGCTTAATAGCACTATTTAAATATCTCATAAAATAAAGATATATTTCTTAATTAGTTAAATTTTTATTTTTAGAAACCTTGAGACAGAGATTTGATAAGAATATTTGATTATTTTTTTACATATTTAAAAAAAATCTTTTATTGCGAGATCCAAGCTTAAAATAATAACTTTTTAAAATCTAATGAAGATCTTATTTGAGAGTGATGTGGTTATTATTATATTTAGTTTCTTTAAAGTGAATGGAGTTTTACTATTAAAAAATTATCTTATTTCATAGGATTAGTTTCTGCATAGAATACATGCTCTAATCAAATTAATTATAGAAGTAGCATGAGGACAAAAGTGAGGCATCTAATCTCTTTTGTTGTGACTCATAGAGTTATCTTTTCAAAATCATGGATATGATATAATTGATATATTTATGTCTCATATGGATCTTGGATTGCAAAACCTTTAGATTTGTAACTTTTCTTTGGATGAGGGAATTGGTGAATAATAAGTCAATATATGAGGATTATTTATTACATGATTATTTTCATATTATATTTCATAGAGTATTGTATCTTAAAAATCATTTGGAAAAGAAGAGTAAGAATCATATATGACCATATTATGTGGACAACTTTAAGCAGTATATGATGCAACTCTCTTAAGAATATTCAAGCTATATGATACTCAACACATAAGTTCTTACTTCTCTTACTTATACGAATAAATTTTAATTTATTTTTTGTAATTATTTTTATAAAAAATATAAATAATATTGAAATTCAAATAAATAAATTATATATATTAGAGTATGCTAAATTTAGTAGAGTTATCATTTATGGTTTTTAGGAATGGGCTTTTGTTTATAAATTCTAGTATTATGAGCAAATGCTTTGAGTAAATTGATTACTTCATGAGCTTTATTTTTTTATTAAATAGTATAAAATCTACATTATAATATAGTATATTTCTTTATTTATAATTAAATATTATTTATTTTAAAATAAAATATTATTTTATATATTGTGAAAATTAAAACCATCCTATTGATAAATAATGTGGTTGTTATTGAGTATGGACTAAATGAGAGAATATACATATAACTATGAGAGAGAGAGAGAGAGAGAGAGAGAGAGAGAGAGAGAGAGAGAGAGAGAGAGAGAGAGAGAGAGAGAGAGAGAGAGAGAGAGAGAGAGAGAGAGAGAGAGAAACTTAGTTTTATTTTGAGATTGTAGATTATATATTTTACAAAGATTTCTATTCTTTTACTATGAAATATCAAATTCATTCTATAGATGTAAACATAAAACATATTGTGATGGAGATATGTGAAACATTGGTATTTTGGATGTTTTGATTCATATTCTATGATATCATCTTATATGTAACTATTATGAAAGGTACTATGAAAACACGATGAGAATCTTCATCCTATGATATTGGATATATTTACGATATTATGTTATCGATAGTGATTGAATATTTCTTTTGAGAGATTTTAAGATCGAATCTCCTTAGAGGGGAGATCATATAAGAGTCTTGCAAAAGATGTAACTCTAGATGAGAATCTCGAGAGATCAGTCATTAATATATGTATATATCACATGGGTTCAACATAAAAGATGAGAATCCATGTGAGATTACTTATAGATTGTAAAAATGATATCTGTAAAAATGATTCTCATGAGTCTAAATTTTATTTGAAAATAATATATATGATAATATTTAGAAATAAAGCTTTTGAAGAGAGATTGGATGCCATTTATCTATTCTAATATATACTAGGTAGCTAATCTTTGAGGATAAAGCTTTTGAAGAGGGATCAAAGGTTATAATCTTCTATGTAAAACTATCAAATGAATTAACTTTATAATCTTATCATGTAAAATATTATATATTATATTATTTAATTAATTATAATACAATAAATAAACTATATTATAATCAAAATATATATCCATGAACTAATTCATTAGTAGTCTTATTCAAACTATATAGTTTGTAGAGATTAAATAAAGTCGTATTTATTATAAATGATATTTTTTATATTTGAATAGATATTATTATATTTTTTAAAATAAAAATATTGAAGGTTATAAATTATTATGCATGAGTTGTGAAAATTACAAAATATATTTTTATGTTACTTGATCTAAAATCATAGTTTTCTCTTAACAAAAGCCTAATTTTGCAAGTCTGCCTATGTTGCCTTGTTGACCACACTTGTTTGATTGATGTATATCTATATTCTGAGTTTGTAGGAGAAAGTTACAAAGAAAACAAGTTGTAAACTACTTTAGAACAATTTAAGCTACATAGATACACGAGTTCATGTCCTTACTTATTTTCTTTTTGAGTTATACATAGGTATTTCTCCTATGATTATTGATTTTGATTATAATAATTGAGATTAAAAGTTATATTAAGAGTCATGTATCCACTTCTAATTTAGTATGTCACAAACTAGAACATGCTTTTATTGAGGAATACATTGTTGAAGAATGTATGATTGATACTATGGTTCTTAAGCAATTCACATATTCATTTAGAAGACCATTGATCGAGACAATTCTTCATCATCTTCTTCTTCTAGAAATTCAAGATTGTGATTGTGAATGAGATTGAGAGTCAGAGTAAAATTGGGATCTCTTATCATATACATGATATAAGCTCAGGGGTGGTTAGGAGGTTCGAAGTCCATATTGGAGTGCATGTTGTGATATTTTATTGTCCCTACTCTATAGGCTTGTTAAGATATTATACATATTTCTCTTATTCTCTATTTTCTCTGTATGTGTCTTTATTCAGTTTGATTAGCTATATGCTTTGTTGTAATTATCAAGGAGGCGTGTTACATCTGTGATTGTAGTAAGTATACATTGGTGGAAATGTCTAATACTACATATTTATTTTTATGAAACCACTCCACTTTCTCTCATCTTTGTTCACGAGGAAAATTCTACTCTCTTCCCTACCTTCTCAATCCTCTCATTATGATGATGATTATAAAATAAAACCAAATCGTTGCACTAGGCTTGTCATTAGGGAACCTACATAACCCATGTAAGTTCTAAGTAAAATCATGTTTACATAATTGATGAAGAATATGATGGAGCATTTAATGTTTTAGTGAAGAAATGCAAAAAAAAAAAAAAACCTATGCTTACACATTGAAATATGCATGCATTGCAAAATTTGTGCCTAATGAGTGCTTTGTGCTCTCCACATTCATACATACATAGGTTCCTCGATTATGTTTAGGGCCCTTACTCTCATGCATACACAAGTTCCTTGATTATGTTAAGGGCCCCTTACTCTCTAAATCCTTACCCCTCATTGAGGAAAAATATAAATTCTCTCTTTTGCCAAGTTCACAAGTAGTTTAACAAATGTGTTGACCATTTTAAAAAACCAAACTTAAGTTGTTATAGAAACTCATGACCCTCACTTTAACCAACCTCCTTACCAGGGTGTTTTAGAGTTTTGCAAAAGTATATCACAATGTCTCCACCACCTGCTTTCCAATCAATGATTATAGAAATAGTCATGTGGTGAAACACCTAAAATATGATGAAGAGGAAGTATTCTTTATAGCTAATTACATAGATTTGGTACCCTTAAGTTTAGTGGATGTGTTCCAAATCTACCAACAACATATGAATAAGGTCTAACTAGGATTGGTTGTTCTTGAGGCCATGAAGATTTCAAGGGATGATCCTAACCAACAAGCTTCTTAAATTGATGTGGAAGCTCTAGAAACTACAATTCTAGTGGCTTTGGATGTAGCACAAGTCCCATAGATAGAATAAGAAATTGAGTAGTAAATGATAAAGAAGGTCACATGAGTTAAGGAGCCTATGTATGAGTTGATGACCATGTATTTGTGTGATAATATAACCTTCAAGCTAATGAAGATTAGTGCTACAATGTGGCCCACTTTTTAGGAAAAACTTATTAAATGGCTCTAAGAACTTGAAGATGAATTTGTATAGGAATATTTGTCAATGAAGGGACTTGCAGACTCTTGTTTCTATTTAAAAAAATCTATTTGAAGCTTGATATGTTACTAGTCTATATTTGGTGACATTGAATGAATATCCATATGGCCAAGTTACTAACAAAGGATGAGTTGGCCCTCTCACTTTGAGTAGGGCTCATTGCTCTAGTCTATCAAGTAGAGTGGATATCCCTTGATCATGATTGTTTCAAAAAAGTATAAGTGTGGATTGTAGAAAGCTTAATGAAGCCACCATTCCAAATCCTTTTCCTTTATCATATCTATCCATATTCTAAATGAAGTGGTGTGCATGGCATGTAATCGTTTCTAAATTCCTTCAATGGGTACAACTAAGTTTGTATGACTCTAGATCATTGGCCAAATGTAACCTCCATTAGTACTTGGGGAGTCTTCCTATCCATTGTAGTCTAGTCTAGCGTGAAAAATACACCTTTCTTTTTCTAGCAGAACTTTGCATGAGATTTTTGGTCCCTATCTAGTAATTTTTGCATTGGAGTTTCTTGATGACTCCAGTTTGCTTGGAAAGATCATTTTGCATTTGTGTCATTTACGGCTATGTTTGACCAAGTTTTTAGAAGCATATCTTAGCTTGAATGTTGTGAAAAGTGTTTTTGTAGTCAAACAAAGAATGCTTCTTGGTCATGTCATTTCACATTATGTATAGCAATAAATCTATGGAAGGTACCTAACATCATACAAGCACATTCTCGAGACATGCTCAATCTCATCCTCAAAATGTTGGGTCAATTATGGTGGCACGATGTTGTGATGCTTCATGTTCACACCCAAAAACCCTAAGACGAACGGTTTGAATAAGAAGGCATTACTCTTATGTAGATTTCTAGTTTCTTTCTACCTAGTTTGCTTTCTTAATAGTTGATTACAAGAAGATATAAGGTGTTCCTAGAGAGGAAGTAAAGACTCCATGAATGCAAGATGGATGTGGAGCTCAAAGTGTCTAGTTGTCAAGTGCATCAAGATGCTGGCTAAAGCTTTGCATTGCAATAGTAAGGAGACTTTCCTTCTTAGGGTGCTACTTGATGAGGTCTAATGTAATGAGGTTGGATCCAAGTAATGGGCTTAAGCCATGCATGCATAAAGAGGGAGTGGATTCTTTTGTCTAAGGTTTGGGAAAGATATGCATTGTAAAATAAAACAAACGTACGAGAGAGGGGAGGAGAAAAAGCATGCTTTGTTGCATGGAACCACGCTTTTTTGCAAGGTTTTGCTGCATGGGTTGGCAACATGGATTGGAGGGTGCTGGGGTTTTGAAGGGGATTGGAAGATGAAGGGGTGGACAGAGACCAAAAGGAGGCAAAAAGGGAGGTGGAAGAGGGAGCATAACATGGACTGCATGGGGCTGAAGGCAACGTCTCCTACTCACCGTTTCTTGGGGGCATAACCCCAGGTTTCATCAGCAACTTGTGAAAAACAAAAAATGCAGCCAATCGTTCAGCGCGGGGACGATTCTCTCTCTGACGAAAGAAGACGACAAGATCATGAAGATAGTGTAACTGCAGTAGAGTTAGTGAATAGGTGGAGAGGATAGAACTGTGAGTGCGAAGAGTGTAGAAAGATCGTGTGTTGAGAGCAACTATTTTTTTAAAAGAAAAGTGGCGGAACCAGACTCCTGCAATCCGTCATCACCTGCGACATCTTCAAGAGCCTGCGTCGAATTACTGCAAACACCATAACCTTGGGAGCCATATTTGGGTTAACAGTCTGCGTAGGAAGAGAAGAAAAACGCATCCTTGACTCCTGCAGTTCTCTGTGTGCGTGATACAAAAGAGGTGACCCCTTCCCCTTTGCATCTAACATGGAGCGTCAATACGTCGGGCAGGCTTGGAAGGTGATGGAGTTGCGGCCCATGGGCTTGACCAGTTCGCTCTCTGGAGTCACCATCCCTCAAATCAGATATTCTACAGTCTTGCCCTTGCACCTGGTAAATTGGAAATACAATGCACATGGCATGAAGACATGTACAAAGAGAAGGAGCCATGCCTTTCCAAAGCTAGAGAATGGATTGAGGCTGTCAAGTTGACACATTAAGGGGTACAAATCCGTAGGATCCTATCCTCTAGTCCATTTACACCTAGCTACCCTTATCCTCTCCGATATAAGGAGAGTTGCCATGCTTACTTCTCAACACCCCCCCCTCAATGCCATGTGGCATTGGATAAAGCGTGATAGGATGCCCCCCTTAATCCACAATGACATGCCTTTATAAATCATGCTACAAAATAAGGTTACACGTAGAGAGTGTTTCAAGACTCAAAAGAGTTGGTCATCTATGAATTGGGAGGCAAAGTTGGCATCCAATTCGTTAGGTACTTCTCGGACACTGGGATACTTACTAGTGATTTGCCCGGTCTTTTTGCATTTATTGCACTTCATTTGGTCACGATATTTCTTCCATCAATTGCTTACAATATGCCCTTTTTTGTGATAGAAGGAGCACTTAGTAGAAGCTCTATGGATTAACACTTGCTCACGAGAAGTGACTACTGAAGTGTCTTCAATATGGTTTCTCTTCTCTTCATCTAGGCAAGACTAGATGGTACTTGCCAAAGTTGGGTTTGGGATATTAGTTACGATAGTCACAAGGGTTGGAAAAACCTTTTTCACAGACTTTAGCAGGATGGCAATGGCAACTTCATCATGGATGGGTGCTTGAACGGATGCAAGCTATGATATAAGCCCCTTCATATGTGAAATAAACTTGCTTAGATCTTCTCCTTGTTTGTATTCCAACCTGAAAAACTCAATCTTGAGGAATATCTTGGAGTTCTTCCTTGTAGCACTGTAGAGCCTTTCAAGCTCATCCCACTTTTCTTTGGCAGTGGAAAGTTGGTCAATATGATGAATTAAAGATTCATCTAAATGAAGCATGATGATTGCCTGAGCCCATTCATCATCTTTTACATCAAGGTTATTGGATGATTCAATTACTTTGGTCCCTTTTATGAAGGGCCAGTAGCCTCGTTCCATCATTTTATATTTTACCAGGACTTGCCAAGAATGGAAATATTTTCCATTGAACTTGCAAATCTGGGGCCTTACATATACGTAGGTCATGGCCATTATAGGAATGCCTTACCTATTGCTTTGGGCAATGGCAATGTCTAGTCCTTTATAGGTGGCCAAGTATAAACCAAATGGTAGAACTGATAGCCCTAAAAATGATAACCAAATTTAAATCTTTAGAGATGAAAATGGTTGGAAATCATACATATGTAATATCTCAAGATAGGATTTTGGAGGTCATGTTCTTCCAACAACCCTTGATTTAAGCTTTACTATTTCCCAAGGTTTCAATGAGGTGAGCTTTGACTAGAATTCAGGCTCTTCCCCTCCTTGTGGCTTAGTATACAAGTATTTGGTTGAGCAAGGCCAATTAATGACCTCAAAACTTGGTGAAGGGTCCGAGGATATTTCAATCACTTCAATATTCATAGGGCAGTAGTACTGATGTCATAAAATGCATTTTTAGTGCTTAGAAGCACTTATCTCAAGATTGAGATGTTTAGATATTACCTTATCAAGCTTGGTGAGACACTTGACTTATTACCGAGATTGAAGTTATGCTTTTCAGTGAAATTATGATGTCCCCCCAGTTTGAAGCTACTCACAATCCACAAATACACTTCAGAGCATATGATCGAGTTATTAGATATTAATGCTTAGAAATTGAAATTTTTGTAAAATGGAAAAGCTTGAAGCTTTTTGGCTATGGCTGCTTGAAACCCACATTTAGGGTTTTGCTCACAGTATGCAGCAGAGGAGGAATTTCCTCAAACCCTCTTAGAGGGAGATGGCCCATTGGGGGGGGGGGCTAACAAAGCCCCATGGTATATCCCAAGATTGCATCATTGTCAGCAAGCACCAAGCTCTGTAACATCACGCTATAAAAACTACACCAGATTCACGATTTCTACAATGACGTCTTCCTAGCTCCCCAATCTTCACATTTGATGTGCCGTGCTAAAGCATCTTGTGTTGGGGATGAAGTATTTAGAAGTAACCTTGATCTCAAATTCTTTCCTTTGCCCTCCTCAGGTCCTCCAACAGAGGTGGGTCAAGCTGTGGCTATGGTGGTCAAGAGACAAGAGGTAGAAGTTGAAAGCTCATGTGCACTTAATGATGTAAGGATGATGAGGGATGTTGAAGGATCAGAGATGGCTCTGATACCATGTTGCAAATCAGAGTTGGAAGCACAAGAGTGTGCACGAGAGAGAGAGAGAGAGAGAGAGAGAGAGAGAGAGAGAGAGAGAGCTCAAGTACAAGAAGAAGATCTTGCTTAGTAAGTTGTTCAAAGGTACAACTAGTACACTCTCCTCAACTGTGAGTGTGTACTTTGGGCTATTTATATAGCCTTTGGAGAAGTTAGGGTTAGGGTTTTCCCTTGCTCCCCTATCCTCTATTCCATTTACACCTAGCTACCCTTATCCCCTCCAATGTAAGGAGATTTCTTGTGCTTACTTCTCAATGGTTTTGAGAAAGAAAAGTTCAAAAGGTGGTTCAAGTGTTGATCTATTATGCGAAGTGAAGATTGTCTCTAGTAACAAGAAACTTTCTAATTATGGAAATGGAGTGTTCTAGTATAATCTATTCTATGAATGACTTCACCTATTATTTATAGCTATCGCATGATCTATTCTATGAATGACTTCACCTATTTTTTATAGCTATGGCATAATCTATTCTATGAATGACTTCACCTATTATTTATCACTATATCCATTTTTCTTCCATGTGGATCACTCTGAGTTGGTGAAACAATCAAATTTTATAGGTTAGTTGGTCATATGGATTCGCTTGTTGCAAGAGTTTGAGTTCTAGCTTGGGTAGCTTACTCATGAATATATGTGTGCATCACGTGGGTTCAAAATAAGGTATTTTTAAATTACCATTTTTATATATTTTTTACATACAAAAGGGTCTAATAAAAAGGGATTATTTACAAACTGAATACAAAAGGGTTATGTTTTATTCAGGAAAAATTCATGGATAAGGATATTTATAAATATGTCTTGAATGCACGTGATGTAGAGGATATATATATAGTAACTTCCCTGAGAGTTCTAAGTGGTGCATCATCCTAGAGTGCAATATAAAAAGTTTGATTTTCTCTTTAGATTGGATATTGGCGAATCTTTGGAATGTATTGATGGTTACTTCTCTCAAACTCAAGTGCTTATGGCTTCCACCTTAGATCTAAAGTAGAATGATGCTATTGCAAATGTGCCTTGATGATGATATGAGGAGATAATGATATGTCTATCTATGGGGGAAATGCATGATAGAATCCAATTGATCAATAAAAGTGTTTTCGACTTTGTAGTTAGCAATTTGAAGTTACTTTGAGATACTTGTATCATCAAAACATGTCTTGACTATTGCATTATGTGGTATTACTAGTTGAGGAGTGATTGATGAGTTTCTATTTATTTTCCAAATTCAAACTACAGTAGAAGAAGCAAACTAATGAACTCTCAAAGAAATAGATTTTTGAATAGGGTCAAGTAGTGCTTGTCTTCAACAAGGAGATGGGTAGATTTTTGAACATGGTGTCTTCAACAACAAAATGGGGAAGCTTTTGGGTAAACTAAAAATCAAATGGAGTAGGCCATCTTGAGTATTCTAGAATGGTAGCACTAACGCTTTTTGTTTGGTAGATTCACAAGGACAACCCTTACCATACATAGTCAATGGGTTTCATCTTTATATGTCACATGGGTCTCAATTGAAGTATTGGTTTTCAAGTAAGGAAAATATTATAGAGTATAGACCAAAGGTTTTGAAGTGAAAATTTGAGTTCTAGGAAGGGTCTTTGAATATCTTAATGGTCTTTTATAAAGAGCAAGTTCTAGAAATTGAGTATGAAAATCCACTATAATGAAAATGCTAACATCTCATGCCAATTATTGCATTTCTCTTCTACTTCATGCTTACATCATGGACATGGCATCTTAGCCAAAGTATGAATTAATACCCCACTAAGTTGATGAGGTGTTGATATGCCTTTCACACATTGTCTAGTTTAATTTACACATTTGTTCTGAAGATGATTGGGTATCTGAATTTTGTTTTCTTGAATCATGATGCTTTTTCACTTTGTGTAAGTGTGCATTTGACATCCTCTCTTCTTTCTTGCTACCTCTATTATACTATTACAAACTTTGATGATGATATCTAGTGACTTAGCATCTGATTATGTCCTAAGGACAATATGCTAAAGAGCCAAGCACTAGTGGCTTGGCATTTGACTATGTCCTAGAGGGACAATATAGTGAAGAGCCAAATAATGGTGGCTTAGCATCTGACTATATCCTATGGACAATATGTTGAGAAGCCAAACATAGATGGTATCAAATGGCCTGGCTATGTCCTACAAAAAATATGTGGAAGAGCCAAACACCACTACTACAAGCTCTTAGCTTATTAGAACTCTTTCATCTTCCTTAGTCAACAATCTCGGTTCTATTGAGAAATGTGCAATCACATCCACCATAGCCTCTTTGTAAGGAACAAACAATGCAAAGAAACACATTGCAAATAAAGCCTTTAGACTATGTCATGTATGCGTGGTTTATTAAAACCACAGTTGGTGAATACCACAATCACTTTCCACCTTTCTTCACCTACCAATACCACCTATTGTAAGCCTATGAAAGGCACTCATCCCCACGCTCATATCATCAGTCATTATCATTCAATTGTACTTGCATTATGCTTGGATAATATTAGTTGTTCTTTTTAGTCAATGCTTATGCCTCATTATGATTTTTTATTTGCTCATCAATGATCCTCCAAAGCATGCATTCTCAATATTTTAACATGGTATCAAAGCGAGTTCCAAGGTAACGAGTCATTAGGCCACTGATTGGGTCACTTTAGTTTGAAATTTTGGCTCCCTCCACTTTCCGATGAATCTCTCACCTACCTCCATAGCTACACACCTTCAGTGGAGGACATGAATCTCTCTTTCCAAGACATTTAGGTCGTGCTTCCTTCTAGGAAAATCTTTCTTGACTCTAGACGCTCCTCCCTGCCACTTCAAAGCCCAACATTGTTGACTCTATGCTCCAACATTGCGTCATTTCTCACTCATTGCCCAAATCTACGTCATTTCTATTCATATCACTTAATCCACCTACACATGCCGCAATGCTGACGATCATCATGGGGATTTGGAAGCCTATCTACCAAGCTTCATTTTTATTAAAAAAGTTTTGAAAATGATCAACTATTATATTCACACAAGTTGAAAAACTAGGTTGCTCCCAGAAACCTTAATGTAGACTCCATAGCCATCAAACTTCAAGAGTCTATTTCACTTCATTTTCTCACTCTTTTCAATCAACTGGAGGCTTTTCCACTTGGGCTAGATTTCTCACTAATTTTTCAATAACACTTGAGGCATAAAACCAACAAGAAGGAAACATTGTGGAAGATTCAAGTTCAATTCAAGAAGATATAAGCACAGTGTCCATTGACACTCATCTAGTGCTTTTAGCACTCATGTTATCTAACACTAATCAGCTTTGGCTCTGATCAAATCTGAGTTTTTTGTGCTATTCAAGCATCAAATCAAGGAGGGGAAGACTTGCAAGACCTTGAAGATCCCAAGTTCAAAGGGCATATTGGTCACCTAGTCACATTGTATCTCTTGATACTAATCACCTAGTGCTTCTTGGCACTTGTGCTCTATTCTTCTTCTGCTGCCGGAGCTAATTTGCTACTGATCGTGCAACCTCAACATAGGCAAGGACTCACCAACAACTCGATTCAATGGTGTCGGATTCCATACATGGAAAACTAGGATCAAACTAATCGTGATGAAGAAAGGCTTGTGGTCAATCTCACAAGTGGTAAAGAGAAGAAACCAAGGGAAGCTGCACTTTCAGTCATATGGGATAAAAATGATGATAAGGCTCAAGCTATTATCAAGCTTGGACTAGATGAAAGCTAGATTCATCATGTTGATGATTGTGAAACCTCTCACATGACATGGGATCAATTAGGAACCCTATTTGGAGCTCATTCAAAATCCTCCAAATATGGTTTACTAATTGAATTTTTTAGGCTTGACATGAAAAATAGCACCACACTTGCAACTTATTTGAATTATATGGAAATCTTGTTGACACAACTTGCAGGAATCAACTTGAAGATGGATGAAGACATTTGCATTGGAGTGCTTCTCAAGAGTCTTCCACCTGAGTTTGATAATGTGTCTACCACATTAATCAACATGCCAAAGCCGAAGCTTGTGGATATCCAAGCCTCTCTCCTAGAAGAAGAAAATAATATCAAGAGCACGGGAGAAATAAGCATCCTAAGAGGAAACCAATAACTCCTCTATGTGAAAGGTAAGAAGAGCATAGTCTTTGACTTTTGCAAGAAAACTGGTCATATTGAGAAATTTTGCTATGCTAAGAAAAGGTCTCAAAGAGCATATCTTGCTACAGTCAAAGAAGATGAAGACAATGATGAAGAAGAAGAAGAAGAAGAAGAAGAAGAAGAACCCCAAGAACAAAAGTATAGGACTCACCAGTCCCTATTTTGTAGCTCATTTTCTGATAGACTTTTTAAAGGTTAAAATGTGGACTTGCCTAATGTTTCCACCATAAGCTCCTATACTCCTCATGTAACCTCTGCACACTACAGCCTCTATACACTTAGTAAGGCCTTGTGACACCCTCTAGCTTTGTATTGTTGGTTCTTTCCATATCTACACTTAGCAAGGTTCTACTCATGACAGCCTTTGTATACTTTGTGTCTTTCTTGGTTGTGATTGAGGAGGGGTGTTGAGAAATGTGCAATCACATCCACCATATCCTCTTTGTGAGTAACAAAAAAGGCAAAGAAACACATTGCAAATAAAGCCTTAGACTAGGTCATGTATGCATGGTTTATTAAAACCATAGTTGGTGAATACCACAATCACTTTCCACCTTTTCTCACCTACCAATACCACCTACTGTAAGCCTATAAAAGGCAGTCATCCCCACACATATCATGACTCATTATCATTTAGTTGTGCTTGCATTATGCTTGGATAATATTAGTTGTTCTTCTTTGTCAATGCTTATGCCTCATTATGATTTTCTATTTTCTCATCAGTGATCCTCCATAGCATGCATTCTCAATATTTTAACAGGTTCACCCATCTACCACATACATCTACCAAAAGCTATCACATGGAATTTATGTTACATTCCAAGGTAACACATATGAATGTACCCCTAAATTGGTCACCAAGTGGTTGCACTTGCATGAGGAATGCATAGTAAAAGCTTTGGTGGGCTTGTTAGAGGTCCAAATGAAAGGCTTGTTTGGGGACCCTATTGGTAGCAACTAAAAGTGGAAGGGAATAACAGATGGCAAGAAAATAACGAGGCAAGTTATAGTACTCTAATTCTTGATGGAGGGGCTATACTTATAGTCCCATTTCTTCAACATTTTGTTCAAGGTGGTTTCACTTTTCCTATTAGTCATACACACCCAAGAATATGTGGTTGTAGTTTCAAGTCAAGTCACAACTATTAGGGCTAATTTGCAACACCATTTATCAGAGCAAAAATTGTAGCAACTCTAGTCACAAGTGGATCATCTTATGGCTCACATGATCTAGTGCCATTAGGAATGAGTCACCTATTCACAATGTCCAATAAACATATATCTCCATTGAGACATTGGTGGTTGAGATGGTTCTATACAATCTTGTGCAACCATGTAATTGGGTATGGATGGACACCTTTTTGATACATCATCATTTTGAATTACCATTAGCTCCCTTCCCTAACAACTCCAAATGTTAGAGGGCTTGGATCCCCTTCCAAACCAATTCATGTCCCTTTTGATTGATTTGATCCAAGATTAGACACTAATCCATAACATGTTCCTCAACCTAAGATTACTCCTACTATAGTATTGGCAATAGTAGCAATAAGTGGCCCCTTCAAAAGAAAAATTTTGGAAAACCCAAAGATGGAGTGGAGAACTTTAACAAAAGTGAAGATGGAGTGGACGATGGCAACCAACATTGTTGGTTGAGGCCCTTCATGCATGCCATGTGTTGGGCACTAGAGAGGTTGAGATCATACATACCAAGAATCATAAGTCATGTTTAATCATTTGCATATCAATGTGGATACATATGCCCTTTCTAAGTTATTCAAACTAGTGATGTAGTTTGTATTCCCACATGAATGTGACTATCCATTTTAGAAGCAATAAAATGAATCCTATATGTTCTCTCTATGCAATTTGTCTTTTGTCTTTCTATACCAAAGTTTGTTTTTTGAAGCATAACTAAGAACACATGAAATCCATTCATAACTTAAAATTGCATGTGTGGGATTCATTGTAAGGACTAAGTACGTGAATGTAATGAACTTAATACAAATTTGTACCTTGTGTTGGATATGAACATGTGTCTATTTATTTGATATGATTACAAGAGGAGGGGGAAGCTCCATTAGATTGAGCCTTTACCAATGATGTTAGCATGCTAAAATGAAAGGTTTTGAATTTCCACTTCAAGTTTGTTCCAAACCTTTCATTTTAACATGAAGTGGAAATTAACACTTAGCAACACTATTTGGAGCTCTTAACAAAGTTTAAATGAAAGGTTTTGAATTTCCACATCAAGTTAACTTGAAGTGGAAATTAACACTTAGCAACACTATTTGGAGCTCTTAACAAAGTTGACAAGTTTGGTCAAACATCAAATCTCTTGAATGATAAGAATGCATATCATATATGTCAAAATATTTTTCATGAAGGCTTTTTTGTTAGAGAGAAAATGAATCTATTACAAAGGATACACATAGCCAAAAGAGAAACGTTTTACCTATAAGATTGAAGTACTTTTGGGCTATCTTATGAAGGACACTCTTCATAACATAGAGAATTCATTGTAAGTGATGAACCTAAAAGTATCCACTATCCACCATGTTTGATAAGTATTATGACCTACAACTAATGTTGGTAGAACCATGTTTGATAAGTATTATGACCTACAACTAATGTTGGTACAAAACCTCGAGATCAATGATTTGGAGGATCGTTGGAAAGAGGAATAGTATGTTCCAACACTCTAAGATCAAACAACTATTACAATGAAAGCTATATAGAAACAAGTAGCTAAGAGAAGGTGGCTCATTAGCTATGCAATTTTTGCAATCACTAGGATTACATTTTCTAATGAAGTCATGTGTGAGAACTATCTAGCAAGTCTAGTTAGAAAGTGTTTGGATGCATATATAGTCACTTATCTATTGCTTATTTTTTAATGGTTTCTAGATATAACTATGAAGCATTGTTTAAACTCTTTGACAACAATGTCTAGCCAACCATAGCATCCTAGATGGAAGCATGCATAGTTTTCATAAACCTCCTTAGGATAAGTGTTGCCAAAGATTCTTGTTTTATATGTTTAATGGTGAGATGGAATGGCTTATGCAAAGTTATATATATGGAAGACTTGCCCTTAATGGATGATAAGGATAAATGTATGGATAATGGAGCTTATGCCATAATTCATTGTATGTTTGCCTAATGTTGTCTACAAAGATGAGTGATTTTTTGTTATTTCATATGCAAGTTGTCTCTTCCCTCACTATGGCAACAAATATAGTCTCCTTATTTATTTCTTGAAAATCCTAAAGATCTTTAATTTCTATAGATATTTCCACATAATCTTTCATACCTTACACATTCCATGTTGCTTTTTGTATTATAAAATGTGATACATATAACGTGATCCTCCATACTCTCTCCTTATTTATTCCTTATTAAGCCTAAAGTCTTTCAATTTTTATCAATATTTCTACATATGCTTTGATACCTTAAATATTTTTTTGCTTTTTTGTAATAAAAACTAATATATACATATTTATCTAGTTATGAATGAAATTTTCGTATGTTAAAACAAAGCTCAAACAATACCAACTAGCAATGCTTTGAGAGACAAAACATTTGAATCTAATTCTGTGATATGAAAGTATACTTGAATGTTGGTAAGACTTACAAGAATATGTGAGTGAGTCCAAAATGGAGAACCCCAGTAAGTGAACAAGTTTGAAGCAACAATTTAAAGGATGTAGTGTATGTGAAGATATAGAGAGGCTGCTTTTAGTACCTTAGTCACTTACCTTCAACAAAAACGATTTCTAAAATCCCTTTTTTAGACCCTTTTTACATACAAAAGGGTATCACTTAATATGGATATTTGCAAGCTAAATAGAAAACGTTCATTCATTATAAATTTTCAAATAGGGGATTTTTCCTTTGGATTTGAATGCCATGGTAGTAGGAGATTACATATGATGAACCCCAAAGCAACTTTGAGGTAACTTGCATGGAATGAAAACTTTGTGACACACAACATAAATTTCATGATTACATTTATTTTGATATTGTTTAAAGTGCAATATACCCTTCCTAGCCTTACACTTGGATAGAGAACTTAAGTGTGTATTGCATCCATGGTTAATGGCAAGAAATGTCTTACAATATATATAGTTTCATTTGACACTTGAAATATTACTTTGCAACCCCATCTTCCTTAAAGGAGTACATATTGAAAGATTTCTTTAAAATCCCAATTTAGTCCAAATCACATGTAAATAAGCTAAAACATGGATATCTTTTTCTATATATTATTTAAAGTATTGCATTGGGGATCCTGAACAAACTAGAAGGCTCCGAAGCCTATGTGGCAGAAGAAGAAGAAAGTTGGTATTCAAGACATAAAGATGGTTTTTTCTTGAAGGGTGAGTGGGGGTTATATTTATTTTCTATCCTGTCATACAACACCCTCCCTCCCTCCCCTTTTCCTAAAAAAAAAGATGAATTTCATTTTTAATTAGATATATGAAATGATATGATATTTATTAGTTGAACATGTGTATGCAACGTGTACATACATACTCTAAAAACATCCATAAATGCATATACACTATAAAAGAAGAGTTGAATTTCTTTTCCTCAACATATTGGATGAGATAATAATTTTAAGACCACATGAACAATACATATAGACATACACATGTACACATGCACATATGTGTGCAAACACATACTCACATGTATGCATATATGCATACATGCTCATACACACAAATATATGAGTGTTAGGACAAAATGGAGAGAGAGAGAGAGAGAGAGAGAGAGAGAGAGAGAGAGAGAGAGAGAGAGAGAGAGAGAGCAAAGGAGAGGGAATGGATACATACTTTTAGAGCAGGCACTTAGACATGCACATATGTAGGCACACATCCACACACGACTATTGCACACACACATGCAATGCATCTACACATGTATATACACATATATAGATATGTATATACATTTATACATATGGGGTGAAGAAAGATGAGAGACGAGAGGAAGACAAAGAAATGAGAGAACATACAAATGATGAGAGGGAGAGAGAGAATACACATTTATAAGACCATGAAAATAGACACACATGTATTAAATAGACATATGCATAGGTACACACATCACACACATATACACATACAAATGTACATAGATAATAAAAATCCATGAATAAGGCATGCACACATACACATGTGTGCATGCACACATATATGCAAGCATGTATGCTCATGTACGCATATATACACACATGTATGCATATATGCATGCTTATACACACATAGACATATTTGAGTAAGAGAAAAGATGGGGAGAGAGAGAGAGCAAAGGAGAGAAAATGGATACAAACTTATAAGACATGCACTTACAAATGCACACACATGCACATATGCAAACACACACATCCACACACAAACATGTACATGCACATATACATCCAACACATATACACATGTGCATACACGTATACACATGCACATATATGAGGTGAGGAAAAGATGAGAGATAGGAGGAAGAAAAAGAAAGAAGAGAAAATAAAAATGATGAGAGGTAGATAGAGGACACACATTTATGAGACCACATAAGTAGACTTGGACCTATTAAATAAACATATACAAATCTACACACATGCATATACATATTCACACATAGAGCACGCGCGCGCACACACACACACACACACACAAAGACACATACATATACATTGATTAGTTATTAATCATTAACTACTAAATGTTATTATGTAAATTATACTAAACTTACGATTCGCATGTGGATGTATAGTAAATATTCATCTTATATGTAGATACTTAATTGCTATATATGAATACCATTAATTTATTTTTAAAATATATATTATAATTATTAACATAGATAAAATTAATTATATTATATTATTATTATTGGTACATATATTTTTAGATATATAATAGCTAATATATACATATAATTATAATAATTTTATATATTATTATATTTAAAATATAAAATAATAATAATGACACACATGATATAATTATACACCAATCTAATATTACATATATTATTATATTTATTAAGATATTAATATAATTTATTATGTATTATTCATTAACTACTAATATGTTAAATAATTATTAATTAAAAATTTATAATGTGTGTTTGTGTAATAATTGATAAACATATTAATATATATACATATTATGTATTATATACATAGATTAATATATAATTATTATATATAATATTAATTAATATATTATTTTAACTAATAAATATTTTGTATAATTATCATTCACATATTATTTGTATCAATTATAATTTCAATATATGTATTATGATTATTAACAATGTATTATACAAATATATTTATGTGCATATGTTATTAATGATTAATTATGAGAGAGAGAGAGAGAGAGAGAGAGAGAGAGAGAGAGAGAGAAGTAGTAGTAGTATTTCTCAATATAGTTTGTGGGTTATCAAAATTGTGATGCTAGAGATTCAGTGTATGAGGATAATAAGCATGGCATGATAGGCTTAATGTGAATAGATATTACCATTAAATCTTTGAGAATAAATGAGAAATAGTCATAACGGTTCTTTAAATATACAATTCTGGCTTGGTCCTATTAATGTTGGTCTTTCACTCCATCAATATCAATTTGTGCCACATCCCCATATATTGCATTTTCATGCATTCAACATTATATTGGCTTAAGTTGCCGAAGGTTTCAAAGTTTGGATTATTTTCCTTATATAAACCTCCCATGAATCCTTTTGCCACATAAAACATGCCTTCAAACACTAGTGCAAAGCACTGAGAGAATCTAGGCACAAAGTGCCTAGTCTTTATATATGAGACACACACACAAGGGAAATACTCACATGAGAAAAATGTTTAGATCATTACCATGTATATTCTCTAAACAATGTTAAGTACTTTAAGGTTTAGACCATGTTAACAACTATGGGAGAACTACCTCCCCATTTCGCAATATTTGGTAGAAAGAAATTAAGCCTTATCAAGCTTTTGTTGAAACCCCTAATAAGGCATAAACCCCTAATGAATCATACCTTTGGAAAGCTCTTGTAGAGCAAATTCTAGATGCACATGCATTTTTTTGGAAAATATAAATCTTTCTAGAAGTTTCAAAAGCTAAAAGAAACTAAAACATGGCATTCTCAAAGTGTAAAATATTTTTTAACACTTTTATTACATTAAAAATATAGAACTATAAAATTAGAATTTGCAACATTGATTTATTTGGAGTTGGTATGTGCAAGTAAAATGGTAAAGGACGCTAACTAATGTGATTCCCAATGTATATAAATTCTCAAAATCTTCTGCCATTACACTTTTACATAGAATTGTAGAGTTAGAAATCATTATGCGAATCAATTTTAATAACACCGTGAGATTTATAATGATATATAAAGTCATTCTATCAATGGGACAAGGAGAACAATATTATTTATGGGGCAAGTTGAATAAAAGTTACATTTTCTAGACTTTGGATGATTCAGGATGATTAATCTAGACGTTCTTAAGGGTCTACAATAAATGAACAATTTTCTAGACTCTAGATGGTCCAAAAGCACGTGTATGTGACGCTTTCTATTTTAAAATTGTGCTTCATCTAGTAATGTGGTGTGAAACTTTTTCAAAGATGGCCCATTGCATGGAAATTAATGTCCCAAGATTTAATCATAGTTCTTTAAAAAAAATGAGAAAAATGAAACTTATGTTTTGAAATAATCTAGTAACATCATAAGAGCTAGAACAAGTTTAATGCACATGTCAAACACTAAATAGTTCTTTATTTTCATGCTTAAAGATGTGGAGGGAACAATTTTGTAGTTGCTTACTAGTATGTATGAGAATGACCACAATAGTAAAAGGTGCAGTATGTGGATCATATTTTCTATTTTATGACTTTTTGGCTCATCAAGATATTTTTTAACATGTTTGAGTATGAGCATAGGATGTAAAGCTTGGACTCTAATTGATTCTTTATGTTCATGCTAAAACACGTGGGGGCAGTAATGTGGATCATAATTTCTTTATTAGGATTTTGGCTCATCAAGCTAATTTTGAGCATGTTTGAGCATGAACATATATATGATGTACAACTATAGTAATGTCTATTATCAGTTTACTTGTAGTTAAAGGTGAAGTAATGGGAATCATTAATTCTTTATCAACACCTTTTGGCTCATAAAGATAATCTTGAGCACATTTGAGTATGAACATATGATATACAGCTATAGTAATGTCATTTACTAGTTGACACATGTAGTGAAAGGTGAAGTAATGGGAATCATAAATTCATGTGGTACATTGTGCTACGTTCTATGATTATTGACCAATATAATCTACCTTATGTTCAATATTGTCCTTAGAAAATGTTTTTAAAAGTCGTATAATAAAAGAAATAGCATTCTTTACATGAATTAATGATCATTAAACTTTTGACTTAGTGTGAGATTAGCAATACTTTGCAATTCACTATAGATTAAGGTTAAGTTTGGTTACCAATGGAAGGTAAACATGTATATTGACCTTAAAGCACTAAGTTACTTCAAGTGATAGCTAGATGCCTAATTGTTCATGTGGTTTTGCAATAATGACATAAATTTTTTCCAAGTGAGGTTGTTAAGGGTGTAAATCCCTAGGCCTTGAATTCCATTAATGACTTTAGTCTCTTACTTTCATATATGGATATAATGGTTTGAGATCAGCCTATGTGATTGTGCCTTTAAATGTCATGGAATAGAATACATGTATGTCAGGCATTGATTCTAATATGTAGGTAGTTTTATTTTCTTGGAGAGAGTCGCATGATTTCAATATACAAAGAGAGTCAGTGCCAGGTCTTCATGATCTCATTGCAGGTTGTTCTCAACATTTGTGTCACATTCTTTAAGTATTGGAATCTCTATTTATGTATTATGGATTCATAAATGGTTTTCGGTTATGGGTGCGGAAGCTTATGCAAAGAATATGTCTATGTTTGTGTTTTTTATTCCAATGCCATGGCGTGTTTATGTGTTCTTTGCCATAAACACTTTGCTGATCCTTGCCATCTTCAGGGAAATAAGCTCTTGATTTAAGCACAGATATAGAATTAATCTCTTAGAAATTCGATAGCAACATCAGGTGGTAGGAATGCTAATAGCATCAGGTGCCTCCTATGGGCAGCATTTATGTCAGACAATCATCCTTATCTATCTAATCCCATTCTTACCAGGAGCAGATCACGAGAATTAAGGGAGGCATTGGTACGACCACATCAGCAAGAAGATTTTTGTAATGATGTAGAGGTAGTTGCATCATTAGGCAAGGAGGATGAAGAACAAGCTGTATCTAATAGTTAGGGAGATCAGGATGTGGGTCCCTTTGGGGTTACATCAACTATTTATAATTCTCCTACTAGTTCTGAAAAGTCTTTTCCAACTCCTTCAATGTCACCTAATGTTTCAGAAGATGAGGAACCATCACAACCACCTAAAGATTAGGAAACTCCTCCTAAGCAGGCACTAGAGAGGTTATAGCATATAGTGGTTGGGAGATCAATTTTACTGAGAAGTACAGCATTTCAAGTTAAAAAGTCTTTAAATTTTAATCCATTATCATCGTTGCAGAGGCCTCATAAACCGAACATAATGAATCCCAATTATCTTGTCAACCCAAAGGTTAGAGCTTCTAAGTTTCAAGAAAGAAAAAAGAAGACCCTGATTGTCATGTAGCCTAGTTTGAAACTAGGTGGACAGCAAGTGGGTTTAACGAGATGTATGGTGATTAGGTTAAGAAGCAGTAGTTTCTAGCCACATTTCAGAGAAAAGCTATGGAGACATCGTTCAATAATTATGGAATGGGATGTTAGATATGATCAATGCCCCACCTTCATTAGGTGCTACCAATGATCCATGGTGCTTAAAGTTGTAAGGTCCCCATTATGAGGAGAAGCCAAGTGTGAGCCCGGACATTGGTGGAGTCCTGACTTGTATATCAGATGAGGTCTATGTGACTGGATGGCAAAAAGGTGACCATTGTGGGTCTAATCTTTGGTTTAGACGGAGAGGTTAAGTTGGTAGCAACTCGAGGCACATTGCATTGAGTTGCGTGGTAAGGGAGTTAAAAGGGGCCCCTATTGTGGGGTCCGGGGGCAGCGCCCTCGCCCCGATGGTAAAGGGAATATTCCCTAGAATATTCCTTGGTCGACTAGTGGAGGCTCATATGGTAGATCGGTCAACAGGCCGACCTAACGACCTTCGCAAGCTATAAAAGCTAAACCCCTTCATAGCCATCACTCACTCATCTTTTACCCAGTCAGAGTTGTTGTTCCAGCTAGCCTTAAGCTCTTCACCTATCTTCTGTCTAGATCGCCATCTAAGCTTCACACAGTGGAAGCGCACGGGTGGACAGAGCCATCTTTGTATCAATTGTTTGAAGTTAAAGAATTTACTGATTCTCCTCTTATCTGTTGTGTACTCTCTATCTCTTTCTCAGATTCTGTTCGCTGCGCCGTGTAATATTTTACATGGTATCAGAGCCCAGGGGGCTCTAGAGATCGGATAGCATGCAAGAGGCAAAGGCTTCAACAGCAAAGAGAAACTATGTCGACTTCCGGAAGCGGTGCAGGAGGTGGTGTTGCTGTACCGGCTATTCAAATACTGAGGATTCGTCCTCCAACCTTCAGCGAAGGCAAGTTAGATGGTACAAACTACACCTTGTGGAAGTTCAAAATTACAACTATCCTTGATTCTTATGAGCTTCTGGAGACTGTGCTGGGGACTCACGCAGAACCACATCCTACCCCCGACCCATCAAATCCTAGTGTGATGATTCCTCCCAATGCAGATCTTCTACGAGCTTGGAAACGAAGGAATGCAGATGCATTGTGTGCCTTAGTTATAAGCTGTTCTGATAGTGTTTTGACTCTGATTCAGCATACAACCAAAGCGTCAGAGGCTTGGAATGTACTAAGGAGTCAGTATGAAACACGAAACCAAACAAGGATTCAAAACTTGGAGAATCAACTAGCAGCGGAGAAGTTTGCTGAAGAATCTACGTGACCAGATAGCTGGCACTCGGATACAAAAGACTAGCGAAGAGCTAGCTCGGAGGTGTCTTCGGATTTGTCCACAAAAGTTTGATGGACTAGTAACTGCCCTTAATACTCATGTGAGACCTCAAGCTTTGACTTTTGAGGAGTTTTGTGCATTATTAATGGAGGACGAGTTGAGGCTGAAAGCCCGAGAAGGAAGCAACAATGGAGATGCTGCATTCTCTGCCAATGTAAAAGGCAAAGGTGTTTCCTCCACCAAAAATGATGGTGACAAAAAGAAGAAGGGTGGCAAGAAGAAGTTTCAAGGAGAGTGCTTCTACTACAAGAAGAAAGGACATGCAATTGCAGATTGTCGTGTCAAGAAGGCAGATGAAAAGAATGGTACCCTTAAAAGTAAAGGGAAAGAGACAGCCAATACGGCTGAAGCGGAGTTGGAATTATTCATGGTGACCATTGAGGAAGTGTGCTCCTCGGCGCAAGAAGAATCTACCACTGACTCATGGGTGTTGGATAGTGGGGCCTCCCGTCACATGACCAACAAGAAAGGTCTATACAGTTCTATGCAGCCTCTACAAGAATCCATCACTGTGACGGTTGGAAATGATGCTAAATGCCCTGCTACGGGCACAGGTACTATTTCTTTTGTTGCTGCAAATGGTGAAGTCAAAAAGCTTTCAAATGTGTTGTATGTTCCCGAAATCAGGAGAAATCTCTTATCAGTTGCTGCCATAACTGATCTTGGTCATGAAGTGAGGTTCAAGAAGACAAGTACAGAAATTATTGATAGTGCTGGCACAATTGTTGGCAAAGGAGAAAGAAGGAACAACCTATATGAGCTAAGTGCTCTTACAGCCACTGCTGGAGTGGGCACAAGTAAGCTTTGGCATGAAAGGTTTGGACACATCGGATTTGCAGTATTGAAGGAGATGCAAAAGCAAGGTATGGTTGCTCACCTACCTACAATAACTGAATTGAAGGAACCATGTGAAGCTTGTATGATGGGCAAGCAACAGAGAAAGGCATTTCCACAAGAAAGCAAGAATAGAGCACAGGCTCCTCTAGAGTTGGTGCATGCTGACTTGTGTGGTAAGATGCCTACACAGGCCTTGGGGGGATCTTCTTATTTTATGTTGATTGTCGACGACTACAGTAGGAAGATGTGGGTGTACTTCCTTTGTGATAAGGCTCAAGCTTTTGGTAAGTTTAAAGAATGGCTAATACTTGTTGAGAATGAAACAGGGAAAAGTGTGAAGAAATTTAGAACAGATGGTGGTGGTGAGTTCAACTCAAAGGAGTTTGAAGGTGTTTGCAAGAGCAAAGGGATCAAGCGTCAATTGACGACGCCTCACACACCTTAGCAGAACGGTGTTGTGGAACGCAGGAATCGCACCATTGTGGAGATGGCAAGATGCATGCTAAAGGGCAAGGGATTGCCTAACCATTTTTGGGCTGAAGCTGTTAATACTGCAATCTACATTCTAATCGGAGCTATACAAAGGCTCTCAAGGGAAAAAACACCTCATGAGGCTTACACTGGTAAGAAACCATCTGTCTCACATTTCAAAATTTTTGGATGTGAATGTTATGCACATGTTCCAGATGAGAAGAGAAACAAGTTACAACCAAAAAGCAGAAAATGTATCTTCTTGGGTTATAGTGATGAGCAGAAGGCTTACAAATTATATGACCAAGAGGCAAAGAAGATCATCGCGAGCCGTGATGTGGTGTTCAAGGAGGAGCTGCATACAGTGCAGGAGGAGAAGGCAAGTTCTTCCACTTTATCATCAAGCAAAAAAGTAGTCCACTATGAACCTGTCCCGAGAGCTATCCCTATCCTTAAGGAGGAGAAAGCATCATCTTCAGATGATGAGGAAAAAGTTCACCAACTTGACATCACCCCACCGGAAAAGCCATTGCCGCACTGGGTGAAGTAGCTCTATGACCACAATAATCCTATGCCTGCATCTGTTGAGGAGAAGGCAAACGGACCAAGGAGGTCTCAGAGAATAGAGGAGCAAAGGAGGGCTTCTGCTCACATAGTCAATATGGCCTTGATGGTTGAGATTATGAGAGAAGTAAAGGAGCCAGCTGATTTAGAAGAAGCACTTGCAGATCCATCATGGAAGGTTGCTATGCAGGCCGAGTATGACAGCATAATGAAGAATGACACTTGGGAGCTAGTGGATCGACCAGCAAAGCGGAAGGTTATTGGCACCAAGTGGATCTGAAAGGTAAAGTACAAGGCTGATGGTACCTTAGAAAAGTACAAAGCTAGACTGGTTGCCCAAGGGTTTTCACAAGTTGAAGGGTTTGATTTTCAAGAGTCATTTTCCCCAACTGCCAGAATGACCACTATTCGCACGGTACTTCACTACAACACAATGCCGCCATACACGCGTCCATTACACGCGAAAAGTTACGGGCGTGTGTATGGTCGTTTATACTTACAGCAATATCGGGCGCGTGTATACATGCATGTAACAGCGCGTGTATAATTGCATGTGAGGGCGCGTGTATTTGCGCGTTAAGTCTGTCATAATACACTCTCTGTTACACGCGACACAGAGCCTAACTACAGAAATCCATTTCTTTTCAAAACAGAAAACCATTAAGTTTTAAAAATGTCATTGTGCATTGCAGTGTTTACAAACCATTACAAAATCCCACTACATGCACTTACAACAACGTAATATATTGAAAAATATATCTTCATATGGTTATTGAAAGACAAAGTATACAATAGAAATGTCATGAATTTGGAACAATACAGTGATGGATTGGTTAGGGTTCGATCTCATCTTCAATAAGATCCATCCTTGCCAAACGATCAACATCAATATCCATTTGATCAATTTGTAAGGCTACGATTAAATTTATTCTACTATCGCTATTTTGCCCATTGATAATGGTACCGATGCCTTGATCATTCTCATCATCATCACCATCATCCTCAATGGAAGGGTCATCCTCATGATCATGAGAAATGGCACGCTCATCCTCATTATCATGATCATCTACATTGGCATGTTCGACATCATCTTCTTTGCGGCTTGCCACATTCTCCATATGCTCCATATCAGTGAATGTATTATACATTACTTTGGAACGTGGTGCAATAGGGATGACATACCACCATTTACTGTCATGCACCATTGGCAGATAGATAACCTGCTCAAATACACATAATTCATTAATTAATTAGCATATCAAAAGTCAAGGGGTGCGCGAGCTTAGATATATATGTACATGAAACACATTTGTAAAAAAATGCATACCTGCTCACATTGTTGTGGCAATACGAGCCTATCTTTCTTTGTTTGCTAAAACTTTGTAGAGTCAATAGTTGCATAGCCACTTGCATGGCGTTTTATCGTTGCATTAGGCCGTTTTTCCACCACGTTCATTTGCCATTTGACATCCAAAACATACACAAAGAAGCGGCGAAAGTCAAGTCTGTATATGTCTTGGATTGTGCCACAATAATCATCAATTTTTCCATTGGCTCCCTCAAAGCTACTAATGACACCGCAATCTTGTGTATTCCTCTTTTCATCTATTCTTTGTGTTCGAAAATGCTTGCCTTCACACCATATAGCATTGAACATAGTGCACTGGACCAAAATATAAGCAATATCTATGTAAGCAATTAATGTGAATAAATATGAAAAGCCAATCACTTACAAAGAATGCAAATTTACATTTGTTCTATGTACCTTTAACATGCATCCTCGTGCATACTCCCATTCTTCCGCCGTGATATGCAGCCCCTCATCTCTCTCTGCTCTCTCCATTTCCTCATGCAACCAATCAACATGAATATCATTCGAAAGTGTTGCTAGATGCTTAGGGTACGCCTTACGAGAGCCATGTTGCCTCCGAAAGAGAGCTCTGTCTGCTTGCCTTTTTGTCTTTGCATCCTCGTATCTTGTAACCCATCTGCTCATCACATCACCATTAAGGATGCAAGTGAAATTAAGATCATCAATCAATGTTCTCTCAATTACTTTGCTCTGTCCTTTTCCTTGAGGCACAATAGACGTCATCCTCAAGTCCTCTTCATTGCTCCATACTCGCGGCAAAGAGCTATCCACTTGATCAAGAAATTCTGATATATATACAAGAGACTCTTGTATCAACCAACCCTCAGCCATGCTTCCTTCGGGCCTTGCACTTTGCCTCACAAAGTCTTTTAAGGTCTTCATGAAGTGCTCTAGGAAGAACATCCAACGGGCATGCACAGTGCCACATAAAGCAATTTCATCCACTAAATGCACAATGAGATGTAGTTGACTTGTGAGAATGGTTCGCGGAAAAGTCTCCTCTACCATACAAACCACCTCCACTGCCATAACACGCGCATCATCCAATGTGGCTGGATCAATTGCTTTGGAACTAACATATCTGAAAAATAAATGCACAGTACGTTATACCTCATGCACATTCATTTTGCAAGGTATAATGAAGGGTGATCTTACATGGGATTTACATACCTCACAAGCTCGCCCATCTTATAAATACATCTTTTCAAACTCCTGTCTGCACAATGGTCGATGCTAGTAGGTAGTATGAACTGTGCACATAAGAGCACATGTATATTTGGGTTAGGGCATTACAAAATTTAATTTCAACCTACAATAATTGGAAAACACTTACTTGGAGCATCTTGTGCCAATCGTGGGACTTCAACCCATGTAGTTGCTCAACCCCTCTTTTCTTAGTGGTTGTAAATGCTCCCTTCAACGATCTCATGCATCCAGTGGGAGTACGCAAAGTGGTGATGGCTTGCTTTACCTGCTTCTCCTCCTTCTTTGATATAATCCAGGGAGCAGGCGGAAGACGAACGTGCCCACCCTCCTCTCGTGGCCAAGCTTGACGCATACGTCCTGCGACCTGCAAGTCCTCCCGTACGCCAACATTGTCTCTTTTACCAATAACATGTTCCCAAATACTAGATCCCACATTCTTGAAGATGTGCATGGGATCAAGAAGATGGTTGATCTTGAGATGGGTCCAATATGGTAGCCGGAAAAAAATGGAGTACCTACACAAGGGATTGCAGACTGTCATCTTTATTCCAACTTTAGAGACTACACAAAACAAGATTGAAAACAATGGAGATGTACCTGTTCATGCCATCTGGAGGAAGAACATTTGAAGACTCCCAAATACGCTTCCAATCTTTTGCACGAAGTGTCTGTGGATGAATGTTCCTCTTACTAGGAGCATATTTAGGGTGATCTGATGGGAGAAATCGATGATGATTATCGAATATGGTCTTACACAAACCATCAGCATACTCATGTACCAATGAAGGGCCACATATAGGACATGCATGTTTACCCGATGTCCTCAAACCTGTTAAAATAAAAAAAAAGTTAGAATAATAAAGTCAATAGTTATAATTGATATAGCTAGTAGTATTAGAGTCGGGAGGTAGTTAGAATTCTTACCAGAACAATCGCTGTATCCTGGAAAGTCATGCATTGTCCACATCAACACTGCTTTTAAGTCGAAGTGTCGAGAGGAGGGAGGCCTACTAATGTCCACTACCGCAACACCTCTCCATAGTTCCTCCAACTCATCAATCAACGGTTCAAGATAAACATCCATATGCTTGACTTTATGTTTCCCTGGAATCAGAAGGGATAACATAAGATGTCCCTTCTAGATCGCCATTGATGGTGGAAGGTTGTAATTCACCAACACAACCGGCCACACGCTGTATGCGGTGCTCTTGAAACCAAACGGATTCACTCCATCCATACCTAGGCCAAGTCTCAAGTTTCTGGGCTCTGTTTTAAAGCTGGGCCACTCATCTTCAATATGCTTCCAAGCAGGAGTGTCTGCAGGAATTCTCCACGTGCCATCATCCGATCGATGCGAGGAATGCCATGACATGAGCTCTGCTATGGATTTGCACTTGAACATGTGTTTGATGCGAGGAATTATAGGAAAGTGTCGCAAGACTTTACGAGGTACATCAAAACTCTTCACATCTGTTCTATACCTTGCTTCACCACAAGTGGGACACTGTCGAGCCTCCTTATGCGTCCCACAAAAGAGAATGAAATCATTGACGCATGCATGTATGCGATCATAATCCAATCCTCCAAGAGATGTCACATAGCGCCTCGCTTTGTCTCTTGAGGTGGGTAGTCTATTCCCCTTTGGAAGCATGTTTGATAATAGCCTGCATCCAATATCATCAATTAGCCCATAACCCTAAACCCTATACTGTAAACCAAAAACCACTAACTCAAATTTGCAAGTTACAATGCTTACTTCAATAATGCGTCAAGACTTGCATTGCTCCATCCATAAACTGTTTGTATATTGAGCAGTTCAAGTGAAGCACGTAAAATAGAGAATGTGCACCCTTCAAAAACCGGTGTCGATGAAGCGTTGTAGAGATGCTCTTGTTCCATATCATTGTCGTCCACACCTTTGCGATCATCTCTAAAAAGATTCCGCACCATGTCATCAAACACTTCCTCTTCCACAACTTCGTGGGGTGCAGGGCTATTGTCATCCCTTTCCCACTCATCTCCGACAACAGATCCCGAAGCTCCAGCATCATCTCGTCGACGCTTTGCATGCTCTCGCCGTGCGTATGGCACCATGTTAGGGTGTGGTACTGCATCCTGCTTCAATCACAGTATATATATTACAACGCACTCCATTAATTTGCACACCATGAGTTATTTTAATACTTTCAATTCACATCTTCTCACCTCTAAACCTGTTTGAATCCATTCTCCATACATCGAGATGTGATTCAATGTAATTCGACGCGCTCGTACAATGCACCCTTGACATCGATTACACGTACACTTGATCCTTTGTGCCAGCCACACGTCGCGATCACGATGACGCATTGTCTCATCCTCACCAGAACTGCTTGAAGAGGATGATGACATGCTATGTCCAAAATAACCAATACAGAAGTAGGATCAGTTTTTAGTGAAATCATACACATCCTATGCACAAAACAATGGATACACAAGAACAATCAGTTTTTAAAAAAAGTATAAACAGTCTCTGTGTCGCGTGTACAGGCGCGTCTACAATGTATTCTGTTGCGCTTTTACACGCGCTTTTACACGCGTGCTTTTCGCGTTTACCTACTGCGCGCGTCGCTTTCTTTCTTTCAAAAGCCCTCTTTCAAAACACTTCTTCTTCTTCTTTCTGCGTCGCTTTCTTTCTTTCAAAAGCCCTCTTTCAAAACACTTCTTCTTCTTCTTTCTTTGTCGCTACAGTACCTTTGCCTCCAGCTCTTCCAAACCCCCGAACCTGCCTCTTCCAACCAGCCTTCTCCCTCTTGGACTACCCAAAAGAAGCAAAGGGTGCAGACAACACAGAAAGGGAGAGAGAAGCAAGAATCAACGAACTCACTTTTCAAAGACTTTTCAAAGAGGTTGGTTGCCGTTTGTTTGTTTTGGCAAATCTGTCGCTTTCTTTCTTTCCACCCGTGCTATGTGTACTTGAAAGCGACAGAGGATAGATTTCACACACATTGTATATGTGCTTAACTATTTATTTCTTGACAAACGACATCCGTCAAGATAGAGGAAAGAGAGAAGAAGGAACCCTTGTGTATGTGTTTAGTCATTTCTCCCTTGATGGACAATGTCCGTCAAGATAGAGGAAAGAGTTTTTGTTTTTCATGAATTTCGTCACTAATTCGAAATGAACTTCTTCTTTTGGCTTATGATCTTCTACTAATTCGATGTTTGGTATTGTAAGAGATATGTTTATTTTCTAGAATGGTAGATATATGTTGTAGGTTATATATTGTAGGAGATATATTGAGGAGATATATTGTAGGAGATATGTTTATTTTTTATATGCATGTTTTGCTTGGTTTATTGAGGCGGAATTTCGACACTTTGCAGATTCTTCATGGATCGAGGCTCTTCCTCCGATCCGTGGGCATACGCCACTTGGATGATGGAGATGATAAACCATTTTGGGCGCCATCCTAATCCAGTGGAGCTGACAGAGTATATGTATGCCCATCCTCCTCCTAGACTCCCAGGTCACACCGCGCCCCCAAGTACACAAGCCTCTCCACTGCCGTCTACGCCTGCGAGTCCGGCGAGACGTACCCCTGCGCATACACGCTCACCGAGGAGACACACCCCTGCACGGACACACTCACACACACCCTCCTCTGTACCGTCACGTGAGGGCTCACGGCCACCATCACGTGCTCCCTCACAGCCACAGTCACGTACAGAGTCACGTGCAGCCACCCCTAGTCATGGCTACTCCCGCAGTACAGATGAGAGCCGACGCCGCAGTAGGGAGAGCGGGAGTGGAGGATTATGCGGCGGGTGCTTTGGTGGGGGGGGTAGTAGGGCACGCGGTGAGAGAGGGCATGGAGGGAGGCATGTACGAGGAGACAGTGAGGAGTCGTAGGAGGCGAGAGAGGTGGAGGGAGAGATTTTCTACGATGTTACGGATAGGGGCGGGGTAGTCATGGATGCGAGAGGGAAAGAGGTGATGGAGTATATGCGGGGGGTAGTTTCAAACATGTATAGAAACTGTTTTGTAAAATTTAAAGATCAGGATAGCCGGTTAGTTAGGGAGGTCCTAGATAGTGTACATAGTCGGTACCCCAATCCCCCACGAGCGACATTCTCGGATGTATGGGGAAGGACGCGAATAAGGGAGATCTTAAGTAATAAAAGATCTCACCTTAAGAAACTCGCGTACGATGATGGGGTGAATGTAGCTGCGGGTGGCTATCCTTGTGAGAAACCTGCCACTGCCCACAAACGCGAGTGGAAGGAGGCAAAGAAGCGCGCAGAGGGAGGCGTGAAGAGCAGGCAGCATGTGGAGGCACGACGGATCCAGATGGAGACCATTGGATCTTCGCATTTCGGATCTAGCGGCGTCGAGTCGTGGGAGGCAGAGTTCGTAAGTAACTTGCCTCTTTATTTGATTGTTTGCCAAATTCATTGATTCTATGATTGTTTTGATCTTACAAACTATCTTGATTATGTTACAGCGACGGGTTATGGGGAGGAGGCCCACAGCCCACGAGACTGGGTATGCTCGCCGCAATAGCAAACGTGACACGTGGGCCATCTTCAGAAACGAGGGACGTATTACGGATGCACAGTTTGACGCGGCCATGAGACCATACGGTCGACAGGTACTTGAAAACTCTAAATGAATGATTTCGGTTTATTTAATTGCATATATATGTATACTTACATACGGTATATTTCTTGAACAAGCACAAGCTGCTGATGCTCCTGCCCCTGATGATCCAGCCGCCACTGCTGATGTTCGTGCCACTGCTCCTGGTGGAGGCGAGCACCACTCATCGGAATATACCGATGCGAGCTCCTCTGATCATGGAGAGAGCACAGGGTCCTCATCATCCTCTGATTAGCTTTCAGAATACTGTAGGATGTGGTTGTACAAAAAAATTTTGTAACTGAAGCCATGGGCTTTTTTGCACCTAGCTCCCTATTTGACTTTGTATATATTTGTTCCTAATTAAAGCCATGGGCTATTTTGACATATGGACTCCCTTGTACACAAATGTATCATGTATTGACAATGTATTGAATCGTGAGTCTTGAGTCGTGTATTAAGTTTTAGATAGTAATATTGAATCGTGTATTCATAGAGAGTGAGTCTTGATTCGTGTCTTGAAATCTAAATCGCTCTTTTTTTATGGTGCAATGCACCAAAAAAAAATCTAGAGAGTGCCTTTGGGTGGCTGGATGCTGGAACAGCATCCAGGCACCCAAAAGCACTCTCTGGATTTTTTTTTTCCCTCTGTAATCGCGTGTATAAGCGCGTGTCATCTGTCAAAATCGCGTATATTTGCGCGGATAGTCTGTTAGATTCGCGTGTAAATTTGCAGAAAAACTGCGCAGAACGTGTGTATGGGGTCGTGTATTCGCGTGAATGGCTGTCACTGTACACATGCTTTTACACGCATGTCTCTGGCCGCGATGATACACGCGCTATTACACGGGCCCGACACTTTTTTTCCCAAGTCATTTTGTGCGGCTAGGAGCGCGGGTATGAGCCCGATCCCTTGTAGTGCTTGTAGTGGCTGCCCACAAGAAGTGGCCAGTGTACCAAATGGATGTTAAGTCAGCGTTCTTAAATGGTGACCTCAAGGAGGAGGTGTACGTGGCTCAGCCACCAGGGTTTGAGGCCCCCCATTCTGAGAACAAAGTGTGTAAACTGAAGAAGGCATTGTATGGGCTGAAACAAGCCCCCAGAGCATGGTACCAGCGGATAGATAGGTTCTTTTTAAACCTAAACTTCAAAAGATGTGCCTCAGATGCTAACTTGTATGTTTACAGGGATGGTAAAAAGTCTGTAGTGATTTTCCTATATGTGGACGACCTTCTTATTACAGGTGACTATGAAGATATGATCAACCAAACTCGAAAGGCTTTGAGTTCTGAGTTTGAAATGACAGACTTGGGCTTGCTGCACTATTGTTTGGGGATTGAAGTCTGGCAAGAGCTAGGAAAGATCTTCATCTCTGAGAAGAAGTATGCATGGGAGATCTTGAAGGCATTTGGCATGACCGAGTGCAAGGAGATAGCTACACCTATGGAGGTGAATGCAAAGTTATCCGTCGAGGATACATAAGCACTAGCAGACATTGGGAGGTATAGGAGGTTGGTCGGCAGTCTAATCTACTTGTGTAACACCAAACCAGATATCAGTTTTACTGTTGGTGTTTTGAGTAGGTTCTCAAACAAACCTCATGAGAGTCATTGGAAGGTTGGGATGCGGGTGCTCAGATACTTGAAGAAAACTCTTGACTATGGTATCACATACAGTTTCGGAACTTCTCTTGCGAGGAACTGTGACTCAGATTGGGCAGGAGACATTGATTCCAGGAAGTCAGTTTCTGGTTATTGTTTCTCTTTGGGTTCAGGAAATTTCTCTTGGATTAGTAAGAAGCAACCAACAATGGCATTGTCTTCTACTGAAGCAGAGTACAAGGCCGCTTGTTTTGCTGCATGTGAGGTTGTATGGTTGAGAGGGATTCTATGGCATATGGGAGTGCAGGATGAAGAACTAACTGTGCTGAGATGTGACAATCAAAGTTGCATCGCCATTGCCAAAACTCCAGTGTTTCATGCACGCACCAAACATATAGAGATCCAGTATCACTATGTGCGTGATTTGATGGAGGATGGGATAGTGGAATTGGTCTACTATCCAACAGAGGAGAATGGAGCAGATATCTTCACCAAAGCACTTACGAAGGATCTGCTTCAAGTTCATCTTCAGAGACTCGGCATTGGGCCGAGGAGATAGTTCACCTATGGGTGGACATTGAGGGGGGGTGTTAGATATGATCAATGCCCCACCTTCATTAGGTGCTACCAACGATCCATGGTGCTCAAAGTTGTAAGGCCCCCATTATGAGGAGAAGCTAAGTGTGAGCCGGACATTGGTGGAGTCTTGACTTGTATATCAGATGAGGTCTATGTGACCGGATGGCAAAAAGGTGACCATTGTGGGTCTAATCTTTGGGTTAGACGGAGAGGTTAAGTTGGTAGCAACTCGAGGCACATTGCATTGAGTTGCATGGTAAGGGAGTTAAAAGGGGCCCCTATTGTGGGGTCCGGGGGCCGCGGAAGTGGCCCCTGGCAGGGGGGGTCGCCCCCTGGCGGGGGTCCAGGGGCAGCGCCCTCGCCCCGATGGTAAAGGGAATATTCCTTGGAATATTCCTTGGCCGACTAGTGGAGGCTCATATGGTAGGTCAGGCCGACCTAACGACCTTCGCAGGCTATAAAAGCTAAACCCCTTCGTAGCCATCACTCACTCATCTTTCACCCAGTCAGAGTTGTTGTTCCAGCTAGCCTTAAGCTCTTCACCTATCTTCTGTCTAGATTTCCATCTAAGCTTCACACAGTGGAAGCGCACGGGTGGATAGAGCCATCTTTGTATCAGTTGTTTGAAGTTAAAGAATTTACTGATTCTCCTCTTATCTATTGCGTACTCTCTATCTCTTTCTCAGATTCTGTTCGCTGCGCCGTGTAATATTTTACATGGGAGCATCTAATACATATGATGCACTAAAAACTGCATTTTTAAGTAGGTTTAGGAAGGATAAAACTCCTGGAGATATTTTGAGGAAGATCAAGAAGATTAAGCAAAAGAGTATGCTAGTTGAGGATTATGCTTAGAAGTTTAAATATCTCCTTAACAGGTCGGATGTTGCTAATGTACCATCCATAGAAATGCAGATTACTTACTTTATCAAGGGTCTTTGAAGTCAAGTGAGGAACCCTATAGTCAACGTGGAGATTGGTCAGAATGATACTTTGGATACTATTATAAGAGCTGCTATGAGAGTGAAAAAGAGGTTGAGCACTACTAGGTCAAAGTCCCGGAAAGATGATGATTCTTCAGATATAGACTCAAATTCAAATTTAAGAGCAAAGAGTGATACAGGAGAAGGGGAAAAACACAATATTAGTAACTTTGGGAATCTCCCAATTACCATTTTTTAAATACTAAAAAGGTGGCACTCGGATAACATGCCCATAAGTTTCGCAAAACCATATGATGTGACCTATGATTGGAAAACACTTTAAAAATGGAATCTTTTGAGCTATAGAGCGCTTGATTTGGAGTTATGGTGTTCAAGTTATGACAAATCCAAAGATTTGACCGTGTCCTAAACTTATGGAAAATTCCCATATTCTCCAATATGGTGTTGAAAATGATTCAAAGGATGAGGATGATTCAAAGAAGAAGAATAAGTATAAGAAAAAGAAGAAAAGGATATCTCTTTCAAATCAAAGGCAAAGGTAAGAAAAAAGATAAAATTAAAACAAAGGTTGTGGAAAGTAAATTGGACAATATGATTAAATAGAAGTTACAAGATTTGGGTCTTTCTGATATTAAGAATAAATACAAGTATTGTGATATCTACTAAAGAAATTGCCATGAGACTGAGAATTGCTAGTATAATCCTAATGTCAGGATAGCACAAAAGGTTCCAAAGAAAAAGCCTAGGCCTAGATCTATGTAGCTAGCTGTGCAGATAATTAGATTACATTTGATATAGTGCCTCATAGGCCTTTTAGGAAACCAAGAAGAATGTAGGCAACCCAACCTTGGGGAAATTTTCAGGTACAACAACAACCCACACAAATGGGAGCATGCCCTTATTGCGGTGGTCAAGGGCATTTGTTGGACCCAACTATGAACTTTGGGGAGGGTATAGGATTGAGAGAGGAATGCCACTTAGCAAGGTCATGCAATGACGGAAGACTTGTAGGAGCACCTCATCCACAGTAACCACCTGCCCTGGTTGTAGCAGCTCTCATGGAGCTTTCTAACCAACAAGAGCAAAGGCAGCCTTTGGAAGATTCAAATGTTGTTGGTTATGAGGAAAGGTATCCTAAAACAATTCCTAAAGGGTCAAAAAATGAGTCAAGAATATCAAATGTTGTAATTATTGAATGTGATTGTTCTAATTGCATTCAAGTGGAAGAATGTCCTAATGAAGCATTGGTACTAGCAATCACTAGGAGTCAAGTAGGCCCAAAGCAGGATTGGTAGGAATAAGAGAAGACAAGGAAAAAAGTCTTAAGGCAAGTTAAAATGTTTCAGAAGCTTGCTGAAAAGTCTCAAGTTGAGCAATTGAATGGTAGTACAGGTTCTGGAATGCAGTCTCCTGAACTATAGGAACAATCCCCTGAACTGCATGAGCAGTTCCGTAAATTGTAGGAACAGTCTCCTGAACTGTAGGAGCAATTCCCTAAATTGTAGGAGCAGTTCCCTGAACTACAAGAGCAGTGCCTTGAGTATCAGGAACAATTTTCTAATGGCTTAGTTTTTGAAAAGTCACAGTAAGGTGGTTCTAAGGAGTTATTTCATGCTTTAGCAAAGTGTTCTTTGGATTTAACCCTAGAACAAATCTTGGATTTAATTCCTGGTTTTAAGAAAAAGCTATTGTTGAAGCATAAACAGAAACACAAGGAGGTGTTTGATAGTACAATAATGCAGGATCAAGAATTTCCTAATTATCAAGCAGTTATTCCGATTTAGCAAGAGGTGGTGAACTATCAAGTTCCTACAGTTCAGGTGGAATATTTAGGAAGGAATCTTGAAGATGTATTGTTGGATGGTGGTTCGGGAGTGAATATACTACCTCAGCATACATATTTGGCAACAAAGCAATAGTAATTGCTACCAGCTCCATTTCATGATAGGATAGCAGATCAGAGAAGACTACAACCTTTGGGTATTCTATGGAATCATTTGATCAAAGTGGCAGGTTTGAAGTTCAAAGTAAGATTTATGGTTCTAAGAATGTCAAAAATAGAAGATTCTTACAAGATGCTTTTGGATAGACCTTGGTTTAAGTTAGCTAAGTTGAAACAACCTTGGGGAAATGATTATGTTTGTATTCCTAGGGGCACTAAGGAGGTTAGGCTGTCTACAGTGAATAAAGTTATGTTGAAAAGTTCAACCAAACCTGTATTGGCTCAGACCATTAATTTGGTGGATGAAGTGCAAGATGAGGAGGAGGAATTATTTTTGCAAGTAAATCCTTCTATAGTCCCAGTTTTTGAGATCGATGTTGATTGTATTATTCAAGGATATCAAGAGTTTCCTCTGGTGGAGGGGAATGCAGGTTTGGAGCAACAAACTGTTTATTCTACAATCTCAAATCTATCTAGACAGCAATCTATTACTATTCCTGAAGAGAAAAATCAACTTGATATTCAGGAGAGGCTAGGAACTGGTCAAGGAAAAGTGATTTAGGGCGACCCAGGAAGTAGTTACCCTGATACAAATGCAACATTGGACCTAAGAATCAGTAATTGATAGATGATCATGATATACAGTAAGAGGAAGGGCCAAAAGCTATTCTTCAAGCTGAATAGAGGTACGAGCATACTATGAGAAGATCTGCAAGGGTAGTTGAAGTTGAGGTGCAAGAAGTTAATTTGAATGAACAAGGGAAAGGAAAACCTATCAAAATGAGCACTTATGTAGATGAGGTATTCAAATTAGAACTTATCAAATTATATCACGAATTTCAAGATATTTTTGCTTGGGATTATACAGACATGAAAGTGTTTGACCCAATAGTGTGTCAATGTAGAAGCAACTTGAAGAAGGATGCTAAAACGATCATTCAAAAGCGGTATCAAATGAATCCTAACTAAGCTAAGCAAGTTAAGGAGGAAATTGATAAGTTGTTGAGAGTTAGAGTCATTAAACCAGTAAATAAGGTGACTTAGTTGTCCCCCATTGTTGTTTGTACCCCATTGTTGTTTGTACCTAAGAAGAATTGCAAAATTCGAGTTTGTGTGGATTATAGGAAGTTGAATGCAACTATAGTTTTACTGATCCCTTCCCACTACCTTTTACTGATTCCTTGCTTGATAATGTAGCAAGACATGAAACGTATAGTTTTTTAAATGGATTTTCAAGCTATAATCAAATCAAAATGAATCCTGATGATATGGATCAATATGGGGAGCTTATGTCAATATAGCGATGAATTTTGGCTTGAAGAATGGTCCTCATGAGTTCCAAGGAGCTACTCATAAAACTTTTGAGCCTTATCTGACAACTTTTGTGAGGGTCTTTATTGATGATTTCTATGTGTTTGGCTTTAAAAATGATTATTTGAAGCATCTTTGGCAATGTTTTGAAAGATGTAGAAATTTGGTATGTCCTTGAATCCTTTTAAATCAGTTTTTGTTGTAAAGCGGGGAGTACTTCTAGGGCGGCATATTCTTTCTAAAGAAGGCATGGCCATAGATCCAAGGAAAATTGTGTGATTTAGAAAGAAAAAGCTCCAACTAATGTGCAAGAAGTTATGAGATTTGTGGGCCAAGTGAAATGGCATAGTAGATATTTGAGCTATTTGTCTCATATTTGTTTTCCTCTTACTACATTGACCAAGAAGGGTATGCAATTTGTGTGGAGGTCTGATCACGACAAGGCATTTAATGTTCTTAAAAAGATGCTTGTATTGGCTGCAATATGGGATTTACCTTTTCATGTATTTGTTGATGCTTCTGACATTGTGGTGGGAGCAGTGCTAATGCAAGATAAAGCATTCGGCTGGTTCAGACCAATTTAGTATGCTAACAAGAGGTTGAGGTGCTGGTGAATAGAATTACTCAGTTATGGAAAGAGAAGCACTTGGTATTGGTTTTTCTTCACAAAATATTCGGCATTATTTGTTAGGGAACCAAGTGATTTTTCATGTGGATCATCATGCATTGTTCTTCTTCATTACAAACCTAAGTTAATTGGAAGGTTAGCTAGATGGATGCTACTGTTACAAGAGTTTGATATTAAGGTTATTCGTACTCCTGACAAAGAGCATGCAGTGGGGCAGATTATTTGAGTATACTGGATAATGATGATCTTGAAGTTGGGGTTCCTGATCAGCTTCCAGATGCTGAACTGTTTGAAGTACATGTTCTTAATCCTGATTCATATTATGATCAATTCTTGCATTTCCTAAAGGAAGGAGTTATGCCCACACACCTTATTGCAAATCAAAGAAGAAGATTGGCATTAAAAAGTTGATCATTTCACATTATGATGAATGTTTTTTATAAAAGAGGAGTAGATAATGTTATGAGAAGATGTATCCCTGAATATGAGCAGCCAGTAGTTCTGCATGAAGCCCGTTCCGAACTGTCAATGGTCATTTTTCAAGGGAAATAACAAGCACAAAAATATTGCAAGTAGGTCTGTGGTGGTCTACTATGTTGAAGGATGCTCATTAGTATGCTAAAGAATGTTTGCAATGTTTGACAGAAGGTCAGCCTCTTGACAAAGATAGAATGCAAGATCGTCATGTCTTACCACTTGAGCCTTTTCAAAAGTGGGAAATTGATTTTGTGGGGAGGATTAATCTAGAAACAAAGAGAATTGATAACATATATATTTTGGTCTGTACGGATTACTGTACCAAATAGGTGGAAGCTCAAGCATTAAAGGATAATAAAGCAGCTAGTGTGGCCAAACTTTTTTGTTCTAACATTATGACTAGGTTGGGTTGTCCTATTGAGTTGATAAGTGATCGAGGAAAACATTTTTTGAATCAAATTACAAGGGAACTGACTATCATACACATGATTTTGCATAAGAAGTCGACTCCTTATCATCCTCAGGCTAATGGTCAAGCTCGAAGTTCAAATAAGATTTTACTCCACATTTTGAAGAAGATTATTGAGGATAACAAGGATGATTGGGATGTAAAACTTGATTTAGCATTGTGGGCTTTTAGGATAGTGGACAAGGTTTTAATAAGACTTACACCTTTTAGGCTTGTTTATGGTTTGGAAGCTGTAATACCTATGGAGTTTGTAGTACCAAGTCTAAGGATTGCAATCACACATAAGTTGGATCCTTAGGAAATAGTGAACCACGAATTAGGACAATTCTTGAAGTTAGAGGAGGATAGGGTTCTTGCTTCCTATATTTCATGAATTACCCAGCAGAAGCGGAGATAAGCTTGGGTGAACATACATATAAGAAAGAAAATATTTCAGGAAGGTGATTTGGTTGTGGTGTATAATTCTCGACTCGATAAGTTTACGGGTAAATTAAAAATCTATTATGCAGGTCCATTTGTGATATCTAAGGATGTCGGGCAAGGCACATTTTTGCTCAAAGATTTGCATGTTCAACCATATTATGTACATGTTAATTTAATATTATCATGGTTTTTTAACTCAAGTGGGACATGTAGTGATTGGGTGAAGTGGTCTAAGGTGTGTCATACTAAAATGACAAATGGCACGAAAAGTTCAAACTTATAGAGGACTTAGGCTTCAATTTCAAGATGGAGATGAAGAGTTCTTCTTTTGTTTCCTCTTCTTATAGAGGACTTAGACTTAAATTTCAAGATGGAGATGAAGAGTTCTTCTTTTGTTTCCTCTTCTTATAGAGGACTTAGACTTCAATTTCAAGATGGAGATGTAAACTCGACATTGTGGAGATGCTTTGATGAGAAAATGCATGAAGCATTTGGAGATGTCACGATTCCATGCAAGGTGTATGTTATGAAACGAATTGATGCTGATGGGCAGAATGCATCTTTGGTGGTTTATGGAGAAGTTCATGCTATTTATTAAGACTAATTCCATAGCTTGGGAGACTTATGGCTTAATTTATTATGTTGACAATGTGGATATGCCAAATTGGGATAGGGTTTTCTATGACAAGTAAATGACAAAGGTCAAAGTGCTGAAGATTAAGAAGGTTTTTCATAAATCCCAAATGGGTTGTTTCTTGGCAGCCCTATATGAGCATGCTTTTAGGAAATATCCTCGTTTGACTATAGAGTTCTTATTGACTCAGACACCTCATTCTATGTCTCGAGATGTAGGACATGTTGATGATGTGAGAATGGATATTAGTAATGGGAAAGATAGTGCTTATGCTTTTGATCTTTTTGGTGGTGATGAAGAGAGATTAGCTCTTTACAAATATTTGTTGTAGGTAGGTTATCAGAAGCCTTGTGCAAGACACGTTGTTATGGATTTTGTAAAAGATCATGGGAAGTCAATGCATGATGAGAAGATGGAGCATTTGGATGCAAGGGTCACAAGGGATGTATTAAAGTTTGTAGGTAGTATAGGGAAAAGAAGGAAAAGATAGGTAAAATTTGGCTGCGGGGTAAATGCCATATGGATGAGTAGCCTTCGATTGATGCTTTTGATACTATTAAAAAGGATTTACATGGAGACTTTGAGTCTATGCATGTACCTCGTATTCCTTTGGTCTAAGGTGACATGGGTATTGGTGTTTCTCACGTTACTAGTATGACTGATGTCATAAGGATGATGCAGAAAATCACGGTTTATGTGTGACATGGGTATTGATGTTTCTTAGGTTACTAGTATGACAGATGTCATAAGGATGATGCAGAAAATCATGGTTTATGTGGTGTTATGTTGTTACTTCTTTTTTGAGTTTGTACTTCATTCATCTTTTTGATTGGCTTTAGAACTGCTTATGCAACTGCACAAGAGGATTATGAGTATCTCAAAGGAGCTCCACTCATGATAGCTCAGTGTGGCCTGTTTAGGGGTGATGGCCTCTAGCAGGGTATAAGTATGTTCTTTATGTCATTTAGTCTCTTACTCTATGTGTGTGGGTTCGGTTCATGCCCAGACTGTGCCAAGTAGGACACAAAACTAATATCAAATGACTATTTTCCCCAAGGAGATGAGTCATAAATATATGTACGTATCATGTGGGTTCAACATAATGGATTTTTAAAATACCTTTTTACACATTTTTTACATACATAAGGGTCCCATATGAACCGGTTGCTTTTTACAGATTGAATAGAAAAGGGTTATGTTTTATTAAGGGAAATTCATAGATAAGGATATTTATAAATAGGCCTTGAACGCACATGATATAGAGGGTATACATATAGTGAATTCCCCATGCTGTCTTCTCTCTTACAAACACTCAATTCATCTCTTTCAAACACACATTCCAAGAATGACCAAAAATCCCCATCTTGGTCATGGAGATACTTTGAAAGAGGTATGTCTAATATGAAAGGTCATCATAGCTACTACACTATCTCTGCATAATCCATTACTTACATTGTCACTTAAAGTCTTCAAATAAGTCTTAGAGACACTTAACAAGAGGTATATATGATATAGAAGGTCACAAGAGCTACCACAGTGTCTCTTTACATACCATTATTGATATTGTCCCTTGAAGTCTCCAATTGAATGTTTTAACTATACCACTCTTCTTACTAAAACTATCTAGAAAGAGCCTTTATTTCCCTCTTTCCAAGGGAGAAAAACACTCATGAGCAATTAATCTATCATGGATAACCCATATAGAAGCATATAGAAGGCTACAAAAACATTAAAAAACCTAACATAAAGCCAAATATTAAAAGCTATCAAAACCACACAGTTAATAGAAAACCCACATCAATCAATTTAGAGCCACTAAGAAGACCTCAATTAATACCTAAACTCATACATTTAAAATTGTAAAGCCTAAAATAGAAAAGAAATTGATCTTTATAGAACCATACTACTACAGAGGCTATCAGAACTCATTGGAACATCATAAACAATTGAAAAACCATAATTCACCTCAATCTACCCGAACTCGTAGAAACACTTCCAAAACCAGCAGTAGCAAAAGAGCCAAATACCTCAAAATCTTCAATCAGAAAGGTAATTCAATTGCTAAAAATAGCAAAAAGTAGCCACAATTTTGATCATTTCAAGCACTCAACACAACCATAACAAAAAATTGTGTAATGTCCATAGTTTGTGAATACAAGTATTCAACTTTATAGCCAAAACATACCATGATTATAGCCACTTTAATTTATCTAATCAAAGCTTTTCAAGTTTCTAGCATTTCAAAAATGTAGCTAACTCAGTCTAATGCATGCTTCATTTTGTTAAATAATAAAGTTCAAGTTACTGATTAAAGGATTTAGCCACTACATGTGAAACATAAAATGATTCCTCAATCATAATCTATAAATCTATCAAATTAGAACTTAGGTAAGGGAATTTTGATGTTAGGTCAAAAACTTACAATTAAGATAAAATAGATGATATTTAAACCTGCCTAAAATATCTAAAATCCATTTTGAAATTATCATTACTATATCCAAAAGAGCAAGCCCTAGGATCTTCAAATCATAGTACTACATTAAAGCAAGTTGTTAAAAATCATTTTTATTCTCAATAATAAATAAAAAAATGAGTGAGATCATAAGGTGGGCTTACTCAAGGTTCTAGAAAATCAAAGTGATTTTGAGAAGTATTCAGTGCTAACAAATTATACTACTTTAGAAGCATGATCATTAATAAATCAATCCAATTGGAAGCCAAAAAACTTAGAAATCATTCCTTGCTTGAGGATTAGTGCAAAGCATTGTGGAAGGTAGGTTTCCAAAAGGATGTACTAAAAAAGAAACCAAGTTAGAGAAGGCCAAGTCAACATCCTTTTGGAGCTCCTTGATTTTCTCCATGTCAAAAATTTTAAATATGGTGCAATACTAAAATTAATAGAAAAGGCATTTGAAACCATACAATAGAAAGAAAATAATACAATGTAGCCTCAAAAGAATCATTGTTTAGATTCTACACTTTAAATGTTATCCAAGATATTGAATAGATATCATAGGAAATATGACATGGAGCTTGTTGTGCAATCAATAAAGGCACATGGTTGAAATGGTACATTTGCATAAAAACATTTGATTTGGAGCCAACCTTGTGGTTGTGCAAAATGTTGATAGTGCACCATTTCAATGGTCAAATTTTCAATGTATTCATAGGTTGTAGCTAAGTTTTGATGTACCTCCACCCTCTACAATTTAAGGTGCTCCACCTTCTTTGTCAACTAAGTAACTTTTGGTTTGTGCTAAGTCTAACTTTTGTAATAGAATAGAAGGTCATAAGTCCTTTGTTGCCTCATTGTTTTCCAAAAATAAATGTGAGCTTCACCCTCCACTATCTTAAATGTAGCTTCCTTTACGAACTTTTTTGGGGTCTCATGGTCCTAATACCATATATTCTTTCCAAGGAATCTTATAATCTAAGACACCCAAGAAGAAGGTTTGGAGAGCGACTTGGAGTTGGTCTTAGAACTAGGTAACCCACTGCATTTCAGCTTATTTTGGAGCAATGCCACACCATAATCATGAAGAAACTCACTAAAATGTTAGAAGAAGTACATTCAAGAGCTTCCACAAAAAGACCATGTACTTGGATGAGAAAAAGGTCTCCATACATATCTTCTTTCTAGACTTCTTGCCCTTAGCTACACAAATGGGAGTGTGGGCTTAGCCTAGGATGGAATAATACTCGAACCAATTTGGAGAGAACACTATCACTTGTTTAGTAGAGCCTATTTGGAATAAGAGACACCACAACGACTTTGTCAAGAGAGGTAGCTGTAGGAATGGATGCTTGGGGCTTTGAGCAACATCATTATCTATTGAGCTTTCGACAAGTTGTTAGAGTTTGGATCCTTGTCCTTGAGGCAAAGGATTGCTTGTTGCATGCTAGAGTCAAGGCCGCTAGAAAATGTCGAACTTTCTACTCCAAGAGAGTCTCCATCTCCTAGATGAGGGACTCCTAGAGCTTTTGCAAGTAGCTCGGACTGAGGGTAATGCTCTCCTCATTCGGTGAGTGTAACACATGAATGCAAGCACATGAAACTCATTACTAGCCCACCAATTTTCATGGTGGAACATCTAATGTTGTATCTTCAGGATAAAACGTATGGAGGATGCTATTTCCTTTGGTACCCATTGTTGCTCTCCTTTCACCTAAGCCTTATGGACTAGTGAGACCCAATCGCCTCAATGTGAGCACACAACTCCTCATCCTTTTACTTGAGCCACTTGATTTGGTTACTCTTGACAAAGATGTCTCCCGAGGCATGATTCTAGAAGCATTGAACAAGGGACTTTGCCATCCTACATGCCGTAATATTCCTATTCAACTAGTGGGAAAGTGTCCAAAGGCTCGACCGAGCTGGCCAACGGGCACACCATGACAATTCTAGATGGGGAGGGAGAGCACTCAAGGTGACGGATGGGTCAAGATGAAGGCACTTTTGAGCACGATTCCCTGACCTACTACAAGGGCTCAGGGCAGGAACTAACTGCCACCAATTGTTTTGTTGGCATCGGTGGATCAGGTTGATGCACCGTTGCAATGGACAACTCATCATCATCTCAATCATCATACACCAATATCAATATCACCACCAGCTCCCAGGTTATTATATTGAAGGAATTGAACTATAGAGTACAGACGCATCCCATGACAAAGCGCACGATACTAACCATCCTTGAGTCCGCCATATCTCTGAGTTGGTACTTGCTCCTTCTTGGAGCACCAAACGATTCCAGCTACCAGGTTATTATATTGAAGGAATTGAACTATAGATTACAGACGCATCCCATGACAAAGCGCAGTACGATACTTCTAACCATCCTTGAGTCCGCCATATCTCTGACTTGGTACTTGCTCCTTCTTGGAGCGCCGAACGATTCCAGCTACCAGGTTATTATATTGAAGGAATTGAACTATAGATTACAGACGCACCCCATGACAAAGCGCACGATACTTCTAACCATCCTTGAGTCCGCCATATCTCTGAGTTGGTACTTGCTCCTTCTTGGAGCACCAAATGATTCCAGCATTGAAGTGGCAAGGAAATTAGCTGTAGGCATCTTGGCATTATCTTCATCTCAGAGGTGGCTCAAAGGTGATCAAGACAGCTTTGGACCACCAACTATGCATCGAACTTGAAGTTCCTTTGGCGTAGCTTACCACATAGCCATGTTCATGCTACTCGGTGATGGCGATGATCACCTCAAGGAAAATAAGTACTGACTTTCAAGGCAATAACATAAGGCAAACGAGTCCCACCTGCATGAACCAGAAGCGCTATACGCCAGAGACCACTTTGGAATATGTGGCACACCGTCGAAGGTGATTGTATGGTCATCCGCCGGTGCCATGGCTGCACGGTAGAGGAAAACAAAGGCGCACACAGAGCTTAAAGATGCAATGCATAAGAAGTGAAACATGACAAGAATGCATAACAAAAAAGGAAAGTAAGTGTGAAAACTCTTAGAAACCATGCATCCAGTATGAAAATGATACATCTCTTACAAGAGATGATGAGACCTTGTGAATGGATTATCGCCATGCCAACACAAAAGGAATTATATGCACTTTTACTATTCGTTTTGAGCAAGAGACACCCCCCATCATGATTGTGACCGGTGTAATGTGGCAATTTTTACAGAAGACCTTTTGCATAGTGTTTAAATCTAAAGGGGGATACATAATTTTTTGTAACATTTTTGTGTATTCTTGTAAATATTGATAAACTTTAGCCTTATTTCTATGTAGTATGGAAATAAGTATTCATGTTTGGATTTTGGCCCGAACAAAAGCCATGGGAGTCTTGGTCTCCTTGTGCCATGGGAGTTATGACCTCCATAGTGCAATCTTTATTTCTTATTCTTTCATGTCTTTTATCAAGCTTCCATGATGTCGGAATGCAATATCATTCAAGCTATCGTTTCTCGCTACATGAGTATTTCATTGCCTATAGAACTTGTTTTGTATGGATTGTTTCATTTGATTGATATCATAGTTTGATCTTTGATCTCGGAGTTTTTTGGGATTGAAGTGTTTATCTTCAGCTTGAACAAAATATAAAGAAAATAACATTCCTTTCAAATCCTAGATTTGTAATTGGATACAAAAGTAAGTCACCATCAAAATGGTGGGAAGGAGATTGGACTAGCTAGAGATTGAAACCCATGACTTCTACCTAGACAGAAAATCAGAGGTTGTTTTATCATTTTGAGTGAAAAATGACTTAAGGCCAAAAATGTGAAAAAACGACACTTTTGTTAATTTCTTGATTAGGAAAAGAGCCAAAGAGAGTCTGCGACGTGAACAAAAATATGGTACTATTGTCTCCTTTGCTTTGGAAATAGTAGAGCCCATTTTGTAGTTCTCTCCTCTTTTCTATCTGAAATATCTAAAGTTTGACATGTTTTGGTATCCCAATAGTCATATTCACTAACAAAAGTTATCAAAAGATGTGATATTTTCGAATCTGAGAGATCTTTTTTAGTTGAAATATCTAAAGTTTGATATGTTTTGGTAGCCCTAACAGTCCTATTCACTGACAAAAGCTATTAAAAGTTATGACAAAGATCAGAATTGAAGTTAATACTCGATATTTTGGAAATCGAGAGATTTGACTATATGACTTCTCTTTGGCACCCATATATTTAAGCTCTCTCAATTCTCCTTCTTGACCTTCTCTTTGAGTTTCCTTCTCTACACACTATTATTGCACTTTTATATTTTTTCCATAGCATCCACAATTCATCCTTCTTGTTCCATGAACTCTTGTATTGTCCATAATAGAAATACATGTGAAACTTGAAATCCTAAAACTTTTATTGTAAATGATAAGATTTCCATACTACCATCCTACAAAGGATTCCACAAGGTGAAAAAAGCTAAAATAAGAGGATGTAAAATATCATTGGAAGGGATGCATTGTTGCTTTCAAGGCTACACCTCAAGAATATTTGCTCAGCTTTAATATGTTTATACAGTTAGGGATATATACTTGCCTCCAACTAAATGTATTTCTCTACAAATATAGAATAGTTTTTTATACAAGTAATAAACATAATTTTTGTTCTATTAATATAAGTAGTAAAAATGGATTATTTTCTACAAACATCTTTCCATCAACAAGTTTTGAGCGACAGCCTATGAAGAGATTGAGTGGTACTTTCTACAACATTAGAAGATATTGGAGACACATTGCATTTTTTTACAAGACAATACAAGTTCAAGATATAAGCTCTTGCATAACTTGGTTTGTGATACCACTTGCAAAACCTAGTTGTGCATACCTAACTCACACAAACCAAAACAAAATAAAGATACAAGGTTGATTTCAATAGTGTAAACACATTATAAGTTTTAGATAAGAAAATACAACTTCTGGATATATGTTTAAGAGTAATGGTGTACATTATTGAAAAATAATCTTTTGACAAAAAAATACAGCTTTTGGATATATGTTCAAGATTAATAGTGTATACCATTAAAAATGAAATTAAATATTATTTGCTTCGTGTAAGTTATTTGTCTCTTGCTATTGTATTTTTTAAACCATAAATATATAAACCATTGAGAATTTGATATTGCTCATTAGCACTTTTTATGAAGAAATATTTGCAAAAATTCATATAATTCAATATGATTTTATAAGTTAAAATATATTTAATGCTCATATGGTTTGATACAAAGATTGTTAGCTAGTTTGGAGTGTCACTTAATGGAAATATCATTATAGGTAGTTTTTGGAGTATCTTAAGCATAATAAGGCTTGGAGATTTTTAGCTGGTCCTTTGCTATTTTTTCTACCTATTATTACATAATTTGGATCCAAAATGAACTATCTTTTTAAAGAGATATTGTATTAGTATATATTTGCTGTATAAATTATATCTTCTTTCCACTACAATATATAAGCCTCATACCGATGTTCAAAGCGACGAAAATATTTATAAAAAAAATTTCCCCTGTCATCGCTAAAAATGTCACTATTAGCAACACCATAGAACTGTCGGTATAATCATGGCTATGGGCGTCGCCATATGCATCGCTATTAGTGTCGCAAATAGCAATGTTGATAGCGACGCAAATAGAGATGCCCATAGCGATGGTTTGCGACGCTAATAGCGACGTGGGCCATACAAAAGAGTTACAGTAAAGTCTACAATACTCGTCAAAATGAAAGTAAAGTGTACTTGAATCCATAAGACTGATATATAAAATAAATACAAGATCACGTAATGAAAGTGATGGTAGAATCATGGCAAGATACAAAGGATGATAATAACATAATGTATGGAAAATGCCTACATAACTCACATGACCAAAAAAGAAGAGGATGTGCGCTCCATGGATCCAAGGGCGAGCTATAGATCCTCATCATCCGAAAGCTCGTCCCTCTACAAAGGAGCATCGAACAGACTTTGCAAAAAAAGAAACAACTACACATCAGTCCACCATACAATAATGCATTTTAATTAAAATTAGTAACTACGGATAATAAATATGAGTGACTTATTGAACCGCTGCGTGCATATAATCGGCCGATCAATGCAATGATGTTGTGTCTCTCTACATATCGAGTCTCTAGGCTGATGGGATCACGGTTTGTAATGGAGCGCTGCAAAGAAAACAAAATACAACTATTAGAAAAACGATTGTCAATACAAGGGATATTGCAAAAAAATATGCGAGAAGAACAAAAGAAAAACTTACAAAGTTCTCCAGATAAGTCATGTGGATGCCACTCCTAAGATGATGGGCCACTCCTACCTCTAGTCATACCCTCATTATCTCCGCTGCTGTCTCCAACATCCTAGAGAATCTGTAGTCTCCTCTCTGAGCCAGTGCCAATTATCTATGTCTAGCCACTCCAGCTTTGAGGCCCCACTCTTAAGTGCCTTGTGTGCATCCAATCGTCTGTGTGACATGTATGCATGCATCCACTCCATCATCCAGCCCATGAAAAACCTATTTGCTGTGGTGGGTACCGGAAACTCCTCATGCAAGGATGCTACTATGTAGTCCTTGCTCCCCTCCGGTATGTTCTTTCAATGATCCAAGACGTTGTGCAAAAAAACACATTGACAAAACTCTCTCATACGAGTCATCACCCTCCTCCCCTCATCATTCATGATGACAGCTCCTATTCTATCATCTATAAGGTATCCATACCTACATCTGGTGTATCTACGGGAGTGGTATCTCTCGGAGTAGCACCCATAGGAGTGTATCTATAGATGACTGAGCAAAAGATGGAGTGAGTGGAGTAGACATCCCCACAAGTGTGACAAATCCCACAGGTGATGCAACTCCAACAAAACGACGAGACAGAGACACTATGTCGATATCTCCATAACAACCACCCAAGCCACGCTATCTCAAGTCGAGTGCGAGTTCACTATATCCACCCTCCACAGCATTCGCCCAGAACCACTCTCTCCGTGGCCTAAGTCTTGAGCATCAACCTCGTCTATTGGAAACCAAAGCATCAGAGCACACCGAAGTAGATTTAACAAAAGGGACTGATGGTGTCCGAGACAACTCCTAGTCTACCATATCTTTGAATCGAGCCATTTGATCTAGAGACATACATGTCAGACTCCAAATAGCAAAATACACATGCCACTTACAATCCATTCGTAGTACAAACCTAACATATCTTATGCCAATCATGCAATTTTAGACCTAATAATTGGTCATCTTTACAAACCGCAAACATAAGAGAACGCATCATACTTGTCTGAATGCAAATAGACTTGATAATTTTCTTCACAATGCGATCTTATTCAGTGGACAAAACCCAAGGAGTGCAAGGTCATTGTAAGCAACCATCAGCACTCGACTACGGCCAAAGCGCCTCCATCTTGTCTACCTCCTTCAAATCCATTCATGCCCCTACAATGTCTCTCTTTCTTGTGATGTGGTCTCATAGTAAGCTGCCCACATTCTTAAGAATATGCATGGGATCCAAGTGGTTGATCTGTAAGTGGGTCCAATACAGCAACTCGTAAAAAATTGAGAATCGTCGTATTCCGTTTGGATGAGACTCCATGTGGACAATTTTCAACTCGTACCAACTTTGGGCGTTCATTCATGTTGAAGGTCATCCAAGAAAACCTTCCCTCAGTTCACGACCCTCCGGCAAGAAAACAGTGTGCCCCTCATATACCATCTTCTTCATGGTTTGTGACCTTCGGGAGTCTAACTGTGGCCCACACAATGGATATGCATGATCACCTGAGGTAACCAGACTTGTCCCAACACCTTTATCCAATGAATACAAACTTGAACGAGCTATGATAGATATTATCAACAAGAACGGAAGCCTACTTACCTGAGCACTCCTCGAATCCCTGAAAGTTATGCATGGTCCACATGAGAATGGCTTGTATATTGGTGGACTGTCGACCATCATGCTTGCTCATATCTTCCACTACAACCCGCTCCTCCCACAAAATCTTAAGCTCATCGACTAATGGACGTAGATATATGTCCATAATCTTGACTTTGTAGTGGCCAGGAACAAGCAAGCTAAGGATGAGGTGTCCTTTCTTCATAGAAATCCATGGAGGGATGTTGTAGTTAACAAGGACTATAGCCCACACATTGTAAGAAATTGAGCGCAGACCGAATGGGTTCACACCATCCATAGCAAGACTGAGGTGAAGATTCCTTGGCTCTCGAGCAAAGCTTGGAAAGGTAGAGTCAATGTGGCTCCATGCACATAAATCCGCTGATATTTGTTGGACTCCATCTGTGGGTCTATTCTACGTATGCCACATTGTCAAGCTCCCCATGTCGAACGTATGAAACATGTGATGTATACGAGGGATAAGCGAAAAGTGTCTATGATCTTTTTGAGGGATGGTTTACCCTTGCAAGTCCTATCGATACCTATGAGCACCACACTTTAGACATGTCTCCATAGTCTTGTATTCTCCTCAAAACAGTATGCAATTGTTGACACATGCATGGATGATGTTGTAGTCCATGCCAAGCTTTCATAAAACATGTCCGATATCATTACGAGACTCAGGCATGGTATTTTCAAGTGGTAATATATGATACTTTAGCAACCTGAAAAAAAATCATTAAACACCTTGAAAAATAAAAATTATTTTTTATGATGATACCGAAAAAGAAATCAACGAAGCATATGTAGAAGGCATTTGAACAACTCGGTCACACTCGCATTGCTCCACCCATATTTTGCTTGCACACTTAAGAGTGCAAGCAATATCTTCAAGCGAGATACTCGGCACCCATCATATAATGGTATGGATGCTTCCTCTCTAAGCAGATTAGATGTCTCGACATCCATGGGTATCAATGCATCAATCATTGCCTCCATCTCAGGATCCAAGATTGGGTAGTGCCTTCCAAATAGTGGATTGGCTCAGGCACTTGGCTCAGACACTCCATCCATCACATGCCCACGAACTCTTCTAACTGGCTGCAAAAGGTGCACTCCGCCTTGGGATGAGACATCACCTCCTTGTAATACATTTTACAGCAACATCCAATGTTTTTGTATATGATATTCAATTATTTTGTGAATATAATGCATTATTGATATACACTTTTCTTACCATTTGCTCAAAATCTGAGATTGCCTGATCAATTATCTCTGATTGAAACTTGTCGAAGTGTTGTATGGTTGGAGCCCCAAGAGGAACACCAAGGAAAAGAGAATTATCTTGCAAGAAAATCTATCTTGTAACATCAGCAAGCTTTTATTTCATTCTTTTCATCATCAAAACAAAGAAAACAGCAATTCTTCACGCAGCATCATAGTAGATTTCTCTCACGGATTTAAAAGAATCAACCATAGTCTTCAACATCTTCATAGAATCCACCAATATAACAAAGAACACAAAATAATACATCATCTTTTGAATGGAAATAAATCACATATTATCCTTCTTCAATGTCTTCATAGTTCTCTCTCTCAATCTCTCATATACAATTGCAATGTTTTGATAGAATTGACTATCTTTGCTCTCTCTCTCTCTCTCTCTCTCCATCAATAGTACATTATCTCCTCACTAAAATGCTCTCATAATAACCCTCAATAATCCTTCCTAGGTCGTGGATGCATCTCCCAAGAGGTATGTCTGATATGAAGTATCACCAGAGCCACTACAGTGTTTTTTCACAGCTCACTACTGTCACTGTCACTTAGTCTTCTCTTCAGTCTTCAGCAGCTGCTTCTTCCACTTGTTTTAGCTCTTTTGAACTTAGAATCATCTTTTCCAAAGGTTAGAAAACTTTCCCAAAGTCACACATACATTTTACAGAACACTTACAGAATGTCTACAAAACAGTTACAGTATAGTACCAAAACAGTTACAGTACAGTTACAGTACAAAGACATAGTAGAGACAGAGGCTCTACAAAGGGTCTACAGAAGGTCATCAGAACCTCATAACTCATACTCAAACCATTCCAAAATATCAAAAACTATTCAATAAGATTTCAAAATATCTCAATCTTCATCAATCATCAATCCATACTTCATACAGAAGACAATCAGAACAAAACAGAAGCTATGCAGAAGGTATACAGAACCAATTAGAAGCTATCAAAACCTATCTGAACATCTCAAAAATTCATATCTCCACTGAGAATCATCATGAACTTCCAAAACATAATCAATGTCATCCAAATCACTCTCAAATACTTCCATTAACAACCATACATCACTCTAAATCCATCAAAAATCAATCATTTAGACCTCAAAAACAACAAAAAGCAGTCAAAAATTCAGTCTTTTTCCACTCTCAACATATCCCCACACTTAGAAAGGAAGCGTCCTCGCAACCTAAGGAAAAGAAGAATATAAGTTCACTAAAGAGCTCAATTTGCATCTTCCTTCAGATCTTCAATAATCTCTCCAAAACACGACCCCAACTTATCACCTGTATCTAATAGAAAAAATACTACTAAAGGAAAACTCCCATTATTCAATAACTCATCTAATTAATCATTTAAAAACCATAACAAATTTGTAAAGGGTATAAGAGGTTCTCTTCAACTTTCCACCATTGTCTTTCCATCCACCATCAATAGCTTAAAATGAGCTCTCGAACAAATTATTCTCAATCAGCACGAACTCATGACATACAATTATTACAACACATACACACAAACACTAACACAACCATCTGAATGACATCTCCAAAAAGACATATATATAATTAAGAATCATCCAAGATACATTGCAAAGGCATCAATGAAGATGATCCCTTTTGAAGGCTTGGTGATTTCGAAAGCGATCCATGGAGAAGGATTCATCTACAAATGTCTTTGGAGGATTTTGAAAGAACTGCAAGCAGCATATCCTTTCTAGCAATACAAGGTATTTGCTAGGGAGACATAGGGCATGAAGATACAAGACATCCAACTGGTGAGAGTCAATGTTCACATTGACATTCATACAAAGTTTTGGAATGGCCTTTTGATCATTATGGGAATACCTATGCATGTATGCTAGATACCAAGCAAAATGAGCTGTCAATCTCACCGAAGGATCTAGAGATTGTGAATATTGGTGAGCAAAATGAAGGTAGTTCTAGTATGCTTGACTGGAAGTTGTCCAATCTCCTAGAATTATTGGCCAATTTATCTAAGGTCCTGTAAGAGAATCAGTCGAGCTCCATCCTCTTCTTCTTGGAATCTGTTGATCAAACCCTTCATATTCACTAACCAACTGAGGGGGTTGAGAGATAGAAGTGGTAGGAGATGGAAGTGGAATAAGTAAAAGTGGATGAAGAGATGAGTAGGCAAAATCATAAAAGGAGGAATAGGTTAAAGAAGGAGTGGCTGAAAATTTTAGGGAATCAGTTAAGAAGGGTGTTAATTGATAAATAGGAAAGGTAGAAGGTATATGAATGGATGGTGAAGGGCATGGTGGAGAAGGGAAAAATACTCTATCTTCGATAAAAGAGCAATATGTAAATATTGGAATTTGAGAAAAATATTGAGGTTGGAAAAGAAGGGGTAAGATTGCTGTTGAATTGGTTTGATAGAGGGACATATAGATATCATAACGGTGAGCCATTTGTTGGTAATATAGTAGGCTAGGAATAGAGGGGCCTAAGATAGATCTTCTCTGATAGGCATAAAAAAAGGTTGAATCAAATGGATTATTTTTGGAAAGGTGAGCTAAGAGATCCACCCTCACTTGGTTAGTACTCTGTACATAGGTAGAAGCTGTGTTATGTCGTTGATTCAGGACCACAAAATCAATCATGGAGTGCCAGGAATTATTAGGGCAAGTAGCTACTTTTGAAGAGTAACTCTGGAATATGTCATCTATTCGCAACTCCAAATAGTTGGCGTACAAAACAGCTTGTAAAACCACATCTCCCACATACCAGGCCATATCTACTTCATCTGGAATCAACAAATCTCCCCGTAGATACATATATGACAGCAACAGGGTATCCATCGTGACAGAATCTTCAAACACCATACAGACCACTTCTATCAGCAACTTAGGAGACCAAGCCCCACTCCAACCATCCTCTGAAAGAGGAAGATCCATCGTTGAAAGCTTCATGTAAAAGGCCAACTTCTACAATTGATAGTGGGCAAAGAAAGAATGGTCCGGAGTAACATATTCCTGGAAATGCTCAAATGTAGACCATACAGATCCATCCTGGATTGCAATCTTTCCACTTCATCTTGGAATAGAGGACACAAGGTAGCCTGTCTGTGGAGAACTGCCAAGTCGTGCTGTAGGAGAGAAGGGATTAGTGGAACATTAGGGCTTGGAGGAACAAACCGTGACTTTGCCAGTTGGTCTTGCAAAACTGCTTAATCTAGGAGGCTTGTGATTCCACTATGTCAGTAGCAGTCTGTAAGGCTGAGAGTTTTACATCTAAAAGAGTTTGAAACTCTCTATGCTTCTTTGGATATCCTCTCCTCCTATGAGATTCTAGTGACCTCTGATTGAGCTTCTGTTAACTCAATCTTCAAAGAAGATATCTCTTCTCTTTGGGTCTCAATCAGTTGGGTTTGTTGCTCCAGCTTCTTAAACAGATCTGCTATGGTGTCTTTGGCAAAGGCTAATTTGGATATTGCCTTATGCAACTAGTCTTTGGACTGCATTAGTTCTTCATAAAAGGAAGCATACAGCCGTTGAACACAGGCTGTCATAGAAAGTTCAATTGAACTCTGGATATCTTTACATAGGAAGAGAATGGCATCTCCCAACACTAAATTGTTCAATGAAGGGACTGATATGTCCAAGGAAACCTCTCGATGTGCTTTGAACAAGTTGTTACATGTGAGATAAGCAGGGAGGTCACTGCCAGATGTAGCAGGAATTGTAACTGAAGGAAAAACTGAAGGAGCTTTATCTGCCACCCGTTTCAAGCGTTTTCGTTGTATGACCAGGGGAGGAGGAGAATCCAGATCCTCTATATCAATAGGTTCTGACTTATTTGAAGGTGGAGGGGGAGATAGGGGATCAGATGAAGGAGGTGGAGGCACACCCTTCTTTAAACCTGAGTAGGTCAAGAAGGCAGATAGGTAGGATCCATAGGTGACATTTGTGACATTGCCCTTGGTTACTTTGACGAAATGTTGATTCATTTTGGTGAGTAGGTAAGTGCTCCAATCAATAGCTACTCCTTTTAACACCATCCTTGAAGCTGTAAAGAGCTCTTTGGACAAGTGATGGGATGGTATTTTGGCAGGCATAACATAAACCTATCTTGGAGGAACTGGTAGACCAACTTCCACACAGGATCAGTGATCATGGAAAAGGAGACTCCTGAAGTGTTGCTCACTTTCTTGACATCCAAAATTTCCTTGGTCTGTTTTTGTAATAGCTTCAAAATCTCATCATTAGAGAATAGCTGTCGAGCTGTAACAAAGGGCTCTCCTTTGTAGGGAAGAGACAGAGTCTTCCCTAACCCTTGGGGTGTCAATATCATGGAAGTACCATGGACCAGTCCCGACTTCTTGCTATATGAGGCAAGGAACTTATCACACATGGATGGATCTTTTGGAATCAAGGGGAAGGAAGCAGCCAGGAAAGTTGCGAGTCGTGCCTTTGTGAGAGGCTCAAAAGTGAGTAGGGAAGAGTAATCCCTACTAACCAGTGGGACATAGTGGATAGGGGGGAGGAGCGTGAGGCGCCATTCAGATGGTAAACACACACACCACAAACACAAACAATCACAAATAATGCCTGCAAGACAACCAAAAGGCTATAAAAAAGAAATCAATAAAAAAGGACACACATACATACATAGACGTAACTAACCCATTTACCACCCCAGACAATACACAACTTAGAAAAAACTCGACATGACCTCTATACATATGTGACCGAAAGCTTCACGCGATGCAATATTCAAGCACCCAAATCCCCGTATCAGGCAAGAAAGAAAGAACTACACATCGAACCCATAATCGAAACACATACAAATCAAACTACTAGAAAAATGTACATCAAGACTTGACCATAACCTGGATCATCAGTGTCAACTAAAAGTCTTTTACGCGCCCATCCTACGAAGCGTGTTTATTAAAAAAATGGAAAAAAAGTGCAGTGATGGGGATTTATTTTAATGAAGTGTTCATTTTAATAAATTATTAACAATGGGTGATGTTTTATTAGGTTATAAACCTTAATAAGAAAATGACGGTTTCTTCTTAAAAATTTTAATTACAAATTATTATGTTGAAACGGTGCTTTAGCGTAACCCAGAATACGATTTTCATACTAGGTCTCTAAATGCAAATTTCTTAATTAAAAATTAATAGTGATGTGGAGCACTTTTTTGCCAGCACGTGCTCTTGTGACAATTGGTTCATTTTTATTACAAATTAAGGTGCCTCTTGAGCACATGTAGCGCGTGCAAAGTGAACGGCTAGTTAATTTTTAAAATTATGAAATTGTGTGTTTAGCGCGAATGTGCATGGAAAATGTGGGTGAATAAATAGTACATTTTAATAATTAATTATGAGTAAGGGGATAATGAAAATAAATAAAGCTCACAAAATAAATACCTGGAAGGGGTGTGTATGCAATGGCCGAAAGGCGCACGGAAGAGTCTCCCAAAAGCAATGAATCCAATCAAACAAAATCAAAGACCATTGTGACTGAATAACAAAGACAATACGTTAGTGGGTTTGATAATTTTTTAATGTATTTGTATTTTTATATTTAAAATTTTTATAATATATTTCTTAAAAAAAGTTTGGATTGTGTGGGGGTTATATTTTAGGTGTATTTGTTTTGGTTTTATATTGTGGTTTTGTTAATTTATTTTATTATGTGTGTTGGTTTGTTTGTTTTACGTGTTTTTTTGTGTGTTTGTGTTTGTTAATAAATGGTATGTAGTTGTTGTTTTTTTTCAAAAGGAATAATAATTAAATATGAATATGTGATGAAGGAAAAAATAAAATTGCAGCCATGTAGGAAATATCCACAATTTATATTATGAAAATAAGTATTTGATTTGTATGTTTATTCTGTTTTGTTTTTTCAAAGAATATTGGTTCCTTGTATAAAAATATTTTAAAGTAAAAATTTAGTGGAAAAAAGGTTAGGTGGATGGAATTTTCTAGAATTTTTTAGAATTTTTGTGTATTTTGTTACTAATTTTAAACGAATTTTCTACATTTTTAAGTACTTTTGAATAAATTATGAAATATTTATTTTTTTTAATTTTTGTTATTGAAATTTCCACCTGAAAAATTTCCCAAAATTTTATAGAAATATAGCGGATTTTTTGGAATTTTTTTGGTAATTTTTCTCAGTTGAAATGAATTTAGAAATTAACTAAATCAATTAAATCATGGAAATCGGGTCAAATCAAGTCAACTAAGTCCTGTTAGTCTTGTTAAATCAGGTAAGTCAGACGAAGTCAAGTCAGGTTAGTCAAGGGGGATTAGGTTAGTCTGGGTTAGTCTAGGTTAGTTAGGTTAGGCTAAGTCAAATCAGGTTAGCTTAGTCTGGGGTCAGTCTAGGTTAGTTAGGGTAGACTAAGTCAGATTAGATTAACTAACCTAGATTAGACTAACTAACCTAGGGTAGTTAGTAGGGTGGGGACTAACCTGAGGTAGGTTAGTTAACTAACTATAGTTGCCAACAAAACAATTGGTGGCAGTTAGTTCCTGCCCTGAGCCCTTGTAGTAGGTCAGGGAATCGTGCTCAAAAGTGCCTTCATCTTGACCCATCCGTCACCTTGAGTGCTCTCCCTCCCCATCTAGAATTGTCATGGTGTGCCCGTTGGCCAGCTCGGTCGAGCCTTTGGACACTCTCGCACTAGTTGAATAGGAATATTACGGCATGTAGGATGGCAAAGTACCTTGTTCAATGCTTCTAGAATCATGCCTCGAGAGACACCTTTGTCAAGAGTAACCAAATCAAGTGGCTCAAGTAAAAGGATTAGGAGTTGTGTGCTCACATTGAGGCGATTGGGTCTCACTAGTCCATAAGGCTTAGGTGAAAGGAGAGCAACAATGGGTACCAAAGGAAATAGCATCCTCCATACGTTTTATCCTGAAGATACAACACTAGATGTTCCACCATGAAAATTGGTGGGCTAGTAATGAGTTTCATGTGCTTGCATTCATGTGTTACACTCACCGAATGAGGAGAGCATTACCCTCAGTCCGAGCTACTTGCAAAAGCTCTAGGAGTCCCTCATCTAGGAGATGGAGACTCTCTTGGAGTAGAAAATTCAACATTTTCTAGCGGCCTTGACTCTAGCATGCAACAAGCAATCCTTTGCCTCAAGGACAAGGATCCAAACTCTAACAACTTGTCGAAAGCTCAATAGATAATGATGTTGCTCAAAGCCCCAAGCATCCATTCCTACAGCTACCTCTCTTGACAAAGTCGTTGTGGTGTCTCTTATTCCAAATAGGCTCTACTAGACAAGTGATAGTGTTCTCTCCAAATTGGTTCTAGTATTATTCCATCCTAGGCTAAGCCCACACTCCCATTTGTGTAGCTAAGGGCAAGAAGTCTAGAAAGAAGATATGTATGGAGACCTTTTTCTCATCCAAGTACATGGTCTTTTTGTGGAAGCTCTTGAATGTACTTCTTCTAACATTTTAGTGAGTTTCTTCCTGATTATGGTGTGGCATTGCTCCAAAATAAGCTGAAATGCAGTGGGTTACCTAGTTCTAAGACCAACTCCAAGTCTCTCTCCAAACCTTCTTCTTGGGTGTCTTAGATTATAAGATTCCTTGGAAAGAATATATGGTATTAGGACCATGAGACCCCAAAAAAGTTCGTAAAGGAAGCTACATTTAAGATAGTGGAGGGTGAAGCTCACATTTATTTTTGGAAAACAATGAGGCAACAAAGGACTTATGACCTTCTATTCTATTACAAAAGTTAGACTTAGCACAAACCAAAAGTTACTTAGTTGACAAAGAAGGTGGAGCACCTTAAATTGTAGAGGGTGGAGGTACATCAAAACTTAGCTACAACCTATGCATACATTGAAAATTTGACCATTGAAATGGTGCACTATCAACATTTTGCACAACCACAAGGTTGGCTCCAAATCAAATGTTTTTATGCAAATGTACCATTTCAACCATGTGCCTTTATTGATTGCACAACAAGCTCCATGTCATATTTCCTATGATATCTATTCAATATCTTGGATAACATTTAAAGTGTAGAATCTAAGCAATGATTCTTTTGAGGCTACATTGTATTATTTTCTTTCTATTGTATGGTTTCAAAAGCCTTTTCTATTCATTTTAGTATTGCACCATATTAAAAATTTTTGACATGGAGAAAATCAAGGAGCTCCAAAAGGATGTTGACTTGGCCTTCTCTAACTTGGTTGCTTTTTTAGTACATCCTTTTGGAAACCTACCTTCCACAATGCTTTGCACTAATCCTCAAGCAAGGAATGATTTCTAAGTTTTTTGGCTTCCAATTGGATTGATTTATTAATGATCATGCTTCTAAAGTAGTATAATTTGTTAGCACTGAATACTTCTCAAAATCACTTTGATTTTCTAGAACCTTGAGTAAGCCCACCTTATGATCTCACTCATTTTTTGATTTATTATTGAGAATAAAAATGATTTTTAACAACTTGCTTTAATGCAGTACTATGATTTGAAGATCCTAGGGCTTGCTCTTTTGGATATAGTAATGATGATTTCAAAATGGATTTTAGATATTTTAGGCAGGTTTAAATATCATCTATTTTATCTTAATTGTAAGTTTTTGACCTAACATCAAAATTCCCTTACCTAAGTTCTAATTTGATAGATTTATAAATTATGATTGAGGAATCATTTTATGTTTCACATGTAGTGGCTAAATCCTTTAATCAATAACTTGAACTTTATTATTTAACAAAATGAAGCATGCATTAGACTGAGTTAGCTACATTTTTGAAATGCTAGAAACTTGAAAAGCTTTGATTAGATAAATTAAAGTGGCTATAATCATGGTATGTTTTGGCTATAAAGTTGAATACTTGTATTCACAAACTATGGACATTACACAATTTTTTGTTATGGTTGTGTTGAGTGTTTGAAATAATCAAAATTGTGGCTACTTTTTGCTATTTTTAGCAATTGAATTCCCTTTCTCATTGAAGATTTTTAGGTATTTGGCTCTTTTGCTACTGCTGGTTTAGGAAGTGTTTCTACGAGTTTGGGTGGATTGAGGTGAATTATGGTTTTTCAATGGTTTATGATGTTCCAATGAGTTCTAATAGCCTCTGTAGTAGTATGGTTCTATAAAGATCAATTTCTTTTCTATTTTAGGCTTTACAATTTTAAATGTATGAGTTTAGGTATTAATTGAGGTATTCTTAGTGGCTCTAAATTGATTGATGTGGGTTTTCTATTAACTGTGTGGTTTTGATAGCTTTTAATATTTGGCTTTATGTTAGCTTTTTTAATGTTTTTGTAGCCTTCTATATGCTTCTATATGGGTTATCCATGATAGATTAATTGCTCATGAGTGTTTTTCTCCCTTGGGAAGAGGGAAATAAAGGCTCTTTCTAGATAGTTTTAGTAAGAAGAGTGGTATAGTTAAAACATTCAATTGGAGACTTCAAGGGACAATATCAATAATGGTATGTGAAGAGACATTGTGGTAGCTCTCCTGACCTTCTATATCATATATACCTCTTGTTAAGTGTCTCTAAGACTTATTTGAAGACTTTAAGTGACAATGTAAGTAATGGATTATGCAGAGATAGTGTAGTAGCTATGATGACCTTTCATATTAGACATACCTCTTTCAAAGTATCTCCATGACCAAGATGGGGATTTTTGGTCATTCTTGGAATGTGTGTTTGAAAGAGATGAATTGAGTGTTTGTAAGAGAGAAGATAGCATGGGGAATTCACTATATGTATACCCTCTATATCATGTGCGTTCAAGGCCTATTTATAAATATCCTTATCTATGAATTTCCCTTAATAAAACATAACCCTTTTCTATTCAATCTGTAAAAAGCAACCGGTTCATATGGGACCCTTATGTATGTAAAAAATGTATTTTAAAAATCCATTATGTTGAACCCACATGATACGTACATATATTTATGACTCATCTCCTTGGGGAAAATAGTCATTTGATATTAGTTTTGTGTCCTACTTGGCACAGCCTGGGCATGACCCGAACCCACACACATAGAGTAAGAGACTAAATGACATAAAGAACATACTTATACCTTGCCAGAGGCCATCACCCCTAAACAGGCCACACTGAGCTATCATGAGTGGAGCTCCTTTGAGATACTCATAATCCTCTTGTGCAGTTGCATAAGCAGTTCTAAAGGCAATCAAAAAGATGAATGAAGTACAAACTCAAAAAAGAAGTAACAACATAACACTCCACATAAACCATGATTTTCTGTATCATCCTTATGACATCTGTCATACTAGTAACCTAAGAAACATCAATACCCATGTCACACATAAACCGTGATTTTCTACATCATCCTTATGACATCAGTCATACTAGTAACATGAGAAACATCAATACCCATGTCACCTTAGACCAAAGGAATAGGAGGTACATGCATAGACTCAAAGTCTCCATGTAAATCCTTTTTAATAGTATCAAAAGCATCAATCGAAGGCTACTCATCCATATGGCATTTACCACACAGCCAAATTTTACCTATCTTTTCCTTCTTTTCCCTATACTACCTACAGACTTTAATACATCCCTTATGACCCTTGCATCCAAATGCTCCATTTTCTCATCATGCATTGACTTCCCATGATCTTTTACAAAATCCATAACAACGTGTCTTGCATAAGGCTTCTGATAACCTACCTACAACAAATATTTGTAAAGAGCTAATCTCTCTTCATCACCACCAAAAAGATCAAAAGCATCAACACTATCTTTCCCATTACTAATATCCATTCTCACATCATCAACATGTCCTACATCTCGAGACATAGAATGAGGTGTCCAAGTCAATAAGGACTCTATAGTCAAACGAGGATATTTCCTAAAAGCATACTCATATAGGGCTGCCAAGAAACAACCCATTTGGGATTTATGAAAAACCTTCTTAATCTTCAGCACTTTGACCTTTGTCATTTACCTATCATACAAAACCCTATCCCAATTTGGCATGTCCACATTGTCAACATAATAAATTAAGCCATAAGTCTCCCAAGCTATGGAATTAGTCTTAATAAATAGCATGAACTTCTCCATAAACCACCAAAGATGCATTCTGCCACCATCAGCATCAATTCATTTCATAACATACACCTTGCATGGACTCATGACATCTCCAAATGCTTCATGCATTTTCTCATCAAAGCATCTCCACAATGTCGAGTTTATATTCATTAGTAATGCAAAAGCATGGCTTACAACAATTGTTATAAGCTTAAGGCAACCTCCAACTTTACCCTAGGATTTTCACAAGATATCTAGCTGGGACCAAAGCATGTATATTGGCAGCCCAAGAATCCCAAGGAAGCCATGCAAACTAATGCAACCCGATTCTTTATAGCCATGCCTTGGTAGATGCATGCCTAACATCCAATGCCAAAGTAGAATCTACAAACGGTGTAGACACAACACTTGAAGCAAGTACCTTAGATGAAAAACTCGGTGTTGATGTTGCTTCCAACTGCTCTGAGTGCTCCTCATGTGGATCATACTCGGTGTCATCATCATCCTCCACACAAGCTCTTTTCTTCCTAGACAATGCTTTGGTGGATGTACCCCGATGTCATAGTTGGCAATGTAGGTTGACACACAAACGAATATGGAGAGAAAGAAGAGGAAACAAAAGAAGAACTCTTCATCTCCATCTTGAAATTGAAGTCTAAGTCCTCTATAAGTTTGAACTTTTCGTGCCATTTGTCATTTCAGTATGACACACCTTAGACCACTTCACCCAATCACTAGATGTCCCACTTGAGTTAAAAAACCATGATAATATTAAATTAACATGTACATAATATGGTTGAACATGCAAATCTTTGAGCACAAATGTGCCTTGCCCGACATCCTTAGATATCACAAATGGACCTTCATAATAGATTTTTAATTTACCCGTAAACTTATCGAGTCGAGAATTATACACCACAACCAAATCACCTTCCTGAAATATTTTCTTTCTTATATGTATGTTCACCCAAGCTTATCTCCGCTTCTGCTGGGTAATTCATGAAATATAGGTAGCAAGAACCCTATCCTCCTCTAACTTCAAGAGTTGTCCTAATTCGTGGTTCACTATTTCCTAAGGATCCAACTTATGTGTGATTGCAATCCTTAGACTTGGTACCACAAACTCCATAGGTATTACAACTTCCAAACCATAAACAAGCCTAAAAGGTGTAAGTCTTATTAAAACCTTGTCTGCTATCCTAAAAGCCCACAATGCTAAATCAAGTTTTACATCCCAATCATCCTTGTTATCCTCAATAATCTTCTTCAAAATGTGGAGTAAAATCTTATTTGAACTTTGAGCTTGACCATTAGCTTGAGGATGATAAGGAGTCGACTTCTTATGCAAAATCATGTGTATGATAGTCAGTTCCCTTGTAACTTGATTCAAAAAATGTTTTCCTTGATCACTTATCAACTCAATAGGACAACCCAACCTAGTCATAATGTTAGAACACAAAATTTTGGCCACGCTAGCTGCTTTATTATCCTTCAATGCTTGAGCTTCCACCTATTTGGTACAGTAATCCGTACAAACCAAAATATATATGTTATCAATTCTCTTTGTTGCTAGATTAATCCTCCCCACAAAATTAATTCCCCACTTTTGAAAAGGCTCAAGTGGTAAGACATGACGATCTTGCATTCTATCTTTGTCAAGAGGCTAACCTTCTGTCAAACATTGCAAACATTCTTTAGCATACTAATGAGCATCCTTCAACATAGTAGGCCACCACAGACCTACTTGCAATATTTTCGTGCTTGTTATTTCCCTTGAAAAATGACCGCTGACAGTTCGGAATGGGCTTCATGCAAAACGGTTGGCTACTCATATTCAGGGATACATCTTCCCATAACATTATCTACTCCTCTTTTATAAAAAACATTCATAATAATGTGAAATGATCAACTTTTTAATGCCAAACTTCTTCTTTGATCTGGAATAAGGTGTGTGGGCATAACTCCTTCCTTCAGGAAATGCAAGAATTGATCATAATATGAATCAGGATTAAGAACATGTACTTCAAACAGTTCAGCATCTGGAAGCTGATCAGGAACCCCAACTTCATGATCATCATTATCCAGTATACTTAAATAATCTGCCCCACTGCATGCTCTTTGTCAGGAGTACGAATAACCTTAATATCAAACTCTTGTAACAGTAGCATCCATCCAGCTAACCTTGCAATTAACTTAGGTTTGTAATGAAGAAGAACAATGCATGATGATCCACATGAAAAATCACTTGGTTCCCTAACAAATAATGCCAAATCTTTTGTGAAGAAAAAACCATACCAAGTGCTTCTCTTTCGATAACTGAGTAATTCCATTCACCAGCACTCAACCTCCTGTTAGCATACTAAATTCGTCTGAACCAGCCGAATGCTTTATCCTGCATAAGCACTGCTCCCACCATAATGTCAGAAGCATCAACAAATACATGAAAAGGTAAATCCCATATTGCAGCCAATACAAGTATCTTTTTAAGAAGATTAAATGCCTTGTCTTGATCAGACCTCCACACAAATTGCATATCCTTCTTGGTCAATGTAGTAAGAGGAAAACAAATATGAGACAAATAGCTCAAATATCTACTATGCCATTTCACTTGGCCCACAAATCTCATAACTTCTTGCACATTAGTTGGAGCTTTTGCTTTCTAAATCACACAATTTTCCTTGGATCTATGGCCATGCCTTCTTCAGAAAGAATATGCTGCCCTAGAAGTACTCCCCGCTTTATAGCAAAAACAGATTTAAAAGGATTCAAGGACATACCAAATTTCTACATCTTTCAAAACATTGCCAAAGATGCTTCAAATAATCATTTTTAAAGCCAAACACATAGAAATCATCAATAAAGACCCTCACAAAAGTTGTCAGATAAGGCTCAAAAGTTTTATGAGTAGCTCCTTGGAGCTCATGAGGACCATTCTTCAAGCCAAAAATCATCGCTATATTGACATAAGCTCCCCATATTGATCCATATCATCAGGATTCATTTTGATTTGATTATAGCTTGAAAATCCATTTAAAAAACTATAGGTTTCATGTCTTGCTACATTATCAAGCAAGGCACTAGAAGGTTGGTTCCATGGGTGATGGGGGAGCTCAATAGAGGCTCATCATGAGCATAAGAGGGTTCACTAACTTCATAGGTAGAAGGGCGAATACTCTTGGATCCAAGAATGCCATGTGGACCATGTAGTGGCTTCAATGGTGGAGGCCGGATGAGACTCATGCTTGGATTCATTCGCCTTTTCTTAGGTTGGAGTGGTAGCTAACTAAGCTAGAAGAGTGGTGAGCTACTCTGATGTTGGCAACCATGTCATTACGCTTCTCCATGTGACGAAGCTCATACTAATATAAAGTGTGGTTGAGCAGGCTATAGGGATCCAAATATCACGCACTTTCTCATGCATATCACCATTATAATCTTGTTCCAAGCTAGTTCAAGGACCTTACTTTTTCCTTTCTAGTCAGCCATTTAGATGTAGTCTCCCACAAGACCCACTATTAGTAAATGGGGTATATCTTTTGGTGGGAAACTTCGATTAAATTGAAGGGGAGGAATCCCTCTTCAAGAGGAGCTATTAAGCTTTGTGATAGAAAACTATTACAGAATTTTGCAATTGGATTTTTGTTTCTATCCTGTTGTGGTTTGCACCCTATCCACAGTGACCTAGTGTACAAAAATGGTAATAACTTTTAGACCTAGCTATGATTGGGGAGATTTTTAATTCAAAACCAGATAAAATGAAGCCCTCTTTGAGATGATCTATAGGCTTAACTCCCAAGTATAATATATAATTTTTTTTAATTGGATCTTTGTGACTGTCCCTCATGATTGACTATAACTAAAACACAGTCAATCCCTTTTTCAAAATGACTTGAACATAATCCCAAGTATATTTGCATCAAGATTTTTTGAAAGGAGACAAAGGGAGACCAAAATAGAATTTCAGCAAAAATCAAATGTGATTTTGGTGAGAAAATTTACAACAAATATAATCTACTCTGAGAACTTTAAAAAAAAAGAGAAGAGGATAAAACAATGTTTCAAATGATTCTAGACAAAAGAACAAGTGTAATTTTGGTGGAAAAATGTGATAGTAAAATATTTAATCTTTCAAAAAGAAAGAATAATGGCCAAAAAGTGGCCCCTAACATGAGTTAATATCCTTAGGCATTTAATGGTCATGACCTCTTAAGTGAATAAAATATTCTCTCATTAATCATACTTGAATGGCCAAATTTGGAGGGTTTGATCTTCTAAAACAAAACTAGAACAATGAGTCTCTATTACCTTTTCGGACCATGTATTCTCTTTCCTTTTTCTCAAACTTCCGTAGAGATTCTTGAGCTCATATCTCTCTCGATCTTCATTTTTTAATTGGGTATTTATTTTATTTGATTTTGATAAAAATAAGATATTATTTATTGAAGTCATTTAGTGGATTTTGTTGAGTTTTTGAAATGATTGATTATTTACATGTTTTCACAATATACTAAAGTTAGGGAGATTTGTACCATTATCTTGAGCCATTTTGAAGGAAATCGAGGAATCAAAATGAAGGAGAATGCTTGGCAATGATGGATTTGGCCTTCATTGAAGATTTTTCGCACAGCATCTAGTGTTAGATTGTGAATAAGCTTCAAGAGTTGTGGTTGGTAGAAGTTCACCAAGAAAAAAAAGAGTTTAAATCTCCATGTTGATGCTTAGTAGCATAATACTTGGCTTGCTTGGTGCATTGGAAATATTCTATTTATTCAATTAGAAACCCATTAGAAATAAGTGGATTTCATTTTCTTCACAAGTTATACTATTGAGATCATAGAGACCCTCAAAAGTTGGTAATATTACAATGATGGCACAATGGTTGTATTAAGGTAGATGAGTGGTTATCCAAAAAATTGTAAGGTTTTGCTAAAACTTGAATTTTCCTCTTAATCATCGTCTTGAATTGATGAGGTGTTAGCCTTCCACACCCAACGTTGGGAACCTTGGGCACCCTCTTATTATTTCAAGAGGTTGAGCATGTGATGCATTGGGCTAGCTCTCACCTAGCCTCCCACATGTGGCAAGCAATCCCACCTTTGTAGTGTGCCCCTAGGCCTTCCCTCAAGCCTGAAGGTAGCACTAGTTGACTCTACAATTCAATTAAGCCCCTACTTCCTTCTTCACCCTCTACGGCCCTTCACATGCAAGATGAAAGCATGAGACTAGGAATGAGAGAGCATCCTTGAGAAGGAAAAGAGGCTTCACCCTTGGTCCCTTACTCTTCCTCACTCTCTCTTTGTGTACACACACACTCTCTATCTCTTACTCTCACCTTAGCTCACAAAAGGTGAAAAGGTAAAACAAGAAGTTAGCACACAAAAGAATAGCCTCCTCTATTCATTTTCATCCATTTTATACAAATTTTTAGGGTTAGCATTTTTCCTTTTCCCTTGGACACCCTATCCATCCTTCTCATTCTTACACACATTAAACCATATTCATAAGCCACACTCATGTATTACAACTTGCATGAGAGGGAGTTCAGATCTTAGGGTAGTGTCACAAAGCCAAAATAAATCATTACAATTCCCAAAAATATTCCAAGGTCCCTTCAATCTTCCAATGTCTTCAAAATTCTTCAAGAAATTCAAGAGTCTTCAAAAATCTAGTTAACATTTTTCCCCATCCTAGAGGAGTGCCAATCCCATGACATTGTCGCCTGGATGTTGTTGATGAGAAGTGTTGGACTAGTTCAAGAGAACATCTTTGGGGATGTGAGGTATCGTAACATTGTGGTGGTGAGTGCACTGCCAGTTGTTGATGATGATGATAAGAGCATGAAGCTGGATGGGGTCACGGATGTTAGATCTTTGAGTGCGTCCGATACGTATCATGGTGCTCTCCCTAAGGATCTAACTATCTCTCCATGTGGTGTAAAGTGCTTGTACAATGGAAGTGGAAGGTGTGTTGAGTTCCAAGTAAACTTGAAACATTGCCCCACACTTGAGGACCTGATTCGTGAAATGTTAGGGCATTGTGCTAATTCCAAGGAGAGACGATGCCGTGGTGTTGCATGTCCACAAATGGAAAAACTACAGAATTTATAAGAAATAGGACTGGTTTACTAGAATAGTCTGAAATATCAGCATCATGTTTAGATGACTTAACTCCCACTTTAGATGAATCCAAACATATACTGTGACCTATTTTGAAGGGAATAAGTCATATAAGACAAAAGATGGAGAAAAATAGTGCGATTTGTAAAAATTGATATTTTTATCTATTTTTGATAGATTTTTGCAATTTTACCAGTGTAGTCTTGTCGAACATATGTGTTCTGATAATTTTGAGTACCTGAATGTCTACATTCGAAGTTCATATGACGAAGTTATGATCCAAACAAGTTGCAGACAGGCACAAAGCTGAAAAAAAATGAAAATAGTGAAAAGTAGGTTTAAAAAAGTATAAGCTTTAAAGCCAAACACCTTAAGCTTTTATGAGTGAAAGGAAGTGGAGAAAAACTATAAAAGGGAGGACAAGAAGAGAAGGAGGGCCATCATCAAATTAAGGGAGAGAAGCTAGAGGTTGAGCTTGTATCTCTCACCTTCTTTGAAGACCGTCATTGAATTTTGGAGAGAAATCCTCAGGATGAGCTTTGAGACCCTTGCCTACATCAAAGGTTTTTCATCACGAGTCGCTATGAAGCTTGGTGCCCCTTGTCTTCCTCAATTCCACCTTCTTCTCTTCTCTCTTAGTTCAAAATCTATGAACTTATCTTTTGTCAATATTTTTAAATCAAGAAACTTTTTTCCTCATTCAAAAGTTTTTTGAATAAGTTTTATTTCGTTGAGTTCTTCTCTCATCTCAAAGCGTCCCTGCGGCAAGCGATTTTTCACAAACCCTTGCGTATTATTCCGTGCGACATCTGGTGAACTCGACGTGAAAGCGTCGCTTCTTATTGTCGAGATGGGAGACTCTTCGAATACTCCACCCACTTCATCATCTAGTGCTTCTTCCTTTCGGACCGATGAGATGAAAAATTTATTGCAAAATCTTTCTTCAGCCATTATGATGCTGAATCATCAGATGTAGTTATCGATGCAGTAGCAACAAGAGTTGCATCAGCAACAATTGGATCAACAATGAATTTTGCATCAAGAATAAGAGCATATGCATGGTGCAACCAAGGCGATCGAGGCTGTGGTAAGTGAGCATAAATTATTTGATAGTTGGAATGTTTCAGCCTATTTTAAAGCTTTTGAAAGCTAGATACTCTTCTTTGGAGTTCCTACCAATTGGAGCAACTATTTCCTATGGATTGTCATGCATGCTTTGCGGATCAAAGTGACTGATTTATTTGTGCAAGACTCAAACTTGAATGTTTTCAAGAAGGTGCTCAGAGATGAATATTTTTTGGAGGATTATAGTATTGCTACACGAAAGACATTCCGAGAGTGGATCTATGAGCCCAACAAAGGACTTATTGCTTCCGAGTTATTGCACACGTTTGAAGAGCGATACAACCAGCTTGATGCACTTGATCAAACCCTAAACTTAGAGAAAATGGAGTTATTCTTGCAAGCAACTAATCCTGCACTTTAGGACAAGTTACGAGAGCTTCTTGAAGGCCGTACACAACCTATGGGATAATTGAAAATTGATTGTGGCACGATGCTGTTGATGCGGTTTCCACATTGACAAAGAAACGGAGGTGGAAGGCTCACTTGCAGAATGGCATGCAAATACCTCTAGCGATGTCTTCTCCTACCTCGACTTCTCCTGTTTCTCCTTCCACTTCTTCTCCTATTTCTCATCCTATGTCTATGCCTACTTCCATGCCTATGCTAGTTCTTGCTGCAGGTGTTAAACCATCTACCAAACCAACTGTCGAAGACATGGTGGATGAAATTTTGAAGAACTTGAAATATCTTCAAATTAAGACGACTAGAAGAGAACATCAACCACTTAACCCAACTCCAAATTCTACCCCAACCTCTTCCACTCCTATGAATTCTTCCAGGAATGATCCTGTTCACCGATGCATGTGGTGTGATAGTCATGACCATGAGGGGAAGGATTGTCAAGACTTTGAAGAGGCAAAAAGACTAAAGTTGGTTGTCTGAAAGGATAGGATGATATGTTTCGAAGATACACAGCAACCACTTTAAAAAAATTTCGGCAAAGGGGATATGAAGAAATTATTGGAGGAATCTCTTTTATGCTCTTCTTATGTGAAGCAAGAGGTAGCAAGAGAAGTTGTTGCCTATGGTCTTCAATTGGAGCAGTTGCCAAAGGACAAGTCTCCTTTATGGTCTTATGCACTGCATGTAGAAAAGAAAGTAAAGCATCATCATCCAAACTTTCAGCCATAGGAGATGCAATCAGAAAAGGGACTGGATGGAATGATTGCATAAATGTCTTTTCTATCTATGCTTACATTGCAAAATCTCAAGGATTTGAAGTACTTGTTGAAGAAAAGCAGGAAAGAGATAATGATCAACATGAAGGATCAAAGAGAGTGACTAGAAGGAGATGATCCAGTTTCCTAGCCTTCTTATTCAAAACTAGAGTGAAGTATGGCTGAAGTTCAGAAGCCGAAAGTACAAGAAGATCAAAAATCCCTGAAGACAAAAGATCCGAAGTTGGAAAGGAAACCTGGATTCAAGTTGCTTCTCGACATTGAGACGACTACAAACTTGAAGAAGAGTGAGGAGATTGATTCTGATGATGAGAAGGTTATTGATGGTCTTTATGATGTGCTATTATGCTTGGATACTATGGAGGATCTTTGACCATTGCTGAAAATTGAAAATCAAGAGTTATCATATATCTTACAAGTCAATCCTTTGGCGATGAATTATGAGATTGCTGATTTCATACTGCAAGAAAATTTGGGTGCTAAGAATTCTCAACAAATAGTGTTTTTTGTTGAAATATTTTGGCAAAAATATTTACAAAGTGCCGTTTTACAGTAGCAAACAAGATTTACAGCTAAAGTAAGTTGCAAGCCTCACTGTTGGGCTATTTATATGCACTTTGAAGATATGGCTGATTTTTGTCAATTAAAAGAGTTGGGTGCTGTTTAAACAAAGAAAATTTTGTGTTTTCCAAGGTATTTGCACCAAGAGCTAAAATTTGCAGGTTATAGCAAAGAAGCCAGAGTACAGAGACAATATGAGAGTGTTGACCATAAGGTCAGATTACCTTTGGATAGTGTTGATGATTTGCCAATGATAGATATGAATAAGATCAAAGTCATGGGATGGTCTGATGGACAATGGGATGATTTATGAAAACTTACTTACTTTGATTTGTCCATATGATTCAAGAGGATGTTGTGATATCTTATGTCAACTTACCTACTTGTCATATTACCCAAATGATTACCCATATGATCCTTGTGGTAAACAATGTTGCAAGTGGTAAACAAGTTGGCACATGTACGAGGATGTGCACGTTTGGAGGGGACGAAAGTCGTGGTGTTGCATGTACACACATGGAAAAACTACAGAATCTCTACAGAATTTACAAGAAATAGGACTGGTTTACTAGAATAGTCTGAAATATCTAATATCATGTTTAGATTACTTAATTTCCACTTTAAATAAATGCAAACATATACATTGACCTCTTTTGAAGGGAATAATTCGTCCAAGACAAAAGATAGGGAAAAATAATGTGGTTTACAAAAATGGATATTTTTGTTTATTTTTTTTGGACTCTTATTTTGCCCATGCTAACTTTTCAATTAGATGCATTCCGATCGTTTTGAGTACCTGAATGTCTATATTCGGAGTTTATTTAAAATTATTTTGAATAAGTTTTATTTTGTTGAGTTCTTCTCTCATCTCAAAGTGTCCATGCGGGGAGTGTCTTTTTCACAAACCCGTGCGTATTCTTCCGTGCAACATCTGGTGAACCCGATGTGAAAGCGTCGCTTCTTATTGTCGAGATGGGAGACTCTTTGAATACTCCAATCACTTCAACATCAAGTGCTTCTTCTTTTTCGACCAATGAGATGAATAATTTATTGCAAACTCTTTCTTCAACCATTATGATGCAAAATGAGCAGATGCAGTTATTGATACAGCAGCAACAACAGTTACATCAGTAACAATTGGATCAACAATGAATGATGCATCAAGAACAAGAGCATACACATGGTGCAACCAAGGCGATCCAGGCTCTGGTAAGTGAGTGTAAATTATTTTATGGCCGGAATGTTTCAACCCTCTTTCAGGTTATCTTAAAACTTTTGAAAGCCAAATGCACTTCTTTGGAGTTCCTACCAATTGGAGCAACTATTTTCTATGGCTTGTGACACCTGCTTTGCGGGTCAAAGTGACTTATTTATTTTTGCAAGACTCAAACTTGAATTTTTTCAAAACGGCGCCCAAAGATGAATATTTTCTAAAGGATTATGGTATTGCTATGGGAAAGACATTCTGAGAGTGGGTCTATCAGCCCAACAAACTAATTGTTGCTTCCGAGTTATTGCATGAGTTTGAAGAGCGATACAACCAGTTGGATGCACTTGAGCAAAGAGGCCTAAACCTTGAGAAAGCGGAGTTATTCTTGTAGGAGACTGATCCTGCACTTCAAGACAAGTTAGGAGAGCTTCTTGAAGACCGTACACAACCTATGGGAGTGAAGATTGATTGACATGATGTTGTTGATGCGGTTTCCACATTGACAAAGAGGTGGAGATGGAAGGCTTGCTTGCAGAACTACATGCAAAAACCTTTAGTGATGTCTTCTCCTACCTTGACTTCTCCTACTTGTCATGTTGCTCCTTCCACTTCATCTCCTATTTCTCATCCTATGTCTATGCCTACTTTCATACCTATGCCAATTCCTACTGCAGTTGTTCAACCATCTGCCAAACTGACTGTTGAAAACATGCTGGAGGAAATTTCAAAGAACTTGAAAGATCTTCAAATTAAGATAACTAAAAAATAATAGTAACCACTTAACCTAACTCCAAATTCCACCCCAACCTCTTCCACTCCTATGAATTCTTCCAGAAATGATCCTATTCATGGATGCGTGTGGTGCGATAGTCTAGACCATGAGCAGAAGGACTATCAAGACTTTGAAGAAGCAAAAAAACTACAATTAGTTATCTGGAAGGACAAGATGATATGTTTCGGAGATACAGAGAAACCGCTTAAAATAAATTTTGGCAAAGGACGTATGAGGAAATTATTGGAGGAATCTCTTTTACACTCTTCTTATGTGAAGCAAGAGGCAGCAAGAGAAGCTACTGTCTATGGTCTTCAATTGGAGCAGTTGCCAAAGGACAAGTCTCCTTTGTGGTCCTATGCACAACATGTAGAAAATGTTGAGATGACAAGCTCAACACATGTGGACATTGATGATGGACCGCCTGGTTAGATGGGTCCACACGTCTACACTTAGCACGTCGGTGGTCATTATGACTCTCACATGGCCATAACTCATTACTTATTATATTTGGGTTATTACACCTATTTACAGCTGGCATAATTATAGCGCCAGTCGACTAGTGTAGTCGGTTATGCATTGTTTGACTTAGTAGGCCACTTTCCTTTATGTTGTATCTTATCTATACTTTGTGTACATTGTAAAGTGTGTAAAAAAGAAGAAGAAGAAATCAGCAAAAAAACGTTTTGGCCTCCATCTCTCTTCTTGTCTCTTGAGTGAGCTTCTCCTTGTGGATTCTGTGTGTGTTCGGCGTAGCATCTTGAGCAAGTCCCCCCACCACGCAATTCTTGACATGGTATCAGAGCCGCGCCACTAAGAGAGGCTGATTTTCAAAGGCTGAAGCGAAGGAGAAGAAGCAAGGTTCGAGCAAGCAAGCCACGGGTAAGAAGCTCTCCCATTCTTCCACTCTTTCTCTTGGATAGTGCCTGTGGAGGCACTGGAAGCAGGGCAAAGCAAAAATCTCAGATTGCAGTGAGATTTGGTGTGCGCAAAGAGCGCTGTGTATTCTGCAGATAAGCCATTTAGGGCTTACCTGCAGTTATTTTGGGCATCTGAGGCCGTTTCAGGCCCCGTTTTAGAGCCGTAAGGTTGCGGACAATAGTTTCAGGGTACATTGTGACTTCGACTATATTGACCGAAAGTGGGTGTGCAGGTTACAGATTTCAGATCTGTAACTTCAAAGGTGTTTACCAGTGAGTAAACACAAGGTTTATCTACAAATTGGTTGTTGCAGATTGCTTGTATTGTTGAGCAGACAGTGAAAAAGACTGTCTGGTGTATTGCTGTGCACTACATGTCGAGGGTTGCAAAAGATTTGCTTGCTATTTTGTGTTAATTTTGTGATAATGGTAGAGAACAGTGGAAGCCCCATCATTGAGAAACTCGACAAGAACAACTACCCTTCATGGAAGTTCCGTGTCACGAACTTCCTTATTGGAAAGGGCCTCTACGAGTTTGTTTCAAGTGAAGAAAAGGAGCCGGAGGTGAGTGATCCTCCAACTGCAGAAGAGACAAAGGCACAGAAGGAATGGAATGCAAAAGACAAGAAGGTCATGTATTGGCTATCTGCAGTAATTGACAATAATATGCTGGGACATATTAGAAATGCAGAGAATTCATATGCAGCTTGGACTATACTTGAAAGTATGTTTTCTGTAAATACAAAGGCACGAAAGATTCAACTCAAGCAAGAGTTGAATACATTGAAGAAAGGGAAGATGTCTATCAATGAGTATGCATTGAAGGTAGGGAGCATTGCAGATGCATTGGCAGCGATTGATGCAATGCCCGATGGTGATGATTTGGTGTCGTCTACCTTGGGTGGACCTAACAATGAAAAGGCTTGGAAGTCTTTTGTAACTTCCGTATATGTTAGAAAGCCATTCCTAAATTTTGATGAGTTGGTCTCTCTTGTGATCAGCCATGCAGAATGGTTTGGAGAGATGCAGGATTTGCAAAATGCAGGTTATGTGTAGACGGGTGATGATTCATGCCACCCAATTTCACATATTGGAAAAGTTCCCTTGTCCTTGCATGATGGTAAGACAAAGAGTCTTTCAGATGTATTACATGTGCCATCTATTACAAAGAACTTGGTGTCAGTCGGTCAAATGGTAGAGCAAGGGCTGCAAGTGAGATTTAATGCAAAGGGCTGCTTTGTAGAAGACTTCAATGACAAGTGCAGGTTAGTTGCAAAGGGAAGTAGAGTTGGACGTATGTTTACTCTGGATGCTGGAATTCCTCCTATGAATGCTGCTATATATGCTAAAGGAAAAGGTGTTGTTGCAGATATTGAAATTTGGCACAAACGCATTGGACATTGCAAATGTACAAAGGCTGAAATTAATGCAGTCCAAAGGGTTGGTTACAGGTTTGCCTACATTTAGAGTTGCAGAATTTCATAAGGTATGCGAAGCATGTCAATTTGGTAAGCAGGCAAGACAACCCTTTTCACATGACAGAGATGTAAGCAGAAATATCCTTGATGTTGTGCATACAGACATTTGGGGGCCTACACAAAATGTATCTCTTGGAGACAGTTCATACTTTGTCACATTCATTGATGATTGTTCTAGAAAGCTGTGGGTATATTTTATGAAGGAAAAGAGTGAAGCATTTGAGCACTTTAGAACTTTCAAGGCTGCAGTTGAAAGAGAAACAGGCTTGAAAGTAAAGTGCTTGAGGTCAGACGGAGGGGGAAAGTACCTCTCGAATGAGTTCAGTGATTTTTTGAGGTCTCATGGGATAAAGAGACAGTTCACATGCAGATATACCCCACAGCAAAATGGGATTGCAGAAAGGAAAAACAGGCATATTGCAGAAGTTGCACGCGCCTTGATGGCTGAAAAGAATATGCCTAAGCATTTTTTGTCTGAGGCTGTTCATACTGTTGTTTATATTATGAACAGAACTCCCACAGCTGCAATTCATGGTATGACCCCCGAAGAATGTTTTACAGGTAAGAAGCCTGATGTCTCACACTTGAAAGTGTTTGGCTGCATTGCGTATGTTCATGTGCCAGATGAGTTGCCGAAGAAACTGGATCCAAAGGCTGAAAAGTGTGTCTTTATTGAATACTCTTTAGAGCAGAAAGGGTATCATTGTTATAGTGAGCAGGGATGTCATCTTTGATGAAATGAGCAGTTGGTATGCATCTAGTGGTGATGCATTGGATGATGATGATGATGATCATGACACTCATGTGCAGGCTGAAAAGCAAGAGTCACGGACTCTTAGTGGACCAGAGACATCATCTGGTAGTCCTTGGTCTGGGAGACTGAGTACCTCTACGTCTTCAGGTGCATCTAGTAGCACTACAGGTAAAGACAAAGGAAAGAATAAAGTGTCAGAAGGCATTGATGCAGTTCTTGATGGAGACTCCAGTGGCTCAGAGAGCTTGGATGATGAGCTTAGCATTCCTTCAGTGAGGACTCCAGGTGTGCAAAGAGTACGCGTTAATGCAAAGACTCCATTGAGTGATCCAGTGGTATGCAGGTCTAGCAGGATGAGATATCCTGTTAAAAGATTTGGTTTTGAAGGTTATGCAGCTCACCATTATGCTTATATGGTGAAACTAGTTGAGAATGTTGAGCCCACATGTTTTGAGGAGGCTGTTGGTCATGCTCATTGGGATGCAGCAATGGATGAGGAGATGGCTGCATTAGAGGCCAATAAGACTGGGATCTAGTATCATTGCCGAAGGGCAAGAAAGCTATTGGATGTAAGTGGGTTTATAAGATTAAGCACAATGCAGATGGTTCTATTAGTAGGTACAAAGCTAGGCTGGTCGCAAAAGGCTATGCCCAGACATATGGCATAGATTATGATGAAACCTTCAGTCCAGTTGCTAGGATGGCAACTCTCAGATGTGTGATTGCTTTGGCAGCAGCCAAAGGTTGGAGGTTGCAGCAAATGGATGTGAAGAATGCCTTCTTGCATGGTGATTTACAAGAAGAAGTGTATATGGATTAGCGAGCAGGTTATGAAGATTTAGAGCATCCCACGTATGTGTGCAGGTTGAAGAAGGCACTCTATGGGCTCAAGCAAGCACCTAGAGCATGGTCTGACAAGATCAGAGAGTATCTTGTTAATATTGACTTTTATGTTTCTAATGCTGATCACTCACTTTATGTGAGAAAGGGAGATGCAGGTTTGGTTATCATAGTCATCTATGTGGATGACTTGATTATTAGAGGTGATAGTGATAGTGGGATTGCTGAAGTCAAGGGCAATTTGAAGAAGAAGTTTGAGATGAAGGATTTAGGTGAGCTAAGGTACTTCCTTGGCATTGAGGTGATCAGATGTGATGATGCTATATGGCTGTCCCAAAGACAGTATGGCTTGGATATGTTGTCCAAGTATGGTATGACAGCATGCAAACCACTTTCAGTCCCGTTGGAGCAGAATGTAAAGTTGAGTGCTGATGTTGGGGATGAGATAGAAGATCCTACTATGTTCAGGAGGATAGTGGGGAGTTTGATCTACATGACCATTACAAGGCCAGACTTGAGCTACGCTGTTGGTCTTGTGAGTCAGTTTATGCAAGTACCTAGAAAGCCACATTTGGATCCAGTCACACGCATATTGAGATATATGAAGTCCACATTACATTATGGACTTTTCTATGAGGCAGGTACAGATGTACAGGTGTTTTGATACACAGATGCAGATTGGGCTGGTAGTATGTCTGATAGAAGATCTACCAGTGGATACATGTTCTCTCTTGGTAGTGCAACAGTTGCATGGAGCAACAAAAAGCAATCTACAGTTGCTTTGTCGAGTACAGAGGCTGAGTATAGAGGTGCTGTTATTCCTCTATAAAATCCGCAAGGCAGGAAGCAGTGGAAACAGTCTGTCTCTTTGAGAAATACCTGCCTATCAGTATGCTCATGATACAAATCCACCTTCTTGTACATCTTGTAGATGAAGTGGAGATTGTTGGACCTGTCCATACACAATGGATGTTCTTCTTGGAACGCTTCATGAAAACCCTGAAAGGCTTTGTCCGACAATGAGCTCGGCCAGACGGTAGCATGGCTGAAGGTTGGTTGGTGTCTAAGGCGCTAGTGCATATTTCATGATGGCTACCAACGGTGGATCCAGACAACAAAATGCTATGGTCGCTGAAGGATTATGATAGACTGATCGGAGATGTGGTGGTTGGAAATGGGGTAGAAAAAATAATGGATGCTACAATGGGGGAGAAGGTGAATTGCTTTTGTATGTTGCACCATGTCTCTATGGAGACATGGCTCGTCAAGTACCAAATCGCTAGGCAAGATCGAGAGGAAGCACCATCTGAATTTCAACGTAGTACGCTGTCGAAGGGTTTGTGAAAGCAATGTCGCAACCACAGAGGTTATTGGTCCAAGATAGAAGATCAGTTCTAAAACAAGAGATATCGGTGACAATAGATGGATCAATGGATTATCCTGTGTTACATCTTTTCTATTCAAAGCCGTACACAGTTGAGAAGTACAAGGTTTCAAAAATAAATTCTTCCCAACAATATGAAATCCAAGTTCAAGGAGAAACTGAATTAGTTCCACATTGTTGATCCTCTGTTTTGAAAATCACAGCAGCAGAGATTAAGATTTCTGAAGGCTGGCTTATTGAAAAGTGCAGTTGTTAATACCATAAGTATATAGAACCAGTTATAGGTCTGGTCTAAAATTCCAGTTTACAAAGTCATCATCAATTCTATGTAAAGCTCCTTATTCATTGAAAGAAACAAAGCAAACATTATTCTCTGTCTCCTCTTTGACCACTTCTTCAGCTGCATCAGTCTCATCTCAGACTTCTACGTTTTTCTTCAGCTTCTTTTGTCTTCATCTGGCATATCTGACATTTTGTAAGAATATGACATCTCCTTCACTATGCATTCATCCATTATAAGCACCTTCAAATCAGACATATCTGCTCCTTGCGTTGATTGCAACATCTCATGAAGAAGGTGTTCACGAATAGCCTGCAAGAAAGACTTAGGTCCAGAGGATCTGAACTGAAACTGGCTTCATCATCAAAGTGAATTGTAGTATTCCGTTCCAGTCAGTCTAATGCTGTAACAAGTGCAACACCAGATGATATTGACACAGAGGATGGAGAGAGAATGTTAATGACTCCTCAATGATGGACACATTGAAACATTCAAAAATAAATAAATAAAACGAGTGATGGCGGCTCCAAGTCTGTTGCAAAGACAGCCTCCGCAGAGATGTGATACTGTTCATCACTGGTACAGTGTTTGATGATGCCAGTGCCCACATCGCTACTGCCCTGTTAGAAGTTGCATGAATCTCAATTCACTTAGCTCTATGGGCAAATTTGAGTGTATTATGGGTTTCTTCAAAATATTTTGATGCTGGAGTGATCAGTCTAAAGCTCTGGCCAATTCAGTTTCTGGGTCCATGTCAAAAGGGTAAATACGCCATGAGGTACAAGATCCACAAGACATTGGGCGAGGTTGCTTGGAGATCAATCAATCCTTTTCCATGCGTCGAAAGAAATCATTTATGCTCTCGGGGCACTACCTGAGGGATCGACAATAAACACAAAGGCCTGAGAGAGGGTGCTTTTAAGTGAAGACGGGCTGATTCGAAGTGGCGGACTGAGGCGAAGCTGTCAGGATGGAGGCTGATTTGAAGTGGCGGACTGAGGCGAAGCTGTCAGGATGGAGTAACTTCCATATCGACAGCTAACAAAGTTCCTACACACCGAGCTTCCTCCCCGAAAACTTGCTGTAGCCTCCTCATCTTCTTCATCCCGTTTGCGTCCACTTCTAGCGCTTGGATTCCTCCAAACGTTGTTGAAGATGGTAATTTCAGTAGTTATATACATATCACATCGTCTCCCTGGAATCCACAGTCATAGACTGCGTTCCTAAGCTCATGAATTCTTCTTCTTAATGAACGAACATATGGCGTGAGACTGCTAGATGGCATGTGTCAATCATTGCAATTTGCATCAAAGAGAAATCTGCCTCAGAGCGCAATCTACTTCAGAGCATCCGTTCCTCTGCGACCATGATCCTCCTTTTTTTTTCTTCTGATTCCCCTCACTTCATGTTGATCTCTGAGTCGTTACAGCAACCATCCAAGACAATGTCTTTTCCCACTTGTTTTTTTTAACGCATTGAATTCGACATCCCTCTGTAGCCTCATCACCCCCAATCTGATCTTGCGGAGCGTGTTTTTCAACTTGACCCTTTTACGATTTAAAAAAACATGAATTGAGGTCCTGAAAACCTCCTTGAACCCCTGAAAAGCAGAAATTTTCCCCCAATACTCCTCTCCCACAGCAACATGCGATTCCCTCCTCCCGTAGCCTCTATTTTCTTTCCTCTCTGATCGCTCCCATCAATCTTGAGCTTAAAGTGGATGCCTAGAGGATAAATCAAACACGGAACGTCGACTGAGTGGTTGTCTCATGCTCGCCGAAAGAATGAAGGGTGTTAAATCAGAGATTCTGTAATGTGCCGGAGAAAATCCTCAGATGTAATGGCCGGTTATCTCTCTGTCCACGAGTTGAAGTGAATGCCCCTTGAAAGAACAAAACACTCCAGATTCTGAATGCCTGTTTTCCCCCCCAAAATACCTCTTTTCCTCAAAATAGCTCCCCTTCCCCCCTTCATTCGTATCCTCTGTTCTCCTTTTTTCCCTCTCTCTTGTCTATTTTCTTTCCTTCTTTTTCTATTTTCCCTCTCTTTACCGATTCAAAAAGCTCCTCTTTTCAAAAATAGATCAAAAGCTTTTCCTTTTCCAGCCTGATCTATATCTTCTTTAACCATTCAAAATCCCCTCTTTAGCCTTTGTAACTCCCATATTATTATTCTTGGTTCAATTTTAAACCATCTTTTCTAGAACTTGTAGGAGTTTTAGCTTCTTCCTTCTCCTCCGATGCGTGTGTAGTTACATATGCATGCACCTGTGTGTGCTCATGATCATGGCCACCGTGCTCCTATGTAACATTAGAGCTTTGCAAAATAGTAGCTGCCCAAGTCCACTGTGATACAATGACACTCATAATCAAGCCTGTCTTGATGCTCCTACTAGTTATATTGCACCAATCTGAGGTGTGCTAAACATCAAGCAAGCTCTCACATTTGGCAAACATATCCACCAATGTACTTCGACTTGCATCTCTTGGAATTAGTTTAGTACTTCCTCACAATGTCCATATTCGGCATATCTTGAAATAAGTGTAGCCCATGAGATTGCATCTCAAGTTTCCAATCTATCAAAAACCTTATTCTTCTCCATCTTCGGCATAGAATGAAAGAGCAAACATAACAACTAAGTATGTACAAAGTAACAAATCTCATGCACAACTTTTGGGTGGTTTCACACCTCGAATGCGCAGCAATACGACATCCACCCCCTCTAATCCTGCGCATCCTCTGGATGGGCCAACTTACCCATGATCATTATCATCAAGATCCACAAACAAATCAATCTCTTCGTTATGCATTTCCGGTAGATTAACAAGATTTTCAGCCATATCATCTGTCTCTTCCATTGGAGTTTCTTGACGTTGCTCTTCTCTCGAAAATTCTTCCAATGCATAATCCTCATCATCTCTTTTCTTAAAAATCTTGATTCTTTTTCCAGCAATTGGCACTCTAAGCACTGTCCCATCCAATTCTGTCAGCTCATATGTTGCATTATCAAAGACATGTCTGACTATGTATGGCCCAAACCATCTTTTCACCATCTTCCGAAGTGCAGTATGCTGATTTTCAAGACTGCTATCAAAGATCAATACCCAATCTCCCTCTTCTATTGCTCTAGGCCGCAAGCGATGCCTGCTATCAAACCTGTCCTTGTTCCTTAGTCTAGCAACTTTCAACCTGTCAATAGCTAGCTGAATATCCTCAGGTCTCCTCTCCAACTGTCAAATCCGAAGAGCTAAGAGCTCCTCTCTCGTCAAGTCCTCCTGCCAAGGTAAAACTGACCAAGTCAAAGCACAAGTCTCAATCGGCATAACAGGTTTCTGACCATACATCAACTCTGCAGGCATATATCCTGTAGTAACACTATGAGTCGTACGATCAGCCCATAAAGCAAACGGTAGAAGTCTCGGCCATTCTCCAATCCGTCCTCTGCATGCTTTGGCTAATGCTTTCACTATCGGCGGATGCCCTCTTTCACTTTTCCCATTTCCCTCTGGATTGTATGCTGTAGTTAGAGCCAATTTGATTCCTAGCTGAGAGAAAAACTCCCTAGCTTCATCTGCATCCAATTCACCACGATCCGCAGTGATCTTACCCACACAACCATACCTGCAGAAAATTTCCTCCAATAAGAACTTACACACTGCACTAGTGGTCTTCGTTCTCAAAGATTTGCCCTCAACATGATTGGTAAGATCCTCTCTAGCCAAAACAATGTACCTCATCTGCCATAGACCCATAGGCATGGTAACCAAATCAACTACCCACTTATAATGAATGCATAATGGATAGGTCGGATGAAGCTCATCTCTATGACACACTACTGAATACATCTGGCAGTCTCTGCAAGTCTCAACAAAGTGAGAAACATCTCTGTACATGCCTTTCCACCAATATTTCTCCCTGATTTTCTCATAAGTAGCCCATACTCCTCTATGACCAGCCCAAGGACTCTCATGAAACTCCCTCATCACCTGTAACTGTGTCTCTCTATCGCAGACAACCCGCAAAGGTAATCCGCCTCTTTTCTTCGGATGCTTCCAAAGAAATCCGTCCTTGAGAAAATAACCATAGGCTTTCCTTCTGATCTTCTTGAACTCTTCATCTGTCCATTCATCTCTTTTGCTTAGTGTACTAAGGTACCTGCCAATCTGCAACCAATCTCCAACATAAAGCTCTTCTGTGAAAGCCACAATATCATAAACATGACAAACATGATCAACCATAGTGACTGAAATTTCTGCATCATCCTCTTCTGCAAGTAGAGTCTCCTCATCATCATACCTGGCTCTAGACAACATATCTGCCACTGGATTATCCTTTCCTGCTATGTGTTTAAATTCCGGATTTAATGACTTGATGTATGCAATCCATCTCAACATGGCTATATCCGGAGTAGAGCAACTCGTGATCATACCAATCAATGGCAAGCAATCTGTCTCTACCACAACTGAAGCTCCAATAAAGTACTCCTTGTCACATTTGAGAGCCGTGACAATCCCCAATAACTCCCTTTTTATTTGCGGATATCTCCTCTGTCTCTCGTTTAGGACTTTCGCCCCAAACCGAATAGCATACCTATTTCCATCTGCATCATCTTGACCCACAGCCCAACCTATGCCAATTGGACTAGTGTCAACTGTCAATACAATAGGCCTATCACAATTATAATCCGCTTTCCTGAGAGTAGGAGCATTCTGCAATAACTTCTTCAATTTCCGCATGGCTCTAGTGTGGCTCTCATCCCAATAAAATTTCTACCCCTTTCGAAGCAGCTGATACAAACAATCTGCAATGTGTGCAAAACGAGGTATCCAAATCATATAAAACACACAAGCACCAATGAATCTCCGTACCTCAGAAGTGGTGGAACAATACTCAGCAATCTTGCCTATAGCATTCACCTTATCAGGTGAGGGTTTCCTGCCATAATATCCACACATATGCCCAACAATGACAACCTCATTCACTCCAAAAACAGATTTTTGCCCTGAAAGTGTCAAGTTCACTTCTTCTAACCTGGCCAAAATCTTCTCACATGCTGAAATATGATCAGCCACAAAGTACCTGCATCCCTGCTCATTTAGGCTCTCATTCTTCTCTTCTTCTGCACACCCCTTAATGGGCACATCATCCAAGAAAGGCATAGTAAGCTGAGGTATGTAATCACGAAGGACCTTATGCATGGCATTCATCATATGCGCAACAGAATTAGTAGCACCTTGAGGCAAGGTACACATCCTGACAAGCCCAATAGGAGTTCTCATGGTGGTTATGTCCCTGCTTTCCAAAGCCAGTTGAAACTGATCATAACCTGAATACAAATCACCCAAAGAATAGATGGCACGTCCAGCAAATGCCTCTGCAAACTCATCCACAACTGGACCAATACCAACATTCCTAATAGTAACTCTGTTCACTGGCTGCATGTCCTGAATAAATCGAAGAGTACCATTCTTCTTTGGAACTGTAAACCACCTGTTTGAGTATGGTGCAGATGAAGGCTCAAGGATTCCCATCCTGATCTTCTCATTCAATAAATCAATCAGCTTTGGCAAGTGTGCTTTAGGCACTGGAATAGGTCGGAGATTCCATGGGATATGAGGAATAGTAAAAATAACCATAGGAGCAACAACATTAGGATTCACACATCCAATCTCATGTGGGACAAAAGCAAATCCCCTTCCATGACGCTCAAGCATCTCCTGAAAGCATTGCTTCTCCATGGGTAACAAAAAATCACCATTTCCAATTTTCAATTCAGCAAGTGTCTCTGCTGAAAATTTATGACCAATATGCTCCGGATTCCTCAAAATTTGCTGTTTAGCAGCCCTCTCTATTTGCTGATCACTGTCAGATGGAAGCGGTACAGCAACCGGCTTCACCTTCTTATCCACAGTTTTGTACTTCGTGTCAACCCTGGCTTCATTATGCTTTTCTGCATTACATAAACCTTGCTGTAAATCAGCAATTCTGCACTCCAATGGCTGAATATTCTCAGCCCTCTGCTCTATGGACTGCATAGAAACAGCCCCAAACTCTGAATGCTGAAATATTTCAGCAATAAACTCTGTTGACTGAAAATTTTCAGCCCTCTGTCTCTCTGAAAGCTGATCATAACCAGCTGGAAACTCTGTTTGCTGAATTTCTTCAGCACTCAATACTCTTTGCTGAGTTACCTCAGCCTCTGACTCAATCTGTGACACAAAATCTGCAATTTCATGAAACATATCCAGGGATTGCACTAATACATTACCATGACAATTCAGCATATCAGTTTTCAGCATATCTCCCATCTCTGTCATCGTATCTGCACAAATCACACTGTCATACATACCATCTATATGCTCATCATCCTCCAAAATTCCTGCATTTTTCAAAATTTTCTCCTTCCTGCATATATACTGCCTGGCAGCTCTAGACAATCTAGAAGTCCTCTGATAACTCATTGAACTGTTTGCTGAAATCCCAACATAACCGGAGGAGAAAACACTACTGCCAGGAGGCGAGAACTCTAATCTCCTCTCCTCTGTACCACCGTCATCTCGCGAAACGGCGGTACCTAATGAAAACCCGAATCCCTCACAGTGGGCAAGGGTGCATCTCTGAGAGTATCTCTGTTTCTAACATGATTCACACATACAGTCATAAACTGAACTGCTCTCATACCATCTTTACTGCGAATCCGTGCATAAGAAGATCCATCATCCATGACCTTTGTCTCCATGCGCATCTCTGTAATGAATGGCTGTCCAAGAATTATGGGGTATGAGCATGAATCCTGCACAAAGAAATGAAAATCCTCCTCTACATCACCAATAGAAACCCTGACACTAGGGCAAGCAGCATATAAATCACCTGCAGTGTTATTGGCGGCTCTCATACGCCACCCATGCTCTACATCCATAGGCCATCTGTTACTCTCATAAACTCCACGTACAATGAGATTAATCTCTGAACCATGATCAACCAATGCAACATAAGGCACCTGTTTCTCTCCAACCTTTACCATCATCTCTGTAGTTGCCCTAGCCCAATGGCTCCGCGAAAAGTGACTACGCGGTATCAAAACAGGCTCATCAATTTCAGCATAATGCATAGGCTGAACCCTCTTCTCTACCTGCGGCAAAACAGAAGCATTATCAACCATAACCTCATCATCATCCTCATCCAACTCTCCAATCAAAACTCCCTGCGTATCAGTGGTAGCCAATGCATGTCTTTTCCTCTTCAGGACCTCCTGAAACTGATCCTGAAACTCTCTTTTTGAGATGCCCAAAATCTCGGAAATAGTGAAAGTCACCTCACTGCCAAGTATCTTATCATTAAAGATTTTCTTCATATCTGTAGATGTCTCAATATCGGACATCAATCTGAATCCTGGCTGCTTTCTCTCTCTAGGCTCTTGCCTCTTTTCCCTCTTTTGAGCATCCTCCATCTGTCGATCTGGCCCTGGTCGTGAAGACGGTCCTGCAGTAGGTGGAGTAACAAACTCACCCCCTCTAGTCTTCTTAGCTGCACTTGGATTGTCTTCATCCCTCTTATGCTTCTCCTCAACAAATACATCTGCACCATGAGATTTAGCCAAATAAGCATAAATAGAATACCTGTCAACAGGCGAGTCCCAACCTGTCTCTGATCTGATGCTAGAGCCTGCGCTAGTCAAAACAGTTTGCTGAATTTTCCCCTTGTTTGCAGACTCCATAGCATAAGTCCATAGTGCAGACTGAGTCTCCGATCCCTTCTCAATCTGTACTCCATATGCAGAAGCATCACCTCTAGCCGTCACATAAGAAGTACGCGCAGCCATGTCCTCCACTTACTTCTTCATTCCACCTTTACCAAAGTTGGTAGCAAGTGGAGCTCCTGTCTCAGTCAACCAAATCTTACCATCTTGCCCCCAATATACCAAATTCTGCCTCCTTGCATCCTGGAAAGAGTCACAATCCCTACAATGTTGATGCTCCGTACTATCACACCAAATACATCTCCGATCTCTCCTAGGAGCACTAGGAGCACTCCTAGGTGCAGTAGGAACACTGGAAGAAGTAGTAGGCACAGTCGAAGCAAACTGCTCCTTCAACTTTCCCACCAACTCCGCTTTGACTGACTCAAGTGTCAAATCTGTGATACCTTTGATTATGTCATCAATAGAAGTAGGCACCGATGGAACAGATGGGTTTGGAGCAGAAGGTGTAGGCATCGGTCGTGGAATAGGAGGAATAGGTGGAGTGGAAACAGTAGGCACTGGCATAGGCCAAGAAACTAGCTGAGGAGGAGAAGAAATAATAGGGATAGAAGTAGGCATAGGAGCAGATGATGGTGTAGGTGTCATGGAACCATTCTGTAGACGAGTCTTCCATATCCTCCTCTTGGTCAATGTCGAGACTGCATCCTGAGCATCCTGCCAATCAGTTTTAAGACCCATAGGCTTCGTGCGATCTTCAAGAAGCTCACCCAATTCTTCTTGAAGAGCAGGATCTGCAGCTTGCAAGAAAAGTTCAACTTTTTCAACATCTAATGCTCTTTGTTCAATAGCATCAAGCTGACTATACCTTTCTTCGAATTCTCGAATCAACTCCGAAGCAGCAAGACCCTTGTTTGGCATGTAGACCCACTCTCGGAATGACCGCCGAGTAGCCATACCAAAGTCCTCAAGGAAGTATTTTTCTTTTAGTGCCTTCTTAAAATCTTGCCAATGTGTATTTTGAATATATAAATCAGTCACCTTTGTCCTCAAAGCAGGTGTGACAAGTCGAAGGAAGTACTTACTCATAAGTCCAGCAGGAACTCCAAAAAATCCCATCTTGATCTCATATGTCTTCAAATATGCTGAAACATTACGCCCGTCAAATAGCTTCTTCTCACTCTCAACTGCTTCAATAGCCTTAGTCGCGCTGTTTGCATTCTCCTGCTCCGAATAGAGTTGCCTTTGCTGAGACAACTGTTGTTGATGCAATTGTTGTTGCTGTTGCATATACATTTGTGTTTGCTGATTTTGGAGCTGCATATACATGGACATATTCTGCAAAATCTGTTTTAGATCCTCCGTTGAAGTACTTGACTCAGCAGTCATAGATGGAGCTGAAGTAGAGGCAACTGGAATTGTAGAAGAAGCTGAAATAGAGGCTGAAGTGTCTCCCATCCTGAAATTTCTGCGACGCTTTCACGTCGGGTTCACCAAAGTTGTCGAAGGGTTTGTGAAAGCAATGTCGCAACCACAGAGGTTATTGGTCCAAGATAGAAGATCAGTTCTAAAACAAGAGATATCGGTGACAATAGATGGATCAATGGATTATCCTGTGTTACATCTTTTCTATTCAAAGCCGTACACAGTTGAGAAGTACAAGGTTTCAAAAATAAATTCTTCCCAACAATATGAAATCCAAGTTCAAGGAGAAACTGAATTAGTTCCACATTGTTGATCCTCTGTTTTGAAAATCACAGCAGCAGAGATTAAGATTTCTGAAGGCTGGCTTATTGAAAAGTGCAGTTGTTAATACCATAAGTATATAGAACCAGTTATAGGTCTGGTCTAAAATTCCAGTTTACAAAGTCATCATCAATTCTATGTAAAGCTCCTTATTCATTGAAAGAAACAAAGCAAACATTATTCTCTGTCTTCTCTTTGACCACTTCTTCAGCTGCATCAGTCTCATCTCAGACTTCTACGTTTTTCTTCAGCTTCTTTTGTCTTCATCTGGCATATCTGACATTTTGTAAGAATATGACATCTCCTTCACTATGCATTCATCCATTATAAGCACCTTCAAATCAGACATATCTGCTCCTTGCGTTGATTGCAACATCTCATGAAGAAGGTGTTCACGAATAGCCTGCAAGAAAGACTTAGGTCCAGAGGATCTGAACTGAAACTGGCTTCATCATCAAAGTGAATTGTAGTATTCCGTTCCAGTCAGTCTAATGCTGTAACAAGTGCAACACCAGATGATATTGACACAGAGGATGGAGAGAGAATGTTAATGACTCCTCAATGATGGACACATTGAAACATTCAAAAATAAATAAATAAAACGAGTGATGGTGGCTCCAAGTCTGTTGCAAAGACAGCCTCCGCAGAGATGTGATACTGTTCATCACTGGTACAGTGTTTGATGATGCCAGTGCCCACATCGCTACTGCCCTGTTAGAAGTTGCATGAATCTCAATTCACTTAGCTCTATGGGCAAATTTGAGTGTATTATGGGTTTCTTCAAAATATTTTGATGCTGGAGTGATCAGTCTAAAGCTCTGGCCAATTCAGTTTCTGGGTCCATGTCAAAAGGGTAAATACGCCATGAGGTACAAGATCCACAAGACATTGGGCGAGGTTGCTTGGAGATCAATCAATCCTTTTCCATGCGTCGAAAGAAATCGTTTATGCTCTCGGGGCACTACCTGAGGGATCGACAATAAACACAAAGGCCTGAGAGAGGGTGCTTTTAAGTGAAGACGGGCTGATTCGAAGTGGCGGACTGAGGCGAAGCTGTCAGGATGGAGGCTGATTTGAAGTGGCGGACTGAGGCGAAGCTGTCAGGATGGAGTAACTTCCATATCGACAGCTAACAAAGTTCCTACACACCGAGCTTCCTCCCCGAAAACTTGCTGTAGCCTCCTCATCTTCTTCATCCCGTTTGCGTCCACTTCTAGCGCTTGGATTCCTCCAAACGTTGTTGAAGATGGTAATTTCAGTAGTTATATACATATCACATCGTCTCCCTGGAATCCACAGTCATAGACTGCGTTCCTAAGCTCATGAATTCTTCTTCTTAATGAACGAACATATGGCGTGAGACTGCTAGATGGCATGTGTCAATCATTGCAATTTGCATCAAAGAGAAATCTGCCTCAGAGCGCAATCTACTTCAGAGCATCCGTTCCTCTGCGACCATGATCCTCCTTTTTTTTTCTTCTGATTCCCCTCACTTCATGTTGATCTCTGAGTCGTTACAGCAACCATCCAAGACAATGTCTTTTCCCACTTGTTTTTTTTAACGCATTGAATTCGACATCCCTCTGTAGCCTCATCACCCCCAATCTGATCTTGCGGAGCGTGTTTTTCAACTTGACCCTTTTACGATTTAAAAAAACATGAATTGAGGTCCTGAAAACCTCCTTGAACCCCTGAAAAGCAGAAATTTTCCCCCAATACTCCTCTCCCACAGCAACATGCGATTCCCTCCTCCCGTAGCCTCTATTTTCTTTCCTCTCTGATCGCTCCCATCAATCTTGAGCTTAAAGTGGATGCCTAGAGGATAAATCAAACACGGAACGTCGACTGAGTGGTTGTCTCATGCTCGCCGAAAGAATGAAGGGTGTTAAATCAGAGATTCTGTAATGTGCCGGAGAAAACCCTCAGATGTAATGGCCGGTTATCTCTCTGTCCACGAGTTGAAGTGAATGCCCCTTGAAAGAACAAAACATGCCAGATTCTGAATGCCTGTTTTCCCCCCCAAAATACCTATTTTCCTCAAAATAGCTCCCCTTCCCCCCTTCATTCGTATCCTCTGTTCTCCTTTTTTCCCTCTCTCTTGTCTATTTCCTTTCCTTCTTTTTCTATTTTCCCTCTCTTTACCGATTCAAAAAGCTCCTCTTTTCAAAAATAGATCAAAAGCTTTTCCTTTTCCAGCCTGATCTATATCTTCTTTAACCATTCAAAATCCCCTCTTTAGCCTTTGTAACTCCCATATTATTATTCTTGGTTCAATTTTAAACCATCTTTTCTAGAACTTGTAGGAGTTTTAGCTTCTTCCTTCTCCTCCGATGCGTGTGTAGTTACATATGCATGCACCTGTGTGTGCTCATGATCATGGCCACCGTGCTCCTATGTAACATTAGAGCTTTGCAAAATAGTAGCTGCCCAAGTCCACTGTGATACAATGACACTCATAATCAAGCCTGTCTTGATGCTCCTACTAGTTATATTGCACCAATCTGAGGTGTGCTAAACATCAAGCAAGCTCTCACATTTGGCAAACATATCCACCAATGTACTTCGACTTGCATCTCTTGGAATTAGTTTAGTACTTCCTCACAATGTCCATATTCGGCATATCTTGAAATAAGTGTAGCCCATGAGATTGCATCTCAAGTTTCCAATCTATCAAAAACCTTATTATTCTCCATCTTCGGCATAGAATGAAAGAGCAAACATAACAACTAAGTATGTACAAAGTAACAAATCTCATGCACAACTTTTGGGTGGTTTCACACCTCGAATGCGCAGCAATACGACAACGCGCCATCGACCGATTCGATATCTTGAGGGTATAGAGGAGATGTCGCAATTCATGTCAACGTGATGGTTGCATGGAGCTTTGACTACAATATCTTGCAAAGGGGCGGAGGTCTCAATGGAGGAGTGGAAATTCACGAGAGGATGTAGTCCAAAGGTGATGACGTGTTTAGGATTTTTCATATCTATATTTTATATGCGACAACTAATTTGAGTGTTTGAATGTAGAGTACAAAATATATAGTGCAGCGTGGTTGCGTGGATGACATTATTGCGTGGAGTGTATTGACAAATGTGCTCCACAATCGACTGCGGTATCATGGCAAGGTTCGAGCAGGAGAGCCAACAACGAGCAACGCATCCAAACACGGTTATAGATGAGATGGAGTATTTTGGGAACTTGCAAAGTATTGTTACGGTTGATTACCGTAGCTTCTCCATGATACTATTCGATACGTAGTGGTTCAAAGTGGTACTTGAAGGAGCTAGAGCAACAGTTCGAGGAGGTCCATCTGGATTTCTCAAAATAGATTTTGAAAAGAAATGGATGGATTTACGCGACACCTTTGTATTGCTGGCCCATTGTGAATATGTGCATGAACTCATTTGTTTGTTAATTGTATTACGACATGGTACATGTCACAATAGTTTATTCTCTCTTGTACGTGTTTGTGAAGAGATAATCTTCTATCCAAACCCCTAACAACCTCGATGGTGGTATGTTATACCTTCAGCTCCCCGAAGTGCGAGAGTATATGATCAAAGCAATGTTTCGAGCATAGATGAGGATAATATGCAAATAGAGGGGTCAATATTGCAAGGGGTGGAGGCCATTGAAAGCTTAGAGCATGTAGAGGAGCCAGCATCGGCTAACAATGATGGAAATATAGGAGTCCATTGAGAATGAGGTAGACTCATCCTTTTGTGGTGACATGTCTATCGACCTTCCAATGTATGCGGAGTTGTGTCAGGAGATTGACATGGGACCATAGGATACTTGATACTTTGAGCATCCACTTACTCAATTCGTTGACTAATCGCTTATAAGGGTACATAAGATATGCATTTTAAGTGAGATCATTTTTTTAGGATTTATATTACCGTGCCTTGTATGATTTAAATTGATTATGCTAACATCATTTTTTATCTGTGTGGGTGACCTTTTCAGGATGAGTCAAGGGATGAGCAATGAGGAGTATCTTCACACGCATGTCTCCAGATCAGATGGCAAGATTTAGAGACATGGCGGACTGTCTTAGACATCGTCAGGCCGCTTTACTAGATCTACTTCAGCACGATCAGATGCTTCAACTTCGAGGAGACAAGGTCGATGCTCCAAACTTGGGCCAGAGGGAGGGAGTGCTTCAGGCTCAAGGGGATGCTGTAGAGATACGGAGGTAGTGAGCCCACTGTCGTTATGGGATAGAGGTGCAACTCCTCACTCTCATGGTAGTTTCAAGGAGAGTGGCTCAGGTGGATGCTATGGAGGCACGGACGCGGTGTCTCCATCTCGTCATTCTGCTAGAGTTGCATCACATCCAAGATTTGTCACAGCTGTGGGGACGTCTACTCCAATTACTTCGGCTTTTGCTCAGCCGTCTGTAGGTGGCACCCCTATGGGTGCTACTCCGATAGATACTACCCCGGTCGGTACACCGGATGTACAGGGGTCTCTTGGATATGCCCAAGAGCGTGGACACAGGTGGAAGAGGACCCATCTTAGGCATACCCTAGAGGGATATGCCTATCTTGTCGATGATAGGTCACGATCCATCATCATGAATGATGAGGGGAGGAGGGTGATGGCTCGCATGAGAGAGTTGTGCCAACAAGTTTTTCAGCACATCTTAGATCATTGGAAAAACATACCGGAGGGGAGTAAGGACTACATAGTAGCATCCTTGCATGAGGAGTTTCCGGTTCCAGCCACAGCAGATAGATTTTCTATGGGCTAGATGATGGACTACATACGTGCATATATGTCACACAGACGATCGAAAGCACGCAAGGCACTCAAGAGTGGGGCTGCAAAGCCCAAGAGGCTAGACACAGACGACTGGCGCCAACTAAGGGAGGAGGCTATAGATTCTCCAGGACGTTGGAGTGAGCAGTGTGAGGCGACGAGGGCACGACTAGAGGTCGGAGTGGTCCATCATCTTGGGAATGGTGGCCACAAGACATATCTGGAGGACTTTCTAAGTTTTTATTTTGTTTTGCTTGCTTTTTTTTTTGCAATATCCTTTGTACTGACAATCATGTTTCTAACAGTTAGTATTTTGTTTTCTTTGCAGCACTCCATTACAAATCATGATCCAACCGCCCTTGAGACTCGATATGCAGAGAGGCACGATCTCACTGCATTGATCGACCGATTGTATAGACGCGGCGGCCCTGTAAGTCACTCATCTTTCTTGTCTATAGTTACCATGTTTAATTAGAATGCATTATTGTATGGTGAACTGATGTGTAGTTGTTTCTTTTTTTGGAAAAGTCCGTTCAATGCTCCTTTGCAGCGGGATGAGCTTTCGAATAGTGAGGATTTATAGCTCATTCTTGGATCCCTGGAGCTCACACACCCTTCTTTTTTGGTCGCTTGATCTATGTAGACATTTTCTATGTAGTAGTAATATCTTATCATGATTGTACGAGCCACTTTCATTATGCGATTATGTATTTATTTCATGTATCAGTGTTATGATTTTAGTACACTTTGTTTTTGTTTACACGAGCATTGTACACAGTGCAAAAACTATTTTCTATGGTCCAAATAAAGCACACAGTGCTAATAATTTTTTTTTTCATGTTACCATCGCTATTAGGGTTGCAAATTTACCTACATGTGTCGTTATCTGTGTCCTTATTAGCGTCGCAGAGCATCATTATTAGCGTCGCTATTTGCATCGATATCAGCGTTGCAAATGTGATGCTGATACCGATGCAAATAGCGACGCTGATAACGACACTAATACCGACTGTTCTATGGCGTTGCTAATAACGACGCTTTTTGCGATGACGCGAAATTTTTTTTAATTTATATTTTCGTCACGTTTAACGTCGGTATAAGGCCTATATCTTGTAGTGTCATTCCATTCATCATATAAGCAATCAAATTAGTATCTCCCTACAAAAGTATACACATCCACAGACAAGGACTAAAGGTGTCTTCATCCTATTCAAATCTTTACTCTCAACTACAAGCTAGAACTGGTCATAGCCAAAATAAAGATTACCAAGAGAATAGATAGCACGTCTAGCAAAATCCTCTACAAACTCATCCACAATAGATCCTACACCAACATTTCGTATAGTGACCTTGTTCATCGGCTATAAGTATTGTAAGAATTTGAGTGTCCCATTCTTCTTGGGAATTGTGAAACATCTATTAGAATACAAAGATGAAGATGGTTCTAGAATCCCCATCTTGATCCACTCATTCAAAATCTCCACCAATTTGGGCAAGTGAGCCCTATGCATATAAATAAGCCGTAGATTCCAAGGAATATGCAAATTGATAAAAATAACCATAGGGCGTCACAACCCTAGGATCAAGGCATCCAATCTCATGCGGAAAAAATGCAAAAGATCTCCTATGTCTGCTCAACACCTCCTCAAAATATCTCGCCTCTACACTGGAAGAAAAAAATCTTCAGACCCAATATATGATCATCTCTTTTAGTGTCTTAGCTGAGAACATGTGTCCAATAATTATAGGATCGCACCAAGATGGCTCCATAACTACTCTCCTAATCATCTTCTCACTTTCCAAAGGTAGTCGTGCAATTGGTCCAACCTTCTTGTCAAATGTCTTATATTTTTTCTATACTCTGGCTTCTTTGCTACAACCTGCAAATTTCAATCCTTGTTGTAAATACCCTGGTAAACACAAATTTTGTTGTGTATAAACAACACCCAATTCTTTATGTTGAAATATTTCAATAAATAACAATTTTGTTGAGAATTCTCAGCACCTAAATTTTCTTGAAACATGAATTCTGCAATTTCGCAATACATCGCCAGATAATGGACATATAATTCTCAGCACCCAAATTTTCTTGAAGCATGAATTCTGCAATTTCGCGATACATCGCCAGATAATGGACATATAAGACATATGCTAACTCTCGATTTTCAGTTTTCAGCAATGCTGAAAGATCCTCCATAGTATTTGAGCATGACAACCCATCATAGAGACCATTAACCTAGTCTTCATCTTGTAAAAAACCTACAAGCTTCAATTCTTTCTCTTTTCTCTTCACATACTTCCTGATAGCTCTAGGCATGTTAGAAATATACTGAAAATACAAAGTACTTTAAGGAAATACACCATAAACACTTGAGGAAAAACTACTGCTACTAGCAGGCAAGAGCTTTCCATGTCTCATACCACCATCATCTCACAAGATAGCGGTACCTAATAAAAATCCAACTCTCCTGTTGGAAGAGGGGTATCCCTCGAGGAATCCTTATTCCATTGATGATTGACACAAATTGTCATGAACTAAACATCCCTCTTTCCATCCTTGCTTCGGATTTGCACATAGGCAGACCCATCATCCAAAACTTTAGTCTCCATTTAGGACTCAGCAATACATGGCTACCAAAAATAATTCATACACTTCTCCAACAGACATCTTTAAGTTCCGACAAGCAGCATACAACTCTCCTGCACTGTTGTTGGCTGCACGCATGCACCAACCATGATCCACATCAACTAGTCATCTACTAGTATCGTACAATCCCTACACTATGACATTAATATCGGAGCCATGATCCAAAAGAGAAACACAAGGGGTCTTTCTCTCACCAAGCTTGACTAGTATCTCTGTAGTCGCACGAGCCTAGTGACTATGAGAAAAATGGTTACGAGGCACCAATCTAGGTACATCATCACTCTCTACATACTATATGGGCTGAAGTAAAGGCTGAAGAGTCTTCTTAGACTGCATACATAAAGCTCCATTTGTAGACTCCTTAGTAATATCCTCATGAGAATCAATCTCCTCAATTTGCAAACAATAGATAATAGCCTCGGCAATTGCTAAAGCCTCTCGATGGATCATATCCTATATTGGTTCTTCAATAATTTGACATTTTCCTTTAATGATTTCAATGATAACATCATGAAATTGTCTTTTGGTAATCCCCAAGACTTCTCCAAGAGTGAATTCAATTTTGCAGTTAGGAATCCGGCCCTCAAGCACCTTCTTCAAGTTCATAGTTGTCTCAATGTCGCAAAGGAGCTTGAATCCAAGTTGCTTTTTCGACTAAAATCCTTTTTCTTCGGGGGACTTTTTGATCTTCCTATACTTTTGGCTTTTGAACATCAGCCATACTCTGCTCTAGTCATGAAGAAGAAGGCTAAGAAACTGGATCACTCCTCCTAGTCTCCCTCTTCAAACCTTCAAGCTGATCATTATCTCTTTTCCACTTCTCCTCAACAAGCACTTCGACTCCCTAAGATTTTATCATATAGTCATAGATAGAAAATACATCAACTCGATCATCCCATCTAGTCCCTTTTCTAATCCCATCACCTATGGCTGAAAGTTTAGATAATGAAGCTTTTCCCTTTTTCTCTGCATGTAGTGCATAGGAACATAAAGGAGATTTATCCTTCGGTAACTTCTCTAATTGAAGGCCATAGGTAGCAACTTCCCTTGCCACCTCTCCCATCACATAAGAATGAGTGCAAAAGAGACTCCTCCAACAGTTTCTTCATACCACCCTTATCAAAATTTGGTTTGATCGACTACTCTGTATCTCCAAAACATATCGTCTTGTCCTTCCAGACTACCAAATTCATCCTTCTCGTCCCTTCAAAATCTTGACAATCCTTTTGCTCATGATTTTGACTATCATATCACATGGAATGATGAATAGGATCATTCCTAGAAGAATTTTCAAGAGTAGAAGAAGTTCAGCCTGAAACTAGAGTTGGATTAAGTGGTTTCTGCTCCATTCTAGTCATCTTGATTTATAATCTTTTAAGTTCTTTGATATCTCCTCCACCATATCTTTGACAGTTGGTTTTGCAGATGGTTTGACAACTGCAATAGGAATAGGCATAGGCATAGACACAGGATGAGAAATAGGAGAAGTAGTGGATGGTGCAACAAGAGAAGAAGGAGAATTCATGGTAGGAGAAGACATCGCTAGTGGTGACTGTATCCTAGTCTGCAAGCGAGTCTTCCATCTCGATCTCTTTGTTAGTGTAGAAACCACATCAACAGTATCTTACCAATCTGTCTTCAATCCCATAAACTGTGTTTGATCCTCTAGTAGCTTTCCCAACTCATCCTAAAGTACAAGATCATCCACATGCAAGAATAACTCCACTTTCTCTGAGTTCATAGCTCTTTGCTCTAGTGCATCTAGTTGGTTGTATTTCTCTTCAAACTCCTGCAACAATTCATAAGCAACAAGTCCTTTGTTGAGCGAATAAACCCACTCTTTGAATGTCTTTCACATAGCAATACCATAATCCTCCAGAAAATATTTATCTTTGAGCGTTTTCTTGAAAAAATCCCAGTTAGAGTCCTGTAAAAACAAATCTATCACTACAACCCACAAAGTAGGGGTGACAAGCCGTAAGAAATAATTGCTCCAATTGGTTGGAACTCTGAAGAAGTGCATCTAGTTTTCAAAGGCTTTAATGTAGGTTGAAACATTCTGGCCATCAAATAATTTCTACTCATTAACCGTAGCCTCGATCGCCTTGGTCACACCATCAGGCCTATGCTCCTGTTCTTGATACAATAGTCATTGTTGATCCAACTCTTACTAATGTAGCAAATTCTTCATCTCATCTATTGAAAAGGAAGAAGTAGTCCATGAAGAAGGTGGATCTCCCATCTTGATGATCAGAAGCAATGCTTTCATGTCAAGTTCACTAGACATCACATGGAATACGCACGGGAGTTTCCTAAAAGTCACTTGATGCAGGAATGCTTAGCAAATGGGAGCAAAAGATGATGAAGAGTACTCAACTCAAGATAAATACATGGAACCCAAAAGAGGATGCTTAGACTATCAATCAAGATAAGAAGCAAGGAATGTAAAAGTGAAACTTCGATTTAAAATTCAAGGAACTCTGTCACAACATCAAAATCCCTTCACAAAATGATACTATAAGAGCTCTTAGCACAAACCATAATACTCCATTGGAGGCACACGAGATTGCTTTTTTCTCATTGGATCCTACTAAGGCTTCTCACGACGCTTTGAGAAGAACAAGGAATTCAAGATCGATGAGTGACCATTTTTAAGAGTATCGAAGCATATATAGCTTCAATGATAACAATTGATGCTATGAAGACTAGGCCTTTGGATTAACAACATCAATATATCATTTGATCTAAATGTCAACATCTTTGTTGTCTTCGTGTCTTGCAGTTTCCCCTTCAAGACTCCCAAACATGAAAAACGACGCTTGTGATCATATCAATTCTAATCCCTATTAAAAAAAAGTAAATGGTCACCCACTCTATTTGATTCTCTCTAAGTCTATATGTATAATCTCATGGAGCTTCATGAAAACCAATTTATTATGTGAGCAATATCTACAGCCAGTCTTTGGGATCCGTTTTCCACCCTATTTGTTGCGTTAGTGCCTTCCAACTACAACTCCAAATGATGTACTGAGCAATGGTGTTTTTGATCAGACTGTAGATGGTGCTGGTGTGTAACCCAATGGTATTTGAAGTATCTAGCTATAGTAGCTAGTTCCCAGATAAGGACTCTAGCCCCATAACGCTCTTGTGTGAATATCAACATCCTCCATGATAAAAGCATGCTTTGAAAGGCTCTGCTTTCTTCAACTCTAAGACCTTTCCCTCTTCCTTGTCTTTGACTAAATCCTCTCACTGTTGGTAATTGAGGGTTCGACCAAGCTTTTAATGCCCCCAAGTGCATGGATCTCGATGCATTTAATCTGTTGCCTCTTGACTGTTTTAATTGGCATGAAGCTCAAATTCCAGTAGCCTCCCAAGAGGATGGTTGCAGCATTCTCCTCATCATAGGAATATTGCAATTACATAGGTCGGTAATGCAGCTCATCATCCAAAATAGGTTTGCCAACAATGAAGTAATTATGCCATTCTACCCCTTGAATCTCGATCTTGCAGTTGGCCTTCAACATGTAGAGAGCTCCCCTCGCAGGACCTGTGGTCTTTCTTTTCTTCTACTACATGTCAAGACATTAACAAACTCCACTTCTTTTTACTTCATGAGCACAATGCATTTTCCTCCCTATGATCACAGTGCTCCAAATTATCGTCCCTCTTCATGAAGACAAAAGGAAGGAGGGGCGTGTTCTGATTCTAGATCTTTGCTACCTACTAGCGGCTGCCTCTAAATCTTGGCCACTCTTTGCATGAAAATCCTAGCTTTGTGGGCACAGGCTTGTCATCTCCCCTCCTTGTGTTGTCGAGCCATGATGGTCTCATCATTGTCTCCTTCCGGTTGAGCACCTGCAGTTGATTAGTGCTTGTCGCTATAGTCAAAATCATTGAACTCCATAGAAAATGGTTGGATGCATAATGACTTTGCCAAAACCATCGTCTTCCACCACTTTTTAAGCTCAACGGCCCCCAAAAGTACAAAGCTTTTTCCTCAAAAAGCTTAAGTCTTTTAAAGCTTTGCGGCTATTCTTCTCTCTCATCAACTTTGCATCAATGCTTACATCATCCTCCTCCCTGTAATATCATAAATTTATTGCTATATTATTTCACATACCAAGTTTTGGTGACTTTGCATGAGTGGTAGGTATCTTTTTTAGTTGTACTTTTGGAGGTGCTTCCTCTTGGTAAAATGTAGGTAATCCAAGTAAAGCATTGTAGAATATCTCTTCTCATCTCCGTGCAAGTCCTTTAAACATTATAAACAACATCCATATATTGTACATGAATTTCCATCACATTGGATTAAGCCATCCCTTATGTATTCTCACTTATTCATAATTCTCCATAGGCCTTCTTCCTTAAACTCCATTTTGGAGTACACACCCTTGGAGTCTTGAAAAAGTACATTCTCTTCATATGAACCTATTTTTCATGCAATGTGCCCTAGAAAGAATGTGCTATGTAATAGGACTACATGCTCAATCATCCATGTTTTGAGAAACTATGCGATGTTGGATCCATGCGATGCAATCAATCAACGCTCACATGAAAATTATGGATGCACGAAAGAACTATGCCTATCTAACTACATGTGCGCATGCGTCATGCAAAACGCAAAAAAAAAAAGATACACACAATGCAAAACAAATTCCTAATGGCATTGACTAATAAGTTCAAAGTCTTGGTGAAAAACTCCATCCCCCAAGTTCACAGGGATGGATGCATAGCATCACGACAACGACAAAGAGGTTTTCCACTTGGTGGATGATGGAGTGCATGCATGTGTACATGTCACATACACGATCGGAGACACCCAAGGCACTCGATAGTGGCACCTCAAAGCCCGAGTGGCTAGATGTAGATGATTGGTGAAGACTTAGAATACCATATTGTGGAATATGGGAACACTGTAATCCAATTGAGCACTCTATAACTCAATAGATTCCATTTTTCAAGTGCTTTCAAATGATAGGTCACATCATATGGTTTTGAGAAACTTATGGGCATGGTATCCGGGTGCCACCTTTTAAGTATTCAAAAAATGGGAATTGTGAGATTCCCAAACTCACTAATATTGTGTTTTAAGGAGGAGGCTACAGATTCTCGAAGACATTGGTGACAACAATGGGAGACAGCGAGGGCACAAGTGGAGGCAAGAGTCGTGCATGATTTGGGGAGTGGCAGCCACAGGACTTATCTGGAGGAACTTGTAAGTTTTTCTTTTATTGTTCTTGCTTTCTTATTTGCAATATCACTTGTATCGATGACAATTGTGTTTCTAACAGTTATATTCTATTTTCTTTGCAACAGTCCATTACAAACCGCAATCCCAACAGCTTGGAGACTCGATATGTAGAGAGACACACTCTTACTACATTAATCGATAGACTGTATGCACATGACAACCTAGTAACTCAATCATCTTTCTTGTTTGTAGTTACTATTTTTTTTTAAATGCATTATGTATGGTGGACTAATGTGTAGTTGTTCATTTTGTAGAGTTTGTTTGATGCTCCTTTGCATCAGGATGAGCTTTTGAATGGCAAGGATCTATAGCTCATACTTGGATTTATGGAGTGCACGTCCTCTTATTTTTTGGTCATGTGATTTATGTAGGCATATTCTATATGCTATATTGTTATTATCCTTTGTATCTTGCCATAATTCCATGATTTTTCATCAGTGATCTTGTATTTATTCTATGTATCAGTCTTGTGGGTTCAAGTACATTTTGTGCTCATCTTGACGACCATTGTGCACCTAACATGTAATTCATTTGTAGAATATAAACACAGCACATGGTGTTATATGTGGCAGGGCATCTTGCTACCTTGCCACAATGTTTTTTCTTTATAACCATCACTATTAGCATCACAAATTTATTGCACCCATCATTATTGGCGTCGCAATACGTGTCATAAACGGTTGCTATATGCATTGGTATTCACATCGCTATTTGCGTTGCAAAACTAAAAAAATTTGTGATGCATATAGTGATGGTTTTATGGAGACATTGATATCGATGTGTTTAGCAATGGGGGGGCAATTTTTTAATGAACATTTTTGTCCCTTTGAACGTCGGTATGAGGCCTGCATCTTTTAGTGTCTCTCTTTCTCTTTCTGCTTCTTTCTCTCCCCCCCTCCTTGCCTTTTTTTTTCTTCTGTTCTTGTTTGTAATTGCTTTTCACTCTTCTGTCCTTTCTCTCACTCTCCCTCTCCTATTTTTGTTTTTTTACTTTTCTCTCTCTCCATTTTCTTCATCATCTTCATCTTCTCTCTCTCTCTCTCTCTCTCTCTCTCTCTCTTATTTCTTCACTTTTCTATTTTTCCCTCCTCTCTCACTCTCTACTTTTGCTCTCTCTCTCTCTCTCCCCTTGTTCTTTCTTCTTTTCTTCTCTCTCAGTATCTCTCTCTTGGTTTTGATCTCTCCCCATCTTTCACTTTATCTCTCCTTATTTTCTTTTTCTCTCTCCCATTTTTCTTTTTCTCTTTCTTTCTCTCTCTCACATTCTTTTTCTCACTCTTTTCTCTCTTAATTTTTCTATTTCCTCTCTCTCAAATTATATCACTTATTTCCTCTCTCTCTCTCTCTCTTTAAAAACTATGTCAAAAAAGAATTAAACTTAAAACATACTTTTCTCTTTCCTCCTTTCCCCTTCTCTCTCTCTTTTCCTCTTTCATCTTTTTCTTCTCTCTCTCTCTCTCTCTTTCTCTCTCTCTTCCTTCTCTCTCACTCTCCGCCTTTTTCCTTTTCTTCTTCTTCTTCTTCTTCTTCTTCTTATTCTTCTTCATCTCTCTCTCTCTCTTTAAATTTTTGTATTTTCTCTCTCCCTTTCTCTCTTTGAAATTTTATACTTCGTCTCTTCATAAATCTCTCTCTCTCTCTCTCCCCTTTGTGTTCATATTCTCTCTCTTTCCTTCTTCTTCTTGTTCTCTGTCTCATTTTCTTCTCTTCCCTCTTTTCTTCTCTCTCCATGTCTCTGTCTTTGTCTCTCTCTCCTTTTCTTCTCCTCCCATCTCTCCTCTTTTCCTTCTCTCTTCCTCTCATTCTTTTTCCTTTTTTCTTCTCTCTAATTTTATCTTTTTCTCTCTCTATAAATCTCTCTCTCTCTCTCTCTTTGTTTATATTCTCTCTCTTATTTTTCTCTCTCTCTCCCTTCCCCCTCTCTCTCAAAATTTTTAAATGAAAAATAACTTTTACAATTATTTAATTAAAAGAGTGAAGAAAATATTAAAAAGGGAGGGAGAGAAGAGAGAGAGAAACAATTAATGAAAAGGGAAATGAAAGTTTTAAAATATTTTTAAAAATATTTTATTAAAGGAGAGGAGAAAAGATTTGAAAGGAGAGAAGTTTCAAATAAAAAGTTTAATTTAATTAAAATTACTTAATTAAAACTTAATTAAAAGAGAAAGACTCTCTCCTCTTTCATCATTGTTTTTCCCTCTCCTCTTCTTTTCGTCTCTCCCCCTCTTCTCTTTTTTCTTTTTCTTTTCTCTCTCTCTTTCCCTTGTTTATTTCTTCTCTCTTTGCTTCTCTCTCCTCTTTTTTATTCTCTCTCTTTGTCTCTCCCCCTCTCCTTGCCTTTTCTATTTTTTTCTCTCCTTGTTTGTCATTGATTTTCTCTCTTCTCTCTTTTTCTTCTCTCTCCCTCTTCTATTTTTTCTTTTCTCTCACTTCATTTTATTTCTTCTCTCTCTCTCTCTATTATTTCTTCTATTTTCTCTTTTCCTCCCTCTCTCTTCTTTTGTTCTCTCTCACTCTCTCTCCTGCCTTCTTTAATATTTTCTTCTCTCTTTGTATCTCTCTCTCTCTTAATTATTTGTTTTTTCTCTCCCTCACTTTCTCTTTATCTCTCCACATTTTTCCTCTCTCTCCCTCTTTTTTAATTTTCTTCTCTCTATATATTTCTCTTGGTTTTTTGTTTGCTCTCTCTCTCTCTCTCTCTCTCTCTCATCATATCTCTTTTTCTCTTTCTTTCTCTCACTCAAGTTTTTTCTACACACACACACACACACACATATATATATAATTCTCAAATTTTCTATTTCCTCTCTTTCCTCCTCTCTCTCTCTCTCTCAAATTATATCTTTCCTCTCTCCCCTTCTCTCACTCACATAAAAAGCTATGTTAAAAAATGTTTAATTTTAAAAAAGACTTTTCTCTATTCCTGTCCCTCCCGCTCTCTCCGTCTCTCTCTCTCTCCCTCTTCTTCTTCTTCTTCTTTTTCTTCTCTTTGTCTCTATCTCTTCTTTTCTTCTCTCCCCCTCTGTCTCTCTCTCTTCGACAGTCAGAGCATGAACCCATGCAAAACACTACTAATTTAGAAGCCATTGAACTTATCGTCATTTAACATCTTCTGATCATGGAACAATCTTTTAATTTTTCATGATGATCAGAATCGACAGCTTAACAGATTATCGCAAGAGATCGGGCTACTTGAAAGCACTTAATTTCTGCAAGTCTCGATCTACAATTTCTTTGCAGAGGAGGCATTTTGAAAGGCGTGGGTTTGATGTTGCTGCTATTGTGTCTGCTCCTTGCATTGACCGTTGTTGCACTCCTGGCTGCTCACATTTGGAGACTGTCTTCTTGCAAGAAGAAGCCTTTCAAGGTGCCACTGCTTAAAACCCTCATTCTACTTGGTTCAGATTTGACCTACCGAGACTAAGACCATTGTGGAGAGTGCATGATTGAGATTATCGTCACCAGCAGCAGTGCTCAGGAGAATGCATAACTGAGACTGTTGTGGAGAATGTGCTGGGACTAAGAACACAACCCTGTTGTTTCTCTCTCTCTCTCTCTCCTTGGCTCCTGGAAGGGACCTGGATAGCCTGTATAAGGCACATGTAAGTAGAGAGGATCTGTGACACTGGCGGTAGCTCCAAGCCGCCCTCAAATATATGATAAGAGGGGTGCTCTGGACTATGATGGTGCTTAAAGTCATAACCCCAGCCTTTATAGCTCAAAGCACACTGCCATGTCTTTTGCAATTCATCTCTGCAAGTCTACCGTTGTGCTTGAAGAGTTGAACTGTGTGTCAGCATGGGAAGGGCTAAACTGCTAAGGAGTGGACATGACTATGATTGGAGATACTATTGAGTGCCTTTCCCGGAGTGGACGATCTGTCGCACGCAACAAAGACAACTCGACAACCACATGCTTACCTCTCTCTAATAGCATGTTGGAGTAGCCATGTGTTGGATAAATCTCACAGGATGGGATATGGAATTCTTTTGTAGCACTTCAAGCATCAGTCAATGCACATAATCAAGAAATCACAAGCTTGGCTCTCCAATGTCAAGCATTGTAAAGAAAGAATACATAGTTGGAACAGACTGTGGAGGAACAGGCCAAGAGAATCAGAGACTTGGAAATAAGTATGACGACACGCACATGCATGGAAACACCAAAAACATACCCCCCCAAATGGAGACATGCTTGTACTTCATGCAGAGGGTGGTGATGCAGTGGTAGATGATGTGGATGCATGTGAATGTAAAGAAAGAGAAGAGTGGGCCCAAAACCTAGTTATTTGGGGATTGCCTGAAACAAATGATGAGACTGCACTGTCTCTTACTACGGAAGTCACGGAGTTTTTTGGTAAGCACTTTGCCATGGCAGATGTACGTGTCTTTGGTGCTCGACATATGGGCAAGAAGAAAGAAGATGGGAAGGAAGAGCCATTGTATGCACTCTATTGGATGCACACAAGAGAACTATACTTTTAGATAGTAGTCGAGTATACCTCAAGGGAATACATTTTTATGTAAATGAGGATCTCACTCCCATGCAATAGGAGGAACGTCGGAAGAAATACAATAAGCAAAGGAAATTTAGTGATAACACTTCAAAGGATGCATAGGGATGCACAACCCAGTGGAGCTACACGTTTGCGAAGGTGATGTTTTGGAATTGCATAGGGTTTTCATGGCATAAAGGTGAAAGCATTAATGCTATGGTTGGTGATGCTGACATTGTGTTTCTCATCGAGACATGGGAGCGGGAGACATGTAGGAAAAAGAGGGCAAGGAGGAGTTGCATGCATATACAAATGTCATTTGGAAGGCATGATTGATGTATGTAAAGTAGATCGACATAAGCGATACATATGGATTATGCTCAAGCACACTACACCGATGTACATTGCGGGATGTTACATTCCACATAAGGAGTCCCCCTTCTATGCATGACATGAAGTGGATTCATAAGAACCTTTTGAGTATTTGAGTATGGATGCATGCACAGATATGCAACAAAGACATGTGATGGTCTTAGGTGACTTAAATTCACGTATTGGACGTATGCAATTTCAGCCCATAGCATGTGATGAGCTAGATAAGGAAGAGGCTGTGGATGTAGATGCACGTTGGTGTAGACAATCTGAGGATACAGACATTAACACTCATGGACGTGCTTTGATGGATATGGTTAATGGTTTGCACATGCTGATATTGAATGGTATGAATTGTTTCCCGATACTAAAGGATACACATGCTACTTACCTAGTGGAGGTTCTAGTGTGGTAGACTATGCAATGGTACACCTGAATGATTTATGCATGATCAGAGAGTTCTGGTTAGGTGGAAAACATCCAGAATCGGATTATATATCTTTGGGTTTGACACTTGATATCTGCCACCATGTAGGACATGCAGGGGACACAGTAGGTAGTAGTAGTGCATTCCGTATTGATGTAGACAAGAAACAAACATATGCTGGTCACCTAGATAGTCTTATGAGCAATCCTACTCGGATCATATAGGTTGATCTGAGAGATGCAATGTTAAATACAACTATAGAGGTTTTTGGGAAACCAAAGAGCACTCACAAAAATGTCAAAGGATTGTCATGCAAGAAATGGTTTGATGATGAATGTAAGGCTACACGTAGAAAGCTGAAAATCCTTCCTAAGGGACAAGAACAAAGTGAGGCGAAAAAACGATATAATGCTCTCACGCGTAAAAAGTGATGACAATATGTAGTGGCCAAAGAAAGTGAAGATGCTAGGGAGTTTGAGAAATGTCCAAGGCAAGCGTGGAGAAAATTGCAAATCAAATGGTCAAATGTTATGGGGGATCTTACAAATGCTGACATGCTATCGTATGTTACAGAACTTTACGTGCATAAAGGAGTACAGCCCATCAGATGTGATGTACATACACAGCCATTTAGTACTCTGTTCACTTTAGAAACATTGGAGGCAGCCCTCAACAAGATGGCTAATGGAAAAGCATGTGATACTTTGTAGTTAAATGCAAAGATGTTGAAATGGACAACAAAGGAGATGAGGCTGTTTATGTTGCATGTGGTACATCATGCTTTTGCATATGGTTTTCCCCAAGAATGGTAGTAAAATTGGATACAACCATTGTATAAGGGAGGAGATTGCAAATTTCTCACAAACTATCGCACAATTATGGTCAGTTCAGCCATAGCAAAGCTATTCAGCACCATCCTGGAAATGCAATTGAGTAAATGGGCAGAAAGTAATAACAAATGAGCTTATGGACAAGCAGTTTTTGCCCTGGCTATAACATCATAGAAATCAACGAGTGGTGTGCCGTCTTAGAGGTCACAACGAGTTGTCACAAGTATTTGAGAGTAATATAGGAGTCAAACAAGGTTGCCCGCTCTCCCCTACATTATTTGGTTTATGCATTGATAAGCTAGAATAAATACTCCTCAAGGCTATGAATGAAGAGGAAGCCAAAAGCCTGCATATTTGTATGTTTGCCATCTTGCTCTTGCTTTATGCAGATGATGTGATCTTCTTCACATATACTTGGGAATGTATGCAGTAGTTCATGCAGATTCTCAAACGGTTTTGTCAAGATAGTGGTTTGATGGTGAATGTATCAAAAACAAATCTAATGGCTGTGCGTACCAAGCAATCAAAGACCCCACCAAAAGTACATTATATAGGACAGTGTATACAGGTAGTATCTACTTTCAAATACTTGGGGATTGAGATACTTGCAGACCATAGATGGCATACATGTGTGGAGCGGCGACTGGCGGTAGGGAAAAGCAAGTATTATCACTTTGAAAACGATTGCAATCATATAGATACTAAATGCTCAAAAATACGCTATATGATTTTTGATGCATATGTTCTATAGATGGTATTATATCGAGTGGAAGTGTGGGGGGGGGAGCATCTCCTCATCTACATGGAACGACATTGAGAAGTTGCAAAAAGCTTTTTTGCATAGACATTTGGGTATCAAAATCTCCACACCATATGTACTTATGCTTTTGGAAATTGGCCATCGGTCAATTTAGGTACATGTTATGATTCGAGTACTGAGATATGCCACCAGAGTACATCAAATCGATGACAGTAGGCTCCCCAAACGGGCATGGGATGCTAGCACACGCCTTCAAAAAACTTGGAAAAGTAAAGTGCTTTCAATAGGATGGGTGCTGGATATAAAAAAATGGTTTAAAGGGTGGGGAGTGGATAGATATCTAGATATGGCATCCGAAGATATATGCATGGGTGCATTTCAATCAGACCTCTTACGAGCGTATCAAGCAAAACATCAAAGCAGGAGAGCAAAGGGCAAAATTTATTACATTATGCATATCTATCCTTCATGTTGGGAATCCTACATGCAGGCAGAGTCACACATGTAGCCATACATAGCCAGCGCGCTCTTAGTGGTATTTAGACAGAGTATTGCACAACTTCAAACTTGATCACACACTTTATTGATCAAGATAGGTGCATGGAGTGGACAAGCAAGAGAGATGGCGTTATGCAAGCTGTGTGGACTACAGAGTGTAGAATCAGAGGAGCACATGATTATGACATGCCCAACATATGCACACAAAAGGGACTGACTTTGATATCCCTTTATAGGGGCCACTTCACCAATTTTTGACCACTACTCCTATATCAAAGTTTGGGGGTCTCATTACCTGCATGTTACACTTTCGGGAGAACCACGCTACATAGATTGCTCTTTCACTATAGCTACCCTTTCCTACCATGGGAGAGGAGAATCATTGTATATCTGAAAAGGTCCCATGGGTCATAATTTAGCCTTTTGTGGACGATAATAAACTACTCTACTCTCTCTCTCCCCCCCCTTTTTTTCCATTTTTTCTTTTCTCTCTCTCTCTCTGTTTTGAATTTTATATTTCCTCTCTCTATAATTCTCTCTTATTATTATTGTTATTCTCTCTCCCTCTCTCTCTCTCTCTCTCTCTCTCAAATTTTATCTTTCCAGTCTCTATAATTCTCTTTCTATGTTCATATTCTCCCTTTTTCTTCTTCTTCTTCTTCTGTCTCCATTTTTCCTCTCTTTGTCTATAAAAAATATTTTTAAAATATTTAATTAAAATAGAAAGAAAAATATTTTAAATGAGAAAAAATAAAAATAAAAATATTAATTAAGAAAGAGAGAAATGATGAATTAAAAGGGAAAGGAAATTTTAAAAATGCCTTAAAAAATATTGAATTGAAAGAGGAAAAAAAGATTCAAAAAGAAAGAGAAATTCAAATTAAAAAAGTTTAATTAAAAACATTTAATTAAAAGAGGGGAAGCAAAGAGAGAGAGAGATGATTTATTAAAAGGAAAAAAGGAACATTTTATTTAATTAAAACTTTAATGAGAGAGAGAGAGAGAGAGAGAGAGAGAGAGAGAGAGAGAGAGAGAGAGAGCCTACACATGTGAGAAAGAGGGGGTCGGGTTTAAGTAAGAAGGGGAGGGGGAAGAGAGAGTGAGAGATTGCATATGAGAGAGCGGGTGCTTTAATTAAAAAGGCAAGCTTCGGAAAGCCCTCTGAACAAGGTCTAGGATCATATGAAATGATGATGAGAGCCACTTTTTATTAGAGACCAAGAGAATGCTTGGTTCCATAATGACTAAAACGAGTTTCTTTTTGTGTGTTTGGTGATCTTTAAAGGGACCTAAGAAACTCCAACACATAAAACCTACAAACAAGATGTATTCTTGAGCTCTCACGTCTTAAGGTTGATTTTTACTTTATTATACATGTCTTGCTCATCACCTATTGATCTTCCTTGCTCCATTTCTCCATAAACATTGATTTGGATAGCACAACATGCTAGTTGCTTGTTATTTCAATAATTTAGAGATTAAACTTGATCAAATAAGAGATAAAGATACTTCTTTTCTTGAGTTTAAACCCATAACCTTGAGAGCCGTTGGTGTATAGTTTGGCTCTACATCTTGCGTTCCACCCTCACTAGAAATAGGGCCTTAATAGTCATTATTAAGGATATTGCAAGTGCTCTTAGAGAGTGAGAAGATCACTCTCACAACTTACACAAGAAAGAACTTGAAAAATAAATTGAACCAGAACTTGATTTTGAGATAAATCAATTACGAGAGAACTTAATTACAAGAGAATGTTCACAAGAGCATGGATTAATTACGAGACAAGACTCAATACAAGAAAAGACTAAAACAAGACAAGAATTGGAAGAGGACTTATTTTGCATGAGCCTCAAACTGGTGCTGGTAAGACTAAAGGGCTTGCAGTCCATGATCCCATTTATACTATAGCCTAGGGTGGTTAAGGGGAACACATGTCATTTACAAGAGGATGCCACATGGCATGATATTCATATTAATGAGTGGCATGACTACATATTAACCCATATAAAAAATGACATAAGTGATGATGCATATATCTTTTAGAACTTTATGGAAATAGGGGCTATCCTAGCTTGCATACAAACTAAGGGCTATCCTTACTTGAGTGTGTGTTACATTACCCCCCCTTCTAGCATCGAGTTCCGTGAGGGAAAATGGTGTGCTTTTGAGTAGTCCTTGGCTTCCTTGGGTGTTGAAGATGAAATTCATAGACCTTAACAAGATCTCTTTTAAAGATGTGAAGCCAGTTCCCATGTTCGTTCACTTACATCATAGCTCTTCCAATGGACAAGATACTGTAATCCACCTCTTGAAACTCTCGAATATGGGATTTTGTCTACTTCATATTATTGGAGATCTTTAATTATGATTGGAGATGATGGCTTTAGTATTATTATCTAGGGATATTGGATGTATGACATGGCTCCAAGACTAAAACATGGAATATATGATGGATTTTCATGGACTAGGGAAGCTAGAGATGATAGGTAACTAGATTTACTTGGCCAAGAGACTTGAAGGGTCCAAGTCATTGATAAGCTAGTCTTTGGGAGGGGCAAGAAGAAGAACATATATTATGTCAAAGAAGCCAAACTTAATTTTCAATTTTGTATGATAGATGTTGCATATTTACACTTCTTGTTTATTTCTCTTAACCTTGTTTGATCTATGCTTCCAACTCTTTATGAATATCAAAGAGGTATTACAATAGGTCTATAGTGGCTAGATTCTTCTCCTCTAATCTTCCATGATTGTCTATCCTTAGGTCTTTACCATAATTAGAAAATGATCATGTGAATTGAGTGGAGGCAAGCATGGGGAGAATTATTGTATGCAAAGTCAGCAAGGGGTAATAGATGCACCCAATTGTCTTGATGATAGTTGATTATGCATTTAAGGTATTGCTCAATGACTTGATTAACTCTTTCTATTTGTCCATCACTCTGTGGGTAATTGGTTGAAGAAATATTCACTTGTACTCCCATAAGCTTAAAGAGGCTTCTCCAAAACCTAGATATAAACCTTCAATGAAGGTAAGTTAGATGGCATCAACTAGTGGTGTTGGTGCATTAGGTGGTGTTCTAAAATCACAACTATCCTTGATTCTTGTGAGCTTTTGGAGATCATGTTGGGAATTGACCCAAAACCACAACCCATCCCCAACCCATCAAATTCGAGTGTTATGATTCCTTCAAATATAGATCTTCTATGAGCTTAGAAACAAAGGAACACAGATACACTATGTGCCTTAGTTACAAGCTATTCTAATAGTGATTCAACACAACCAAGGCATCAGAGGCTTGGAACGTACTGAGGAGTCAGTATGAAATGAAAAATCAAACAAGGATTTAGAACTTGAAGAGTCAACTAGCAATAGAGAAGTTTGTTAAAGGAGAGACAACTGAAGCATTCATCACTCGAATTAAGAATTTGCATGACCAAATGGTCTATTTTGGGATACAAAAGACTAGTGAGGAGCTAGCTTGATTTTTTCCATCAAATTTTGATGAATTGGTAACTGTCCTAAATACAAGTTTTGACATTTGAGGAATTTTGTGCACTACTAATGGAGGAAGAGTTGAGGCTTAAAGCGTGAGAAGGTAGCAAAAGTGGAGATAATGCATTCTCCACCAACATGAAAGGAAAATGTGGTTCCTCTACCAATAGTAACAAGAAGAAGAAGGATGCTAATAAAAAGTTTTAATGATATTGCTTCTATTACAAGAAGAAAGGACATGCAATTGCATATTGTCGTGTCAAGAAGGCAGATGAAAGAATGGAATTGTAAAGAATAAAGAGAAGGAGACATCCAATATGATTGAAGTAGAGTTGGAGTTATTCATAGCGACCAATGAGGAAATGTGTTCCTCAGTGCAAGAAATATTTAACACTGACTCATGGATATTGGATAGTGGCGCATTTGTTACCAGTTGCGGATCTAGAGCATGACACAAGCTATGGCGGATGAAAGATGAAGACCAAACTCATAATGACATGGACAAGTAGAGACAAACTGTTACACAAGTAAACTAGGTTCTAAGATAGACTAGCTTGGACTCATAAACACAATCTTGTGTAAGATTGACAACAACAAGACACTTAACTGAAAGTACAAAGCATCACGATATTATATTCATTTCATATGAAAGTGATAGTCAAGTACAATGGTTTATAGAATTTGGGTTGTTCCACTCTCCTCACTGTACATATGGGATTCATGACAGCTCTTCCTAGAGCATACATCATTTGTCTATTTCTCAACATCCCCCTCAAATGATGAGTCCCTACACTTGCTGGCTTTTTCCCTCCCTACATGATAACATGGCTCGAAAGACTAGCTCATAGGTAGCCTAGTCAAGTCAAATCTTGAGTCTTTACATCTCTGGCAAGGGTTTTACAAATGAAATCCACTATGGGAAACATAGAGATCCACTATGGGAACAAATTCCTTAGAACAATCTGTTAGAGTTGTTGATGGTAGCGGAAGTTTTTTTTTTCTTCTTCATTCATAAATTGACTTTGGTGGTGGTCATTTTGGATCTATTGTGCTCTTTTCTTGTGGAAGCATTCACTGACAATATGGCCAGATTTACCACAATACTGACATGTCATCCGACTTCTGTTTTATCGGTGTTGAATCCTCGACCTTTTCCTTTGGGTCTAGTAGCTCCTTTGGTGTATAGGAGATTTTCCCTTGAGCTAATCTCTTTTACATCTTTGCTTTTAAATTTTATTTCTCCATCAAGCAGTGAGTGCTCATATGGATCCTTGTTTACACTTGCAAGTAGTACAACTTTTGCTTTATCTTCATAAATATTATTCTTAAGATTTGCAAGCTGGGTTTTTAGGCTCTTGAACTTCTTAATGTGTATGGTCATAGAAGCACTATCTTTGATATCTAGTTTATAAAACAGCATGACTAATTTTACCTTTGAGTTCTTTGCTTGATAGCAAGCCATGATGTGGTGTTCAAGGAGTTGCCATACACAATGGAGGAGGAGAATATAAATTCCTCATGGAGGTCAGTTATAAATATATGTATGTATCACAGGTTCAAAATAAGGGATTTTTAAAACACCATTTTTACACATTTTTTACATTTATAAGGTTCCCATATAAAGGGGTTACTTACAAATTTCATATAAAAGGGTTATGTTTTATTAAGAGAAAATTCACATATAAGGATGTTTATAAATAGGCCTTGAATGCACATGATATAAAGAGTATGCATACAGTGAATTACATGGGATAAATTCTTCCTCTTTTGTCAAGATTGTGGGAGAGAAGGAAGGAGTTTATCTTAGACATACCCCAGAGGGGTATGGATACCTTGTAGATGATAGGACAGGCGCCACCATCATGAATGTTAAGGGGGAGGGTGATGGCTTGTATGAGAGAGTTGTGTCAACAAGTATTTTGGCAAAATGTCTTAGATCATTGGAAGAACATACCAGAGGGGAGCAAGGACTACATAGTAGCATCCTTATATAAGGATTTTCCGGTACCCACCGTAGCAAATAGGTTTTCCACAAGCTGGATGATGGAGTCCATGCATGTGTACATATCACACATACAATCAGATGCACGCTAGGCACTTACGAGTGGGGCCTCAAAGCCCAAGTGGCTAGACGCATATGAATGGCATCGACTTAGGGAGGAGGCTATAGATTCTCGAGGATGTTGGAGACAGCAGCGTGGGGCAGCGAGGGCACGAATGGAGGTAAGAGTGGTCCATCATCGTGGGAGTGGGGGCAGCCATAGGACTTATCTAGAGAACTTTGTAAGTTTTTCTTCTGTTATTCTCACTTAATTTTTTACAATATCTCTTGTACTAACAATCATGATTCTAATAGGTGTATTTTTTTTTCTTTGCAGCACTCCATTACAAACCACGATCCCACCAACCTAGAGACTCGATATGCAGAGAGACACAGTCTCATTGCATTGATCAATAGATTGTATGCATGTGGCAGTCTAGTAAGTCACTCATCTTTCTTGTCCATAGTTACTATTTTTAATTAAAATGCATTATTGTATGGTGGATTGATGTGTAGTTATTTCTTTTTTTGCAAAGTCTGTTCAATGCTCCTTTGTGTCGGGATGAGCTTTCGGATGGCGAGAATCTATAGCTCACGCTTAGATTTGTGGAGCACACATCCTCTTCTTTTTTGGTCCTATGATTTATGTAGACATTTTCTATGCAGTATGTTATTATCATCCTTTGTGTCTTGCCATGATTTCATAAGTGCTTTAACTAAGCAATCTTGTAATTATTTTATATATCAGTCTCGTGCATTCAAGTACACTTTGCCTTCATTTTGACAACCATTGTATACTTTACATGTAATTTATTTGTAGAATGTAAATGCATCACATAGTTTTTTTTTTCTCTGTAACCATCTCTATTAGCATTGCAAATTTATGGCACGTGTTGCTATTGCCATCACAATTTGCGTCGCAAATGGTCGCTTTTGGTATCACTATCTACGCCGTTATTTGTGACACCAATATAACAACACAAATAACAATGCCAGTAGCGATGCCAATAGCGACAGTTCTATGGAGACGCTAATACCAACATGTTTAGTGACAACGGGGGTAGTTTCTTTTGTGAACACTTTTGTTGCTTTAAATGTCAGTATGAGGCATGTATCTTGTAGTGTTATACCATAGTTTGCCAAGTACATGTCAAACTCTTTAGACACATACTCTCCACCTCCATAGATCTTAGACATGAAATGTAATAGCCAAACTCATTTTCAGCATGTGTCTTAAAATCCTTGAATACATCACGCACCTTATCCTTTTGCTTCAAGATATACAACCATGTGTACTGGTTGAAATCATTGATAAATGACACATAACATGTGGCACCACCAAAAGAGGCATTATGGATAGGAGCCCATACATTTGAATGTATCAAATGGAAAGTTTGCAAATTATTTCTAACATGCCTCATAAACAAAAACCTTTCTTGTTTTCCAAACTAACAACAAAATACATATTTCCTAGATCAGTGTACTTAAACATTGGCATGCCAAGTACAACTTGCTTTTGCTATATATTTCTTAGCCTCTAGATATTTACATGACTAGTGCATCTGTGCTAGATTTCTACATCCCTAGTTGCTCCATTATCATGGGAAAATAAGGCTACTTTTAACACAACAATAGATGCATCCAAAGTGAATATCCTCCCATTTCTCTTGCCTCTAACAATCAATTTGCAACCATTTTTGTACTCCTCAATAAAATAGGCATCCCTATTGAATCTAACTTGCAAATTATTCTCTAGAAATTTTCCAATAAATAATAGATTCCTAGTGATCAATGGTACATGTAACACATCATACATGCTTTTCTTCCTACCATCATGCATGACTAGTGGAGCCACACTTGTATGCTAGATGTCATTTTGTATGTCATCACTAGTGTATACATATCCATGAGACCCTGCTCATCAAACCACTCACCATGGAGAGTCATGTGATTAGATGCTCTTAATTCCATATACAACTTTTCATCCTTGCCTTGTCTAGGCATATACCTAGAAACATGCTGCATAGCAAACAACCTATCTGTTTGATCAACATGAGTACAACTGAAAGATGCCTAATTGTCATGCCTTCATGCATCTTTCTTTTTGTGGAAGTCCTTTCCTACATGTCCATATTTACTACAATAATGGCAATATTTATCCATGTTAGATTGATAATGTGGCTGTTAAGAGCCACCTTTGTCTCTAGGTGATCTCCCCTACCTCTAAAGGCTCCAGATCTATGTCAAATTTATGCATGAGAGCCCTCCCATGCATTCTACTGCTGTTGTCCATAGGTATTTGGAGTATCCCCATGACCTCAAATATATCTACAAGCTTTGCCACCTCTAGCTTGCTGATTTTTAGTAAAACACAATATCTCTACCTTGAGAGGTACTAGAACCAATGTTCAAACCAAGTTTAGGGCAAGTAGCTTGTCTTAGTTAGGGAAATCGTCTCCCACCGAGATCAATGTATTGAAGGCCTTATACTCCTTTCCCAAGGCATTCAGTGTGACTACAATCAAGTCATAATCTTTGATCTTAGAGCCAATGGATGCAAGTTGATTTGCAATAGTTTTGATCTTTGTAGTGTATGCTTGAATACTCTTGCCATTCCATGTCATGTTATTAAATTGTTGTTTCAACTGAATCTTCAGAGCATCAATAACATTTCCATAATTCCTCATTAGAATATCCCATGCATCTTTTGGAGTGTGATAACTAGTAATTTGTATGGCCATGGCATCCGAAATACATAAAGAGAACAAATACGAGATCTTACTAGCTCTTTCTGTCATTTGCTTATGCAATCTCACTTATTCTATAGTCATATTCCATACAGGAGGGCTATTCTCAACTTCATTTCCTATGCAGAGATCCCAATATCCCTTGTTGATTAAAAAAAATTCATCCTAAACTTCCATAAAGTGAAGCTCTTATTGTTAAGATTCTCACCAACAATCTATGTTATAGTGTCACTCCCTATAGTATTTGACATATTTATAATAGAAGTATTCAAGCCTATAGTATACCACTTGTAGATGCTTGACTCCTTGCAAAACCAATTAGTTGTGTATGAAAATTACAACTCAAGTACTTGTGATAGTAAAGCTTTGTAATAACTAGTGTATTTCAACACACAGACATATCAAAAACATCCCCAAACATGTGGAGACTAGTAGTATATCCTTTGTTAAAACATGAGTATTCACAACTTAGAACAATTGCAATACATTTTTGACATGTGTCATAATGCTCAAGGGTCAATGTAGAGACATAGAGGCAACAATAGTTTTTCAAACAACTAGTGGAAGTACCAGACAAGCTTCTTACAGGCTGTAACTAACCAATCAACTATATTACCAATAGTAAGTAGTTTAATGTGCTAGTTAATATCAAGTCAATAATAAGGAGTGAATAGTGCCATACAAACCCCATACATTAGTCCACAATGATCATCATGTACATTAGTTGATGTTGCTCATTTCCCATGACATAAGCTAGGTGTAGATCTACTAGAACCACATTGAATCATTTTTTGAATATGTTGTTGTAAGTGAGGGATTTGATGTTCATGTTCATTCATGTAGATATAGCATCCAATAGCATAGAATCAAGATAGGTAAGTGGTCAAGTATAAACCAATGCATTTAGCTAGGTCACCCTACTTAAAAATAGGTTCCATTACACTAAAACTATGTAGACTTACTATCTCCATTCATGACACCAATGCTCATTGTCAAGAGGTCCATTACATGCCGACGTATCTTGCCTACTAGCCTCAATAGGCTCTAATCATTGTATAGAAGGCATACTTCAAATACACACCTAGATCTTGAACTATGGCTACCAGCACTTAAAGATAGGTCTTCAATTCTATAGACCACCCACACATCTCTACATTCTAGCTCCTTCAAGGTGAGCTCCCATGTAAAGAGAGGAGGAGAAAGATAGACAAAAACATGGAACTGCAATAGAGAGAAGTGCACTCTCATGTTCCCATTATTCATTCATGTATTACACACTTAGTCTACAACTATATTATAAAAGATAGATTTAGTAACTAACCATGATTGAGTAACTAGGGTTAACCTATCTAATGTATTTAAGGCATGCACATGTCTAGTCCAGTTAAGCTATAGCTCTCTATTGCAGCTCCATGTCTTTGTCTATCTTTCTCCTCCTTTCGTTTGCCATTTTCCACACCCTAGCACCATTTGCACTCATTGCAACTCCTTTCTTTGCACTCGTCCCACATCTAGTCCTCGCATGCACCCATATTTCCCCCTATAGGCCTAGCTAACAATTGCGCTCGCATAGTGCTTGCATTGTAAGAGAGGTATTGGTACAAGGGTCAATGTAGAGACATAGAGGCAACAATAGGTTTTCAAACAACTAGTGGAAGTACGAGACAAGCTTCTTACAGGCTGTAACTAACCAATCAACTATATTACCAATAGTAAGTGGTTTAATGTGCTGCTTAATATCAAGTCAATAATAAGGAGTGAATAGTGCCATACAAACCCCATACATTAGTCCACAACGATCATCATGTACATTAGTTGATGTTGCTCATTTCCCATGACATAAGCTAGGTGTAGATCTACTAGAACCACATTGAATCATTTTTTGAATATGTTGTTGTAAGTGAGGGATTTGATGTTCATGTTCATTCATGTAGATATAGCATCCAATAGCATAGAATCAAGATAGGTAAGTGGTCAAGTATAAACCAATGCATTTAGCTAGGTCACCCTACTTAAAAATAGGTTCCATTACACTAAAACTATGTAGACTTACTATCTCCATTCATGACACCAATGCTCATTGTCAAGAGGTCCATTACATGCCGACGTATCTTGCCTACTAGCCTCAATAGGCTCTAATAATTGTGTAGAAGGCATACTTCAAATACACACCTAGATCGTGAATTATGGCTAGGAGAACTTAAAGATAGGTCTTCAATTCTATAGACCACACACACATCTCTACATTCTAGCTCCTTCAAGGTGAGCTCCCATGTAAAGAGAGGAGGAGAAAGATAGACAAATACATGGAACTGCAATAGAGAGAAGTATACTCTCATGTTCCCATTATTCATTCATGTATTACACACTTAGTCTACAACTATATTATAAAAGATAGGTTTAGTAACTAACCATGATTGAGTAACTAGGGTTAACCTATCTAACATATTTAAGCCATGCACATGTCTAGTCCAGTTAAGCTATAGCTCTCTATTGTAGCTCCATGTCTTTGTATATCTTTCTCCTCCTTTCGTTTGCCATTTTCCACACGCTAGCACCATTTGCACTCATTGCAACTCCTTTCTTTGCACTCATCCCCTATCTAGTCCTCGCATTCACCCATATTTCCCCCTATAAGCCTAGCTAACAATTGCGGTCGCATAGTGCTTGCATTGTAACAGATGTATTGGTAAAAATGTATTCATGTAAAAACAAATACATGCTGCATCTACTATAGAAATTCAACAAAAAATTGCAAATAGTAAGTCTTTGCAATGCATTGAGAATTATCAATTTCATGATATATATGTAACTAATTGTCTCGTATTTACAAAAGTATATCCTTTGGATTATTGTGAGTGGAAAAATGTTGAACGTTTCACTGGTTCTTTTAAGTGTTACTGCCTCAAAATTGAAAGATTGCTCTTTGAGGGGCATATATCCAAGTAGTTCATAAAGAACCTTGTATTTTTCTTGAGCTCCAAGTACATATTACCTAAGGGGGGTCAAGAATATGGAACCCTTGAGTCTATATATGTAGAAAATTTTAATAGCATAAAATGGCCATTGTGTACTAGCAACATTTTGTACCTATGACATAAAATTTTACACCTGTAGCAAAAGATTTTGGCAGACATATTGAACTCTATGAAGCCAAGCATTAGGTCAAAGAACATACACCTAAGTTGGTTCATATTAGTAACTGTAATTTTTGTGTATATATTCAAAGAATATGAGGTTTGAGATGTATCAAAAGCAAGTACATCATAAAAAGTGGATTATGTAATAGGGATTCTAGAAAAAACTTAGACATCAAACATCACTCAGAGTCTAACATGGTAGAGTATTGAGTTACAACAAGGGACATGACTTTCAAGTGAATATTTACTCTCTTGGTTGACTATTTTCTTACTTTGGAATGGATCAGCTAATGTTCATTTTCCCAATTTCAATTACTTTATCACATGAAAAACTTTATGCCTAGTGTTCAAGTATCATAAATAGAGGATACTCAAGGATGAACGATTGTTCCTTGATCAAGACACACATGAAAGTATAAATGTGAATGTTACTATCATTTGTGAGGCCCACAAGCCCTAAGTGTTGTAGATGGAGGATGAGTTTCCCTTGAGTATAATATGCCCAAGAAATCACAATGTTAGTGGAGAATCCATCACCTAGATTCCATTTTGAATTAGATAATAGGAAGACTCAAAGTTGAGCTAAGGGTACTATTCCTAGTGGAATGTATGTGGCTCCACATATTTCAAAAATTGTAGAGTCTCCTTCAATTTTCAACACCACAAGTTGTAATATGCAACACTTGTAAACTTGTAGAATTTTAGGTTAATGGAATACTATTGCTTTACAAAACTATGCACTTACATTATTTCAAAATTTTACTATTTTTAAACTTGTCTTGTGTTTATGCAACTATATTCAAAACTATTCAAACATATGTATGTGTACACATACTTTAAATTTTGAGATAAGATGCATGTGTTCAACTATACACGCAGAGAGAAAGCTGCATATCCTAACCTTGATTCTTTTGAACACATATACACATACTTTTTTACCGAAGTAATATGCATACATTCAAGCAACCACGCAGGGATGGGGAGAAGGTACCTCCCTTCCAATGTTAATTAATAGAGTGCACGTGTATTCTTGCAATTTACAATGAGATTTTTAAACATGTATAACATCCTTTTATTGCCATATGATATACATGCGTACACCAATGTAACAAGAGAAAGCATCCTTCTAGATCATAGCTGATACATTTGCCACATCGACACATTTATATATTTATGTGACTTTACAAAGACATTAAGTAAATCCATGGGTAAATAGTGTTGCAAATATTCCTTTAATGGTTTAAAACCTAGGGTTTTTAAGGTGGAACTACCTTCGTTCTTGTTTCATTATTTTATTTCACACAATCTCTCTTCACATCTTTACATCTACCACATTCCTCCTCCTTGCTAGGATGGACGCTCGTGTACACTTTGACACATGGATCCATGAGACTCTCTTTGCTGGCCAAGGTGATGAGATCTTTGATGTCTTCTCAAAGAACTTCAAACCTTTAGCACATGCTCTCACCATTGGATCTCCCCCTTCAAATCTTGGAAGAATTTGTGACCACCATCGCCACTTAAACATACTCCATCAAGGGATTTAACATGACTTGGGTGCCTTTGGAACAGCTCATGGTATTTCAACTAGGGAAGAGCCACCAAAAAGTGGTGAATAGGTGTTTGTCCCACGATGATCCTTCCCACAAAGTACACACTATTCCTAGGTCCCCCACCCTCAAATTAGACTATTATTTGACTACCTTCTCCCCTTGCCCATTAATGTGTGTGTGTGTGTGTGTGAAAAGAGAGAGAAGAAGACAAAGTGAGAAGAGAAGAGAAGATAGAAAGAAATAGAGAAAAGAAAGAGAAGAAAGAAACAATTAAGAGAGAGATAGTCTCTCCACCTCTCCTCTTGCAATTTAAATCGCTATGTGTCAAGATACCTTCCGCTCCCATTAATGTGGGATATGATGATAGTACCCCTCATATATATGATGATATTTTCCACTATCCCTCTTCTAATGAACACGTGGCTTATGCATTTAAGCTAGTTAGATCTTTTTCTCTCCTTATGCAACATGTTGACATGTCAAGATACCATGATGCTAGCATAATCCCACCCTTGGCCCCTTTTCCTCACCTATAAAATGATGACCATTATATAGTAATCGAAGGAAGAGACATGTCATGTGAGAGCAAAGTGATGCTAGGTAGAGAAGACGAGCACATGTGAGAGAGACTAATTAGGAAAAGTTCAAATTTCATAATGTATACTTTTCTATGTCATAATTTCTACCCATCCGTGCAAGAAGATTAACATGTCAAACAAGGCAAGGTCCTCTGACATAATAGATCCATTATCAATAATACAATGTGTAGGAGAAATGCAACCAATGATGTTATCTATTCTATGGCCTAAAATCAAGTATTCTTTACCTAAGTATTCATTCATGATTTGTAACATACTTTATTATTCTTCGAAATCAATTATATAATATTAATGTAATGACTTATGATTAATAAATTAATACACATTTTATTTGATATTTATATGTGGATAGTACTTAAAAACCATAGAATTTATTCAAAACAAGGATGCATCCTTTATTATATTTTTATGATAAAATACCATTTATGCATGCATACTAATCATTTAAAAAATTTAATATGTTAGCATTCTTGCGTGAAGCATAAGCTTGGTATTGAAAATAATATGTAAATAATTTGTTAAATTCTTCATACGCATCTTAGATATTCATTCAAATCTCATTGAAACACCTAATGTGACATAAATAAATTATAGATGATTTTCTCTCATAGTCGAGTGTATAAATTTCAAAAGAGAAAATGACATATTAAATTAATGTGTAGAAATTATTCACCTAAAAATTAACAGAGAATGGTTACACTTAGCTGCATGTTGGTAAAAGCATATAATTCTAGCTACGTGATGTGTGAAAATTTTATCAAAAGATTGAATACTTGAATTTCTACTTGATTGACATGATTGTTTACATTACGAAACTCAACTGTATTGAATGTGCAAAATTATCTTCTTCTTTAGATAATAAAATGATATTTGAGAATGATTGATTAGTTACAAGTTGCATTGGATGCTTACATGTAATGTACATATAAGAAATTTATTAAAAGCTTTTACATATGCCTAGATATCAGACATGATTGAGTAGATTGTACCTCCCCCAAGGACAGTTGTTGGGGCCTGATTTGAGTTGGTTTTTGTTTCACCTATGAGAACCAAACCAATGTCTAGGTAAGAAATACCTATACTAAAGGTTCCCTCCTATGGCAACAGGTAACCAAGGGGGATCTTGTCAAAAAGGGGTAATCCTAGTTGGCTGTAAAATGGAGAAGAAATTCATATGTATATGATGTGGTAAGGATCGAGAGCTCAAAAAGTTATGGGCTAGTTTTTAGCTATAAGAAAGAGAGTGAATTTCTGTATCTAGCTCTATGAGTGGAATCCAATGTAAGAATTATAAAATAATAAAGCATATATTTTGAATGGACTATCTTTGTTGCTTTCGGTTGCACCTAATAAAGACATGAATTATTAAAGGATAATGAAATAAGCTTCTTGTATATGTCAAACAATATGTTAGCATTGTTTGTTTAGAAAACTAAAGAAAAACCATGCATAAATGGAAAATGAGAAATCACCTCTTCCTCGATGGAAGATTATTGATGATGGTTGGGTGAGCTCAATAAGTTGGGTGCTTTCCTCCATAAGGAAATATAAGGTCAAAATTTGAATGCACACTTTACATAGGGTTCAATCTTAGATACCAGTCACATGTCGTTTTAGGGGAATAAAGATGAGGTTTTGCTTTATGAGTAGAGGGATAGAGCTTAGCTCCCCCTCATCTCTCACTCAATATGAACCAAGTGCGGAATTGACCTAGTCTTAGTTTTGTAGGGTCACAATGCGATCACCTAGATAGAGCACTAGAATGTTGTTAGAGACTATTATGCCTTGTAGAAATATTTAGGTCATTTATCATGGGTTGAGGCCAAGGGCTTGGCAGTAAGATAGATAAGGGTTGTCTAGCTAGACCAAAGTCTAATTATTCCAATGGAATATAGAGAATGGCAATTGGGATAGTAGACCCTAGACAACCACCAAATGTTATCTTTTGCAATCAACAAGTGGGTACATTACACATGGTATCACAACAATAATTGTAGGAGGTTTGATGATAAGATGTAACAAATGAAACCATGGTAAGTAACAAAATGGAACTACAAAAAGTCTATTGATTGCCAATAAGTCTCTGTCCCTAGTTTTTTATCTTGGAAAGAATAAAATGGGATATGCATTTCATAAAGTGATTCTTTATACTTGGATAAAATCAAGGGGATGTACAAAAGCTAAACAATGCAAAAATCTTATCAAGTATTAAGATTATTATCACCATGAATTAAAGCTCATTGTGAAAATTATGTGCAGAAAGAACTATATGTGTTGCATGAATTTTTTCTCGAAGTATATCGGTCATGATCTTAATGCAATTTTGCTCTAAGAGAGGAAAATTTTCAAACCATGGACAACATTTTACTTCTAACCAATTTTCAATCCGCCAAGATCCAGGACTAGTTTGACTATTTCAACTAGAGCGTGATACATGTTTAATACTCCATTCATGCCAATTTAATAAGCCATATAGAATACAAATTATGAAGGATATGATGGATTGAGCATCTAAAACTAATTCAATTTTTCATATTCTATCCAATTCAAACAAATTCTATAGCATAAAAAGAGGGCAAATCAATGATCATGACTCAGTGTACTTATCATCACATTAGTAGGGTCATGTTGCCCAATCGTATAGTCGTAGCAGGTCAAGCTCATGCCAACAATTATGAAATACAAGAGCTCCCCAATTTACCTTGGAAATACTTAGATCTCAACACTATGAATGAGCCTCCTATTTATTTATGAATCTCTACATAAGAATCTCATGACAATAATTACATATACTAGGTTTCATTAAATCCAAAATGTTGTATAAAGTTTCTTTTTGAGTCGCGGTGTAAGGAGCCCTATATAAGAATCTTGTATATCTTTATTCTATATAAAAATATTAGCTCATCTAGAAACAAATGCATTGTGCCAAAATCTAGATCTATTAAATTCTTCTCTATTCTATATATTATGAATAACTAATCCCAAGGAAAAATGAAAATAGAGACTAGAAGGTTTACCAATGAAAATGTACTAACAAGTCTATTAACTACTAATTATGTAAGGTTTTGATCAAGATGGCCTCCAATCTGATATGTGAAATATTTCCTCATACTTTTTAATTGGTATAGGTTAGGTCACACAAATTCATGACCTTGTTCCAAAAATTTATAGAGTTAGATCTTAGTGCGACCTTGTTAGAGAGTGAACTAGGGAGAGAGAAAGAGGAGAGAGAAGACTATAGAAGAGAGAGAAATACTGTAGCAAGAGAGAGAAGAAGAGTGATGAGGAGAGAGAAAGACAGGAAAGAGAGAGAAGCCATGGAAGTTGTGAGCAAGATGGGAGAGAAGGATAGTAATTGTATTAATTTGTCAAAAAGATTTGAAAAATTACATGTCATCTCATTTTATACCAATGTTAGTGTGACATGGTATAATATCAATATTATTTACACCAAGTCCTTATTCCTAGCGTCTTACAATCCATCCCTTCCCAAAAGATTTTGTCCTAAAAAAGAAACTTAAAAGACTAGAAAAGATGGATAGAACAGAGTACTACTCTATTTTTATAGCTTTACAAATGCGAAAATGAATGAAGTATGACAAACCATATGGACTAAAATTGAAGAACAAGAGTAGGCCTCAGCTATATACATGATTTGGAATACTTCGAAAGTATATGGAGCCATAAAATCTTCAACATATAATCTCAAAATGAAGTAGCTAGCTTCACTACAAGGATTTGAGCTAGTAGCGATGCCGATTAGCGATGGCGGATAACAGCGTCGCTATTGGCGTCGCTATTTGCATCGCATTTGCGACGCAAATAGTGACGCAAATAGCGACGCTTCACAGGGAAAAAAAGCGGCCGAAACCGAGTGCGGATTTCATTTCGCGTTTGCGGCTTGTGAGTTTTGAGAGCGAGAGCGAGGGAGAGAGCGACCGTCGTGAGAGAAGGAGAGGAAGAAGACTTGCCACTGCCGCCGCCGCCGCCGTTGTTCGCGAAGGAGAGGAGGAGCCTTCATCGCAAAGAGGAGCCACCCCACGCTCGCCATATCTCATCAGTGAGTCTCCCTCTCTCTTTCTTTTGCTTGTTTAAGGTTTAAATCACTTTCTCTTTTGCTTGTTTAGGAGAGGAAATGAGAGAGAAAGAGAGAGAGAGGGAGAGGGAGAGGGAGAGAGAGAAAGAGAAAGAGAGGGACAGGGACAGGGACAGGGAGGGGGAGGAAATGAGAGAGGGAGAGAAAGAGAAAGAGAGGGAGAGGGAGGGAGAGGGAGAGTGCATTCTCTCTCTCCCTCTCCCTTTTGCTTGTTTAATGTTTAAAATCACTTTCTTTTTTGCTTGTTTAGGAGAGGAAATGAGAGAGTAAGAGAGAAAGAGAGGGAGAGGGAGAGGGAGAGAGAGGGAGAGAAAGAGAAAGAGAAAGAGAAAGAGAAAGAGAAAGAGAAAGAGAGGGAGAGGGAGAGGGAGGGGGAGGAAATGAGAGAGGGAGAGAAAGAGAAAGAGAGGGAGAGGGAGGGAGAGTGCATTCTCTCTCTCCATCTCCCTTTTGCTTGTTTAATGTTTAAATCACTTTATTTTTTGCTTGTTGTTGCGACATTGCTTTCGAAACCCTTCGACAACGCGTCTAAATTGCAGATAATTCACGTTTATACGCGCGTCTATAATGCAGACTACACGCGCTTCATAATTCAAATTTAAAAAAGAAATTAAATATCTTTTTTTTAAAAAGGATATTTTTTGTTTTCCGTTCGTGTCTACCAGTGCTTGTAAAAGTGCGTCTACCAGCATGTCTATATGCGCGTGTATATGTGTGTCTATTGCGCGTCTATTTGTGCGTGTAAATTCGTTTTGATACATGTGATTATAGACGCGAAATGGTAGATGCGCAAATAGACAGGCGGATAGACGCGCCTGTAAGAATTTCTCTATATTCAAAAATCGCGTCTAAATATGCATCTATGAGGCCTTTTTGTTGTAGTGCTTCATCCTTTATTTGAGCCCGTATAGTATGATGAGAGTGAAGATGTGCCTAGATTGGTGCCTCAAAGCCATTTTTCTCGTAGTCACTAGTCCCCTGCGACTACAGAGACTGTATTCAAGCTTGGCAAGACGGAGACTCCTTGTGTTTCTTTTTTGGATCATGGATACGAGATTAACATCATAGTGCTAGGTTTATATGATACTGGTTGATGGCGAGTTGATGTGGATCATGGTTGGCGCATGCATGCAGCCAAGAATACTGCAGGAGATTTGTATAGTTCTTGTTCAACTTGAAGATTTCTATTGGAGATGTGGGTGAGTCTTATCATTTCTTTGTGCAGAACTCTTATTCTCATCTTATTATTTTAAGGCATCATTTATTATTGGGTGATGGAGACTAAGGTTCTGGATGATGGGTCTACGTATGATGGAATCCGAAGCAAGGATAGAAAGAGAGTTGTCGAGGTCATGACAATTTGTATCAAGCATCAATGGAATAAAGATTCTTGAAGGGTTCCCCTAGCAAGAGAGCCAGATTTTTGTTAGGTACCACTGTCTTGTAAGACAATAGTGCTAGAGTCAGGGAAACCTCTCGCCTCTTGGCAGCGACAATTTTTTCTCATGTGTTTGTGGTGTATCCACTAAACGTACTTTGTGTTTTTAGCATATTTCTGATACGCCTAGAGCTACCAGGAAATATGTAAAAGAAAAGAAAAATAACTGATACTTGCAGGTGTTTTGCAGGAAGAAGACTAGATAGATGGACTTTATGATGGCTTTTCATGCTTAAATACTATGGAAGATCTTTTGGTATTGCTGAATACTAATAATCAAGAGTTGTCATGTCTTATAGGTCCATTCTCTGGCGATATATTGCGAAATTGCTGATTTCATGCTTCAAGAAAATTTGGGTGCTAAGGATTCTCAGCAAAACGAATTCTCTGCTAACATATTTCAACAAAAAGAGTTGGACGTTACTATTTATACACATCAAAATTTGTGTTTATCACGGTATTTTCAACAAGGACTAAAATTTGCAGGTTGTTGCAATGAAGCTAGGACTCAAAAAAAATATAAGACAGTTGACAAGAAGGTTAGACCAGTTGCATGACCATTACCTTTGGATAGTGATGAGATGGTTAGGAGAGCTAATTTGCAACCTCCTTTATGAGATCTTGTAGGTGTTGCGGGGATATTAGTTTTTAGTTAAGACATTGAAATAGATGAAGATTGGGACTGAAGATTTTTTGCTTCCTAAAGAGGCGACGCCTATGGTTATTTTTACCATTTTGCATGTCCCTTGGAATTTACAACCTATTCCTATGCCTAGGGCTCACTTGCCCAAATTGGTGGAGATTTTGAATGAGCGGATGGGGTTGGGGTAGAGCCATCTTTAGCTCCATATTCCAATAGATGGTTCATAGTTCCTAAGAAGAATGTGAAACTCACATTCATACTAGACTTACATCCAGTAAACAAGGTCACTATTTGAAATGTTGGTGCATGACCTATTGTGGATGGACTTGCCAAAGCTTTTTTTGGATGTGCTATCTATTCGCTCGGCGATCTTTATTCCAAATATGATCAGTTCCAAATTTCCCTTGAGAGGAGAGATTTGACTATGATGAAGATACATTTAGGCCTTGTCCGGATGTGTACGCTTCCACAAGGAGCTACTAATTCAGTAGTACACATGATTAATGGGATGAACAAGGTTCTACGAGATTTTATTCTTGAGCTTACCTATGAAGGGTTTCTTGGAGAAAGAGAAGGATGATTCTTTAGACGATTATGGATGCAGGTTCTTTGTGGCTTCACATATTAGAGATGTTGAAAGGATTCTTTGCAAGCTAGAGGAAGTAAATTTGACCTTATCAGGGTTGAAGTTTATTTTTGGAGCTAGAGAAGTTTTGATTGTTGGAACATATGTGTGGATATTATTGCATGAAGTCTTCTCATGTGAAGGTGGATGCCATAGAGAAGATTGCGGAGACTTGCTCTTCTACTTTGGTAGTTCACAAGTTTCTTGGGGCCTGTGTGTTTTATTTGATTTGGATTCCTCATTTTGCTCATATTGCAGTTGATCTCTACCAGCTTTTGAGGAATGGGCAGTGCTTTTCTTAAGAGATAAAACATACTAAAGCTATGTAAAAACCGAAGAAATTATTGCTTCAACTCTTCAAAAGGCAGATTATGAGTGTGAGAGACCTATTTTTCTTACTGTTGATACTAGTCCTATAGGCATTGGATGGGCTGTTGACCAAGAGGATGCAGATGGGAATAGGTATGCTATTTGGTTTGGGGTAAAAGTCCTAAACAAGCACCAACGTAGGTATTCATGGGTTAAGAGAGAGCTCTTGGAAGTTGTCACACCTCTCAATAATGACAGAGATTACTTCATTGGTACTGTTGTGGTGGTCGAGACTGATTGTTTGCCTCTTCTAGGTATGATCACGAGTTATTCTACTCCAGATATTTCCATGCTTAGGTGGATTGGGTACATAAATCCATGAATCCTGAGTTCAGACACATAGAAGGTAAAGACAAGCCAGTAGTAGCTGATATGCTTTGACGAGAGAGGTTTGATGGTATGGATTTTTCTTACATTAATGATGTTGATGATGGGACTAATCTTTCAACCATGCATGCTATTCATATTTGTCATGTGTTTGATTTGGAAAGCTTTTATTAGTCTTTGTATAGAAGAGAGTATTTACAGATTGGTCGTTATTTGAGTACCATGCACATTTACTTGGAGTGCTTTATCGTGGCAGCAAGAAGAAATGACTACAGAATATCTTTTAGCTCTTTGTATTCATTAGTTGGAGAGAAGACCTAAAGATATTGAAAGAGAAATTCAAAAGCTCAAAGAAGCCAAGATTCGTAACAAAGACCACTTTGATAACAGACATTGATTGAGACCTAAAAAGATTAAGGAAGGAGATTGGGTGTTAGTGTATGACAACAGTCTAGACAACGAGTATAGTGCTATCCGCAAGGTTTCGAGATGATGGTTTGGGCCTTATTTAGTGCAGCATGTCCATGATAGTGCTACATATTCCTTAGTAGTGATTGATGGTACAACCTTGTGGATTTCGATTGCAGGGAAGAAAATCAAACTATTCAAAAGAAGAGATGATGCAACCTATGCAGTTGAGGAGTTGAATGATGAGATTTATAATGGTTGAAGGAGATGATGAAGATGAAGATGTGGACATTGCAAATGCTTTTACAGAAGATGAAGATATTGCATTGACCATCGTGCTTGGCAGTGAAGAGGATGGGTAGCTGTGGCCCATGTACGGGTTTGGAGGGGGCGGATGTTGTGACGCGGCGCGTCAACCACTGCAAATCTCGGGGAGGAGTTTTTTACCAAGAAATTGATCCCATTTGTCAGCGTCATTAGCAATTTATTTTCCATTGTGTGTATCTTCTTTGTTTTCATTTGCATGACGCACAAGCATCTATAGTTAGGCTAGGCACAATTTCTTCAATGTATTCATAATTGTTTTTGTAAACATTGCTTGATATTGCATAGCATGGATTCTAATTTCCAAACTGCATGAGTGATTGGGCACAAACTTCTTTTTCAAAGCATATTGTTGATAGGGCACAATGCAAGGAAAAATAGGTTCACATGAAGGTTTCTCTTTTGAAGACTCAAGGCCTTGAGGAAAAGATTGTAATGCTCATCCTCCACTTTGGACTTTCCCCATGTGACTTCTAATTCAGATATTTCCAGTGCAGTTAATATTTCTCTTCAAGATCAAACTTGGGTCCATAGTTATCCACTCATATCATGGACATGTAAGTGGAGTATTGCAAAATCTGACATTTGTATTCTTTGTGGAGAAGGAGGAGACTTGTTGTGTTGTGAGCATTGTCCCTCTGCCTTTATACATCCAAGCGTCTTTGCTCAAGAGATATGGTGCAACAAAACCAAGGAAGGACCAATACATGAAGGTGTTGAAGTAGACAAGCTCCTAGAGAAGAATTTAGGGTATTCATGAAGTTTCACTAGCAAATATGAGCTTGGGGTGAGGCTGGTCATGGGCACTTTGGCCATACTTGTTTTGCAAGAGTCAAGAAGGGTTAAATGAAAGGGTAGGCCATAGCTATCAAAGTGATAGCCAGAGCCAAGATGATAACAGCCATTGCCATTGAGGACACAAAAGGGAAGTGAAAATACTGAGGGTACTATCAAGGCATGACAACTTAGTACAACTTTATGATGCTTGGGAGGACAACCACAATGTATCCTCTTGCCACTTGCGATGTGTTGTTCATCGAGATCTGAAGCAAGGGAATTTTCTTTTCACAACAAAGGATGAAGTTGCACCAATGAAGGCTTTTGATTTCATTCTATTGGATTTTGTCAAGCCACACGAGAGATGTAATGACATCATGGAAAATACCAAGTAGGTTTAACACATGGATTGGAAAATGTGAAGGCACAAACAAAACTTGTGAATGAAAAGGTGGGTGTGCCTACCCGAATTCCGAGGACTCCTTCTTGACATTGGAGCTGAAGGTGGACCAAAAAATTGGATAGGCTAGGTGTCATCCTGATCAAAAGCTTCCGCACCAACGAGTTCTACCTCAAGTCCCCACCACTCTCAACTTAACTGAGAACACGTAAGGTTACATACCTTGCTACCCCTCGATTTGTCCATGTTCAGCTTACCTCCCTTAATCCCAAATCTTCTGTGATCAGGTGTATCTACCTAGTGACATGTCCCTGGGGTAGTTAAATTCTGACAAAGGAACCTCGGCTTGCTCTGAGGATGATGACTCTGATAACAGCAATGATGATGGCACCACAGAATGGCAGAACGGTCAATACAAATGGCATGAACGGACCATATGGTAGCTAGCAATAAATATGGTGAAAGAAAAAGCTTAAAGCTTTTTGAAGCTCGTGATGACTGCATGATTGACGTAAGTATTGACGTTAGAATATCGATAGCTTTTTCTGAGGAAAAAGCCCCAATTTAGAATTTTCAGTGAGCCACATAATTTATCTATAAAAGCATGAAGTAGCGCGCAACATAATGGTCCATGGAGACTGAAGAGGGGGAAGAGCAAAAATGAAGAAGGTAATGAAGGACGAGAAGATGACGGACTGGGGAAGATGAGCTATGCATACGGAGCCAAATGACGATGGGAGGCAGAAAGACGAAGATGACAAAGCATCAGATGGTGACAAAGACGAAGACGACGTTGTAGGAGAAGAAGGACCTGATGACGGCCTGTATGTGATTGAAGGAGTACAGTAAGAATGAAAGCTGCCAACCTCATCACCATTGCCAAGTGCCCCAATAATTACGGCTTGTTGCACAAAGAGCCACCATTGATTACGCCTCCGTCGCGTGCCACCTACGCCGCTACCAATAGCCTCACCAGCGTATTGTTGCAATCTGGGTTGGAGATCTCGACCGCCACCATCATCATCGACTTTGTATCAATTCCTGCACCCCACTGCCTTAAGCGCTATGCATGCCACCACAGACAACTGTAACGCACTATGTACAGTGCACCAACGTGCCAACCCGCCACCAGCTCCAGCACTTCTATCTATAGCAATGTGGCAGACCGCTTTTTTCTCTCCAACTGATAGCGTCGTAGACAAGAGGACTTACTTGAAGGACAAACCATCGAGAGAGGGAGACAGAGAGACATTATATTCTGAGCTCTAGGGGTCTTGGCACACACACAGACCATCAATCCAATAGTACAAAGCAACCATGATCGAGATAGTGTTGAACAATTGTCTGGAGTAGAAGGTGTGCTCTCCAAAAGCCGGTTTACAAGCTATGATGATGTGTAGCAGCCAAGCTAGTCTTGTCTCAAGTACTTGTATTTTGGTGACTTTCTTGTTTGACAACATGCACTGATTGGTGGAGGTCAGCTTCACTAAAGAACCAACTGCATGAGAAAAGACATTGAGAAAGTTTTGTGCTCTAAGCTTGATTGAAGCCTCAAAGCGCACAATGACAAATACCTCAATTCAAGAAGAATGCCTTGAGAAATATTGAAGAATCTGAACATCAAAGCTGTGTTTCAAGCGAGACTCTTACCACATATGCGCCAACAATAGATCCACAATAGATCCAAACTGCATTATCCTCTCTTATGTGGTCTTCTTAGACACGGTGCACCTCATCGGAGAAACTATTCATGGGCTAGAAGGAGGGATTTTCTCCTAACTAATAGCAGTTTGTCTTCATCTAAGAAGCCTTTAGCTTGGTCTCTTAGACCTCTCATGATGTTTTGAAGAGGGATTATGAAGCTCCATTTCACTAGTGGTAGTATCAACTTTGGTGTAAATAAGTTATTCCTAGCTCATGAACTTACTGTATCTAAACTTGTTCTCTGTGAATTTTCCTTGAGTTAGGTACTCTTCATCATCTTTAATCCTATCTCTAAGTGTCCATGCGATGAGTGACATTAATAAACACCTGCGCAAATCCTATGCGACACAAGTGAAAGCGTCGCTTCTGATCATCGAGATGAGAGACTCTTCGAATAATCCACCCACTTTATCGACTGCTTTTTCCTTTTCAATTGATGAGATAAAGGCATTATTGCAAACTCTTTCTTTAGCCATTATGATGCAGAATCAACAAATGCAAGTATCTATGCAGTAGTAGTAGCATGATGGGACCTAAAATGGGCCGACACTGGCTATGGTCCTAGCCGGACCTCATGCTCATAACAGACAAATACACCCTCACGGCCTTGTGGACCAGGAGCGTCAATCTGCTGCTAAAGGACTAACTTCCCTAAAGCCTAATCTATGCATTTATAGTTTCATCGTTTTGTAGTCCAACGTTTCCCTTTCTATAAACTCCATAGAGGGAGAACCCATACACATTGGCAATGCCACGATCACATACATGGAGGCAACCTCTCGGTAGAAACACCGCGGCCCCACTGCAACTCTCCTACATCGCAAGGATTGATCCCTTGATGCACTGTTCAACATATAACACAAACGAACACACTCCACTCTTCATTTCAAATCCAGGAGATATACAATGCTTCCTCACCCAACAGTCCCTTAGGAAACCGAGCCTCTATCCTACAACCTAGGATGCCTTACCACACTCAACGTGGGTAATTGTCATTGAAAACAAGTGCCATGCATCTAGGTTTTTCTGTTGATACCATGATCATCATCCACATGCAAAGCTGAATGATTTTAAGGTGCTCAAACATCATTTTCAAATCAACAATGTGCTTGTGCACAATCAAGCTTTATAATGCATCTACTAACCCGTTGCAGCGATGAAAGGATAGCACCGAGATAACACTCATGCTAGTATCCTCTTAATTAGCATACCACGAAACTCTATGACATGATGTGCATCAGAAAATCAGCAACAATCAGCATGCAAATCACACCATTTAAACCTCCGAACCCCCTACGTTTAGGTATTGCTTCGATGCATAGATATAGAGGTTCATTTTATGATTTTTTTATGTATAGAAAGCGATAAATCACCAACTTTAACAAAGAAATAGGGAAAACTGAGGCCAAACCTCATGCTTTTCCACTACCATACATTCATAAACAATTATTATATTTTTCCTTATTTTTCCAAGTATTTCTATTTTTCCACTCATTTTTCTATTTTTTAATTTATTTATTAATAAAATATACCATTTTCTAATTTTTCTTATCCCACTCACTTCAGCATATTATTATTCAATTTATCTTCCGTATTCCCCCCATGGGAACACTTTTTTTCCACCTGAAACGGAAAAACTAGCATTTTACCACTTAAAACCTGCTTTTCGGGCTTACGCGAATTAAATAAAGCATGTAAATCATTGTAAACTCAGAATTTTTTGATATACAGCAATTATTCATAATGCAAATAGCACTCACACAAATTTTCATCCAATGAGAACATAATTATCATCATAAACCATAAAAAATCCTTCATTTTCCTTCATAAAAATACTCATACCGTGTTTTTCGTAACCCGAGATGCCTTGAATGCATGCATAACTAGCACATTGTCGAAGTGTTTTCGAAAGCAAAGTCGCATCTACAGAAGACCTTGACTAATTTCTGGATAGAAGATCAGCAAAGATGCCGAGATGAAAGAATCTGTGTGCAGTAAGAGATCCGCCAAACTTTCATTGAGACCTCATCTATGCAGCAATGATAAGATCAAAAGCAAGTTTCAGCTAAGCATAGAATTCATCCTTCAATGTCTGATTGCTTACCGGCTTCACCTTCTTATCCACAGTCTTGTATTTCATGTCAACCCTGACTTCATTATGCTCTTCTGCATTACTCAAATCTTGTTGTAAATCAGCAATTCTGGATTCCAATGGCTGAATATCCTCAGCCCTCTGCTCTATGGACTGCATAGAAACAGCCCTAAACTCTGGATGCTGAAATATTTCAGCAGTAAACTCTGTTGGCTGAAAGTTTTCAGCCCTCTGTGTCTCTAAAAACTTGATCATAACCAGCTGGAAACTCTGTTTGCTGAATTTCTTCAGCACTCAACACTTTTTGCTAAGCCACCTCAGCCTCTGACTCAATCTGTGATACAAAATCTGCAATTTCATGAAACATGTCCAGGGATTGCACTAATACATTACTGTGACAATTCTGCATATCAGTTTTCAGCATATCTTCCATCTCTTCCATCGTATCTGCACAAATCATACTGTCATACATCCCATCTATGTGCTCATCATCCTCCAAAATTCCTGCATGTTTCAAATTTTTCTCCTTCTTGCATATATACTGCCTAACAGCTCTAGGCAACCTAGAAATCTTCTAATAGCTCATTGAACTATTTGCTGAAATCCCAACAAAATCGGAGGAGAAAACATTGCTGCCAGGAGGCGAGAACTCCAATCTCCTCTGCTCTGTACCACCATCGTCTCGCGAAACGGCGGTACCTAATGAAAACCCGAATCCCTCACAGTGGGCAAAGGTGCATCTCTGAGAGTATCCCTGTTTCTAACATGGTTCACACACACAGTCATAAACTGAACTGCTCTTATACCATCTTTACTATGAATCCGTGCATAAGCAGATCCATCATCCATTACCTTTGTATCCATGCGCATCTCTGTGATGAATGGCTGTCCAAGAATTATAGGATAAGAGCATGAATCCTGCACAAAGAAATGAAAATCCTCCTCTACATCACCAATAGAAACCCTGACACTAGAACAGGCAGCATACAAATCACCTACAGTGTTATTGGCAGCTCTCATACGCCACCCATGCTCTATATCCATAGGCCATCTGTTACTCTCATAAACTCCACGAACTATGAGATTAATCTTTGAACCATGATCCACCAATGCAACATAAGGCACCTGTTTCTCTCCAATCTTTACCATCGTCTCTGTAGTTGCCCTAGCCCAATGGCTCCGCGAAAAGTGACTACGCGGTATCAAGACAGACTCTTCAATTTCAGCATAATGCATAGGCTGAACCCTCTTCTCTACCTGCGGAAAAACAGTAGCATTCTCACCCATAACCTCATCCTCATCCTCATCCAACTCCCCAATCAAAACTCCCTGTGTATCAGTGGTAGGCAATGCATGTCTTTTCCTCTTCAGGACCTCTTGAAACTGATCCTGAAACTCTCTTTTCGAGATGCCCAAAACCTCAGAAATAGTGAAAGTCACCTCACTGCCAAGTATCTTGTCATTAAAGATTTTCTTCATGTCTGTAGATGTCTCAATATCGGACATCAATCTAAACCCTGGCTGCTTTCTCTCTCTAGGCTCTTGCCTCTTTTCTCTCTTTTGAGCATCTTCCATCTGTCGATCTGGCCCTGGTCTTGAAGACGGTCCTGCAGTAGGTGGAGTAACAAACTCACCCCCTCTAGTCTTTTTAGCTGCACTTGGATTTTCTTCATCCCTCTTACGCTTCTCCTCAACAAGTACATCAGCTCCATGAGACTTAGCCAAATAAGCATAAATAGAGTACCTGTCAAATCAACAGGCGAATCCCAACCTGTCTCTGATCTGATGCTAGAGCCTGCACTAGTCAAAACAGTTTGTTGAATTTTTCCCTTGTTTGCAGTCTCCATAGCATAAGTCCATAGTGCTGACTGAGTCTCTGATCCCTTCTCAATCTGGACTCCATATGCAGAAGCATCACCTCTAGCTGTCACATAAGAAGTACGCGCAGCCATGTCATCCACTAACTTCTTCATTCCACCTTTACCATAGTTGCTAGCAAGTGGAGCTCCTGTATCAGTCAACCAGATCTTACCATCTTGTCCCCAATATACCAAATTCTTCCTCCTTGCATCCTGAAAAGATTCACAATCCCTGCAATGCTGATGGTCCGTACTATCGCATCAAATACATCTCCGATCTCTCCTAGGTGCACTAGGAGCACTCCTAGGTGCAGTAGGAGCACTAGAAGAAGTAGTAGGCACAGTTGAAGCAAACTGCTCTTTCAATTTTCCCACCAACTCTGCTTTAACTGACTCCAGTGTCAAATCCGTTATGCCTTTGATTATGTCATCAAGAGAGGTAGACACCGATGGAGCGGATGGTTTTGGAGCAGAAGGTGTAGGCATCGGTCGTGGAACAGGAGGAATAGGTGGAGTGGAAACAGTAGGCACTAGCATAGGCCAAGAAACTGGCTGAGGAGGAGGAGAAATAACAGGGATAGAAGCAGGCATAGGATCAGATGATGGTGTCGGTGTCATGGAACCATTCTGTAAGCGGGTCTTCCATATCCTCCTCTTGGTCAAAGTCGAGACTGCATCCTGGGCATCCTGCCAATCCGTTTTAAGTCCCATAGGCTTCGTGTGATCCTCAAGAAGCTCACCCAACTCTTCCTGAAGAGCAGGATCTGCAGTTTGCAAGAAAAGCTCAACTTTTTCAACATCCAATGCTCTTTGTTCAATGGCATCAAGCTGACTATACCTTTCTTCAAATTCTCATATCAACTCTAAAGCAGTTAGACCTTTGTTTGGCATGTAGACCCACTCTCGGAATGACCGCCGTGTAGCCATCCCAAAGTCCTCAAGGAAATACTCTTCTTTCAGAGCTTTCTTAAAATCTTGCCAATGCGAATTTTGAATAAAAAGATCAGTCACTTTCGCCCTCAAGGCGGGTGTGACAAGACGAAGGAAATACTTACTCATAAGTCCAGCTGGAACTCCAAAAAACCCCATCTTGATCTCATATGTCTTCAAATTTGCTAAAACATTACGGCCATCAAATAGCTTCTTCTCATTCTCAACTGCTTCAATCGCCTTAGTCGCGCTGATTGCATTCTCCTGCTCCGAATATAGTTGCCTTTGCTGAGACAACTGTTGTTGATGCAATTGCTGCTGCTGCTGCATATACAATTGTGTGTGCTGATTTTGAAGCTGCATATACATGGACATATTCTGTAAAATCTGCTTTAGATCATCCGTTGAAGTACTTGAAGCAGCAGTCAATGATGAAGCTGAAGTAGAGGACGCAGCTAGAATCGTGGAAGAGGCTGAAGTATCTCCCATCCTGAAATTTCTGCGACGCTTTCACGTCGGGTTCACCAAAGATGTCGAAGTGTTTTCGAAAGCAAAGTCGCATCTACAAAAGACCTTGACTAATTTCTGGATAGAAGATCAACAAAGATGCGGAGATGAAAGAATCTGTGTGCAGTAAGAGATCCGCCAAACTTTCATTGAGACCTCATCTATGCAGCAATGATAAGATCAAAAGCAAGTTTCAGCTAAGCATAGAATTCATCCTTCAATGTCTGATTGCTTTCAGTTCATAGGAGTTGAACATATGCATAATCAATCTGTCTTCAAGCTTTGCGGTATCAAGGAAATTGATTCATAGAATTGTACTAAAGTCGATTTAAAAAAGATATACATGCATACTATAAAAAATTTTCTGTTATTGATAGTCAGACATCATCCTCTGATTCTGCCAGCATTCAGTCCAGAACCTTTGCACAAAGCTGTTGTCACTATTTTAACAGTGACGAGTTGAGCTAGCAGCCCTTTTTCAGGTATAGATGCAGTCTTTTGAAAATGCAAAAGCTCTTCACCATTTGTAAAGCTCAATACACGATTCCAGGGTACTTCAATGCAATCAATCCCAGCATGTTTTGTGTTATTTTTGATAAAAAAGATCCACCACTTTCCAAATATCTGCCATCAGAACTTACAGCCAAAGCCAGTACACTTCGGCTGCCTGATCCTTTCTGGCTTCTGTTAGGGCCTATAGGTTTTTCAGCTTCACCAGGCCAATTGTATTTCTCACTTGTTCCAGTCTCAACATCCCAATGGACAATTAATCCATCTTTGGAAGCTGAGAATCCACGTGCATCATCATCTGTCAGTGCAACCGATGTCACTGCCTGCCTGTGGCACCTTCCTACGTTTCTTCCTTCCAAAGGAGTTGCTGGCTCAATAAGTCTACCAGCTAATTTGCGCTGCGCCCGGCCACTTTCTTCAAGTTGTGCCTGCTGAAGTAAATCGGCCACCAGGGAGTCCTTGTTCCCGACAGTTACTTCTTCATTCTCATTATCCAACGCCTTCGTCTTCAATCAAGCTCTCCTGTGTCTCCTCGTTGTTGTCTTGTAGAGCTTCGCTAATCCATCTTCTAGCAGCCTCCTCGTTGGAGTCTTTGCCCTCATGTTCTTCCTCTCTGATTTCCTTCTGAAGTTGCAGAAATTGATCAGTCAACGATCACAGTTCAGATCTCCAGCGTCGTCAGCCTTGAAGCCCCAAATTCACACTGGACATTCCAGCTATCCACCTCTTCGTCCTCGACATAATGATCAGCAAGGACCCCCAAATTCCCATAGAGCTCTCTGATTTCGTCTGCTTTTTACATCGGATGATACAGCAGGAGCTGGCGGGAAGAGAACAGAGCAGCCATGGAGCATTCTTTAATAGGCTGTGTAAAAGCAACCCAGTGTCATTCTCCTTCAGCCTAGCTCTGCCCTCGAATTATCCCGCTGGTCTGATATGCTTCTCAGGGAGATTCAGATTCCGAAAATTCGATGATGCAAAAGCATGTTTCCTGTCTTCCTTTTTGCCTAAATTCTGCACATCGCGTTTTTCCCCAATTTTTTGATCGATCGAAAACCCCCCCCCCTATTATTACCAGCACAATGTCTAAAAAAAAACATGATCCACATCATGACTCCCTCCTTCATTATCGGTTCAAAATTATCGGTTCAAGATTCTTCATAAAAGTACCATGCACACAAACTGGGATCTCATTGGCGGAAAACACTCGCTTCAATAACTTGCTGGATTCAATGATCTGATGTGACCTTGATTGGCCCTTATATAAAGGATGTCATTTTCTGTCATCAATCCAAAACGTTGTTTGTTATCACGCTCTACTGCCTTCAGAACATCATCCACCGTAAAAACACTCAGAGGCAAGCCAGTTTTAATCTTGACATGAAGATTTAGCAAATCCTTAACGGCAACATAGCCATCATTACGAATAGGAATATTTAATTCTGATGCTCTGTGTCGCAAAATGCTTGTTAAAGGTTGAGACATATGGCCTAGAACATTTTGGTCCAATATGGATATATTATTGGCCTTTGCCAAAAAGGCTCTTATGCAAAGTCCATTTTGTTGCACGTTTGATGGAATCCCTCAGTCGAAATAAAGACACATGCTTGTTTGTGTAGGTTTCAACACCTTTGATTTCTGAGGTCTATGAATCTTAACTTCACTGCATCCAGTTTACTGTACAGTGCTATGCTTCAAGGACCAATAGGTATAACTTTCCCATCTTTGAAGCTTGCAACTCTTGCAAAATAATTTGGTGGCACAACGCCACCGAAGCCCTCCGTAAGAATCACTCCATTCTCAGAAATATAAACCTCCATCCCATCTGAAATACTTTCAAATCTTGCTCAACATTTAAATATATCAGAAATTCACAATGAGCTCTCATCTCACTTATAACACCATCCTCCTTAGGTAGCCCTGAGGCAAAGTGTATGTGATTTCTTCCCATTTTCTTCAGGCCCTCCTTCATTCCCTCTTTGGCTTTTTCAGAGAAACAGAAAAATAGCAATCCTTTTCCCACATTCTACATATCCTGAAAGCTTCGCAGTCTAAGAAACTGTGTCTCAAACTGGTAGCCTGTCAAAAACTTGGCAGCATCTCCATGAAAGCCACATCTGATATACATTTCTACCAGCATGTTTCCCACAAGGAACTCCCCTTTCAAATCCCCTTTGAATTATTTCAGCATGCATTTCATGTCTTGTTTCCAAAGCTCCTGCAATGCTACAAGTTTTCAAGTTGTAAAGATAAATGAAAGCATCTGGACGTACCTCTTCATCAGTCCCATGTTCAGTATATCTTTTTGATGGATTCCACATCTCGGATGCATAGCAATACAATAACGTGGAGCCTCCATAGCTCTCAATCCAATGCTGCACTTCATTCTTCAGCATCTTCATCAATCTTCATCATCACTTTCTTCATTCTTCCACCCAGATTCCTTCTTCAAGATGGTACACAAGAACAACCCATAGGGAAGGGAGAGAGGAAGGAGAGAGAAAGACTAGATCCCGTTCTCTTCATTCAGTCCATCATTCCATGAGTGAAGGACGACGATAAGACCAGCCAAGAGAGGGAAGATCAGCCCCATGATCGATTATATGGGTTGCTTTCAGCCTGCATACTCCATCTCCATCATGAGGGCGCAAAAAACGGCCGCCATGTTGCTCCACGTTTTTTCTTTATCTTCCTCACATTTTTTTCATCAAGATTGCATAAAATTTTGAGGGGGGGAGGGGAGTCCAAGGCTCCCAAAAGGCACACCCAATTTTGGCCTTAAACTTGTCTACCTCTTCAAATCTTGACCATTTCTTGGCCATTTTCCCATCCGGCATCCGATTCAAGTGCTGTAAATTTCTGGGCATCCTACTTGACATCCCGTATTGATTGGCAACTCTTGACAACCCGCACAATAGTCTAAAAATTTATCAAAAATCCACAAGTGTCGCTCGGGTGCCTTTTAAAAGCCGTCTTTCACTTTGTGCTTAAAATCGTCCTAGGTGGAGCCGCCGCCTTCAATTTTAAATATTTTTCCCCTAAATTCTGGATTTTTTGGAAAATTTTAGGCACATCCCAGGCTCAAAACTCCGCTCTCATAGTAGTTACATTAGCAACAATCAGATCAACAACAAATACTACATCAAGAACAAGAGCATACACATAGTGTAACCAAAGCGATTGAAGCCGTGGTTAGTGAGTGCAAACTATTTGATGGTCGGAATGTTTCAACCTTTCTTAAAGCCTTTGAAAGCTAGATGCACTTCTTCGAAGTTCTTATCATTTGGAGAAACTATTTCTTATGGCTTATCACGCCTGCCTTGCGGGTTAGAGTAATTGATTTATTTGTGCAAGACTCCAATTGGAATGTTTTCAAGAAAGCGCTCAAATATAAATATTTATTGGAGGACTATGGTATTGCTATGCGGAATACATTCAGAGAGTTGGTCTATCATCCCAACAAAGGATCCGAGTTGTTGTGGGAGTTTGAAGAGTGATATAATCAGTTGGATGCACTAGAGCAAAGAGCTTTGAACTCGAAAAAAGTGGAGTTATTCTTGCAGGTAGTTGATCTTGCACTTCAGGATGCATTGGGAGAGTTTCTTGAAGACCATACGCAACCTATGGGATTGAAGACAGATTGGCAAGATGCTCTATATGCGGTCTCTACATTCACAAAGAGGCAAAGATGAAAGGCTCACTTGTAGAACGGCATGCAACCACCAACAGCAATGTCTTCTCCTACCTGGACTTCTCCTACTTCTCGTGTTGCTCCTTCCACTTATTTTCCTATTTCTCACCCTGTGTCTATGCCTACTTCTATGCCTATGCCTATGCCTATGCCTATTCATGCTACGGTTGTCAGACCATTTGCCAAACCGACTATCGAAGACATTATGGACGAAATTTCAAAGAACTTGAAAGATCTTCAAATTAAGATCACCAGAAGAGATCAACAGCCACTTAACCTAGCTCCAATTTCTTCCCCAACCTCTTCTACACCTATAAATTCTTCTAGAAATGATTGTGGTCATTGTTGCATGTGGTGCAATAGTCTAGACCATGAGTGGAAGGATTGTCAAGATTTTGAAGAGGCAAAAAGCCTGAAGTTGGTAGTTTGGAAGGACAAGATGATATGTTTTGGAGATACAGAGCAACCCATTAAACCAAATTTTGTAAATGAGATATGAATAAATTATTGGAGAAGTCTCTTTTGCACTCTTCTTATGTGATGCGAGAGGTGGCAAGAGAGCCTTCTCCCTATGGTCTTCAATTGGAGCAGTTTCAGAAGGGCAAATCTCCTTTATGGTCCTATGCTTCATCATTCAAACTTTCAGCCATAGGAGATACAATCAGAAAAGGGACTCGATGGAATGATCTAGTTGATGTCTTTTCTATCTATGCTTATATCGCAAAATCTCAAGGATTTGAAGCACTTGTTGAAGAGAAGCGAAAAAGAGACAATGATCAGCGTAAAGGGTCCAAGAGGGCAACTAGGAGAAGTGGTCCAGTTCTTCATCCTTCTTCTTCAAGAACAGAGCAAAGTATGGTTGACAAACAAAAGCCAAAAGTATAGGAAGATCAAAAGGCCCCAAAGACAAAGGATCCGAAGCCGAGAAAGAAACTTGGGTTTAAGCTACTATCCCACATTGAGACAACTTCGGACTTAAAAAAGGTACTTCAGGATTGTAACGTGTCCGCTAGTATCATCCAGGACACGTCTTAGCAGTCCATCGGAAAGGATGTCTAGAAAACTCCACCCGGCACTCCCATGGAATGTTACGGGTTTTGCATTCTAGGTCTTCCCGCGTCTGCCACGTAGCGGAAGTATCCTGGCTGTTCCCACTTAGGATCGACCGGAATTAGGGTTTTCCTGATTGGTCATTAGCTAACAGCGACTAGCATCAGACCCGAGCGAACTACTTTACGCAGAAACGCCAGGTCCGAAGCGGATTCGCGCTGCACTTGGTTCAAGGAGAATGGGAAACGAGAGGGATGCAAGGCTCAACCTCTCTACCATAAGGCATAGTCCCATTCCGTTCCCCTAAAACAGCGTAAATCGGGTAAGACGTAACTCTAGGTCATCGTTCTCGTTATTCGTTTTGATGATGATGATCATCCCGCTGTTCTTCGAGATTTTTGAGAAAAGTTCCCGGCTAACTGGGACCACCCAACCGTAGAAAGGACCCATGGCCCATCCTCCGCACTTTCCTCGGTTTGTTTTAGTTATGTAATTATCTAACACATTAATTTGACATATAACAATCAGCTTCTTTAATTAACCCTGTTAAGCACCGGTTCCTTCACGTAATCTTATTACGTGACATAGAAAAACAATATCAAGCAAGTTCTTTTTTTTTTTAACATTTCATCATTTTATCTTTGAAATACAAGGAGTTCCGCCCTAGGCTTGTCCATAATCCGCCCGAAGGCTATCCAGTAATCCATAGTGATTACTATTCCAAGCTTCTGCCCGTAAACTAGTATGCGGACCTCGAGATCCAATCCCGAGTCACGTTAGCCTCTTGTGCAGGACCGGGAAGGCAAGGGATTTACGGCCAGAGCCCCCCCTGGCACCCAAGTGTCCTCCTACTCCAAGTAGAGCTCAACGGAGAGACCTCTCGCGGTGGGTTCGGTCCATGTTCCCAGTGCGGTGAACAACCCCCTTGGTTAGGGTTAGGCAGGTAGTTGGGGGGTAACTGAAACTGCCTCTTCCTTCAGGCCTTTAACCTGAAGTACAGGTACTCATTTAATTTGTAATTCATAATTCAAACAGAGACCTAAAATCTCTAGCAAGCAAAAACATTTCCATTAATCAACCGTGTTGTTTAGCAAACTGCTAAGGAAGTGTTCTTTCCTTTTGAGCGTATCAGCACTCGTTCCCAAGGTGTCTTGTAAATTGGTAAGATCCTTTACATTCCGGTGTAGGGCGTATCTTATTAAACCAACTTGGTCAACCCTAAAGTTCCTTAGATATGCTAGTTTTGGGTTTACAACTTTCCTTATTTAGAAGGATATCCAAAAATACGTCTTTTTGCAAGATAACTTGCGTAGGGATCTGCCATCCTTATTGAGGGTTATTACCCTTTCTCCTTGTGAATCAATCAGAAGACTAAATGATTTCATACTTGCTGCGCAAGTCCTGCGGTGGAATAATCTGTTTTAGATCCTTTAAGCTGACGTATGTCGGGCCTAGGGTTTCTTTTTTAAGAACCTTAGGGACAAACCCTAGTTCTTTATCTTTATGAATTTATTGACCCTACAGTAAGGAAAGTAGTCAAGTGCTTAGGGTATGAATATTTCTATGTTTAGATTGGTTTAGTTATCTTTTGGAAGGTAATATTAATCGCCTTGTCACGGTTTTGCTATCCTTGTGACAATTTACTTTTCAGTGAATACAGTTCAATTTAAACTTCCTTTTTCCTTGCAGATGAACTCATGCCAAATAACAAACATTTCCCTTGCTAAGATGTGCAATTAGCAATGACAACTTCCTAGTAATTTGACGAACGAAAGAAACCTTTCATGAATTTAATCATTTACAATGATTTGTTGCGAAAGGTATAAGACTAATGGTGCAAGATATAATTTCTATACCTTTAGGATTTAACTAAAATAAACTACTATAGTAAATAGATAATCTTGCTCGTAATTTTATAATGCTTGATGCAATTTGAAGAAAACTAAGTTCTATACATTATCATTCATTCAAATAAGCTAAACTCCTTCATTAAAAATAACTGGGACAGATATATCCTATCCCTAACAATTTCCCTTTTGTATGATTGACTTAAAACGGAATTAAAGCCAATAAGAAAAACCTGGTTTTGGGGTGAGATATCCATATGGATACCGGGACATGACCCTCCCGCAGCTACACCTTGGACTTTCTTAGGCGGCATCGTAGTTCGAATGTGAGATAGCCTTTTTCTCTTTCTTCTGGAATTCCACCGTCTCTTTGGAAAAAAAATTTATGGGTGAGTGTGGTTTTGCAACCACAAGAACCCTTGGAGGACTTTAACTTGGGGTAAAGGAATAGAAGGCACTTATTCTCCTTCCTTGCCCTTCCTCTATTCCTTCTCTTTTCTAACTCTTTTACTCCTTTCTTACTCTTCTTTATCTTTTCCTCACCCTCTACTTCTTTCACACCTCCCTTTTTTTCCTTCACTCCTCCCTACTTCCCTTCCTTATATTTTACTTCACTTCCTTATCCTCTACTTTCCTTCCCTATCTTTTATCTTTTTCCCACTCTTCCTCCTTTACTCCTTCTTTTCACTCCCTTTACTTTCCCTCCCTATCTTTTATCTCACGGGCTACCTTTTTCCTTACGGGATATCATCCGAGGCTATGATGATGATTTGGATTTTGATAATAATGGGGATATGGGAGATTAAGAAAAAAACTTAGGGGTTTGTGGAAATAAAAGAGTTATGAGGGGGTGAAAAGGGTTATAAGGGGGTGAAAAGGGTCTTAGGGGAATAAAACACGGGGGGGGGGGGGGGGGGGTTGGGTTGGTTCCCAAGGCCAAGGAAGGGGCTTAAAGGGGCTTAAGAGGCCCCTTAGAAGCTTTTAGTAAGCTTCTAGCTACGGGCAGCAGCCACGTGGAAGAGGGAGGAGTAATAATGAAATGACCTGGAAGAGGGAGGGGGTAATGATGAAGGGAATGGATTGCGACGAATGGGAGTGGCTTGATGGTGGCACGTGGGCTCAGCGTCAGCACGCAGCGTCGATGGTAGCAACCTGGCAGTTGGCGGCTGAAGGCGGAATGGCGATGGCCAATGGCGGCTTGCACGACAACAAGCAGCTCTTGCCTCTGAGTGTGGTAGCCTCTCCTTCCCTCTCTATCAATCACCGTTTGGCTTCTATGGCGGCGGCTTCTCCAACACGACCTCCCTCACGCATTCACGGCAGCTTCGTCCTCTTGATCTTCCGGCGGCCCCTTCACAGCGTGTCGACCCTGATTTTAATAGGGGAGGGGAGGGGGAACTTCCCTCCCCTGCGTGTCATCACGCATGCTTTCCCTCTCACTCTAAGCTCCACCAAGGAGCTTAATTGCTCCTTCTATTTCCCTCCCCCTCCAGCTCGTCAGTCGGCTGGGGGGATAAGGGGGAATAATTTTTTTTTTCATTTATCCAATTTTCATTTTCATTTGAGGCAGTTCACGTGTGTGTTTCTTTTAGCAAATCGGAATATTACAAGGATCAAATTCTTAATTGAAAATTTGAATTTACTCTTCAAGAAGTCTTGGGGATTTCCAAAAGAGAATTTTATGATGTTATCATCAACATCATTAAGAGAAAACGACAGGTTATTGAAGAGCTAACACAGGATATGATCCATGGAGAGGCTTTAGCCATTGCCAAGGCTATTCTCTATGGATTGAAAATTGAGGAGATTGATTCTGATGAGGAGACTATTGAGGTCTCTACAGATGGAGCTCTATGTATGAAGTCCAAGAAGTCTCTTCATCCTTTAATTTAGCTCGTGTAGTATGATGAGAGCCAAGATGCGCGTAGATTGGTTCCTTGAAGCCATTTTTATCGTAGTCATTGGGCTTGTGCGACTATAGAGATTGTAGTCAAGCTTGACAAGAAGGAGACTCCTTGTGTTTCTCTTTTAGATCATGGCTTAGAGATTAATGTCATAGTGTGAGATTTATATGATACTAGTAGATAACAAGTTGATGTGGATCATGGTTGGCACATGCATGCAGCCAAAAACCTTGGAGGAGATTTGTATGTTGATTTATTGGAGATATGGGTGAGTCTTATCATTTCTTTGTGTAGAACTCTTGTTCCTATCCTATTATTTTGGGGCATCCATTTATTGATGAGTTTCGGATGGAGACTAAGGTTCTGGACAATGGGTCTGGCTATGTATAAATTCAAAGCAAGGATGGAAAGAGAGTTGTCCAGTTCATGACCATTTGTATCAACCATCAGTGGAATAAAGATTCTTTTAGGGATTCCCCTTTTGCAGCAGGAGAGCCAATTTTTTTAAGGTACCTCTGTGTTGGGAGATGATAGTGGCACGAGTTAGGGAAAGCTCTCGCCTCTTGGCAACGGAAGTTTTTCCTCATATGTTTATGGTGTATCCGCTGAAAGTACTTTGTGTTTTTCAGCATATTTTTTATATGCCTAGAGTTGCTAGGCATTATGCTAAAAGAAAAGAAAAAGAATTGATGCTTGCTGGTGTTTTGCAAGAAGAAGACCAGATAGATGGTCTCTATGATGGCCTTTCATGCTCAGATACTATGGAAGATGTTTTGATATTGCGGAATACTAAAAATCAAGAGTTTTCATATGCCTTACAGATCCATTCTCTGGTGATGTATTGCAAAATTGTTGATTTCATGCTTCAAGAAAATTTGGGTGCTGAGGATTCTGAGCAAAAAGTATTTTTTGTTGACATATTTTAGCAAAAAGAGTTGGATGTTACTGTTTATACACAACAAAATTTGTGTTTACCAGGGTATTTTCAACAAGGGCTGAAATTTGCAAGTTGTAGCAATGAAGCCAAAATTCAGACAAAATATAAGACCTATTGTAAAAAATGTCACTTTTCGAAATGTTGGTGCAGGATCTATTGTTGATGAGCTTGCCAAAGCTTTTGCTAGATATGCTATCTATTCACTTAGTGATCATTATTCCGGATATGACTAGTTCCATCTTGCCCTTGAGAGCACAGATTTGACTACGATGAAGACACCTTTAAGCCTTGTCTGAATGTGTATGCTTCAACAATGAGCTTCTAATTTGGTAGCCCATATGATGAATGGGATGAACAAGGTTCTACGAGATTTTATTCTTGAGCTTATCATGTCTTTCATTGATGACTTACCTATCAAGGGTTGCTTAGAGAAAGAGAAGAATGATTCTTTAGACGATCATGGATGCAGGTTCTTTGTGGCTTCACATATTAGAGATGTTGAGAGGATTCTTTGCAGGCTAGAGGAAGTAATCTTAACCTTATCAGGGTTGAAGTCTATTTTTGGAGCCAGAGAAGTTTTGATTGTTGGACATATGTGTGGATATTATGGCAGGAAGCCTTCTCCTACGAAGGTTGATGCCATAGAGAAGATTGCAGAGACTTGTTCTTCTACTTCGGAGGTTCGCAGGTTTCTTGGTGCCTATGTGTTTTATCTTATTTGGATTCCTCATTTTTCTCATATTGCAATTGATCTCTACAAGCTCTTGAGGAAAGGGAAACGCTTTTCTTAGGAGACAAAACATATTAAAGCTATGCAAAAATTAAAGAAATTATTGAGAGCTGCTCCTCAACTCTTCAAAAGGCAGATTATGAGTGTAGGAGACCTATTTTTCTTACTTGATACTAGTCCTATCAACATTAGATGGGATATTTTCCAAGAGGATGCAGATGGGAATAGGTATGCTATTCAGTTCGGGGTAAAAGTCCTAAACGAGTGGCAATGTAGGTATTCATAGGTTAAGAGAGAGCTCTTGGGAGCTGTCATGCCTCTCAAGAATGATAGAGAGTACTTCATTGATGCTCCTATGGTGGTTGAGACTCATTGTTTGCCTCTTCTAGGTATGATCACGAGTTGTTCTACTCCAGATATTTCCATGCTTAGGTGGATTGGATACATAAAATCCATGAATCTTGAGTTCAGACACATAGCAGGTAAAGACAACCCAGAGCTGATATGCTTTCACGAGTGAGCTATGATGGTATGAATTTTTCTTACATTAAAGATGTTGATGATGGGAATAATCTTTTAGCCATGCATGCTGATCATATTTGTCATGTGTGTGCTTTGGCAAGCTTTTATGAGTATTTGTATACATGAGAGTATTTAGAGATTGGTTGTTATTTGAGTACCATGTCTAGACAGGATGGATGGACTGATGTAGACTTCAAGAAGATCAAGAGAAAAGCTTATGTTTTCTTCTTGCGAAGTGGGCTACTTTGAAAGCATCCACGAAAACGAGGAGGAAAACCATTGAGAGTTGTCTACGATAGAGCTTCACATATACAGATCATGAAAGAATTTTATGAAAGTCTTTGGGTTGGACATCGAGCTCTTTGGGCGACCTATGAGAAGATCAAAGAGCGCTATTGGTGGAGAGGAATGTACAAATATATCTTAGAGTTTGTTGAGACATGCTCTGGTTGTTAGTTGTTCTCTTCAGTGAGACATAGAGATGAGCTTCATCCTACCTACCCACTATGTACTCACTACAAGTGGGTTCTTGATTTGATTACTATGCATGTTGGTTTATGGTAGATGTGTGACATTGTTTTGGCAGAAGAAGATCTTACAAATCAAGAGGAAGGGAGAGAATTATGGATAAAGTCTACTTCAGCAGTTTGTAAGTTTTTGTTGGAGGATTTTATTTGTAGGTATGGATGTATTGGAAAAATTACTGCAGATAGAGTTGAGTTGCATGGTGATGAGGCTAGGGACTTTTTCTCTTGCCTTGGCATTAAACTTGCTTTGACTTCGACATATAATCCATAAGGCAATGGGAAGAGCAAAAGAGGCCATCCACTGATTGTGAAAGCTTTGGCCAAAGCATGTGGTGGACGGAGTGGCCTAGGTTGTTGCCTTATGCCTTATGGGCTGATTGAACTACTCATAGTGTGACTACAGCTTATATATGTTGATGTATGGGCAGAAGCCAACCATGCCTACAGAAACTTGCACACTTACTTGGAGTGCTTTACCATGGCAGCAAGAAGAGATCACTAGAGGATATCTTTTAGCTCTTTGTATTCGTCAATTGGAGAGAAGACTTGAAGATATTGAAAGAGAATTTCAAAAGCTCAAAGAAGCCAGGATTCATAACAAAGACCACGTGCAGCATAGACGCGCTGCCAGACGCGCATCCCAGGTCAATGTGCGTCTATTTGCGCATCTAACATGCAGCACAGACGCGCTGCCAAATGCACATCCCAGGTCAATGTGCGTCTAAAATCGCGTGTAGGCTGCAAGTCAAACTTCTGTGCAGCGCGTGTATCATCGCGTGTGCATTGCAGAGCACACGCGCTGTAAGACGCCCTCTCAGATGCACTGAGAGGAGACAATATTTGCGCGTCTATGTCCGCATCTACACTGAGATGTAGGCACGGTAGCAGACACGTTGGGTCGGCCGATTTTGGACCGAAGACAATCATTGACGATTTACATAATGCAATACATTATAATGGAATCACAAATGAGCAATACACAGACAGAGTAGAGAGAGAAACAGAGAAACAGAGAGAGAGAGAGAGAGAGAGAGAGACTCACCTTGGGTGTTTGGTGTGGCGGGTGGTGGTGCTTCTCCTTCTCCTTCTTCCTCTCCTTGGTAAGTTACCCTCCCTTGATGCTTGTTTGCTTGCTTGCTGCTTCTTCTTGTTCTCCTCTTTCTTGTTCTCTCTTTCTTCCTCTCCTTGGCTTTCCTTTTTCCCTTCTTGTGTGTTTGAAATGAAAGAAGAGGTGAGTCATGAGGAGGTGAGGCATGAAGAGACTGCATGTCGGCTAAACTCAAGCTTCAGAACCACAAAAAACGTAGGAAAGGAAAGCCGCAGTTTGAAAAGAAATGATTTAAATATGGTTTGAATTTTGACGTGTGCGTCTATTTTCGCGTGTATATGTGCGTCTGTTGTTCAGATAGACGCGAGTATAGATGCGAAAATAGATGCGTAGGTAGACGCAAAAATAGACGCGTAGGCAAACGCGTAGGCAGACGTATATTTAGACGCGCATTTGGGATTTATCATGATTTTTTGTTTTTAAGATAAGTTTTGATAGTGAATTCTTCTTAAGTTTTCATAAGTTAAGATAAGTTAAGATAAGTTTTAAGATGATGATTTTTGTGTATTTAAAATTAAGATCTTATGTAAACATATGAATGACAAATATTTTGATGTTGTCATGAATTAGGTTTAATCATGTCGACGTCATCATCACCTAGTGTGGTGCAAGCTGGTCAGTCAATGAGCACATCCTCAAGTGAGGATGAAACATTGCATCTTCATAATCGAGATGCATGGCTACGACGAAAAATTAGATGCATGTGTGATCATTGTCAAGGGTGTATTTTTCGAGCATGTCGAATTGCAATGTCACACCTCAGCTTGTATGGAGAATGGGACCAAGAAAAATCACCGGTATTCATTGTTTTTTTTTACCACTAAGATTGCTAGTCTATGTTACGGGAATTATATATCAATGTACATGAAACTCCCTTTTGTTGTTGAGCAGGATGCGGTGCCACATCCTCACATGCTCCCTCCCGAGCGTCGAGAGGCTGCAAAACGTCAACGCGAGGAGGCAGAGTCTTCAAGAAGAGTAGAGACTGACGACCATGATAGTAGCCCTCATGGAATGCCCCATTAAGTCGTAGAGGATGAGATTTTGGACAACATGGTACACCATCTATTTTCACAACCGGTTCAGGGAGAAGGTCGCTCTACGAAGCCAGATGATCCACTATATGTAGCATCATCTACTCCGTTGTATGAAGGTTATACGTACTCCGTTCTTCGTGCGTCCCTCGAGATACTTAACTTGCAAACAATTTATGGATGGAGTAATGTCAGTTTGGATGCGTTATTGAAGTAGGTATCAATTCAGTTTGGCTTATATACGAATCATAATATTAATTGTTAACCTCTCTATTTTGAAATCAGACAGAAATATATGTTGGTAGTTTTTTAACTCACTTTTAAAATATATGTAGCTTATTATGATAAATGCTTCCAAAAGGAAACAAATTGCCAGCTAAGAGAGAGCAAGCAAGACATTACTTGACATCTCTAGGAGGCCTCGATTATGTCAACATCCATGCATGTGTCAATGATTGTGTCTTATTTCGTGGGATTCATGAGTTCGCATGAGAGTGTCCTGTTTGTGACGAATCAAGATTCGAAGTGGAGATGAAGTCAATGGATGTGCCTCGTAAGGTTTTGCGACATTTTCCGATTGTTCCACGTATAAAACTTATGTTCAAGTGTAAGTCTATTGAAAAGCTCATGTCATGGCATGCTAGTCATCGTTCAAGTGATGGAAAATGGAGGATCCCTGCAGACACACCCGCATGGCAACATATAGATAATTTGTGGCCCGTTTTCAAAGAAGAGCCAAGAAATTTGAGATTTAGTTTAGGTATGGATGGAATCAATCCATTTGGCATCAAAAGCACATCATACAGTGTATGGCCAGTGGTATTGGTGAACTATAATATTCTTCCATCCATGGCAATTAAAAAGGGACATGTGATGTTGTCCCTTTTGATTCCTGGAAAGCACAAGGTAAAAAACATGGACATTTACTTAGAGCCTTTGATTGAAAAGTTAGAAGTGTTATGGGAAGGTATTGAGGTGCAAGATACAAGTGCATCTGTATCCTCTAGAGATTTCACATTGAAGGCCATGTTGTTGTGGACCATGCACGACTTTCCAGGATACGGAGAGTGTTCAGGTACATGTATATAACTCTATATTTGAAATTCAAGACTTAATTCACTTGTTTTTTCAGGTTTAACCACGTCAGGATATCATGCATGTCCTGTTTGCGGTCCCTCTCTAGATTCCTCTAGGCCGGCACGTTAAAAGAAGGTTATCTACGACAATCATCATCGATTTCTTCCTATTGACCATCCCAAATATGTTCTCCCTACTAATGGAATGACTCCACAATCTCTAACCATTCGAGATTGGAAGGAGAGATGGATTAATGCCGACAGCCACCCTCCACATGGCATGAGTCGGTAAGAAGTGCATTTCTCTCGATTGACTTTAAAGTATTTAGCATGATGAAATGTTTACATAATATATTGTTTGTTTGTTAGGTTCTCTATATTCTTTCGTCTTCCGTACTGGACTGAACTCAAGATCAATCACCTGTTGGACCCCATGCACATATTCAAAAATGTTGTATCTACATTATGGGATCACTTGATAGGGGCTCGCGATTCAGTTAATGTAAGGGACAATTTATGTAACATTGGTCGCATGAGACGAGCCTGGCCACGAATTGGACCCAAAGGAAAGATTGAGCTATCCCATGCACCTTGGATATTGTCAAAGAACGAGGAAAAAATAGTGAAGGAACAAATATATAGCTTTCGAACACCCACAGGATGTATGAGATGTCTCAAGGGAGCCTTCATAAAGAAAAAGAAAAGAGGTGTGGAGCAACTATCTGGTTTGAAGTCCCACGATTGGCACAAAATGATTCAACTAAGGGTATCTCTAACCATGAATATAGTAATTAGTGGCATAACTATGTGTAAACTTTGGGGTATGATGAATTTTTCCTCTACTGACAATTTGCATCTATGAATATTGTTTACATTCAGTTCGTACTTCCTACTAGCATATCCCATTGTGCCTCCAAAGATGTACGTGATATCATTTACAAGATAGGAGAGCTTGTGAGGTGTGTATACATTGTATTTTTTCATTATATATCTTTGAATTTCTACACAAAAATAAACAATTCTCAAATACATCTTGACAGATACGTGAGCTCGAAGGAAATCGATCTAAACACATTGCAAGATGCTCGAGTATTATCTATCGAGGTGGTTTGTTTGGTGGAGGAAATTTTTCCTTGATCCATTTTGACTACTCAATTACATTTACGCGTACATTTGATTGATGAGATCGCACTTTGTGGGGCAGTTCATGTAACGTGGATGTTTTTTCTTGAGCGCTTCATGAAAACCTTGAAAGATTTTGTGAGACAAAAAGCACGGCCTGAGGGAAGCATGGCTGAGGGTTGGTTAGTGCAATCATCCCTTGTTTATATCTCTGAATATCTTGCTGAAGTGGATCCCTCTCAACCACGACTATGGAAAGATGATGAAGACTTGAGGATGACCTCTATAGTACCTCAAGGAAAATGAATGAGTAAAGTGCTAACAAAAGAAGAACTTCGTAAGTTAAATAGTTTTGGTGTGCTCAATAGTGATGTTATGAGCAAATGGGTGACACTATATAATGAAGCAAGAGCAAGAAGAAAAATCGAAAGACAAGAATTTCGCACTAGATATGGACGTAATGTCTCATTTTCAGATCATCTAAATGCGCTCCCACATCATATTGACATAGATTGGTTACATGAGGAAATGGAGAGAATGGAAAAAGAGGAGGAAATTAATATATCTCAAGAAGAGTGGGAATACGCACGAGGTTGCTTATCAAAGGTGAGACATACTATCAATTAATTTGTTTCTATAAGTTTTATTTTATATAAATAATTGACATGTTTGATCTTTGATCTTTTACTACTAGTGCACATTATTCAATGCACTTTGGTGTGAGGGTAAACATCTTCGAACTCAACGTATAGATGAAAAGAGAAATACCCAAGATTGTGGTGTCCTTGCTCACTTCGAGGCTGCCAATGGTACCATGGAAGGTTATTGTGGCTTGATCCAAGATATTCTGAAGCTTGACTTCAGACGATTCTTTATATATGTATTGGATGTGAAGTGGTTTAAAGAACTGGTAACAAATAGTGAGCATTGCACAATCAGACGTCATCCAAGTGGTTTTGTTATCATTGACTCTACAAAATTTCACCAAAACAAGAATGACACATTAGTACTACCTCAACAATGCGAGCAGGTATATATGCAAAGGCTATTTTTTTAATATGTATACATGTGATACATATACACAATATAATAAATACTTAAGTTTTTTGCTTTTGTTTTTTTAAATATAGGTTGTGTATCATCCAATGGTAAACAATAACCGATGGTGGTATGTCATCCCTATATCTAATCGTTCAAAACCAATATATGGTAATATTACCGACATGGAGATAGCAGATGACAATCCAACAAATAATGATGATGTGCATGATGACACCATAATGGATGATATGCGTGATATAGTACAAGATGAACCTTGCGATGATGTTCAAGGAAACACAAAAGAAGACAATAATGTGATTGTCAATGATATTGATGAAGTTATTGAGCAATATAGCAACACATTTGATAGTGGGATAGACTTATTTGTTTCGTTACCTCTTGGTAACATAGACCTAGAAGTAGATAGTTTAGCAAGGGCTAATCTCATTGAATATGAGATGGATCATTCACTGTAACATACTTAATTTGCTTATTGATTCAGTATATGTGTATTCCTAATTCTATGCTTTTTATCATGCGCATACGTACATATTCAAGAATCAATAGTCAATTTTAAAGCAAGCATTGAATTTTCCATAATAAAAAGGAAGTATCTTTTATCATCTTCAAGTACATAAAGAAATTATGAGATACATATTGCAATGCTTGCTACTAATTGTAAGGTTTCTGTCGCTTGCCGCTAATTACTTATATCAAGCTTGTCAACTGGAGGAACTACCATTCATTAGATAGCAATGAAAAAGTAATTATTAACTCTATTTTTTTAATTCAATGATTCAATGTGTATTCTTAATTCTATGGTTTTTATCATGCGCACATGTGCATGCTCAAGAATCAATTTCAGGTGGTTAAATAATTATTAACTTTGGTTTTTCAATTATGTGAATTGCTGATTTCAGGTGGTTAAATAATTGTGCGTCTGATAGCACATCTATATTAGCGTCTATTTGCGCGGATATATAGACGCAAAATTTGCGTCTATTTACACGCATCTATAGACGCTCTGATAGACGCGCCCGACTTTGCGCGTCTAACGTGCGCGTCTATGCCTCGTTTCTGTTGTAGTGTGAGTGATTGACCACGAACTTATTTTCCAAAGCATGTTCTTGATAGCGCACAATGCATGGAAAAATAAGTTCACATGAAGGTTTCTATTTTGAAGACTCAAGGACTTGAGGAAAAGATTGTAATGTTGATCCTTCGCTTTGGACTTTTCTCATGTGACTTGTAATTCGGATGCTGCCAGTGCAGATAATATGTCTTTGGAAGAGCAAACTTGGTTCAACATTCAACAGTCTATGAAAGTTAAAAGTTATCCACTCATATCATGGATATCTAAGTGGAGTATTGCAACATCTAACATTTGTATTTGTTTGTGGAGAAGGAGGAGACTTGCTGTGATGTGATCACTGTCCCTCTACCTTTATACATCCAAGCATCTTTGCTCAAGAGATATGGTGCAAAAAAACCAAAGGAAGGACCAATACATGAAGCTGTTGCGGTAGACAAGCCCCTAGAGAAGAATTTAGGGTATTCATGAAGTTTCACTAGCAAATATGAGCTTGGGATGAGGTTGGCCGTGGACACTTTGGCCATACTTGTTTTGCAAGAGTCAAGAAGGGTTAAATGAAAGGATAGGCTGTAGCTATCAAAGTGATAGCCAAAGCCAAGATGACAACAACAATTGCCATTGAGGATGCAAAAAGGAGAGTGCAAATACTGAGAGCACTATTAGGGCATGACAACTTAGTATAGTTTCTTTCCACAACAAAGGATGTAGCTGCACCAATGAAGGCTATCAATTTTACTTTGTCGGATTTTGTCAAACAAGAGGAGAGACTTAATGACATCATGGAAAATAGCAAGTAGCTTTAACACATGGACCGGCAAATGTGAAGGCACAAACAAAACTTGTGAATGAAAAAGTGGGTGTGCCGCCAGAATTTGGAGGACTCCTTGACATTGGAGTTCAAGGTGGACGAAAAATTGAACAGGCCAGGTGTCATCCTGATCAAAAGCTTTCGCACCAATGAGTTCTACCTCAAGTCTGTCACTCTCGACTTAACTAAGAACACGCAAGTTTACATACCTTGTTACACCTGGATTTATCCATGTCCAGCTTACCTTCCTTAAGCCCAAATATTCTTCTCTAATCAGGTTTATCTACCCAGTGACACGCCCTTGGGGCTGGTTAAATTCCGACAAAGGGACCTCGGCAAGGACAATGAGTCTAATAACAACAATGTAGACGGCACCACAGAATGGCAGAACAGTCAACACAGATGGCATATGCGGAACATATGGCAGCTAGCAATAAAGATTGCCAAAGGAAAAGCTTAAAGATTTTTGAAGCTCATGATGGCCACATGACTGTCGTAAGTATTGACATCAAAATATCGATAGATTTTTCTAAGGAAAAGGCTCTAGTCTGGAATTTTCAGGGAGCCGCAAAAATTATCTATAAAAGCATGAAGCAGGGCACAACGTAATGGGGACTGAAGGGGGGGAAAGAGCGAGAATGAAGAACGAAGGACAAGAAGACGGCGGACTAAGGAAGACGAGCTCTGCATACGAAGCCGAAGGATGACGGGAGGTAGAAAGACGAAGATGACAAAGTGGCAAACGGTGACAAAGACGAAGACGACGACGTAGGAGAAGTAGGACATGATGACCTGTACATGATTGAAGTAGTCGAACAGTAAGAACGTAAGCCGCCAACCTCATCACCACTACCAACCATCCTGATTACTGCTTGTTGCACAAAGAGCCACCGTTGATTGCGACTCGGTCAACTGCCGCCTACGCCACTACCGATAGCCTCACCAACGTATTGTTGCAGTCCGGGTTGGAGCTCTGGGCCGCCACCATCATCATCAACTTCGTAGCATGAAGTAGGGCACGGCATAATGGAGATTGAAGGGGGGGAAGAGCGAGAACAAAGAAGGTAACGAAGGACGAGAAGACGGCGGACTGGGGAAGACGAGCTCTGTATACGAAGCCGAAGGACGACGGGAGGCACAAAGACAAAGATGACGAAGCGGCAGACGGTGACAAAGATAAAGACGACGACCTAGGAGAAGGACCTAATGACCTATACGTGATTGAAGGAGTCCTGAAGTAAGAATGTAAGCCGTCGACCTCATCACCACTGCTAAGCACCCCGATAATTATTGCTTGCTGGACGAAGAGCCACCATTGATTGCGCCTCCATCGAGTGCCGCCTACGCTGCTGCCGATAGCCTCACCAACGTATTGTTGCAGTTTTGGTTGGAGCTTTGGGCTGCCAGCATCATCATCGACTTCGTAGCAATTGCTGCACCCCGCCGCCTGAAGCGCTATGCATGCCACCATGAACAACTGCAATGCACTGCGTACAGCGCACCAACGTGCCAACCCGCCACCATCTCCAGCACATCGATCTATAGCAATGTGGCAAACCTCTTTTTCTTTCCGACAGGTAGCAACGCAGACGAGAGGACCTGCTTGAAGTCCACGCAGTCGGGAGAGGGAAAAATAGAGACCTTATATTCTCAGCTCTAGGCATGCTCGCACAGAGACAGACCATCAATCCAACAGTCTATGATCGAGGTAGTGCTGAACGGCTTTCTACTGAAGTAGAAGGTGTGCTCTCCAAAAGCCAGTTTGCGAGCTGTGATTATGTGTGCTAGCCAAGCTAGTCTTGTCTCAAGTACTTGTGTTTTGGTGACTTCCCTATCTGAGGACATGCAGTGATTGGTGGAGGTCAGCTTCACTGAAGAATTGATTGCCTGAGAAAAGACATTGAGAAAGTTCTGTGCTCTAAGCTTGATTGAAGCCTCAAAGAGCGCTTCAACAAATACCTCAATTCAGGAAGAATGCCTTGAGAAATATTGAAGAATTTGAACATCAGAGGTGTGTTTCAATCGAAACTCTTACCACATATGCGCCAACAATATATCCAAACTGCATTATCCCCTCTTATGTGGTCTTCTTAGACACAATTCACCTCATTAGAGAAACTATTCATGGGCTACAAGGAGGGCTTTTCTCCTAACCAATAGAGGTTAATCTTCATGTGACAAGCCTTTAGCTTGGTTTCTTAGACCTCTCATGATGTTTTGAAGAGGGATTATGAAGCTCCTTTTCACTAATGGTATTATTAACTTTGGTGTAAATAAGTTATTCCTAGCTCATGAACTTATAACTGCATCTAAACTTCTTCTTCTCTGTGAATTTGCCTTGAGTTAAGTGTTCTTCATCATGTTTACTCGTATCTCTTAGCGTCCCTGCGACGAGCGACATTCACGAACCCCCAGGCAAATCTTGTGCGACAATGTGTCGAATGAGGCAAGGCCCTCCAAGGTAATGGTTTTATCGTAGGCCATACTTAGTATAGGAGAAATGGTGGCCATTGATGCTATCCATTCCAATGCACAAAATCAGATATTCTTTGCCTAAGAATTTGTATGTAACTCTTGACACAAACTTTATTATTCTAAGAAATCAATTATTTGGAACTAAGGTGTATTTTTAAATCATATTTTTATGATTAAATGCCATTCACACATGCACACTAATAATTTAGGAAAAATCAAGATGTTATCATTCTTGCATGAAGCATGAGCTTCCCTTTAAAATAATACATAAATAATTCATTAATTTCCTAACATATTCTTAGATTATTATCATTCATTAAAATCTTATTGGAATACCTAATTTGATGACATAAATAAATTATAGACTAATTTGTCTCATAGTTGAGTGAGTAAATCTTAAATGATTTAAAAATATATTAAATTAATATATAAAAATTGTACACTCTAGAAAATTAAAATAGACTCTACAATCAAAAGGTTGTATATTACATGAAAGTAGACCTAAACTTTTATAAATGGTTATAAATAGAGATATGAGACATTGTTATACATCTACAAGAAAACAAGTTATCTACTACTATAACTAACATGGACAAAGAAAAAAAATTGATTCTACCTCCTTAAATGTGCTTTTACCCTAGAAAGGCATGCTTGTAAGATGCTTTTTTGGGGGATAGATTTAAATATATCTCTACATTTTTCTATAGGGAGGATTGAGAGCGCATATGTGGCTATAATTGAAGAGATCTCATAGGACTTACCAAATAAATAGGAGTAAAGTGATTTTTGGTCATTTTATGCATACCCATGCTATTTAGATAGAGTATTATACAATATTTTCAACCATAACCTTTGTATTTGTTGTGATAAATTTTTCCAAGTTGAAAGATTGGTGCTTAGTTATCACCTTAGGTAGAGTTTGTCTAAGTTATCATCTTAGGCACATTGTATTCATTTCAAACATATATATTGTAGTAATATAGAGTTTCCAAGAGTAATACAATTTCTTATTGGATTTATCTATTTCTTGTGTTCTATAGTATATTTAAGAGTTCTTTCTCCAATAGTTCTTTTTTCCATTTTTCTTCTCTTTTTCTTGATCCCTAGTGGATTTGGGCCTAGACATTTCCAATCCTTGACGTTTAGTGAACCGATTTGAAAAGGCCTACCTCAAAGTCTACAATGTGGGAGAACCAATTGAAGATGAAGTTCTTGACAAAACAACATATATCAAATATTTCATGAGCACTTATAAATTGAGTAAATAGAAAGAGACTATTACTAGGGCTTTGCAAGAATTGATTGCAAAGATGAAGAAGTTTAATGGTAGAAATATTTTCGAGTTTCTTTACTTCTATGCTTGGCAAGATGATAAATTGGGATATTTTACCAAGGTTTTTTCTTATCAAACTCAGAGCCATATAAATTTCATCTATACAAATTACAAAAATACATGGGCTATTTTCAAGAGAGCCCTAAAATAGGAGTATTTCATAGAGGATGCAAACAAAGTAACCAAGCGGACTTTCCTAGAGTGGGTTCTACAAAGGGCCTTTCTGCTCTATAGCTACAAAGACTCAAATTTTAGATGAAGTTTCATCATATGGAGGATAGTGTATAGAAATTATCATTACTCATATAAAGATAGTTCTTTTGTTTTTATAGGTTGCGACTCTCCACTATAGCTAGAGCTAGAGAAGCTATTAGAGGATGGTACTATAGAGTAGGGCATCAAGACTAAATGAAAAGACATGCAGGATACTATATCTAAAGTAGTGAAGAGATAGAGAAGAAGAGAGTAGTTGGCCATGCCCAAATCAATGCCTAATCAATCACATAGGTATTAGAGCCAGTGATTAGGCACCACCTTCCATGCCTTATGTGGTTTTTTCAAAAGACATTGTCATGGATGAACGTAGTAAAATTATGCAGGATCTAAAGATCAAGCTTGCTAAGCTTCAAGAGATTGAGAAGCTTGTACTTTAAAGACCCCACCTAAGAGAGATTTAATTGGCTATTCTATATAGTGTGATAGTACAAAGCATGATTGCAATAGAGACTATGCATCATATAGATATGCTTCAAGAAAGAACTTGATTTTTTGGAAGGATGGGAAGATTCATGCAAGTGATACTAGTATGCATGGATTTAAAACCTCGAGAAGGGACGTATATATAAGATTCTTGAATATCTTATTGTGAAAAATGCATGTGCAGCCATGTATAGTGCTAGATATGTACTAGAAATATAGAGATCTCAAGTTTTCATTGTAGGTATGAAAGTAGAGTTATGGATATACACAATTCATACTATAAGTAAGGGTAAAGTGCCAAAGATAAAGCTAGATAATATACAAAGAAATAAAGAGACAGATATAGTGTAACAAAGAAAAGACAATGCATGGAAGCGATGAACCTTTGAATCATTAGCACAAAATGTACCATGTGGTAAAGGACATTAGGTTTGTGCCTTGCTGCAAGCAATATCACTAAACTGATCTAAGAGTCCTTCACTGCGGTCACATTGAACAAAACTTCTCACTTCAATTAGCAAAGCTACTAAATGGACAACTAGTTTGATCCTAAGTTGGGAGACATGATAGAAATCACCTAGTGAAGTGAGATCCTGACCCTAGTCAATGGGAAAACTAATGTGACATTGGGCCTGAATCTTAACAAATGAGTTGTTTTCGACATAGACACTCTTGGGTTGTAGGGGCTCAAGAAATGAGAATGTCCACTATATGATTCATGTGATGGGTAGCTCCATTTTCCACAAGCCAAAGAGGTGGTGAGGAGCTCGATTGTGATGAGTGGGCCTCTATAGGTACCTCATCAAGAGGCAACTCAGAATGTGAACAAGACTCACATTTGATATCACTAAGAAGATGATGGGGGCCTATGAAAACTAATTAGACAAAGCCTTTAGAGTTGAGTACCTCACCAACTGTGATGGTTGATCAATGGTAGTGTGGGTCTGGCTTTCCATTGCCCCTGTTGAGGGTTGCCACCACCCTGCTTTCCTTGTTGGGGTTATTTGACTAGGATGCATGGGTACAATTCTTGGATTTCGGATGTGTGCCTCTTGCCTTAGATTGACACTCATCATCATAATAGCATTGAAAATACCTATTCTTCTTAGGTACATTCCAACATCTAGGTTTAAGAGAAGGTTGAGTGGTTCTTTGGGATTTACTAGCCTTATTTTGATTTTTATTTTGATTTGATTTTGGTTTTCCCTTGCCTTGTTTCCCCCTCTAAGAAGACGCAACAAGAGTCCTCCTCTATTGAGGATGTGTTCTGAAATTGATCAAACAACTATGTGTAACACAGCAGCTAACACTCAAACTCTTAAAATGTGGGCATTTGAGGCTATGAAATATCCTATTGCAAAAAATGGAAATATTTTCTTGGTAGCTTATTAAGGAATAGGGTAACCTAATCATCAGAGGAATTAGGAGCCCCAATGGTGGAGAATTCAACAAGGAGACACTAATACTCAACCAATTTGACTTTCAAAGTCATCATTGCCTGTGTTTTTAAAGTTTTGGAGCTCATGATCCAAATCGATGTGATGGCTCCTATCCTGAGCTACATAGCACTTAGTTAAGTGTGCCCAACACTCAAATGCTAAGTCAAAATGCTGAAGTTGAGAGTAAAACTCAAACAATAAGCCTTGCATAAGCTTGATAATAGCATAGCCATTATGAGCCTTCCATGAACGGATGACCTCATAAGGAACAAGTGTAGGATCAAGTTGGGGTTCCAACCCCTACACTAAATCCCAAAGATTCTGAGAGTCTAAGACATGCCTAATCAAATTGGACCAAGTGGTGTAGTTTGACCCATTGAAATGAGTATTTTCATTCAAAATATGCTTGGTGGATGAGAAGTTAGAACCATGAGGTGTGTGTGAAGATGGATAGATGGGATATTGTGGAGAATAAGTTTGTGGTGGTGGATAAGGAGGAAGGAATAATGATGGATAGGTAGAAATAGGTTGTTGATGTCCAATGAGCGCCGATTCCTATGTGAGGTACCAAAACAGACATAGGTCCATATGATACCATGGATGGAGGCGGAGGCATTGGGACATGAGAGCCCTATCCAAATGTTAGTTGGGGCACAACATAATGATCAAATGATCCACTAGATAATGCCATAGAGGAAAATTACAGTACCAAATGATCCACGCTCGAGTGTATGTAGGATGTACTCCCAAAGGGATAAGTCAAAAGTGTGTGTGCTAGAGATCAAGCCTCCATAACATAAACACCACCTAGAAATGAGCGTGTAAAGGTCCTAAATGTTGTAACACCTAAACGTGTAGAACCCCTCGGTATAGTGGGTGGTGGATAATGTGGTACACTTAATGGAAGTGGAAAGGAAGGTACAGTGGAAAGGAAGGTGCAGTGGAGGATGAGGGAGGGATGGGTGAGATCCTTGGATTTGTAATCGGGTTGTTGTGGGAAAAATGGTTGGTTCCTTTTTGTCAATTAAATGCATTAGATGAAGATGCACCTACTCCAAATTGACCATGAGAAATAAAATAATTGGAAGAAAATGGAAGGGACATAATACTCACAAGTTCTTCTTTGAACCTCTTACCTAGCTTTGAGTTCATAAAGAAATGCATGCCTTCCTCATTTCTTAGAAAACAACGGTTGTTTTGAAGAGTCCTTTCTTGATGAGCATTCCACAATCCAAGAGAAAATACAAAATCAATTCGCATAGAATATGAAATAATAGGATTTGTACCTGGCATTGGAGAAAAGATGCATTGTGAAAGTGATGTGTAATCTGAGCTAGGTTCCACTTGTGGATGGCAAGTTTGTAGTGGAGATTCTGAAGGTCTTGGAAGATCATCAGTTTTATGCAATGAATCTAAAGAAGAAAAGTCATGCTTACCTTCAACCTGCTGTTGAGGCAAACTATGCATAAGGATTATATCATACTCAGTGTTGACAAAAATTCAATATGGTTTGTGGACTCTATGGTAGTTTATTTGTTCTTTGCCCACGTCATATTGGGTAGAAGAAAGCTAGGATGCCCCTCCTAATCGTTTCTATCCACTTTTGGCTGTGGAGGCTAAAGTGGTGGTGTGAATGCATTGAAACTCATCTAACCCTTTTGTTGTTCTTACTTTTGTGAATGATCTTTCCAATAAAAAAGGCTAAGGTTTCTAGAGATTACCTAGCTCGAATACCATGTGTAAAAATGCTCTAAACATAGAAAACACAAAACCAATTATACAACACAATATAGACTGATAAACACTAAACACAATTAGGGTTAGGGTAACTCAGAGACATTGAACACAATGAGGAATAAAGTGAATGACTACTGAATATACAATGCTCATGTAGCAAAAACACTATGCAATGAATATTGAATGTCAAATTCTCGTATCTTTAGGATCAAGGCAGAGGTTATGAGCTTGTACTTTGAATGGATCTCGAAATGTAGCAAGGAAGCCTCTATGTGTCAAACACTAGTAAATATAGCTAGAGAGGTTGATGTAGACAATAGTGTAGTAGAGAGAAATACTAAAAACACTGCTACTTGAAGAGAGAGAGAAAAATGGTAACTATGCAAAATAGGTAAATGCAAGCTAATTGTGGTAGGAAATAGATGAAAATTGATGGCAACAATGTAGATGCTGATGGCAATTGCTTGAGGAGAATGTTTGACTACAAACACAAGCAGGATGATGATAGTGACAACTACTAATGGAGATTGGCCTTGGCAGTAGCAAATTTAAGTTCCCTAATGATGGCGACAACTTTAGGAGGTAGGTGATAGGTACAAATGTTGGAATTAGGCATCAAATGATAGCATACTGCAATTGAAGGCTTTGACCATGATGTCCTCCACAAAGGGATATGGGCAATAGAGATACAACTCCTAAGATCTAGAAAAAAGAGATTGATGAAGAGTGGTGGATCACAAATCTATTTATAGAAAGTTTGGGCCACCCAAATTAGGATTGTGCATGTGGAACACAATAACTCTCTAGAATCATGTTTCTTTCTAAAATAAGAAGGTTTCTTCATTAATTAAGCATGTTTCGGGACTGTTTCAATTAGGCTAATCTATTTTTATCTCAACAAAAGGAATATACAAAACAACAAAGTGTGTGAAAGTGCTACTTGGAATTTACAAGTATTCGCATGTTGACAAAAATATGTGTGATGATCCTCAGGTAACTCTATGCAATGTGACTCAAGGTCAAGCACATAGAGAAGATAATCCTTGAGACTCATTTAGACCCCTCTGATCCCAAATTAAGCTAGAAGATCATACCTTTGAAAGTTTAAATGATGGGGCTAGGAGTTGTAATATACCTTTGGACTCAATTTAGGTTCACACGAGTAGATCCAAGTTACAACTAGACAATGTGTTCAAGAATTAGATACTGATAATGCAAATAATAATATATAGATCTTAGAGTTAAAATGTCTTGATAAGAAAGTATCATGTTCTATAGAATTAGAGACTAACAATGCAAAAACCAATAATAATATATAGATCTTAGAGTTAAAATGTCTTGATAAGAAAGTATCATGTTCTAGAGAATTAGGGACTAACAATGCAAAAACCAATATAGAGATCTTAGAGTTAAAATAAATTGGTGAGAAAGTATCCTTAAATTCCAACAAATGCATCTTAATTGAAGATTTGGATGTGCAAGATCTTTTTCGCCAAGATTAAACCTTAGGTTTGGACAATTTGTTTAAGGATCTTAATGTAATCTTTGAATATATTGAAATTTACTATTCAAGTTATAAATCATTCACCGAAAGTGAGAAAGGTGAGGAGTCAAGAGTGACTGAGCATGGATAAAACCTTGGAACAGACCAAAAAAGTGTTTTTGGAAGTGGTTATATCTTTGCTAAAGGGCCGGTGGAATCCAAACTAAGAGAGTATCCATGTCATTGTGCTCAAAAGAATTAGAGGTCAATGATACAAATATGTTGTTGCTTGAGGAGGAGAAAGCTATGGAATTGGTGCGCAGATCGGATGATGTATCCTCGCGTAGTGAATGCTGGAAGGTCCCCAAGAACAATAGAACTCTAATTTTTGCACAAATTACAAGGTAAAAAGCATGAATGACAAGAGCAAGAGACCAATTGGGTGCAATCTCCCCCCATGCCTTGTGTGAGCGCTCCACAAAGTATGTATTTTATGTATTAATCATCTTCAAGCTCAAATAATAGCCCAAATTACAAAATAGCAAGCTTTTAGCTTTTGAGTTTGCTTTAACACAAAAATAGGAATAAAGCTAATGGATGGTGCCCAAAGAGTCTGGCACGCCCAATACAATGTCCAAATAGAAATAACATAATCATGCGCCCATGCGCATACAAAATAATAATAAATAATCGATGCCTCAATAAATAGGCATGACAAAATATAGGCATGGCGCCTATCAAAATATAATCCATAACTCGAATACTCGCTATCCTCCAATGCTTTCCTCCGCCACTGCTGCTATCTCTACACATCAACTCAAGCATTCACAATCGTTAGTAAAATAATACAATTAAACCGACAAAAGTGAATACCTAGCAGTCTTCAGCTACATAAATAAATCAACTGGTTAGAAATAAATCCTAACCTTAATTTATTACGAGTGCACACTCTAAACTCATAAACGTTTATTAATTTAATATGCATTTTGCGGAATCACCCGCTATGGAATCACCCATGTGCACACTAAATTAATGAAACGCCCGAAAAGGACAGGCGTCCCCATCAACATCTTGCACAAAGAATCCACTTTTTGTATGAGCCTCAGTCATCAAAGTTTACGGAATCCACCGTAAAACCTCACGGAATCCACCGTGGCACGGAATCCACCGTGAAATATGCCTTCTGGCATCATACCCCCGGGGTGGGATAGCAAGTGACCTCAATTGCTATTAGCTCAATGTGGAGCTAACAGAGTGGGAAAAGCATTTAAGTCTCTAGCGTGCATCCATTGTGCTTCCTCTACAGGATGGTTCTTAAATTTAACTAGATATCTAGAATATCTTCGGCCAGTTCTAGTGGTCATAAAGTCAGTGTCTTTGATAGCTTCTGGTTCAAGTATTTCAGTCTCTTCCTCTAACAAAGGTGGGTTTTCATAAACAGGGTGTACAGGTAATTGGCCTCTAAAAGGTCTTAACAAACTAATGTGAAATGTGTTGTGAATTTTCCAATGAGGTGGTAATTCTAACTTGAATGCATTGTCATTAATTTTATGAATGATCCTAAATGGTCCATAGAATCTAGGAGCTAATTTGACAACTGGGTATCTATCTACACTTTGTAGTCTACGTTTTTCTATTCTCAACCAAATATAGTCATCAATTTTGAAATTCATTGCTTGTCTTTTCTTATTGGCTTGTTTGGTATATGATTGCTGGGCTTTAGCAATCATGTCTTTAACCTCATCAAAAATAGTATTATGCATACTAGCAATATCATCAGCACTCTGAATTCTATTTGACAAAGATGCAACAGGTGTAGATAATCTATAACCATAAATCACTTCAAACGGTGCTTTCTTTGTAGATGTGTGTGGTGTATTGTTATATGCAAACTGTAATAAATGCAAATGTGTGTCCCATGTCTGAGGTTTAGAAATAGTATATGCACGTAAAAGATCTAGAATAGTGCTATTAGTGGCTTCTGTTTGTCCATTAGTTTCAGGATGAAATGCAAATGAGAAATCAATCTTTGTGCCTAGGTTAGAAAACAGAGTAATCCAAAAGTTGTTACAAAATCTAGAATCACGATCTGAAATAATAACTTTTGGCAATCCATGGTTAGTGAAAACAATTTTCAAAAACAATTGTGATGCTGTTAAAGTTTTCTTACATGGAATGAAATATGCTTGTTTACTAAATCTATCTACGACTGTCCAAATCATATCATGGTTAGATTTAGTATTAGGTAAACCAGTAATAAAATCCATAGAAATTTGTTCCCAAGGTTTAGATGGAATAGACAAAGGCATAAGTAATCCATACTGTTTACCATGATGTCTCTTAACTCTTTGACAAATCAAACATTCAGAAACAAAGTTAGATACATCAGTGTCCATATGCGGCCAATAAAAATCTTCAGTTAATGAACGTAAAGTGGATATGATACCTCTATGACCTTGATATGGGGGACAATGAATCTCATTCAAAACAAAAGATCGGAATGGAATTGTAACACACAATCTCTTTTCATAAAACATAAATCCATCATTATATGACAGTGAATCAATAGGAATCAAGTTATGTTGAACTAATTTATTCCAATCAGCATGAAAAGTAATATCCTGATGATAAGTATCTTTTATAGCAATCAAAGAATCAAAAGATATAACAGAAATATTATGAAAGGCAGGTCTTCTGGACGTGAAGGAGGTAAACCAGGTGGTAGGTCTTCGGCAAAACAATCTTTAAAATGTGCAAGAAATTCCTTATGCCTAGGGTGCATATGATTTTCTTTTACTTGTGATTCATTCACCCAAATGAGATAAGATTTACTACTCTTGCGTAATGCACGTTTAGCTTGAGTATGCGAAAGCAGTTGAAAAATATTAGATGCATGCATACTATATAATGTAATAGATTTTCCTTGAAAGTTAATATGCATTGAATGTGTGGAATAATCTATATCTGGGTTATGCTGATGATGCCAAGGCATACCTAAAATAATGTCACTCGACTGTAATGGAACAACTAGAAAATTTCTTCTTTCAGTGTATTGACCAATTTGAATCTCTAAGTCATGCACTTCCTGTGTACCATTATACCTAGTGCCTAAGAATGCAGCTTTGATGCGATAATGTGTAGGTACAGTCTGTAACTTCAATTCTTTTACTAATTTTGCTGAAATAAAATCATGAGTGCTACCGTCATCATGAAAAATAATCTTTTCCTTTCCATGCACCAAACATTTCATAGTTAATAAAGAATGTGGAGTTGGCATACCTGGTAAAGTATCCGAAGTAGTAGTAGTATCGTCGTCATCTTCTGTGAAATCAGGCATATCTTTATGTTCGTCTTCGTCCATTGCTCCAAGGTAGTTGATATGGGCAAGTGGCTTCTTTGAATGACAATTTGTTGCTAGATGTCCAGGTTGGTGGCATTTATAGCATACTATTGGCTTGGCTTTGGTTACATTGTTTGCAATGGCAGGAAGTCTAAGTACATTAGGATTTGGCTATGGAATAGGCTTAGGGTTTTGATTGACATTGGATGGTAAAGCAGGTGGTTTTGCCCAATTTTTACGGAAAGATGATGAAGAGAAACGACCTGGATTAAATCTTCTAAAGTTGAAATTGAATTGCTTAGATCCATAATTACCATTGGCTTGAAATTGCTCTGGACGTCTGTCTCTACCTCGCAGCTTGTCTTCAGTGTCGTGAGCTAGTGAAATTGCGTCTTCAAGAGTAGCAGGCTTGAACATGTTAACTTCAGCGTAGTAATGTCCAAGGAGTCCAGACATATACTTGCGCTTGTGTATCGCTTCAGGTACATCTTCAAGCATGCGTAGCTGGAGCAGTGCATTCCAAAAATGCTCTGTGTACTGAGGAATAGGCTCACGATCTTGTTGCTGAAGAAGATCCCATTGCTTAATAGCTTTCTCATGAAATTGTGGAGGAAGGAAATTCTGCATGAACTTCTTCTTGAAATTCTCCCAAGTAGTAGGACAATCTATACTCTTGCGTATTACAGTCCACCAAAGAGATGCTCTGTCCACTAAATGATTAGTGACACACTTGATTTTATCTTTTTCTGCATAGGTTTCCTCATGAAAATAGTCGTTAAATTGACTAATAAATGCAAGAACAGTTTTTCCTTCTCGTATGCCATTGAAAGTACAGAATTTGAAACTTCTTTTACTTATCTTTGATTCCTTGCAGATGGTTTGAGCTTCAAGAGTTGCGTCAATGGTACGTCGAATAAGATCTTCAGCTTGAGGTTCTTCTTTGTCGGTAGACGCTCTTTGTAAATTTTCCAGTTGAACTTGTAATGCTTGCCTAGCCCTTCGTTCTTCATCCAGTTGCATCATGATTAAGTCCAGCTTTTGCTCCATCGTAGGCTCAGGTAGGTCGCCTTCAGCCATAAGATCATCCATATGTGGTTCCGTCATCCTGCAAAACTCAAAAGACTTTTCTCACTCAAAATCAAGTTAGCGAGATGAGCATAGCTCAAATTCGGGAATACAAGGCTTATGTGTTTTTGGGTATAGCTTTCACAATCTTCGGAAAATCTGCATTTTATCCTTCTTCGTATGCTGAAAATGCTTCAGCAAACCTGCGTATGGGTAGAGTACTTTCCAATGAACAACTTTGCAGTTCGGAGTTTCTGCGCAGGGACAGCCCTTCTAGGAGTTTTGAGCACAAGTCAGTTCTGACTCCAGTTGACTTGTCTGACTTGCAGAGTTGCAGACTTATGTGACTTGCAGAGTTGCAGACTTGTAGAACTTAGTCAATTTATGGAACTTGCAGTACTTCAACTTGATAGACTTGCCAAATCTGACTGACTGTGTGTGACCTGGAGTTTGTGAGGACCTGACTGATTAAGGAGCTTAAGTAATTAAGCTTAGGGGGGCTTAAAAATCAACAAACGGTGCAATTCGTGGGGGGGGGGCGCCGTTTTTGCTGCCGGCGGAAAATTCGGAGATCTCCTCTTGTCCCAAGGTGACGAATTTGAAGCTTTTAAGCTTCTTAAAGCTTATAAGCTTTAATACTAGACTTATTAAAAGACAAAGCTTTTAAGCTTATGAGCTATGGGGTTTTATCTCACTGGTTTTTTGTCGACTTGTATGTGAGGATGTAGGAGTGGTCCTCCGCCTCTGTAGACCGGCCCTTCGCGATCCAATGATGGAAACAGGGGTTCTTCATCGCCAGAAATCTGTCTGTATCGACGGTTCGCGACGAGATTGACCGTAGAGCCCGATCGTTCTAGGAGCTCCGCCTTCGCACGAGATGGGTAGCGATTGGAAGCTCTTGATCTCAGCTTTGCTCTGATACCACTGGTGCGCAGATCGGATGCTGTATGCTCGCATAGTGAATGCCGGAAGGTCCCCAAGAACAATAGAACTCTACTTTTTGCACAAATTACAAGGTAAAAAGCATGAACGACAAGAGCAAGAGACCAATTGGGTGCAATCTCCCCCCATGCCTTGTGTGAGCGCTCCACAAAGCATGTATTTTATGTATTAATCATCTTCAACCTCAAATAATAGCCCAAATTACAAAGTAGCAAGCTTTTAGCTTTTAAGTTTGCTTTAACACAAAAATAGGAATAAAGCTAATGGACGGTGCCCAAAGAGTCTGGCACACCCAATACAATGTCCAAATAGAAATAACATAATCGTGCGCCCATGCGCATACAAAATAATAATAAATAATCGATGCCTCAATAAATAGGCGTGGCGCCTATCAAAATATAATCCATAACTCGAATACTCGCTATCTCCAATGCTTTCCTCCGCCACTGCTGCTATCTCTACACATCAACTCAAGCATTCACAATCGTTAGTAAAATAATACAATCAAACCGACAAAAGTGAATACCTAGCAGTCTTCAGCTACATAAATAAATCAACTGGTTAGAAATAAATCCTAACCTTAATTTATTACGAGTGCGCACTCTAAACTCATAAACGTTTATTAATTTAATATGCATTTTGCAGATTCACCCACTATGGAATCACCCATGTACACACTAAATTAATGAAACGCCCGAAAAGGACAGGCGTCCCCATCAACTTCTTGCACAAAGAATCCACTTTGTGTATGAGCCCCGGTCATCAAAGTTTACGGAATCCACCGTAAAACCTCACGGAATCCACCATGGCATGGAATCCACTGTGAAATATGCCTCCTGGCATCAGGAATCAAGATTGCTTCTTGCATCTGTAGATGATTGTGAACTTAGGGTGGAGAATTTGAGTGCTTTGAGTCAAAGTTTTAAGGTAGATGTAAGACCTAGTGAAATTAAAATGATGTTAGTGATGGAAAGTTTTCATGTGAGTATATTCCTTGTGGACATGGGAATGACCTAGACATTCCTAATCTAGAGGCATGTTGTGAGGAAACAAGAGTAGGTAGTCACGATCCTTTAGATGTGAATCAAGTAGATAGCCTTAGAGTTGATTCTATTTTAGAGGAGCTTAGGTTCCCTAAAGAGACTCAAGATTATTTAATAGTTGGGGTCATAGATCAATTGAAGATTGATGAGAGTAAGTCCTAGCTTGAGCCTTTGATTGTTTATGAAGATGAGGTTTGGCAAAATGGCAATGATTGTGATGTAGGTTCTTAATATTTGGCTCTTGAAATACCATGGGAATTGATAATACTTTGAGTGATATTAATAATAAAGGACAAGTTTAACTAGTTCATAAAGAGTTTGTGGATAATAAAGATTGGGGCTTCAATGATTCCCAAGATGATATGGATGAGAGTATGGAAACAAAAGTGGCTAAAGCTCATAGAGGCTACGGGAACTTTAAAAAGGGTATACATTAGAGTGGGGGAAAACGAGCGATTTCCCATTAGCATATGGCTTAAGGATCCTAAATATTCCATTGGAAGGAGAAGAAAAAGATATTTTAAGCATCAATGAGCCTAATCTTCTATTGGAAATAGTTACAAATGCTTAGTTCTCTACACTAGAAAAAGCTATTGAACATAAAAGAGAGATGACTTTAGGATTGAACAAATTAGCTAGTTACTCAATTTTATGTAGATGATGTAATACTTAGGAGTTCTGATTTCTTGTAGGCATGGTTAGCTTATTGCTTAAATTGGTGTTCAACCCAATAAGGGGAGGATATCAATGTCATAGTACCTTGGGTGGGTTTACAATGATTTGTAGCTTTAGTTAAGTATCTTTTTCCTCTTGACCTAGGGGGTTTTGTTGGGGGGGGAAAAAAAGAATACTCACTATGAACCATGCACATATAATAGGCCCAATACACACACACACATACACACACACAAACAAACATAAAATCACACAAGGCCATAAGTTATGTAAGTATCCACCAATGTAAAGAAGTAAAAAGAACTCTAATCATTCTTGCCTCTCAAGTAGCAAAAATGCCTTGGCTCAACCCATCACCCTCACAACACTCTTTGATTGGGGAAAAGGCCTACATCCTTACATTATACCCATTGGATGGGTGCCTTCACCCTTATGCACTTGTTTTAAAATGTGCTCTTGTTAATGCATAATGTGCTCAAACATATCATGCTCCAAAGATAATGCAAATTTTGGGATCTTGTTAGGCACTTTGATATGAAAAGTGGATGCATAGAAAGCTCGTGTGCCTAGCCTACACTAGTGCTAGTGTTTCATGCACATGCATGCATAGGGTTCTTTATTTTAATATATATCCTTTATCTTTATGTACCTCACCCTCTCATTGAAGGAAGAAACCATACTTTGCTGACCCTCTCACATGCACTCATAATGATCAATTGAATATTATGAAGTCCCTCTTACTATGATAGAGCTTCCCAATTGTGTTGTACCAAAAGGTCATGTGTGCTCAATGATGGTAATCTCTCATGTGTATGTGCAACTAGATTTTGTTGAGTATACTCAGAGCGAGCATCATGCCATGCCATACATATAGATGGTGCATTAGGTGCTTGATGGCACAATGTTATGAGGCCAATTGTGGATATGCATAGCAAAACCTAGTTGCATGTGTAGTGATAGAGATGGTGCATTAGGTACTTCTTTCTCCTATGGCATGGAAGTTTTTCAAAAAGAAGGGGTTATACATATCCTTAGAGTAGTGCACAGGAGTAAGTGGAGTGTAGTACATAATGATAAACCTCCAAGTGTGTGCTAAGTTCAAGTAGTGGAGCAAAAACAAATCGTAGATAATATTGCTTCCTTTTCCTTTAGTTGTGTATATTGGAAAGGAAATTAGAAAAACTCCATGAAAACAATTCATTTCATGCTTTTATCAAACCATGTATTAAAGTGACTCACTTACTCAAAATAATTACCATTTTGAGATATCCTGAGATGTTGTAGGGAAGAGCAACCACTACTCATGCTTTGCTCAAATTGCTAACATGCTCCTCTTCCAATCAATTCTGCTCTAGTACCTTAGTTTTCAAGGCCTCTCTCAGGAGTCAATCCTCCCATCTCTCACACATGGCAAAAATGAATCGTAGAAGCTATCATTATGGGAGAAATATAAATGGAGGAGAGAGAAGGAATGCGAGGAGAGAAAATGATAGAAATTAGCATATTTTCATCATATCTCAAACAAAATAATATCTCAATCAAATCGATGGACTGTAGAAGGTGCCCTCTTCTCTCCTTTTTTACCAAAATCCATGCATCTTCATGCTCTATTTTTCATTTCATGTCATATGAAAACTTTAATTTGCATTTCATATCATGTATAGGTCCCTATCTTTTAAAGCCTACTTTGCCTTGTTTTGACTAATAGATTGCACACTTTCACTCAAGTAACATTTTCTTTGCTTGCACCATCGGCTTGAGGTCCACTACTCCTTGTGCACTTGAATTGCTCATAAGATGATTTTCTAACATTTAAAAAATGTATCGTTCCACTAGGTCCAACTTATTTTGGTGAGTGTTTAAGTTTTTTTTTTCCAAGTCTTCTAATGCTTGCACAATGGCTACCCTAATGCATGTAGAGGTGCCAAAGGTGCTACCCATGCTTTCATGATCTATGCTAGATCCCTAGTGAAAATTAGGAAGCCCTATGTTACCATTCTTCAAACCTTCGGCATACCCTTTTTGGATGATGGAATTACCTACATCTCTAATGCATACTCGTATTGTTGTTCTTAATCTCAAAAACTTAGGAATTTGCCCATGAAATACCAACTTCCGTTGTTAACTTGAAGGGTGTAAAATTTAAATGAGAAAAGCTCTTATTCATTGAACACTTTGAAAGCTTGTACAACGTAAACGTCCTGTGGGTTTTTTTAAGCACGTACGGTATTGTTAGTGCGTTGTCGTGAAGATTGGTTTCCTGATCACACCGACGGCGGCAAGCGCGTCTTAATGTAACGAAGGGGATGCGCGAAGATAATGGGGAATCTTTTCCCGAGTAAACTCTTTCCTATTGGCGTTTAGCGCACATCGGCATAGGTTGTACCCACGAAGACAGTCCGAGTCTGTACAAAATATTCCATCGGCATAGCAACACAGTCCAAGTGGCCAACGACATATAAACACTAGGCTAAGCAAAGCAAAGAACAGAAGAAAAGAAGAACCCCCCTGTTAATTTGGGGTGAGAGAGACAGCTAGTGTGAGAGAGAAAAGAGGGGGAGATACTCTCTTGCGCTATATAATTAGAAGAACAGCCAGCGGCTGCCCATTCAGGCGAAAGGGAAGTGAAATGGTGGAGGATGATCATGATCAAGGAGGAGCCGCAGGAACAGGAGTATCAGGAGGAGGAGGGGGCAGGAAGGAGGTTCGATTGGGGTTGGCGGCGGGCGGAGGATTACTATGGAGAAACAACAAGTATGTGCTGCTGCTGAGCTCGACGGCGGGGTTGGGAGGCCTGCTCTTCGGCTACGACACGGGGGTGATAGGGGGTGCCCTGCTCTTCATAAGACGCGACATAGCAGCCGTGAGTGCGAGCACGCTGCTGCAGGAGACGGTGGTGAGCATGGCGGTGGCGGGGGCTGCCGTAGGCGCCGCCCTGGGCGGACCCCTCAACGACCGCCTGGGGCGCCGGCCGGCCATCCTGGTCGCCGACCTCCTTTTCATAGCGGGCGCGACCATGTCCAGCCTTGCACGCGGGGCGGCCACGCTGGTCTCCGGCCGCGCCCTGGCCGGCCTGGGCTTCGGCCTGGCCTCCGTCACGGCCCCCATCTACATCGCGGAGACGTCCCCGGCGGCGTACCGGGGGGCGCTAGTCACCACCAGCACGCTCTACATCACGGCCGGCCAGGTGCTCTCCTTCGCCGTCGGCCTGGGCTTCGCCCGCGTGCGGGGCACGTGGCGCTGGATGCTGGGCGTGGCGGCCCTCCCGGCCCTCCTGCAGCTCTCTCTCATGCTCTTCCTGCCTGAATCCCCGCGCTGGCTCTTCCGCCGCGGCAAGACGCATGAGGCTGTGGATGTCCTCGCCCGCATTTACCCAGGTCACGAGCAGAAGCTAGCTGCTGAGGTGGAGGAGCTCGGCCGCTCGGTACAAGAGGAGAAGGAATTATTAACCACTCCGTCCTCCCGCTACTCTCGATTCGCCATCCTGAACGTCCTCGCCTGCAAAGAGATACGGCTCGCTATGGCCGCCGGCGTCGGCCTTCAGGTCTTCCGGCAGCTCGCCGGCTTCAATACCGTCCTCTACTACATACCCACCATCGTCCAGATGGCCGGCTATGCCTCCAACACAACCGCCATCCTCCTCTCGCTCATGATCGCGGGCGTCAACACGCTCGGAACGATCGCCGGGATGTTCTACATCGAGCGCCTCGGAAGGCGGCCGCTGGCCATGAGGAGCCTCGTGGGGGTGATAGCCTCGCTGGCGTTGCTGGCCGCCGCCTTCCACGTCTCTCGCGGCTGGCTGGTGCTGGTCGGTCTGGTGCTGTACGTGGCAGCCTTCTCGCCCGGCCTGGGGCCGGTACCCTGGGCGGTGAACGCGGAGATCTATCCCATGCGCTACCGCGGCCTTTGCTCGGGCATCGCCACCTCCGCCAACTGGCTGGCCAACCTCCTCGTCTCGCAGAGCTTCCTGTCCCTCACCCGCGCCCTCACCACTTCCTTCACCTTCCTCCTCTTCTGTGGCGTGTCCGTGATCGCCCTCGTCTTCATATACTTGTTCGTGCCCGAAACGAAGGGCCTCTCCTTCGAGCAGGTCCAGCAGATGTGGAAGCGAAGAGCTCGCATAATCAACGTCAGTACTGCCGAAGCTGTACTTGAGGATACCTCGCTGGCAGTTGACATTAATACGCCATCCCCATGATGAGCTTCATTCGTTTGTTGGCTCAAGGTCCTATATTATCACATGAAGTGGTAGTTTTCAACTACCAGTACATAGAGGAGGAGGTTTATACAAGTGTTTATTTTTTAAAGTCCCCTAGGTTGTTTTCATTGAAGGGCTACTCAACAAGTGCCTTTTTTGTGGAAGGGCTTTTTCAAAATTTTAACATTGATAGACATGCACTACAAGATATAGACCTTATACCGACGTTTAAAGCGACGAAAATACAAACAATAAAATTTGCCCCCGTCATTGCAAAAAGTGTCGTTATTGACGACGCCATAGAAACGTCGCTATTGGCGTCGCTATATGCGACGCATATAGCGACGCAACCAGTAAATTTGTGACATATATAGTGACGCCAATAGCGACGCGAGCAGTACATTTGCGACGCAAATAGCGACGGTAATAGGGAAAAAAAAAAATTGTGACAGGGCTTGCTGCCCTATCACATATAGCACTGTGTACTGTATGAGAGCCATACAAAATAGTTTTTGCACTACTGCATACAAAGCGCTTGCAAACAAAAAGAATGTATACTAAAATCATAAAACTGATACATGAAATAAATACATAATCGCATAAAATGCGATTGGTACAATCATGAAAGGATATCACTAATACATAGAAAATGTCTACATAGATCAGGCGACTAAAAACTAAAGGTGTGTGAGCTCCAAGGATCGAAGGGCGAGCTACAAATCCTCGTCCCCCGAAAGCTCGTCCCGTCGCAAAGGAGCATCGAACGGATTCTGCAGAAAAAGAAACAACACATCAATCCACCATACAATAATGCATTCAAATATCTCATGGTAACTACGGACAAGAAAGATGAGTGACTTATAGGGCTGCCACGTCTATACAATCGGTCGATCAATGCATTGAGACCGTGCCTCTCTGCATATCGAGTCTCAAGGCCTTGCGGATCGCGATTTGTAATGGAGTGCTGCAAAGAAAACAAAATGCTAACTGTTAGAAACATGATTGTCAGTACAAAGAATATTTCAAAAAAACAAACAAGCAAAACAAAAGAAAAACTTACAAAGTCCTCCAAATATGTCATGTGGCCGCCACTCCCAAGATGATGGACTACTTCGGCCTCGAGTCGTGCCCTCGCTGCCTCCCGCTGCTGACTCCAACGTCCTCGCGAATCTGTAGCCTCCTTCCTCAGTCGGCGCCAGTCGTCTGCATCTAACCACTCGAGCTTTGCAGCCCCACTCTTGATTGCCTTGCGTACGTCGGATCGTCTATGTGACATATATGCACGCATGTAATCCATCATCCAGCCCATAGAGAATCTATCTATTGCGGCTGGCATCGGAAACTCCTCGTGCAAGGATGCTACTATGTGGTCCTTGCTCCCCTCTGGTATGTTCTTTCAATGATCCAGGACGTTGTACCGAAAAACTTGTTGACACAACTCTCTCATATGAGCCATCACCCTCCTCCCCTCATCATTCATGATGATGGCTCCTAACCTACTATCAACCAGGTATCCATAACCCCTAGGAGTCTGCCTAAGATGGGTCCTCTCTCATCTCTGTCCATGCTCCCGGGCATATCCAGGAGACCCCTCTATATCCGGTGTACCGACGGGGGTAACCTCTCTCGGAGTGGCACTCAAAGGGGTGCCACCAAAGGAGGTGCCACCTGCTGACGGCTGCGCAAAAGCCGGAGTAACTGGGGTAGACGTCCCCACAGGTGTGACAAATCCTAGAGGTGACGCAGCTCCAGCTGAACGACGAGACGAAGACACCACATCCGTGTCTCCACAGTAGCATCCCCCTGATCCCGATGCAGTCCCTCTCTCTGGCCCAAGTCGTGAGCGTCGAGATCGTCTGCTCAAAGCTGAAGCATCTGATCGCGCTGAAGCAGATCTAGCAGAGCGCCCTGACGAAAAATGAGACAGCTCCTGGTCTGCCATCTCTCTGAATCTCGCGAGCTGGTCTGGAGACATGCGTGCCATCATGTCTTGAAACTCCTCATCGCTCATCCCTCGACTCATCCTGAAAATATCACCTGCACAGATAAAAAATGGTGTTAGAATAATCAATTTAAACTATACAAAGCACAGTAATATAAATCATTTTTAAAAAATCCCTCTTAAAATGCATATCTTATGTACCTTTATGAAAGATCTAAACAACGAATTGAGTAATATAATTCTCTAAGAATGAAGTATCCTATGGTCCCATGTTAATCTCTTGACACAACTCTGCATACACTGGAAGGTCGATAGACATGTCACCACAAAAGAATGAGTCGTCTCGTACTCAAAAAATTCTTGGACTCCTGTATTTCCATCATTGTTAGCCGATGCGGGCTCCAAGCTTGCGGTGGCCTCCACTCCTTGTAATATCGACCCCTCTATTTGCATATTATCTTCATCTATGCCCGAAACATTGCTTTGATCATATACTCTCGCACTTCGAGGAGTTGAATGTATAACATACTACCATCGAGATTGTCGAGGGTTTGGATAGAAGATTACCTGTTCACAAATATGTACAAAGTGAGTTCAAACCATTGTGACATAAACCATGTCGTATTACAATTAGCAAGCAAATGACTCTATGCACCTGTTCACAATGGTCCGGCAACACAAAGGTGTCACGCAAATCCATCCATTTTTTTTCGGAATCTATTTCGAGAAATCCAGATGGACCCCGTCGAACTGTTGCTCCAGCTCCTCCAAGTACCACTTTGAACCATTGCACATCGAATAGTATCATGGAGAAGCTACGGTAATCCACCGTAATAATACTTTGCAAGTTTCCAAAATACTCCATCTCATCCACAACCGTGTTCGGATCCGTTGCTCGTCGCCGGCTCTCTTGCTCAAACCTTGCCATGACACCACAGTCCATTGTGGAGCGCATTTTGTCAATACACTCCACGGGAAAATGTCGTCCGCACGACTACGCTGCACTATATATTTTGTACTGTACATTGAAACACTCAAATTAGATGTCGCATATAAAATTTAGATACGACATATTCTAAATCCCGCATAACCTTTGGACTACATCCCCTCGAGAACTCCCACTCCTCCATTGAGACCTCTGTCCCTTCGTTGGATGCTGCGGTCAAGGCTCCATGCAACCATCTTGTTGACATAAACCGCGGCATCTCCTCCATGCCTTCGGGATATTGAATCGGTCAATGACGCGTACTACGTCGGAATTCAGCTCGCACTTCCTCTCGATCTTGCCTTGCAATCTGATACTTGGCGAGCCACGTCTCCATAGAGGCATGGTGCAATATACAAAAGCGATTCACCTTCTCTTCCATTGAGGCATCCATTCTTTTTTCTACCCCATTTCCAACCACCATATCTCCAGTCAGTCTATCATCGTCCTTCAGCGTCCATAGCATTTCATTGTCTGGTTCCACCATTGGTAGACATTGTGAGATATGCACTAACGCCTCTGACACCAACCAACCTTCCGCCATGCTACCTTTTGGACGAGCTCGTTGTCGCACAAAGCCTTTTAGGGTTTTCATGAAGCACTCCTAGAAGAACATCCATTGCGTATGGACAGGTTCAGCAATCTCCACTTCGTCCACAAGATGCACAAGAAGGTGAACTTGTATCGTAAGCATGCTAGTGGGCAGGTATTTCTCAAAGAGACAGACCGTCTCCACTGCTCCCTGCCTCGCGGATTCAATAGAAGACGTCTTAATCTCTTTCTGTGAGATCCATTGCACCAAAGTCGACAACTTCTAAATGGCCCCGCGAATTTCTGGAGTAAGGCATCCTGTGATCGCGATCGATAGGACAAACTGCCACAAATGAAAAAGCATTATGAATAATGGCCACTTTTCAAATTGCAAAATGCCCACGCTAATTACAATCCATTCTATTCACAAACCTGACATATCTTATGCCAATCATGGGATTTTAGCCCCGACAATTGGTCATCTTTAGAAAATGCGGACCTGAGAGAACGCATCATACCCGTCGGAGTGCGGATAGACTTGATTACTTGCTTCACAATGCACTCTTCTTTGGTGGACAAAACCCAAGGAGCGCGAGGAAGCTGCACTCCCCCTTCAGCACTCGACTGCGGCCAAAGCGCCTCCATCTTACCTACCTCCTTCAAATCCATTCGTGACCCTATAGTGTCTCTCTTTTCTGTGATGTGGTCCCATAGCAAGCTGCCCACATTCTTGAAAATATGCATGGGATCCAACAAGTGGTTGACCTGTAAGTGGGTCCAATATGGCAACTCGTAGAAAACTGAGAACCGTCGCATTCCATTTGGATGTGATTCCGATTTTACCATTTTCAGCTCGTACCAGCTTGCAGCATTCATACGTGTTGGAGGTCGTCCAAGAAAACCTTCCCTCAGTTCATGATCCTCCGGCAAGAAAGCGGCGTGTCCTTGATATACCATCTTCTTCATGGTTCGTGACCTTCAGGAGTCTAACTGTGGCCCACACAAAGGATATGCATGATAACCTGAGGTAACCAGACCTGTAAGGCGAGCCACGACCTAGTGAATACTTCATTGAATGAAATAAAATATAGATATTACCAGCGAGAACGGAGGTCTGCTCACCTAAGCACTCTCCCAATCCCGGAAAGTCATGCATCGTCCACATGAGAATGGCTCGAATATTGGCTGACCGTCGGCCATCGTGCCTGCTCATATCTTGCACAGTGACCCCCTCCTCCCACAAAATCTTAAGCTCATCGACTAATGGACGAAGATACACATCCATATTTTTTACTTTGTAGCGGCCCGGGATGAGCAAGCTAAGGATGAGATGTCCTTTCTTCGTAGAAAGCCATGGAGGGATGTTGTAGTTGATAAGCACTATAGGCCACATACTGTAAGAAGTCGAGCGCAGACCGAATGGGTTTACACCATCCATGGCGAGACCGAGCCGAAGATTCCTTGGCTCTCACGCAAAGCCTGGGAAGGTAGAGTCAATGTGGCTCCATGCGCGTGAATCCGCTGATATTCGTTGAACTCCATCAATGGACCTATTCTACACATGCCACGTTGTCAAGCTTGCCATGCCAGAAGTGCGAAACATGTGGTTTATGCGGGGGATGAGCGGAAAGTGTCTGAGAACTTTTTGAGGAATGGTTTGCCCTTGCAAATCCTGTCGATACCTGTGAGCACCACACTTTGGACATGTCTCCATAGTCTCATATTCATCTCGAAACAGTATGCAGTCGTTGATATATGCATGGATGTTATTGTAGTCCATACCAAGCTTCCGTAAAACATGTCGTGCATCATCACGAGACTCAAGCATGGTATTTGCAGGTGGTAATATATGATATTTCAATAACCTGAAAAAAATCATAAAACACCTTGAAAAAGCACAAATGTTTGCAATAATACTGTTTAAAAAAAAAATCAATGAAGCCTATGTGCAAGGTAACTGAATAACTCGGTCACACTCATATCGCTCTAACTATATTTTGCTTGCACACTTAAGAGTGCAAGTATAGATGGGCCTTGCGAGTGGTGGATTGGCTTCTGCAATCCATCCATCGCACATCCACAAACTCTTCTAATTGGTCGCAAAGGGTGCACTCCCCCTTGGATCGAGACATCATCCCCCTAGATAGAAAATTTGCCAACAAGACCCAATCTTATTGTGTATGGTTTTCAATTAGCTTGTGAGTACAATGCATGATTAATATTAACTTCAAATTACCGTTTACTGAAAATCTGCAATCGCTTGATCAATGATCTCAGATTGAAACTCGCCAAATCGTCGTACGTGTTCTATAGACAATCGGCGTTTTCGTCTAATTGCCAACTTGCATTGAGAGCAAGGACATGGGACACGTCGATTAAGATACGTCTCGCGATCTTGAGCAATAAGACCTTCTTCGTTTTCCATCTTATCTACATTACAGCAAATGAGGCTTAAATGGATAGCTTTATGGAGATGTATGTCAAGTTGCAAGTTGACCATAAATCTTGCATTGTACATAGTAGTTGAGAGATTTATTGATGTTATATCTCGGCCTTGTATCATGCTCAAGGATTTGTTTGTCCCGGTAGATAATTATTCGTTATTGTAAAAAACTGCACTAGAGGGCTTTGAGTATAAGTAATCCATTTATGAGCATCATTGAGGATCTCTTAGTCTAATAATAAATCAATCTCAACAAAAAGCATCTTAGAAATGTGGTTTTTTTGTCCTAGGATCGCGTATTAAGATTAATGCCATTTATGAAATTTATCAACTATAGGAATAAAATTTATTTCAATCAATTCTACTCATAGTCATAAGACCTGAGAGAAAATATCCTATACTCAATTTAAGGGATTCCTCTTCTATAACAATACTTTTGGGTTCATTTTGATGAAGTACCGTAATGACCATTAGCTAGGGTATCATTTTGTTTTAGTCCTTCCGTTGACTAGTTGGCATGATTTCTAATTTGTTATGCCTATAAAGTTAATACAAAAACAATGAATTATGCATATCACAATTAGATCCCCTACTTGGACATTATGAAGGACATGACTAATTTTAAGCCATCTTAAGGAGTCACCAATGTACGTGGCCCATGGCAAAGCACATTGCATACCATTATCGATAAGTCTATTATCGTGCATCTTAAATCTCCTAATTAGACTTTATAAACGGTATGACTAATTTTTAGCCCCCTTAAGGAGTCGATGTAATGGTACCCATACAAAAAGTAAAGTGGATACCATTACCATAATCATGGATATGCTATCATTCCAATATATGTTATCTTTCTCTTTCTCTCCCTCTCCCTCCCTCTCTTTCTCTTTCTCTCGTATTTCCTCTCCCTCTCACAATATATCTTAACACTCTCCAAAAGCAAAAGGGAGAGAGAGAGAGAGAATGCACTCTCCCTCCCTCTCCCTCTCCCTCTCCCTCTCTTTCTCTTTCTCTCCCTCTCTCATTTCCTTCCCCTCCCTCTCCCTCTCTTTCTCTCCCTCTCTCTCCCTCTCCCTCTCTTTCTCTCTTTCTCTCTCATTTCCTCTCCTAAACAAGCAAAAAAGAAAGTGATTCAAACATTAAACAAGCAAGAGGGAGAGTGAGAGAGAGAATGCACTCTCCCTCCCTCTCCCTCTCCCTCTCTTTCTCTTTCTCTCCCTCTCTCATTTCCTTCCCCTCCCTCTCCCTCTCCCTCTCTTTCTCTCCCTCTCTTTCTCTCTCATTTCCTCTCCTAAACAAGCAAAAAATAAAGTGATTTAAACATTAAACAAGCAAAAGGGAGAGGGAGAGAGAGAATGCACTCTCCCTCCCTCTCCCTCTCTTTCTCTTTCTCTCCCTCTCTCATTTCCTCCCCCTCCCTCTCCCTCTTCCTCTCTTTCTCTTTCTCTTTCTCTTTCTCTTTTTCTCCCTCTCTCTCCCTCTCCCTCTCCCTCTCCCTCTCTTTCTCTCTTACTCTCTCATTTTCTCTCCTAAACAAGCAAAAAAGAAAGTGATTTAAACATTAAACAAGCAAAAGGGAGAGGGAGAAAGAGAATGCACTCTCCCTCTCCCTCCCTCTCCCTCTCTTTCTCTTTCTCTCCCTTTCTCATTTCCTCCCCCTCCCTCTCCCTCTCTTTCTCTTTCTCTCTCTCCCTCTCCCTCTCCCTCTCCCTCTCTTTCTCTGTCATTTCCTCTCCTAAACAAGCAAAAGAGAAAGTGATTTAAACCTTAAACAAGCAAAAGAAAGAGAGAGGGAGACTCACCGATGAAATATGGTGAGCGTGGGGCAGCTCCTCTTTGCGATGAAGGCTCCTCCTCTCCTTCGCAAACAACAACAGCGGTGGCGGCAGCGGCGGCGGCAAGTATTCTTCCTCTCCTTCTCTCACGACGGTCACTCTCTCCCTCGCTCTCGCTCTCAAAACTCACAAGCTGCAAACGTGAAATGAAAACCGCGCTCAGTTTCGGCCGCTTTTTTTCCCTGTGGAGCGTCGCTATTTGCGTCGCATTTGCGACGCAAATAGCGACGCTATTAGCGATGCCAATAGTGACGCCACTATCCGCCGTCGCTAATCGGCGTTGCTACTAGCTCAAATCCTTGTAGTGATGTATTCTAAAATTTGCATTTTCTAGCTAATAGAATAGTGTTTGAGAAAAAAAAACTACAACAATATAAGCCATCTTATTGGTTTTTCATGTCCATTAATTTACAAAAATCTAATATTGACATGATATGATGATAGAATATTTAAAACTTAGTACAACATATGAGTAATTATTTAAGCATTTAAAAAATTATAATTTTATCACCAAAATAAAATTGCAATGTCAGGTTGAGGCTAAAGCTCAATCAATTAAGATAGTCTAGAAAGGCAACAAGATAGCTCTACAATCATCCATAGTCTCAAATGAAATAGCAATACAATCAAATCACACCATTACTTATACTTTCTTACATCATCTCTATTGCTACCACATTAGCATTGCAATGAGCTTTTAATTCATCCCACGTTGTCGTGCTGCTGCGCATCCGAGTCGTATACACCTCCATTTCTTTTGTTGTGCATTTGTGTTATTTTCTGCGTGTGATTCATTGTTTGTGTGATGCATTTCGATAATCCGCATCCAATGTATATATTCCCTTAGTGTATATGTATGATTTTTTTTGGATGCATGATGTGTGTGTGATAGAAAAATATGAAAAACTGATGCCAAAGGACATTATCAAGCTGATAATTTCAATGACGATCTCTAAGAAAAGTGCAAGGAATTATGGAATCAAAGGAAGGTTTGTGGAAGCGATCATCTTAGTTCAAAAGTTCCCATGACATAGAGTTGAAGGAAGTCTCTCAAAAGTTCTGAAGCGAGCAAAGCGCTAGTGAAGCACCGAGGGAGTACTTTGCCATCCAATCTTCAAGGCCGAAGTCATAGTTTGTGCATAGAATACCCATCACAAAGCTGTCTGTTAATAGGACAATTGATGACTCCAAAGATACCCTAAAAAAACAAGGCTCAAAGGTGGATGGTGCTGCATAAAAAGTAGTGAAAGGATCCTTGAAGGTTAGCCCACAGAAAGAAATGAAAGATACCGTAAAGAGAAGTGGCAATGCATGGGAAGAAGAGAAAGAAACAAGTCCTAAATCAGACAGCAAGAAGTTGTTGAGTCATGAATATGGTGCTGAATCTTCAGATCTAAAACCATGCACTGATCCCCATTTGGACCTCTCAAAGAGCAAACTGGTAGAACTGAAGACTATCGCCAAAGCTAAAGGTGTAAGAGGTTATTCAAGGATGAAGAGGGGAAACCTATTTTTGGGTTTTAAACCACTTTTGGAGGGAAAAAGAAAGGAAAAAAGCAGGCTGTTTTGGGGAGGAATCGCACAGCCCATGCTCTTTTTGGTACTTCATTGACTCGATTCTCTGTTGCCTGGGCCTCGATCATCAAGATGAAAGCTCACATGCTGCTTGCAAAGAACCCTAACAGCCGGCATCACCTCGCCGAATTGCCACTGCTTTTAATAGCAGATACTATTTAAGAGAGGGCATCACAGGGTGTCGATACTGATAATTAGCCTTTGTAGGTCATCCCCGAACGCATTTTTATAACAAACCCCATATGATTCACATGTAGATTGGACTATGCTGTTTTCACATAAACAAGCACTTGATTCTATCACTGAACTGTACTTGAAATACCCCTAATCAATTCAAAATGGGAGGCTTTGTATGTGATGATTGCAGCCAAAGTCCATGTGGTCGAAAGTCTGCAGGCGGCGCTCCAAACAGTTCTCCACAGACAAAGCAGGGACTTAATCCAATTTCTTCAGGCTATCGTCGAGAAGACCATATCTAATCATGCAGCGTAGCAGAGCCTCTCAATCTGAGTTACGCCGTGAAATCAATTCATCAAGTATCAGAAGCATACGGGTATTATTTTGGTTATGATTAAGGGAATACTTAAAGGGCCTATACCACGAGCTTTCACAGCTACAATAAGCTGTTTGTAGAGAGTCACGCCCAAAATGACAATGTCTTCATATCATCAGTCTGATTGCGATTTTCTGGGCTTTGCTCCTGTACTAATTCCGTTCCAAAAGACGCATTTTTTTGCCATTTATGCCCTGGACATTTGCACCAGAATATGTAAACCCTTCCTTATGTTCATCTCGTCTTTGGGAGCATCAAGGTGAGGTAGGGAGCTGTCAGAGGCACATGGGCGTGCTCTCCTTGCTGATCGACAAGAGGTGAAAAAGATCTTGGCATATGATCTGATTGCAAAGTAGAAATTCTGTTGGCTTCTGGCCCAACTATTCAGCATATTCTGTTGCTGTGAACCCATTATGCAATGCTAAGGACAGAACCTCAGCTCGAACTGCCGCATCAACAAAGATATGCAGAGTTATGTATCCAGTCGCATGGGTGGGATATCAGAGGGGTATTTTCATCAACAGGTTCAGCATCCACAACTAGTTGAGTATCTTCAGGTGTTGCCTCAATTCAGATATTGCCTCAACAGCATTATTTTCTGAACCAGCAGTATCAGCTGCATCTGATCTAAATGTCAATCTGTCCACTGCCAGAACTCATCACTTTCCCTCTGGATTATTAGATAATGCCATTATTCTGTTTAATGTAACTGAGATCATACACCGGAATGCTAAACAGTTTATGAGATGCTTCAGTTTTTTTTTTCTGAACATGGACCTCATGTAACTCTCTTGACAAGGAATATAGTGTACTTTGGCATCAACAATTCAATTTTCTTCTTGTTAGTCTCTTCCATTGCTGTACCTTGAACCCCGTGTTCTGCATCCTTTACGTGAACTTTACGACACTTCTGGTGAACCCGACATGAAAGTGCTGCGTCACTTTTCAGCAAGATGGGAGACTCGCAAGAAGAGATGACAGATGATAATGTCATGAAGAACCTGTTTCAGTCATTTACCATTTATATGCAGCAGCAAGCTCACGCAAAACGTGACAGTGATGCTGTGGATGCCTTGAAAGCTGTCCAACAGGAGATGAAGCAGTTTAATGGCCAGCAAGTGTCAACTTACATGCATTTGTATGAAGAAAAGATGAAGTTTTTTAGGGTTTCTCAAGATGTTTGGAGCCGCTACTTCTTGCGGATCGTGGTGCACGCTCTTGAAGTCCGAATTTCAGAAATTCAAGAAACACATGCAGGTTGGGCAGAATTTAAGAAGGCATTAAAAGATGAATATTTCCTGGAGGATACAGGTCTTATGAATCGCAGGAATTTCTTAGCATGGGTTTCTATGCCTAATAAGGGACTTTCTGTTACTGCTCTTCTGTGGGAGTTTGAGAGCCGCTATGATCAGTTGGATGGGACTGAGCAGCAAGCTTTGGAGATGCACAAAGTGGAGTTATTTTTACAAGCTGCAGATGCTGATTTACAGGAAAAGTTGGATGATCTTTTGGAAGATCAAGCTACTGATTCAGGTTTAAAGACCGAGTGGAGACATGTCATTGATGCTGTGAATGCTCTTGTTAAGAAGCAGCGCAGGAGAGTACGATTGCATCGTAATACAGGATCAGTTCCTGAAAAATCCTTGGAGACTTCTTCTTCTACCCCTGCTCTAGCTTCTTTGCCTAAGCCTACTCCTCCTGCTGTGAATCCACCAGTTCCTGCTGCTCCAGTGCCCTTACCTGTAGATGATGTTATTAAAGGCTTGGCAGATTTGACGATTGAAGCAGTCAAAGCTGAAGTTGGTAAGTTAAAGGAGCAACTTATGTCAGTACCTGCTGTAGCACCTGCTCCAGCGAGACTGCTTTTCCAGCTGGTCAGAGAAAAGGGAGATGATGTATTTGGTGCGATAGTACAGAGTACCAACACTGCAGAGATTGTGATGCTTTTCAGGAAGCACGTAAGAAGAATGTAGTGTTCTGGGGACAAGATGGGAAGATATGGCTGACAGAGACTGGCGCTCCTCTTGACACAAACTTTGGTAAGGGAGGCATGAAGAAGCTTGTTGATGATATGGTTGCGCGATTAGCTTATGTGAGTGTTAGAGGAGATGCTTCAGCTTATGGAGTCCAGCTTGAGCAGAAATCTGATGGAGACTCTGCTTTATGGTCCTCTGCCTTGGAAATAGCGAGAAGAGGGAAAGTTCAGGCATCTACTATGACTTGTGTGGGCTCCAGCATCCGAGGAGAAATGGGATGGGATTCTCCTGTTGACAGGTATTCTATTTTTGCTTATATGGCTAAAACACAGGGTTTAGATGCCATGGTTGAGGAAAAGAGAAGAAGAGATGAGGAGGGTCCCAGCACCTCCAAAAAGACTAGAGGGGGTGACTTTGTATCACCACCTGTTACAGCTCCACCTATGTCAAGTTCTCCAGCTCAATCAGGTCCTGAACAACCTATGGGAGACAAGCAGATGGAAGAAAAGAGGCAACCAAGAAAGGAGCCAGGATTCAAGCTCTTATCAGACCTTGATATGCAGATGGATATGAGTAAGATTTTTCATGAAAGAATTTTGAATAGTGAAGTCACTTTTACTGTTGGAGAAGCTCTTGGGATTGCTAGAAGAGAAATACAGGATCAGATGCAGGATCTTTTGTGGAGGAAACGACATGCGATGGAAGGACCTGCTTTACAGGGATTGTGGCATGGAGCTCTTGGAGAAGAGCATGATGATGCAGTGATAGTTGTACTTCTATTAATCCGCAATTGGAGAAAATAGTTCAACCTATGCAGTATGAAGATGATGATACCCCTATTCTCATTCCTCGCAACCATTTTTCACGAAGTCATTGGGCTAGAGCAATCATTGAGACAGTGGTAAGGATTGGAGAGAAACAAATTCCATTGGTCGCTTTAGTTGATCATGGTTCTGAGATTAATCTTATTGCTCAAGGTGTTTATGAGAGTGGCAAGTGGCCTATGGATGCAGAGCATGGCTGGCGCATGAGAGCCGCCAATAATACTTCTGGTGATATGTATGCTGCTTGTCCGAGTATCAAAATTTCTATTGGTAATGTTGAAGAGGATTATCATTGCTTTGTTCAGGATTCATGCTCTTATCCGATTATTCTTGGACAGCCTTTCATTACAGAAGCAAGAATGGAAACAAAAGTGATGGATGACGGGTCAGCTTATGCGCAAATACGCAGTAAACATGGTATGCGAGCTGTTCAGTTTATGACTGTTGGGGTAAATCATCCGAGAAACAGGGACTCCTTGCGTGAGGCACCACTACCTGCGAAGGAGTTTGATTTTCATTAGGTACCGCTGTCTTGCGAGACGCCAGTGGTACGAAGCGGAGAAAAGAGGAGATCTCGCCTCCTGGTAGCCAGTCTTTCTCCAATAATTTTGTTGTTTTTTCTTCAGATAGTTCAGTGAGTTATCAGAAAATTTCAGATTTGCCTAGAGCTGCCAGGCAGTACATTGGTCGTAAGGAGAAAGAGTTGAAGAATGCAGGTATTTTGCAAGCAGAAGAACATGTAGATGGATTATATGAAGGGATGTCTTATGCGGATACATTGTTTGAGATGGGAGCAATGCTGAAAACTGATGTATGTAAGGGTTCAAAGATTATACATGTGCAAACCTTGGATATGTTTCAGGAAATTTCTGGTTTTATGCTGAAAACAGAGTTAGAGGTTGAGAAAACTCAGCAAACTGAATTTATGGCCGATCTTGATCAGCTAACAGAGCTACAGAGGGCTGAATTCATTCAGCCAACAGAGTTGAATGTAGAAAAATTTCTGCATACAGAGTTTCAGGCTGCACCCATGCAGTCCATAAAGCGAAAGGCTGAAATTTTTCAGCCAACGGAGTTGAGAGTTGCTGAAAATTTGCAGAAATTGCAGCAAAGAAAAGAGTGCTTGAATGATGCCAAGGTTGACACAAAATATAAAACAGTTGATAAGAAGGTTAAGCCGGTTGCAGGCCCGCTTCCTTCTGATAGTGATGAGCAGATTGAAAAAGCTATAAAGCAGCCTATGTTGAGAGATCCTGCAAATATTGGACATAAGTTTACAGCTGAAACTCTTGCAGAATTGAAGATTGGAAATGATGAATTCTTGCTTCCAGTGGAAAAAGAATGTTTTAGAGAGATGCTTGGACATCATGGTAAGGCATTTGCTTTCTTTCCACATGAAATTGGCTGCATTAGTCCCGAATTGGTTGCACCTATGGTCATCTTCACTGTTCCTCATGTACCATGGAATATACGTCCTATACCTGTGCCTAAAGCACACTTGCCAAAGCTGATAGAGTTGCTGAATGAGAAGATTAAAATGGGGATTTTGGAACCCTCTTCTGCACCCTATTCTAATAGGTGGTTTATTGTACCAAAGAAGAATGGTACTTTGAGATTTATTCAGGATATGCAGCCCGTGAACAAAGTGACAATCAGGAATGTGGGAACAGGTCCAGTTGTGGATGAATTTGCTGAGGCTTTTGCAGGATGAGCCATCTATTCTCTAGGTGACTTGTATTCAGGTTATGATCAGTTTCAGCTTGCCTTGGAAAGCAAGGATATTACTACTATGCGGACACCTATTGGTCTTGTGAGGATGTGTACCTTGCCTCAAGGTGCCACAAACTCAGTTGCTCATATGATGAATGCTATGCATAGAGTTCTACAAGACTATATTCCGCAGTATACCATGCCTTTTCTAGATGATGTGCCTATTAAGGGTTGTGCAGAAGAAGAAAAGAATGAAAGTCTTGATTTTCGTGGATATAGACAGTTTGTGGCTGATCACTTGGTTGCTTGTGAGCAAATATTGACACGATTAGAGGAGGTAAATTTGACACTTTCAGGGCTGAAATCTGTTTTTGGTGTTAATGAAGTCATCATAGTTGGACATATGGTTGGATATTATGGCAGGAAACCTTCATCTGCAAAGGTGGATGCCATAAACAAGATTGCAGAGTATTGCTCGACTACTTCAGAGGTGCGGAGATTTGTGGGAGCTTGTGTATTTTACATGATTTGGATTCCTCATTTTGCTCATATAGCAGATGTTCTCTATCAGCTACTTCGAAAGGGGCAGAAATTTCATTGGGATGAGAAGCATTCAAAAGCCATGCGTAAGCTCAAGAAGCTGTTGCAGTCAGCTCCTGCTCTTCGCAAGGTGGACTATCAGTGTGGACGGCCGATCATGTTGACAGTTGATACTAGCCCTATTGGCATAGGTTGGGCTGTGGGACAGGATGATGCTGATGGAAATAGGTATGCAATCCGCTTTGGAGCTAAAGTTCTTAATGAGCGACAGAGGAGATATCCGCAGATTAAAAGAGAGTTGTGGGGAGTAGTCACTGCACTGAAGTGTGACAAAGGATATTTTATTGGAGCTTCAGTTGTTGTGGAAACAGATTGTTTGCCTTTCCTTGGCATGATTACTAGTTGCTCGACTCCAGATATAGCGATGCTTCGATGGATTGCCTATATCAAATCATTGAATCCAGAATTTCGACACATAGCAGGGAAAGATAATCCAGTTGCTGACATGCTATCTAGAGCGAGATATGAGGATGAGGAGTCAATGCTTGTAGAAGATGATGAGACAGAGCTTGCAGCTTCTGTTCTTGTTCATGATTGTCATGTATCTACTGTTGAAGCCTTTATTGAAGAACTTTATGTTGACGAGTGGCTGCAAATTGGACAGTATCTAAGTTCATTGACTCGAAGAGCTGATTGGACAGATGATGAATTCAAGAAAATCAGAAGGAAGGCTTATGGGTATTTCTTGAAAGATGGTTTTCTTTGGAAGCATCCAAAGAAGAGAGGAGGCTTGCCCTTGAGAGTAGTTTGTGATGTAGCGATGCAGATACAAATTATGCGAGAGTTTCATGAGAGCTCATGGGCTGGACATAGAGGTGTGTGGGCTACCTATGAGAAAATCAAAGAAAGATACTGGTGGAAAGGGATGTATAAAGATGTTTCTCACTTTGTGGAGACTTGCAGGGACTGCCAGCTTTACTCTTTAGTGCGACATCGTGATGAGTTGCATCCGACTTATCCACTATGTATGCATTATAAGTGGGAGGTAGACTTGGTTACTTTGCCAGTGGGACTTTGGCAGATGAGATATCTTGTCTTGGCTAGGGAGGATCTTACAAACTATGTTGAAGGCAGATCTTTGAGGACAAAGACCACCACTATAGTATGTAAATTCTTTTGGAAGAAATATTTTGCAGGTATGGATGTATAGGCAAGATTACAGCTGATCGTGGAGAGCTAGATGCAGATGAAGCTAGAGAATTTTTCTCACGGCTTGGGATTAAATTGGCTCTTACTACTGCCTATAATCCAGAAGGAAATGGCAAGAGTGAAAGAGGACATCAGCCGATAGTTAAAGCATTGGCAAAAGCTTGTAGAGGTCGGATTGGGGATTGGTCGAGATTACTACCTTTTGCATTGTGGGCTGATCGCTCTACCCATAGTGTGACTACTGGATACATGCCTGCAAAGTTGATGAATGGGCAAAAACCTGTCATGCCTATAGAAATTTGTGCTCTCACTTGGAGTGTTCTTCCGTGGCATGAGAATTTATCAAGGGAAGAGCTTCTAGCTCTTCGGATTCGTCAACTAGAGAGAAGGACAGAAGATGTGCAACTAGCAGTTGATCGTTTGAAGGCATCCCGACTCAGAAACAAAGACAGGTTTGATTTAAGGCATCGTTTGAGGCCTAGAGCCATAAAAGAAGGAGATTGGGTTCTACTCTCGACAGTAGTCTAGAGAATCAGCATAGTAGCATGAGAAAAATGGTTCAAAGATGGTTTGAACCGTATGAGGTGAAACAGGTTTTTGACAATGGTACCTATGAGTTGGCTGAATTAGATGGAACAGTACTGAGGGTGCCCATTGCTGGAAAACGAGTCAAGATTTTCAAGAGAAGAGAAGATGAAGAATATGCACTTGAAGCGTTGATAGAAGAAGAGCAGGTAGAAGAAAGACAAGCAGAAGAAGCAGAGAATATAGATGATGAAGCTGATGGAGAAACAGGTTTACTAGAAACAGAAGATGGACTCGACCTGTTTGTGGACTTGAATGATCCTGGATAGTTGGCACATCCGGAGGATGCGCAGGTTTAGAGGGGGTGGATGTCGTGCTGCTGCGCATCCGAGTCATATACACCTCCATTTCTTTTGTTGTGCATTTGTGTTATTTTCTGCGTGTGATTCATTGTTTGTGTGATGCATTTCGATCATCCGCATCCAATGTATATATTCCTTAGTGTATGTGTATGATTTTGTTTGGATGCATGATGTGTGTGTGATAGAAAAATATGAAAAATTGATGCCAAAGGACATTATCAAGCTGATAATTTCAATGATGATCTCTAAGAAAAGTGCAGGGAATTATGGAATCAAAGGAAGGTTTGTGGAAGCGATCATCTTAGTTCAAAAGTTCCCATGACATAGAGTTGAAGGAAGTCTCTCAAAAGTTTTGAAGCGAGCAAAGCGCTAGTGAAGCATCGAGGGAGTACTTTGCCATCCAATCTTCAAGGCCGAAGTCGCAGTTTGTGCGTAGAATACCCATCACAAAGCTGTATGTTAATAGGGCAATTGATGACTCCAAAGATACCCTAAAAAAACAAGGCTCAAAGGTGGATGGTGCTGCAGAAAAAGTAGTGAAAGGAGCCTTGAAGGTTAGCCCACAGAAAGAAATGAAAGACACCGTAAAGAGAAGTGGCAATGCATGGGAAGAAGAGAAAGAAACAAGTCCTAAATCAGACAGCAAGAAGTTGTTGAGTCATGAATATGGTGCTGAATCTTCAGATCTAAAACCATGCACTGATCCCCATTTGGACCTCTCAAAGAGCAAATTGGCAGAACTGAAGACTATCGCCAAAGCTAAAGGTGTAAGAGGTTATTCAAGATGAAGAGGAGAAACCTATTTTTGGGTTTTAAACCACTTTTGGAGGGAAAAAGCAAGGAAAAAAGCAGGCTGTTTTGGGGAGGAATCGCACAGCCCACGCTCTTTTTGGTACTTCATCGACTCGATTCTCTGTTGCCTGGGCCTCGATCATCAAGATGAAAGCTCACATGCTGCTTGCAAAGAACCCTAACAGCCGGCATCACCTCGCCCAATTGCCACTGCTTTTAATAGCAGATACTGTTTAAGAGAGGGCATCACAGGGTGTCGATACTAATAATTAGCCTTTGTAGGTCATCCCTGAACGCATTTTTATAACAAACCCCATATGATTCACATGTAGATTGGACTATGCTGTTTTCACAGAAACAAGCACTTGATTCTATCACTGAACTGTACTTGAAATACCCCTAATCAATTCAAAACGGGAGGCTTTGTACGTGATGATTGTGGCCAAAGTCCATGTGGTCGAAAGTCTGCAGGCGGCGCTCCAAACAGTTCTCCACAGACAAAGCAGGGACTTAATCCAATTTGTTCAGGCTATCGTCGGGAAGACCATATCTAATCATGCAGCGTAGCAGAGCCTCTCCTTCCGAGTTACGCCGTGAAATCAATTCATCAAGTGTCAGAAGCATACGGGCATTATTTTGGTTATGATTAAGGGCATACTTAAAGGGCCTATACCACGAGCTTTCACAGCTACAATAAGCCGTTTGTAGAGAGTCACGCCCAAAATGACAACATCTTCATATCACCAGTCTTATTGCGATTTTCTGGGCTTTGCTCCTGTACTAATTCCGTTCCAAAAGACACATTTTTTTGCCATTTATGCCCTGGACATTTGCACCAGAATATGTAAACCCTTCCTTATGTTCATCTCGTCTTTGGGAGCATCAAGGTGAGGTAGGGAGCTGTCAGAGGCACATGGGCGTGCTCTCCTTGCTGATCGACAAGAGGTGAAAAAGATCTTGGCATATGATTTGATTGCAAAGTAGAAATTCTGTTCGCTTCTGGCCCAACTATTCAGCATATTCTGTTGCTGTGAACCCATTATGCAATGCTAAGGACAGAACCTCAGCTCGAACTACCGCATCAACAAAGATATGCAGAGTTATGTATCCAGTCGCATGGGTGGGATATCAGAGGGGTATTTTCATCAACAAGTTCAGCATCCACAACTAGTTGAGTATCTTCAGGTGTTGCCTCAATTCAGATGTTGCCTCAACAGCATTATTTTCTGAACGAGTAGTATCAGCTGCATTTGATCTAAATGTCAATCTGTCCACTGCCAGAACTCATCACTTTCCCTCTGGATTATTAGATAATGCCATTATTCTGTTTAATGTAACTGAGATATACACCGGAATGCTAAACAGTTTATGAGATGCTTCAGTTTTTTTTTTTCTGAACATGGACCTCATGTAACTCTCTTGACAAGGAATATAGTGTACTTTGGCATCAACAATTCAATTTTCTTCTTGTTAGTCTCTTCCATTGCTGTACCTTGAACCCCATGTTCTGCAGCCTTTACGTGAACTTTACGACAACGTTGCATAGATGGCATCCCAATCAACATCTGTAGGGTTCTTAGCACCATTGTGAAAGGAACATGAGTTGATTCAAGCTCTCGAGTGACAATCTATTGCGATCATTGGACTTGTCGATATGATTTATTTTGGAGAAACCTCTCTCACAATCAACCGTGCTTGTAACAATGACCAAGCACATATGTCATAACTAACCTTCTATAGCAAAGTTCGTAAAATCATGCCCTTCTCTAGGAAGGCAAATTTTTTTACTTGCCCTTCCATAATAAGGTTCTAAATATATTTGCCTTCTCTTGAAGGTCAAAATGCCTCTAGAAGGGCTCTGCAACCCTTTAGAAAAAACCCTGGTTTATATGTTGGGAGCTTTAGAAATTAGGACATAAAAATGCAAAAGTGTCAACGCACTCCCAAGTTCTCCAACTCAAGAGTCTACACATTTTGGCAAAGGATTAACTTTCACACTTGATGTTTGATCTCATTGAGAAATTTGTCTTTGTGAAGCTCTCATAAATTATCATTTGTTTTAAAGACCGCCCTAGTCAAAGCTCTTAATGCAAGGAGTAATTTTATTCTAATATGGGAGCTTGAAGTAATCATTAAATACAAACTCTCTTCCACCACTACAAGGATATGGAGGTATAGCGATGGCGTTTTGTGACGCAAAATAGTGGCGTTGTTATTTGCATCGCAAATGTGACGCTAATAGCATCGCAAATTGCGACGCTATCAAAGAGTTTTCTGTTCATGATATGAATCATAGAGTTCTTATGTTTGCAGAAGAACTTCATTAGGATTCACATGAGAAACTTTCACACATAATTCAGTCATTATTACCCAACATCTGACTTAGATATCACTTAATCTCATAGCTTCTTTTGTAAACTGTCATGCAATTTTCAGTTGTACCATGTAAATTGACAAAAATTAAGTATATGGGATCCCACAATTTGATCAACTGGAGGTAAATGATAGTCTACAAGCTAAGTCACATTGGTTCAAGAAGAATATTTGACTGGAAATCAAGAAAAGTGCCAAAAGTCCACTAGGTTTGTATGGGACCTGGAATAATGGACTTATGTGACTTATAAGTAACCTAAATGGTCAAACTTTAGTGTGGGAGCTGAAGAAAGCGCAGCCCACATTTTTCGGCGTGATTTTCGGGCCCACATAGCTGTGACAGATGGAGGGTGAGCTGAAGGCTATGGTGCATGCTTCAAAGCATGCACCATAGCATGGAGGGTGAACTGAAGGCTATGGTGCATGCTCCAAAGCATGCAAACTCAGGGCAAACTGAAGCTAAAGAAGGAGATACAAACAAAGAAGGTAAGAGCTCTTCTTGCCCGTCCATTTGGTATGATGAAAATGAGTGGTATGATAGTCCATAAAAGGGAAAAACTGAGAAAAAAGTATTCAGCCTGCTCTTATGAACGTCTTCTTCCATTCTCTTACCATATTCATGGTCCAATGAAGCCCGTCTTGTACCCAAGTATTTGAGTGACTTTGGGGCAAGCAAAGGGGAGGATTTTGGAGCTGTATGGGTTGTTTTGGACTGAAAAAACCAGTCATAAACAGGGCAGCCCATTGTTCTTGTTTGATGAGAAATCAAGTGATCTATGTGGTTGTAAGTGAAGGAAATGGCCTCTTAACATCAGGACTTCATTTGAGAATGATTAGAGAGGCTTATTCTTGAGATTATATGCATTTTTTGGAGCTTGTTTATGGGCTGAAAATTACTATTTTAAAACAGGGCTGAAGTAAATTTTATGCTTTGATAATGGATTTCATGAGATTTTGATCTATGTCTTGGATGTAGTAGAGTCTACCACCAAAATACTTGTATCTTGGAGTTGTTGTCCATTAGTATTCATGAAATGGAAACCATTTGAGCTTGCATTTGAAGTATGCATTCGGATTAAATCTCAGATAATCCCTAAATGTATTGGTTTATTATCTGCATATGCATTTGATGTAATCAAGTCAAAGTCTTTCATTCCATTCATACATGCTAAGTAAAAGAAAAAGCTTGAGGTCTTTTTCTTCAACTGAGTCATCTCTAAAACCCAAGTCTTATCAAACCCCAATTATTTCTCCCTTTCCTAACCTTGAATCCCACACTCCTCTTCTGCTCTAAACCCCGGTGAAAGACCTTCAACCCCCAGCACAACGACAATGGTGAACCCGACGTGAAGGTCAGCCGTAGAAGAGAAAGTATAATGGGAGAATCATCAAGTTCGGGAGGACATGCCTTACAGCAGTTGGTTCGTCTGATGCAAGAGATCCAACAACAACAATTGCAATTTCAGCACCAGGTGCAACTGCAGCAACAACATAGACAAGATGAAGAGCGGAATGATGCCACTACCATTAAAGCTTTGGAAGCAATTGGACAGGAGCTCAAGCAATTTAATGGGCAAAATGTGTCCTCTTTTATCCGTCTCTATACTGACAAGATCGTCTTCTTTGGAGTTCCTCATCATGCTTAGAGCCGATGATTTGCCCGTTTGGCCGTGAATGGCCTCCAGGACCAGATTCATGGTCTTTTTCAAAAAGATGCAGGATGGTCTGCATTCAAGAAGGCTCTTCGAGAAGAATTATTTCTTAAAGATTCTGGCCTCATGACGAAGAAAGTCTTCACTGAATGGGTGAAAGGCCCAATAAGGAACTAACTGCCACTGCTCTTCACTACGAATTTGAAAGCAAATTTTCTCAACTAGATCCTGACAATCAGCAGGATATGGAAAGCCAGAAGATTGAATTGTTTCTGAAGGCTGTGGATCCTTTTCTTCAAGAGAAGCTAACTGATCGGCTTGAAGATCCTGACTCTGAGACAGAATTGAAGACTACTTGGAGTGATGTCACTGAAGCAGTTAATATGATTGCTCGAAGAGAGCGGATGCGCCTAAGGTGGGGGTCTACCTCTGCACCAATTGAATCCATGAAGGAGCCTGTTCCTGTATCTCGACCTCCTGTCTCTATGGTCGAGCAACCAAGAAATTGTGCTGTTCCACCTCCAAAGAAGGATGTTATGGACGAGTTGATCAAGAGCATGTGAGATCTCCATCTTAATCTAATGGAGATTAATTCCAAGGTGTAAAGGCTTGATGTGAAAGTGGAAGAAAGAGGACGGACAACTGCCCAAAGACTCGTACAAGAAGGCTTCAAAAGACACTGTATCTGGTGTGATAGCCTACAGCATGATAAGAGGGACACCACGCAGTGCATTCCGTGAAACTGAGGCGCAAAGTTTAGTCTTTTGGACGGATGGTAAAATTCATGCAACTGAAACTGGGCTTCCTCTTGAGCCAAATTTCGATAACGGTGGCATGAAGAAAAGGCTGGAGGATTTGGCAACAAGGACAGCCTATGCAGCTGTTGATGCAACTACCTATGGGCTACAAATTGAGCCAACTAATGAAATTATTAAAGTATGTAAAGCTGATGCAAAATCTAAAGTGTTTATGATGCAGGCCTTAGATCTCATGGAGCGAGGCAAGGCATCCAAAGATGATTTAACTACTACCAGTCAATGCATCCAAGGAAGAACCAGATGGACCGAGCCAGTTGATTCATTTTCAGCTTTCGCTCAGTTGGCTGAAATTAATAATCATGAAGCTATGATAGAAGAAAAGAGAAGAAGAGACGAAGATGTTGCCGGTCTCTCCTCTTCGGGGCCAACCAAACGTATGACAAGAAGTAAACGGGATCAGCAAAAGGCTGTTGAAAATCCACCACCACCGCTAAAGCATGATATGGAAAATGCCCCACAAGCAAAGAAGACGGAAGGAAAGAGAAAAGGTAAACATCCTGGCTACAAGCTGCAATCTGACATAGAGACTGCGATGGATCTCAAGCGCATCCTAGAAAAAAGGATTCTTGAAAGCAGAATTGAATTTACATTGGGTGAAATTCTCAGAATTGCAAAACAAGGATTTCATGATGTAATAATTGATGTAATTAAATGGAAAAGACAATATATTGGTGAGAAAATTGAAGAATCTGTGCATGCTTTTTTGCAAGCACTTCATGTGTATTTGCAGGATGAAGAGAAGCTGAATACTCAAGGGATTCAATTGGAGGCAATCAAAGAATTGATTGCAGCCATAGAAGCCAAAGATAAAGACATCTATGAAGCAAAAATTAAAGAAGCTATTGCAGAGAATGTTATGATGGGGTCTTCTCAATCCAAAGAGCAACCCATGCATAAGAAAGAAGCTCGTCTTCACAACATGCAAGAAGAGATTGATGCTCATTTTATCCCTACTAGTCACTACTCTCCTACCCATTGGGCAAGGGCGACCACCAAAACCGTTGTCAAGATTGGAGAAAGAGAGACTCCATGCATTGCCCTTATAGACCATGGCTCGGAGATCAACGTCATGTCAAGAAGTCTCTATGAGAATGGCGGATGGCCCATAGATGTGGACCGGGGATGGCACATGAAAGCAGCCAATAATTCCTCTGGGGATCTCTATGCAGCATGTCCTTATATACAGGTTACTATTGGTAGTGTTAAAGATGAATTTCATTTCTTTGTTCAAGATTCCTATAGCTATCCTATCATTCTTGGTCAACCTTTTATTTTTGAGTCTCATTTGGAGACAAAGGCCCTTGATGATGGTTCATCATATGCTCGGATAAGCAGTAAGGATAATGACAAAGCTGTCCAATTTCTGACTGTATGTGTAAATCATCACGGGAATAGAGATTGATTGAGAGATCATCCTGTACCTCCTAATGCCCGAGAATTTAAGGGTTTTCGGGTAGCACTGCTGTAAGTGGAGGCTATGGCGGTGCTTATGTCATAAAAATTTTCCTCCGCATGTAAAGGGGGCTATGCCAAAAGCTAACTTGCAAGTATTTACGATCAACAATGTGGGCTGTTATAAACAGTTTTCAGCCATGAATAGGGCTGAAAGAAAGCATTTATGTCATGTGGAACGAGAGCTGAAGCAAGTTGATGTTTTGGCTGAAAATGAAGAAATTTCAGGGCTATTTTATGGGCTGATTTATAATGATACATTAGCTAAAATACAGGCAGTTGTTCATGCAGAAAATCAGGCTGGAAATCAGTCCATACAGGTATGCACATTGGATATTTATGACATAATTCAAGAATTTGCTGATCATGAAGCTTTTGGACAGCCAAACAGGGTTGAGGTAAGAGTAGAGACAAAGTATAAGATAGTTGACAAGAAGGTCAAGCTGGTGGCAACTCCACTACCTCCTGAAAGTGAAGGACTGGCAGAAAGGGAATCTAAACAGCCAAGCCTTCAGGACCCCAAAGATATTGGTCACCAATTTACAACTGAAATTGAGAGATTATATTCCCCAACTAACTCTTCCTTTCCTTGATGATGTACTGATCAAAGGATGTGAAATTCATGAGAAAAATGAAGAACTTAATGAGCTTGGATGCCGCAAGTTTGTTTTCGATCATATTAATGATTGTGCTCAAATATTGTCTAAATTGGAAGAAGTTCATCTTACTCTTTCAAGTGCTAAATCTATTTTTGCAGTCGAAGAAGTTCTTGTGGTAGGGCATATGTGTGGTCCATATGGCCGAAAGCCTTCCCCAATCAAGATTAATGCTATCAGCAAAATGTGGGAAATATGCACAAATCTTTCGGAGGTGAGAAGATTTCTTGGAGCATGTTTTTTCTATCTTATTTGGATCTCACAATTCGCTCATGTTGCTAAAAATATTTATCAACTGTTAAGAAAATGCCAAATATTTATATGGGAAAAAGAGCATACACAAGCTATTCGAAAATTGAAGAAATTGTTGATTTCTACCCCCACCTTAAAGAGGGCTAATTACTCTAATGGACATCCTATCATACTCATAGTAGACACAAGTCCTATTGGGATAGGATGGGCAGTCGATCAAGATGATCTTGAGGGCAACAGATATGCAATCCGCTTTGGAGCGAAGGTTCTTAATGAACATCAAAGAAGGTATGCTCAAATTAAAAGAGAACTTTGGAGAGTTGTAATAGTTGAAATAGATTGTCTTCCACTCTTGGACATGATTGCCAACTGCTCCACTCCTGACATAGCTATGCTAAGATGGATAGCCTATATTAAATCCTTAAATCCTGATTTGAAACATATTGCAGGAAGAAATAATCCAGTTTGCTGACATGCTTTCGCGTGCCAGGTATAAGGATGAAGAAGAGATGATAGATGGGGAAGAAACAGTCTGTATTTGCTAAAAATGATGCTGTAATTGCAGGTTTAGATTTGAAAATAGCAAGTACAGTTGTTTCTAATGATGGTACAACTGTCAAAAATACAGATACGCCATTAATTACAGCAAGTATAACTAGTTCAGCTGCTGTAACAAAATTTACAACAGCAAAGATAGAAAAAACAACCATGGAAGGACGGTGGGAAGCTGAAAGATGGCATGCTCAATGTTTTGTTTTGGTTTGTTCACATTTTAAAGAAGAATATTATGCAGGTGATTGGCTAAAAATTGGCCAATTCGTGAGCACTATGACAAAGAAGGAAGATTGGACTAATGAAGAGTTTAAGAGAATCAGGGGAAAAGCTTATGGCTTCTTTCTCAAAGATGGCTACCTTTGGAGGCATGCGAAAAAGAAAGGAAGAGCGCCTGTTCGTGTCTTAGGAGATAAGAAGACTCAAGGACAGGTCATGTAAGAATTTCATGAAAGCCTATTGGCTGGCCATAGAGGCATATGGGGCACTTTTGCCAAAATAAAAGAGAAATTTTGGTGGCAAAACATGTATAAAGACATTGAGCATTTTGTCGAGACTTGTCATGTTTGTCAAATGTACTCTATGGTTAAGCATAGAGATGGGCTTCAGCCTACCTTTCCTTTATCTATTCATTACAAATGGGTTGTTGATTTAGTAACCATGCCTACAAGAATTTGGAACATGAGATATCTAGTGCTTGCTAGAGAAGATCTCAAAAATCTAATGGAAGGAAAAGCCTTGACAACAAAGTCCACTCAAGCTATTTGTAGATTTTTACTTGAAGAAGTATTTTGCACGTAAGGCTATGTTGCCAAAGTAACTGCTGATAGAGGAGAATTAGATGCCGATGAGGCTCGCCATTTCTTTGCTCAATTGGGAATCAAGCTATCTCTTACATCAACCTACAATCCTAAAGGCAATGGTAAGAGTGAAAGAGATCATCAACCAATTCTCAAAGAATTGGCAAAATCTTGCAAAGGAAATATGAGAGAATGGCCTAGAATGCTTCCATTCGCATTATGGGCTGATAGAACTACCCATAGTGCAGTAACAGGTTAAATGCCGGCTAAACTAATATATGGGTAGCCACCTATTATGCCTATTGAGGAGTCCATTATCACATGGAGTATCTTGCCTTGGGATGAAGGTATAAATAGAGAAGAGCTACTGATTTTGCACATAAGGCAGCTTGAAAGAAGGCCAGAAGATGTCAAGACAACCATTGAAAGGCTGAAGGCAGCAAGATTGAAGAATAAAAAAAGGTTTGACAAGCATCATCGACTCCATCCAAGAGCTATTCAAGAGAATGATTGGATACTTGTCTATGACAGCAGCCTGGACAATCAATATAGTGCTCATAGGAAGCTAGCCAAGCGATGGTTTGGACCATATGTGGTGAAGGTGGTACATGATAATGCTACTTATACTTTGGCTGAAATGGATGGAACCATGGTCAAGGTACCAATAGCCGTCAAACGTATCAAGCTCTTCAAACGAAGAGAGTCTTCTACTTATGAGCTTGATGACTTGGATGTGAGCCATCTACTTGAAGACAAGGAAGATGAAGAAGACTTAGAGGATGAAGATGAAGATATGTCGGAAGAAGAGCCTCCTTAACCTGCAATTTTGTGAAATGGCATATGCTAGAGGATGTGCAGGTTAGGAGGGGTGAATGTCAAAGAGTTTTCTGTTCATGATATGAATCATAAAGTTCTTATGTTTGCAGAAGAACTTCATTAAGATTCACATGAGAAACTTTCACAAATAATTCAGTCACTATTACCCAACATCCGACTTAGATATCACTTAATCTCATAAGTTCTTTTGTAACTGTCATGCAATTTTCAGTTGTACCATGTAAATTGACAAAACTTAAGTCTATGGGAACCCACAATTTGATCAACTGGAGATAAATGATAGTCTGCAGGCTAAGTCACATTGGTTCAAGAAGAATATTTGCTTGGAAATCAAGAAAAGTGCCAAAAGTCCACTAGGTTTGTATGGGACCTGGAATAATGGACTTATATGACTAATAGTGACCTAAATGGTCAAACTTTAGTGTGGGAGCTGAAGAAAGAGTAGCCCGCATTTTTCGGCACAATTTTTGGGCCTGCATACCTGTGGCAGATGGAGGGTGAGCTGAAGGCTATGGTGCATGCTCCAAAGCATGCAAACTCAAGGCAAACTGAAGCTAAAGAAGGAGATACAAACAAATAAGGTAAGAGTTCTTCTTGCTCGTCCATTTGGTATGACAAAAATGAGTGGTATGGCAGTCCATGAAAGGAAAAAACTGAGAAAAAAGTATTCAGCCTGCTCTTATGAACGTCTTCTTCCATTCTCTTACCATATTCATGGTCCAATGAAGCCCCTCTTGTACCCAAGTACTTGAGTGACTTTGTGGCAAGCAAAGGGGAGGATTTTGGAGGTGTATGGGCTATTTTGGACTGAAAAAACTAGTCATAAACAGGGCATCCCACTATTCTTGTCCATTTTGATGAGAAATCAAGTAATCTATGTGGTTGTAACTGAAGGAAATGGCCTCTTAACATCAGGACTTCATTTGAGAATGATTAGAGAGGCTTATTCTTGAGATGATGTGCAATTTTTGGAGCTTGTTTATGGGCTGGAAATTACTGTTTTAAAACAGGGCTGAAGTAAATTTTATGCTTTGACAATGGATTTCATGAGATTTTGATCTATATCTTGGATGTAGTAGAGTCTACTATCAAAATACTTGTATCTTGGAGTTGTTTTCCATTAGTATTCATCAAATGGAAACCGTTTGAGCTTGCATTTGAAGTATGCATTCGGATTAAATCTCAGATAATCCCTAAATGTATTGGTTTATTATCTGCATATGCATTTGATGTAATCAAGTCAAAGTCTTTCATTTCATTCATGTATGCTAAGTAAAAGAAAAAGCTTGAGGTCTTCTTCTTCAACTGAGTCATCTCTAAAACCCAAGTCTTATCAAACCCCAATCATTTCTCCCTCTCCTAACCTTGAATCCCACACTTCTCTTCTGCTCTAAACCCCAGTGGAAGACCTTCAACCCCCTGCATGACGACAACGTAAATAGCGACGGTACTCAAATGAAAAAAATGCGTGCCGAAACCCGAGTGCGTTATTTTGCGTGCATACATGAAAGAGAGAGCGAAAGGGAGAGCGAAAGAGAGAGCGAACATCTTGCATTTGAGAGGGAGAGGGAGAGAAAGAGAGAAAGAGGGAGAAGGAAAGCTTCTCACCGCCGCCGCCACCGTTCGTGAAGAGGAGGGAGGGAGTGTAGGGAGGGCGAAGAGGAGCCGCAATCACGAAGAGGAGCCGCCAAACCCTTCTTGGAGCCTTTACGGTGACTGCATTGTTGCTTCTTGCTTTTTTTTTTTTGGTTTTTTCTTTCTCTTTTACTTGTTTTTGTTAAAATTCATGTGTATTGAGAGAGGGAGAGGAAATGAGAGAGAAACAAAGGGAGAGGGAGAGGAAGAGAGGGAAACATTAAACATAATAGGGAAAGAGAGAAAGAGAGAAAGAGAGGGAAACATTAAACATAATAGGGAAAGAGAGAAAGAGAGGGAGAGGGAGAGGAAGGGAGAGGAAAGAGAGGGAAACATTAAACATAATAGGGAAAGAGAGAAAGAGAGGGAGAGGGAGAGGGAGGGAGAGAAAATGAGAGAGGGAGAGGAAGAGAGAAAAAAAATGAGAGAGGGAGAGGAAGAGAGAAAAGACATTAAACATAATCAGAAAAGGGAGAAAGAGAGGGAGAGGGAGAGGGAGAGGGAGAAAGAGAAAATGAGGGAGGGAGAGGAAATGAGAGAGGGAGAGGAAGAGAGAAAAAACATTAAACAAAATAGGGAAAGAGAGAAAGAGAGGGTGAGGGTGAGGGAGGGAGAGGAAGAGAGAAAAAACATTAAACATAATAGGGAAAGAGAGAAAGAGATGGAGACGGTGAGGGAGGGAGATGGATGTTCTTCTTGAAGTGCTTCATGAAAACCCTGAAAGGCTTTGTGCGACAATGAGCTCGGCCAGAAGGTAACATGGCTGAAGGTTAGTTGGTGTCTGAGATGCTAGTGCATATTTCATAATGGCTACCAACGATGGATCCAGACAAGAGCATGCTATGGTCATAGAAAAAAGAATCGATGTAGCAATGGAGGAGAAAGTGAATCGCTTTTGTATGTTGCACCATGCCTCTATGGAGACATGGCTTGCCAAGTACCAACAAGCTAGGCAAGATCGAGAGGAAGTGTGATCTAAATTTCAACGTAGTACACGCCATCGACCGATTCAATATCCCGAGGGCATGGAGGAGATGCCGCGATTTATGTAAACACGATGGTTGCATGGAGCTTTGACTACAGCATCTCGCAAAGGGGCAGAGGTCTCAACCAAGGAGTGGGAATTCTCGAGGGGATGTAGTCCAAAGGTGATGACATGTTTAGGGTTTGTCGTATCTATATTTTATATGCAACAACTAATTGAGTGTTTCAATGTACAGTATAAAATATATAGTGCAGTATGGTCGCGCGGACAACATTTTCACATGGAGCATATTGACAAAATGTGCTCCACAATAGACTCTAGTATCATGACAAGATTCGAGTAAGAGAGCCGACGACGAGCAACGGATCCAAATACGGTTATAGATGAGATGGAGTATTTTGGAAACTTGCAAAGTATTGTTACGATGGATTACTGTAGCTTCTCCATGATACTATTCAATATGCAGTGGTTTAAAGTGGTACTTGAAGGAGCTGGAGCAACAATTCGACGAGGTCCATTTGGATTTCTCAAAATAGATTCCGAAAAAAAATGGAGGGATTTGCGCGACACCTTTGTGTTGCCGGCCCATTGTGAATAGGTGCATGAACTCATTTTTTTGTTAATTGTATTACAACATGGTACATGTCACAATAGTTAAATGTCTCTTGTACATGTTTGTGAACATGTAATCTTCTATCCAAATCCCCGACAACCTCGATGGTGTTATGTTATACCTTTAGCTCCCCGAAGTGCGAGAATATATGATCGAAGTACTGTTCCGAGCATAGATAAGGACAATATGCAAATAGAGGGGTTGATATTGCAAGGTTGGAGGCCACCGAAATGTTGGAGCATGTAGAGGAGCCAGCATCGGGTAACAATGATGGAAATACAGGAGTCCAAGAATTCTTTAAGAACGAGGTGGACTCATCCTTTGGTGGTGACATGTCTATCGACCTTCCATTTTATGCCGAGTTATGTTAGGAGATTGACATGGGACCATAGGATACTTCATACTTAGAGTATCCACCTACTCAATTCGTTCACTAATCGCTTATAAGGATACATAAGATATGCATTTTAAATAAGATCATTTTTTAAGATTTATGTTATCGTGCTTTGTATGATTTAAATTGATTATGCTAACATCATTTTTTGTCTGTGCAAGTGACCTTTGTGGATACTTAGATCATCAGGATGAGTCGAGGGATACGCGATGAGGAGTTGCAGGATATCTTCATACGCATGTCTCCAGATCAGATGGTGAGATTCAGAGACATGGTGGACTAGGAGCTGTCTTGGACATCGTTGGGCCGCTCTATTAGATCTACTTCGGTGCAATCAGATGCTTCAGTTTCGAGCAGACGAGGTGGATGCTCCAGACTTGGGCCAGATGAAGAGAGTGCTTTAGGTCAGGAGGTGCTGCAGAGATACGAATGCAGTGAGCCCGCAGTCAGCTTGGGATACAGGTGCTACTCCTCACTCTCGTGGAAGTTACATAGAGCGTGGCTTAAGTGGTTACTGTGGAGACACGGACGCAACATCTCCATTTCATCATTCTACTGGAGTTATGTCACCTCCAGGATTTGTCACACCTTTGGGGATGTCTACTCCAGTCACTCCGGCTTTTGCTCAGTTGTCCGCAGGTGGCACCTCTATGGGTGCTACTCTGATAGATACTACCCCGATCGATACACTAGATGTATAGGGGTCTCCTGGATATGCCCAGGAGCATGGTCACAGGTGGGAGAGGACCCATCTTAGGCACATCACAAAGGGGTATGCCTACCTTGTAGATGATAGGAGCCATCATCATGAATGATGATGTAACATTCTCCCCCCCCTCCCCCCTCGGGCCTCCCCCATGAGAACCCCCCCCTTAGAGAAGTTTTTTTCAAAAAATTTTTAAAAAAATTCCTCTCTCTCTCTCCCCCTGCCGTCTGCATGGCGAGGGCAGAGAGAAAGAGGGTGAGTAATGGGGGAAAGGGGCCATGCAACCCTAGGTGGGTGGCGGCAGACAGCCGATCCCTCCCCCCCCCAACCTTATAAAGAGGAGGGAGCTCTCCCCCCCCTCACGGCAGCACATCCCCCTCCCTCCATTGTAGCACAGTAGACCGCCCTCCAGCTTGTCGTACCGAGCCCCCCTATGGCTGTGATGATTGACAGAAACCCCCCCTTGATTGCCAGCCTGCTGGGGCTCCATAAGGAGAGAAGAGGGAGAAGGAAAGAGAAGATAAGAGAGAGGGAAGAAGAGGAAGAGGAGAGGGAGAGAAGAAGTGAAGGAGAGAGAGAAGAGGAAGAGGAGAGGGAGAGAAGAAGAGAAGAAGAGAAGAAGAGAGAGAAGAGGAAGAGAAGAGAGGGAAGGAGAGGAAGAGGAGAGAGAGAGAGAAGAAGAAGACAAGAAGAAGAAGGAGAAGAGGAGGAAGAGGAAGAAGGAGAGAAAAGAGAAGAGAGAGGAGAGAAGAAGAAAGAGAAGGAGAAGAAGAAGAAGAAGAAGGAGAAGGAGAAGAGGACGGAGAGGAAGAAGGAGAGAAGAGAGAAGAGAGAGGAGAGAAGAAGAAAGAGAAGGAGAAGAAGAAGAAGAAGAAGAAGAAGGAGAAGAAGAGGGAGAGAGAGAAGGAGAGAAGAGGGAGAGAGAGAAGAAGAGAAGAAAAGAAGAAGAAGGGAAGAAGGAGAGAAGAGGGAGAGAAGTGGGAGAAGAGATAAGGAGAAGAAGAAGAAGGAGAAGAGGGAAGAGAGAGAGAGAGTAGTGGAAGAGAAGGAGAGAAGAGAAAGAAGGAAGAGAGAGAAGAGGAAGCTCTTTGAACCAAGTGCGGTATGAGCCTAATTTGGTCCAGTTGTATCTACGCAAAGTAGAGTGGCTATCAAGCAACGCTAGAAGGCTGTTAGGAAAACTTGACTGCTAGGAACCCGGATTTCAGGTCGATCGTAGTGGGAACGACGGATAAGTTCCATTGCGAGGCAGACTCGAGAGACCTTAGTTTGTAAACCCCATGTCATTCCTTGGGAGTGCTAGGTGGCATCTTCTAGATTGATCTCTCGATGGGCTGCTAAGACGTGTCCCGCAATTTGAGGGGCGGGCACGTTACAGATGAGCGAAGGAGGTGATGGCTCACATGAGAGAGTTGTGCCAACAAGTTTTTCGGCACAACGTCTCGGATCATTGGAAAAACATACCGGCGGGGAGCAAGGACTACATAGTAGCATCCTTGCATGCGGAGTTTCCAGTACCAGCCGCAGCAAATAGGTTTTCTATGGGCTAGATGATGGAGTCCATGCATGCATATATGTCACATAGATGATCGGACGCATGCAAGGCACTCAAGAGTGGGGCTGCAAAGCCCAAAAGGCTAGACATGGACTATTGGCACCGACTGAGAGAGGAGGCTAGAGAATCTCTACTAGGACCTTGGAGACAGCAGTGCAAGGCGGCGATGGCATGACTAGAGGCTGGAGTGGTGCATCATCTTGGGAGTGGCAGCCACATGACATATCTGGATGACTTTGAAAGTTTTTCTTTTGTTTTACTTGCTTTTCTTTTTTGCAATATCCTTTGTGCTGACAATCGTGTTTCTAACAGTTAGTATTTTGTCTCCTTTGCAGCACTCCATTACAAATCCTGATCCAACCGGCCTCGAGACTCGACATGCAGAGAGGCACGGTCTCACTGCATTGATTGATCGATTGTATAGACGCAGGTGCCCTGTAAGTCACTCATCTTTCTTGTCTGTAGTTACCATGTTTAATTAGAATGCATTATTGTATGGTGGACTGATGTGTAGTTGTTTCTTTTTTTGCAGAGTCCGTTCGATGCTCCTTTGCAGCGGGACGAGCTTTCGGATGGCGAGGATCTATTGCTCAACCTTGGATCCCTAGAGCTCACACACCCTTCATTTTTGGTCACATGATATGTGTAGACATTTTCCATGTAGTAGTAATATCTTGCCATGATTATACTAGTCACTTTCATTTTGCGATCATGTATTTATTTCATGTATCAGTGTTATGATTTAAGTACACTTTGTCTTTATTTACATGACCATTGTACACAGTGCAGAAACTATTTTGTATGGCCTAAATAAAGCACATAGTGCTATATGTGGCCTTGCCACAATTTTTTTCCCCTGTTACCATCGCTATTAGCATCGCAAATTTACTTATGCACATTGTTATTGGCATCTTTATTAGTGTCGCAAAGCATCATTTTCAGCGTCGCTATTTGCATCGATATCAACGTTGCTAATACCGACACAAATAGCGACAGTGATAATGACGCTAATCTCGACTGTTCTATGGTGTCGCCAATAACGACGCTTTTTGTAACGATGGGGGTAAATTTCTTTATTTACATTTTCGTCGCTTTTAAAGTCGATATAAGGCCTATATCTTGTAGTGCACACTACCAAATGACCAATAACTTATCATGCTTCTCAAGCTGAACAATCTAATTCTCCTCTATATAACTACTTTGTCACCCCATCTAAAAGTAAGATCATTGTGAACAGCTTGCTTTGAAATCTCAATAGATTTCAACTTCTAATGCTAAACAACCAATTTCTTGTTCCTCTAGTCTTGGTTTCTTGATTCAAATCTAGTTTTCCACTTTTTACTGTAATATCTACTAGCAAGGCCGCATCGTACAAAGCTATTGTAAGTAAATCATGATAACTTCACTCGACAATCCATTTCTCATCTTTTTCCTCTATGTTTTTTTTTCTCTCTCTCTCTCTCTCATCAAATGTAAAACTAAAAGTAATTTATAAAATTTATAATTTAAAAGGTTAGATATATATACAATCTTTTTTATGCATCAAACTTATAGAATTTCATTTATACACAAAGTTGGTATCAATTAGACCTCACAAAGTTTCAAGTTCAAGTCAAACTTTCCTCTCGCTCTCTCTCTCTCAAGTCTCCCTCTTGATTTTTCCTCTCTCTTTATCATTTTATTTTTTTCTCTCTCTTCTCAACCTCCTCTCTTTCAAACTTTTCTCACTTTCCTCTCTCTGTCTTCATTTTTCCTTCTTTCCTCTCCCTTCTCATATATATATATATATATGTGTGTGTACGTGTGTGTGTGTGATCTTTTTCTATTGCTCTCTCTCTCTCTCTCTCTCTCTCTCTTTCTACCTTTTTCTCTCCTATTTTTCCTCCCCCTCTCCTCTTTCCCCCCTCTCTCTCATCTTTTTTCTCCCTCTCTCTTTCCTCTTCTTTCTCTCTCCTCTTTGTATTTTCTTCATCTCTCTCTCTCTCTTTCCTTTTCTTCTCTTCCCCTCTCAATGCTTTTGTTATTTTCTTTCTTCTCTTTTTTCCTTCTCTCTCCCTCTCCTCCTTTTTCTTTTTCTCTCTCTTCTTCTTGTTTATTCCTTCTCTCTTTGCTTATCTCTCCCCACTTCTTTGTTCTCTCTCTTCTTCTCTCCCCTCTTTCCTTGCCTTTTTTGTTTTCTTCTCTCCTTATTTGTCATTATTTTTCTCTCTTCTCTCTTTTCATTTTCTCTTCCTCTCCTATTTTTGAACTTCTCTCTCTCTCTCTCTATTTTATTTTTTCTCTCTTTCTATCTCTTATTTTATATTTTTTCCTTCTGTCTCTCTTCTTTTGCTCTCTCTCTCGCTCTTGTTCTCTTCTTTTATATTTTATTCTCTCTCTAAATCTCTCTCTTGGTTTTTTGTTCCCTCTCCCCCTCTTTCTCTTTCTCTCTCCTCATTTTTCTTTTCCTCTCTCTCTCTCCCTCCTCTTTTTTTCTTTGCTTCTCTGTTTGTATCTTTCTCTTGGTTTTGTATTCTCTCTCTCTCTCTCTCTCTCTCTCTCTCTCCTCATTTTTCTTTTCCTCTTTCTCTCTCTCTCAAGTTTTATTCTCTATATATATTTTTATTATCTCTCAAATTTTCTATTTTCTCTCTCCCCTTATTTTCACTATTAAATTATCCTCTCTCTCTCTCTCTCTCTCTCTCTCTCTCTCTCTCTCTTAAGTCAAAACTATGTCAAAGAAAGCTTTAAATTTAAAAATGACTTTTGTCTCTTTCGTCCTTCCACCCTCTCTTTCTCCCTCTTTTTCTATTTCTTCTTTTTCTTCTTCTCCTCTCCTCTCCTCTCCTCTCCTCTCCTCTCCTCTCTCTCTCTCTCTCTCTCTCTCTCTCTCTCTCTCTCTCCCCCCTATGTCCCTCTCCTCTTTTTTTCTCTTCTTCTTCTTCTTCTTCTTCTCTTTCTCTCTCTCTCCTCTTTTTTACTCTTTTTTTCTCTCTCACACTTGTTTTTTAATTTTATCTTTTCTATCTCTATAATTGTGTGTGCGTGTATGCATGTGTGTGTATGCATTCTGTCTTCTTCTTCTTCTTCTTTTTCTTCTCTCTCTTACCTCTCTCCAAAAAATATATATATATATATTTTAAAAATATTTAATCAAATAAAAAAATAAAAATAAGAGTTAAAATTAAAAGATTTAATTTAATTTAAAAACGTTTATTTAAACAAGAGAAGAAAAAGACAGAGGAATAGTTAAATTTAAAAAGTCTTTTAAAATATTTAATTAAAAGAGAAGAGAAGAATAAAAAGAGAGAAAAGTTTAATTTAATTAAAAATGTTGAATTAAAAGAGAGGGACACTCTCCTCTTTCATCATTGCTTTTATCTCTCCTCTCTTTTCTTTCTCTCTCCCTCTCCTCTTTTTTCTTTTCTCTCCTCTCTTTTTTGCTCTCTTACTAGGTATAGCGATGGCCATTTTTGACACAAAATAGAGACACTGCTCTAAGAAAAAAAAGTGGAACCCAAGCACAACATTTTGCTACAAAGAGTTTGAGAGAGAGCGAAAGAAAGAGTGAAAGAGATAGTGGCTTCGGGAGGAGAGACAGAGAGAGAATGAGAGAGAATGAGAGCTTCTCCCCACCACTGCCACCATGCACGAAGAAGAGGGAGAAGTGCACGAAGGAGAAAGAGGGAACGTTGCAAAGAGGAGATGAAGAATCCATCCTCGGGCCTTTGTGGTATGTACATTTCCTCTTCTTGGTTTGTTCTTGTGCTTTTTTCTTTTCTTTTGTTTGTTTTTCTTGAGAATGAGATGCATTGAAGGAGAAAGAGAGAAAATGAGAGAGGGAGAAGAAGGAAAAGGAAGAGAGAACAAGGGAGAGAGAATAAAGATGAAAGATAACAAAGAAAGAGAGAGAGAGAAAGGGAGGGAGAGAGGAGAATAAGTGAGAAAACAATGAGAGGGCAGAGAGAAACAAAGAGAGAAGCAACAAAGAAAGAGAGGGGGAGAGAACATAAAATGAAGAGTGAAGGGAGAAGTGGATAAAAGGGTGAAGTGAAGAGAAGAATAATAGTGGGAAAAAAAGAGAGCTAGAAAGAGAATTGGAGAAAAAGAGATAAAAAGAGGGAGAAAAAGAGAGATAGAAAAAAAATGATAATTAGAGAGCGAGAGAAAGAGAGAGAAAAATGGAAACAACGAGAGAATTAGAGAGAAAAAACTTATAGAAAGAGAATGGTAGAGGGGGAAAAGAGGCACGAAGAGGGGTGGGAAGAGAGAGAGTCTTTCAATGCCTTGTTTTAGGAGTTTTTAATTATTGACCTTTGATTTTGATTCTAACAAGATGCATCAAGTGCGAATGAAGAGAAAACAAAAGAAAGACATATAGAAAAGAATAGAGGGAAAGGAAAAGAGAGAAGAAGTGAGAGTGGGGAGGAAAGATGGAGGGGATAAAGAAACATTTATAGAAATAGAGGGGGGAAGAGAAGCAAAGAAGGATGAAGGAAGGAAAATTAAAAAAGAAAAAGAGAATGAGAACAAAAATGTGTTGTTTATCATAACGTAGACAAAATAGGTCGTCTTTAGAAAAAGTGGATCTGAGGGAATGCATCATACCCGTCAAGGTGCGAATAGACATGATAATTAGCTTCATAATGTGCTCTTCTTTAGTGAATAGAACCCAAGAAGTGTGAGGTAGTTGCAAGTGATCATCAGCACTCGACTCTGGCCAAAGCGCCTCCATCTTGCCTACCTCCTTCAAATCTATTTGTGCCCCTGTAGTGTCTCTCTTTCCTCTTATGTGGTCCCATAGTAAGCTCCCCACATTCTTAAAAATATGCATGGGGTCCAATAAGTGGTTGATCTATAAGTGGGACCAACTGTCAGGGCTAAAATCCTATGATTGGCATATGATATGCTAGGTTTGTACTGGCCTCAATTGTAAGTGGCTTGCATATTTTGTTATTTAGTGTCTATTTGGTGTTCATAATGCTTCTTTATTTGTGGCTTTTTGTACTACCAATCACAATCACGGGATATCTCACTCAAAAAAATACATGGGGTGATTTATAGGTATAATTTGTTCTAATACATTGTGTCTCATAATTGTTTGTATATATCATGATTGTTTTGCAGACTACTATCGTTGGTAGGATACCTACTCCTAGAGAGGTAGGTTACCATGGAGGCCATAACCGCACAGCCACATGGCTTCACTTCTATGAGGAGGGTCTCATCACTGAGGACCAATACAATTGGGCTATGAGGAATCGACAACCAGAGGAGGTATATTTTTCTTACTTTCCTATTAAAAGTATAGCTAATTATAACTTTTTTCCCACCATGTCTACGTAAGCAACCTTGATCTTTTGTGTGTGTAGGCGAACCCAGATGTGGAGCATAGCGAGGAGGGGGATAGCGACGCTAGTAGCCATGGTGGTGCTAGCGAAGATGTTTCTTCTTCAGATTTGTAGAGGAGCACCATATCTCCTGTATGGCCTTGTTTTCTTGTATATGTATTATCCATCTTTGAGCCTACTGCTTGCAGCCACGCTTTAGGTCGCAAGCACTTAAACTCCCCATGTAAACGCTTTTGATCTATAATGAATACATGGACTTTTATTTTCAATTCTCGTGCTTTTAGATCCATTGTCTTTTTCCCAAATGCACAATCTGATGTATGGGAGGGGGAAAAAAAACCAGAGAGCATCTGGTTCTTTGCAACCACGTGTTCTTTGGTTTTTTTTTTCCAGTTCTGTTTTGCGCATCTATCGCGCGTCTAAATTGCAGAAAATGCGCGTTTATAAGCGCATCTAAAATGTAGAGTACATGCGCTCGTACACGTGCTAGATAATTCAAATTTAAAAATGAAATTAAATATCTTTTTTTTAAAAAGGAGTTTTTTTGTTTTTCGTTCGCGTCTATGAGTGCTTGTAAAAGTGCGTCTACGGGCGTGTCTATATGCCCGTTTAATTTGCCAGATAGACGCGCTACTAGATATACATAATAAATTAAATAAATAACAATTTTAGTTTTTTTATGCGCTTGTATTCACGAGTGTATATGTGCATCTATTGCACGTCTATTTTTGCGTGTAAATTCCTTTATACATGTGATTATAAACGCGAAGCTATAGACGCGCAAATAGACGGGCGGATAGATGCGCCCATAAGATTTTCTCTATATTCAAAAATTGCATCTAAAAGTGCGTCTAAGAGGCCTTTTTGTTGTAGTGAAGGGGTCAATATTGCAAGGGGTGGAGGTCAAAGATTCCTTAGAGCATGTAGAGGAGGCAGATTTGGGTAACCATGATGGAAAGATAGGAGACACTATAAGGATACAGAGGTATAGTAACGGCGCTTTCCAACACAAAATAGCGGTGTCACTATTTTCATCGCAAATAGGACACAAATAGCGACGGTGCTCAGACGAAAATATGCGGGCCAAAACCTAGGCGCGTTATTTTGTGCGAACGAACAAAAGAGATAGCGAACTCCATCTTGCATTTGAGAAGGAGAGAGAAAGAGAGAGAAATAAAGCTTTTCACTGCTGCCACCTCCGTTTGCAAAGAAGAGGAGGAAGTGTACAAAGGGCAAAGAGGAGCTGCCGTCGTGAAGAGGAGTTGCCGCGGCCTTTGTGGTGAGTGCATTGTTCCCTCTTGCTTTGTTTTTGTTTTTTTTCATTTTCTTTTACTTATTTTTGTTAAAAATCATGTGTATTGAGAGAGAAAGAGAGAAAATGAGAGAGGGAGAGAAAGAGAGAAAAGGAAAGAAGGAACGAGAGAGAGGGAGAAAATATTAAACATAATAGGGAAAAATAGAAAGAGAGGGAGAGAGAGGAAGGAAGGGAGAGAGAAAGGGAGTGAGAGGTTGTTGTTATTGTTATTGTTGTTTTATTTCTTCTTTTCTCTTTTTCTTGTGTGTTGTTGTAGTGGTAGTGGTAGTGGTAGTTGTTAATGTTTAATTTTTTATTTTCTTGTTGGTTGTTGTTGTCGTAGTCGTAGTCGTAGTAGTGGTAGTGGTAGTGATAGTAGTAGTTGTTGTTGTTTAATTTCTTCTTTTCTTGTTTGTTGTTGTTTTGGTAGTCGTAATCGTGATCATAGTCGTGATTGTAGTAGTAGTACTAGTAGTAGTAATAGTAGTTTTCTTGTTTGTTATAGTAGTAGTAGTAGTTTTTTTTTTCTTTTCTTGTTTGTTGTTTAGTTTTCTTGTTTGTTATTGTAGTAGTAGTAGTAGTTGTTGTTGTTTTTTTTTTTCTTCTTCTTCTTCTTCTTCTTCTTCTTCTTTTGTTTATTGTAGTGGTAGTGGTAGTGGTAGTGGTTTGTTGTTGTGGTAGTCATAGTCGTGGTAGTAGTAGTAGTAGTAGTAGTAGCAGTAGTAGTGGTTTTCTTGTTTGTTCTTGTTGTTGTTGTTATTGTATCTTTTCTTGTTTATTGTTGTTTAGTTTTCTTGTTTGTTGTTGTAGTAGTAGTAGTAGTAGCAATTGTTGTTGTTGTTTTTTTTTTCTTATTTTCTTGTTTATTGTAGAGGTAGTGGTAGTAGTAGTACTATAGAGAGAGAGATGTTTTGTTAAAGCAAATGAGAGAGGGAGAGGAAGAGAAAAAGAAATAAGGACCGAGAGAGAGGGAATAAACATACAATATAATAAAGAAAGAGAAAGAGAGAGAGAGATGGATACCACGAGACAGGAAACACTAGGACATACCTTAATTTGTGGGTGAGTGGAGACTTTACATACGTTAATTTTGCTGAGTTATAAGAGAAGAGATCCCTTCTCAAACAATTTAAGAAAGAAAAAAAGAATGATAACAAAAATAATTTTTTTGTCGTAATGTAAACCAAATGGAAAACGATGAAGGTCTTGATGTTCAAGATCGCGAGGCATATCTTAATCAACGTGTCTGATGTCCTTGCTCTCAATGTAAGCTAGCAATTAGATGAAAACATTGATTGTCTATAGAACAGGTATGACGCTTCGACGAGTTTCAATCTGAGATCATTGATTAGGCGAACTTGGATTTTCAGCAAACCGTAAGAAAATGTAATATCAATCATTCATTATTAATGCAAGCTAATTGAATATGATATACAAAAATATTGGGTATGGTTAGCAAATTTTCTATCTAGGAAGGTGACGTCTCGTCCCAAGGAGGAGTGCACCCTTTGTGGCCAATTAGAAGAGTTCGTGGGCATGCGATGGATAGAGTGCCTAAGCCAATCCACCACTTGGAAGGTACTACCCAATCTATACCATCAATATCAGAGGAGACAAGCAGCCTTTCAAACTTACCTACAATCTTGGAGCTTGAGATGGAAGCAAGGATCGATGCATTAATGCCCATGGATGTCAAGACTTCTAATCCACTTAGAGAGCAAGCATCCATACCATTATATGATGGGTGCCGAGTATCTCACCTGAAGGCACAGCTTGCACTCCTAAGTGTGCAAGCAAAATACAGGTGGAGCGATGCGAGTGTGACTGAGTTGTTTAGGTACCCTGTGCATACACTTCATTGATTTTTTTTTGGCACTACCATTAAAAACATTTGTGCTTTTTCAAGATGTTTTGTAATTTTTTTCAGGTTATTGAAGTATCATATATTACCACTTACAAATACCATGCTTAAGTCTCGTGATAATGCACGACATATTTTATGAAAGTTTGGCATAGACTACAACAGCATCCATGCATGTATCAATGATTGCATACTATTTTGAGGAGAATACGAGACTGTGGAGACATGTCCAAAGTATGGTACTCATAGGTATCGATAAAACTTGCAAGGGCAAACCATCCCTCAAAAACTTCTTAGACACTTTTCGCTTATTCCATGCATAAACCACATGTTTCGTATGTCTGGCATGGCGATCTTGACAACGTGGCATGCGCAGAATAGGTCCACAGATGGAGTTTAACGAATATTAGCAGATTCACATGTATGGAGCCACACTACAAGATATAGGCCTTAAATCAATGTTAAAAGTGACGAAAATGTTAATAAATAAATTTGCTTATCATCGCAAAAAGCGTCATTATTGGCGGCACGATAGAACAGTCGATATTAGCATCGTTATGTTAGCATCACTATTTGCGACGGTATTAGCATCGTTATTTGCGATACTGATACCGACGCAAATAACGACGCTTTGCGATGCATTTTGCAACGTTGATAGTGACGCGTGTAGTAAATTTGTGACGCTAATAGCGATGGTAACAGGAAAAAAAAATTGTGGCAAGGCAGCTAATAGCGATGGTAACAGGAAAAAAAACATTTATGGCAAGGCAGCAAGCTGCCCTGCCACATATAGCACTATGTGCTTTATTTGGGCCATATAAAATAGTTTCAAAAATGTGTAGCTCCAAGGATCCAAGGGTGAGCTATGGATCATCGCCATCCGAAACCTCATCCCGCCGCAAAGGAGCATCGAACAGACTGTGCAAAAAAACAAACAACTACACATCAGTCCACCATACAATAATCCATTCTAATTAAACATGGTAACTATGGACAAAAAATATGAGTGACTTATAGGGCTGCCGCGTCCATACAATCGGTCGATCAATGCAGTGAGAGAGTGCCTCTTTGCATATCAAGTCTCAAGGCCGGTGGGATTGCGATTTGTAATGAAGTGCAGCAAAGAAAACAAAATACAACTATTAGAAAAACGATTGTCAGTACAAAGGATATTGCAAAAAAATAAGCAAGCAAAACAAAAGAAAAACTTATAAACTCAATTAGTTGTCGCATATAAAATATAGATATGACAAACCCTAAACACGTCATCACCTTTGGACTACATCCCCTCAAGAATTCCCACTCCTTTGTTGAGACCTCTGCCCCTTCGCGAGATGCTGCAGTCAAAGATCCATGTAACCATCATGTTGACATAAACCGCGACATTTTCTCCATACCCTTAGGATATCGAATCCGTCGATGGCGCGTACTATGTCAAAATTTAGATCGTGTTTCCTCTCGATCTTTCCTAGCTTGCTAGTACCTAGTGAGCGACGTCTCCATAGAGGCATGGTGCAACATACAAAAGCAATTCACTTTCTCTTCCATTACAACATCCATTATTTTTTCTACCCGATTTTCAACCACCACATCTCCGATCAGTCTATCATCGTCCTTCATTGTGAAATATGCACTAGTGTCTCAAACACCAATCAATCTTTAGTCATGCTACCTTCTAGTCGAGCTCATTGTCACACAAATCCTTTCAGGGTTTTCATGAAGTGCTCCAAGAAGAACATCCATCGCGTATGGACAGGTCCAGCAATCTCCACTTCATCTACAAGATGCACAAGAAGGTGGATTTGCATCGTGAGTATGCTGGTAGGCAAGTATTTCTCAAAGAGACAGACCATCTCCACTGCTCCTCGCCTCCCGGATTCAATAGAGGATGTCTTAATCTCCTTCTGTGAGATCCATTGCACTAAAGTCGACAACTTGTAAATTGGCCCATGTATTTTTGGAGTAGGGCATCCTCATGCGATCGCGATCGGTAGCACAAATTGCCACAAATGAGAAAGGATTATGAACAATGACTACACTCCAAAGAGCAAAATATGCAGGCCACTTACAATCCATTCGTAGTTAAAACCTGACAGATCTTATGCCAATCTTGGGATTTTAGCCCTGATAATTGGTCGTCTTTAGAAAACCCAAACTTGAGAGAATGCATTATACCCATCGGAGTGTAGATAGACTTGACTATTTGCTTCACAATGCGCTCTTCTTTAGTGGACAAAACCCAAGGAACGCGAGGTAGCTGCAAGCGACTATTAGCACTTGATTAGGCCAAAGCACATCCATCTGGCCTACCTCCTTCAAATCCATTCGTGCCCCTATAGTATCTCTCTTTCCTGTGATGTGGTCCCATAGCAAGCTGCCTACGTTCTTGAAATATGCATGGAATCCAACAAGTGGTTTATCTGTAAGTGGGTCCAATATGGCAACTTATAGAAAACTGAGAACCGTCCCATTCTATTTGGATGTGATTCCATGTGGAACATTTTCAAGTCGTACCAGCTTTTGCCATTTATACGTGTTGGAGGTTGTCCAAGAAAACCCTCCCTGAGTTCATGACCCTCTGGCAAGAAAGTGGCGTGTCCTTGATATACCATCTTCTTCATGGTTTGTGACCTTCGGGAGTCTAGTTGTGGCCTGCACAATGGACATGTAGGATAACCTGAGGTAACTAGATGTGTCCCAACACCTCTATCCAATGCATACACACTTGAACGAGCTATGATAGATATTACCAACGAGAATAGAAGCTACTAACACAATATTAGTGAGTTTGGAAATCTCCCAACTCCCATTTATTGAATACTAAAAAGGACACTCAGATAACATGCACATAAGTTTCTCAAAACCATATGATGTGACCTATCATTAGAAAGTGCTTGAAAAATGGAATCTATTGAGCTATAGAGCACTCAATTTGGAGTTATAGTGTTCAAGTTATGATAAATCCAAATATTTGACCATGTGTCCCAAACTTATGGGAAATTTCCATATTCCCCAATATGGTGTTTACTTACGTGAGCACTCTCTAAATCCCGAAAAGTCATGCATCGTCCATATGAGAATGGCTCGAATATTGGCGGACCATCGACCATCCCTCTTTCTCATATCTTGCACATTGAGCCACTCCTCCCACCACAAAATCTTAAGCTCATTGACTAATGGACGAAGATACACGTCCATATTTTTGACTTTGTAGTGGCCAAGAACGAGTAAGCTAAGGATGAGTTGTCCTTTCTTCATAGAAAGCCATGTAGGGATATTGTAATTGACAAGGACTATAGGCCACACACTGTAAGAAGTTGAGCGTAGACCAAATGGGTTCACACCATCCATTGCAAGACCGAGCCAAAGATTCCTTGGCTCTCGGGCAAAGCCTGGGAAGGTAGAGTCAATGTGGCTCCATGTGCATGAATCTGCTAATATTCATTGAACTCCATCTCTGGACCTATTTTGCGCATGCCACGTTGTCAAGCTCACCATGCCAGACGTATGAAACATGTGGTTTATGCAGGGGATAAGCGAAAAGTGTCTAAGAACTTTTTGAGGGATGGTTTGCCCTTGCAAGTCCTGTCGATACCTGTGAGAATCACACTTTGGACATATCTCCATAGTCTTGTATTCTCCTCAAAACAATTTGCAATCGTTGATATATGTATGGATGCTGTTGTAGTCCATACCAAGCTTTCGTAAAACATGTCGTGCATCATTACAAGACTTAGGCATGGCATTTGTAAGTGATAATATATGATACTTCCATAACCTGAAAAAAATCATAAAACGCCTTGAAAAAGCACAAATGTTTTTAATGATAGTGCCGAAAAGAAATCAACGAAGCGTACATACAAGGTACCTCATCAACTCGGTTACACTCCCATTGCTCCACCTATATTTTTCTTGCACACTTAGGAGTGCAAGCAGTGTCTTTAGGTGAGATACTCGGCATCCATCATATAATCATATGGATGCTTCCTCTCTAAGTGGATTAGAAGTCTCGACATCCATGGGAATCAATGCATCAATCCAAGATTGTAGGTAAGTCTCAAAGGCTGCCTGTCTCCTCTAGTATTGATGGTATAGATTGGGTAGTACCTTCCAAGTGGTGGATTCGCTCAGGCACTCCATCCATCACATGCCCACCATGAACTCTTCTATTTGGCCGCAAAGGGTGCACTCCTCCTTGGGACGAGACGTCACCTCCCTGGATAGAAAATTTTCTAGTCACACCCAATGTTTTCTCAATTGCTCAAAATCTAAGATTGCTTGATCAATGATCTCAGACTCAAACTCGCCAATGCATCGTACATGTTCTATAAACAATCGATGTTTTCATCTAATTGCCAGTTTACATTCAGAGCAAGGACATGTGACATGCTGATTAAGATACGCCTCGCGATCTTGAACATCACGACCTTCATCATTTTCCATTTTGTCTACGTTACGACAAACAATTTTTTTTTGTTAACATTCTTTTTTTCTTTCTTAAATTGTTTGAGAAGGGATTTCTTCTCTTGTAACTCGACAAAAATTAACATATGTAAAGTCTCCACCCACCCACAAATTAACGTATGTCGGAGTGTTTTCTGTCTCGTGGTATTGCACCAGACCTCACCACCACTCTCTCTTTGTTTTTTATCAATTCATCTCTCCTCTCCTTTCATATCTCTTTCTTTATTATGATGTATTTTTATTCCGTCTCTCTCGTTCCTTCTTTCTTTTTCTCTTCCTCACCCTCTCTCATTTCCTTTAACAAAACATATATCTCTCTCTACTATCAATTTTCCTTAACAAAACATCTCTCTCTCTCTCTATCACTGCCACTACCACTACCACTACCACTACAATAAACAAGAAAAGAAGAAAAAAAACCAACAACAACAACAACAACAACAACAACTACTACTACTACTACTACTACTACTACAAACAAGAAAGGAAGAAAAAAGTACTACTACTACCACTACAACAACAACAACAACAAACAAGAAAACTAAACAACAATAAACAAGAAAACAAAAAAAACTATTACTACTACTACAACAACAAATAAGAAAACCACTACAACCACGACTACCACGACTACGACTATATCTACGACCACGACCACGACCACGACTAGGACTACGACAAACCACTACCACTACCACTACCACTATGATAAACAATAAAAGAAGAAAAAACAACAACAACTACTACTACTACAAAAAAAAAACAAAAACAAAAAAACTAAACAAAAATAAACAAGAAAAGAAAAAAAACTACTACTACTACAACAACAATAAACAAGAAAACTATTATTACTACTACTAGTACTAGTAGTACAATCACGACTATGATGACTATGAATATCACAACAACTCTCTCTCTCTCTACTACTACCACTACCACTACCATTATCACTATAATAAACAAGAATAGAAGAAAAATCAACAACAACAACAACTACTACTACTACTGCTACTGCTACTACTACAACAATAAAAAATAAGAAAAGAAGAAAAATTTACTACTACTACCACTACTACAACAACAACAAACAAGAAAACTAAATAACAATAAACAAGAAAAGAAAAAAAACCACTACTACTATAACAACAACAACAAATAAGAAAACCATCACCACTACTACTACTACTACAACCATGACTATGACGACTACGACTACCACAACAACAAACCACTACCACTACAATAAACAAGAAAAAAAGAAAAAACAATAACAGCAACTACTACTACTACTATAATAACAACAAACAAGAAAACTAAACAACAATAAACAAAAAAATGAAAAAAACTACTACTACAAACAAGAAACCTACTATTACTACTACGAGTAATACTATTACAATCACGACTACGACGACTACAAATAGGACTATGACTACCACAACAACAACAAACTAGAAGAAAAGAAATTAAACAATAACTACTACTATCACTATCACTACCACTACTACTACTACGACTATCACAACAACAACAAACTAGAAGAAAAGAAATTAAACAATAACTACTACTATCACTATCACTACCACTACTACTACTACGACTATCACAACAAAAACAAACAAGAAAATAAGAAATTAAATAACAACTACCGCTATCACTACCGCTACCACTACTACTACTACGACAACCACAAAAACAAGAAATAAGAAAATAAAAAATTAAACAACAACTACCGCTATCTCTACCGCTACCGTTACCACTACCACGACTACCACAACAACAACAAACAATAAAAAAAGAAAAGAAGAAATAAAGCAACAACAACAATAACAACAACCTCTCCCTCTTTCTCTCACACCCTCTCCCTCTTTCTCTCCCTCCCTCTCCCTCTCCCTCTCTTTCTCTCTTTCCCTATTATGTTCAATGTTTTCTCCCTCTCTCTCTCGTTCCTTCTTTTCTTTTCTCTTTTTCTCTCTCTCTCTCTCTCTCATTTCCTCTCCCTCCCTCTCCCTCTCCCTCTCTTTCTCTCTTTTCCTATTACGTTTAATATTTTCTCCCTCTCTCGTTTCTTCTTTCCTTTTCTCTCTTCCACTCCCTCTCTCATTTTCTCTTCCTCTCTCAATACACATGATTTTTAACAAAAACAAGTAAAGAAAAAGAGAAAAGACAAAAACAAAGCAAGAAGGAACAATACACTCACCGTAAAGACTCGAGGATGGATTCGGTGGCTCCTCTTCACGACGACAGCTCCTCTTCGCTCTCCGTACACTTCCTTCTCTTCTTCGCAAACGACGGCAGCGGTGGGGAGAAGATTTCCTTATCCCTCTTTCTCTCTTTCTCTCTTTCTCTCACTCTCCCTCTCATATGCAAGATGAAGCTCGCTCTTCCTTTCATGTACTCGCGCAAAATAAAGCGCTCGGGTTTCGGCCCATGTTTTTTTCATCTGAGCACCATCACTATTTGCATCACATTTGCAACGCTAATAGCAACACAAATAGTGATGCCACTATTTTGCATCGGAAAGCATTATCGCTATGCCTCCATATCCTTGTAGTGCCACATTGACTCTACCTTCCCAGGCTTTGTCTGAGAGCCAAGGAAGGCTCGGTCTTGCTATGGATGGCATGAATCCATTTAGTCTGCGCGCTCAACTTCTTACAGTGTGTGGCCTATAGTCATTGTTAACTACAATATCCCTCCATGGCTTTCTACGAAAAAAGGACATCTCATACTTAGCTTGCTTGTTCCCAGCTATAAAGTCAAAAATATGGACGTGTATCTTCGTCCATTAGTCAATGAGCTTAAGATTTTGTGGGAGGAGGGGGTCACCGTGCAAGATATGAGCAAGCGAGATGGTCGATGGTCCACCAATATTTGAGCCATTCTCATATGGACCGTGCATGACTTTCTGGGATTTGAAGAGTGCTCAGGTAAGTAGGCTTCCGTTCTTGTTGCTAATATCTATCATAGCTTGTTCAAGTTTGTGTTCACTGATTAGAGGTGTTGGGACAAGTCTGGTTATCTCAGGTTATCATACATATCCATTGTATGGGCCACAGTTAGACTCGCAAAAGTCACGAACCATGAAGAAGATGGTATATCAAGGATACGCCGCTTTCTTGCTAGAGAGTCATGAACTAAGGGAAGGTTTTCTTGGACGACCTCTACCATGTATGAATGCCCAAAGCTGGTACAAGCTGAAAATGGTCCACACGGAATCACATACAAACGAAATGCGACGGTTCTCAGTTTTTTACAAGTTGCCATATTGGATCCACTTATGGGTCAACCACTTGTTGGTGGATCCCATGCATATTTTCAAGGATGTGGGCAATTTGCTATGGGACCACATCACATAGAAGAGAGACACTGTAGGGGCACGAATAGATTTGAAGAAGGTAGGCAAGCTGGAGGCTCTTTGACCGCAATCAAGTGTTGATGGTCGCTTGCAACTACCTCACACTCCTAGGGTTTTGTCCACTAAAGAAGAGCGCATTGTGAAGCAAATAGTCAAGTCTATCCACACTCTGACGGGTATGATGTGTTCTCTCAAGTCTACGTTTTCTAAAGAAGACCAATTATCAGGGCTAAAATCCCATGATTGGCATAAGATATGTCTAGCTTATACTACGAATAGATTGTAAGTGGCCTATGTATTTTGCGATATGGAGTGTAGTCATTCATAATGCTTCCTTGTTTATGGCAGTTTGTACTACCGATCGCGATCCCAAGATGCCTTACTCTAGAAATACGCAGGGCGATTTACAGGTTGTCAACTTTAGTGCAATGGATCTCATAGAAGGAGATTAAGACATCTTCTATTGAATCCACAAGGCGGGAAGTAGTGGAAACGGTCTATCTCTTTGAGAAATACCTACCTACCAGCATGCTCACGATATAAATCCACCTTTTTGTGTATCTTATAGATGAAGTGGAGATTGTTTGACCTTTCCATACGGGATGGATGTTCTTCTTGGAGCGCTTCATGAAAACCCTGAAAGATTTTGTGTGACAAAGAGCTCGGCCAAAAGGTAGCATGGCTGAACTTTGATTGGTGTCTGAGGCACTAGTGCATATTTCACAATGGCTACCAATGATGGATTCAGACAACAGTATGCTATGGTCGTTGAAGAACAATGATAGACTGACCGGAGATATGATGGTTGGAAATGGGATAGTAAAAATAATGGATGCTGCAATGGAGGAGAAAGTGAATCGCTTTTGTATGTTGCACCATGTTGCTATGGAGGTGTGGCTCCCTTGGTACCAACAAGCTGATAGGAAAGATCAAGAGGAAGCATGATCTAAATTTTGACGTAGTATGTGCCATCGACCGATTTGATATCCCGAGGACATGGAGTAAATACCATGGTTTATGTCAATACAATGGTTGCATGGAGCTTTAACTGTAGCGTCTCGCGAAGGGGCGGAGGTCTTAACTGAGGAGTGGGAATTCTCGAGGGGATGTAGTCCAAAGGCGATGATGTGTTTAGGGTTTGTCGTATCTATATTTTATATGCGACAAATAATTGAGTGTTTCAATGTACAATACAAAATATATAGTGCAACGTGGTCGCGTAGATGGCATTTTCGCGTGGACTGTATTGATAAAATGCACTCCACAACAGATTGTGGTATCATGGCAAGGTTCGAGCAAGAGAGCCGACGATGAGCAACGGATCCAAACACGATTATAGATGAGATGGAATATTTTGGAAACTTGCAAATTATTATCACGGTGGATTACCGTAGCTTCTCCATAATCATATTCGATGTGCATGTTTTTGTTGCCGGCCCATTGTGAATAGTTGCATGAACTCATGTGTTTTTAATTATATTATGACATGGTACATGTTACAATAGTTAAATGTATCTTGTACGTGATTGTGAATATGTAATTTTCTATCCAAACCCCCGATAACCTCGATGGTGGTATGTTATACCTTTAGCTCCCTGAAGTGTGAGAGCATATGATCAAAGTGATATTCCGAGGATAGATGAGGATAGTATGCAAATAGAGGGGTCGATATTGCAAGGGGTGGAGGCCATCGAAAGCTTGGAGCATGCAGAGGAGCCAGCATCAGGTAACAATGATAGAAATACATGAGTCTAAGAATTCTTTGAGAATGAGATGGACTCATCCTTTTGTGGTGACATGTTTATCGACCTTCCAATGTATGCGGAGTTGTGTCAAGAGATTGAAATGGGACCATAGGGTACTTCATACTTGGAGCATCCACCTACTCAATTCGTTGACGAATTGCTTATAAGGGTACATACTTGGACCATAGGGTACTTCATACTTGGAGAATCTACCTACTCAATTCGTTGATGAATCGCTTATAAGGGTACATAAGATATGTATTTTAAGCAAGATCTTTTTTTTAAGATTTATATTACCGTGACTTATATGATTTATATTGATTATACTAACATCAATTTTTGTCTGTGTAGGTGACCTTTGTGGATATTTAGATCATCATGATGAGTCGAGGGATAAACGACAAGGAGCTACAGGAGATCTTCACGCATATGTCTCCATATCAAATAGCGAGATTCAGAGATATGGTGGACCAAGAGCTATCTCGGACACCATCAGGCCACTCTATTAGATTTATTTTAGTGCGCTCTAGTTCTTCAGTTTCTAGCAGACAAGGTTGACGCTCCGAATTTGGGCCAAACAGAGGGAGTGGTTCAAGGGGATGCTGTGGAGATCTAGATGCACTGAGCGTGGTCGGCTCGAGATATAGGTACTACTCCTTGCTCTCATGGCAGTTGGAAAGAGCATGCCTCAGGTGGTTGCTGTGGAGGTACTGACGTAGTGTCTCCACCTCATTGTTCTACTGGAGTTCCGTCACCTCTGAGATTTGTCACACCTGTGGGGACGTTTATTCCAATCACTTCGGCTTTTGCTCAACCGTCCGCAGGTGGCACCCCTATGGGTGCTACTTTGAGAGATACTATCCCCGTAGGTACACCAGATGTACTATGCCTAGGAGCGTGGTCGCAGGTGGGAGAGGACCCATCTTAGGCATACCCCAAAGGGGTATGCCTACCTTGTAGATGATAGGTCATGAGCCATCATCATGAATGATGAGGGGAGGAGGGTGATGGCTTGCATGAGAGCGTTGTGCCAATAAGTTTTTCAACACAACGTGTTGGATCATTGGAAGAACATACCGGAGGGGAGCAAGAACTACATTATAGCATCCTTGCATAAGGACTTTTTGGTACCAGCCGTAGCAGATAGGTTTTCTACGGGCTGGATGATGGAGTGTATGCATGCATACATATCACACAGACGATTGGATGCATGCAAGGCACTCAAGAGTGGGGCTTCGAAGCCCGAGTGGCTAGACGCGGTCGACTGGTGCTGGCTCAAGGAGGAGGCTATAGAATCTCTAAGACGTTGGAGATAGCAACGCGAGGCGGTGAGGGCACGACTAGAGGCCGGAGTGGTCCATCATCTTGGGAATGGTGGCCACAGGACATATCTGGAGGACTTTGTAAGTTTTTGTTTTGTTCTGCTTGCCTTTTTTTGCAATATCCATTGTACTGATAATCGTGTTTCTAATAGTTGTATTTTTTTTTCTTTGCAGTACTCCATTACAAACCGCAATTCTACCAGCCTTGAGACTCGATATGCAGAGAGGCGCGATCTCACTCCATTGATCGATCGATTATATGGATGTAATGGCCCTGTAGGTCACTCATCTTTCTTGTCCGTAGTTACTAAGTTTAATTAAAATGCAATATTGTATGGTGAACTGATGTGTCATTGTTTCTTTTTTTGCAGAGTTTGTTCAATGCTCCTTTGCAAGCGGTACAAGGTTTCGAATGGCAAGGATCTATAGCTCGCCCTTGGATCCTTGGAGCTCACATACTCTTCTTTCTTGGTTACGTGATGTGTGTAGACATTTTCTATTTAGTAGTAGTATCTTGCCATGATTGTACGACTGCTTTCATTACGCGATCATGTATTTATTTCATATATCAGTGTAATGATTTAAGTACACTTTGCTTTTATTTACAACAGCATTGTGCACCTTACTGAAATTATTTTGTATGGCCCAAATAGAGCATATAGTGCTGTCACAAATTTTTTTCCCCTATTACCGTCACTATTAGCTTCACAAATTTATTGCATGCATTGCTATTAGCAGAGCAAAACGAATCGCAAAGCATTGTTATTAGCATCACTATTTGCATCGGTATCAGCAGATATTGATGCAAACAGTGACACTGATAACCACACTAATATCGATTATTCTATGGCATTGCCAATAATTACATTTTTTGTGACGACGGGGGCAAATTTCTTTATGAACATTTTCATCGCCTTTAACGACGGTATAAGGCCTTTATCTTGTAGTGAGACCATGAATTCTTTGAGAACGAAGTGGACTCCTCCTTTTGTGGTGACCTATCTAAATCGATCTTCTAGTGTACGTGGAGTTGGCAAATCACCTAATCTGCAAGGGATTCGTATAGGCATGGTTCAATCGATACGATAAATACCCCAAGTGCTAACTAGGGTTTAGCACATTAAGGACTCGGCCTAGTTTCGCACTTGTTTCCAAGTCAAAACCCTTATACCTAAGGTCCTACCCACATTCACGGAATGTAGAGTCAATCAGATGCTCATGCAAATAACGATCTAGGGTTTCTACCCTAAGGATCATTCGTTCAAATGTTAAAACTCAATTTGAGTTTGAATCCCTAGGACTGAACATTGTCGGCCTAGTGAAATTAGGATTGGGTTGGGTAAGAAGACACCCTAAACCCTGCTTCTTGTCTAATCATAATTCCTTAACCAGAAAATGCCGCTCAATGGGTGAAATAATTCCTTGGAATAGATGCCACTTGTGCAACAAGTTGCAACATCCCATGGTCTTGTGGTTTGATCACAAGAGAGTTTTTGCCATTCCTTAGAAAGAGGTTGGCAGGTTCTTGCGCAAGTTTAACTTATATGAGGAGGAGTAATCATCCTGCTACATCACCTTTCTTGGGTAAAGTTTCCAAGTTAAGGAAAGTTAGGCATTTGCTTGGAAGCAAAGGATCAATCAAGTTAGAGCGACATGGTCACCACGATTTACTGTCTTAGTTTAAGAAGCACTAAGGTGTTGGTTAATTTGGGTTAATAGGGTAATGGCCCTAACCCAGGGACAAAAGGGTGAACAAACAAACCCTTGGGTATCTTGCCAAGTCGCAATTGATCCCGGATCGAATGCTGGATGCATTCGGAGAGAAGGATTCACTCCTTAGCAGTTGGCCAAATAAAGACCACTGGAATTGATTGTGCTTGTAACAATTTAGGAGCACTATTTGTATTGTTTGCTCAAGGAACTAAAGGATGGAAAGATATTTAATACTTCAGGTTAAAGGCCTGAAGGGAGAGGCAGCTTCAGTTACCCCCGACTGTCTTCCTAACCCTAACCAAGGGGGTTGTTAGTTGCGCCGGGAATGTGGACCGAACCCACCATGTGAGGTCTCTCCGTTGAGTGCTACTTGGAGCAGGAGGACACTTGGGTGCTAGGGGGGGCTCTGGCTGTAAATCTCTTGCCTTTTGGGCCCTGCACAAGAGGCCAACATGACTCGAGATTAGATCTCGAGGCCAGCATACTAGTCTACAGGCGGAATCTTGGATTAGTAATCCCTGTGGATTGCTAGATAGCCTTCAGGCAGATTATGGATAGCCTTCGGGCGGATTATTGATTAGCCTACGAGCTGGACTTTATGGATGTATTCCAAAGATAAATAAGATAACATATTGAAAAGGAACTTGTTTGAGATTGTTTTTCTATGTCAAGTGCTAAGATTACGTGAAGGAACTAGTGCCTAACTGGCTAATTAAGGAAGCTGCCTAATGCATTTCCAACTAAATGTGGCAGATAATTAGACAACTAAAGCAACCTTGAGGAAAGTGTGGTGGATGTCGCCATGGGTCCGTCCTACAGATGGGTGGTCCCGGTTGGCCGGGAACTTTTCTCAATCAAAATGAACAGCAAGGAGCTCTTCTCAAAGGAAATGAATAGCAAGGGCTCTAACCTAGGGTTTAGGTTACTAGAATCCTAATTTATGTTGTTTTAGGGGAACGGAATGGGACTATGCCTTATGGGCAAAGAGGTTGAGCCTTGCATCCCTCTCGTTTCCCATTCTCCTTGAACCAAGTGCAGCATGAATCCATTTTGTCCCTGGCATTTTTGCATAAAGTAGTTTGCTTGGGGTTCGACAATAGCTGCCGTTGAGGAAAGTGACCGTTAGAGGAAACCCTAATTGAGGTCGGTCCTAAGTGGGAATGGCCAGAGTACTTCTGCTATGTAGCAGACGCAGGAAGTCCTAGATCGCAAACCTCGTAACATTCCATGGGAGTACCGGGTGGAGCTTTCTAGACTTTCTTTTCGATGGACTGCTAAGACATGTCCTGAAAGGGAACAGGTGGACACGTTACAGTTGGTATCAGAGTGAACCAACGAAGGATCTGTGTTTATAAGAAAACTTAATAAGAAGAAGTAAGGCAAATATTGCTATTAAGAACATTTCCTTACTTATTGATGATGTCTTGCAGAATTATGAAGCATGGAACAAATTCTTAGTGTTCCAAGTCATATTTATGACCGCGATGCATGCCTCAGATTATTGACAAAGGATCAATATGATGAACATCCTAGACCGCATTTATAATCCATCGTCTCTATACGTGGAATGGAGATGGACTAGTGACTCAGGAATCTATTACATAGCTACCCACCGGTTTGCATACCTTCGAACCAACCTAAAGAGAATCAAATGGTTGGAGGACCTGATGATCGTGAAGCTGTTCATTTTTGTTGAGGCTCACGTAAACACAACTTTACATGTTGAAGGTTGGAGGGTCGAGCTGAACTTATATGTATACGAGGAAGTGACCCGCATAATCAGTGCCGACAGGATCAAGGTGTTGGGACACTATGAGAAGAATGGGTACCAAAGGAAAGGATACCCTAATCTTCCGATGACTTATCGATTCCTAAAGATCCATGACCCAAATCCATACTACTACCCAGTTCCCGTAGCTAGATGTAATACAACATTATTCTCCGCGAACTAATGTATCAAGATTGGTCTACCATCCCAAGAAATATTGTACTCCGAAAGGGCTAGGCCCATATGAATGGAATAAGACTTATTTTTATCAATGATCGTCTTTGACTACAAGTATTGATAAAAAGTTAAGTGATTGGGTCTCTTGGCTGAAAGCTGAATTGGGTATGAAATGTAATGTGATAATAATGATTAGCGAGTTATTAATGTTAAGAATCCTCTACCCAGGCACAACCCCAAGTATAGATTCCCAGTCCAACCCCTACATCAAGTATGGCTGTGATTCAGGAGAAGAAGTTTCTTCTCAAGCAAATCAAGCCGCCATAATTTGACGGGAAAGGAAGGACTGTCCAAGTTGATGCTGAGATTTGGTGGATAGAGTCCATGGAAGATTACTTTGAACTGGCCGGTACTGCACCCGCCAACCAGGCAATGCTCACCAAGCTGAAGCTCATTGGGGAAGCCATGCTTTGATGGAAGCAATGGTGCAGAGATCAAGGGATCTCGGAAGGATCCGTTACTTGGAAAAAGCTGAAAAAAGTTATGCAAGGAAGATACTTACCACCTGCGTACCGCATGCAGAAAATGAATGAGTTCTAAGAGCTGAAACAACTGGGTCTGACTCTTGGCGCATATTACTCAAAGTTTGTCTCACTTCTGAAGTATGCGCCACAAATGGATATGACACACCAGGTGTCGAAATTTTGTGTTGGTTTAAATCCACCAGTGAATACCCGCCTTGAATCTATGCACCCAACAGATCTACAAGATGCACTCATTCGAGCTATGCCCATAATTCAGGAGGTGCAGGCTAGGCCAAGAAGTAACAAGACATGGTCTTATAATGATCAGAACAGAGGAGCATATAGGCCCCAAGCGAAGAGAGTTCAAGGTCAAAACCGAGGACATAGAAAGAAAGCAAGGACCAACAATGTCAGTGTCCCTACCCAAGGTAATGGCCGCAATCTCTGTTGTTTCTACTTTAACGAGCCCAGTCATTTCAAAAGGCAATGTCCCAAACTTGCCGGAGGACAACATCAAGGACCTTTCCAAGGAACCACTCGTGGACAAGGAGCCGCCACCCGAGGCAGAGGAAGAACCGCCTGTGTTGCCAATAGGGAAATTTGCAAAGAAGAGGACCCGACCATGGAAGCAGATTTTGAGAGGGCAACAGTCCATGCCGCCCTTCACAAGGAAGGACTGAATTGCCAGTTTTCGATCATTCAAACACCATCGGACTAGCAAGGTAAAGGTTACAAAACCTTGATTGATTGTGGCAGTACTCATTCCTTTATCTCACCATCTTGTGCAAGAAGATTGGGAATAGCCATAGTCGAAGCACCTACCTTGCTTGTGGAATTAGCAAATGGTCGTGAGATCACCTGTACCAGGTAAACTGCTAAGGTGGAATTCTTTCTGGGAGGGAAGTCAACTTCGAAGGGTCATGAACCTAGGTATCCATGAGTGTTTGCTCGGAATGGATTGGCTTAAACCTAATGACGCCCACATTCATTGTGGAAAGGGCCAAGTTTCCTTTTGAAACTCTGAAGGGGAATTGGTCACAACTCAAGGAGAGGCTGGAAAGCCAAAAATTCAATTGGCCAAAGCATCTCGGATTATAAGGGGAGCTAGAAAGGGACTACCCGTCTACTTGATTAAGCTTAATAAGCTAGATCAGAAGCAGGAGTCTAGTGAAGAACCTTCATGGCTAAAGGAGTACGCAGACGTATTTCCTGAGGAGCTGACAGAACTTCCGTCTCAAAAGGAAGTGGATCATGAGATCAAGCTAGTGCCGGGAGCTGCGCCGATTGCAAAGAAGCCAGATAGAATGTCCATCTCGGAAGCAATTGAGCTGAAGGAGCAACTCAAGCAACTGTTAGATCAAGGCTACATCCATCCCAGCAGTTCACCATGGGGAGCTCCAGTGTTGTTCCAAAAGAAGAAAGATGGAATGCTTCGACTGTGTATTGATTACAGAGGGTTGAATCAATCAATGATTAAGAACAAGTACCCTATTCCTAGAATAGATGAACTTCTTGACCGTCTTCAAGGTGCGAAGATCTTCTCCAAGATCGATCTCAGGTCTGGATACTATCAGATAAGGATCAAGGAAGAAGATATCCCAAAGACGGCATTCAACACAAGATATAGACACTTTGAGTTCCTAGTCATGTCATTCGGGCTGACGAATGCACCTGCCACCTTCAACAGGTTAATGCAGGATATCTTTAGGCCGTATCTTGATGACTTTGTACTCATCTTCTTTGACGATACCCTATTCTACTCCAAACAGGAAGAAGATCATGAACCCCAACTTCGCATTGTCCTTGAGACAATGAGGGCACACACCTTTATGCCAAGATGAAGAAGTTTGCATTCTTCAAACGTTAGATTGAATATCTGGGATTCATCGTATCAGTGGAAGGAATCTCAATGGATCCGGCCGAAGTCAAAGATGTTCTAGAATGGCCAATACTAAAAACTCTCAAAGAAATACGCAGTTTTCTTGGATTGACACGATTGTATAGGGTCTTTATAAAAAACTATGCTTTGATTGCAGCACTTCTGACGGATCTACTAAAAAAGCAAACATCCATTGCTTGGTCAACTGCCGAACAATCTAGCTTTGATAGATTAAACCAAATTTTGGTGTATCAGCACCTATCCTGAAACTTTCGGACCTCAGTAAGGAGTTCGAAGTAGTAACTGATGCTAGCATGCTTGCCTTAGGATGTGTGCTTATGCAAGAAGGTCATCCTGTAGCATACCCTTCAAGAAAACTGAAGAGCCATGAGAAGAATTATGCTACCCATGATCTGGAACTGTTAGTTGTCATCCATGCTCTAAAGCTTTGGAGACACTACCTATTGGGTAACAAGTTTACCCTAGTGACGGATCATAAAAGTCTCAAGTGGATCTTTACCCAGAACGAGCTCAACATGAGGCAACGTCGGTGGATTGAAGTGCTGGAGGAGTATGATTTTGAAATCAAATACCGGCCTGGAAAGGAGAATGTATTTGCCGATGCACTCAGTCGCTCGCAAGGCATTCCTTAATTCTCTAATCTTGCAAAATCCATCAACAGCTAGATCTCTAGCCACAAAGGTATCCATGCCAAACAATCCAATACTTGAACTAGCTAGAGAAGAAGCATGCCATGATCCAACCTATCAAAAGATGCTAAGGGAGATCCCTATCAAGGATCAGGAGAAAAATCTACAGGCTAAGTATCATGAATTCTCTATCAGTAGTGGACTTATCTACTATAGAACAAGATTATGTATACCGGCCCATCCAGTCACTCAAGCAGAAGATACTTTGGGAAGCTCATGATTCCCTTTCTTGGGACATCCTGGCTATGCCAAGACCCTCAATGCAGTCAGGAAGAGCTACTATTGGGAGAGGCTTAAAGGTGACATTCTCAAATATGTCACTGAGTGTTTGTCTTGTCAACCTATTAAAGCCGAACATGTCAAAATGCCAAGAAAGTTGCAACCACTTGACATTCCCCAAATGAAATGGGAATTCATCAGTATGGACTTTGTTATTGGTCTACCCCAGGTACAAGGAGGATACAATTCCATTATGGTTGTGGTTGATATGCTTACTAAGGTTGCACACCTTATTCCTATTAAGACAATCTATAAAGCCTCAGACATTGCAAGGTTGTTCATCAAGGAGATATTCAAGCTACATGGGTTGCCCAGAAGAATCATTAGTGATCGTGATTCTCTCTTCACATCACACTTCTAGAGAGCTCTCTTTGAAGCCTTTGGGACTCAACTCTGTTTTAATACAGCTTACCATCCCCAAACTGATGGTCAAACGGAGCGAGTCAATCAAGTCATCGAGGATATACTAAGGGCACACTGCTGCCGTGAACCAAAAAGGTGGATTCAATACTTGCCTTTGGTTGAATTTTCCTACGATGCTTCTTACCAACAAAGCATTCAGATGACCCCTTTTCAAGCATTGTATGGGCATGACTGTCAAAGTCCTTTAAACTTCTCAGATCCAACCCTGAGGGTTGAAGCTTCAAGGTAGATGCTGGAAGAGATGGATGACCAAATGAAGTCAATAAGACAGGACAACCAAGTTGCCAAGGATAGACAAAAGGCATATGCGGATTTGAAACGCCAAGATAGAACCTTCGATGAAGGAGACATGGTCTTCATTCGCGTATGCCCAAAGAAGAGTTCCCTATCCTTAGGAGATTGCAAGAAGCTAAGTCCAAGGTATTGTGGACCCTACAAGATCCTCAAGTGCCTAGGACCCAATGCTTATAGACTGCAACTCCTTGAGAACCTAAAGGTTCATAATGTATTCCACATCAGCCTACTGAAGAAGCATGTACCTAATCCTAGCCATGTACTTGATGGCCAACAAGTTGTAATGCCTAGCCAAGGAGTCCTTGAGCTACGGCCTGACATGAACTTAGATGTTAGAGAGAGACAATTGAGGTCCAGAACCTTGAGAGAATGCCTCATCCAGTGGAAAGATTATCCCGAGGAGGATGCCACTTAGATGGATAAAAGCACTCTCAACCAACAATACCCCCAGTGGTGCAAAGATCGGATGCCGTAAGTGCGCGTAGTGAGCGTCAAAAGGTCCCCAAGAACAAAAGAACTCTACTTTTTGCACACAAATCAATGTAGAAAGCTTGCACGACATGAATAAGAGACCAATTGGGTGCAATCTCCCCCCATGCCTTGTGTGAGCGCTCCACAAAGCATGTATTTCATATATTAATCATCTTCAAGCTCAAATAATAGCCCAAATTACAAAATAGCATGCTTTAGCTTTTGAGTTTTCTTTTGTGCCAATAAAGAATTAAAGCTAATGGGTGCCCAAGAAGTTAGGCGTACCCAAATACAATGTCCAATACAAATATCTAAATCATGCGCCCATGTGCATACAAAAATAATAAATAAATATCAAGCGCTTTCATAAATAAGCACTACAAAATATAGGCGTCATGCCTAAGATACGCGCCCATCAAAATATTGACGATAAATTTGAATACACGCTATCCTCCAATGCTTTCCACTGCCACTGCTACTAGGTCTACACATCAACTGAAGCATTCACAATTTTTAGAAAAATAATACAATTAAATCGAAAAAAGTGAATACCTATCAGTCTTCAGCTACATAAATAAATTGGTTAGAAATCAATCCTAACCTTAATTTATCATGAGTGGGCACTCTAAACTCATAAACGTTTATTAATTTTAAATATGTATTTTGCGGAATCACCAGCTATGGAATCACCCATGTACACATAAAATCAAAAAAATGCCCGAAAAGGATAGATATCCCCATCGACTTCTCGCACAAAGAATCCACTTTGTGTATGAGCCCCGGTAATAAAAGTTTACGGAATCCACCGCAAAACCTCACGGAATCCACCGTGTAGTATGCCTCCTGACATCATACCCCCGGGGTGGAATAGCAATTGTCCTCAATTGCTATTAGCTCAATGTGGAGCTAGCAGAGTGGGGAAATCATTTAAGTCTCTAGTGTGCATCCATTGGGACTCTTCAACAGGATGGTCTTTTAACTTGACCAAATATCTAGAATATCTACGGCCAGTTCTAGTGTTCATAAAGTCAGTATCTATAATAGTTTCAGGCTCAAGGATTTCAGTTTCATCATCTAGTAAAGGAGGGTTTTCATAGACAGGGTGTACAGGTAATTGGCCTCTAAAGGATCGTAATAAACTGATATGGAAGGTGTTGTGGATTTTCCAATGTTGTGGTAGTTCTAGTTTAAATGCATTGTCATTGATTTTGTGTATGATCTTAAATGGTCCATAGAATCTAGGTGCTAATTTCACAACTGGGTGTTTATTTACACTTTTTAATCTACGTTTTTCTATGAGTAACCAAACATAATCATCAAATTTAAAATTCATAGCCTGTCTTTTCTTATTTTCTTGTTTTGTATATGATTGCTGGGCTTTGGCAATCATATCTTTAACTTCATAAAAAATAGTAGCATGCATGTTAGCAATATCATCAGTAGTTTGAATTTTGTTTGATAATGATGCAACAGGTGTAGGCAATCTATATCCATAAATAACTTCAAATGGTGCTTTCTTTGTAGCTATATGTGGTGTATTATTATATGCAAAGTAAAGTAAATGTAGATGTGTATCACATGTGTGTGGTTTTGAAATGGTGTAAGCACGCAAAAGATCTAAAATAGTACTATTAGTAGCTTCTATTTGACCGTTTGTTTCAGGATGAAATGCAGATGAAAAATCAATCTTTGTTCCTAAGTTAGCAAACAAAGTAATCCAAAAATTATTACAGAATCTAGAATCACGATCAGAAATAATGACTTTTGATAAACCATGATTAGTGAAAACAGTTTTAAAAAATAATTGAGCAGCTTGAGTTGCAGTTAAAGTTTTCTTGCAAGGAATAAAGTATGCTTGTTTGCTAAACCTATCTACAACAGTCCAAATCATATCATGGTTAGCTTTAGTGTTAGGTAAACTAGTGATAAAGTCCATTGAAATCTGTTCCCATGGTCGTGATGGAATAGATAATGGCATCAGTAAACCATATTGTTTACCATGGTGTCTTTTAACTCGTTGACAAACTAAACATTCAGATATAAAGTTAGATATATCAGTGTCCATATGTGGCCAATAAAAATCTTCAGTTAATGTACGCAAAGTAGATATAATACCTCTATGACCTTGATATGGAGGACAATGAATTTCATTCAAAACAAATGATCTAAATGGAACTATCACACATAATCTTTTTTCATAAAACATGAATCCATTATTGTAAGACAGTGAATCAATAGGAATCCAATTATTTGCAACCAGTTTATTCCAATCAGCTTGAAAAGTAAGATCCTGATGATAAGTATCTTTCATAGGGATAAGGGAATCAAATGATATCACAGAAATATTATGAATTGTCGGTCTTCTACTTAAAGCGTCGGCTACAACATTCTCTTTTCCTAGTTGATATTGTATAAGAGGATGAAGACTTTGAATGAAAGCTGCCCATTTAATGTGTCGGTCAGATATTTGTGGTTGACTAAGGAGATGTCTAATGCTTTGTTGGTCAGTTTTGATCATAAACTCAGATCCCATTAAATAATGTTTCCATTGACGTAAGGCTTGTACTACATCGAGCAATTCTTTATCATAGGTAGAATATTTAAGTTCAGATTGTTCCAGTTTACAGCTAGAGTAGGCTATGGGATCATTATCTTGCATAAGGATGGCTCCTATTCCAGATCCACTAGCGTCAGTAACTACTAAAAAGAATGGTCTATTGAAGTCAGGTAGTTGTAATACAAGAGCATGGGTTAATACATATTTCAATAAATCAAAAGATTTTTGTTGATTATCAGACCAGTTATACACAATACCCTTCTTTAAAAGTTTTGTCAAAGGTAATGTAAGTAATGAAAAATTCCTCACAAACTTTTTGTAAAAACTAGCAAGACCTAGAAAAGAACGTAACTCATGCACATTTTTGGGTATGGGCCAATTTAAAATTGCTTCTATCTTTTTAGGGTCAACTTTAATGCCTTCTGATGAGACAATATGTCCTAGATATTCAATTTTGGTTTGGAAGAATTCACTCTTTTCTGGATTAGCATATAATTGATTGTCTTTTAACAACTTGAAAACTAAAGACAGATGTTCATAATGCTCATTCTCATTTTTACTGAATACTAATATATCATCAAAGAATACTATGACACAATGCTGATGTTTCAAGAATATGCGATTCATCATACGACTAAATGTAGCTGGTGCATTAGTTAGACCGAAAGGCATTACTAGAAATTCATAGTGTCCAAATTGTGTTCTAAATGAAGTTTTGAATATATCAGATTTATCCAATCTTACTTGATGGTAGCCAGATTTAAGATCTATCTTACTGAATATGGCAGATCCTTGTAGTTTATCCATAAGATCATCTACCCTAGGAATCGGATATCTATTCTTAACAGTAATTTTATTTAGGGCATGATAATCAATGCACATGAAATAAGTATTATTTTTCTTTTTCACTAATAAAACAGGTGCACCAAATGGAGAACTACTAGGTCTAATTAATCCTGTGTTAAGCAATTCCTCTATTTGATTTTGAATTCCTTTCTGTTCAATTTGGTCATGTTTATATGGTGCTTTACAGGGTGGTTGTATTCTAGGAATTAAATCTATTTTTTGATCTTCAGGACGTGAAGGTGGTAGTCCAAGTGGTAAATCATCAGCAAAGCAATCTTGAAATTGAGCAAGAAATTGTGTATGCCTAGGATGCATTTGTTTTTCTTTAGCTTGAATTTCATTCACCCATATTCAATAAGATTTGCTACTTTTACGTAATGCACGTTTAGCCTGAGTTTGAGTAAGCAATGGAAAATTATTAGAGGCGTGCATACCATGCAATGTGATTTGTTTTCCTTGAAAATAAATTTTAATTGAATGGGTAGAGTAATCTATATCAAGATTATACTGATGACGCCAAGGCATTCCTAAGATAATGTCACTAGACTGCAAAGGTACAACTAGGAAATTTCTTCGTTCAGTATATTCACCAATTTTAATTTCTAAATTATGCACCTCTTGTGTTCCATTATATCTTGTGCCTAGGAATGCAGCTTTGATGTGATAATTTGTAGAAACAATTTGTAAATTCAATTCTTTGACTAACTTTGCAGAAATAAAATCGTGTGTGCTCCCATCATCATGTAAAATAGTCTTTTCTTTACCATGCACAAAACATTTCATTGTTAACAAAGAATGGGGAGTTGGCATACCTGGCAAAGTATCTGAAGTAGTACCAATGTCGTCATCATCTTCCGTAAAGTCAGGCATTTCCTCACGTTCTTCTTCTTTGATTGCTCTAAGATAATTGATATGGACAGGTGGATTTTTGGTTTGACAATTGGCTGCTAGATGTCCAGGTTGATGGAATTTGTAACAAACTATGGGTTTGGCTTTAGATACATTATTGGTAATGGTAGAAAGTTTAGGAATGTTGGGATTTGACTGTGAGGATGGCTTAGGGTTTGGATTGGTATTTGATGGCAAAGCAGGTGGTCGTGTCCAAGACTTACAGAATGAAGATGGAAGAAAATGACTTTGATTGAATCTTCGAAAATTTGAATTGAATTGTTTGGAACCATAGTTACCATTAGTTGGAAATTGTTGTGGTCGCTTGTTTCTTCCGCGAATCTTGTCTTCAGTGTCATGAGCCAAGGAAATTGCATCTTCAAGGGTTGTTGGCTTGAACATATTGACTTCAGCATAGAAATATCCAAGTAGGCTAGACATAAACTTGTATTTGTGAGTTGCTTCAGGTACATCTTCGAGCATGCGTAGTTGTAGTAGGGCATTCCAGAAACATTCAGTGTATTGAGAAATAGGTTCGCGATCTCTTTGCTATAGAAGATCCCATTTCTTAATGGCTTTTTCATGGAACTGAGGAGGAAGGAAATTATGCAAAAACTTCTTTTGGAAAGTCTCCCATGTAGTAGGGCAATCAATGCTCTTGTGGACCACAGTCCACCATAAAGATGCTCGATGGACTAAATGGTTAGTTACACATTTAATTTTGTCTTTCTCAGTATATGTTTCTTCATGGAAGTAATCATCAAATTGGTTGATAAATGCAAGTACAGTCTTTCCATCTCGTGATCCATTGAAAGTACGAAATTTGAAGTCTCTTTTACTTATCTTTGTTTCTTTTCGGATGGATTAGGCTTCAAGTGTTTCATCGATGGTATGTCGTATAAGATCTTCGAGTTGCGATCCATCTTGGTTGGTGGTAGATCGTTGCAAATTAGCCAATTGAACTTGTAAAGCTTGTCGGGCTCTTCGTTCTTCTTCGAGCTACATCATAATCAAATCCAACTTTTGCTTCATCGTTGGTTCGAGTAAATCACCTTCAGCCATAAAATCGTCCATGTTTTGTTCAGTCATCCTGCAAAATCCAAAAGACTTCACACTCTCGAATTCTTATTAGCAAGATGAGCGTAGCTCAAAGATGGGTATACAAGGCTTGTAAATTTTTGTTTGGCTTTTATGGTCTTTGTCCTTTGCGTATGCAGAATTCGTTGTCACAACCGTCATCCAAGATAATAATGTTGCGTAGAAATTGCGTATGACCTTCTGCGTTTCTTGAAACTGGTTCAGCAAGTTTGCAAGTATGAACAGGGTCTACCAGAGAGCAATATACGGATTCTGTGCTTCTACGTGTGAACTACCTTTATGGGAGTTGTTGAATAAGTCTTTTATGGACCTCTGTGACTTAGGTGACTTGCAGGAATAAGAAGGCTTAGTGGACTTGGGGGACTTAAGAGCTTAAGGCTCTTATTGATCAAGCATGGATTTCGTGGACTTCAAGACGTCCTCAACGGATTCGGCGGCCGTCAGTTCATACTGACGCCGCTGACGAAAAAATCGTGGGGCTAAGGTTTTTTTTAAGCTTACTATTAAGCTTTTTAACCTTTGAGATAAAGCTTTTTAGCTTTTTAGCTATGGAGGCTTATCTATTTCTCTGTTTGAAGACGACTTGAAGAAGGAGCTATCCACATGGTCCTCCGCCTACACAGGCTGGTCCTTCGTGATCAGAGGATGCAGATGGGGGTTCTTGACCGCCAGGAACACACTGGTATTGACCGTTCGCGACAAAACTAACTGTAGAGCTCGATCGTTCTAGGAGCTCCGCCTTCGCGCAAGATGGTAAGCAATTGGAAGCTCTCAATCTCAGCTTCGCTCTGATACCATTGGTGCACAGATCGGATGCCGTAAGCTTGCACTACATGAACAAGAGACCAAGTGGGTGCAATCTCCCCCCATGCCTTGTGTGAGCATTCCACAAAGCATGTATTTCATATATTAATCATCTTCAAGCTCAAATAATAGCCCAAATTACAAAATAGCACGCTTTAGCTTTTGAGTTTTCTTTGTGCCAATAAAGAATTAAAGCTAATGGATGCCCAAGAAGTTAGGCGTACCCAAATACAATGTCCAATACAAATATCTAAATCATGCACCCATGTGCATACAAAAATAATAAATAAATATCAAGCGCTTTGATAAATAAGCACGACAAAATATAGGCGCCATGCCTAAGATACGCGCCCATCAAAATATTGATGATAAATTTGAATACAGTTATCCTCCAATGCTTTCCACTGTCACCGCTGCTAGCTCTACACATCAACTAAAGCATTCACAATTGTTAGAAAAATAATACAAATAAATCGACAAAAGTGAATACCTAGCAGTCTTCAGCTACGTAAATAAATTGGTTAGAAATCAATCCTAACCTTAATTTATCACGAGTGCGCACTCTAAACTCATTAACGTTTATTAATTTTAAATATGTATTTTTCAGAATCACCTACTATGGAATCACCCATGTACACATAAAATTAACAAAACGCTCGAAAAGGATAGGCGTGCCCATCAACTTCTCACACAAACAATCCACTTTGTGTATGAGCCTCGGCAATAAAAGTTTACGGAATCCACCGCAAAACCTCACGCAATCCACCGTGTAGTATGCCTCCTGGCATCACCCAGTTCCTCTCGAGATGAGGACATCTCGATTCCTCCAAGGGGGAGAGAATGTAATATTCTCGCTCAAAAATATTACCCAACTTGACTTCCCGCACGCTGCGTAGACCGTGTGTAAGGTTATCTTCTGCATGGTAATTACCGACAGTTTAATCTGTAACCTGCACGCGTGAAATCGGGACCTCCGCATTGGAAATCAAGCCCGAGGGTTTAAATTCTCATAACCGCGGGGAAACACCCTCTTGGGAGGGACAAAATGGATAATATTAATGCAAATTTTTTTAATGGTTATCCCTTTCTCCCAACGGATGCATGGCTGGAGGAGAGGGAGTATGGGGAGGGATGGGCTAGGTGGAGATGTGGGTTGCATTGGGGGGAGGGAAGTCATGCATTTGTCCACATGGGGGAGCTTCTCTCCCCACCCCTTGGGCTATAAAAACCCCCCCCTTAGCCTTGGAGAAGGGGGGGAAAGGTTGCAGAGGCTGCCGTGGAAGGAGAGAGTCGTCATGTTGAGGGAGAGGAGAAAAATATTGGAGATCGCCATCGCCATCCCATGCGAGCAAGCTACCGTGCCGTCGAGAGGAGGAGGAGCGCCGCTGTTGCCATTAACCCGCCACCACCCGGCTGAAGCCGCCATCGCAGTCGTCGTAGTGTGCTGTTGGCCATGGCCCCATGTTGCCACAAAAAAGTCAACCATCTCCCCCCAATTGACGTCATCATTCTCCTTTCTATTACCCCTCAATCATTTCCCTTGACCCACGTGCTTCCTAGGGGGAAGCAGAAGCTTCCTAGAGCTTCTTGGAAGCTTCCATAAGGGGGCTTCCTTAAGGCCTGTTTCTGCGTGGCCACCTCGGGTGTTTAAAAGCCCCCATTCCCAAGAACCTTTTTCGCAAGAGCCCCATTTCTGCAAACAAAGCTTCAATCCCATAAGCTTTTCTCCCACAAGGCCTCCCATAAGCCCAAGTCTCACAAGCCCTGGCATTTTAAAGATCCGAAGTTCGGTGAAGGTATCTCCTGCGTACGAGGGAGAAGGGCAAGATCTTGAGGTTGCTTACCAAGGTGAGGAGATTCACTGATCACGTAAGGGTAAAGGCAAATCGGAAGTAACACAATATTAGTGAGTTTGGGAATCTCCTGATTCCCATTTTTTGAATACTAAAAATGTGGCACCTGGATAACATGCTCATAAGTTTCTCAAAACCATATGATGTGACCTATCATTGGAAAGCACTTGAAAAATGGAATCTATTGAGCTATAGAGCACTCGATTTGGAGTTATAGTGTTCAAGTTATGACAAATCCAAAGATTTGACCACGTGTCCCAAACTTATGGGAAATTCCCATATTCCCCAATATGGTGTTAAGTCCGTAATCACGCCTACAATGGCCCCCAAGAAGTCGCAAGGCACGCTTTTGGGAGGTTCTTCTCCTAACATTCATGTGGACATCTCCCCGAGCCCACAAGTCCAGGTTTTTTTCGAGTTTATTCTCACATAAAGAAATGATTTAGGCATGCTTAATTTCATAAGAAAGAATGCATTTTGCACTTATCGTTAATGCATGTGGCAGCGATAAATGTACACTTGATAAATTTATCTCTTTAAACGTTAGACAAGGTTGGTGAATGTCATGAAATTGGAACGTTGCATTTCTAGAATTGTCTGTCTTAGGAGATTAGCTGCATGTTGCTAATTTTGGCACATTTTCATAGTAATGAGTCCAAATGCCTATTACTTAGGGCAAATGAATGAAATTGTTAAGTGCATTGGCCGTGAAGGAAAGGAGTATCTTGCACTTAGTCAATAATTCCCTTCGTTATGATTCGCACGAGGAAATTGTTAACTTCCATTTCGCGGCATGAAAATGAACTCCGGTCTTGTAAGTTGCATGGAAAAAGGATGCTTGGAAATGGATTAAATAAATACTAGCCTTAGTGTCGCATGAACTTCAATTTTTTAGGTTGTTGTATCTAGGGATCGCATGTTACATATTCGCAAATTCATTTCGTCAAGTTGCATTTGGAAAAGACTGCATGGTTTATTAAAGCATGAAATTTTAAAACTTAGAAAAAGAATTGTGGGCATGATTCTTGAATGTAAGTCCTAGTAGGTTCAATGAAAGTTATTCTGCAATTTATCATGCGTTTTGATTTTAACAATAAAAGCTAGGGTTATTGCGAATCTAGTGGTATGTAGAAACAATGAATTGCATGTTTACGTGAATTGTGACATGTTGCAACTAGTTTTCTCCTTTAGATCAAGTTAACATCTCTAGGAATGGTTCGTCCTTGTTGCAAGACAAGTAGATCGAATTATCTAAATCACCTAATCCGCAAGGGATTCGTATAGGCATGGTTCAATCGATACGATAAATACCCCAAGTGCTAACTAGGGTTTAGCACGTTAAGGACTCAGCCTAGTTTTGCACTTGTTGCCAAGTCAAAACCCTTAAATCGAAGGTCCTACCCACATTCACGAAATGTAGGGTCAATTAGATGCTCATGCAAGTAAGGATCTAGGGTTTCTACCCTAAGGATCATTCATTCAAATGTTAAAACTCGGTTTGAGTTTGAATCCCTAGGACCAAACATTGTCGGTCTAGTGCAATTAGGATTGGGTTGAGAAGACACCCTAAACCCTGCTTCTTGTCTAATCATAATTCCTTGACCAAAAAAAGCAATTCAATGGGTGAAATGATTCCTTGGAATAGATGCGACACTTGTGCAACAAGTTGCAATATTGCATGGTCTTGTGGTTTGATCACAAGAGAGTTTTGCCATTCCTTGGAAAGAGGTTGGCAGGTTCTTACGCAAGTTTAACTTATATGAGCAGAAGTAATCATCCTGTTACATCACCTTTCTTGAGTAAAGTTGCCAAGTTAAGGAAAGTTAGGTATTTTCTTGGAAGCAAAGGATCAATCAAGTTAGAACGACATGGTCGCCACAATTTACTGTCTTAGTTTAAGAAGCACTAAGGTGTTGGTCAATTTGGGTTAATAGGGTATGGCCCTAACCCAAGGACAAAAGGGTGAACAAACAAACCCTTGGGGATATTGCCAAGTCGCAATTGATCCCGGGATCGAATGCTGGATGCATTCGGAGAGAAGGATTCACTCCTTAGCAGTTGGCCAAATAAACAACCACTGGAATTGATAGTGCTTGTAACAATTTAGGAGCACTGTTTGGATTGTTTGCTCAAGGAACTAAGGGATGGAAAGATATTTAATGCTTCAGGTTCAAGGCCTGAAGGGAGAGGCAGCTTGAGTTACCCCCGACTGTCTATTTGACCCTAACCAACACTACAAAAGAAAGCCCTATAGACGCGCACTATACATGCGAAATAGCGGGTGTGTTTATCAGCGCATCTATTCGCGCTAGTATATAGAACGCATCTATGTACCCGCGTTTTTAAACGCGCCTATAGATGCAAAAATAAACACACATATTTTTCATTTCTCATAAATTTCCTAAATATGACCAAACATATATCTTAACAACTAGTATTTTTTTGAATACATTACCAACTTTACTTCTTTCTGAGTATTACAAATATACATCCAATCATTCAAAGCTAATTATATATGCTACAATGAATGATCAATCTCATCTTAATGAGATCGGCCCTTGCTAGACTATCTACCTCTAGGTCTATGTTACCAATAGGCAATGAAACAAATAAGTCTATCCCACTGTCAGATGTATTGCTATGCTCAATTTCTTCATCATCATCTGCAACCACATTTTTATCCTCTTCTGCGCTTCCTTGAACATCCTCGCGGGGATCATCTTGTATTGCATCATGTATATCATCGATCATGGCATCATCATGTGCATCATCATTGATTGCTGGATTGTCATCAACTATCTCTATGTTGGTAGCATTGCCATATATTGGTTTTGAACGATTAGATATGGGGATGATGTGCCACCATCGGTTATTGTTTACCATTGGGTGATACACAACCTACATTTAAAAAACAAAAAGTAAGAAACATAGATATTTATTGTATTTTGAGAATGTATCAAGAAGTAATATATATAAAAACAAATAGCTTCTAATATACCTGCTTCCATTTTTGAGATAGTACGAATGTGTCATTCTTGCATTGGTGAAATTTTGTAGAGTTAATCACTACAAAACCACTTGGATGACGTCTAATTGTGCAATGCTCACCCGTTGTTACTACTTCTTTAAACCACTTCACATCTAGTACATATATAAATAATCGCCTAAAGTCAAGCTTCAAAATATCTTGGATCTGGTGCGCAGATCGGACGCTGTATGCTCGCGTAGTGAATGCCGGAAGGTCCCCAAGAACAATGAACTCTACTTTTTGCACAAGTTACAAGGTAAAAAGCATGAACGACAAGAGCAAGAGACCAATTGGATGCAATCTCCCCCCATGCCTTGTGTGAGCGCTCCACAAAATATTTCATCTTCATGCTCAATAATAGCCCAATTTACAAGAATATAGTAAGCTTTTAGTTTTTGAGTTTGCTTTTACACAAAAATAGGAATAAAGCTAATGGACGGTGCCCAAAGAGTCTGGCACGCCCAATACAATGTCCAAATAGAAATAACATAACCGTGCGCCCATGCGCATACAAAATAATAATAAATAATCGATGCCTCAATAAATAGGCATGACAAAATATAGGCGTGGCGCCTATCAGAATATAATCCATAGATCGAATACTCGCTATCCTCCAATGCTTTCCTCAGCCACTGCTGCTATCTCTACACATCAACTGAAGCATTCACAATCGTTAGTAAAATAATACAATTAAACCGACAAAAGTGAATACCTAGTAGTCTTCAGCTACATAAATAAATCAACTTGTTAGAAATAAATCCTAACCTTAATTTATTACGAGTGCGCACTCTAAACTCATAAACGTTTATTAATTTAATATGCATTTTGCAGAATCACCCGCTATGGAATCACCCATATACACACTAAATTAATGAAACGCCCGAAAAGGACAGGCGTCCCCATCAACTTCTCGCACAAAGAATCCACTTTGTGTATGAGCCCCGGTCATCAAAGTTTACAGAATTCATCGTAAAACCTCACGGAATTCACTGTGGCACGAAATCCACCATGAAATATGCCTCCTGGCATCAGGATCAAGCCACAATAACCTTCCATGGTGCCATTGGTATCTTGGAAGTTTGCAAGGATACCACAATCCAGGGTATTTCTCTTATCATCTATATGTTGAGTTCGAAAATGTTTGCCTTCACACCAAATAGCAATTAACAATGTGCACTAGTAGTACATTGTTGAGATCATATTAATGATTTAGTTAAAGATGAAACATGTAAAATTATTATATCATATATAACTAAAGATAATTTAATTATAAGTATGTCTCTCCTTTGATAAGCAACCTCATGCATATTCCCACTCCTCTTGCGATATATCTGTAACGTATCCTCTTAGTATCATCCAGGACACGTCTTAGCAGTCCATCGAAAAGGATGTCTAGAAAGCTCCGCCCGGCACTCCCATGGAATATTACGGAATTTGCGATCTAGGTCTTCGCGCGTCTGCCACGTAGCGGAAGTATCCTGGCCGTTCCCACTTAGGATCGACCGGAATTAGGGTTTTCTTGATTGGTCATTAACTAACATCAACTAGCATCGATTAATGGAAATGTTTGTGCTTTGCTAGAGATTTTAGAGAATTGTTTGATTTATGAATTACAAATTAAATGAATACCTATATTTCAGGATGAAGGCCTGAAGGGAGAGGCAGTTTCAGTTACCCCTGACTACCTGCTTGACCCTAACCAAGGGGGTTGTTGACCACGCCAGGAACATGGACCGAATCCGCTGCGAGAGGTCTCTGCGTTGAGCTCTACTTGGAGCACGAGGACACTTGGGTGCCAGGGGGGCTCTGGCCGTAAATCCCTCGCCTTCCGGGTCCTGCACAAGAGGCTAACGTGACTCGTGATTGGATCTCGAGGCTCGCATACTAGTCTACGGGCAAAAGCTTGGATTAGTGATCCTGTGGATTACTGGATGGCCTTCGGGCGGATTATGAACAAGCCTACGGGCGGAACTCCTTGTATTTCAAAGATACAAATAATGTTATGTAATAAAGAACTTGTTTGATATTGTTTTTCTATGTCACGTGATAAGATTACGTGAAGGAACTAGTGCTTAACGGTTTAATTAAAGAAGCTGGTTGTTACATGTCCAAATTAATGTGTTAGATAATTACATAACTAAAAACAAACTGAGGAAAGTGCGGAGGATGGGCCATGGGTCTGTCCTATGGTTGGGTGGTCCCGGTTAGCTAGGAACTTTTCTCAAAAATCTCGAAGAACAGCGGGATGATCATCAAAACGAATAACGAAAGCGATGACCTAGAGTTATGTCTTACCCGATTTACGTTGTTTTAGGGGAACGGAGTGGGACTATGCCTTATGGAAGAGAGGTTGAGCTTTGCATCCCTATCATTTCCCATTCTCCTTGAACCAAGTGCAGCGTGAATCTGCTTCGGACCTGGTGTTTCTGCGTAAAATAGTTCGCTCGGGTCCGACGCTAGTTGCTGTTAGTTAATGACCAATCAGGAAAACCCTAATTTCGATCGATCCTAAGTGGGAACGGCCAGGATACTTCCACTATGTGGCAGACGCGGGAAGACCTAGATCGCAAATCCCGTAACATTCCATGGGAGTGCCGGGCGGAGCTTTCTAGACATCCTTTCCGATGGACTGCTAAGACGTGTCCTGGATGATACTAAGAGGACTCGTTACAGTTGGTATCAAAGCCGACTAACAACAGAATTGCTTTTATAAAATCTCAATAAAATGAAGTAAAGAAATTGTTGATGTCCAAACATTTCCTTACCTTCAATGCTGTCTTGCAGAGTTACAAAGTGTGGAACAAGTTTTTGGTATTTCGGGTCATGTTTATGACTGCAATGCATTCTCCGCTTTATAGACAAAGAATTGGGATGATGAACATCCTGGAGTAGATTTATAATCCATTACCTCTATACATAGAACGAAGATGGACGGGGTCTTCTGGAATCTACTATATAGCCGCCCACCGATTTGCTTATCTACAGCCAACCTAAAGAGGATCAAGTGGTTGGAAGACTTGAAAGTCGTGAAGCTGTTCATTTTTGTGGAAGCTCAGGTAAATTGGACTTTACATATTCAAGGTCGGAGGGTTGAAATGAACTCATATGTATATGAGGAAGTAACCCGTGTAATCCTCGCCGACAGGATTAAAGTGTTGGACCGCCATGAGAAGTATGGATTCCAACGGAAAGGGTATCCTGAACTTCCAATGACTTATCGATTCCTAAAGATCCATGACTCAAAACCCTACTATTACTCAGTTCCTGTAGATAAATGCAATACAACATTGTTTTCCCCAAACTAAATGTAACAACTGACTTATCATCACACGGAACGTTGTATTCAAAAGGGCTATGCCCATGTAAATACAAATAAAGACTTCTTTTTATCAAAGTCTGGCTGTGTATAAGAGTTGATAAAAAGTTAAGTAGCTACATTGTTGATGAGATAGCTAAGCTAACGTCGATTATCGTATAATAACGTTAAGAAAACCTTTATTCAGGCACAACCCCAGGTACAGGTTCCAAACTCACCTCCTACATCAAGTACTGCTGTGATCCAGGAGAAGAAGTTCCTCCTCAAGAAAATTAAGCCACCCGAGTTTGATGGGAGAGGCAAGTTTGTTTAGGCTGATGTTGAAATTTGGATTGAATCCATGGGGGATTACTTCGAAGCCCCGGTACTGCACCCACCAATCAGGCTATGCTCGCCAAGTTAAATCTCACCGGCGAAGCCAGACTTTGGTGGAAGCAATGGTGCAGGGATCAAGGGATTTCAGAGGGATCCGTTACCTGGGAGAAGCTGAAGAAAGCCGTGCAGGGAAGATACTTACCACCTGCATATCGCACGCAGAAAATGAATGAGTTCTACGAGCTAAAACAGCTAGGACTCACTCTTGACGCATACTATTCTAAATTCGTCTCACTTTTAAAGTATGTGCCACAGATGGACATGACACAGCAGGTGTCCAAAATTTATGTGGGCTTAAATCCACCAGTAAATACCCGTCTCGAATCTATGCATCCATCAAATCTTCAGGATGCACTCATTGAGCGGCGCCTATAATTCAGGAGGTGCAAGCTAGACCAAGGGGTAACAAAACTTGGTCTTATAATGACCCGAACAGGGGAGCATTCAGACCTCAAATGAAGAGAGTTCAAGGTCATAATCAGGGACAAAGAAAGAAAGCAAGGACAAATAACGTCAACAACTTTGTTCCTACTCAAAGTAATGGCCGAAACCTCTGTTGTTTCCACTGCAACGAACCCGGTCACTTCAAGAGGCAATGTCCCAAGCTCAGTGGAGGACATCACCAAGCACCTTTCCAAGGAGCAAGCCGTGGTCAAGGAGCCGCTACCCGAGGGAGAGGAAGAACCGCCTGCATAGCTAATAGGCAAAGATGCAAAGAAGAAGAAGAGGAAGATCCAACCATGGAAGCAGAATTCGAAAGAGCGACAGTCCATGCCGCTTTACACAAGAAAGGGCTAAATCGCCAGTTCTCGGTGATTCAGACACCGTCAGACTATCAAGGTAAAGGTTTCAAAACCTTGATTGATTGTGGCAGTACACATTCCTTTATCTCACCAGTATGTGCAAAAAGATTAGGAATAGCCACAGTAGAGGCACCTACCCTGCTTTTGGAATTGGCAAATGGTCGTGAGGTAACTTGTACCAGGCAAACTGCTACGGTGGAATTCTTTCAAGGAGAAAAGAAGACTTCAGTTAAATTTAGAGTTATGAATTTAGGTATCCATGAGTGTCTACTCGGAATGGATTGGCTTAAGCCCAATGATGCCCACATTCACTGTGGAAAGGGTCAAGTTTCCTTTCAAAACTCTGAAGGGGAATTTGTCACAACTCAAGGTGAGGCAGGAGTGCCAAGAATCCAATTGGCCAAAGTATCTCAGATTATAAAACGAGTCAGAAAAGGATTACCCGTTTACTTGAGCAAACTCAACAAGTTAGATCAAAAGAAAGAGGCTCATGAAGGGCCTTCTTGGCTAAAGGAATACACTGACGTATTCCCTGAAGAATTGACCGAACTTTCGCCTCAAATAGAAGTAGATCATGAGATTAGGTTAGTTCCTGGAGCTCTACCAATTGCAAAGAGACCTTATAGAATTTCCATACCAGAAGCAATTGAGCTGAAGGAGCAACTCAAGCAACTCTTAGATCAGGGCTACATCCGGCCTAGCAATTCACCATGGGGAGCTCCAATACTATTTCAGAAAAAGAAAGATGGGACACTTCGACTATGTATTGATTACTGAGGGTTGAATCAATCAACAGTCAAGAACAAATATCCTATTCCTAGAATAGATGAGCTTCTTGATCGTCTTCAGGGTGCAAAGATCTTTTCCAAGATTGATCTCAGGTCAAGTTACTATCAGATAAGGATCAAGGAAGAAGATATCCCAAAGACGGCCTTCAATACAAGATATGGGCACTTTGAGTTCCTGGTTATGTCATTCGGGCTTACGAATGCACCTGCTACCTTCAATAGATTAATGCAGGACATTTTTAGGCCATATCTTGATGATTTCGTGCTTGTCTTCTTCGATGACACTTTACTCTATTCTAAACAGGAAGAAGATCATGAACCTCAACTTCGGATTGTCCTTGAGACAATGAGGTCACATAAGCTGTATGCAAAAATGAAGAAGTGTGCATTCTTCAAGCGTTAGATTGAATATTTGGGATTCATAGTATCATCAGAAGGAATATCAGTAGACCCAACCAAGGTCAGAGATGTGCTTGAATGGCCAACACCAGTATCTGTCAAAGAAATACGCAGCTTTCTTGGATTGACAAGATGGTATAGGGTCTTCATCAAAAACTATGCTTTGATTGCAGCACCTCTAACGGATTTACTAAAGAAGCAGACTTCCATTACATGGTCAACTCCCGAACAGAATAGCTTTGACAAATTGAAGCAAAGTTTGGTATCAACACCTATTCTAAAACTTCCAGACCTCAATAAAGAGTTAGAGGTAGTAACAGATGCTAGCATTCTTTCCTTGGGGTGTATACTTATGCAGGAAGGTCATCCAGTGGCATACTCTTCAAGGAAATTGAAGAGTCATGAAAATAATTATGCCACGCATGATCTGGAATTACTAGCTGTCATCCATGCTCTAAAGCTTTGGAGACACTACATGTTGGGTAACAAGTTTACTCTAGTAACCGATCATAAGAGTCTCAAATGGATTTTTACCCAGAATGAGCTCAACATGAGGCAACGTCGGTGGATTGAAGTGTTGGAGGAATATGATTTTGAAATCAAGTACCGACCAGGGAAAGAGAATGTAATTGCCGATGCACTTAGTCGCAAGGCATTCCTAAATTCCCTAATCTTGCAGAATCCATCAATGGCCAGATCTCTGGCTACAAAAGAATAAATGCCAAACAACCCTATACTTGAATTAGCTAGAGAGGAAGCATGCCATGATTTGGCCTATCAAACGATGCTAAAGGAAATATCTACCAAGGAGCAGAATCAAAAGTTGCAAGCTAAGTATCAGGAATTTTCCATTGATAATGGACTTGTCTACTACAGAACAAGGCTGTGTATACCAGCAAGCCAGTCACTTAAGCAGAAGATAATATGGGAAGCTCATGATTCCCCTTTCACAGGACATCCTGGCTATACTAAGACTCTTAATGCAGTTAGGAAGAGCTACCATTGGGAGAGGCTTAAAGGTGACATTCTCAAATATGTCACTGAGTGTTTGTCTTGCCAACGTATCAAAGCCGAGCATGTCATGATGCCAGGGAAACTGCAACCGCTTGACATTCCCCAAATGAAATGGGAATTTATCAGTATGGATTTTGTTATAGGCTTACGCCAAGTCCAGGGAGGATACAACTCCATCATGGTTGTAGTTGACATGCTAACCAAGGTTGCACACCTAACTCCAGTAAAGACAAACTATAAAGCCTCCGACATTGCAAGATTGTTTATCAAAGAGATATCCAAGCTACATGGTTTACCCAGAAGAATCATTAGTGATCGATATTTTCTCTTCACATCACACTTCTGGAGAGCTATCTTTGAAGCTATTGGGACTCAACTCTGTTTTAGCACCGCCTACCATCCCCAAACGGATGGCCAAACAGAGCGAGTAAATCAAGTCATCGAGGATATTCTTACGGCATACTTCTCTCGAGAACCCAAGAAGTGGATTCAATACTTGCATTTGGTAGAGTTTGCCTACAATGCTTCTTACCAACAAAGCATTCAGATGACCCCTTTTCAAGCATTGTATGGTCATGATTGTCGAAGTCCTCTAAACTTTTCTGACCCAACCCTAAGGGTTGAAGCGTCAAGGCAGATGTTGGAAGAGATGGATTATCAAATAAAGTTAATAAGACAAGACATACAGACGGCCAAGGATAGACAGAAGGCATACGCGGATCTGAAACGTCAAGAAAGAGTCTTCGAAGAAGGAGACATGGTCTTCATTCACGTACGCCCTAAAAAGAGTTCTCTATCTCTGGGAGATTGCAAGAAGCTAAGTCCAAGGTATTGTGGGCAGTAAAAAATAATCAAATGCCTAGGACCCAATGCTTATAGATTGCAACTCCCTGAGAACCTAAAGGTTCACAATGTATTCCATATCAGCCTATTGAAAAAATATGTACCCAACCCTAACCATGTACTTAATGACCAACAAATTGTAATGCCTAGCAAAGGAGTCCTTGAACTATAGGATCTTAGATGTTAGGGAGAGATAGTTAAGATCCAGAACCTTGAGAGAATGCCTCATCCAGTGGAAAGATTATCCCGAAGAGGATGCCACTTGCGTAGATGAAGACACTCTCAACCATCAATATCCCCAGTTTATCTCGAGATGAGGACATCTCGATTCTTCTAAGGGGGAGAGGATGTAATGTCTCGCCCTCATCCCGCCCTCACACATTCCAAGGAAACATGTTTTTTTCTTGACATTGGCGCTCACCTCCGAGGATCAGATCTAGTAGTGGTAGTAAAAAATTAGTAGGCGTGTTAGTAGGGTGAGGTCGAAGGAGTTAGTTGATTAAGTAAGGTTAGTCAGTTAGTAAGGGTAAAATAAAATGTTAGAAATATAGAATATGTTAGTATAGGTTAACATTAGTAATATACTGTACATTAGTAATATACTATACATTAGTAATATACTATAGTATAGTATATTAAGCTTCTAAGATGGGTGAACCCGCCATCTCCCGCCACCTCCGCAATGACTGAAGCCGATGTACATATCATCATCATCCTCATCAGTACCAACGTCATTCTCACCCTCGTCATCATCTCAAGCTGGCCGTCCATGCGAGAGGACACGACTGCAAACCTGTGTACTCCTGCCACCCATCGGGAGATGAGGAAAGCAACCCCTTCCCTCCCCCCAACTATATAATAAGCCTTTTTCCCCCCGTTGCAGAGGTGTTCGGATCTCCATCGCCTGTGCCTTTCAAGTGTGGTAGGCAGCCGTCAACAATCCTAGGCCTCGCCTTGCACTCCATTCTGTTCCCTCGCCAGGTCTCCAGCGTCGCCACCTCCCTGCAGTTGTACGAGTCTTTCTTTTCTCCCCCTGTGGACTATCTGCATTGGCGGCAGCCTACCAAGATGCCCCACCACCTAGCCCACGTGTTTTCTTCCTTGGATCAGTCTGCGGCGGCAGATCTGCGGCCGCTCCGCCACCCAGCCCCGTGATATCTTCCTTTCCCCCCCATCGTCTCGACTTAGGCCATGTAGGCTCTGACCCCAGTCAACTTTTTTCCCCCATCCTGGGCGTCATGGACCCCCCCTTGGACCCCAATTCAAACCATCATCAGGGACCCCGAATGTTGTTCCGTGAGGAGTAGAGAGGAATAAGGTGGGAGAAGATAAAGAAGAGAACGAGTGAAGTGAAGGAGGAAGAGTAGAGAGGAATAGAGTGGGAAAAGATAAAGAAGAGAAAGAGAGGAGTGAAGGAGGAAGAGTAGAGTGAAATAGGGTGGGAGAAGATAAAGAAGAGAAAGAGAGGAGTGAAGGAGGAAGAGTAGAGTGAAAGAAGGAATAGGGTGGGAGAAGATAAAGGAGGTAAGAGAGAAGGAATAGAAGGAGGTAGAAGAGTAAAAAGAGAATAAAAGAAGAGGGGTGAAGGAGGAAGAGTAGGAAAGAAGAAGGAAAAAGGTAGAGGAAGCGCAAGAAAAGAGAATAATTCCCTTTCTATACCTTTTGCCCCAAGCCCAAAGTTCTCCAAAGGTTCATGTGGTTGCAAAGCCACGCTCACCCATAATCTTTTTGCCAAGTATGTACCCTATAGGTCCTTCTTAGGTTTTATAAATCTTTCCTCTCTCCGAAGAAGCTAGGAACCTAAAGGTCTTATTATTCCTTCTCGTGATCAACCATTTAAACGGCTCCTTGCCTCGAAAAAGAGACGGTGGAAATCCGGGAGAAAGAGTAAAAGCTGCCTTCACGTTCAAACTGCGATGCTGCCTAAGAAAGTCCAAGGAGTAGCTGCGGGAGGGTCATCTCCCGGTATCCATGTGGATATCTCACCCCAAAACCAGGTTTTTTTTTCTTCTTGGTTTTATATCGGTTTTAAGTCAATCATGCAAAGATAAATTGTTAGGGATAGGATATATTTTTCCGAGTTATTTTCAATGAATGAGTTTAACTTAAATCAAACAAATGATAATGTATAGAACATAGTTTCCTTCGAATAGCATCATGCATTTAAACAAATTACGAGCAAGATTATCTACCTATTGTAGTAGTATATTTCGGCTAAATCTTGAAGGTATAAAAACCGCAGCTTGCACCATTAGTCCTATTCCTTTTTGCAACGAATCATTGTAGAAGATTAAATTCATGAAAGGTTTCTTTCGTTGCTCAAATTACTAGGAAGTTATCATTGCTAATTGCATATCTTAGCAAGGAAAAGATTGTTATTTGGCATGAGTTTCGTTTGCAAGGAAAAAGGAAGATTAAATTGAATTTTATCGACTTAAAAATCAATCGTCACAAGGATAACAAATCGTGACGAGGTGATCAATATTACCTTCAAAAAGATAACCAAACCAATCTAAACTTAGAAATACCATGCTGAAAAAAAAATGCCTTGGAAATGATTTAAAGACCAAAGAAACGTTTATACCTTAAGCACTTGACTACTTTCCTTATTGTAGGGTCAATAAATTTGTAAAGATAAAGAACTAGGGTTTGTCCCTGAGGTTCTTAAAAAGAGACCCTAGGTCCCAGCTTAAAGAAACTAAAACGGATTATTTCATAGCAGGACTTGCGCAGTAAGTATGAAGTCATGTAGTCTTGTGATTGATTCACAAGAAGAAAGGGTAAACAACCTCAACAAGGATGGCAGATCGTTACGCAAGTTATCTTGCAAAAGGATGTATTCTTGGATTTCCTTCTAAATAAGGAAAGTTACAAATCGGAAACTAAAGTATCCAATGAACTTTAGGTTGACCAATTTTGGCTAATAAGGTACGCCCTAACCCAGAATATAAAGGAGCTTGCCAAGCTGCAAGATCCCTTGGAACGAGTGTGGATACATTTGAAAGGAAAGAATCATTCCTTAGCAGTTTGCCAAACAACAAGGTCAATTAATGGAAATGTTTGTGCTTGCTAGAGATTTTAGAGCACTGTTTGATTTATGAATTACAAATTAAATGAATACCTATACTTCAGGATGAAGGCCTGAAGGGAGAGGCAGTTTCAGTTACCCCCGACTGTCTTCCTGACCCTAACCAAGGGGGTTGTTGACCGCGCCGAGAACGTGGACCGAACGCGAGATGTCTCTTCGTTGAGCTCTACTTGGAGCAAGAGGATGCTTGGGTGCCAGGGGGGCTCTGGCCGTAAATCCCTCGCCTTCTGGGTCCTGCACAAGAGGCTAACGTGACTCGCGATTGGATCTCGAGGCCCGCATACTAGTCTACGGGCAGAAGCTTGGATTAGTGATCCCTGTGGATTACTGAATGGCCTTCGAGCGGATTATGGACAAGCCTACGGGCGGAACTCCTTGTATTTCAAATATACAAATAATGTTATGTAATAAAGAACTTGTTTGATATTGTTTTTCTATGTCACGTGATAAGATTACGTGAAGGAACTAGTGCTTAACGGTTTAATTAAAGAAGCTAGTTGTTACATGTCTAAATTAATGTGTTAGATAATTACATAACTAAAAAAAAACTGAGGAAAGTGCGGAGGATGGGCCATGGGTCCGTCCTACGGTTAGGTGGTCCCGGTTAGCTGGGAACTTTTCTCAAAAATCTCGAAGAACAGCGGGATGATCATCAAAACGAATAACGAAAGCGATGACCTAGAGTTATGTCTTACCCGATTTATGTTGTTTTAGGGGAACGGAGTGGGACTATGCCTTATGGAAGAGAGGTTGAGCTTTGCATCCCTCTCGTTTCCCATTCTCCTTGAACCAAGTGCAGCGTGAATCCACTTCGGACTTGGCGTTTTTACGTAAAATAGTTCGCTCGGGTCTGATGCTAGTTGCTGTTAGTTAATGACTAATCAAGAAAACCCTAATTCTAATCGGTCCTAAGTGGGAACAGCCAGGATACTTCCGCTACGTGGCAGACGCGGGAATACCTAGATTGCAAATCCCATAACATTCCATGGGAGTGCCGGGCGGAGCTTTCTAGACATCCTTTCCAATGGACTGCTAAGACGTGTCCTGGATGATACTAAGAGGACACGTTACAATATTCATTGCCTCCTCTTTTTCCATCCTCTCCATTTCTTCATGTAGCCAATATTCTATATCAATATGACGTGGAAGCGCACTTAAATGTTCTAGATATGGGACATTACGTCCATGTCTAGCACAAAATGCTTGCCTTTCGTCGCTTACTCTTCTTGCCATTGCTTCTTTATACAGTGTCACCCATTTGCTCATTACTTCGCTGTTAAGCACATAAAATACATTTAACTTACAAAGTTCCTCTTTCATTAGTACTTTGCTTCTTCCTTTTCCTTGAGGTATTATAGAGGTCATCCTCAAATCTTCATCATCTTTCCATATTCGTGGTAAAGAGGGGTCCACTTTAGTAAGATATTCAAAGATTTGTACAAGGGATGATTGCACTAACCAACCCTCAGCCATGCTTCCCTCAGGCCGTGCATTTTGCCTTACAAAATATTTTAGGATTTTCATAAAGCGCTCTAAAAAAAACATCCACCTTGCATGAACTACCCCACAAATTGTGATCTCATCAATCAGATGTACGAGCAAGTGTACTTGAGTAGTCAAAATGGAGTGAGGAAAATTTTCCTCCACCAAACAAACCACCTCAATGGATAATACTCGAGCCTCTTGCAACGTATTTGGATCTATTTCCTTCAAACTCACAAATCTACCAACATGCAATTGGGAAAGATGATTAGTTTTGTCCATAAATTCAAGCATGTTTACTATGTGATGTACGCAATATGTAAACTAAAAAATAAGTATAAAGTATACATACCTCGCAAGCTCACCCATCTTGTAAATGATATCATGCACATCTTTCGAAACACAATGGGATATGCTAGTAGGAAGGATGAACTATATGTAAATATTCATACATTGTTAATTAGTCTACATAGTTACTCCACTAATTAATATATTTATGGCAATGAAAATCCTTACCTGAATCATTTTGTGCCGATCGTGAGACTTTAAACCGGATACTTGCTCCACACCTCTTTTCTTTTTCTTTATGAAGGCTCCCTTGAGGCATCTCATATATCCTATGGAAGTTCGAAAGCTACATATCTACTGCTTCACCATCTTTTCTTCGGTCTTCAACAACATCCAAGGTGCACGCGATAACTCGATCTTTCCTTTGGATCTGATGCATGGCCAAGCTCATCTCATACGTCCAATGCTACGTAAATCCTCCCTTACATTGACAGAATCACAAGCCCTGATTAAGTGATCCCATAATGTAGAGGCAACATTCTTGAATATATGCATGGGGTCCAACAGGTGATTGATCTTGAGTTCAATCCAATATGGGAGACGAAAAAATATAGAGAATCGAAGGCACAAACAATATATTATTTCTTGTTCTCATAATGGAGTGTACTTTAAAGACAAACAAAAGAAGTAAACTAGTTACCGACTCATGGCGAGTGGAGAATGATCATTGGCATGTATCCAAGTGTCCTTCCAATCTTGAATGGTCAGAGATTGTGGAGTTCTTCCATTAGTGGGGAATGCATATTTAGGGTGGTCAATAGGAAGAAAACGATGATGATTGTCATAGATAATCTTCTTCAAGCGTGTCGGTCTAGAAGAAACTAGTGAGGGACCGCAAATTGGACATGCATGATATCTTGATGTAGTTAAACCTGTAAAAACAAGTGGGTTAATGATGACATATATTTGATTAAGGGTAAGAATGAATAAAATAGAGTATGCAACTACTTGAACACTCTCCATAGCTTGGAAAGTCATGTATGGTCCACAATAACATGCCCTTTAAAGTGAAATCTCTAGAGGATAATGATGCACTCACATCTTGCACCTCAATACCTCTCCATAGAATTTCTAGCTCCTCAATCAAAGGCTCTAAGTAAATGTCTATGCTTTTTACTTTGTATTTTCCAAGAATCAAAAGGGACAACATTACATGTCCTTTTTTTATTGCCATGGACGGAGGGATATTATAGTTCACCAATACCACTGGCCATACACTATATGAGGTGCTTTTGATGCCAAATGGATTTATTACATCTAATCCTAGACCAAATCTCAAATTTCTGGGCTCTTCTTTGAAAGTAGGCCACAAATTATCTACATGTTACCAAGCTGGTGTGTCTGAAGGAATTCTCCACTTTCCATCACTTGAATGGTGACTAGCATGCCATGACATGAGTCTCGCAATAGATTCACACTTAAACATAAGTTGAATACGTGGAATAATAGGAAAATGTCGCAAAACCTTACAGGGCACATCCATTAATTTCATCTCCTGGTTGTATCTTGGTTCACCACAAATAGAACACAGTCGTGCAGATGCATGATCCCCACGAAACAAGATACAATCATTGACACATACATGGATTTTAACGTAATCGAGACATCCAAGAGATGTCAAGAAATGCCTTGCTTGGTCCCTTCTAGTTGGTAATTTATTTCCATTTGGAAGAATTTGTGACAATAACCTGCATATATTGTGCAAACAAAGTTAACAAACCGTGAATATTGTCTAGAAGCATTTATGATTTAATATCAAATGATACATACTTCAATAATGCATTCAAGCTAGCATTACTCCATCCATAAATGGTTTGTAAGTTCAGTATCTCGAGAGATGCACGTAGAACGGAGTAGGTGTGACATTGTGATTCGACGTGCTTGAAAAAAACATCCTCGACAATGATCACACATACATTTGATTTTCTGCCATAGCCAAGCGTCTTGATTGTGAACGCAATGTCTCATCCTCACCGGAGAATGTACTGTTTGTTGACCCAACATGTCCCATACTAGTAGAAGATGATGACATAATTCCACCTGAATCATAAGGATATATATGATTTCATTTGGTATATATGTCATATTCCCTAAATGCATTGATACTTACAACATGGAGGCAAACATTTTGATATTGAAAGACTAGGAAAGTCATTTGATCCAAAAATAACCAAAAGCTAGCATCTAATCAGTTTAATTGTAACTGCGCGTCTATCAGCGCGTGTAATATGTCTTATCTGCGCATATACACGTGCTTACAGATGCACCATGCAAATATAAAAAAATTTTAAAAATTTTGTGGCTTTCTTTTCAAACCAGTGCTTTCCTACTCTTTTTGCGCGTTTTCTGCAGTTCGAGCTCGACATCACTAATCATGTCTATCTATCACTTCATGAAGACAATGAGGGAAGAAAATAAGAGTAAAAATAGGACAGGAGGAAGGAAGAGCGAAAGAGTAAATAAAAAGAACCAAACAGCAAGGAAGAGAAAAAGATTCAAGCAACTTACCAAGGAAAGGGAGGAGGACAAGGAGCTTGCAACCTAGCCACCACCCATCGGAACAAGCAAAGAAGGTGAGTTATTATTGTCAAGATTGTGGGAGAGAAGGAAGGAGTCTCGCTTGAAGCTTTCTTGCTTGCACAATGGGGGAAGACACACAAGGGTGGAGGCTGAAAACAGTTTTCCTCTTCTTAGTTGTGTAAGCCAAAAGAACTCTAGTACAAAGAAATAGAAGAACCCTCTATATGGGTCTCAAACCAAACTCAACTAACTAAGGTGGCATACTAACTGAGCCACGAACTAGAATAGATAAGGATAGCTATCATGTAGCTATTATTCATGGGCGGTGTACCAACCGCGTCTGCAACTGACAAGTCGGTGACATAAATATACAACGGTCACCCTGGCGTATCACGAGTGGAGCTCGATATCTCAACACTCCCCCTCGAGCTCAATCCCAATTCCTGCACACCAAGCAGGTCTCTGAACTTGCGCAACTTCTCTACGCCCAATGCCTTCGTGAATATGTCAGCTACCTGATCCTCTGTGCTGACATAAACTAGATCAATAAGACCTAGTAAAACCCTCTCTCGCACATAGTGATAATGCACCTCAATGTGCTTTGTTCTAGCATGATAGACTGGGTTATTTGCCAAGTGTATACTACTCATGTTGTCACAATAAATGACAACTGGCCCATCTGAAGGCTGATGCATATCATAAAGTAGCTTATGCAACCAAGCTACCTCACATGCAGCCATTGCTGCACCCCTGTACTCAGCCTCTGTGCTCGACAAGGCAACTGTAGGCTGTTTCTTGCTGCTCCAAGTGACTGCAGCACTCCCAAAAGAGAATACATATCCACTGGTAGATCGTCTATCAGAAATACTACCAGCCCAATCAGCATCAGTGTATCCATGCAACTGTATCTAAACCCCAGTCTCATAAAATAGTCCATACTGCAATGTGGACTTCACATACCTGAGTATGCGTCTAGCCGCATCCAAATGCGGTTTCCTTGGAGCCTGCATAAACTGACTTACCAATCCAACAGCATAGCTCAAATCTGGCCTGGTAATAGTCATATAAATCAAGCTTCCTACTATGCGTCTGTACATAGTAGGGTCTTCTAGAAGCTCACCTGCATCTGTGCTCAGCTTCACATTCTGCTCCAAAGGAACTGAAATAGGCTTACAGCCTGTCATCCCATATTTGGACAGCATGTCCAATCCATACTGCCTCTGCAAGAGCTGTATCCCACTTGGTGATCTAATCACCTCAATGCCCAAGAAATAACGCAGCTCTCCCAAATCCTTCATCTCAAACTTCTGCTTCAATAGCATTTTCACATGAAGGATATCTTCATCACTGTCACCTGTCATAATCAAATCATCAACATAAATGACAAGCAGCATAATACCTTTCTCTGTTTTTCTCACATAAAGTGAGAAATCTGCCTTGGAAATCTGAAAGCCAATAGTGACAAGATACTGTCCTATCTTGTCAGACCATGCTCTAGGTGCTTGCTTCAAACCATACAAGGCTTTCTTCAACCTGCAAACAAACTCAGGATGAACAGCATGCACATAACCTGGTGGCTGCTCCATATAGACCTCTTCTTGCAAATCACCATGCAAGAAGGCATTCTTTACATCCATCTGATGTAAAGACCATCCCTTTGATGCAGCCATAGCAATGACTGCTCTTACGGTTGCCATCCTTGCAACCGGACTGAATGTTTCTTCATAGTCAATGCCATATGTTTGTGCATACCCCTTGACTACTAATCTTGCCTTGTATCTGTTCACAGAACCATCTGCATTGTGCTTCACCTTATAAACCCACTTACAGCCAATTGCATTTTTACCTTTAGGCAAAGGTACCAATTCCCATGTAGCATTTGCTTCCAAGGCATCCATTTCTTCATCCATGGCTTTCTCCCATTTTTCTTTTCCCATGGCTTGCTCAAAAGAAGTGGGTTCTGGTTCCTGTATCACTTTGACCATATATGCATAGTGAATGGCTGTAAATCCATCATATTTCAGCCTATCCACAGGATACCTAGCTCTCGTAGACCTGCGCAAAGTAGGTTCACTCCCAGGTGCTCTCAAAACATCCCTGGTCTTCCTTACTCCAGGTGTAACAATAGAAGGAATACCCAACTCATCATCAATGCTCTGCTCTGAGCCACTGGATTCACCATCCACATAAGAGTGACCTGCATTCACATCAAACATGGGCTGATCAACCTTCTCTTTTCCTTTTCGTGATACCTGCATACCACTATCTGCATTACTTTGAGAAGATTCTCCTGATCTCAATCTGCCTGTCCATGGCGAAGAATGTGAACCACTGCTAGAGGACGCTCCAGGTCCACTAATATTTTGTGACTGCTGCTGTGAATTCTGTGCAGCATTACCATTTTGTGCATCTATATCATCAATCACATTTACTGGTTTATACCAGCTACTCATCTCATCAAAAACAACATCTCTGCTCACTGTAAACTTACGAGTAGAAGGGTTATAGCATCTATACCCTTTTTGCTGCAGAGAGTAACCAATAAAGATGCACTTCTCAGCTTTTGGATCCAACTTGGATCTCAACTCATCTGGCACATGTACATAGGCAATGCAACCAAAAATTTTCAAATGAGAAATATCTGGTTTCCTACCAGTATACCTCTCCTCTGGAGTCATTCCATGTATTGCTGCAGTGGGAGTCCTGTTCATTATGTAGAGTGCTGTAGCAACTGCTTCAGCCCAATAAAAATCTGGCAGGTCTTTTTCATTGAGCATGGCACGAGACACCTCTCCAATATGTCTGTTTTTTCTTTCTGCAATTCCATTTTGTTGTGGGGTATAACTGCATGAATATTGCTGCTTTATGCCATGCTCCTGCAGGAACCTTGCAAACTCATTTGAGAGGTACTCTCCCCCTCCATCTGACCTTAGGCATTTTATCTGCAGGCCTGTTTCTTTTTCAACCATAGCTTTAAGAGTTTTGAAATGCCCAAAAACTTCACTTTTCTTTTTCATAAAATACACCCAAACTTTTCTGCTATAGTCATCAATAAAAGTGACAAAATAATGACAGCCTCCAAGAGATGCAGCTTTAGTAGTCCACACATCAGAGTGGATTAATTCCAATGGCTTCTCACTCTCTTGAACATGTCTAGGAAATGGTTTCCTTGCCTGTTTTCCAAACTGACAGGCTTCACATACCTTATGCATTTCTGCAACCTTGAACTTAGGCAATCCTGCAACAATGTTTTGGGCCTGCATTGATTTAAGTCGCTGTATATTAACATGACCAATGCGTTTATGCCAGATATCAATATCTGCAACTACACCGGTCCCATGTGCAAACATTGCTGCACTCAATTCAGGCATGTCTGCATCCAATGTAAACATTCTGCCCTTCTTCTTTCCTTTTGCTATCAAGCGACCTTTATTTTTCATATCCTCAACAAAGCATCCATGAGGATTAAATCTGACCTGCAAGCCCTGCTCAACCATTTGACCAACAGAAACCAGATTCTTGGTGATATTCGGGACATGAAATACATCGGACAGGTATTTCTTTTTCCCATCCTGCATAGACAAGGGAATTTTTCCAATCTGCACAATAGGATGTGCAGTATCATCACCAGTCTCCACAAATCCTGGTTTTTCCATTTTCCTTGCATCCTCCATCCATTCTGCATGACCTGTCATGTGGTTTGATGCACCTGAGTCAACATACCATACATCATTGCTTTCTTCTGCACTTGTCATAGAATTGTTCATGTGCTGCACCATGAACAAATGCTCATTTCTGTCATCACCCTGTCTACTAGAAGATGCATAATTCCCTTGTTGCAGTTTTCCATTCATGATGTCATTCTGCTTTTTATAGCAGTCTTTAGCCATATGACCCATTTTACCACAGTAGTAGCATTCAACATTACTGTTTGCATTTTGGCCTCTTTGCCATCCACCACGACCTCTTTGGCTCCCCCTGCCTCTAGAGTTACCACGTCCTCCTCCATAGGACTGGTTTTCTTGAGTTTGCTGCATATTCTGATTTCTGCCACGGCCTCCAAATCGGCCTCCTCTACCTCTGCCTCTACCTCTTCCAGCATTTGAGTAGAAGACAGCTTCTTTTGAAGTTCCTCCTGAAGAAGATGCACCACCATTTCTCTGTTCCTCAGAAATTAGAAGAGCAATCAACTCCTCAAAATCAGGAAATCTTTCACGAACTGAAATGGATGTCCGAAACTGCGCATAATCCTTTCCTAGACCATTCAAGGTTACGGAAACTAAATCATCATCTTCCACTGGCGACCCAATGGAAGCAAGTGCATCTGCAATCTTCTTCACCTTCATGTGGTAGTCGTTGATGCTCATACTTTCTCTTTGCACATTATGCAACTCTTGCTTGAGCTGCATTTTCCTGGCTTGCGTATTTGTGCTATACATTTTTGACAAAGTATCCCATGCCTCCTTTGGCGTACTTGCATCCTGAATATGCACAATCATAGAGTCTGAAATACTGATAGACAGCCAATACATAACTTTCCTGGCTCTCTCATGCCATGTTTTAAATGCCTGCATTTGTTGTTGATTGGGAACATCAGGAAGAACTGGTTCTTCTTCATTTCCTGCAACAAATTCCCAATATCCTTTTCCCATAAGGAAATTCGTCATTCTAAACTTCCATGCCTGGAAGTTGTTCTTGTCAAGCTTTTCAGTGACAATCTGTGAAAGAGAATCAGACGCCATTACAGAATACTGCAAGAAATTCTGTCACTGCAAAAAACACAGCTTCACCCTCACAAGGGCAAATCTGCAAAACTGGCGAAAGTGGTATTTGACCACACAGTCACTTCCTAGTGACGATTTTGCATAAACAGGAACCAAGGATGATTCTGAAACTCCCAATGTCTCTGCGCACAAGCATACGATGCAATTTCTACAGTAACTTTTCACCGACCTGTAGAACAGTGGCTGCACAGCATAAAACTGGGACGTTTCCTGAGTGCGTGCAGAAAACTTCCGCCTCCAAAACAGGCCCCGAAATGGCCTTAAATCAAAAAAACAAGGTCGCCAAGAGCTAAAGCTCTTTCCCGCAGCATATACTGCCCTCTTGCTTCACCGCGAAGGGCGTCTCAACCTGAGACAATGCACTCCAGCAATTTCCGGCTGTGCTACCTGCAGAGATCTGCTCCCAAAACAGAAAATGAAAGCAACACTGCTCCTCTTACCAGACCACCGCGAGCTTGGCTTGCTTTCTTGAGCTCCTTACCACGAACAAGGCTCTGATACCATGTCAAGATTGTGGGAGAGAATGAAGGAGTCTCGCTTGAAGCTTTCTTGCTTGCACAATGGGGGAAGACACACAAGGGTGGAGGCTGAAAACAGTTTTCCTCTTCTTAGTTGTGTAAGCCAAAAGAACTCTAGTACAAAGAAATAGAAGAACCCTCTATATGGGTCTCAAACCAAACTCAACTAACTAAGGTGGCATACTAACTGAGCCACGAACTAGAATAGATAAGGATAGCTATCATGTAGCTATTATTCATGGGCGGTGTACCAACCGCGTCTGCAACTGACAAGTCGGTGACATAAATATACAACGGTCACCCTGGCGTATCACGAGTGGAGCTCGATATCTCAACAATTATTCTCTCTCTCGATCTTGTTTGCTTTCTCTCTCTGTTTGTCTCTCTCTCTCTCTCTCTCTTTACATGCTATAGACTGTCATCTATGGAGGTTTTTTTGCGTGTTTTTTATAACAGTATGCAAAATATGGTACGACTGTGCACGTCTGTCAGCGTGTCTAGATGACAATGTAGACACATGTATAGACGCAGGAATAGACGTGCTAACAGACGTGCACAGAGACACAAATATAGACGCAGCATGTAATATGCTTTATCTGCACAGGGTAATAATGGATTTTTTCTTGTGTAGATGTGGAATCTTGGATCTTCCAGCACTGATCCTGAGTTGAAACGCGTGAACAACACCTTAGCGGAGTTTTTAAGAGGTGTTAGTAGCTTTTTTGGAGGTTTTTTGAACAAGGAGCAATTCATGGGGGAGATGACCAATTATGTTGGTCGCCCTCCCACTGTAGAGAAGGTTTTCACTGTCATGTCTGGGACACTTATCACATCTTTGCCTAGCACTGCCGCACAAGCACCAAACCTTGGCACACCAAACCTTGGTACACCTCTACTAACAGGTACTCCACGCACTATGCATACAGATAGTTGAGCTGATGCACAGGGATCAGCTGAAGTACATGGATGGGCCAAAGCATGTGCATTTGCAAAAGCACGTGCATCGAGTGAGGTAGAGGGTAGTGCCCATCGAGGGAGGAGGGAGAGTCGTGTGGCATGACGAGGAGGTCGAGGGCTTTGTGGGGGTTTCCTAAGAGGTGGCTCTCGATCACCCTCACCGGGAAATGACAGAGGTAAGTCTCCACAAATGTACTACTCTGTCACATTGATGTTGGTGGTATTTTGCATAACCCTGAGGGAAGGTAAGTGATAGCCTACTTGAGGAGTGTCATGCATGCCACATACAAAGATTGTATGATTCCCTTCAAGCACCAAAAGAATGGATTGTGGCAAGAGGTGCTATAGGTAGTACATAGAAGGTACCCTAGTCCCGAGAATTTATGATTCTCAGATGACTAGGGACGGTCAAAGGTGAGAGACGCGCTTCATAACAAGAGGTCTCACCTTATGACGCACGCCACCCAAGGAGTCACTACGAAGACAAGAGCAGGGGCACCCTGGATATGGCCAACCACCCAATTGCCACCGCAGGGAGTGAAAAGAGGCCAAGAAGAATAATACATAATGTAGAGGTGCGACGTATTTAGATGGCAACCATGGAATCGTCGCATTATGAAAAGAGGCCAAGGGACTTGTCGTTTATGGAAAGAGGCCGCAGGAAGGCTGAGCTTGTAAGTATTATTTGATTTTTTTAAAATTAAATTTTGTAATTTGTTTCAATTCATTATGTAGTGTGTTCTAATACGTTGTATATTCAAATTGTTTTGTAGTATCATATTGTTGGTAGGATGCCTACTCCTAGAGAGGTAGGCTACCATCGAGGTCATAACCGGGTGTCCACTTGGTAGCATTTCTACGAGGAGGGACTCATCACGGAGGAGCAATATAATTGTGCCATGAGGATTCCACAACCAGAAGAGGTATGTTTTATTTTTTATATGAAAAGTATAGGTAACTCTAATTTATTGTTTGTAATGGTATTTATATACCTTAATCCTTTGCATAGGCGAACCCTAATGCAGTTGAGGATAGCGAAGAGGGGACTAGTAGTAGTGGTGGCGGCAGCGGCAGCGGCACCAACAGCGGTGGTGGTAGCGACAATGATGCCTCTTCTAAAGAGATGTAGAGGAGCCCCATGCATGCATGACTCCCCTTGGCTTGTAGTTCTCATTTTTGATATGTATTACTTTCATCTAGTGCTTGCGACCATGACCATGCTTGAGGTCACAAGCACTAGAACTCATCATGTAAAAACGTTTCATCTATATATATGAAATTTCATGTTCTACATACATTGTTTTGTTTTGAGTACAAAAATCTTCAAAATAATCTTTCTCTATTTTTCATAAGCATACAATCTGATGTTGATGGGGAAAAAAAACCCAGAGAGCATGTGGCTTGCAAAGCCACATGTTCTCTGGTTTTTTTTTCATACCTCTGTTTTGTGCGTCTATCAACGCGTCTAAATTGCAGGAAAAATGCACGTCTATTGTCGTCAAAAATTTGCAAAGTACACACCTTTTTAGACGCACAGTTACACGTGTGTATAGATGCATAATATAAATATATCTACTTTTTTATAAATATGATTATATATTTATGGAGCGCGTCAATATGCACGTCAATATGTGTGGCTATATGCGCGTGTAAGTTTCACTAGAAGTGCGCTTTTAGATACGAAATTTTAGACGCAGCAGTAGACATGGTAATAAACGCGCCCGATATTTTTTTACACAGTTCAAATATTGCGTCTACAAGCGCATCTATGGAGCCTTTTTATTGTAGTGCAAGGGGTTGTTAGCCGCGCCGGGAACGTAGACTGAACCCGCCACATGAGGTCTCTCCATTGAGTGCTACTTGGAGCAGGAGGACGCTTGGGTGCCAGGGGGGCTCTAGCCGTAAATCCCTTACCTTCCGAGCCCTACACAAGAGACCAACGTGACGGGATTGGATCTCGAGGCGCATACTAGTCTACGAGCGGAATCTTGGATTAGTAATCCCTGTGGATTGCTAGATAGCCTTCGAGCAGATTATGGATAGCCTTCGGGTGGATTATGGATTAGCCTACGGGCTGGACTTTATGGATGTATTCCAGAGATAAATAAGATAACCTGTTGAAAAGGAACTTTTTTGAGATTGTTTCTCTATGTCAAATGCTAAGATTACGTGAAGGAACCAGTGCCTAACTGGCTAATTAAGGAAGCTACTTGATGCATGTGCAACTAAATGTGGTAGGTAATTAGACAACTAAACCAACCTTGAGGAAAGTGCGGTGAATGTGGCCATGGGTCCATCCTACGAATGGATGGTCCCAATTGGCCGGGAACTTTTCTCAATTGAAATGGACAGCAAGGAGCTCTTCTCGAAGGAAATGAATAGCAAGGGCACTGACCTAGGGCTTAGGTTACTAGACTCCCGATTTATGTTGTTTTAGGGGAACCGAATGGGACTATGCCTTATGGGCAGAGAGGTTGAGCCTTGCACCCCTCTCGTTTCCCATTCTCCTTGAACCAGGTGTACCATGAATCTGCTTCGTCCCTAGCATATTTGCATAAAGTAGTTCACTTGGGGCTCGATGCTAGCTACCGTTGAGGAAAGTGACCATTAGGAGAAACCCTAATTCAGGTCGGTCCTAAGTGGGAACGGCCGGAATACTTCTGCTATGTAGCAGATGCAGGAAGTCTTAGATCGCAAACCCCGTAGCATTCCATGGGATTGCCAGACGGAGCTTTCTAGACTCTCTTTCTGATGGACTGCTAAGACGTGTCCTGAAAGGGAACAGGTGCACACGCTACAATCACGAAGGACCACTCTCTGTCACAACGGAGGACCACCCAAGAAGCTTCTTCATCAACACTTTTTTTTTCTCAGAGGAGAGAAGAGAGATAATTCCATTCAAGTTTATAATGTTTAATAAGACTTATAATAAATCTTAACCCCCTAAAACTCAACATCGACATCACGACAGGAGGACATGTTCGTTGCATTCGACGTTGTGAAGAAGGTTCCGCCGTCTTGTCACGTCTAATTCTTAGAAAGTTAAGCTTTTTAAAAGCTCAAAGGTTCTAAGCTTTCCTAAGCTTCAAAAATTCCAATTTAAACCTTTCCATAGCAGTTGTTCACATTAAGCCAACCCCGAACCTGCTCTGCAACTTTAGCAAGCCTCTGTTCACATCTGTGCTATGACATAGATAATTTCCAGCAAGAAGATTGCTATATGCAGTCGACACAAAAAAATTATTCATTGGAAAAAGGATTTCATCAGCTTCCATACCTGCAAAAAGAAGAAAGATTACAAAAAATCCAATTAAGAAAAAAAGAAACAAGCCTTGTAAACCCAACTTTGAGCTATGCTCATCTCGCTAACAAGATTTCGAGTGTGTGAGGTTGTTTGAAATTTTGCAAGATGAGCGATCAAAATATGGAAGATTTTATGGCTGAAGGTGATTTACCGGAACCAATGGTGGAACAAAAATTGGACCTAATTATGATGCAGCTTCAAGAGGAACGAAGAGCACATCAAACTTTGCAAGGTCAACTGGCCACTCTTCAACAATCTACTATCGAACAAGATGGACCGCAACCGGAAGATGTTATACGACGTACGATCGATGCGACACTCGAAGCACAATCTATCAGGAAAGAAGCCAAGATAAGTAAAAGAAATTTCAAAATGGGCTACGTGATGGAAAGACTGTTCTCGCTTTTATGAGTCAGTTTGTTGATTATTTTCATGAAGAACACTATGCCGAAAAAGACAAACTCAATTGTATTACTAACCATTTAGTGGACAGAGCATCACCATGGTGGACTGCTGTCCGCAAAAGTATTGATTGTTCTACTACTTGGAAGGCTTTTCATAAGTTTTTTTGCAAAATTTTCTTCCACCTCAATTCCACAAAAAAGTAATAAAACAGTGGGGTCTTCTACAACAAAGAGATCGTGAGCCTATTTCACAATATACCGAGCGTTTCTGGAATGCCATATTGCAACTTCGAATGCTCGAAGATGTACTTGAGGCTATCCACAAGTGCAAGTTTGTGTCTAGTTTGCTTGGTCACTTTTATGCAGAGGTAAACATGTTCAAGCCAATGACTCTCGACGATGAGATTTCTTTGTCCCATGATGCTGAAGACAAAATTAAAGGATGAGAGAAGCATCCACAACAATTCCCAACTAACGATAACTTCGGTACAAAGCAATTCAATTCTACCTTTTGAAGATTCAATCAAAATTGCTTTGTTCCATCACGACCCCTTGCTTTACCGTCAAATACAAATCTAAATCCCAAGCCATCTTTCCAGCCAAATCCCAATATACCTAAACTCCCAGCTATTACCAATAATGTTTCCAAAACCAAACCCATAGTCTGCTACAAGTGCCACTAACCTGGACATCTAGCGGGTGGACATTTAGCGGTGGACATCTAGCGGTGAATTGTCAATCTAAAAAGCCAACTGTTCACATCAACTACTTGGAAGCGACTGAAGATGAAGACCATGAACAAATGCTAGATTTCACGGAAGACAATGACAATATCGGTACTACTTCAAATACTTTACCAACTGTGCCAAATCCTCATTCTTTATTAATGATGAAATGTATTATGCATGGTAAAGAAAAGATTGTTTTACATAATGACGAGAGTATACACGATTTTATTTTTGCAAAATTGGTTAAAGAATTGAATTTACATAATGTTTTAACTCATTATCGCATCAAGGCTGCACTCTTAAGTACTAGATATAATGGAACACAAGAAGTTCATGACTTAGAAATTAAAATTGGCGATTATGTTGAGCGTCGAAATTTCTTAGTTGTGCATTTGCAATCTAGTGACATTATTTTAGGAATGCCTTGTCGTCATAAATATAATCCCGATATAGATTATTTCATGTATTCAATGAAGATTCATTCTAATGGAAAACAAATCACATTACATGGTACGCATACCTTAGATACTTTTCCATTACTTAGTCACACACAAGCTAAACGTGCATTAAGAAAATGTAGCAAATCCTACTTAATATGGGTAAATGAAATTGAAGCTAAGGGAAATTAAATGCATCCTAGGCATGCATAATTTCTTTCACAATTTAAAGATTGTTTTGCTACTAACTTACCACCCGACTTACCACCTACACATCCTAAAGATCATAAAATAGACTTAATTCCAGGTTCTCAACCACCATGTAAAGCACCTTATTGACATAATCAAATTGAAGAAAAAGAAATTCAAACCCAAATTGAAGAATTGTTAACCCGAGGACTCATTAGGCCCAGTAGTTCTCCTTTTGGTGCACCTATCTTATTAGTTAAAAAGAAAAATAACACCTATAGGATGTGCATTGATTATCGTGCCCTAAAAAAGATAAGTGTCAAGAATAGATATCTGATCCCTAGGGTAGACAACCTCACTGATAAACTACAAGGGGCCACAATATTTAGCAAGATAGATCTTAAATTTGGATACCATTAAGTACGATTGGACACATCTGTTATTTTCAAAACTACATTTAAAACTTAATTTGGACATTATGAATTCATTGTTATGCCTTTTGGTCTAACTAATGCACTAGCTACATTCAGTCGTATGATGAATCACATATTTTTGAAGCATCAACATTGTTTACTTGTTTTCTTTGATGATATATTGATTTTCAGTAAGAATGAGAATGAGCATTATGAACATTTATCCTTGATTTTCAAATTATTGAAAGAGAATAAATTATATACTAATCCTAAAAAGAGTCAAATTTTCCAAACCCACATTGAATACTTAGGACATATTGTTTCATCCGATGATATTAAAGTTGATCCTAAAAAGACAGAAGCAATTTTGAATTGGCCGATACCTAGAAATGTGCATGAATTACGTTCTTTCTTAGGTCTTGCTAGCTTTTATGGAAAATTTGTGAGAAAGTTTTTATTGCTTGCATTGCCTTTGACAAAATTATTAAAGAAAGGTATTGTGTATCATTGGTCTAATAATCAACAAAAGTCTTTTGATTTACTGAAACATGCCTTAACACATGCTCCTGTATTGCAACTACCTAACTTTAATAGACCATTCTTCCTAGTAGTCACTAATGCTAGTGGATCTAGAATAGAAGCTGTCCTTATATAAGATTCACATCCCATAGCCTACTCTAGCTGCAAACTTAAACCATCTGAATTTAAGTATTCTACCTATGATAAGGAATTTCTAGTAGTAGAACAAGCTTTACGTCAATGGAAACACTATTTAATGGGATCTGAATTCATGATCAAAACTGACCAACAAAGTATCAAACATCTCCTTAGTCAGCCACAACTTTTTGACCGTCATATTAAATGGACTGCTTTTATTCAAAGCTTTCATCCACTTGTCCAATACCAACCTGCTGGAAAAGAGAATGTTGTTGCTAATGCCTTAAGTAGAAGACCAAGTATCCATAATGTCTATGTTATATCTTTTGATTTCCTTATCCCTATGAAAGATACCTATGATCAAGACCCCAGTTTTCAAGCTGATTGGAATAAATTAATTGTAAATAATTGGATTCCAATAGATTCATTGTCTTTTTCTGACAGATTTATGTTTTATGAGAAAAGGTTGTGTGTAACTGTTCATTTCGATCATTTGTGTTGCACGAAATTCATTGTTCCCCATATCAAGGCCATAGAGGTATTATTTCTACTTGATGTACATTGGTTGAAGATTTTTACTGGCCCTAGATGGAATTTGATGTTTCTAACTTTGTATCTGAGTGTTTAATTTGTCAAAGAGTTAAGTGACACCATGGTAAGCAATATGGTTTATTAATGCCTTTACCGATTCTTAAACGACCATGGGAACATATTTCAATGGATTTTATTACTAGTTTTTCTAATACCCAAGCTAATCATGATATGATTTGGACTATTGTAGATCGATTTAGCAAACAAGCATATTTCATTCCATGCAAGAAAACATTAACTGCGTCTCAAACTGCTCAATTGTTTTTGAAAATTGTTTTCACTAACCATGGTTTGCCAAAAGTTATTATTTCTAACCGTGATTCTAGATTTTGCATTAATTTTTAGACTACTTTGTTTGCTAATTTAGGTACAAAGATCGATTTTTCATCTGCATTTCATCTAAAACAAATGGGTAAACAGAAGCTACTAACAGTACAATTTTAGATCTTTTGTTTGCATGCATACACAATTTCAAAACCACAAACATGGGATACACACTTGTATTTACTTCATTTTGCATATAGTAATACACCATATACAGCTACAAAGAAAGCATCTTTTGAAATCATTTATGGAAATAGGTTGTCTACACTTGTTACATCATTGTCAAACACAGTTAAAGCTGCTGATGATATTGCCAATATGCATACTACTATTTTTACTGAAGTGAAAGACATGATTGCAAAAGCCTAGCAATCATAAACTAAACAAGCTAGCAAGAAAAGTAAAGCTATGTGTTTCATAGTTGATAATTATGTTTGGTTACACATTGAAAAGAGAATATTACAAAGTGTTGAGAAACACCCTATTATTAAGTTAGCCCCTTGATTTTATGGACCTTTCAAAATCATTCACAAAATAAATGACAATGCATTTAAATTAGAATTACTCCAACACTGGAAAATCCACAATACTTTTCATATCAGTTTGTTACGACCTTTTAGAGGCAAATTACATGTACACCGTGCCTATGAAAACCCTTCTTTGTTAGAAGAAGAAACGGAAATCCTTGAACCTGAAACTATTCTAAACACTGACTTTATGACCACTAGAACTGTCCGTAGATATTCTAGATATTTGGTTAAGTTTAAAAATGACCATGTTGAAGAGGCCCAATGGATGCACTCTTGCGACCTAAGTGCTTACCCCTCACTGCTTGCTTCACATTGAGCTAATAGCAATTGAAGATAATTGCTATCCCACCCCGAGGGTATGATGTCAGGAGGCATATTCCATGGAGGATTCCTTGTGCGAGAAGTTAACGAGGACTTCTATCCTTTTCAGGTGTCATGTTAATTTAATGTGCACATGGGTGACTCCACAACGGGTGAATTTACAAAATATATATTTAAATTAATGGACGTTTATGAGTTTAGAGTGCACTCGTATTAAATTAAGGTTAGGACAGAGTTCCAACCTATTTATTTATTTTATAGTTGAAGAGTGCTAGGTATTCACTTTTTTCGATTTAATTTTACTATTTTCTAACAATTATGAATGCTTCAGTTGATGTATAGAGCAAGTGGGGTGGTGTTGGGAAGCATTGAGCGATAGCGTGTATTAAAATTACCTAAAAGAAATTATCATCTTTGATGGGTGCATGACTTATCATTAAAGGCATAGTACTAATATTTATTTTGTATGCACGTGGGCGTACGGTTTAAATATTTCACTATTGGACATTGTATTTGCTTGACTCTTGGGCCGCCCAACCAGTTTATTCTTTATTTGGACAAAAGAAAACACAAAAGCTAAAGCATGTTTATTTATAAAATTGGGTTATTTTTTAGCTTTGAGATGAATGAATTTATAAATACATGCCTTGTGAAGTGCTCACACAAGGGCATGGGGGAGATTGTACCCAATTTGTCTTTTTGCCTCATGTCGTATAAGTTTATCTTATTGCTTATTGAGCTAAAATAGGTTTGTTTTGTTCTTGGTGACCTTCCAATGCTCGTTATGTACGCATCCAGCATCCGATTTGCACACCATGACATCCACCCCTCCCAAACCTGCACATCTTCCAAATGGGCCACAACTACCCATTCTCATCACCACCAAGTTCGATGATCAACATGATCTCCTCATCCTCTGCAAAATCATCTACAATATCCACATCCTCATCTAGATTATCTCTTGCCTCAATTCCATCATAAAACTCATAATCCAAATCCTCAATTGCATAGGTTGCATCATCTCTCCTCTTGAATAGTTTGATTCTATTTCCTGCAATCAATATCCGCAAAGGCCATACCATCAAGCTCTGCTAAAGAATTTGTAACATTGTCATGGAGATGCTACACCAAATAAGGCCAAACCATCATCTTAAAACCTTACGGATAGCATTGTACTGGTTTTCTAGACTACTGTCATCGACCAATATCCAATCTTCCTCCTCAATCTCTCTAGGTCTCAATTTGTGTCTACTATCAAATCAGTCTTTGATGCGAGTTCTAGTCTCTTTGACTTCTGAACAACTCTCTCAATATCCTTAGATCTCCTCAGTTACTAGTGAATACAAAGAGTCAAAAGATCCTCTCTAGTTATCTCATCTTGTTGCCATGGTAAAGCACTCCAAGTAAGTGTGCAAGTTTCTGTAGGCATGACTGGTTTCTATCCATACATCAACTAAGGTGGCACATAACCTGTAGTCACACTGTGGGTAGTGCGATCGGCCCATAAGGCATAAGTCAATAGTTTAGGCCACTCCTTGACCTATCCACTGTATGCTTTGGGCAAGGCTTTCACAATCGGAAAATTGCCTCTTTCGCTCTTTCCGTTGCCTTCCGGATTATATGCTGAAGTCAAAGTAGATTTAATGCCAAGGCCGGAGAAAAACTCCTTAACCTCATCAACATCCAGCTCACCTCTATCTGTTGTAATTTTTCCAATGTAACCATACCTACAAATAACATCCTCCAACAGAAACTTACAAACCACTGAAGTAGTATTCGTCCTCAATGCTCTTCCTTCCACTTGATTTGTGAGATCCTCTCATGCCAAAACAATGTAACGCATCTACCACAAACCAACAAGCATAGTAATCAAATCGAGAACCCATTTGTAGTGAATACATAGCAAGTAAGTAGGATGAAGCTCATCTCTATGACTCACTAAAGAAAATAGCTGACAATCAGTGCATGTCTCAACAAATTGTGAGATATCTCTTACATGCCTCTCCACTAGTAACACTCTCTAATCTTCTTATAGGTCACCCGAACAACTCTATGTCTAGCCCAAAGACTTTCATGAAACTCTTTCATGATTCTCACATGTGAAGCTCTGTCATATACACCTCTCAATGGATGTCTTCCTCACTTTTGTGGATGCTTCCAAAGCAACCCACTATATAAGAAGAAACCAATAAGCTTTCCTTCTGATCTTATTGTAGTCCACATCAATCCATCTGTCATGTCTAGACATGGTACTCAAATAACGACCAATCTACACATACTCTCCTATATACAAAGACTCATCAAAGCTCTCCAAAGCAAATACATGACAAGTATGATTAGCATGGATGGCTGAAAGATCAGCCCTATCATCAACATCATCCATGCAAGAAGAATCCATATCATCATATCTCACTCATAAAAGCATATCGGCTACTGGGTTGTCTTTACCTACTATGTGGCTGAACTCACGATTCATGGATTTTATGTACCCAATCCACCTGAGCATGGAAATATGTAGAGTAGAACAACTCGTGATCATACCTAGAAGAGGTAAACAATCAGCCTCAACCACCACAGCAACACCAATGAAGCACTCTTTATCATTTTGGAGAGCCATGACAACTCCCAAGAGCTCCCTCTTGATCTGTGGATACCTGCATTGTTGCTCATTTAGGACTTTTACCCAAAATCAAATAGCATACCTATTCCCATCTCCATTGTCTTGGTCAACAGCACATCCAATGCTGATAAGACTAGTATCGATAGTGAGTACAATAGGTCTTCAACACTCATAATCTACTTTTCAAAGAATCGGAGCAGCTCTCAACAATCTCTTCACCTTTTGCATAGCTCTAGTGTGTCTCATGTCCTAAGAAAAACACTATCCTTTCCTCAAGAACTGGTAGAGATTATCTACAATATGAGCAAAATGAGGAATGGTAATGAGCATGAAATATACAAATCATCAATGAAAGGCACGATAAGCTCTGTAATAAAATCCCGTAAGACCTTATTCACACTACAAGGATATGCGGCTATAGCAATGTGCGTTACTAAGAATAAATAGCGGCATCGCTATTAGCGTCGCATTTGCGACACTAATAGCAACACAAATAGCAACGGTACCCAGAGCAAAAAAACGCGGGCCAAAACCCAAGCACGTCATTTTTCATGCATTCACAAAAGAGAGCAAGAGGAAGAGCGAGAGGGAGAGTGACAATCTTGCTGAGAGGGAGAGAAAGAGAGAAAGAAGGCTTCTCACCGCCACCGCCGCCACCATCGCCATTCGCAAAGAAGAGGAGAAGGTGTATGGAGGGCAAAGAGGAGCCGCCAAACCCTTCTTCGAGTCTTTACGGTGAGTGCATTGTCCATTCTTGCTTTGCTTTTGTGTTTTCTCTCTCTCTTTTACTTGTTTTTTGGTATAATTCATGTATATTGAGAGGGGGAGAGGAAATGAGAAAGAAAGAGAGGGAGAGGGAGAGGGAGAGGGAGGGAGAGGAAATGAGAGAGGGAGAGGGAGTTTTCTCTCTCTCTTTTACTTGTTTTTGGTATAATCCGTGTGTATTGAGAGAGGGAGAGGAAATGAGAGAGAAAGAGAGGGAGAGGGAGGGGGAGGGAGAGAAAATAAGAGAGGGAGAGGGAGTTTCCTCTCTCTCTTTTACTTGTTTTTTGTATAATTCGTGTGTATTGAGAGAGGGAGAGGAAATGAGAGAGAAAGAGAGGGAGAGGGAGAGGGAGGGAGAGGACACGAGAGAGGGAGAGGGAGAGGGAGAGGGGGAGGGAGAGAAAATGAGAGAGGGAGAGGGAGTTTTCTATCTCTTTTACTTGTTTTTTGTATAATTCGTGTGTATTGAGAGAGGGAGAGGAAATGAGAGAGAAAGAGAGGGAGAGGGAGAGGAAGGGAGAGGAAATGCAAGACCGATAAAAAACAAAGAGAGAGTGGTGGTGAGGTTCGGTGCAACACCACGAGACGGAAAACACTCCGACATATATATGTTAATCTATGGGTGGGTGAGTGGTGACTTTGCATACGTTAATTTTTGCTGAGTTATAAGAGAAGAAATCCCTTCTCAAACAATTTAAGAAAGAAAAAAAGAATGATAACAAAAACAAATTGTTTGTCGTAACATAGACAAAATAGAAAACGATGAAGATCTTGTTATTCAATTCTTTAGTTCGTGTATGTGCGATGGATGGAGTGCATGAGCTAATCCACCACTTGGAAGGCACTACCCAATCTATATCGTCAATACCAAAGGAGAAAGGCAGCCTTCTAGACCTACCTACAATCTTGGAGCGTGAGATGGAGGCAATGATTGATGCATTGATTGCCATGGATGTCGAGACTTCTGATCCGCTTAGAGAGGAAGCATCCATACCATTATATGATGGGTGCCGAGTATCTCACCTGAAGACACTGCTTGCACTCCTAATTGTGCAAGCAAAATACGGGTGGAGCGATGCGAGTGTGACCGAGTTGTTCAGGTACCTTGTACATACGCTTCGTTGATTTCTTTTCGGCACTATTATTAAAAACATTTGTGCTTTTTCAAGGTGTTTTATGATTTTTTTCAAGTTATTGAAATATCATATATTACCACCTACAAATACCATGCCTGAGTCTTGTGATGATGCACGACATGTTTTACGAAAGCTTGGTATGGACTACAATAGCATCCATGCATGTATCAACTATTGCATACTATTTTGAGGAGAATACGAGACTATGGAGACATGTCCAAAGTGTGGTGCTCACAGGTATCGACAGGACTTGCAATGGAAAACCATCCCTCAAAAAGTTCTTAGATACTTTCCACTTATCCCCCTCATAAACCACATGTTTCGTACGTCCAACATGGTGAGCTTGACAATATGGCATGCGCAGAATAGGTCCACAGATGGAGTTCAATGAATATCAACGGATTCACACGCATGGAGTCACTTTAACTCTACCTTCCTAGGCTTTGCACAAGAGCCAAGGAATCTTCAGTCGGTCTTGCAATGGATGGCGTAAATCCATTCGGTCTGCGCTCAACTTCTTACAGTGTGTGGCCTATAGTCCTTGTCAACTACAATATCCCTCCATGGCTTTCTACGAAGAAAGAACATCTCATCCTTAGCTTACCCGTCCCCGGCCACTACAAAGTCAAAAATATGGATGTGTATCTTCATCCATTAATTGATGAGCTTCTGATTTTGTGGAAGGAGGGGGTCACCGTGCAAGATATGAGCAAGCGCGATGGTCGACAGTCCACCAATATTCGAGTCATTGTCATGTGGACAATGCATGACTTTTCGGGATTTTGAGAGTGCCCAAGTAAATAGGCTTCCGTTCTCATTGGTAATATCTATATTTTATCCCGTTCAAGTTTGTATTCACTGGATAGAGGTTTTAGAGCAGCTCTGGTTACCTCAGGTTATCATACATGTCCATTGTGCTCCCGAAGGTCACGAACCATGAAGAAGATGGTATATCAAAGACACACCGCTTTCTTTCCAGAGGGTCATGAACTCAAGGAAGGTTTTCTTGGATGATCTCCGACACGTATAGATGCCGCAAGTTAGTACGAGCTGAAAATGGTCCACACGGAGTGACATCCAAATGAAATGTGGCGGTTCTCATTTTTCTACGAGTTGCTATATTGGACCCACTTACAGATTAACCACTTGTTGGATCCCATGCATATTTTTAAGAATGTGGGAAGCTTAAAATCAACTTGATAGCTTGCAAAAAAATTATGTCATTGGGATTAAGGGTCATTTGGAAAAATATGCACTAGGATATGCAAAGACAACTCAACAAGCAATGGATTAGATGTGGAATGAGATCATCAATAAGAGCATGAAGAAGCTTGGAGGAATGATGATCAATGTAGGAGTAACACTATGATAGAAAACGATAGTAGCCTGCAAAAAAGAGGAAATTTAGAGGTACAACAATACTACGCACATCATGATTAGTTGTGTTGCATGCCTTGCATGTTAAGTTATGTGCACATAAAGTACTTGAGCTTGAGAAATGGTGGCAAGAAACACCTCCTAGGTCCATCCATTTCACATGCATAGAAAAAAAAGAATATAATGGAGGTGGAAGCTGGATGTTGAAAACCCAGATGGTTGGTTGTTATGCAGTGCTGAAATCAAACTAGGTGGAGGATATTAACTAAGGATTAGGATCAAGGAACAATGATGCAAATGGATAGCAAAGAGATTACTGGTGATACAAAGAACGATAGTGAGCATATTGCAGACAAAGGTGTAGTGGGGTTATTGTGGCAAGGCTCCATCATGCTTGGGAGAGGTGTGAGCCCCTTGCCTTCTTGAGCATCATTCTCTATGACAAGCATGGAAACCTCATCACCAAGTGCCCCTAGAAATTCCAAAGCCCTAGCGGGTGGCCATTCTAGGGCATGTTCAAGTCCCTTACTCATCAATGATTTCTTTGTAATCCAAACACTTATCTCTTAAGCATCAATGCTTGGTAGTTTCTTTTGGTATAGAGAACAATCTTAGTAATGTGAGTAATTATGCCCAAGCGCGGACATTTCATAGTTCCATGGCATTTTTTATCCACAAGTGCAAGCGCTTGGTAGATCGTTGGCATGTTTATATTGTTCTCCAAGCTTCTAAACAATGCATTGGTATACCCTAGGGTGAGTGTGCTACTAGACCCGATGTATGAGATGGTAGGCCTGCATTGGATTCCCCATTTAAATTATATTTTGTACATGGAGCCACCCTTGTTTTGACCATTGCCTTTTTCCCTAGAAAACAACACCCCTTTCTATCCTTAAATTCCTAATTGTGCTTCATAGGTTGCTCATGAAGTTCATTTTAATGGCTCAAATGTCCTGCTACACACTCACATTGAGTAAAAAAATGTTCATATTCAAGTCCCCCCCCCCCAACCCTAGATTGATGCTTCCTAATAATCTCAATAATTATATCCAAGCACCAATGCTTGGCATGTTCAAGCCAACAATGTTCTCCAAGTGCCAACACTTGGTATTTCTTAGGCATGTTGACCTTTATTGTGTAGCGTGTCCACCTGTTATCTTCAGGACACGTCTTAGCAGTCCATCGGAAAGGATGTCTAGAAAGCTCCACCCGGCACTCCCATGGAATGTTACGGGGTTTGCGATCTGGGACTTTCCGCGTCTGCCACGTAGTGGAACTATTTTGGCCATCCCCACTTAGGACCGACCTGAATCAGGGTTTTCCCTAATGTTCATTTCCTAAACAGCAACTAGCATCGAACCCGAGCGAACTACTTTACGCCGCTGAAACGCCAAGTCCGAAGCGGATTCACGCTACACTTGGTTCAAGGAGAATGGGAAATGAGAGGGATGCAAGCTCAACCTCCCTGCCATAAAGCATAGTCCCATTCCGTTCCCCTAAAACAGCGTAAATCGGCATTATTATAACTTAGACTCTAGGTCAACGCCCTTTCTGTTCGTGTCCTTTGAACGATCTTCGTGATGTCAATCATGATTAAGAAAAGTTCCCGGCCAACCGGGACCACCCATCCGTAGGACGGACCCATGGCCACATCCAACGCACTTTCCTTAGGTTGTTTTAGTTATTTAATTACTTGCCACATTTACTTGGACAAGCATCAAACAGCTTCCTTAATTAGTCCGTTAGGCACCGATTCCTTCACATAATCATAGCACTTGACATAGAAAAGCAATGTCAAACAAGTTCCTTTTCAACATGTTATCATATTTATCTTTGAAATACATAAAGTCCAGCCCGTAGGCTTGTCCATAATCCGCCTGAAGGCTATCCAGCAATCCACAAGGATTACTAATCCAAGATTTCGCCCGTAGACTAGTATGCGGGCCTCGAGATCCAATCCCGAGTCATGTTGGCCTCTTATGCAGGGTCCGAAAGGCGAGGGATTTACGGCCAAAGCCCCCTCTGGCGCTCAAGTGTTCTCCTGCTCCAAGCAGCGCTCAATGGAGAGACCTCTCGTGGCGGGTTGAGTCCACCTTCCCGGCACGGTAAACAACCCCCTTGGTTAGGGTCAGGCAGACAGTCGGGGGTAACTAAAGCTGCCTCTCCCTTTAGGTCTTCAACCTAAAGCATTAGATATTTTTTAATCCTTTAATTCCTTGAGCAAACAAAGCAAATAGTACTTTATACAACTGTTACAAGCTCAATCATTTCCAGTGGTCGTTATCTGGCCAGCTGCTAAGGAGCGAATCCTTCTTTCCGAATGCATCCAACACTCGATCCGGGATCAATTCCGACTTGGCAACATCCCCAAGGGTTTATTTGTTAACCCTATATCGTTGGGTTAGGGCCGTACCGTATTAACCCAACTTAACCAATACCTTAAGTTTTATTAGCAGTAAATATGTTATTCCAATTTACTGATTGGTCTTTTTCTTCCAAGCAATTATCTTATTCCTGTATCTTAGTTACCTTACCCAAGAAAGGTACTATATTAGGACGAATATTGATCCTCTTGCAAGATAAACTTGTGTAAGAATCTACCAATCTTATTCCGAGGAATTGGCCATTCCCTTGTGATCAAATCACAAGATCATGCGACTCTGCAACCTGTTGCACAAGTGTCACATCAAAAACCATGGGACTATTTTACCCATCGAATGGCGTCTTCTAATCACGAATCATGATTAGATAGGAAACAAGGTTAGGGTGTCTTCATAACAATCTGTTCCTGATTGCATTAGGCCGACATTGTCGGTCCTAGGGTTCCAAATTCAAATCGAGTTTCATCCTTTTAGCGAGCGATCCTTAGGGTAAAAACCTTAGATCGTCTCTCGCAAGTACGTCCTATTGTCCCTACATTTCGTGAATGTGGGCAAGTCTTTAAGTATAAGAGTTTCATCTTTGGCAATAATAGTGATTGTGTCACGTCCTCAACGTGCTAAATCCTAGTTAGCACTTGAGATATGTTGCATTGATTTAACCATTCCTAAATGAGTCCCTTGGGGTTTAGGTATTTAGGTTAAACCAATTTTACTTGTCTATTCTTGAAGATAATTACGCTATCATTTTCATAACCACGTGATTCATTACCTACGTATGATTTGATTTACGAACCCTAAGTTTTCTGGTTAAGATCAAAGCATATGTTATGTTATAGCCTGATTCCAATTGATCCTCCTATGATGTGCAAACAAGATTCATGCTACTAAGCTTTTGGATTTTATGTTTAACCATGCAGCCTTTTTTTCCTAACTCCACATAATGGAGCACCATGGTTGTCATTTTCTAGAGGATACAAAACTCCCAATATAGACACTACTTGGTGATGTTTGGGGGAGCAATGCTTTGTAATGATGTGCTATCACTTAGTATGTTTGAACCCTCACGTCATGATGGTGCATCAACGCTTTGCATGTTTGTGCAAGAGAATTGACATCAATACATTTGAAAAATCTGTGGGGCTACACCTTGTGTGCATCCTACCTTACCATGTATTTTAAACCATATACCAGCCAAGCACTTTCTTCTTATCATGTCTATCCCACAGTCTCAAGCTAATCATATACACCAATTTCATTATGTGATATGTCAAAAAGTCCTTGTTGAGGAATATG